>NC_136474.1:45887042-47345167 GCF_902686455.1 Sciurus vulgaris | reverse complement strand
TGAAATGATAAGAGTATTTATGAGCTCGGGCAGTAACAACTTGAATTCTGAATCGAGAAAATAGCAACACCGCCTGCAGTGGCTGATGTGATGGCCCACGAGGACGCACCGCTGAGCTCTGCTTTCAAATTGGCGAGGACAAAACTAAAAGTCAAGACCAGGCTACCCCTGCCCACCAACTCCAAAAATACCTAAAAACAACCATAACAGGACAGCCCTGTGTTTGCAACGCCAGCAAAACCTCCACCTCCTGTTCCCCAGACTCCAGAGCTATGGGAACTTTGCAAACTTGATCCTTAGGCAGTTCAAACTGGATGAAAGGCAAATCACTGTGGCTTTCCTGCCTTGGCAATCAAACTGCAGGCCTTGAGAAGTGCCCAGCCCTACATCCTACACCAGAAACAGGTTTCAAATCTGTCTTCCAACAAATCTGTTGGTGCTTAACAGAAAGTAGAGAAACTGCTTTAATTCTTTTTGCCACCCAAAATCTTGGAGCCTTGATGTTAAGAACCTCCAGTGGTAAGGGTGGGAGACAGACAAGGTAGAAAGAAAACAGTGATGTCATCTGATGCATTTTTCTTCAAATTAAAAAATCTACTTCGAATGCAATTAATCAAACATTTATTGAACACCTATATGTTTGTTGCTATAGCAAAATACCTGCGATAATTAATATAAAAAGAGGAAAGGTTTATTTTGGCTTACAATTTCACAGGTTTCAGTCCATGACCTATTGGTTTCATTGCTTTGGGTAAAGCCACTAGGCAAGGGAAACATGAGGGCTGGGAAGAAATGGTGGAGCCAACTATTGACCTCATGACCACCAAATTTTTTTTTTTTTTTTTTTCGGTACTGGGAATTGAACCCAGGGCCTTGTGATTGCGAGGCAAACACTCTATCAACTGAGCTATATCCCCAGCCCTACCTCATGAACAGAACATGAAGACAGGAAGAGACTGGTGTTCCAGTCCCTTGAGGGCACACCCCTAATGACCTAAAGACCAGGAGGCCACACTTCTTGAAAGTTCTATCATCTTTCAATAGTACCAAGCTAAGCACCAAGACTTTAATACATGGGTCTTTTGGGGACTTTCCAGATCTAATTTATAGCATCCTGTAACACTGCTTCAGTGAGATAAAAAAGAATATACACATTTTTGAAATTTAAGATATTACTTGGCAACCATTTTGAAGAATAACTTGATTCTTGACCCCAAGCTTAAGAAAGTTATCTTTGGAAAGTCAGGAAAGCTCCTAGTTCACAGAGAGGGTGTATTTAAACCATTGTTTCTTACTAACTGGCCATAGCCAGCTTCGGTCTTCCCCTGGTTCTTCTCAAGGATCCCTAGAGATGAAGTCTTGCCTAGGACATGCGGAACAAGGGTCCACACCCTTGGATATGGGAGACACCAAGGCCCCCTACCCAATATTCCTTGCACTTTGCTTTGGTCCCTGTCCTTCTAGCCTTCCTACGTATCTTTCAAGACTCAGCTCAACTGTCAATGCTTACTGAAGCCTTAACTGACTGCACTTTTGAAAATAAACTCTCTGTCATTTCAATCTCCCCAAACACGCTGTCCCTCCTCTTGAGTCAGTACAAGGCACGAAGGGTTTGGGAATGGGTTTGCCATTTGACAGCTGTTTGACCTCGGCTAAGTTACTTGGGCTCTCTGTGCCTCAGTTACCTGCAAATGGGGAAAAGCTAATAATTCCCACCTTAAAGAGATGCAACCATAAAAGTAGACAATTTGTCAAGCAGTGTGATTGGCATATTACAAAGACCCTGTAAATGTGGACCGAACAAAACAAATGTAGACAGCACTTGAGTTTGATTTATCTCCAGGATGGGACGCTGGAAGCCAGCAGAATCAGCCTTAACCCAATCTGCATGATTTTATTCCTTAAGCACCTGAACCTGTGTTTTGTTTTCCACTAAAACATATTGGCTGCAGCTATAGCAGGTGAGAAATCTTTAATTTTTTGTAGTGCTAGGGATCAAACTCAGGGCCTCTGACATGCTAGGCAAGTGCTCTACCACTGAACTCCATCCCTAGTTCCAAAAAGGAAAGTTTTAAAAGGAACGGAACTTGTCCACTCCAGGGTGTTATGCTAACCCCAGACTCAGCACGGCACTCAGTACTTTATATGGTCTTCCTGAGTCCTTGAAACCCTAAAAGGCACACAAAGAAGAGGAAACTGAGACACAGAGAGAATGAGGAACTTGGTACCCAAACCCAGTTCTGACTGATGTCTTACCCATTAAACCTTATCAGAAGAACAGAGACGGAAATGCTGGGTTGTGCAAAGGATGCACACATACTTAGGGTAAAACTGGGTGGGTTAGGCTCAGTGGCATACACCTATAATTCCAGCAACTCAGGAGGCTGAGGCTGGAGGATCAAAAGTTTGAGGCCAAGCCTTGGCAACTTAGCAAGGTCCTCAGCAACTTAACAAAACTCTGTCTCCAAATAATAACTAAAAAGGGTTGGGATGTGGCTCAATGGTTAAACACTCCTAGGTTCAACCCCCAGTAACAAAAAACAACGAAAAGTCCCAAAAATCTTTATATTATTTGTAAAAGCAATAAAAAGGTTTCTTAATGTTTTTTGGTTTACTGACATAGAGATAACTGTTGTCAGGCTTCAACCTGCTACTGACCACTGATTTCCAGCTATCATCTGGCTTCGGATACTTCCTTCCTTGTTTCTTCATCCCTAGCACCTTTCCTCTTTCTGCACATGCACAGCTCATCTCTGAGGATGAGGAAAAGATGGATAAAACAGGGTGAAGCAGGATGGATTAGCACTGGCTCGTGTGGGCTTTCCCTCTGCAAGATTCAAAAATATTCTGATGCTTTCCAGGAAATTCTGACTGACTTGCCCTTAATGAAGCCCTGAGCTTATAGTTCAGCTGCCTAAAACAGCCGTCTCATTAAGTGCAGGCTGAAGCCACTCGGAACATTCCTGTGCACGCCTCACCTTGGAGAGGGCATGGCCAGAGAAACCAGTCAGGACCTCTTAAAACAAAGCCCGAGTGGGAGTCCTTGCCAGGTTAAGGGCAGGGCAGCCTTTAATCTACCTCCAAACTTGTCTTGAAATGAAGGTCTACTTCTCCCATCTCCACTGCTACCATTCCAAATCACCCACAACTGGTCCACACTCCGAGTGGACCCTGCTTCCACACTTCCCCCATAATCTCTTCCCCCACCACCCAGAATGAACTTTGAAAAATATCAATCAGATCATGTCAACATCTTGTTTAAACTCTCCGCCTCACATTGAGAATAAAATCCCAACTCCCAGACTTTATAGGCTGGGGTGGCCAAGGAGCACCCACGTTCGGTGACTACCCTTGGGCTTAACGGTGTAAGGCTGCCTAGGTTAAATCCTGTTTAACTGCTTATCATTTGTGTAAATTTGAGCAGGTTACTTAAACCTCTTTAAGCCTTGATTTCTTTATTCACAAACTGGCAACATCGTAAGTACCCGTTTCACAGAGTTGTCCTCAGGAGGCACAGGCACGGTTTGTGAAAAGCACTCTGCACGCTCTCACAAGATTAGCTGATAAAGTGAATCATAACCATGGAAATGACAACTCACTCAAATAACCAGGGTCTAATCTTCAACGGTGAGCATTTCATACACTTTGCTGACCAGTCACACTGTCTGTAAACTAAATATGTCAGAAATGTCCTTGCAGAAGACAAGCTAACAATTAAGCTAATAAAATCATTCAACCATGGAATTAATAGTTAGAAAACATCCAGAACACCCTGGTAGGGTTGTCTGAGATATCACAATTAGAAGGGACATTGAGACAGTTCTTAGTTTAGAAGGATGCCCATCAGCTGCCAACTGCCCTTGTTCTGAATTTTGGATAAGAAAAAATAGAAAAGCCCAAGCATTGAAAAACTTCCTTATCTATCCTTTGAAGGCCCACTTCTCCTTCAGCGAATGACTTATACCTGTCACGTTCCCGATTTAAAATTGCCCAGTCCCTCCAGAGTTGCGGCACTCACATTGCTCAGGGAAGTCACTTTTTTTTTTTAAGGTGATGATTGTTATAAAGAACATTCTATAAAACGAAAAAATCTTCTTCTAACAAACAACTATTAATCTTTCACTTTCAAGAGCTCCTCATATACCTTTCAAATCACTGCGGATGGCTTCCCTGTCCCCCACTAAGCAGGTCCTGCAGGTCCTCAATACTTCCTCACAAAGTTTCTAGATCCTCTCATCCAGGTCCCATTTTTCTGAGCATGCTGGGCTTGTGACTGTCCCTCTTAAAGGGGGCCCCCAAAGTAAACACTATCAACCAGGCCTATTTAACACAGTGAGATATCATCTTCCTCATTTTGGAGATGTTTTTATTAATACAGTAAAAAGTCATATTCATTTCCCCAGGAGACACATTTAATTGCTTCCTGTCAACTAAATCCTCTCAGGGCTTTTGGTGTACACTTCCTCTAAGCCACACACCCCCATCAACTTGTGTCTGCTTGGTCTCATCCACCTCTGAGCAGATCTTCCATGTGTCCCCTATCTATGTCACTTCGTTGGCATCATTGTTACTATTCCAACCTCCCAAATCATCTCCAATATGATTCTATCATCCATGAACTAGTGTATAGTTTTGTATCACATAAATATTGGATTATGAGGTCATCCACTGACAAAGCTGCTGAACAGGGTCCTGACATCTGTCATCCAGACCTGCCTCCAGACCACTCCTTCAGGTTTGGTCACTTCACTGATGTGGTAGATACTCTCTAGGGGACCCTTCAGTGACTCATGCCATTGGGTAATCCTTTCACCTTGAGCATGGAACCTGAGACTTGCTTCTAATCCACAGACTATGGCAAAGGTGATGAGATATCACTCCCTTGATGAGGCTACTCTATTTAAGGCTCCATCTTAGCAGAGTGGAGTGAGACTCCCTTGCTGACCCTGAAGCAGTCGTGATATTATGAGACAGACAGATGGCGAAGAACCGTGGGTGCTCCCTCACTGCTGAGGGCAGTCACCAGATGAGTCAGAAAGAGACCGGAAAGCTCAATCTTACTCCAGAAGATGAGTTATTCTAAGAACTCAAGGGAACATGGAAATGGATCTCTCCCCAGTCCAGCTTCTGATGGAACCACAGTCCCTCAATTAACCAGGACTTTCAGTTTATATCGATGACCTGGATGACAGTAAAACTCAGATTTTAAACAGAAGTCAAACCTTTCCCATCCTCCACGGCCTTACAGTTATTGCAACGACCAACCACCCGACTGCTCATGATATTTGGAAACAGGAACCCCTTAATGGTAGCTGTGTGATCTTAAAGAATTAATCTTTCTTTCAGAGAAGCTCCATTTATACTGGTATTGAAATAGTTCAGGTACTGAGAAAATCCAAATTAACCAATCTTCCATCAATAACTAATTGATGGAATGTCTTTAGTTATACTTCTTTTCTAGATGTGGGACTTAATTCCCTTTCCCCTGAGTGTGGGCTGAACCTAGTGACTTATTTCTAAAGAACAGAATATGGTACAAGTGATAGTGTGTGGCTTCTGAGGCTTGGTCATAAACAGCACTGTGGCTTCCGTCTTGCTTTCTCTCTTGGATCACTTCCTCTGAAGGCAACCAGCTGCCATGTTATAAAGACACTTGAGCAATTTCCCATGGTGAGGCCTCCTGTCAAAAGCCACGTGAATGAGCCTATTGGAAGCAGACTCTCCAGCCCGTCAAGTCTTCAAGTGACTGCAGACCTAACTAACACCTTAACCATGACCTCATGAAAGATAGTCAGGGTCAACCTGCTAAGCTGTTCCTGAATTCCTTATTTACAGAAACTATGAAATAAGAAATACTTATTATTTTAAATTGCCAAGTTTCAGGGTAATTTGTTATGAGCAATAAGTTACTAATACAAATCCAAATAAAAATCTGTACTTACCTTGTAGTATCGTAAAATTCTTGATGAGCTGACCATGCTTGGAGTCCACCAGCTTCATTTCTTCCATAATCACTGATAAGTTGGCCACTTCAGTATCTAACCTTGACCTCATCATATCTTGTTGCATCCTGAGGGAAACAGAATCCAAACGGATATTGGCCAGTGTATTATTCAAGGAGGTCAGGTCATCCGTGTGTTTGGTTAGTGTATCTGTGCAAGTGGTCCTGACTTCATTCAGATTGCTGGTCAGCGTCCTCAGGTGGTGAGCTGTGTAGCTGATATTACTAATGATGTTCACAATATCTGTCTCAAAGAGCTGGAAGCGTTCCTCAAGTTGGCTGAACTTGATGGCTGTTCTATTTTCTGCATCCTTATGTAAGTCCTGAAGATCTTTCAGGTTCTGCTCGTTGGCTTGTGAGATAGTGGTGATGTTGTCCATCTGACCTGTGAATGAGTTGAGCTGGCTGTTCATATCCTCCAGGGTGTCATTGTTGGCTTTGGCCAAGGCAGAGTTGTTGGCAGCCAGCGTCTGCAAGCTCTGTACTTTCTCTTTCAACCAATCGGTGTCCTTCTTGGCTTGAAGGAAAACCTGCTGCAGATTTTGGAAGTCATTCTTGATTCGCTGGATAGCTTGGCTTGTGTCATCCACAGACCGCTGCAGATTAGTAATGAGGTTCCTCTGCTGTACCTGGGTCAGGTTCAAGTTGTTGAGGTTCATAATGACCACGTTATGAGAATACATTTGATTCTGCAGATTGCCCTGGAGCACACTGGTATCTTGTTGCAGATTGGTGACATAGCCGTTATATGCCTGGAGGGTTTTGTTTACAGTGGTGATAAGGAAAGAATTATTTTCCAGAGTTTCTTTCAGTTGACTCTGCCTGTCCACCAGCGCGTCCCCGCTCGCCTGTAACTTCTCCAGCGTATCTTTGTTCTTACTGGTTTTTTCTGTAATCTCATGAAGTTGTTGACGAAGATCTAGAATATCTGATCTGAAGGTGGAAAGTTCTGAGTTGGTGCTCAGAGCTTTCTTCCCAGTTTGGTCCCCTGGAAAAAGAAATGTTTGCTTCTTAGACTGGTGGTACAGAGAAATGTTGGGGCAAGGTCAGTGATCCCAAAGACACTTAAATAGTATGGACAATATAAAATTTGTGGTATACACAGACTTCTGTGCATTAGTAAAAATCCACATACTGATTAAAACTGGGTCCTAGGGAATCAGCACTGGTGCTCAGCACTTTGACCAATAAACTTGGGTGAAATTTTTTCTCAAAGAGAGGAAGAATTGACCAGATTCTAGGACAATGGGCAGGGTATTCTTAGAAGGAAATAACCTTTTAAATTACCACGAGTACTGTTTTTAATTAAACCAAAAATCAAGGAACAAAATAGATGGGAAATTTTTTAGAGAATTTTATTTTGTAAATTAACTTTTATAATTCTACACAGTTTAAAACATTTCAAATAGGAATTTAATAAGCATTTTCCCCAACAATTTTTAATAAAGGGTATTTGTGGTTCATTTTAGTTAGGATGGATCTTCAGATCTAATTTGGCACATAGGAATTTGGGGGGCAGGATTCAACCCTCACGTTGGTAATTGTCATTTTACAAATGAAAAGTCTTTGAATGAAATCATGATGGCAAACTCAACATATAACATGCAAAAAAATCCTATCCATCTGGGAATTTTCTAGAAAGGGAATATTCTAGCAGCACCATTCTAAAAAGTTTTCATTGTTCATATAAAGTAGAGAGAGCAGGTGCAACTGGATGGGTCATGCATCTTTCAGGTTACCTAGTTTTTTCAGGTCACTTTCCACTGCTGTGAGCTTGTCATCATAGGTTTGGCGAGATGTCTCCATGCCACCTGTCACATTGTCCATTTTCTCTACAACTAAGATTTAGGAAACAATGCATTAGTACACATACCCACTCATACTTATTTTTTAGTTTCAAGACAACAATTCATAATATAACAAAGGAAACAGAATGGGGGAAAAGTATAATTGAAATAAAATATGAGGAAAGCTATTATTCTTTTAGAAAATAAGTTGCTTGTCAAAAAACCCAGTGGAATAGATCATTTGGTTGAGAATTGTACATTCTCAACTATTATTATGATTCTGCCATGACTTGGAAGCTTCAGATATTGGAACTAATTTTTAAAAAATTTATAAATTAAAGAAGTCTTTATTCTGTATTATTTCCTATGTTAATTTCCATTTCATGCAGGAATAAAATGCTAAGATCACTTACAAAATTCATCACTCACCAGCCTCCCTAAAATTCCTGGCAGGTGGAACTGACTTACCTAGGAAGAGATCCATTGGCAAAGAACCCCTAGCTCAAGTCTGCATACAAAGTCATTTGAGAAGGGACAAAATGTCAAGAGGACCTGCCATTTTCACATGGGCTATACCACTGAGGTCTGAAAATCTACTTTGCATTAGTGAAAATCAAATCCGTAGTTTATCAATCCCCAAGTAGATGCCTGAGAGTTGTTTCTAAACAGTGGTTTATCAAGAAGGTTTTTAGCTTTGTTTCATTTTCTTGAATGTACAACAGATAAAGTTAATGATATAGCATTAAATAAAAACTTGGTTTCTTATCTGTTGTTACAAGGCAGACATTCTCTCTGGTTATGAATTCAAGTTTGTTTTTACAATATCTAAAAGAGAAAATTTCTTCAGAAGTGATCCCCGTGAGATCTGGCAGCTTAGGATCAAGTCACTTTGTCTGATATTATCCCGTCTGTGTGTCTGTCTATCTGAGATGGGGTCTCACTGTGCTTCACAGAATGGTCCTGAACTCCTGGGCTTAAGTGATCATCTGTCTCAGCCTCCAGAGTAGCTGGGATTATAGGTGGGTGCCCCCTTGCCCAGCCTGAATATCTTTGGTCTCAACAACCTTCTATTTAATAAAAAATTTAAAAGTGTTTTTAAAGCATAAGTATGTCCCCTATACCAACTGTGAGCTAATTAACCCAGTCCATATTATTCATCAAGGTTTCTACCCATGCATGATTAGATGAGAAGATTCTCGTGGCTCCTTTCCCTAAGTTCCCATGAATGTATGTGACCCAAAGTGAACCAGCTCCATGGATCCTGGAACGGGTCCTCGGGAAGCACACTGTGCTCTGCCTCAAGCATCCACAACCTGGCTACAATAATCCATGTATACCGACCCCTGTGCTCTTATGTGAGTCTTTTCATGTGTTTTCTCATCTATGATGTTCTTTCCTGGCTTCTTCACTGAGTTAAATCCCCCTTGCTCCTCAGGACTCAGCTCAACACAGCCTTTGGGAAACCTCTGCTGAGCTGCATGTTACAGAATTTGCCTGGTAAGCAGCCCTTTCCTCATGCCGTGTCCTCATGGCTTGCTTACTAGATCCTTCAGGGCAGGAGAATTTGCACAGGTGCTCCTTGACTTACAATGGGGTTATGTCCAATGTACCACTGCTACTTGAAAATATCATGTTGAAAATGCATTGAATGTCCCTGACCTACTGAGCATCCCAGCTTCGCCAACAGCACACTGAAGAAGGCAGGTTGCTTTCCCTTGTGATTTTAGGGCTGACTGGGAGCTGCTGGGAGCTGCCACTGATCAGCATCACAAGAGGATCTTACTACATATCCCTAGGCCAAAAAAGAGCAAAATTCAAAATTCCAAAATACGTTTCCTAGTAAATGTATATTATTCTCACACCATCCTGAAGTCAAAAAACCCTAAGTTGAACCATGGTAACTTGGGGACTGTCTTTATTCAGTTTTATTTCTAGCTCTTAACTCAGTGTATGGCACTTAATAAGTGTTCAGCAAGTATTTACACATGCTGCCATTTATTTAAGTAAGCGAGATTCTGCCAGGGGCAGCTAAGGCCTATGAAAAAATAGGACGAGCTACAAACAGGTCACGTAAACAAGCACAAACCCACCAATCTAGGAAAGCCTCTGCACTGGCAGCGAGTATGATATTTCATTAAATGATTATTGTTTCTTAAATGACTACATAGATGCAGACCCTGTATCTAAGTGTTCTATGCTGGGCATGCATACTCCTAAGTCCCTGGAAACTCAAAAGAACACAATGTATCCTGTGCATTTTAGCAAAGCTAAATTTCTGAAACATAAAATACGGAATGTTTACAAGTTTAGGGTTAGTTTTGATTCTCAAATCAAAACAGATGCCTCTGGTCTGTCCTCAAACCACATGCAGGATCTTAAGTCCCACTTCTCTTTCCTGGAAGCCAAATAAACCTCTAAATATGCTGACAGTCATTCATTTTCTACCCTCTTTAATTTTTCTTCCATTTTAGTTTAGAAAAACACAGCACTGTCTTGGACAGATGATTCAGGTTTGCTTGGAATGAATACTTTCATTTGGAAAAAAAAATAAAAAAGAAACTGTTACCTTTGTCTTCTGTGTAGCAAGGAAACTATCCACATCCCCCCCCTCACACACATACACTGCCCTCAAGTGCTGGGGAACCCACTATGTGCACTGGTGTGTGTGTGTCTGGGTTTAAAAATAGGATCTTGGTAAAAGCTGCAAATTTTAGGGCTGCAATGCTGGCAGCTTGCTAGTGCATAAAAATACCAGGCTGATGGGGATCCAGAACTAACACTTGCTGTATGAGCACACATCATTCTCAATGGTTTTTACTCAATATTTATAGCACAAATTCTCAATCACGATGGTATAGGCAGAGTCATCCTATCTATCCTAGAAGTCACCACTACAGACATAGACCTGTTTGTAGATCATGCTCATATGAGAAAAATGAACAGGAGGCACCATGGGATTATCAGAGTCTGGTTCTTCACAGGGTCTCCTTTATCAGGAACTATGTCTCCATGTGGATTTTTTTTTTCTTCTAAATACTGGTATTTCGGGTACCATACCTGAAGAGTTGCCCCTCTTCTTTAAGTATCCAAAGCATAATTCCCTAGAATAGTCTTATAATAATACCTTTCTCATAAAAGCACCTTGGTACCATCTCTTGGCCTGGGCCATTAATCTCCTTCTTCCTTTTCACCCACTTTTTAAAGTTCCCTTTCCCTTTCAGTTCTCACCTTCCCCTTGTATGAAGTCTGGCCTCTGATTTGATTCCAGAGCACAACACTTGAACCTTTCTTTGAGTAATAATAATTTTAAGAGCCTCTATTGTAAATTTAAAAAAAGTTCTATTTTTTGCAAGGTACATTGCACCATGGCAACAGTTAATCCTTACCACTCTTGTTTTACAGATAAGGAAACTGAGGCTCCGAGATGTTTCATTATTCACCCAGAACCAGAAATCTTGCAAGTGACTAGTGGGATGCCAGACTAGAAGACCTAACACCCAAATCCATAATCTTTCTACGAGTCCACAGTGCTTTTCATTCAGCATTTCTTTATCCTCAATCTGGATCCCCCCAATTAAAAAAAAAAAAAAAAAAAAATTCTTGAAGGGAAGAATTGGGTCTTCTTTACATTTTCTTTAAAGTCATCATCACCAGCTGTTTAAGTACCTGCATGTATGTGGCATAGTGATAGCCACTGAAGATTCAAGAGACACAGGCCGTGGCCCCAGCCCTTGAGGATAAGGAACAAGGATGGGGCTTGGAGCTCCTACTTGGTGCTTAGAGGTGTTTGAACTGCACCAATCATGGTGCTGAGAGATGCACACACCCTCTAATGGGTTCCTGAGACTTCCTGCTTACGTTCCCCAGGAAGTCAATAGACATTTCTATCTTGAATGCTATTTCAGGTTTCATTACAGAAATACAGAAAATCTGTTTGCAGGGTTGTAAAGAGCTCTACAGTGTGATCTGAAGCATATTCTGAAAGCCTACTTATCCAGCTGTCATTGCTATTTTGGGACAGCTTAGTAGCAAAGTAGACATTTTGTGGCTACTGCTGAAGATTCAGATTTTCTGTCCTCTTTCTTTATGTGAATCACCTTAAGAAGGCTGCCTGCTGGGCAGGACAATGGAGTAGGATTTTCCTATTCTGAGAATGTTCTGGAGGAAACATGATCCACTGAACTTAAGAGATGGCTTTTGCCATAGCTCTGTGTACCAATGAGAAAAAAACCAGATCAGAGGATGTACCAAGCCGTAACTGTCCAAGAGCACGCTTTCTGTAGTGACTGATGTGCCTCATGGTCACAGTCACTATACAGACCCTGTCTGGGTGACTAAGAATTCTCTGGCTCATTCAGCAAGTGCTCTGGAAAAACTTCATTATATCCCAACTTATAGCTGTGGGAGTGACATTAAAGGAGAAGTAAAGAATAATTTTGAGGAAAACAGTGTGGAGATGCCTTTGTTGACTCTGATAAATAAGAGTTTCATTTCCTTTCACCTTGTCCTTCAGAGAAACACCTACTTGCATTTCTCTAACTGAACATTCTTTTTACTTTCCTCTTTTTTTTTTTTTTTAAACAGAGAAAGTTCTTCCAGCCATCAAAGGAAGAAGTACAAAGGGAGAACTGGGTCTTATCTTCCTGCCTCTTGTGACATTGGGTCACCAGAACCTTATCAGCAAGAAAGAGGAATCACTATATACGTAAAGAGGAGGAACATCTGGAAAACATCAGCAGTTTAGTTCCTTATGATCTTGTTTGGAAACCTAAAGTGCATTCTGTATTATCTTATTTTTGACAGCACCAGCCTGAGGGGTAGGGGCGTTGAAGAAGGAAAAGAGGGTGAAGACACCATCTTGCCTGCCCTTTTACCTACTCCCCCCATCCCTTCTCCCTGCCCCTGGTGAGATTACACTTAGAGCAGGCCAAGCTGATCTCTGGGATCTTAGGTTTCAAGGTAGGACTTTGCAGGGTAGCAATCCTTCATATGCAGATTGACTTAGCATTGCTTGGGTATCAATTGTATGCCTTTGTAGAAATCAGTCCTAATCTACCAACCATCCATACATCCTACGATTAATTCATTCAGTCAACTTTGCTGGGTACCTGTTAAACACCATGAGGGTAGATGCTGGTAGAAGATAAACAGAAGATGGTTTTTATTCAAATATGTAGTTTGGTGAGACATAAGCCAGACATGCTGGCCATAATGACACAGTGTGACAGAGGCTAAGAGTAAATAAAGAGTGTTGTGGGAACAAACATGAGGCATCCAACTGAACTTTCAGGGGCTTTGGGCAGGACAGGTGTTTAAGTGACACATGAAGGGCATGAAGGAGTCATTTAGGTGGACAGCAGGCAAAGCTCCAGACACACAGACTAGTACAAGAGTAACATCAGAGATGGAAGGACATTGAGTGGATAAAATGGATGAAATTCCTATACCTCAACAAGCAAACAAAGAGGAAAAGGAAGGGAAAAAACCTTTCTCTTTGGATCTTTCTGTATAATTCTGAAGATCCTAGCCCTTATTTTCTAGCTGAGGTAAAAATTAAAAAAGGGTCTGTATTCATCAAACCACTCCAATTGTCTTTGAGAAGTAAATGTTTATTCTCGTGATATCACATGCTACTGAACCTTAAAAGGTACTTATTAAATGGTTGTTTTATCTCAGCTCACTAGGAAAAGCCATGGAGGAGTGAGTAATGACCTAAGCAGAGAAGAAAGCTAGTGTGGATGACCCAGGACACAGAACACACTCCTTCCCCTCATGAGCTGCCCCCGCTGCAGTCCCCCTGAGAAGCCCTCGTCATGATTTAATAGCCTTTCTTAATCACTTACTGTGTTTGCTCCTTCGTCTGCTTCATCTAGAAACACAAGGCTCTCCCAATTAAATGAACTCATCACAGATGGATAAAATGACCTGGCAATTTTCCCAATTTCCATTGCCCAAATTCCGCAGTCAACACGCTCCACGATGCATGTTATTTTCCATGGATGTGGCCTTGGGGGCAGGACTAAAAGGCCTTAACTATACTCAGGACTTTTAACATATTTTGCTATTGTAGTGGGCTAAAGCTGTATAAATGTAGTGACAAAGGACAGAGGGACATTCTAGTCACTATCTACTGGACCAACTATAGCAAAGGGGTATTCTATGACATCATCTTTGTTCAGCTCAGCCACCTTGGAAAATGGTGGTTACCATTTTGCAGCTATGAAATCGGATCCTCTGGGAGGTAATGATTCATACCCGGTTCCAAAGCCACGGAGAGGATGGAGAGGATTTAGCAGGATGCTGGCACACAGGAAAAACTCACTGAACATTCACTATGGGATTAAAATCAGCAGGATCAAGACTTGAACTTGAATGTCGGGATCCAAAGCCCATTCTCATTCTAATATGCTGTGCTTCCTTCAGGACACCACTGAATACTGGGGAAGCAGGGGGAAGTTACAAGTTGGAGGGAATTCACTTTGAATCCTTCTCCTCCAAGGTCAGGTTCAGGGGCTAAGCAACAGAAGGAAGCGTGGAAGTCCTGCTCAGTCCATCTGTCAGCTCCGAGGGAAGGCAGCCATGGCGGCTGAGAGAA
The DNA here is from genome assembly GCF_902686455.1 of Sciurus vulgaris. Classification (NCBI taxonomy): domain Eukaryota; kingdom Metazoa; phylum Chordata; class Mammalia; order Rodentia; family Sciuridae; genus Sciurus; species Sciurus vulgaris. The sequence goes on along the minus strand of NC_136474.1, from coordinate 47,330,784 downwards.
GGGTTAGCAGATCAACAGATGGTACTGCGACCAGCAAGATGGACAGGTCTGTCTCACGTGACATTGACAGGGACACGTCCATGCTGTTTTCTATAAAAGGGTGTGTGCAGTTCGTGATTCTGAATTGTGATACCTATCTGTGCTTTACTTTTTTCCTGCAAGGCTGGAGGATTCAGGCAAAAATCTTCTCCTTACCTTAAACTAGCCAAGTACGGGCCTAATGTTTTATGGAGTCGAGGTGGCAGTGCTGCCTGCTTTTACTTTTATAATAATTTTATAAAACTGTACAAACAAGAGCAAGCCCAGTAAATGTGCTGAAGAGAAAGAAGAAAATTATGTGGCCAATCCCTGGGTAAATGAGTGCGTTTGGAGATCTTGTGTTTTGCTTATCTCTTTCAAAAGAGTTTTCCTGAGGGCTGGCTCCAGTTTCCACAGAGCCTCTTAGAGATAAGATGGGGGGAGGGGAGGAAGAGGGAGTAGCTAAAAATATGGAGAAAAAAAAGCAACAAAGAGGAAAAAACATCTTTATAACTCAAAGAGGATTATTGTTATTATTGAAGTGAATCAAAAGAAATCACTATCTCCTCCCTTGTAGGTCCCGTAGCCACAAGACACTTAGGACACAGAATTGGAGCTCATGAGGTCCTTATGTTTTACACCTGAGTTGCCTAAATATAATTCAGTTGGACCTCTGGGTCTGTGGGTTCCGTATCCTTGGATTCAACCAACTCCAGACTGAAAGTATTTGGAAAAACACTGAATTTGTACTACACATGTACAGACTTCTTTCTTGTTACGATTTCCTAAACAATTCAGTGCAATAACTACTTGCATAGCATTTACATCGTGTTGAATATTATAAGTCATCTAGCAATACTTAAAGGACATGCAATGATGGGTGTGGATTATATGCAAATACTACGCCATTGTGTATAAGGGACTTCAGCATCCACAGTCTCCGATATCCTCACAGATCCTAGAACCAGTCCCTGGTGGATACTGAAGGTCTACTTCATAGTTGCAAAGATGTGCTTTTTCACTTAAATTAATGAAGGGATTGCTATTCAGAAGGGAGAAAGGAAAGACTGCTTACCTTTATATCCCAAAATGGCTACTGTGATGGTTAGCAAGGCACATAAAATGTACAATAATATGATAGAAAACTTCAGTGCCCAGTTATTTTTACATTTGGTACATTGCGTTCCTTCCTGAATACCTGTAAGAGAAGTCAAATTTTAATAATAGTAGACAGGAATATATTTTTCAAACAGTATCATTTTGCATTTTGGTTCAAATACTGTGATTAAGAAGGGCATTTATATATGGCTTGCTTTAATAAGAAAAGTATTTTAAAATTAAACCACTATAGCAATACAAGTACTTTACACATTGCGTTATGTTGTTATAGTTGTATTTTAATATGACTTTAAAATAACTTTGTTTCACAGAAGTTTTCAAGTGAAATTCCATTATAATTTCAATAAACATCTCTGTGTGACAAATGGTTTAAAATACCCAAATCCTCATTTCAGACATTATTAACCCCATAGCAATTCAAACATAACCAACCAAACCAAAAACACCTGCCTTGTCCCCTGGTGTTTGTTTCAATAGTGTGCTAGGGCTGGTTCCCCTTGAATTGTGAGAGCCAATTTTAAATCTGTAGAATTTTGGTTGTTAAACTGATGGTAGCATCAAATCAGCCCCAGAGGGAGTATTTACACCATGGAAATGGGTACAAACACTGCAAGTTAGCACCGCCCGCCCCCCGCCACCCTTAAAAAAACTGGTTTACTAACATCCCATTTGTTGTAATGTAGTGGAACCTATAGCAGAAAACATAATTTTACAATTAAATGCCCAATATACAACCATTTTTGTACATTACATGTATTCAAACGCAGATTCTGACCCTTCTTTATCACAGTCATCTGAATAATGATATGGAATAAAAATAAAAACCAGACTTTTTTTTTTATGAGAGGAGGTAAACTTTTACTGCTTAGAATTCAACTTTCTGAAAAACTGTTGTGTCTAAGCGGTAAACCAGCATCCTTGCTGCAAGTGACTCCAGAAACTAACCCATAAAAAGGGAACTTTCCATCTGATTGATTGGAAACACAGAAGACAAAGACTGTGCACATTGTAATGCAAAAATCACATTGTGTGGAGGATCACAGTATCAGGAGACGCCTTGTTTCCTGCCCTGTTTCCCTACATGTGTCTTACAATAGCGTCCCCCAGGAGCAACAGCACATAAAGGACTGATCTCTTATAATCGTGCTCATAACTTTTGATGGGTAAGTCATGAGGATTAAGCCATAGTTGAGGTTCCTCTCCTTTGGTTTGTAATTTTACAGAGTGCCCCTTTTCTGTGAAAAGAGTTCTTCAGCTGTGTTTAATGCAAAATGATGATGGAAACAGCATAGAACAATGACTTGAATTTAGCTCTCAGAGTTCAACCAATCCCTCTGGTGTTCTGGGCTACAGACACAAGGGGAAGGGTCAAATCTGTCTTTTTCATGGCTTAGAGCATGCTACTCAAACTTTGGGGTGCATCAGAATTACATGCAGCACTCATTAAAACACAGCCTTTCTGATTCAGGTGTTGTGAGAGGGGCCTGAGAACATGGATGTCTAACAATTCCCAGATGGTACTGATGCTGCTCTTCCAGGGAGACCACAATTTAGAACAGGCTTCTCAAACTTTAAATGGCTTCACATATCATATTGTTGAAATGCAGATTCCAGTTCTGTAGGTCTGAGCTGGGAAATAAAATTCTTCTCTCTAACAAGGCTCAGGTCTGAGGACCACATTTTGAGGAGCTAGAGTTCAGTTCAGAAGATAGTCATGGTGGATCAACCATTGGTTAGTCAATTTCTTGAAGGTAAAGTCATAAAATCAGGCTCATTCATTAAACAGAAGTCTTCTTTGTGTTATAATTTCCCCATATTTTCACTCTCTTTCCTTTCCAACCTACTTCTTTAATAGTATATCTGATGTCCAAAACTGACCTCAGTACTAACTCTGCCATAAAGATCTCCAGCTTACACCCAACTTAAGTAGTACTATTATCTCAATTCCTCAGGTGATTGAACGCAAAGACATGATGACTTCCCATGGGTTATTTTTTTCATAGTCATCATCTACAGTTTCTCGATGTTCACTGACTTCTGTTATGGTTTAGATGTGAGGTGTCCCCCAAAAGCTCATGCATGAGACAATGCAAGAAAGTTAAGGTGAAATGATTGTGTTGAGAGCCTTAACCTAATCCGTACATTAATCCACTGGAAAGGATTAACTGGGAGGTAACTATAGGCAGGCAGGGTAAGTCCCTGTGGGTATGCCCTTAGGGTTTGTATTTTGTTCGTATTGAGCAGAGAAGTTTCCCCCCAACTTTCCCTTTCTCTGTGATTCTTGGTGGCCATGTTTTAATCTGCTCTCCTCTACCACACTCTTCTGCCATGATGGCCTGCCTCACCCTGGGCCCAGCGCAATGGAGTTGGCCATCTACAGACAGACTTCTGAAACTGTGAGCCACAAAATAAACTTTTCCTCCTCTAATTGTTCTTGTCAGGTCTTTTGGTCACAGTGGTGAAAAGTTTGGGTACAGCATCAGGTTCTTTACCCAGCATCTTTAATCCATAAAGTAAGCCCACCAAGGTGACACAGTAGTGAGAGCTGAATTGACAGCCTACACATGTCACAGCCAGGATTCCAACCAGTGCCAGACTCCAACACCGTGATCACCGCACTAGACCATGGTCCCCGTCTCACTGACCCTCTCCGTTTTCACGACCACCATCTAAATATGAGAAATTTTACTCTCCGGTGGAAGCTTCCTCTCCCATCACCACTGGAATCCAGCCTCACCCTGCTCTAAAATACTGCTGTCCTCATGACATTTGCCAAAAAGGGGTGTGGGAGCAAACTTTCAATGGCCTTCTCTTAACTAAAGGATGAAACACAGACACACACACACACACATACACACTCCAGCTCTTAAACTCCCTATAATTCTGGTGATTATAATGACACACACACACAAAAGACCTTTTACACCCAGTAAGAGTGAAAGCACTTCTGGAATTAGAAGCAGAGGAAGAATAGGTAGATCCACAAATGTGCCACATTCCATTTTGAGAAAGAATAAATTTATTTTGGTGGCAACAGGAAAACAGAAGGATGACAAACACAGAGATGATGATGACCCCACCTCTTGTAGAAGACCAGCTAACGCTTTCATGATTGATAGGCGGAGCATTCCTTTTGGAGTTAGGACCATGGTGGGTGACATCTTTACGCCTCTCCAGGGTGATTTCTTACATTCCACCAGAAAACCCTCAGAAGATTTAGTCAGAGTGGAGATTGTGGTAGATAATGGAAACTGAGGACTAAAAGTGTAGAGGTCATCTGGCCAAGGGTCACTGTGTAACTGACGGGAACTTTGAGGCCCAGTGAGGTGAAGCAGGATCAGGAGTCCCCTGTCCTGACCCCAATACAGGCGCTCCTCACTCTGTCCTTCCCTGTGTGCTAGCACTGGGTGGCCACTGGGCATCTCATGCATGCAGCACCCGTGCAGATCCACTCCCAGAGAGCTGTCACTGGCGCACATTCCTGAGAGCAGGGGTACTTCCTCACAGTGTGCACTTCAACGGCTGACTGCATCAGCATCAATCAATATCAGATGGCATCTCCTGGCCTCACTTTCCACTTGACACACTTTCTCTGGCCTGTTTTTTTCTCCCCCAGAGACTTATTTTTAATAAGAACTCTTGTTTTATCTTTCCTTCTCTGCCCTCCCCTGGGAGGACATCTGGCCAAACATACAGATGCCTACTACAAAGAGACCCTGCTGGTTCCTGGGGCTGGGCGACCCCCTCCTCCTCAAACCTAGATGGTCACCAAAAACATTCGTGAGAGATATCCCCGTTACCAGTCTTTGTAGTGTTTGTTTTCTTAGCATTACTTTCCAGAGACTGGGGACTTTGTTCCCATGGGGGTGACGGGGGAGGAAAGGCCGGAGGATGAATCTGCACAGTGCTGCAGATAAGAGACTCCAGTTCAGGAAGTGCAGTGATGCTGCCCCTTACCACCAAGAGATCCAGCTTCTTAAAAGACCTGGCCCCAAACAGCACGTGTGATGCAGAGAGCCACAGGCAGAAAGGGCCTGGAGGAAGCACGCCTGTCCATGGTCATCCCTCTTAAACTATCTCCCACTCCATTCCATTCTAGACTTCTGCTCTGAATGTATTTTCCAGAATCCAAGTCTTTGTTATTCAAAAAACCTTTGGGGGCCCAGTGAAGCCAGAATCACTCTGGTTAGCTCCTGGAATATTCCACGGAAGTTCAGAATCGGCGGACAATTTGGTCTCCAGTGTCCAAACTCCAAGTTCCCTGTGTTGCCCTGTTTCCAATAACACATGTTTCAAGTAAGAAGTGGTGTTGGGGGGCGGAGGGGGGGGCGTGAGGGGGTGGTTAGCTGGTTGCAGAGAATAATTGAAACGCTCCAGGAATGACAGTGCAAAGGGCCAGAAGAATTCACCAGCAAAGAGAATTCCTTTCTGCTGTGGTTCTCCATAAAGAGCCCTCCCAAGTGCTGTGGTCCAGGCTCCAATCCAGTCTGTTTTTCCAATCTTTTTTAGAGAGGAGGGGAAAAAAAAGAAAAGAAAAGAAAGAAAGAAAGAAAGAGTCCTCTTCACTATCATATTTTCCTGCCATGTATATTGCTGAAGATGGGCTTGCATTTGAAAATGGATCTATGCTGATCAGTCCCCTTCCTCAGTAGGTGAAGGCTAGCACTGTGGGTCATAGTAGATCATTTCTCAGCTGTCTTAATTATCTTAAGTGTCTGTAGCTCAGTGGTGTTGCCATAAAGATGTTACCAAAGAGGAGCTTCAAAAAGCTGGTAGATTGCAAAATGCAAGAAGGCCACAAGTTTTGATCTGAGATTGGAAGTGATCTTTTCATGTGGTTTTTTTATAGTTATTAATCTACTGCCTGGTAGCATATATTCCCATAAACCCAAAAGAATGACTTGGCTCTAACAGTAAAACTGATGATTCAAATAATTCCTATATGTAATTTAAATACCCTCCAAAGTAACAAAACAATCAAAGTTAACGTCCTGGTTAGTTGCTTGAATGTTACGCAATATTACTAGAACAAAAGTTAAATTCAAAACCACTGTGGCCCACAAATAATTAGCTTTTCCTTATTATAAAGGCCATTTACTGCATGGATTTAGTTACTATAAACTTTTTTTTTTTTTTTATTAGTGAGTAATTTAGTTTCCCAAATACAAATCCCAGCCCTGGACACCTTATTATGCCAAGTTTCCTAAACGACGTGGAGAATCACAAAAACGGGAAGCAGGACAAGAATTGGCAATGAACCACTTTCTGTACAAATGTGAAGCCTCACAGTGACTCTGTGCTCATAATGGTGTACTCGCACCAGAAAAATGATTTAGAAGAAAGTTTTATGTGAATACAAAGTCTTCGGCATTTATCCTGAACCTACAGTAACATTCTGCATGCTAACCAACGCTATGATTTTTTTTTCATTAAAATTTTTTTCACATATATAAGAATTAAGACATTCAGTGCTGGTTTGGTTTTAATGCTTTTTTTAAGAATATGTTTTGTTTAAAATTTGTAATTTATATCCTCCTCTACTAAAAAAAAGAAGTTGTAGGCAAAAACCAGATGGAATGGTCGCACTCAGAATACATAGTATCTGCTAGAATGTACAGCGTCTCAAAAGAATGCCATTATTTTCTCTTTGTGGTTTTAAAGACTCAGAATCCTTTACCATATGAGTTGTCCACAAAAGCTTTCAATTCTGAGCAGAGGAGTCCTCTCTGGCTGGGGAGGTCAACAGCACAGCTCTTACATTTGTCTCTCCTAGCTGGCTCCTCCCTCTTGGCTATATTCCTGGTCACTTCATTCTAGGAGCACAGAGTGAACTGTCAACAATCCTGACAATATATTTCAGCAGTCCTGACAACTTCATTATCTGGCACTACCATACAATGTCCTTCTGTGATTAAGCACTGAATCTTTTCATTAAAAGAACTCATGAAAATTCAGCTCCAGCTCAGCCATCAGCATCTCCTGAATAATTAAGACAGACACTTAGACTGTGCAGGTATTTGGAGGGAGGCCCTGAGACATTTGTTTAGTGGGTGAAAGTTTGCTATTGATGCACTCACAAAAAGGGAACTGCTGAGGATGGCTGCCATTGCCGAAGACCTCTGTGGGCCAGGTGCCCTCTCCAGCTACCTGCAATGCCTCTAGTAACCCTGCAGAGCAGGAATTCTGACTCTATTTTCTACGTTTTAGGAAGGTAGAAGGTCAAAGAGGTTGGGTCCAGTGAGTGGCAGAGCTGGGAGCTGAACGCAGATCTCTTGCTTCTCCAAACTTATTTACCTCCAGAAGTGAAAAACCAAAGGCAACTAGATGAAAGATGTCTAACTAACTAAACTGTAGAGAGCTAATGGGTTAGACCTAAAGTAGTAGCCTGTCAAAATAACAACTTTGTGCAAACCACCTTTCCCATGTTGAGAGAGAAACTTTCTCAGAAACGGGCAGTATACCTCATGTACCTAGATGACTACATGACCCATGTGATCCTACAATATGTACAATCAGAGAGACTGCGCTCCACTTATGCATGAGTTATCAAAATGCATAAATGCATTCTACTGTCATGTACAACTAATTAGAACAAAAAACGAATAAGATATACTGATAAAAATAAAAAATAAAATAAATGGGCAGTATCATTTAGTCTCCAGTTCATTATTACAGGCCTGAGGTTTCTGCAGGTTGCCATTTCTCTTACTATCTGTGGTGACATAACTAAGCAGCAAGGTAATTCCACCCTTAATAACTGCTCATTATTCCATGAGAGGTCAGGTTTGGCTAGTTAAGTAAGTCTTGTTGGCCCTTGGGGAAATAGCATCCAATGGCGATGGCATTTTTGGAATAGGGTGTGCTGGGAAAGGAGGGGAGCTTTATAATTTCAAGGCAAACTATTGGACATGCAGAGGCTGCCATCAGTTTAAGCTGGAAATCAAAAGAAGTTGGTTGCTCCGATCGGATTTTCTTATAAATTTCTACTACACTGAAACAAGAACCTCAAAAGCCATTTGCCAATGGCTCTTTCATTTATGGACCTAGACAACTGCTGGTGGATCAAACTTGCAGGAATTGGGTAAGAGAAGTTAAGGGACAGGAAGAAGGTGAAAGGAGAGCTCATTAAATGTTGATAAAAAAATTAATTTATCTCTAGTCTCTTAACCCCACCCACCCCCAAGCCTGGAGTACATTGGCAAAAAACAAACAAACAAAAATTCCCCCACAAATGCCACAATGGCTCCCTGGTTGAGCAAGCCACAGTAACTACCATTTTAATAGTTCTCCATGCCTTAAAGATTCCAAGATGCTTACCAGTCAGTGTAACTGGCCAGTGCTAGCTTTAGGATATAGGTTTCCCAAATCCCAAGCAGAGTTCTCTAGGTCCCCAAACTGGGCTGGAGATATAGCTCAGTTGGTAGAATGCTTGCCTTGTAAGCACAAGGCCCTGGGTTCAATTCCCAGCATCACAATTAAAAAAAAAAAAAAAAAGAAGAAGAAATAGACCCTCAAACCCTGCCCACTTCACCATGTTCCTTTCTTGCTACATGCCATTTATTCATCTATATGAATATAAAAATTGGGACATCCCAGGGACCAGGGATGATAAAGGGCTGTTCCTTGCCTCTGAGCCTTGAAAGTTGTCTTTCTGCTCTTGAAATACCCTCCTTCTCTATAAGTAACTTCCTTCCAACTTGCAGATCCCTCCTCAGGGAATCCTTTCCTAATTCACCTTGCGCCTGGCCCAGCTGCACCCGAATCCCTCAGCAAGTGTGTGTAGTGCATTGCACACATCCACACTGACCTCTGTGTTTCTCAGGTCATTTCAATACTTTCTTCAGGACACCACCTCCCATAGGTATAGGAATTTAAATGTTTACAGTATTGCTTTTGCATTTTCCTAAACAGACCAGTAGTCACTAGCACTCTGAACATCATGTGATTTAATCCATATGCGACTTGAGTGTGAACTCCGGTAGTAGGAAAAGAGGGATCCATAGCTCCCCAACCCCTGTCAATCAATCTCCCAACCAGCTCTCAGGTGCAGGAAATTTCACAATCTTTTCTCCCTCCTTTGTGCCAGCCTTCTAGGTGAGGAATGACTTGCTGATCTCGCTGTCCTGCAAGCAGAAGTGTAGACTATTGAGAGAGGAAAACAGCTCAGGGGCCTGACAGTCAAAACGCAGACGCCCATGAGAACACCTTCCCCCACCCCAGTCAGAGTTGATCCCCAGCAGCCCACAGACTCAGAGGAAGAGTTTCCTGTTCTCTGCTGGAGGTGGGTGGTGGGTGGGGTGAGGATAAGAAATGGAAGGAATGCAAACCAAGCTTTTACCAGACTGAAATGAATCCCAGGGCTCTAAGGTGGCTGGGCGTTTCTACATTTTATCTCTCAGCACTCACAAAACTAAATTTGATAAGGCAAAGACGAGAAACAAAAGCCCGAAACCCAACACTTGCCTCAAGTAATGCTGCTTTAAAGAGTGTCATTTTGGGGCAGCTGGAGGACTAACATGATGATGGGGAACACCGATGGGCACCAATCTCAGGTAATGACAGGGTATTTGTTGTTTATCACTGAAAAAGTGTCAGGGCATGTGAAAATTATGCTTCAGAGCAGGTGTTGGCAGAAAAGCCTAAATTCACTCTCTCGCCTACCTCCTCGATTTCTTTTTAACCAACAAAACTAGTGTTTTGATGAGGGAAAAATGGGTTTCGATATAAATGAAAATACCCATCAGCTTGAAGACATTCCTCCTTCCTCTAGGAATATGTGGGTTTTTAAATTTATTTCTTCAAGTGAAGATGATGGTTGAGGACATTTAGAAAGGAGAGGAAAGAAGTCAAGACAGTGACAGATTTTATTGTCAGCGTTTTCAAGCAATTATTCTTTTCTCCCCTGAATGGGGCCTCAGTCCTGAGTCTTAATGAGAAATGAGTCCATCAGCTGGAAATGAGGAAGAGCTGGCAAGTAAATAATGAAGGAAATGTGGGGGTTGGGGGGCTACTTTACAGACTACTGCCCTGCAGAGGCTGTGAAGAAAGTGCAGCCCTGATTTAGGAAGGGGCTGGGAACTTGTTACCAAAACTGGAGAAAGGACAGAGAGAAGGACAACTTCTTCGTGGGGCAGACAGTTATGGTTTTCAAGATCAAAGGAATAATACTGGAAAATAAAAATGATAAACCATCCAACCAAGAAGTCAGAAAGCAAATGACAATCGAATGTAAAATAAATGGGAAAAGGAATGTTGATTTAATTTTCCATGCCACAAATTCAAAAATGACAGAATTAAATTTAGAAAATTAAATTTAGAAAATTGAAATAGCTAGATAAAAACATACATTTGTACATATAGAATGATGACTTTGTACAAGATTTTCTTCAGGCTGAAGAGATGTTAAAGAAGGATTTCTAAAGCAAAATTTAAATTCACAATTTCTCATAGATCTATGGGATAGGGGGGTGGTGGCTGGTGCCAGCTTACACTGACTAGTAAGAACCAGTTGTTTGTATCACCTCACAATTTCAAGTTCACTAATACACTGGTAGTTTGAAATGGTCACCCTGGAAATATTTATACTACAGAAATGAGCCACCACTCCAAATCAGGACTTTTGCCTTCGGGAGAGCGAGTTGTTAAACATTTGCCAGCACACCACTCAGTCTAGTGCACCTGACCAATCACATTGAAACAAACTAAACAACAGCTCTGTCCGTAGAGACTCATCACTAGATAAGTTCAGAATCACTGACACAATCAAGCCTGGACATGGTGGGGACTGTACTGAAGCTCTTTCCCTTCCTCTCAAGGTTACAAAGATCTTACATGCATTCCTATTAGCAATTTCTGTGCACATTAAAGGTCTTGAATTCAAAACTTCCATACAAATGTATTAAATTTCAAATTCACAATCTGTGGGGTGAGATAATTTTAGGTTCCTAGTAACACTGACAACGTTTAAGGTTCAATTTCCACATGTCTGTTAACTTCAAAATCCACAAATGTGGGTTTGACTTAACTCTTACCAACCACCCTGCAAGTGCATTTCCTTCTTGGACTGGCTCTCATAGCACATCATGGCAAAATTGAGCCAAGGGCACATCATTCTAGAAACAGGTGAATCATAGAGATCAGAGATGAACAAAATATACACAATTTCATATGATATGAAATTCTTTGGGTAAAATCACTTTCTTGCATTTCATGTTCAAGGAAATGAATTTCATTTCCCAAGTGGCCAAACAACTCCTAATTAGGCTTTTAAAAGGGTTAAGCAAGATTAAAGAAAAGGAAGCTTGGATGGGCATTTCAAATCATTGTGCAATCCATGCCTAGTTCAAGGTTTTCTGCATTACCCCAGTGAAAGTGGAATATGGAGCTAGCATCAGAATCACCCATTCATTCATATTTTCTTTCTAGTTTATAGCATATTTTTTTTTTTTTTTTACTTAAATTCTGGTAAACTGCATAGTTTCTAAGTAGTTTAGAACATACTGTTGAGTTCGTTATTTGTTATTTTAAAAATATCCTGTGGAAAAAGAGTACCTCCTACTAAGGAAATATACATGTTTTGAGGGGTCACTACACAACAGGACCCGAGAGACAGGGTCCCAGGAGCCAGAGCTCCTTCTGCCTGGGGCAGCCTGGCCTCTCAGCCCTCCTGCTGGAAAAGCAACCACAGCTCAGGGTCAACTGACAACAGGCCAGCAATATCCTCCCTGCAAACACAAAGATAGCACTATTTCATTCCCTCCATATTATGCACAGCCCTGAAGAGGAAATAAAAAAGAAGGATTCGGTGATTCACATTGGGTCCATTCCTAAATGAGGACTAAAATTAAGCCTGGATTTTATAGTTCTCGTTACTATGCAAATGTTCCTTCCTGTCAGAAAGCGGTAGGCTTACAGCAGCAAAGCTGGTCAAGACAACCAACCACCTGCAAATACAACCCACTGGTTGCCCTGAAACAATCTGTCACCTCCTACAGCACTTAGGGGAAACAACACCTAATAAACAACACCTAGTAAAGCAAAAGAACATACACTTAGAGACATAGGGAAAGTCCCACTTATACCCATGGTTATGACAGTGCTTATAAAATTAGAAGCACTAATTTATTAGGGTATACAGAGACCAAAATGGTTGGGATTGTATATTTATTAAATTTTATCCATAGGACAAGGCACAGAAGTCATGGCTTTGAGCTTGGTGGAAGATCCGTCTCCACTCCTGCTTATTTTCCAGACACACACCATGGTTGGGCACAAATCATGTAAGAGAAACGTTTATCTAAGTGGAGCTGGAGTAGTCATGGCTCCAGGCGGCCCCAGGCCTAAGGGGAGGCTCCTTTTTTCAAAGGCTTCTGCTGCAGGGACCCAGGGTAGAGTGGGCAGGATCACAGAGTACGTACGGCATAGAAACTAATCTCCCCCACCCCCTGAAGGAAAAGAGCAAACGCTTGTGATTATTTAGACAGACTAGGAGAAAGAGAGAGATGTGACAGAGGGAAATGTAACAGGTTTATGGAAGACACTAAGAATGTCCCTACTGTTGGGTAATTTGTATCCTAAGAAGCTGGAGACCCTAAGGTGGAGGATGTGTCCTTCGCTCACTGAGACATAGAGACCACAAGGACTATTTTTGTTAGAAATAAAGAACAAGTTCCAAAGAGTAAGAGGGAAGCTAACATTATATAAGAGTACGTGGCCATCTAGGGCCAAGTCAACCAAGTGCATCAGGTAAAGAAGTAAGTATCAATCTAGTCCTCGCTGTGGAGATTCATATTTCTGAAATGGCAGATTGGCCTCCAACATGAAAGTTGTACATTTGTGTCCTTGGTGGGCAAAAAAGGGAATGGACCTGAGCTCCCATTACTACCCACATCCAAGTACCTTCCCGCAGCACCAAAACTGTGGTCCAAACAAGGCAGCCCCAACCCCTCATGTCCTACATCCCCCCACTCAGGGGAGGTGGAGGCTGGGATGATGAAGGTATTCCTTTTTACAAAGGAATTTATTTCTGAGGTCTTCTTCAATCTCAACTCTCCTTCCTCAGACTGCTTGCAAGAAACACAAAATATAATGTACAATGAGTCAAAATGCAGTCTGTAAAAATTTTTAAAAAATAATAAAAAATACCATTAGGGACATGAACACAGTTGGACTCTTTATTATAACCAAAAAAAAAACCAAACAAACAAAAAAAAAACCCCACAAAACAGATAATAGACTAAAGAGACTAAACTTGACTCCATTGATTTTTATTGTACTATTTCATTTCAATTAAGTCAGGCACCACTGCCCTGAAGTCACTGAGCCAAAGCCTGAGGCAGACCACCTAAATCTTTGAAATAGGTATAGAAGTAGAGGCAAAAGTTTCCTGTGCCATTCTGGGGGTACACCTGACAAGAGTATTATTTAGTAACACCAGAGAATATATTTCATCCAAAATAGAGCACTTGGTGACTCAAGGATGGACCTAGAACTTTCTGAAAAGGAGACATTTAATGATATAACACAGGAAGTGTCATGATGCCTTATGTATACTGGATCCCTTTTTAGTCTGATATTCCAGGAGAAAAATGCTTCTGGCCAAATAAGTTAAACCTTGCCCCATCAGAGATTACCTCTCTGTATTAAAAGACAGTTAATTCTTCAAAGAGATGGTATACTCAAGTGAGTGAGGAGCTAGACTACAGTTCCCTATAATCAGGACAAAACTAAAATGGCGGAGGTGGAAGGAGCACATGTTGAAATCTTTCATGAGAGCACTCACAACTTTCCTCTGTTAAAGTTTCCTTCTTGATGAAAAACAAGAAATTTTCATGTGACTGAAGAATAAGATCCACACTCTCCTGCGTCCTAAGGTCATTGCTAGTCTACACTACCCATCAAACAGAAGCTCACCATATTCAATCATGTTTTTGATGGTCATACATTTTCCCTCTTCCATAGTGATAGGTGGATTCTTGATATTAGGGGCATAATGTGGCTTCTCTCTTTAGGCTTCTGACCCTGTGTGACAAGGAGATATCTCCAGTGAGATGGGTGGGGGAAAAGCAGTGTGGACAAATGGAAACTGATTCAGATAGGAGGTGCTGAACTACTTCCTTAGCCACACTGATGAAGGGGTTTTGAAAGTTCTTTAGTGGGGAGGAACTGGAACCTGATATCAAAACCCACTGTATGTCCTTTATAGTTTATTGTATATAATTATGCACCATAAACGGTGCATGGTTTGCATTCCAGGGCGTGGGATCAGTCGTTCTCAACAAATCCTTTTGTTGACTTCTGTAAGTCCCAGCTAAGAACCCCCGAGGGCTGATCTGAACTGGGGAGACCTGACAATTGTGACAGAGCACCAGGGACAGCAGAAGGCCCCACAGAATTCTGCCGGTACACCTCATGGTATTTACTCAGGTGAGCATCAGGTAGCAGCTATACTCAGTGCCAATATCAAACAATGCCACTATGTACCAACAGGGCTTTAGGAATGCATATAGGTTGAATACTCCTTATCTGAAATACTCAAGACCAGAAGTATTTCAGATATTTTCAGATGTTAGAATATTTACATATACATAAATTGTTCTGTTTCCTTCCTGAGCTTGGGCCGCCTCTTGCATGTGGGTCTTGTTCATGAAGAACCCAAAGGGAGGGGAGCTTCCAGATACTGAAGACCTAGGTTGTTGTTTGAAATCCTTGGCTCATGTGCATGCCTGGAAAGCACTGCTAGAACCTGAGTCAATGAAGACCATTTATAAACACATGATCTAATACAGTGGGTAAATTCCTGGCTTTAAATAGCCACTGAGCAGGGAGGCAAAACAGGTCTTGACTAACAGTCCACCTTCATGGCTTAAAAAATACAATCCATGATTTCTTTTTTTTTTTTTTTTTCAATCAATCCATGATTTCTAGGAGACCATGATTTAGCTTTCTGTCTTAGGAATATCAGAAGTAATATTTGTCAAATATATAATATGCATATTATATTACATGTGGATTTTGCATATACATAATGGAATCCTAATATTAAAAACTAAAAGATCCCTTTAAACTCTGTTTTCTTAATTCATTTTTTTAGTTGTCGATGGACCTTTATTTTATTTATTTATAAGGGGTGCTGAGAACTGAACCCAGTGCCTCACACACGCTAGGCAAGTGCTCTACCACTGAGCTACAACCCCAGGCCTTACACTCTGTTTTGAAATGCATGCATTTTTTCCACAAGTTTGCATAAAGGTTAACCTGTGAGCATATCTAATGTTACAAGTATGGCCTATAATTGTGATAAAGCCATTCAAGAAATAAGCCACATGGAGGCTATGATCTCACCCCAGGAAAACACCCACAGATACACATTTGGATGTGATTTCAGGAGAACCATGGGCTCCAGGATCTACCCCTAGATCAGAGGTTCAGCACTTTCGATGCCAGTCCTCTCATCTGAATTTATAAATGCTAATGTCTTCTGGTAGCCTGTGACACCCACATCCTTCGGATGCCTCACAGATGGAGTGACTCCATTTACAAACATCTCTTTCCTTGTCCTTCTGCTCCATTCCTTCTTTGGTTGCCTGGCCCCAGCAATTCTTTTAGATCCTGGTTCCAGTAACTAATTCATCACAGCAACACATTAGGCATTGTGAGTGCAGACCACGGCTGTCTATGCAGCCAGTTAAGCAGCACCATTGAGACAACTCAGTGCAGAGAAGCAGCAAAGGACAGAACCATTCAAGAGAAAGGATGCAGGATGCAGATGCTGGGCAAGCTGGGGAAAGTTCACTGTTGTTAAAATCAACAAGGACAGTGTCTCCAGTGGAGGCCCAGATGTCCCATTAAGAAATGTCCCACTTAATATTCTCAAAAGATTGGCAACTGTGCTTGTGGGAACCAACAGCAAGAGGAGCAGCTGGAGTGAATGAATCCAGAGGGTCCTTTCTCACATCTGGCTTCATCTTGACCATGTTCCTCTTCTGCTCAGGCTTCTCAGGGAGCTTCCTGTTTCACTGAGAGAAAGAGCTGAGATCCATGTGGTCCTGCACTGCCTTCCTCTGATTCTGACCTTATCTACTCTCTCCTTACCACTTCTTTTCCAGTCACACTGTACCTTGAACCCACCAGACATGCTGCCCCAGGGTCTTTGCACTTATGCTATCCTCTGACTAGCGCTGGACTCTCCCCTTCACACCCTCATAATTTCCTCCATCACTTTTTTCAGATTTTTACTCAAATATCTTCTCAGAAAGGCCTTCCCTGATTAATCTTTTGAAAAATGCAACCCCTGAACCCTGTTCTCCACCTCCCTTTCCTATTTTTCTTTTCTCGGTAACACTTACACCTCTTGACCTCCCACAACAATGCAAGTTCCATGCAGGGAAGGATTCTTGCTGACTGCACTCACCCACATACACCCAGAGGCTACTATACAGTTAGAATAGTACCCACCTCACAGGGTTGCTGAGATTAAATGAGTTAAAACATATAAAGCCCCTCTGCACAGCATATGGCAATTATTTGGGTTTTATTTTAAACTTTGTGGTAAACCTAATGGGTGGTTATCGTTTACCATTTTACAGGTTAGGAAACTGAGGTTCAGTGTCATTTACTTGAAATTCCACATTTGCGGTTGGCAGAGTCGGGATTCCAATCCAGATCTGATTCCTTGCTCTGTGCACTCATCGCCCTGGCTCTGCTTTGGAAGTCCTGGGACAGAAGCAAGGCAGAAACCCATTCTTTCTGGAACAAGCTGAAAACCCGAGGATGGTTCAGCCTTAGGAATGGGAGGCAGGGAATGGAGTCTGCAGAAGCCAGAGAGTGTTTACTTCCAGACCTGCGTGAATCTGAAATGGCGGGTGGCGCTCTGTGTACTTCCTACCTTCACCAAAAAATGTCAGCAAGTCTGCCAATTAAAAAATGTTTTCATGACCCCAGAAAATCCATGGATTGGAGACATTTACTTTAAACAGTCATTCCACCATAACAGGAAAGAGGCAGAGCAGAGGAGTTTATTATAACAGCTGCTTTCATACCCCAAACAAGGTTTGGCTGTTTTTGGCAGGTTGTACTGCAGTAGAGTTGGCAAGAAGCTGACAGACTGTGTGAGTTTCCTTTCAAAAGATCATTTTGCTCGCTTCCCCCAACCGAAAAAAAAAAAAAAAAAAAAAAACACAGCTGGAGTATCTAGTGTGAACTGCAGATGTCTGTTCCTCCACTGCCCCTCTGTCCTACCTGGACCTCAGTGGGGCATGGGTTTGTACAGCAGAAAGAGCCTTCAGATTGCAAAGACCTTGATTTGAACTTAATGCTTCCTTTAGCAGCTGTTCAACTCTCCAAGACTCAGTGTCCCTGCCTACGGGGTTCTGATGAGGACCCAGGTAAGACAGAGATGCAGCACAGTGCTAGGTTCTGTGGCCAGCTGCTTTGATGCATGGTCATTATTGTGAATTTCCATGGCTGGAGGCTTCAGTACTGCCTCCTTCTGAGGGATCTCCTGAGATACTTCCTCTTACCAATCGCAGGCAGCAGAGAAAATAACAACCCCTTTCCTGAAGAACTTTTCAAATGTGACTTATCTGCAACCCCTTTCCTTCAAACCCAAAATAGAAATAGGACAAGGAGCGGTGTCAGGGTATCCCTGTGTGTGCCAGAAGGAAGAACGAGAAGGAAGAGAAGAGGACCCAGTGGTGGCCTGAGGGCACGGCTTCACTGGGCTTTAAACTGGAAATCCTACAGGAAGTGAAGGCCCCTGACTGCTAGGATCTGGGCAGCACTGAGTTGCACCTCCTGTAAAACCCAGTGCTCAGCAAGTGCCTGAAACCATTTCAATGCTAATGGCTTCCAGATGGCAGAAGTGCAGCCAGCACAGGATGAACGCAGCACGTGCGGGCCGAGGTGTCTGATGCCCATCAGCTGGGCTGCTGACCCACCGAAAGAAAGAACCCATGTGAGTTACGTCTGAACCCCCCACAAGCTTGGATCCCCTGGCTGGACTCAACAGTGGGTACTGGGATATGCCAGGAATAGACATGTCCCAGAAGCCACCTTCTCCAGCCCTCTGGCCACACTTGCTCCTTAAGCATCTGGGTCTGAGCCCCACGGACAGCACATGCCTGCTGCTCAAAGGAAAGGAACCTCCCAGAGCATGGCTGGGGTTTTGGACTGTGGTGGAGGAAATCCTTGGCCATTGCTGGAAGCTTTAAAGACCTTTAAAAAAAAATTAAAAACTTTTAATCCTCTGTCTATTCAGAGCTTTAGTTTGGAACACCTGCCTTCCAAAGAGAAGCAGGGAAGCCAGTGAGCAGCCCAAGAAAGACAAGAGGTGGATTCAAAGGACCACACCGTCTGGGCACATAAACAGCAGCACTCCTGGACTCCAGATCAGGGAGGGGTGGATTGGGGGAAAGTGGGTGAGAGGTGGATCCTATGCGCCTTTCCCAACTCAACCAAAATGAGACTGTGGAATTTGTACATCTTTGGCCCTAGCTGCATCAATGGCCCTAGTGACATCACTGATCAATTAAAAGGGAGACCCCAGAGTGCTTCCCATCAGCCCTGCCTGTATCTCAACAGAGACGTTGAACACCATTAAACACACACGTAGAGCAATTATCTGGGGGTGGAATATCCCAGAACAGCCTGCACACTTTCCACTGTTGACACAGAACTTTCACTGTCTGGCACATTTCCCAGAAGGCACCCTGCTCCACGTGGACCAGGCTGCATGGAGCTAATGGTACATCAAAAGACACACTCCATGCCCAAGATGTGGCTTAAAAACAAAAACAAAAAAAATGTTATAAATAAAAGTAGACAGACGAATGGCTATTTTAAGTTGTTCCACTGTTTAGGGAAAGTAGTTACAGGGACAGGTGCCAGGGTTTGCAGAATATTCTTCCATTCCTGTGAAGCTGTGTAAAAAAACCAAGTGTATTGCCTAGTGAACCAAAACAGTCAGATGCAATTAACACGGGTTCCTCAGCCAGCTGACCAACATCAAGTCCTGTAGGGCTTGGCCAGTGATGGAGAAAGGAGGCAGCAAACGCTGCCCTCCAGGAGCTTCCGAGGAGGGCCTTGCAACTGATTTCCTGGCAATTCCTATTAAAAGTTGTGGGTCAGTCCCCAGCTCCTTCTACACTTAGACACTGCTCTCCATGGGGACAGTGTGAATGCCAAAAGGTATACTTAGAAAATCTATTTTGTCTTGTCCTTTCAGAACTCTTCTTTCCATCATGATGTACTTTGCTCCAATTTATTTTCCCTTTTTCTTTCCACTCCTGGACTGCTCTCTCTCGAAGCTCATCCATCTTTTCTTTCTTTCCCTACTTACCTATTCTCCTCTGCCCTTACCCTCACCCTCTTTCTTCCTCCTAGTTATTTCTTGCCACTGCTCCCCTCAAGAACCTTACATCCAAACCACCAGAAATAACCCTGAATGTCCTTGGGTGAAGATGGAGCAGGACAGGGTGGAAGTGTGTAGGGCCATGTACAGCAAGCATCCCCCCCACCACACCCAGGGATCACTGGTAGCCCAGGCCCGGATGGATCATGCAACCTTCTATCACAGCACTTGAACTTCATTAGGAGAAAAAATTTCCACAAGCAGAAATGTTCATTTTCTCCAAACTAGTTCCATACAACCCAAATTTTTTTTGAAAGAGTCAGGGAACTAGAAGAAAATCGTGAAGGGGAAAAAAGAAAAAAATAAGAGGAACAAAGAGCGAAGAGAAAGACCCAGCTTCAGAGTGATCACGATATACTTGGGTCAAAGCTCAACATACTGAAACTGTTTCTAATGTTCCACTAAGTAGCGGCCCCTTGGCGTTACTGACAAGTGATTTAGAGTCAAGTGTTCTGTCCCCAGGGGGGCTCATGAATCTCCACACACAATGGTTCCATCCAGAGAGCAAGAGTGGCCCAGTCAGGAAGGTGGTGATGCAAAGGTCACACGTGCAGGGAGGAGATCGTCCATCCGACTGTGAGCATTCCAGGACAGCACACAGGACAAGAGCCATCTGGTAGCTTTGCTTGCAAGACCAGCTTGAGAAGGCACCAGCACGAAACCACAAAGGAGAAGATGAAGCTGTATTTCCGGAGGAAAAAAAAAAGCAAAGCTTTCTACCCAAAGCTGAGGTAAGAGCTTTATTCTTAATTTTTTTTCCAATGATGAAGAAAGACTCCTACTTCCCTCTGATTTGGATTATTTTTAGCACATAGGCCTCAAGCGTTGGTGCCTAACATGTCTGGCCATGTCCTTTTCACCCTGAGATGTTCCGGTTGTTTCCCACTGCCTAGAGGATAAAACAGAAACCCCCAGGCATGGTGTCAAGGCCTTCCTGATGAACCCCCCTCACTACTCACCTTCACCTTCTCTCTGCACTCCTCAGGTCAGAAGACTTGTAGCTTCCAGGGCACATGCCACTCTCTCCTACTGTTCTTGTCAGTGCTTCTCCCTCTGCCAGGAACACGGTCCCCTGCTCACTTGTCTGACCAGACGGCATTCATCCTCTATGCCCCACCTCAAAACCCCAACTCCTCTGTGAAGGCTGACTTCCAAGGGGCTCCATCCTCTACACCCACACTGACCTCAAACATCACCCCACTAGCTACTCACTTCTCACCATAATAGAGATTACAACTCTCTTCACCATTTTGTCACCAGTGCCTAATAAAGGATTGCTGCAAATGTATATGGACCATTCAGATAGCATTCGTTGAACTCTTTCTCTTACACACACACACACACACACACACACACACACACACACACACACACACAATGTCATTACCTCCTGCATCTCTAGAGTTATGGATTCTAGTTAGGTCCCTTTCTACCAAGTGTCTGATCAGGGACCCAGCAGTGGGGTAGACACAATGAAACAGAATGAGCTGCAGGTTGGAAATTAAGTTTAAAACTTGGAAATGGCTTTTAAGTGCTTGCAGACCTCATATGCTTGGGCCTCAGTTTTTAACTCAGGGGGGGAATGCATGTCTGCATGACAGAGTAGAGTAAAGTGAGAAGAGGCAGAGAGAGAGAGAGACAGGGAGAGAAAGAAGCAGAGGGCCTTGTGCAGACTTCCACCTGGTCCCTTACATCTGGTGGTGGTGGTGGTGGCGGGGGGGGGAACAACTGGCCCCTGCAGAGTGGCCTTGTCTGAAGAATCACACATTATTTCCACTTTTAATCAGCCTTTTTCCAAAGAGACCCAGAATAAGAAGTGGAGCTCTTTATAAATGTCAAAGTCAGTGGATCCAGAATCAGAGAAAGCCAGGTAAGTACAGGAAGGGACCCCTTGCATTGCAAAGCAGGTACAGAAAAGTGAAGTTGATGTTAATGCAGAAAGGAATTTTTGAAATCCTCAATTGTACTGAGACATAATTTGCTCCAAAACCCCAGTTTTCAATAAGCCTGGCATGAAACTGACAAGGGGAGAAAGGGATATCAAAATCTCAATTGTTCTGAAGTTCTGAAATTTGGTGCAGTCTGTGTTCCATTAAAACAGTTCACCTCTCATTAGGAAAACAATTGTTGGATTTATGAATGCCAGACACTCATTGTGCACACAGGTTAAACAAGGATACAGGTTTGTGACATCCTAAAGCCGTAAAAAGTGCCCCACCACAGTAAGGGCACACAGAAGCTTTCCTACGGATTAGGAATGGGCTCCTAGAGTAATCTGCAATACACCTGTCATGGAGCTGAAATTAGTTTCATATACCATGTACACTGTGTGTTAAGCAGGCATTGCAGATAGCCAGAAGATCTGATCACCAATGAAAAAGTCTATAACTATTGTAAAATCTGCCTTAACGATCATCTTTCCTGTTCTAAGTTAGGGGCTACTCATATAAATCATTCAGATGCATTAACTGAAAAAAAAAAAAAAAAAGTCCCCTTTTCTTTAACTTTTCATGCACAGAGGCAAGAATGGAGGATCAACTGATTTCACACGTGTGGTCTGACTTACTACTTTAGACAGTGGTTTGCTCCAAGGCAGGAAGAGTGTCTTCTAAGAAGTGTTCTGCACCTCATCATAATGGGGCAGATTTTCCTAACCTACTAAGTTCAAGGCATGCATAAGTAGGATTAAGACAAAAAGCCTGAAACTGGAGTAAACCCAATGTAATTGTAATGAGATCTGATGAGACAAAGCTGTTCCTCAGCTTAGCAGCATGGTGTGGTGGAAAGCCCATGCTCAACTTTCCACCCCAACACCCCATTGATAATGCATAAGCCCCACTGAGTGCCAGTTTCTTCATCTGTAATGTATTATGTAGGTTAAATGGGATCTTGCATTTCTAATAAATACAGTGATAACACATTGGATCGATGTATAGTATTGCCCTCTTTTCTCTTTTTGAAGTGCTATTCCTTGTGGTGAGTGTCTGCCCACAGACAGCGCAGATTCTAGTCTGCATCTCCATGCTATCTGTCACAAGGGAAATCCCTATATGGGGAGTCTGTGAAACATGTGGGTAAATCTGTCTAATTCTCGAGTTTGGAATTGGGAAACGCATTGCAGCAGCACACTTAAGCCATGTTTTCTCACCTTGCCCTTATCAACACCAAAGGGGATTAAAAAAAAAAAAAGTATAAGACGAGTTAGTAACAGCATTAATTAAAAAACAAAACAAAACAAGACAACAGCAACAACAAAAAAACTTAGGAGCCAGGCATGGTGGCACACACCAGTAATCCCAGTGGCTCTGGAGGCTGATGCAGGAGGGCTGTGACCAAAACCAGCCTCGCAATATAGCAAGGCCCTATGTAACTTAGTGAGACCCTGCCTCAAAATATAAAATAAAAAAGGGCTGGGGATGTGGCTCAGTGGTTAAATTGCCCCTGGGTTCAATCCCTGGCACCAAAAAGAGAAAAGAAAAAGACTTAGGAGTTTAAAGGAAATGCAAATTCTATATGTGATATGGTTACTACACAATGTGATAGAGTTGGGGAGGCAGGTGTATACACCTCTACATCCCAATTCCCCCAGTGCCTCAATATAACATCTCAGAGGACAAAATAATATCTGCTAAGGCCAAGTGTGGTGGCACATGCCTGTAGGCCCAGCACAGAGGAAGTTGAGGTGGGAGGAACACTAGATTTCAGGAGTTTGAGACAAGCTTGGCAACATAGTGAGATCCCATCTAAAAAAAATACAAAAATCCCAACTGCCAGAAACAGGATATAATCCTATATCCCAGAAATATAACTAATTAGCTATATTAGTTTTGATAACCAATATCATTGTAAAAAAAAAAATTGTAGTTGTAGATGGATATCATGCCTTTATTTTTTTTTATGCAGTGCTAAGGATCAAACCCAGTGCCTCACATGTGCTAGGCAAGCACTCTGCCCCTGAGCTACAGCCCCAGCCCCCAGATTGGTTTTATATCAAGACAAAAAACTAAAAAGTCAAGAAACAAATACAAGGTCCAGTTGATGGAAAGCTCTATCCATTCCACAATAGGTTGTCACTTCCCCTTCCCCCACGCCCCTCCACCATCCCTTTCTCACATTCCACTCAGGAAGACACCAATGCCTCTGACTAGTAAAGAACCTTGGCTGCATCTGAAGTGCTGGAGAAGCTTTTATCCATCTTGAGAATCAGGCTACAGTCCAGGTGTATGAAACCAGGGTGTCTGTATATGGGGCTAGGCAAGCATCCAGGTGATTACAATATGTAGCCAAGCGTGGGCATGCTAGTCTCACTTGTATAGGGGCATGTTACCAGTTCTGGGCCACAAACCTGAGGAAGGGTTGAGAGAGAGAAGAGCCTGTTCAAAAGAGTGTGACCAGGTCAGTGAGGAAGTCTGACTCTTGCCACAGGACAACTGGCAGAGGCTTTAGAGAAGGGGGGCCTTGGAGGTATGGCTGTTACTTGCAAAAACTTGAAGGACTTCAGGTGTAAAAGGAAATTGTTTTGTTTTCCCTGCATTACCATCCAAGGGCAGGAACTAAAAGGAATTGAAGTTTAGCTCAATCAAAGTTTTCTTACCCTATGTACATGTATGATTATACGAATGGTGTGAATCTACATCGTGTACAACCATAGAAATGAAAAGTTGTACCCGTTTGTGTACAATGAATCAAAATGCAGTCTGTAAAAATAAAAATAAATAAAAATTTTTAAAAATTTTTATTTTTAATCTGTAGGTTAATACTAATGATGTCAGTGGGGAGGGAACACAAACACCTTTGTTTTAATAACTCCAACTCCTTCCTACATCACCGTCAGTCAGGTTGACTGCTTCAGTGTGCTGACACTTTCTTCTACCTCTGAGACTGTCTTCAGGATTTCACTGGCCTTGATCTCATCAAATTCCATACACAGTAATTCAGATTCCTTAAGATTTCCCCTCATCCTCTCCAGAAAAGAGAAGCGCTCCTTAGGTGGCACCTGTGGACAGAGCTGGCTCCACAGTAGCTCCTCGGTGATGCCCAGGTAGCCACAGAGGCATCCTAGGCCAGACTGCTCAGGGGCTGGACTG
Source organism: Sciurus vulgaris (assembly GCF_902686455.1). Taxonomy (NCBI): domain Eukaryota; kingdom Metazoa; phylum Chordata; class Mammalia; order Rodentia; family Sciuridae; genus Sciurus; species Sciurus vulgaris. The sequence goes on along the minus strand of NC_136474.1, from coordinate 47,306,151 downwards.
GAGACTTGCTTACCTGCAAAGAGTGCCACCCTCCAACTAAAAATTTTCTTATAAGGTGATCTTCAGACAGGGACTAAGGAAGTGCAGCTGAGAGGACGTGCAACCCGTTGCTGAACAATGTGAACATAAACTAGAGTGAAAGCTCACTGGGCACAGATTCTACAGGAGCTCAGGCACTGGACACAGGGAATCAGGCTCAATGGACCTCAGCGTCCTATATAACTGTGATTCCAGATGTCTTTAATTCCAGGGGCTCAGTGACTACTAAAGGACTAATTATCAAATCTTCAGAATGAAGGAGAAGATTCTGTTTAATTCAGGAGAACAAATCTATCATAACCCTTACCAAATGGAGAAATACGAATGGATTGGAACATAGGAATAAATCCAAGAAAACAGAAATGCCTAAAAGTTTTTTCTACCACACCATACACTTCATTAGAACAATTCAAAACACAGCAATAAAAAGCAGTCACAGTAAATGGCCTGGCTGTGGCGGCTCCCTAGGAGGGTATCTGCTGATTTAAGAAGGCAGACAGTCTGCAGGAGACTCCTGCTGTTTATATGGTTGTCCAAGTTAATTATCCCTATACTTTCAGATGAGGTGAATGGTATTCTGTTTATCTAGGTCAAATATTTGGAGCTAACTCTGTCCCTTGATAGTCATATGAAAATACATAGTGTTGTCCTTTTGGGCATTATAAGAAAGAATCAGGTTAAAAAAATAGCATCCCCTTCTTTATGGGCACAACATAGTAAGCCTTTATTCCTCAAGTGCTCTAATTAGACCCAACTCCAAACAAATGGTTTTAAAAGGGATTTAAAAAAAAAGAAATTTTTGTGGACAATCATTTCTCTTTCTTAATTCATGATATATTTTTGTCTTTGAATTTATGGAATATGTTTCCCCACAGAGATTATGAAAATCTGGCTTCTGGCTCTGCAACCATTCCTAGAAACAGTAACTACCACTACACATGGAAAACAGAATGAAGTTACCATAGAAAACTAGGAATGTGTGTTACCAGAACAAAGAGCAGCGTCAGACGGAGGAAGAAAGTATATTATCACAATATATGAGAAGGGGTGTGTTTGTGTGATTTAATCTGCAAAATAAAATCTTTGGAAGAGTAAGGTACTTCCTGATGACATTCAACAGATGCCCTTTAAAGTTAATCTCATTCTGCATCAAGTCAGTCAGAGGAAGCTGAGGATAGAGGTAAATGAACCCACCATGGAGAATGTTAGGATTACTGGGAAACCTGCTCTGGGTAGGATGGGGGAGAAGGATGAGGCCTGGATTGCCTTTTGAGGGATGCAATCCTCAGTAAAGTTTAGATTCACTGAACTTTTAGAACTATAGGCTTCCCTTTGACTGTGTCCTTTAGAGTCATTTCTTCTGACCAACTTGATCCAATGTTTCTAACATTATTGCAGGGCAATCAAGGCACTTAGGTAAACATGGGCATGCAGCCATGCAGGAAGCCTAAGACAGGGTTGCCGCCATCTTAGAATCCCAGAATAATATTGCTACACAACCCTGCTACTCAAAGTGCTGTCTGTGAATCAGCAGCATGTGTATTTCCTGGAAGCTTGATAAATGCAGAACCTTAGGCCTCTGCCCAGACCTACAGAACAGAATGTCCATTTTGGTAAGATCCCCAGATGATTCCTCCTGTGCTCCTTAAAGTTGGAGAAGCACTGTGATAAAAGACCTTAAAGTCTCTCATTTTTCAGATAGAAAGCCAAGGCTCACAGTAGTTGGTAACTTGCTCAAAGCCACACTATAAATGCATAACAACCAAAACTAGAACAAACATTTCTTGATGGAAAAACATGTTACAGGAAAAGAATAGATCTGGGAACCAAGAAGATCTGAATTTGGAAACTGTGTCTCCATTTTTTTACCCATCCCTAATAGGAATGATTTTATTTTCCTAGCGGTACAATTCTGAGGATTCAACCAGCTAACATATGTGAAATGCATGAAGTGTTCAAAAAACTTAATTTCCCACATTTTTTCTGTTCCTACCAGCACCTTCTAGGAACGCACAGCCTTTGAGAGAGGCCAGGGGCTCACCATGTGATGAGGAGTTTCCTTGGGCAAAGAACACAGAATGCTACCATCTCTGCTAAGGTGGAGTGCCACACTGCTGCTCCGTGTTCTGTAGGACTGTTGTCTGTGCTGTATGGAGACCCCTGGATGTTTCTAGTCCTGTTTTCTAACACAGTGACATGCTCACTTGTGGCAGGTTAATTGGCAGAGTTGTCAGCACAGCTGCCTTTTATTGCCAATAAACTCGGGTCCCTGAGAGCTGTGGCCTTAATTATTTGTTATTTCTTTTTCCAAGGGGGATAAAGTATGTCTTGCTTTTAAAAATGTGTCTCCTGCATCAGGACAAGAAACTGAAGAATTCACTAAGGAATTTAGCACACGGTGGTGACGAGGAATGCCTCACAAGAAGCAAAAAATTAGCAGAGACTTCAGCAATCTTGCGCTAGCCTGCAATCCTGTTTTTCTCTATCTTTCTGCCTCCCAAGAGATTCAGGTTTAATGGCAAAAATTTCATTTCTCTTAATAGCAGAGAATGGTCTGCTTGCAGTCTAAGTCAGTAAAATATTGTGATTCTGCCCCCACAACTAAAACAATGTTTGAAGGCTCTGATGTCATGGTGCAATCCTTTAGTGACATTCTCCTGTGTACTTGAGATCTGCTCAATTTCTCATAGCACCACTGGTTCAGATACAACCATACTTGACTATATATTTCCATGGCTCTTAAAAGTAATGTGAAATTCAGAAACTTTGTGGACAGCATTGAGAGTCAGACAAAAAAATCATCCTGATGAGTGTAATTGCTGCATAACCTCAGCGTGTCACTTTTAAAAGCTTCAGTATCTTGGGGTAAGAGAGCTTTTCCTTACGTGTGACAAAATTAATATTACATAAAACAGAATCCTGCTGACTTGACTTTGTACACTACCAAGAAACATTCAATCTGGCCAAGTATTAGTTTTCTCAAATATTTGGGATCTAGAGAATTCAGAGAAAAACTCAATCCACAGGGAACACCAAAGTTTGCTATAGTCAATGGTTTCAGTGTCTTCCCCACAAAATAGTTTACTGGATTGGCCGGTAGTCAGACAGATTTACGTTTCACCTTCTTTCATTTCTACCTTCTAGTCGAGGGGCTAATGAACTGTAAAGACAGTCCCAACTAGACAGCAGGAGGGACAAGAAACAAAAAGAACTTGGTAACGGGCCATGTACATAATTGGTCCTTGAAAAAAAAAATCAAGCTTAAATAATAATTTTTAAGGCTGTTAGTATCCCTGAGCTTCCACAATGGCAAAACATAGTAAACTAGTTATTATATCCTTCTATTATAGTCAAACACAACCTCACTTTAAATAGAGACCTTGTAAAATTGAACTAGATTGATATTTTAATCAGAGTTATCTGTATAATCTCGAACTAAATCTGCCTAATTGGATCATCTGCAATGGCTCTTTTGGCCATTAGTCCTAATTAACATGGCGCCACCATTACTGCACATGCTCATGTGGCTTGAAAGTAGGAGCTGACATCATCTGGGGCCTCTTTAGGAGGAGATTCACTCGCAACGTTTTTGTATGTGGGTTGATCTCCCCACATGCCAAACATGCATCAGTGAATTCTGTAGACCCAGGCTGACTACATCTAAGTCATTTTGTTGGCTATCTGTGACCACCATGTCCCAGAGTTGATAAGTTACAAAAATGGGAGACATAGAGATCATGCTGGGGAAACAGCTGAAGGTATTCCCACAACTGATGGTATACCAATTTAACAGATGTAACATTTAAGGCAGGTTTTGCCACAAACTTTGATTCTTAGGAACATTTAACAGAGTGGACAAATCAGCAAATATGATAATGATTGTGTTTATAAAACTCATAGCGAATGTTTCTCCCTTTCTTTCAGGACAAGGAACCATTGGGTGAGCACATACCTGTCCTCCCCACACCAAGTCAGCTTAGCTACGTTTTCAACAAAGGAAGTTTATCTCAGGAGCTCTTCTGCCTCTTTTCTGCATTGTTCTTTTTCCTCCTGAACATCCTTGCTTTGTCCTTGGTGTGTTCAGGGCCTGCCACTAACCAAATCTGCTCATGTGGTGCTTCCCAATTTATCTTGGTCCAAAGTATCTGTTCCTCCTAAAACAATTCTCTCTCTCCTGTGGAGTGTCTAAGCCAGGTGTCTGTGTATTCATTAAATTCATAATTTAGTGTGAAGGTGGAATCCTACACAACTCTCCCAAGGGTACTGGCAGTTGAAAGGATGAGATCTATTGATACAGTGAAATCTACAATGGATAGAATTTCAACCAATGTAATTTTGCAAAAGAAGTTATTTCAGGCAGAATTGGAGAATATTTGTCTTTTAGGCAGAATTAGAAAAGAACACTTAGCAGGAGATACATAGAAACTTAGTCCTCTGTATTCACTGGTTCTGCATCTGAGTATTCAACCAACTCAAGATTGAAATATTTGAGAAAAAGAAATGTGTCTGAACTGAACATGTATTGACTTTTGCTATCACCTCTAAGTGACAGAATATAACAACTATTTACACAGCATGACTATTGCATTAGGTGTTAAAAGTAGTCTAGAGATGATGTAAAGTATACAGGAGAATGTTCATAGGTTACATGCAAATACTATGCTATTTTATATGAAGGACTTGGGCAGCATCTGCAAGATTTTGGTATCCATAGAAGGTCCCCAAATCAACCTCTCACAGATACCAAAGGACAACTGTATATCCATTTAACACTTACAGGCTCACTTAGTGCCATCCAGCAGACTTAAACCTGAAAAGCAGAACTGGAAACTGAGCACAGCACTTCTGAAGAGCGCTAGTCCCTGAGCCTGACCCGTGAATATGGGAATCTCATTCACAGACAAAATAACATTCAGAGGTCCGGCCAAAAGTGTGAGCTTTGGCTTTCTGATGACTGGTTTTTGTTCTAATTTTTGTTCTAACCTAAGGTCAAAGATAAGATCTTGAAGGATTTTTTAAATATTAAAAGCACAAGTAAACAAAAGGAAGGCCTGAGCTGACACACTGCCTGACTTATTTCAGCAGGGGCTGCCTTGGTGGGAGGCAGGTTCCAGGGCCACTCACATCTGCATGTCCAAAGAGCAGGACTTAGGTGATCCAAACCTGGGAAGGGAAGTTATCTTGCTGTCCAGAGCCTGGCTGCCTATGGAAAAAGAGAAACCTGTGCCTCTCCTACTGTGAGCTATTTCTAAAAGAGAGGCACCATGACAAATTAGAATTAGATTCTAAAAAAGCAGAGACTATGCTCTGGGATTCAAGTTTTTGGTTTTCAATGGGCTTTGTTTTTGTTTTGTTTTGATGTTCCATTAACCATTTTAATGCACTAAAGGCCATTCAGCAAAGGACTCTTTTCTGAGCTAAGATTTTAAAAAGATAGAAGAAAGAGCTCTTTGGTGCCAGCATCATAAACTCCAATAGTTAGGAAGGCCCTGTTTTCCTAAGGTCCTTGTCACAGTTTATCAGCAGGTTACAGAAGGCACTGGGCCACTCCTGGTCTGAGACATTATTGTGTCAAAGTCCACAAAGCAGCAAACCAACATCAGGAAGTAACGGTGGCTGTAGGCAGTGAAGTATGTGTGTGTGTGTCCAGAGGGAAGTGCTTCCAGTTCTTCATAAATAAATATATATATATATATATATATATACATATTTTTTTTGAGAAGAGAGCTCACTACATTGCCCAAGCTGCTGTACCCCATCCTGACTCAGTCTGACTCAGTCTCCCAAATAGAAGGAATCAAAGGACCCCACCACTGAACCCAGCTACTTTTACTTTTTCTTTTAACTTGAATTTCTGGCTTTCTCACAAAACCATTTCTAAACAACGGGTTTTCCAAACCAAAATCTGTTAAGAGGGTCTTGTCCCCATTGCCTTAACATGAACTCAATCTCTAACAATTTGGTGGGTTGGCTCTTTGGTGTGTAGCTACTGGCATTTTGTAGATTCCATCTCTGCCACTCCTGATATTTCCAGCTGGAAGCCACTTAGATGACACATGCTCTTACTTTAGAAGTGTGTGCAGGTGCCAACTGGAATGGTGCAAGTGGAACTATGTGTGCCCAAACAGAAGAGAACAGGAAAGAACAATCTGGAACATTGTACCCTGAGCAACTGAGGGATGAGTTGCTTTTGGAAAACTTTGGCAAGTAATTTGCAACAAAGTCTTTCACTTCTTTAAAAAATACACATTATGTATTGTGTTACTACCATACTGAGATCTGGAATTCGCCTCCCTGACTGTAATATATAGTTTATATATATCTATATATAAATATATTATATATAATAATATATTTTACAGGTATATATTTGTTTTGGTTTTGTGTTTTGTTTTGTTTTGGTTTTGGCCTGTGCCATATGGAGCACCAGTGGCTTGCTGGCTATGATGTTCTTGTTCATTGGGAGGATGTTCTTGTTCTTTGGGACACTAGTTTATATAATATAGTGCACTATGACAGCAGAAACATCCATGTCTGAATTTACCTCCTCTGTGAATTTCAGGGAGAACCAAAAACAAAACAAAACAAAACAAAAATACTGTATCCACTGCCTGGTCAAAGTAACTAGAAACAAGTTACTCTTGAGAGATTTGGTGACAGTGCAGACAGGAGGTGGCAACAAGTTATTTCCACTTCAGTATAGTACTTAGAAAGCAATCATTACAATATACAGAGTTCAGGTTCATCCTTATATTTACAATGAGGAATTGCTTCTCAGAAGATCTGGCCAAAGTACATCAATAGGTAAGAGGACTTGGAAGTTTCTACAATGTTTGTAAATCTAATCCTGCACCAGACAGAACATCCACACATTCTTATGTGATGACCTACTTTGTATGTTTGGTTAATAGAAAGTGGAAAGAACAAATTCTTGGGTTGTTTATAGCCAGTGTTTATCTGGGGCCCTTCCTGGGGTCCAGAACCAGAGGGTCTTGTTGTCCCATGAACAGAGCATCACTAGAACATTCCTGCCTATCAGATGGATGTTTCTTCCTAAGTTAACTGCAGGGAGCATTTCCTGCCTGTGTTTGGAATTTTTCAAAGACGTAACTAGTGGCTGGTTAGCATGGTTATCAGGACCTATGATTCATTCACCAATCTTTTGGATAAGTCAGGTGGGCCTGCAAAGTCAAAAAAATAACTGCACTAAAATCAAAAGACCTGGGTTACAAGCCTGGTTCTCCCACCCAACATCCACACCAACTTGCTGAAGCCTTACTTTTTTCATCTGTATCATGGGATACTCAATCAGTCTGGCACAAAAATTTTTATGAGGTTTAAGTTAGATATTTGTCAGGAATGATGGGAGTCTAGTTTATAAATTTCCCTGTTATATAAATCTGTGGGGTTGGTCATTTGTGTTTAACAAAATGTACCGTCTCATTCTGCTGAATATCACAGCCTTACGAATCAAAAACAAAGCAAAACAATATACGCACACACAAACACACATGCATGCACAAACCAGGTTTCTAAAATTAGGTGTGTGCTTCTCAGAATTTGCTATAGCTACTAAGGAAAAGGGGAAATCTTAAAAAAAGATGCTCAGCCCACAGCTTTACTTGTAAAACATGAGGACTTTCACATACCCACCTTTGGCTAGAGTTAACAGCAAAACCCAAGCTCTCAGGTCAGGGATTTTTACTAACAGCGCAGTCCTGATGCTGAGTCTTGGGGTTGCACTATTGGTCCAGAATGATCAATTACTTCCTTCCATGATTAAGCATCTCTGAAAAAAATTTTTTTCTTTGTTACATGACCCAAGTTTCAAACTCCTTTGTTCTTAAGTTCTTTGCCAATGAATAGAAGCTCAAGTTCACTGCCTGCTAATACTTTCTGAGAGCCCGTTGCATGAAATAGTATTCATGGATGATTGCCTAAAAGACATGAAGAAAATCTATTCCTCTAGATACCCTAAATCGTATCCACACGTCAAGCCAAACCATCAAAAAGCAGGCGTAGGCTGATTGTTCTGGCCCTGTGTAGAGCTGCTTTTACTGAATTACACTTTGGCAGTATGCCATTGGCTTGCACTGAGGGACATTACAAGAAACAGTCCTATAAAAACTGCTAGCATGGGGATATTGTTGAAAATATTTTCACTGTATCCCACATTGAGCTTTTAATAAAAGTCAATGGAGAAATTTCCCTTGACCTTTCAATCCAGAAGAAGCCTGTTTCTTTTGAGCAACAGGCTTCTCCCCATCCCCCCATACAGGTAATAGTGAATTTCCTTTCTCTTTTTGCTTTAGTGTCTAGGAAGTTCAAGGTCAAATTTTCTTCCCACTTCTAAATCACCATTCATGGTCTTATATTATTTTCATCTCATGTATTTCTATGCTTCAAATGTCTTTTTAAAATTTTTATTGTATATATGTAAAGTATACAACACAGAGATGTCTTCTTCACATACTATGTGTTTGTGTAAGTTCCCCTGAATCTTTTGAGAGCCTGTGTATATTTACTAACTGCATACGGATCTTCCAGATTCCACTCTGCCTTTCCAGTCATCTTTTGCACTCTACCTCAAATCTGTGATCCAGTCACACTGACCCTCATAAAAGTGCATGACATATTCCATGACAGGATCACTCTTTGCCTGTCTTTCAGTCAAGGGAAATCCTGAAAGAATTCATGGCTCCTGTTTCTGTGTAACTTTGCATACACACTGGCAGCATATTGCTTATTACCTTCCATAGATGTGTACAAATCTGTGTCCTCTTCTAAATAAGAAAGCTCCTTCTAGGCAATGCCTCTCACATGCATCTCTGTATGTATGTATCAGTTCCAAGTCTTTAATAAGTTTTCAACAAATTTCTGTCAAAGTAATTGCTGACTCAACAAATACTCCTGCACCAGCACCAACATAAGGAACCCTTAGGATGTTGTTTGGTGATAACTGCATTCAGTATTCACACAGGCTCTGTGTGTACAAGGGTAGGTGGTGGTGCCTGGCTGAATTTGGGACACTGGGTCACATCAGTCCTTCCTTAGAGTAGGTGCCAATCCTTAAATATTCTTCTGGAAACAGAAATACGAAATACTGGGATGCTTTTTTCCTACAACATTTGCATTGAAGCATTTTATAGTTGGTTAGATTGTGCCTGTTTGCTCACTGATGGGGTCAATACCAGCACAGCAATCAAATGAAGAATTTGGGTTTCATTCTGTTTTGTGATCCCACAGGTCAAAAGAAAGGAATTCAGAAAGAAGAATGGAGGTTTCCTGGTACTGGGGGGTGGGGGTGGGTGGGCATGGGAAATGCGCACATAGATAAGTTTGGAGGGAAATTAATCCTAGCTACCAATCAGTCAATCAGTTTTCCAAACACTGGGGGAGAAATGATGCGGTCACCGGCTCCCTGGTGCCTTGTATCATGGCCTTCACCGCCAGAATAGTATGTTTCTAATTTGTTCAAGAATCCAAAATATTCACTGGATGATATAATAGAAGATGAAATTGGCCATCACCATGTGTACAGCAGAAGACTATCAAAATATATCAGAAGGGCATTGCAGAGAAGTTCAATACAATAAGCCACAACTTTCTACCTTGATGGTTTTCCATTTCACATCTTGCTCTGATGTTGCTTTTCTTTAAAACCTCACAATAAAATGAACGGGGTTATTACCATTTTAACAGGAAGACCACCAAGCCCAATACCTTCCTTTGACAAATGGACACTCTGAGGCTCTGTCAGACACACTGACTTGCCTAAGGCTCACAAGTTGGCAGTAGAACCAGGACTTGACTCTCAGCCCAGGGTTCTTCCCATGATCCCGCACAGCTGCCTCTTGGTAGTCAACAAATGAAACCTAAGTACAAATAATGGGAAGCTTTTGGGAGAAGCAGCCAGTCTCCCTGTTTCCATATTAATGACAACTCAGTTAAAAAACAAAACACAAAATCAATAACCCAACCTGGTACTGATGGCCTAACACCCTCAGTTCAAGGTTAAAGGTTAAGCGAGTGCTTAATAGGTACAAGGATAGGTGCTAGAGTTGCAAAGAGATTGTTCTATCTTCAAGGCTGGCCTTGGGACAGCCGAATTTCGGGGGATCCAGTGCCTGCAGGAAAGAGACAAGGCGAATGGAAGCCAAGCTTGGAAGGAGGCGTCAGCAATCTGGGACTCAGAGACTCACACTCTGCTGATGAAGGTTATGGATGTCGCTTGACAACTGGCACATGATGTGCATCAGCTAAAAGACACTGGGAATTTTTGTAGGTGAGTCGGGAGGATATAGTGCCCTCCCCACAGTTCACAATCTAGTCAGTAGAGTCCCAGGAAGGCAAAGGTCTTGGTGCTTTGGATTTTTTTCCCCACCTAGGACTGGGGATGGAACCCACATGTGGTCTACCACTGAGCTACACCCCCAGCACTTTTTATTTTTTATCTTGAGACAGGCTTTCGTTAAACTGTCCAGATTGGCCTTGAATTTGCAATCCTCTTGCCTCAGCTTCCCAAGCTGGTGGGACTACAGATAGGAGCCACTGCACCCAGCTCCGTGTAGTTTTAATTCTGGCACATAGGATCCTTTCCTCCCATCTTAGGGGCCCGAGTCATCCATACTGCCCAGGCCCACACAGCACAGGGAAGCCTCCGACGGTGTACCAGCTCAACCACTGAGAGCACTCACGTTCTGGAGATTCTGACTGCATTTTCAAACAATAAAAACATAGATAATAATCCTTCCCAGAAAAATGTGAGGTTAAAAGTTTAAGCTGAGTTCATAGCACATACATTCCAAGAGGGTACTGTACTCGGGGAAATTACTCACCTAGAGTTTATATAAGTTCCAAGGCGATTACAGTCAGCCGACAAATTGGAGCCAGAACACGTTTACATTTAAGGTTTTAAAAATGTAGATTCCTCTTATGGAAAGAAAGAAGGGGGGCAGAGGGAATCACACACCGCCCCATGTTTCTTGTTAAGGGAGCAGGCCCCAGCAAGTGTCAGTCCATTGTCTCAAAGAGTGTGGAAGATGCCAATCCCCGATTCTCTCTCTGCCTGTCGCTCTTGAAAAGCACATGTCACATCTGCTTGCTATCAGCATTTATCTCGCAGCGTGCGTCTGACTCATTTGGAAAACTCAAAGCACATGTTTTTTCCTGCTGAGGAACCAGCCATTACTGTGCAATTTACAGGCCCTCTGTGGCCCAGAGCACACATTGTGACCGGAGGGAGCGGCCAGGGAGCTGGCCTAGGTTCTTGGTGCTGCCTGGTTTGGTGCCTTTGCTGCCAGCTTGTCTGCCTCCTGTGAGTTCTCCTGTTCCTTCTCAGCCTGAGTCACAACTGACCCTCTCCTTCTCAGTCTTCTCAGGGAGACTGAAGAGCCCAAATCAAGCATGCTTGGGAAAGAGGGACAGTAGGTAACAAACAAGAAACAAATGGAATTTATGCAACAACTCAAAAAGTCCTGGTCACAACACAAAATTGATGTGTGCCTCCTTTCTCCAAATCAGGGCTGAGCCTTGGTCATCACAAGACATCTTTGACATTGGGCTTCTCTCCACCACCCAAAGTGACTTCAAATGTCGTTTCTAACAACTCTGAATCTGCTAACCTGGGCCTGCACAACCTACTCTTAACTAAGTGGCTCTCTAACCACATGAACCCACTTCATTAGGGTCTACACAAGTCACATTCCAGTTTGGAATGGAAAGTGAAAAATTTTCAGACTTATCATTCTGTCTGTCAGAGCTTTTCTCTGATTTTGGCCTTATTCTGCTAAAATTCATGGCAAACTCATTATCCTGGCCAGTGAACACAGGTGTCTTTGGGTAAGTTATGGGAAAGTGCCCCTTTCATACAGATCAAACCTTGAGAGACTTTCTGCAAAGCAAACGCTGCACAAGTGAACACAGCTACCTGGCAAGATCCCATAGAACTTCTTTTTCCAAAAGTTTTTAAAAGTGGCAAAAATTCTAAGGTTTGCCTTAACTGAAGGAGGTCACACTTGCATGTGTAAATGCAAAAGGCCCAAGGTTGGAATCCAAACCCACTCTACACCTTTGTCTGCGTTCTTGGAATGTTGACCAGGCAGAGGGCAGGTTGGGGAGGCTGGCACAAGAGATCCCTAACATGACCCCATTAATGCTTCCCTCACAGCCAACCAGTCAGATGAGCTTGTGATACAAGAGCCCCCTCCCTTAACCAAAGTTTCCTTTTCTGCAATTTCAGTTTCCTGCATTCTGAAAATATTACATGGAAAATTCCAGAAATAAACATTTTAAACTATGCACTGTTCTGAGTAGTGCAATAATATCTTGCACTGTTCCATTCAGTCTTGTCTGGGACATCAATTATCCCTTTGTCCAGTGTATCCACACTGTATACATGACCTGCCTATTAATCACTTTTAGTAGCTGACTTGGTTATCAGATTGACTGTCACAGTATCGCAGTGCTTGTGGTCAAGGAACCCTTATTTTACTTAATCCTGGCCCCAAAGGGCAAGAGTGGAGAAGCTGGCCATCCAGATATGCCAAAGAGAAGTAGCAAGGTACTTCAAGTGAACAGGTAAAAGTTCCTCCTAGGTACGTATGCATAGGAAAAAACAGCACGTTCAAGATTTACTACTATCCACTAGGAGTCTTGGAGTGTATCCCCTGCAGATAAAGAAGGACTACTATACTTGGTTGTCTCTAGAACCAGCTCCTACACAGAACTTGTTGTTTTAGTGAGCCTTTTTCTACTTTCTCTAGGTCTTAAACTCTGTGCATTTCTTAAATGGAGATTTTCTGCCCTCCTGGTTAGTTCAATGGGTCCTCCAGGTTCTTTACTTCTCATGTGTGGCTTCTCATTCCTTTAAACTTTTTTTGCAGGTAGGCCTGTCTTCTGAGGTCACTACCCCTGGAACATCAATCCCGGTTAATGTCACTCCCTAAAGCAGTGGTTTCCAAGCATCTTGAATCTGTATGAGGCACATGCCTTATTTTATTTATTCTGGCATAATACTATCCCTTGGTATCTATGGGGGATTGGTTCCAGGACTCTACTCCCAATGGACACCAAAAACCTTGGATGCTCAGTCCCATAAATAAAATCGCATAGTAGTTGTATATAGCCTACACACATCCTCCTGTATATTTTTAGTCATCTCTAGATTATTTATAATACCTAATACAATGTAAAATCTGTGCAAATGCTTGTTATAATGCATTGTTTAGGTAATAAAGACAAGACAAAAGTCTGAATGTGTTTGGCTTCAGACACAATTTTGTCGCCTGCAATGTTTTCTGTCTGGGGTTGATTGAATCCAAGGACACAGAACCTGTGGCTGTAGAAGCCTCACTGTATATCCCTAAGTTCCTTATTTTATCTATTATTATTTGTTAACTTAATGACCTACGCAGGACATTATCATTACTTAATAGTTCCAGACACAAAATATACTTTGAGTGAAATGTTTTCTAAATTAGAGATGTAAAATTGCATCCTTATTTTCAAGTACGATTGTTTAAAATTCTGAAGGGTTGTTGTTTTTATTTTTGTTTTGGCCAACCACTGGGCAAATCAAATTAGACTAGTGCTAGTTTTACCTTGTAATGGTAAGCGGCAAAGAGTTGGGGAAGGGGAACAGAAGTGCTGCCTCTGCCACTTTGTCATTTGGTTTCCTGGGGCTCATGTTATCAGTGCTGTCTTTAAGCCATCTTCCCTTCACAGGCATCTTTTTAAGCCACAGTGCATTTTGTATAGGTTAAACCTGAAAATACCTGGTCAATACATTTAGCCAGGCAGAAGTAACCAGGCATGGTATACATTCTGTGGCCTTGAATTTTAGAACTTGGAGACAATAAAGATTGGCCCACTCGGTTACACGTAACACCAGTCACCCAGCCAGGAAAAATCCAGAGGGCTTGGGAGCTGCCAGAAAAATGATAGTTTCACAGCTAATTTTATATCCATCTCTTTTCTGATTTAGAGACTCTTTAAAAAGGAAAGGTTAGTTACAGACACTAAATATGTGCCTTTAATGCTTCCATAGGGAAGGTCTATGACTTAACTTTCTAGGTAACAAACAAACAAAAAAGCAGACTTCTCTTCACACATCTTCACTCTATGGGCACTCTGCACACATCAAAACTGTAATATAGTTGGAGAGGGATGTGTTTTCTTCCTCTCCCCATTAGCCCACACTGCCACTGTTTAGCTATAATAATAGCTACAGTCTGAACACCTTCAGTGAATCCTGTCCCCCATTCTCATTAAATGCATACCTTCTCAACACCAAAGGTCACAGATTCTAGTTTGAGAAGAATTTTGAGACTTTATCCAAGAAAAGCAACCACCATCACAATGAAAAGAACTAGCAGCAAATTCCCCCTTCCACCCACTTCTAGGGTAAAAACACAGGAGATCAGCGCATTTTTCCAATGTTGCCAGTGAAGAATGTTCTGGAGCTGTTTCTCCAGAACTTGAAAACAATCAGCCTTTCTGACCCTGGTCTCCTCTCCTTGCATGAGCTTCCCTTGGAGGGAAAGAGCAGTTCCATACCTTAAGTGGTCCTTGACAGAGGCAGGGGACCTGGGAGAAGGGACTGACAGGAGCAGCTGGGTCACAGAAAAATCTGAGTTGGAAAAGAAGACCCAACCTGTGGAAGGGTGAGCTCATAACATGGACCTATTTACTTTAGTGGCGTATTTAATGAAGTTCAAAGAAGTCCGCACTTAATATAAAGAATAAGGAGAACACAGACTCTTGAAGACAACCAAAGACACACGCTGAGACATCTTTAATCTCCAGGCTCTTCTGGGGGGAAACATGTGAGCCAACAGCTTTGACCTTGCGTTCCACACGCTGCCTCTTCTCGCACTACTTGGAGATGTTTATATACTGATTGTAAGTGACCATGGACTTAAATAGTACAAGAAGGGAAGAAAGGATTAAAAGCTGGTCTATATGTTGTAATCCAGACTCAAATCCTAACCTAAACACATCCAAATTCCTCTGATCTTGTTACCAATATAATACAGCAGCGTAGGTCCAAATAATGCAAAGCATTTCAGGGCCACCCAAGTACACCAGGCTACGCTGTCAGCAGCTCAAGACACTGTTTAAAGAGCAAAACCAACAAAAAAACAACACAAAAAACCCCAAACTTGAAATAGTATCCAAAAAAGGCACAGCGCAGTGTCTGAGGCTGAAAAGATTGTCCACAATGCTGGTCTCAGGCTAAACGCTGGATGCTCCTTCCTGATGAAATGAACTAAAGATGGCTGTGTTGGGTACCAGCAACACCAAACACGTAGTGTGGCGGGTGAAGGGGAAACAGGGACACAGAGAGCAGCTGGAAAGAGCGACTAACCCAAACGGATACTTCTCATCACTGCCCGGTGGGCAGCTCCGGGACCCTGCTCCCATTCCTCCAGCTGGCAGGAATCCTTCCCTGTCAAATAGAGGACCAGTCTGACAGCGGGTCGTGCTCTGCCTTCCATAGTGTATCGTTCACTGAGTTACTCCCCTTTTAGCAATTATTTATTGGCCTCTTTTTAAGCATCATGTGCCGGGAACATGCTGAGGAATGGAACACACATGGTCTCTCCCCTCCTCTGAAGTTTTCTGTAAGTCCCCCTGGCAGATTATGTGCCTGAGTTTTAAACTAGGTTAAAATGAAGATGCTCTGGTGAGGAACTCTCTTTTGGGGGTGTTATCAGTTGTCAGTCGAGTTGTTAAGTGATGTGCTTGAGAGGAATAGGTGCTCATGGCCTCCCCAACCCCAACCATCACCAAAGGAAGTGGGCTGGGGACAGATGTGTGGTGAGGATTGTGGTGGAGCCCTTGAGAATTTTTTTTTTTTTTTTTTTTTTATTTGCTTCATGGTGTGCTTGGGATTAGCCCAACCTATAATGGGTCCCAGTCCTTGGTTCAATTCTTAGGCAACCCTTGTTTTAACCCTTTAGGGAGGGTTTTGGTGTGTGGGTGTGAGGCAGGTGACCAAAGAGGCTCTATTTATTCAGAGTATATAGAAAATCCTATGACACATTTTAGCATGGACTTTCAGCTTTCTCTTGGTATAAATGAGTAAACCTTTCATCTCCATTTGTCCCTAGTGCAGACCTGCCAGTATTGCAAGGGAGGAATGAAGCTCCAAACTGCCAGTAGCCAGTGGGTATTTAGAAGACAAAAAGGGTCCAGAAAAATTCTAGTCTGGATAACCTCTGAGCACCGGATAGAAAAGCACTGGTCTGCTCTAAAAAATGAACCAAGACTTGGTCTGACTCATGCCAATTGTGTGTTCAACAGTTTACAGGGTAAACAGATCCTTTTAGGCTGTCAGAAGTTCATGCACTGGGAATGACCAATAATGTATTCTTAAACATGTAATAAAACTTAAGGGAAAAGAGGGCCCAGGGCATGCAGGGGAAATGAGCTATTACTCCTCTGGCATGGAAAGGCTGTTGTATTTCATATATGCTTCAGTAAAGCAATTCCAGCTTTAAATGGCACATTTCCTTTCTTCTTTATTAGGCTTCCTGAATGGTTTTTTCACCCCGGGTACCTTCCTGCACCAAGTAGTATTTCAGCTGTATTGTGCAATCCCAGAGACCTTTACAGAGAGCTCAGGAACACTTGGTATGTCACTGCTGGTCAACAACCAGCGGTCTGTGGCTCTGGAATCCTGAGACGCATACTTAAATCTGTGATAGATGTTTATGACTGTCCGAATGTGTCTCCAATCATCACAGAAATGCCTGAGCACATGGCTGTGGGTTATGCGACGTTAGGACGTGACTAACCATGTTTTTTAAGACGGGCATGTGTGCCATTATTTATTATTGTTCTGGTAACATTTACTATTTTGGAGAGTTTGTTATTCTGTTTTAAGAAATAACAATTTGAGTGTGTGGTTTTCTTTTTTCTCTTTTAAAGAAGAGGTCTAAACCTCCTTTCCCTGAGTTTTGGAGCAAAGCAGCATCTGGGAACATTTGGTCCAGCTTCCTGAAAAATAAACTTTCTTTCCTTATTTTGTTAAGATGCATTCTTTATCCCTAATGAAAACAAGTCCAGATTAATTAATGGACTTTTTCCCCCTTGTGATTTATCTCCATGGGAATACCAATCTCACTGGTGTAAGCTCACGAGAGCACTGAAGGCAAGAGCTGGAGGGACCTTTTGCCCTTTACGTGAACATCTTTTTCAGGACCACAAATTCTCACCTTGGAACTGCATGTGCTATTCTCCATAGTATTTGTACTCAGAGGTTTTCTGCAACCTTCTTAGGATTTAGGAATCTAAAATTAGTTATTCATAAGTGAAATTAAATATTTTTATAAAAAATACATTTTATTTTTAAAAAGTACATTTATTATTTTGATGATTTATATTATAGTTTTTCAGATCTAAAACCACTCATACTGGCTGATCTTCTAAAGAATTTCTTAGCTAGGCACGGTGGCATATGCTTGTAATACCACCAACTCAGGAGACTGAGGCAGGTGAATCATAAGTTTAAGGCCAGCCTAAGCAAGTTAGTGAAGCCCTAAGCAACTTGGCAGAATCCTGTCTGAAAACTTTTAAAAAATAAGAAAGGACTGGAAAAGGAGTTCAGTAGTAAAGTGACTCTGGGTTAAAAAAAAAGAAAGAAAAGAACTTCCAACAACTCTGCCACTCAAAAACAAATAAACAAACAAACAAAATCCTAGTAAAAGAACAGGATCACAAGTTCAAATCCAACCTGGGAAACTTAGATCCTATCTCAAAATAAAAATTTGAAAAGGGCTGGGAGTGTAGATCAGGGTGATAGAGCACTTGCCTAGCATGTGCAAGACCCTGGTTTCAATTCCAGCACCACCCAAAATAAAGTGACACAGTACCATTTGGCTTCCTTAGAGGGATTCAACTTATTCCAACAGAAACTGACCAGGTTCTCAAAAGGCCAAACATTCCTTGGCTTCTTGGTTGCTCACAAAAGTACATTTATTATAATCAGAAAAGATACTTTCTAATTGTCACCAAGGACTTGTCCTTAGACTAAAAGTCTTGAGGTATAACTGGCGAGGGTTATACCAGCTCTGGCTTTGGACTGTGCATCCTCTTGGCATCTCAGTGTTCTCATTTATGAAGTTGGGCTAACATCCTCAGTGACGGTTTAAGAAATACCCCAAGAGAATATGTTGAAAAACTTGCTTGAATATAGTTCTTGGAGGATGGCTGTAGTGACCCCATATCATGCCAGCTCCCTACGTAGGCCTCTAGTCCTTTTTTTTTTCAGGTGCAGAGAGAGAGAGCTGAAAAACATCTGGGTTACAGAAGACCCAAGAGGTCCTGCAGAGGGCTTATGGCTTATGGGGGAGTTAACACTTGTCTCCACCAAAGACCTCCATTCTAAGACAGCAAAAAGGATAAGGCACCATGAGGCATAATCAACCATCTCTGATGATGGCATTCTAGTGGTTTTTGTTGCCTCATCTGTAAAATGAGGCTGTGGGACTATTCAATTACCTCCAGAACCCCGCCCCATTATAACCTGTGCAATTCCTTCATTCTGTTCTACTTGGAAGCATACCTGGAAGAACATGGCAGAGTAAAACTGCAATACAACTTAAGAGGAGGCTACTTTTAACAGATAAAGGTGCCTAGCTACAGGAAAGGTCCTGCCTTGGGAGATGTTTGACCTTCACATATGCAAGGTCTTACTAGTAGCTGAATTAAGGCCACTTTGGTGACTTGGTCTCCCCGCTCCATCTGCCTATAGCCCCTCTCCATGCACCCAGTGAAACTTTGTTCCTCACCTTCAGGTGTGTGCTCTGGAGCATCCCGGGATCGGGGTGGGGTATGCACATGCAAGCAGGAAGTACACAAAACTGGGCTTGAAATGATTAAGCAGCTGGGGCCTGAGTAACCCACCTCTTTGCAGGGAAGGTCTCAAGTGTTCACAGGAAGTCACCATGTCTTATTCCTGACAAGGGGTCATCCACAATCACTCCTGTTTCAAGGATTAAGTCACTCTGTCCTTCAAAAGGGGTTTTCAATTTCCCATCTGTGGTCTTAGCACTCATAAGAATGCTAATCCTACCGAGTGGGCTGTCCATGATTGGTTCTTTAGGACATTGAGAAACAAAAGACCAAGAGCTATGAATGAAGAGCTTACTGATAAGCTCCTGAAGCTTAAGAAGTGCGAACTGCGTCAAGTGGGAGAAGATCACCATAGAAAACACTCAAAGGAACCACACTGCCTCTGGCTAAGAGTGGTGGCTCCTCAGGGAGAGGCAAGTGGCAACTAATCAGAACCTACTCGTCTTCACGGTGTGTTGTGGGTGTGTTGTGTGTGCGCAGAAACACAAACCGCATAGGATGCTTACTTATCACAGGGTGTTTTTAGTCACTCCCGACAAATCCTTTTGATGTCTTCATGACATCCCTGGTGGGGGACAAGGTGGGCGGGAGAACCCTTCTGGGTGTTATTATAAGGAGATCTGTGAGCTGGTGAACACTGGGTAACCATGACAGAAAGGCATGCTCAGAGTGAGGAAACCTAGGCTGGCAGCACCCATTTGGTCCCCTGAGTGGGAACCACCACCAACACACACCTTCACTCACAAAAGTACAGCAGGCAGTGTGCTCTGCTAGGGGTATTTGCTTTTCTTTCCAGGGCCCCTTTACTGTCCAACTTCTGAAAAGATGGCTGGACTAAAAGTGGAAGAAAAGAACAGCCAATCGCTTTCTTTGGGGCATTTCTCTTCCATAGATAAATGGAGTTGATTAGTATTACACTGTATCTTCATTGGCTAATCAAACTGGAGAGTTGAGGAAATGATTTGATTTGGGCAAAAGTAAGAGAAAAATAATCTTCTCAAATGTCTACACTGTCTCCAGAGCTAATTTTACCAGGTCTTCAGCAGCAGCCTCTGATTCTCCTGGAACCAAGCCAATGTGAATCAGGGATGTCTGACTATGTCTTCTCACGTCCCCATGGTGCTAGGAGAAAAGAGTCGGGAGAGGTTTTCTTTGGCTGCTTTGGAAATGGAAGAAATCCAACATCCAAACCAGACCATCTTCCTTTTTTCTCAAATGTATTCCTCATTTATTTATTTTATTTGGGCAAAAGGACAATTTCTAAAACCATCAGAAAACAAAGCAGGAAACAGAGACCCCGATGCTTTTATCTTCACATACAATCCTGGTGTAACAGTGATGCAAACAAGCATTGCTACGTGAACTTGGGGTGATGTCTTCTGATCCCTTGAAATATTGTTTATTTACTTGAACTGAAATAACTCCTGTGGGTTTTATTTGTTGAGGAGCAATTTTTTTCCAAGTTTGGAAAAATGTAGTAAAAAATGAAAAACAAAAGAAAAGCCCACGGTATAAACAGAATATATTCCTCTGCTTATTTACAAGACACTAGAATGAATTAAGATTTACATTAGCAATACGGAATGCTAACATTCTATTTCATATAACTAAATATATTATCAATGTGGGTAGCAACTTATGGGGGAGGTAGCTTAGGGGGTTGTAAACCCAGGTTTATTTTCACAAAGTCATGAAATTGTATCATTGAATAAAACAAATATTCAAAAGACAAGACAGAACTACACATGAATTTTAAATGGGACTAGGGATGAGATGGTATGAATTCAATGCAAAATCTGCCACACCACACAGGCTTTCCAACTAGGATGATCCATTCATATGTCTGGTAATCAACATAAATACAAATACAAACAGATATGCCATAAGAGACTTGTGATTTATCTTCCCATCTCCTCGCCCTACCCCATCCCATTCTCTTCTGTTCATATCAGTGTTGGGGACTTCTGACACTTTGACCTTGCCCACTTCTCCTGCTGCCTGCTTGCCCCTCAGACTGGCATCAAGCACATACCTAAACCTCAGGGCTCTCTAGGACTAGCTTGCATCCTGCTTTGGTTCTCCTCTCTCATCTCTGTAGTAATCACTGTCTTACTCAGTGCTGGGCTCCAGACCCCAACATTAGCTTTGGCCATCTGGCCAGCACCTTGAGTAGACTAACCCCAGACACCCTATGGGATGACTGGACAATGTGATTGAACAGAAGGTGCCTGTCCTTCCTCAGTTGGCTCTTCCTGGGACTGGACCATTTCAGCAAGGTTGTGACTCCATAGCAAGATAACATTTTCCTTTGAGCTCATGGGTGGGCAAGTAGCTTGAGTTGGGTTGGATATAGCTGAGGGAAACTTAGTTTTTTCAGGTTGAGCCACATCTGCCCAGTGTGGAGTCTGAGTGAGATGTCCATCTGATCCCCCGTTTGAAAGGAACTTCCTTGGATGAGGTCTCCAGAGATATCAAGTATGAAAGGGAAAGCGTCTAGAAGTCTTAGTTTAAAAAGGAAGCATGTTAGTCAGGGTTCTCCAAAGAAACAGAACCAACAGATTACATGTACACAGAAAAAGAGATTTATGATAAGAAATTGGCCTAGTGATTAAGGAAGAGCACACATCCCAAGACCTGCAGTTGGCAAGCTGGCAACAATTGATGTTTTGAGTTCCACTCTGAAATCCAGCAGACCCAAGACCTAAGAATGACTGATGTTTGAGCCTGAGGATAGGAAACATCCACTCCTCAGCTCGAAGGTAAGAGGAGTCCCCCTTATTCAAAAGAGGGTCAGGTCAGTCTGTTTCCTCTACTTAGGTCTTGGAAGGATTGTATGAGGTCCATCTGCAGGAGGGAGGGAGGTTTGCATCACTCAGTCTACCCATTCAAATGTTAATCTCATCCAGAAACACGTTTGTGGACACACCTAGAATAATGTTTGACAAAATGTCTGGGTACCC
The DNA here is from genome assembly GCF_902686455.1 of Sciurus vulgaris. Classification (NCBI taxonomy): domain Eukaryota; kingdom Metazoa; phylum Chordata; class Mammalia; order Rodentia; family Sciuridae; genus Sciurus; species Sciurus vulgaris. The sequence goes on along the minus strand of NC_136474.1, from coordinate 47,284,294 downwards.
CATAGTCCAGTCAAGCGACACATCAGGCTAAGCATTAGAAGGGGTGAGGTAAGAGAGCAGGGGAAGCAAGGAGATGACAACATGTCAATCCTGGCTATACATCAAATTACTTGGGGACTTTCAAATTAGCTTCCTGGGCCCCACCCCAGGCCAATTTTAAGAATCTCTGGGGAGCAGGGCTTGCTGTTTATATTTTTTTTAAAAGCTCCTCAGGTGATGCTGATTTGCAGTCAGAATTATAAAACTATGGACTCGAAGGAAGGAATAAAATTAAATGGCTAGATGAATGATGACTCATGAGTAGAAGGAATCCACCTGGCACTAGCCTAGGAAATGAATTTTTAATAACTCTGGTTTAGAATTCAAGAGGTTAGGTTCAAGTCTTTGGTTTTTGACATGATGTGGGGACAATGTCCCAGGAAGGACACCGGTTTAGGTTCAATTCCAGCTTTATCACAACAGCTATTTAACCTCTATGACCTCCACTTTCAGGTGTAATGACACCTGAGATGACATTATTAAAAGGTCAGAACAGTGCCTGGCCCCTGATAGGACATCTGCAATGTCAGGTTCTTCCCACTAACTCAGCAGGGACCACGTATATTAAAATCTGAGAATAAGAACATTCGTCATATACGTAATTCCATCTATGTTTTCAATAAATAATACATCACATATTGCATTTCCTTTTGCATTCTTTTCGATCACTATCTTGTAACAAAACTCCTGTGGTTTAGAAAGATAAAAAAGATGTCATATTTTTGACTTGGAAAAGAATAAATGTAAGATTAAACTTGAATTATTCATAGTTGTCTTAGAGTTGAAACCTTTCAGAGAATTCAAGTGTTGCCAAATATTGAGAGAGAGAAAAAAATAGGGAAAGAGCAAAAAGGAGGGAAAGAGAGATTTAACATTATTTCTTAAAGTCAAACTGCAGTGACAGGAAACAGATTTAAACTCATTAATGTGAAGTGCTCCTTAGGAAGTAATTTGCCACAACAACATATTTCACACTAAAATAAAGACTGAAAGACCTGACTCAGAAATGACTGTGTACCACAACTAATATCAACTTATTTATTTTAAACAGAGTCAAGAATTTTTCAAAACTAAAATAAAATTATCTGGGTATTCTGCAGGAAATGTTTTAGGCTCTGAAAGAATATCTCCTCACCCCAAAAGCGAGCACTCCTATAGAGTGCACCAATGAGTTGCTTTACGGATGATTTTGTAGGTATTTATTCATTTATGTAATCAGTGCTTATATCATGGGCATGGCTTGAATAGCAATACTGGAAAATGTTTCATATTATAGAATCACTGATTTGATCCTGTAGCTATTTATTAATTACCTATATAGGCTCTCTGTAACTATGCAGTTATATCTATGCTTACACACTTACACACACATATGAAAATATGTTCCACCCACCTGGAATTGCATGGAATTCCTAGGCAAGGCTTGCAGAGCAGCAAAGGTGACCTCTGTCCTCGCTGAGCTAACACCGAGGGATGTGACGGGGAAAAAATATGAGCAAAGTTGACTTCGAGTCCTGGTTCTGCCAACCACTAGCTGTGTGATCTGGAACAAGTTACTTAATTTCTCTGAACCTCAATTCTCACCTCTGTAAATCAGGGTTAATAATACCCTCCCTGTGGCATTCTTCTGAGGATTAAGTGAAATTATGCATAAAGTGCCAAGCACATGGTAGACTCTTTTCCTCTTACATAAATCCTGGAAACAAGTGCTTCCTGCAGGTGGCTGGGGATCCTTCTGGTTGTTAAGTGGGTGGCATGTTCATAAAATATTGAGCTTAAAAAACCAAGTTGACTAAGAATGAAAGCTCCAGGACTTCTGCTTCTGGAGCTGAAGTGGACATGCTTTTCCCCATTACGCCTGTTAAGTGTAGACAGAAAACAAACCGGAGACGCTGAGAAGTGGAGAGAAGGCAGACTGCAGGGAGAACGCCAGAGTCACAGAACAACACACGGCTGAGTTTCTCTGGTGTCTTATGGCTGCATCTATCCAGATTTAGAGCTGAAGGAGGCAGCAATCTGAAAACATGGATAGGCATAGTCAAAAGTAAGGATAAAAAGAAGTGCCAACAAAGCCTGTTCAGCCACACACCACAGAATACACTGTGGCCCCACTTCTACCCATAACAGCAAATCCCAGGCGGAGAGATGGGATCTTCATACTGCTGAGAACAGGGTCAACCCCCACTATACTGTCAAAGGAGACCAAGTGGAGAGCTGGAACTTCCACTCCTGTCCTCAAATAATGCTTAATAATGAACAAGAATGAAACTCCTCAGGTATCAATGGAGGCCCAGAGGGGAACCTGGAGCTTCTAACTCCACCTAAGCTATAATGAGGTGATGCTCATGCCTCCCCAACAAACTCACGTCAAAAAATCTTAAAAGGTTTTGATGGAATCCAGAGTCTCATAACATAATATAAAAACATTCTGGCTTCAATTAAAATAACTCATCATACCAAGAAGCAGGAAGATCTCAAAATTTAATGAACTTTGTGGTCAGCGGAATCCAGATGATATTGTGAAAACAAGAAAAATTCACCTTCCCAATCATTTCCGTGTATATGTATACACATACACACGCAGTTCAGTGGTATTAAGTACATTCACATTAATAAAAAATAACAATCAATAGATGCCAATGCCTATATGATAGAGATTTTAGGATTATCTGCAAAGAGTTTTTTAAGAAGAAATTGAACAGGCCCTTAGAGACTATAACAACAATAACAACAACAACAAAAAACTAATGCTCATGAAATCAGAATCCAGGAAGATAAGGAGAAAGAAGGAGTGGTGGAAAAAAAGCATCTGAATTAAAAACAGTTGGAAAATTCCCCAAATTTGGCAACACACAGCCTACAGATTCAGAAGATGAGTGAAACCAAAGAAGGATAAAGAAAAGGATAAAGTCAAAGAAATCCACACCATATATAACATAATTAAACTTCTGGAAGTGAAAGACAAACATTGTGAAAGAAGCAAGAGGAAACAATATAGGGAGAGAGGGAGTTCAAAGGTCAGGGGGCTTTCTCATCAGCAAACATGGAATCCAGAGGAACTGGAAAAATAGTTTTCAAGTGCTGAAAGAAAAGGGCTGTTAACAGGCATGGCTGCCAAAGAGCAACATTCACAGGTAGGGATCTTGGGAAGTGATTACATTGCAAGGACTCTGACTTCATCAATGGATGAATCCATTGATGGATTCATAGCCAATGGCAACGAGTGGGAGGTGGTGAAAACTTTAAGAGATGGAGACGAGTTAGAGGAAGTACATCACTAGGGACATCATGTCTCCATCCTCCCTCTCACTCTTATTGGTTCCCAGTTGCAAACAACTGAGCAGCTCTGCTCTGCCATGTCCTTCCACCATGACAGGCACACATTCACCACAGGCCCAGAAACAATGGAGTTGGCCAGCCATGGACTAAAAACTCCAAACTGTGAGCCAGAATACATCTCTCCTCCTTCAAGTTTGTTTTCTCGAGTATTTTGTCACAGTGATGAAAAGATGACTAACAAACTAATGAAACAGGATCGGTCCAAAGAAGACAAAGGAATTCAAAACAATAAAATATGTATGCATGAAAACCAGAACCACAAAGTATGTGAAATAAACTGATAAAATGAAGGAGAAATAATTAAAATTAAAGTTGGTTGATTTAGCTCCCTTCTTTCAACAATTGGTTTGAAACTGTTATCAACGGTGGTATATATACACAAAGGAATATTACTGAGCCATAAAGAAGAATGAAATTATGGCACTTACTGGCAAATGGATGGAATTGGAGGCTATCATGCTAAGTGAAATAAGTCAATCCCAAAAAACAAAGGCTGAATGTTCTCTCTGATATGCAGATGCTAACTCACAATAGATGGGGCAAGGGGTGGCGGGAATGGAGGTTCACCAGACTGGACAGTGGGGAATGGGTGGAAGGGATGGGAATGGAAAGACAGTAGAATGAATCAGACAACCTTTCCCATGTTCATATAACAATCGTGACCAGTGACCTCCACATCATGTATAACCACAAGAATAGGAAGTTATACTCCATGTATGTATGATACATCAAAATACATTCTGCTATCATGTATAACTAAAAAAATAAAAAGCTGAAAATGAAAATATAAAAATAATAAATAATAAAAATACAAAAAAAAAAGAAATTGTTATCAAAAGAAATTGGCAAGGACAGAGAATTCAACACTATCAATCAACAGTACCTGATCATCATTTATAGAACATTCCACCCAACAACTGCAGAAAACACACTCTTTATAAGTGCTCACAGAGCATGTAGACCACATGAAAAGACAGACCTTATCCAGAAAACCTAATCAAACTTAAAAGAATCAAACCACGTAGCATGTGTTCTGCAACCCCATGGATTCAGACTAGAAATGAATAACAGAAAGATAACAGTAAAATCTCCAAACACTTAGGCACTAAACAACTACCTACCAAATTGTAGATAAGTCTCAAAGGAACAATGAATTAAATGAAAATAAAAATACAGCACATCAACATGTATGGAACATAGTTAAATTCATGCTGAGTAGGAAATTTATAAGCACTAAAGTTTGAAAATTTAGAAAAGAGAATGAATCATAAATCTAAACTCTCACCTCATAAACCTAGAAAAAGAAGAGCAAAATAAACCCAAAGCAATCAGCAGAAAGAAAATAATAAAGAGTAGAAAACTATGAAAATAAAAACTGAAAAACAATACAGTGGAGAGTGAAACAAAGAGTTGGTTCTTTGCAAAGATAACAAAATGGAAAAATCTTTAGCAATACTGACAAAGGATAAAAGGGAGAGATACAAGTTACTAATATCAGGAATTAAATAGGGAATCACTACAGACCCTACAGACAGTAAAAGGATAATAAAGGAAATAGCAAGGACTCTACATGAATAAGTTTGGCCTATATGAAATGAACAAATTCCTTAAAAAACATAAACTACTATAATACATCTAAGATGAAATAAATAATTTGAGTAGCCCTATTAAGGAATATGAATTTATAATTTTAAAACTTCTAAAGAGGAAGCAATCAGTCCATTGAAAAATTAATGGATAAGTAAAATGTGGTAAATAACAAAATTCTGACAAGCTACAACATAGATAAAACTTGAAGACATTATACCAAGAAAAATAAGTCAATCAAAAAAGACAGATATCCTATGATTACACTTAAATGAGGTACCTTGAAAACTCGAAATTATTCATAGTAACAAAAATGGAATAGTGATCGTCAGAGATGGATAAAGTGAGAGAGGGAATATTATCCTTTAATGGGTACAGTTTCAGTATTGCAAAATGGAAAGACTCTGGAGTTTGATGGTGGTCAAGGCTTTGTAACAATGTGGATGTACTTCATGCCACTGAACTGCATATTTGAAAATAGATGAGGGGGCTCTTTTTTTTAAGCTGGGGATTGAACCAAGGGCCTCATATATACTACACCACTGAGTAATAGCTTCAGCCCACAGGATGGCAAGTTTTATATTATGTGTACTTTATCAACAACAACCAAAACAATGGAAGACAAAAAAACCCTAAAAGAAATCTTCAGACCTAGACAGTTTTCCTGGTGGATTCTACCAAATGTTTAGCACTAGTTCTATACAATCTCATTCAGCAACAGAAGAGGGGGAAACTTCCCAATTAAATTCATGAAGCTATCATACTGCATAACCAGCACCAAAGAGTATACCAAAATAACAACAACAACAAAAAGAATAATGCCTAAAATCTACAGATCAATATCCCTAATGAATATAGATAAAGAAAGCTCAACAAAATATTAGTGAATATATTTTAACAAATAGTATAAAAATAATTACATACCATAATCAAGAAATTTAGTCAAAGGATGCAGAGCTAGTTCAAAATGTGAAAACCAGTCCATGTAATCCACCATATTGAACAGCAAAGAAGAAAACTCATATGACTATCAAAAACTGCAGAAAAAGCAGGTGACAAAACCAAACACTGACTTAATAAAAACTCTCAGGAAACCACAAATAGAGGGAAACTTCCCTACCTGATAAAGAACACCTCCAAGAAACAAATAGAGTTAATATTATGCTTGATGATAAAGGTTAAGTGTGTTCCCCTTATAATCAGGAACAAGGTAAGAAAGTTTACTTTCACCACTCTTAATCTCCACAGTGCTAAAGTTCTAGCCAGAGCAATAAGGCAAGAAAAGGAAATAAATATCTGAAGAGATCAGAAAATACCCACACAAAGATGCCCAACTTATTTCTGACAACTGTGCAAAAGTCATTCAATGGAGGAAAGAAAGCATTTTCAAGAAATGGTGCTGAAGCAATTAATTACAATCCATGGGTAATTCTCACACCTCTTACAAAACGACTCAAACTGGATCACAGACCTAAATATAAAACATGAAACTATAAACTTTGAAACAAGTTTCAGGATCTCAAGCTAGGCAAGATTTCATAGACTTAACATCAAAAGCATAAAATACAAAAGAAAATATAAACTGAATTTTGTCAAAAAAATTTTAAAGTTTTCCTTTGGTGGAAAAAAACCCACTTAGAAAATGAAAAGACAAGGTACAAAGTGGGAGAGAATATCTGTAAACCACATAACCCAAAGAGATTGATAAAGAATACATAAAAAAACGTTTGAAGTTCTGGGGATTTAACGCAGCGATAGAGTGCTTGCCTGGCAGTTCTGGATGTCCTTTACCCTGTTTCTTGTAAGTGCTTATGAATTTACAGTGATTTAAACATAATATTTAATTTAAAAAAATAATGATCCAGCGGTGATTTGTAAACTGGTAAGAAAGGAAAAGCTAACTAGAACAAGGACACACAACACAAAAAAATGAATGTTTATGCAAACACAGATTTTCAAGGATAGAGGGAGCCTTTAATTATCAACTTGTCTGGCTTCTTCAACTGAAGCCAGGGACAAAAGCCCACTGGTGAACTGACATGTCCAAGCACAGAGCTGGGACCCCAAATAGGCTTCTTCCCAGACACATGGCCTGCAGGTCACAGCAAGCAGGTGTGTCTTCTTAAGGCCCTGGGACCCATGTGTGAGGTGGTCAAGAGAGATGATGCTTTATTTTAGTTATGCCATCACCTGTACAGTTAGGAGGGATTTTAGGAGCTATTTCTTAACATGAGCACAGAATAGTCTACTAATTCTCTGCCTTTCATAAAACTACTGTCACAAAGACAAAAGAGTGGCTTAACTGTCAGAGGCTACAAATTGTCGAGTCTGCATATGCAAACGTGAATGGAATCATTACTTATAATTTCACCAGAATTTCATACATTGTAGAGCCAAGGTGGTGGCTTTGTAGTTGATGAAGCTTTGTTGTTTATTAACATTATTTCATTTGCTCATAGCGACAATTCCATGTGATGTAGGAATTAATGCCATCTGCATTTGACAGATGAGATAATTAAGGCTCAAGTAATGTTCCAGGACCAACCTGACATCAGAAAACAAGTGAACTGCAGAACCAGGGCCTCCTACCTAGATTTTCTGTCTTTGCTTATGATTGTCTTTTCTTCATTGTGATATTCTGTTTCTCCCAGGCCTACGGGTGAGATAATACCCACATCCTTTCAAAGTTAACTCCATAGCAGATGTGAATTCCTGTCACAAGACCCAAGGTTAGTCATAACTCCTCACCACCCTGCTCCAGACCTTCTGATACCACCAAATCATTTTCCACAATGAGATGCTCTTATGTGCGTGTGGGGGGGCGGGTACCTAAATTATAATTATTTAACTGTCCTATACCAATCTTTGTATTCCCCATAACAGATAACTACTGAACTATTCCTAGAAGTTGCCTTGCTTGCCATCTACACACATGAGGCTGTCTATCTGGTGACTTCTCTTGACATCTAAAAGGTTTTGCATTTAGACCTCTAGAAGTTCCACAAGACACTGGCAAACAGGTGTTCGTCACCAGAGAAAAGAATCCGGCTCTTCAGGGTCTAAGAGAAATGGAATAAACAGCTTTCTGGATTTTCTGACATTTATAAATGTGCAGTAACACAGAGGTTTATTCAGTTGCCTGTCATAGTGACATATGAACCTAATTACACTGTAATTCACATCTGTCTTTCTTCAACTACTCGATAGTCTGGTGTTGAGTATGTTAGGCTTCAAATAAGCTGAAGAAAAATAACAGATGATCATCGATAGCACTGGTTCCTGGTCAGGCTACTGATTTTCACTATCCTCCCTGTGTTATCATAATAGTAGTAAATGTAGGTAAAATAGTTGTGGGATGAGGAGGTGACTTTTAAACCTCTTTGTCTGAATCTTCCAATTCCTATTTTCTTCTTTTCTTAAAGAAACCCAAAGAAGGGCTAGGGATGTGGCTCAGTGCTTGCCTAGCATGTGTGATGCCCAGGGTTTGAGTCCCAGAATGGCAAAATGAAACAGAAAGATAAGAAAAGAAACCCAAAAGTGCAACAGATAAAAATGCAAAGTTGACATTTTACCCCTAAAAATTTCAATTTGAGGATCATTCATCAAAAGCAAAAGTAAACTGAAAATGGTAAAGACCAACCAAGAACACCTAGCGAGATACCAATCACGTGCTGCTTATTAAGGTGACTGCCATATGTATTAGCGCTTGAGCCAGGCATTGCTCTAAGGGTTACAGTGGTGGCTGACACAGACAAGGTCCCTGTCCCTGTGGACCATAGCTGAGCCATGTTCCTAAGGCCACTGTCAACATAACTATTTAGTGACTTCAGTAGAGACTCGTCTCACCCCTATATGCTGGTCAGGAAGAGCCCATGGTGAGAAGTGGACACGGAAGAGGTGCTGAAATGGTGGAGCCCGCTTCAGAGCCATCACCAACAGAGGAAGAATTTCATTCCTGAGGCCTGCTGCTGTCAGCAAGTTCCAAGAAACACTGGTCATTGCTGTGGCAACTGATTTTCACATGCATCAGGAGAAATCATAACAGAATTAGATCTCCTGGAAACAGACAAAATTAAAACTGCCTGCATTAGTGTTCCCCATTTCCTCTAATGATGCTGGGGGTTTCTCTGTCTTTTTCCTTTCTCTAACCACTCTGGGTGATTCAGTCCTCAGAGGCCTGTCAATTTTCTTCCCTTGGGAGGATGGCCCTCCCCTGTAAGTGTGCAACTAATCCGTGTCTTGGAACGCCAGGACACCAGGGTGAGAGGTGGAGAACAGAGTGAGAAATGACAGAATTCAGAGTTAAAGTTCTGGGCTTGGGCCCCACGTCTGCAGGTTAGCGGTGTGATCCATGAGCGGTTCATTCACCTTCTCTGAGTTTCTGTTTCCCCATCTGAAAAGTGGTATTATTAATAACATCTCTCTCATGGGATCAGTATGTGGAAAAAAGTAGATAACAGGTAATGAACATGCTTCCTAAGTGGGGAGGGGAAGAATAGAAAATCCATTGATTTGACAAAGAGAAACAAAGGGACAGGGGGAGGGGAAGAGGAGGAATCAGTGGAATTAATCAGGACATAACTTTCCTAGTCGTGTATTTGAATACATGACTGGGGTAATTCTGCAGCATTGCACAACCACAAGAATAGGGCCTAATTAGAATAAATTAGAATAAGTTATACTCCATGTATGTATAACATGCCAAAAGACAACTACTTGTCACATAAACTAAAAAGAACAAACTTTAAAAAAAGAAAATACTTCCTAAATACAAAATCCATGCAAACACCAAATATATGCCTGAAGAAAAAGATCTTTTCTTCATTCTAGGAGATAAATATCCAAAATGATCTCTCTAGAAAGTCCCTTACTATGCTCTTCAGTTTACTTCTACCCATACTAAGGAATTCCAGATAATTAGTGAAAATGAAAAATAACCTAATCTGGCCCTGCCTCTGCCACCAACTGGTAGCCAGTTATGTGACCTGGACAAATCACTTAACCCTTCAGAATCTCAGCTTCCTCATCTACAAAATAGAGATAATATCCAAACCTGATATATGACTCATACAATATGTCATAAAATTCTCTGGAAAATATCTAAGGAATATAATGCACCATGCACATATGTACATCTACACTAAATGATTATCATCCATAATTTAATCTGATTATGAGTCAAAATATTTCATCAAAATTTTGCTGTCAATGTAGGCACATGCTTATAATCCCTAAATACTAGGGAGGCAGAGGCAGGAGGATCAAAAATTCAAGGACAGCCTGGGAAACTTGGTGAGACTCTTTCTCAAAAAAAAAAAAAAAAATTAGAAGGGCTAGGGATGTAGCTTGCCTAACATGTACCAAGCCCTGGGTTCAGTCCTTAATTACACACACACACACACACACACACACACAATTTATTGTCTATAATCTTTATACAGAGAGAACTCTTAAGTGAACTGTGGTTAACTATTTCCACCATCTTTAGGCAGGTGCAAAGTAAATGTGCTAAATGCCCAGGATTATTGATTGATTATCTGTGATAAATAAAGATTCCTTTGCTCTTCCCCTCAAGAAGTGAATTCTGTGTTCCCTCTCCTTGAATCTGTAGGGGTGGGGTCAGGGGGGTCTCTGAAAATTTAACTGCCAGAATATAGCAAAGATACTGTGCCAATTTCCAGAAAAATCCTTCATAGAGCAGCAGTTTCCACTTTGTGACTCTTGGTCATCAGACTCTTGCAGTCCTTGTAATATGTCTGATTTTCCCTGAGGCTGCCATCTTGTGAGGAAGCCCAAGCTGGTCACCTGGAGAGGATATGGGAGGACAGAGCTGCAGCAATTCTAACTTCCAGTCATTCCTGCCATGCCAGCCAAGACCCAGGACTGCAACCCAGAGGAGAGGCAGGCCTGCTATACTGCCTAAATTTCCAGCCCACGGCTGCAGAGATATAACAACAAAAAATAATCTTAACATGCTAAATTTTCTAACAGTTTTACAGCAGCAGTTAACTAGAAAATTATCTGAATACCAGTAATAACATGTTTGATGGCTATTTATGAATGTTTGTCTTGCTAAAATGAAATTTCAACCCCAAAATCACTTCAGTCTTAAAACAGGAAAATTTTTTCTTCTATCTAGCTGTCAGTGGGTGGCTTAGAATTGAAGGCAAAATGCAGGGATTTCTCAGTATTGTCAAGTACAATGAAAAAGAGAGAGGATAGATCATACGACCTTCACTAGGTTGTAAAATATACATAGGATAAATCTGTTTATAGAAATACAATAGAAGGAAAAAACTCTAAATTCTAAATGTTCTTAAAAGTCTTTGGTTTAAGAGGAAGGGGTTCTACATCCCCCTGCAAAGTGAAGTTCTTGGAAAACTATTTCAGACTTACGTAACAAGAATATATCTGCAAATGACTGTGCAACTCCAGAAGAAGGAAATAAGAAAGAGTCAAATAAACAAATAAGTTACACTTGTTTAAATTGTGTATATATTCTTATTTTCTGTATGTTATAATGTTCTGACCTTTCTATTTGGAGAGAGACTACCCTTCCCTCCTGGGGCTAGCCAATTCTTGGAGATAATAGAGGACCCAAGTGGGAGCAGGACTTTGATATGCAAACTCACCAGTCAAGAGTCAGACCCTCCTTTCTCTGGTTCTTCCTTATTACCCAGAAGGCAGTAATTCCCAAGCCTTAATTACACCAGAGCCAGGAATAAGGCCCCACTAGGAACCCCATCCACAGTGTAGAGAAAGCAGAAAATATTCAAGCTAGCTAACCCCTCAACTGTTTACCTTCCCTGCCTTTCCTTTCCATGGAAATCCGAGTTTAGGCCACGGTCTATGTCACACAGCTTTAAATGGAGCAGGACCATGGGGCTTCTGAAAATGAAGCCCATTTATTGTTTGAGTTATAAAAATCTCCATATTAGAAAAAGGAGAAATGGAATCTTCTTACCTGATGATAAAAATATATAATATGTCTTACTAACAGCCCAGCCCCACCTAAGAGAGAGATGCAAAGTTGACAAAGGTATGACTCACTTCTATCCTGAAATGCTTGACTATCTCCATGATCAGTAGAAATCAGATTTCATGTCTTCTAAACTTCTAAACATGGTACTTTTCATTTTTCTTTGAGAAAAACAATAGTAAAAAAAACCACAGACACACACAAAAAAATCCCAAAACGAATGAGTTGAGGTCATCTTTCTTTATAGATCCTCCCCATTTACAGTGCTCATTTTCTGCTCGTAGGCTGGTGAGCAGGAGGCCACTGGGAACGATTCAAAGGAATGTAGGAGGAAGAAGAATGTGTAATTAAAAGAATTACACGTCTGCCTTTTTGTGCCTTTAATTTAGGAAGTCAGTGACTTCAATCACCTACATTCACAGCAGGAACAATGCACTCAAAGTCTGGGCTGTGGCCACATTTAAAAAAACTAGCCACCCAGGACAGAAGCTGAGTGGCATTTTTCTCATTGGGTCAAAATGCTCAACTCCAATGTCTGAGTACGGATGGTATTCTTATCTAGACATTCTTGCCATTGGAATTGTTCTCCAGTCCTCTGCAAACAGATGCTAAGCTGCCATTCAAACATTTTATAAATGTCTCCAACTAGATTCCAAGATGATGAACAAAAGAACGGGTTTTCACGCCTTTGGGTCATGTCAGCTGATGGAGGCTGAGTTCTCATACATCCTTCCAATTTTTGGACATCAATCTATAGGGCTGGTCTAGCTGGTGACTCAGGCAAATTGCTGGTACTTGAACCACTGGACTTTTGTCCCCTTCCTGGACAGCCTTGCTTTGGCTATGGCTTATCCAACTGTACTGCCAGTCCATCATTCTCAGGTGAGCAAGTCAAGTCTTAGCGATCTTCCTGCCAGGCTATTGGTCTCGTTCAGTTAACAGATAAATCATAGGGATACCTGCAATTAGGACTATGTTATTTGTCAGCAGCAGCTAAGTCTTTAATTTGGGACAGTTTTTCAGACTGGAAAATATGCAGCTTCCCTCTGACAACTGAAGGCTCTTCCTTGATGTCTGATAGCCATGTCCAGCAATAGACCCAGCTCAAGTACTCTTCCCTAAGTCCTCAATTCAGTTCCATCCCTCTCACAACACTGCTAAAGTCGAATGTCTGAGTCAAAATTTTATGCCCACTTTATTGAACTATTCACATATGTGTTTAACATTGAATGAATGTTCAGTGTCAGGCCAGTGTTAAGAATCAGAGGAATACCCTTAAAAGAAGAATTCAAACAAGCAGAACTATGTAAGGGTAAAAATGTGAAAGTTCTCTTTACCCTTTTCTAATTTTCTTCTCCTCTCCAGAGATAACTGCAGCTAATGATCTATATTTTCAATAGCTTTGTGAAATATATGTATGTGTTCACATGCAGTCAATGCAAGACATTCTAAACCCGTACATGTGGAAATGAGAAGAGGGTATCAGCACCATTTTAGTATTGGTACCCAAAAGGTAAAAAGTATGAACTTACTGAAAATTACATTAGATGCTCTTTTTAAATTCCTACTTGGAGGAGCTGGGGTTGTGACTCAGTGGTGGAGTGCTTGCCTAGCATGTGTTGAGGCACTGGGTTCAATTCTCAGCACCACAATCAAATAAATGAATAAAATAAAGGACCATCAACAACTAAAAAAATAAATGTTAAAAAAATCCCCCACTTGAATATTTTTGTTCAAATAAATTTCTCAAATTTGCAGAAAGATGAACCCCTGGATCACAGGAGTTTTTGCCTAATACATATTCTTCATCATTTTTATCAAGACAATTTTATTGGGTCTAGACCAGGAAGCAGACACTGTGCTAAGTAGAAATATAAAATGAAGTTGTGGCCTTTCCCTCAATACAGAATACAACAGGATTAAAATTAACATACTACTATTTTTAAGAAAAATTCTTAATAAAAGAACATCAAAAATCAGTTTTTGTTATAAACAGATTTTTTTTTTCCTCTTCATATTGTATGAACTATCAGGAGCTGACGATAGGTGTTCAAACAGTAGCCTTTGCAGTTCAAGGCATATCTTCCCTCTTAGAGGAGCCTTGGAAGTGACTCTTCCAAATAGAATTCCAGATCACTTGAGAAACCAGCAGGTGAGATTTGAGGGAAACAGAACTGAACTTTCAGTAATTTCCTATCATACTGGTCCCCTGTGCCAGGGCTGGTCTGAGAGTAAGGAAGGCTTTGGAGCACTCTGTTTTTGCACTCATTTATTGCTAAGGTTGACTTTGCCAGAGTATGCTGGTGGGGTTCCTGGTTCAAGGTGGAGAGAGGAAGAAATCCTCTAGAAACAGTCTTTCCTCCTGGGGAGGAGACTATGCAGCGGAGAGCCCTGAAGAGCTCATCTGAACTCAGGATTTAATGCCGTCTCTCTGGTCTTACTACAGGGACAGCCTCTTGTTCCTTCTACCCATTAGAAAGAAAACGAAATGACTTTGGAATGTGCCACAAATGGACATTGAGGGCTCACTAACCCAGTTTTCAGAACAGCATCTTCTTACGAGAGAAAAATACTGCACAATGTCCCTGATCATTTTTCTATGTGGAATAAAAGTCTGATTATAAATTATACCAAAGACTTATAAATCACGGATTGACCCTACAAGTGACCTTTTTGCCTTCCACAGTCCAGCCAGCCTGATGGCTCCTCCAGCCCCATCACTACGGACACTGCCCTCCCCAAAGGAACAAAGGCTGTAGAGGACTTACGTAAGCCACAGCCCGACTCCATCCAGCCTCTGCTCACATTAACACTAAGCAGTATATAACTCAGAAAGGGGGAAATGCGATCATAGCTTTTGCCCCCACACTGCTATGAAATTCCAGGCTTTTATGTGCAGGAAGCTCCGTGTTGATCTTGGCGTCCTCATGGGTTAAAAATCTTGTTTAAATGTTGCAGCCTTAGAATAGTCTTTGAGGTTTTCCTATGTTGTTTTATAAAGGCTTCTGCCTGATTATTTACAGATGCTGTCTCTGAGAAAGCTGAAAATAGTCACTACGAAGGCTGGAACTTGGACCCAGGCTTTCCTACTATTTTATGGTGAACAGCTCAACAGAGCTCAGGCCTGGGGGTTGGCCCCCTCAGTTGGCTTTTGAATGGGATTTCTACTGCTGTCCTCCCGTATTGAGATTTCTGTTGACCTGAACTGAGCTGGTCAAGGAGGAGTTCTCAATGTACTCATTCGACAAATATGTGTGGAGCCCTACTATGCATCAGGTCTATGCTAGGGGCTGGAGACAAAGGGACAAAAACCAAGGATCTGGGTTTAAGAAGCTCAGTTGAAGGACAAACAGTGAACTGACCAACAACCAAAAGACAACATGGAAATGTCATGTTACAGATTAGCAGGGTGTCCTGGGGTTGCCTCACAGGCAAGGAAGGAGAGGAGGTGAACAGGCAGCTGGTCCCGTGGTTCAGGCTCTCCTATACTCACCTGGCTCCCTTACTTATAATAAACAAGGTAGGACAGTCATGCCGGTCTCTTGCCTCTAGAGAGGCTTGATCTGTAATCTCTTGGGTTAGGAGAGACCCCTTTCTGGCTCCTCAAAACCTCGAGGAAAGAGCTAAGTGCAACTTTCTCAAGTGTGTTCCTAGTATTCCCCAACTGGGCCAGAAAGCTCTCCCACTTTCTAGAACTCAAATCCTTGAGCTGAGACTCAAGCTGGTTACCCTTATGCCCAGCCTCGTTGGAAAGAAAGCTGGCCTCCGTGGAAGCATCTTTCCCTCTAGAGGGCCTTGCTCAGCCTCCTCTCTCCAGGCAGAGCAGTCCCAACCCCTCCCACCTGGGCTCACTCTTCATCTCCCTTCAGTGTTCTCAGGGTTCTGTCCTGATTCACTCCAAGCCCTCCTGCTCCCTTCTCAGTGACAAAACACAGAGTTGGACCAGGAAAGAAGTGTATTGGGCCAAAGGTTTTCCTTCTCAATTCCTACAAATTCCTTAGGTCTCCATAGGCAGGTTCGAGGAGCCTCTTTTACATGATAACCAAGAGAGATTCTGGAATGACAGCACTGGGGTTAGAGGTTGAAAAGAATAAAATATAGTCTGTATAGGTTTAATTAGGGACCATGGCCCCCATGGTCATCAGCATTACCATTCCTGGCACCACTAACCTCTCTGGAGCCATCAGGACATGTGGGTGAATATTGAAAAAGTGTTTTTTGGACTAACCGTAGTACTATAAATCACTGTTACTGAGTTAAAGACTTTCCAGGTGATTTATAACTTGCAGTAACAATGACCTTGTGAGTTTAAGAACTCACCACCCCATCTCTTGTTCTACAGTCTCCTTAAAGAAAAAAAAGAACACCAACTGATCTGTGAGCAATAATATAATCACATCTCCAGAGTTTCTTCCCATATATTGCCTCATCTAATCTTCACAACAATGCTGTGCAGCAAATATTTAACATGTGGACTCAAAGGTATAAAAATGAAGGTACAAAGGTGTTAAGTGACCAGCCCACGGTGACACAGAAAGAATCAGACATAGGACCCAGACAGGCCTGCCTCACCTGGCTCTTTCAATACTATTTACAAATATACCATAGCTGCTACAGCATTTTTCATATACAGATGGTCCCCAACATTATAATGGTTCAATTATACATTATAATTTTTTACTTCATGATGGTGCAAATTAATGCCATTTTCACTTTCAGTTTTCAATAAACTGCATAAGATATTCAATGCTTTAGTATAAAATAGGCTTTGGGTTAAATAGTTTTGCCCAAACTATAGGCTAATGTAAGAATGTGGAGCACATTTAAGGTAGGCTAGATTAAGCTATGATGTTGGTAGATTAGGTGTATTAAAAGCATTTTCAACTTACAGTATTTTCCATTTATAATGGTTTTATCAGGCTGTAACCCCATCATAAATTGAGTGGCATCTGCGCATGATTTTATCGGTCCTCAAAACACTGCTAGGAAGTAATTAAGGAACCAGCAATAATTAAAACTGGTAGGAAATAATGGTGAAAAATTCTGAAATGGGCCAGGATGATTATGAATGTTGTCAATAGAAAATTAGCTGTCTCCTGTCACGCCCTTCCAGGTAGTCTGATTCTATGAGATCTCTGCATATTTTGTGGCAATTGATTTTACAACTCTAAGACAACTGAAAGCATGTGAATGACTATCAATCATAGACATGTCAGTGAATTCTGTCCAATGGAAATACACTTGATTTTCTTCTCTGTGGAAAAAGCCAGTTTTGCATCAAGTCAGTTCACTTCATTTTTCCTGTTTGCTTCTAAACATGCCTAGTCTTTGGATTGACCCTTGAATTGACTGTAACATCTTACTAATTCTCCCATTAATTAATGAGTTAAATATACCATTAGTACATGTTGATTTGACATTTTTATAAGAGTCATGAATTTACTTTAAAAAAAAAACCTGTGAGTAACAGCTAACATGGAACACTTAGTATAAGCCATTACTAAGGGCTTCATATGCATTTTCTTTGCCTGCATTTAATTGCAAATCCACCATAGGTAGGATTTTTATTATTGAGTTTATAGATAAGGAGACAAAGCTTCAGAAGGATTAAATAACTTGCTCAGGGTTTAACAACAATAAGGAAAGGTAACACTTCTCTCTCCCTTCTGAGACTAATACTATTTCTAATTTTTCCTTAGGATCTGAGATATTTGGGACTAAATAACTTCTTGAGGCAGCAAAGTCCCTAAAAACGTGAGCACACACATCCCTCTCAAGTAGTGTTGGTAGCAGCCTGCAGTTTATGCACTGAGGAGTTGTAATCATTCACAATTCTAATGTTAACAAACACAATTCCCACCAAGCCAGATGGCATAATATGCAGGTCCCTGCCCCTTCGGTTACTAGACTTCGAAAAATTTTCATGTTAAGACTAGTAAGGAGTCAGATCTGGTGGTGCACACCTGTAATCCCAGAGATTCAGGAGACTGAGGCAGGAGGATCATAAGTTTGAAGCCAGCCTCAGCAACTTAGTGAGGCCCTAAACAACTTAGTAAGACCCTGTCTCAAAAGAAAATAAAAATGACCAGGGATGTGGCTCAGTAGGTAAGCACCCCTGGTTCAATTCCCAGTACCAGAGAGGGAGATTAAAGACAGATACACACACACACACACAAGGAGCAAGAATCGGAGGTCATCAAGTTCATGAAAATAGAAGTGTTTGACATCTTGCCCCTGATGGGCAGATGGGCAGAGCTGGGTGATTCTCAGATCCAGCCCTTCAGAGGCTTCTCCTAAGTCCCAGGAAGTGGCTCAAGGATGCAGACTCCTGGAAGAAATGTAAAAATCTCTGTTGGTACTGAAAACACACAGGCTCATCTATGTACTTAACCCCTTGAAAGAAAAGACCTTCTCTTAATCATCTTTGGGTTTTTCCTTGTGATTGGCACAATCATTACTGGTCCTCAAACATGTACTGATTGAATTCAATACGAGCCCGTTAAAAGTCCTAGTCTGAGGAGATTCCAGTCCACCCCATGGTGATGCAGTGAGACATGCACCTCCCCTTGGCTGCTTTTGGGGAGCATACTCTTTCCGTTTCAAAAGTCGCCTTTAGTGGTGGTGGGTTGTTCTGTGGTGTTGGGATCAAACCCCAATCCTCATGCATACTAGGTAAGCATTCTACTGCTTAGCTACATACCCCCACCTCACCTTTGGTGTTTAACTGTCATCTTTTTAAAATATGCAATTTCACCCCTACACACTACTATTTGTCCCCATGGGGTGCCACTTAAAGAGCTTTTTCCACCCCATATTGATTGAATGTTCACCGTGGGCATGCCTTGTTCTGTGAATTAGGAATAAAGCACTGATTAACACAAAGTCCCTGCTCTGTGAGTTTATTTACACTTTGGGGAAAGGGAGGTAAATGAAACTAAATTTTTTTAAATGGCGCACTACCAAACTTTTAAAAATTACAAGAAATTTTATGTTGAATTGAAAAAATAAATAACCTAAGTAATAAAATTTAACCTTACCGGAACATTACAAATTAAATGAGACCCAAAAAGATTTGTATCCATTTGATTTTGTGATATCTCCCATTTTTCAGGGAATAGAAAAATTAGATCTGTTTGTTCACAATAGTGCTACATGCTTAATTGCTTCAAACTACTCATTGGATAACTGAATCAAATGGACCAGAATATGTCTTATGAACTGCCCAGGCAATCTGCTAAAATGGCTAATACAGCAATTGATTAGAAATTATAACCCAATTTATGTGTATTGCACATGTCTATGGGAGTTCACTATAACAGATATACTTTAAGGTATTTGTCAAATAAGGCCAGTACTGCTTTTTAATTAGGTAAATGAAACTCTCTTTTTTTGAGACTTAAAAATTATAAGTCAATATAATGTGGGAGAAAATAATTAAGGCACCAAATGATACATAAATATAATAGATATAATACCTTTCCATTAAGATTTCATTAAGTTAATGTTTTTCTCCTTTTGGATTAAATTACAACAGGCCAAAATGAATTTGCCCTAGAGCAAATATCTAAGGAATGAATATAACATTTACTAGGGAACGCAAACACAATAAAGAGTCTTTTCAAAAAGATATTTTTTAACCAGATGGAAGGCTGTACTTTAAAAAATGTAAAAGGTCATAAAAGCCCCCTTTGGGTAATCATAATTTTTTAACAGGCCAAAGTGCATATTCTTAATACACAAGTGAGACTTTTAATTCTTTAGAATGCAGTAGGGAATGATTTTTTTTTTTTTTTTTCCTAAACAGTAAGGAGGAAAGTCCCCCAGAGATGGCAAAGTCACAAAATCTGAGACTAAAAATTTGCTCATAATAGGACACCATCAGTTACCCATCTGCTGTGTGGTGTGGTGTGTGTGTGTGTGTGTGTGTGTGTTTAATGAAAGCATTTGTCTCCCCCATGACCATGATACATATTTCAAAGTATTTAAATTCAGGTCAGGACAATCTATATGACAATAGACAATCTCTATACTTGGCTGATTTGACAACATACAACATAAGCTTTTTTTTCATGTGATTCATCACCAACACAAGCTGGCAGAGACCATGTACGGGAGTGAAAGAGAAGGTAAAATTTAAGAGGTAGATGTGTACTTAGGGGTCTAACTCCTAAGTTAATGAACTACCAACAAAGAATTGGGCAGAGAAAGATCCTACAAACTATGGGAGATTTCCCCAGGACCCCATCTATCTAAATAAACTCACACCCCCTTACTACAATTCTCACTCATTTTAATTCATAGCTTTTATCACTGTGCAGCATTTCAGGTTTATTATTTATCTCTTCAAATAGAATGTAAGCTGCTGTGGGGCAGAGAACTCTGTTTGGCTCACTTCTGTGTCACTAGGTCCCAGAACAGGGCCTTGGCACATGGGAGTTGCTCCATCAATCCTTTGGAGAAGTGTAGACATCATACCTAGATAACTATGGGACACACCTGTACTCCCAGTGGCTCAGGAGGCTGAGGCAGGAGGATCATGAGTTCAAGGCCAGTCTCAGCAAAAGTGAGGCACTAAGCAACTCAGTGAGACCCTGTTTCTAAATAAAACACAAAATAGGGCTGGGAATGTGGTTTAGTGTGGTTGAGTGCCCCTGAGTTCAATCCCCGGTACCCACGCCCCTCCCCCCCCCCCCCAAAAAAAAACAATCAGATAGATAGATACCAGTATTATCCAGGGAAGTTAAATAACTTGACTGTGGTCAGTTACAAACTTATAATCTACTCATTTTACTAAAACCCAAGCCAACCCAAGAATTAAAGTAACATATGAAAACGGTGCTGTCATCTTTAACTTCAAATACAGTCAGCCCTCCGCAGTCACAGGTTCTGCATCCATGAATCTAACCAATTGTGGGTCAAAATATTCAAAACAAATATGTGATGATGAATCCCACTATTATGTCTAATTATAATGTGCCAATAAAAAGGAAATATATTCAAAATAAACTGTAATCTGTACTGAACATGGACAGACTTGTTCTTCTTGTCATTATTCCCTAAATGATTCAGTATATATATGATATATATATATATATTCAGTATATATATATTTTTTTCAGTATATTTATTATATATATAGCACTGACAACCGTAGTAGGTTATTATCAACCATCCAAGGGTGATCTAAAATATACGGGAAGATGTGCTTAAGTTATACAAAGACTACACCATTTATATAAGAGTCTCAAGCATCCTTGAGTTTTAGTGTCTTCAAGGATCCGGAAACAAATCCCCCAAGGATGACTATATATAATATATCCTCTCTCTATTTCTATCTACACTCTTAGGTCTGGAACTGGGTCCATAGTAAACCTGGATTTGATTAATGTCCTTCGCTAACCATTACTTTCATTCACCGACTAACAAATATTTGCGTTTCAGACACTTTAAGTGCTAGTATCTACATTAAAGAGCTAGTTCTGAGAAATGTATTAAGACAAACACTAAAATAAAATTATCATGAGCACTGACTATAGTAATGGCAGGAATTTTAAAAATACCAGTAAAAGATTAAACACAGTGGACAGTCCTGCCATGAAAGAAACCTGACATCGAGGAATCCACACCAAGCGCAGCTCCACGCTTGGCTACAATCTCTCCTTTGGTCTAGCTGGGCTTGAACTCCTTATATATAAATTAAAGGGTACAATTATAGGCAGTTCTGCTATAGTGCTTATTGTTAAAATACAATTTTTATTCCAACCCAATTGATATATTCAGGGACAATTTAAGTCTATAATAAATTTGGCAGGGGGAGGGGCATTATGTAAGTTTTCTCCTGTGAGAACCACTAACTGAATGCAGAAATGTCACCTGCCTGAACTGAGCCATGTTGGAAAACACAAGAAGCCATAATATACACATAGTTTTTGTTATGTTTTAGTATGGACACAATACCTTTAATTTTTATGTTTTAATATAGACACAATACCTTTATTTTATGTATTTATTTTTATGTGTGCTGAGGTTTGAACCCACAGCCTCACACATGGTAGGCAAGTGCTCTACCATTGAGCTACAAACCCCAGCCCAATATACACATAATTTTTTTTAGTTTTTAATTTTTATACATGTATATAGCATAATAATGTCTGTCTCATTCTAACTATCCTTCCCATCCCCACTTCCCTCTGCATAATCCAAAGTTCCTTTAATCTTCCCTACTATGGATCAGTATCTCCTTATCAGAGAAAGCATTTGGCCTTCGGTTTTGGGGATTGGTTTATTTCACTTAGCACAATATTCTCTAGTTCCATCCATCTACCTGCAAATGCCATAATTTCATTCTTCTTTAAGGCTGAGTAATATTCCACAGTATATACATTCCACATTTTCTTTATCCATTTATCTGTTGAAAAGTAGCTATGTTGGTTCCATAGTTTAGCTATTGTGAGGTAAGCTGCCATAAACACTGATGTGGCTGTGTCACTGTACTATGCTGATTTTAAGTCCTTTGGGTATAACCTAGGAGTGGGATAGCTGGGTCAAATGGTGGCTCCATTCCAGGTTTTCTTAGGAAATCTCTACACTGCTTTCCATAGCAGTTGCACCAATCTGCAGTTTCACCAGCAACGTATGAGTGTACCTTTTCCCCACATCCTCACCAACACTTATTATTCCTTGTATTCTTGATAATTGCCATTCTGACTGGAGTGAGATGAAATCTTGGAGTAGTTTTGATTTGCATCTCTCTAATTGCAAAAGATGATGAACATTTTTTCATATGTTTATTGATCGATTCCATTTTCTTTCTGTGAAGTGTCTGTTCAGTTCCTTAGCCCATTTATTGATTGGGTTAATCAATTTTTTGGGTTTAAGTTTTTTGACTTCTTTATATATCCTGGAGATTAGTGCTCTGAGGTCTGTGTGGTAAGATTTTCTCCCATTCCATAGCCTCTTCAAGTTATTGTTTCATTTGCCGAGAAGGAGCTTTTTAGTTTGAATCCAACCCATTTATTGTTTTATTACACACACACATATACATATATGTTGTAGGTGGACACAATATGTTTACTTTACTTTTATGTGGTGCTGAGGCTTGAACCCAGGGCCTCATGAGTGCTGGGCAAGCACTCTATCACTAAGCCACAACCCAGCCCCCATTTACTGATTCTTGATTTAACTTCTTGCACTTCAGGAGTCTTGTTAAGGAAGTCAGGTCCTAAGCTGACATGATGAAGATTGGACCTACTTTTCTAGTAGGGTGCAGGGTCCTCTGTTCTACTGCCTAAGTCTTTGATCCACTTTGAGTTGATTTTTGTACAGGGTGAGAGATAGGGGTTTAATTTCATTTTGTTACATATGGATTTCCAGTTTTCCCAACACCATTTGTTGAGAGGTTATCTTTTCTCCAATGTATATTTTTGTACCTTTGTCTAGTATGAGATAACAGTATTTATGTGGGTCTGTCTCTGTGTCTTCTATTTTGTACCATGGCTCTACATGTCTATTTTGGCACCAATACCATGCCGTTTTTGTTACTATTGCTCTGTATGTATAGTTTAAGGTCTGGTAGTGTGATGCCTCCTGCTTTCACTATTCTTGCTATTGCCTTGGTTATTCGGGGTCTCTTATCTGTCCAAATGAATTTCATGATTGCTTTTTCTAGTTCTACGAAGAATGTTATTGGGATTTTAATAGAAATTTCATTGAATCTGTATAACGCTTTGGTAGTATGGCTATTTTGACAATATTAATTCTGTCAATCCAAGAGTATGGGAGATCTTTCTATCTTCTAAGGTCTTCTTCATTTCTTTCTTAGTGTTCTGTAGTTTTCATTGTAGAGGTCTTTCACCTCTTCTGTTAGATTGATTCCAAGTATTTTAATTTTTTTGAGGCTATTGTGAATGGGGTAGTTTTCCTAATTTCTTTTGTAGTGGATTCATTGCCTTTGTATAGATATGCATTTGATTTATGGGTATTGATTTTATGTTCTGCTATTTTGCTGAATTCATTTATGAGTTTTAAAAGTTTTCTGGTAGAATTTTTTTGATCTTTGAAATATAGAATATGTTGTCAACAAATATTGATAGTTTTGAGTTCTTCTTTTCCTATTTGTATCCCTTAAATTTCTTTCATCTGTCTGATTGCTCTGGCTAGAGTTTCAAGGACAATGTTGAATAGAAGTGGTGAAAGAGGGCATCTCTGTCTTGTTTCCAGTTTTTAGAGGGAATGCTTTCATATTTTCTCCATTTAGAATGATGTTGGCCTTAAGCTTAGCATAGATTAGCTTTTACAATGTTGAGACATGTTCCTACTATCCCCTAGTTTTTCTAGTGTTTTGAACATGAAGAGGTGCTGTATTTTATCAAATGCTTTTTCTGTATCTATTGAGTAATCATATGATTCTTGTCTTTAAGTCTACTTGATGTGATGTATTACATTTACTGATTTCCTTATGTTGAACCAATGTTGCAACTCTGGGATGAACTCCACTTGACCACAGTGCACTATCTTTTTAATATGTTTTGTACGTGATTTATCAGAATTTTATTGAGAATTTGTGTGTCTATGTTCATCTGGGGTATTGGGTCTGAAGTTTCTTTCCTTGATGTGTCTTTGTCTAGTTTTGGTATCAGTGTGATATTAGCTTCATAAAATGAGTTTGAAAGGGTTCCCCCTTTTCTATTTCATGAAATAATTTGAGGAATATTGGTGTCAATTCTTTTTTGAAGGTCTTGTAGAACTCAACTGAGAATCCATCTGGTCTTGGGCTTTCCTTGGTTGGTGTCTTCTATTTCATTGCTTGAAATTGATCTGTTTAAATTGTGTCTGTCGTCCTGCATCAGTTTGGCTAGATCATATGTCTCTAGAAATTTGTGGGTGTCTTTGAGTTTTCCTATTTTATTGGAGTATAAATTTTCAAAATAGTTTCTAATTTCTTCTGTATTTCAGTAGTGTCCATTGTGATATTTCCTTTTTCATCATGAATTCTAGTAATTTGAGTCTTCTCTCTCTCTCTTTGTTTGGGTGGCTAACAGTTTATCAATTTTATTTATTTTTTCAAAGAACCACGTTTTAGTTTTGTCAATTCCAATAAATCTTAAATTGGTTTTTTTCATATTATCCCATATTTCTTGGAAGTTCTATTCATGGTTTCTTACCATCTTCTCTGTGTGATCAATTTTATTTTCAAGAGTATATATTTTGTCTTCATTGTCTGAGTTTCTGTCTTCCAAGTGGTCTAGTCTTTTGGTGATACTTTGTATTGAATTTTTAATTTGGTTTATTATTTCCTTCATTTTGAGGATTTTGGCTTGATCCCTTTCTATAATCTCTACCTCTTTATTGAAGTGATCTTTCACTTCCTGTATTTCTCTCCAATACCATCCTTTATTTCAAAGATCAATCTAACTACGGATTTTCTTTTATATGTATATATATACATATATTTAGTTGTTGATGGAACTTTATTTTTATTTCTTTATTTGCAATGCTTAGAATCAACACAGTGCCTCACACATACTAGGCAAGTGCTCTACCACTGAGCTACAACCACAGTCCCCTAAGTATATATTTTCTAAACTCCTTCTCTGACACTTTTTCTACTGTGTTGTCTATGGATTCTATTGTTGGAACATCTTGGTTTGTTGAGGTGCTTTGTTCCCTTGTTTTTTTCATGTTATTTGTGTGTCTTCTCATCTAGTGATATGGAGCTGAGGCAGTATAGATTCTACACAATAGTCTTATAGTGTTCCTCAGCTTCCAGTACCTAGCCTTTAAGGGGGTGACCAACATTAACAGCACCCAATGCAAACAATATACCACCTTAAACCCAAGGTTCCTATGAAGACATTTACAGGTTTCGTCACCATACACAGAAATGAAGTCTTAAATTACTGTATACAAAATAAACAGTAAGTTTGCTACACGGGTTTGATATTTCAAATGATGGACAATGAGTGAACAGAAGTAGTGTAAGATGTGATGTATATTATGGAGAGGGAGAGAAGTCAGAGGTAAAAGTTCATAGTAAGAGTGAGGGAGGAATTAATAAAGGTTGGCTGTTAGTATGAGAGAAGTGAGAAAGAGAATCCAGGGAGACAGATAAGTGAGGGGAAAAATATATAGAGATTTTTTTAAAGTAAAAACATAAGAATACACAATAAAACTGTAATATAATATTCAGATATCCCATTCCTCAATAAATTGATTGCACGGAAAATATTTGGATTCAAAGATGGTAGAGATCAGAGAGAGAGAGGGTGAAAAAAAAGGAAAGTCTCAAAGGAAAATGGAATGATTGCTTCTGCTGGCGTTAAAGATTTTTCTCAGCCTCCCTTCTCCACTGATAGGTGGGGTCGTCTGAAGTCTGATGTGAGCTCCAGTCCAGTGGGTGCCAGACCAGTTGAGTGAGTAAGCCAATAGCAAGATGCCCTTACACCTTCTTCCAGTGTTCCCATCCATTGCAGCTGGACCCTTCTGTCCTTGCGCACTTCAGGACTCACTGGACTGGAAAGAGCTCAGTTTTCTCTAGTTTCTTCAACCTGTGCTCCCCCCAGGGAACTGCTCCTAGTCTTTAGCTTTCCACAGGCTTGTCAGACCCAGACTGGCCCACACAAACCCAGCTGCAATCTGATGGACCTGGGCTTCAGCTTCCCCAGGCCCTGTCTTGCTGCAGTTCCAAGAACTCAATGCCCTTTCAACTTGCAGAGAGACCACCAGGGATGCACTCATACAAAGGAGAGACCCTGCAAAGAGGCAGTCAGAAGGCAGCCACTACTATATGGAGCAGAGAACCTCAGGTGCAACCGGACCTGCAGGTGCCCCAATGTATCTCCAGGCCCTTGCCTGTGTCCCCAGACCGAGGTGGCCGAGCCCTGAGATGGCAGTTATGGCAGCGGCCAACCTGCAGGCCCTGGCTGGTGTCCCAAGATGGTGGCAACTGTGAGTAGCCAAACCTGTGGCTACTGTGACAATGGACTTCCAGGCGACAGTAGGCAGCAGACAATCCAATGGTGGTTTGTGGGCAGTCTACAGGCTAATGGTGGACCATCAGCGGGTGGACATCTGGTGGTGGGCAATGGGTAGGTGAAAGGTGGGTAATGGGCAGGCAAGAGGTGGGCAAATGGGCAAATGGTGGATGATAGCCTGCGGTCAAGGAGCAACCTGCTCTCAAAAGGCAGGGATATGCTGGCAGAGGGTGGGGCAATCCCAGTGAACAAATGAGGGGTAAACCATAGGGAATCGGTGGGCAGTGATGACTGCCTTGTAGAGAAACAGTATTTCCTCTGTTTGAATCTCAAGCTACAGAGTGACAAGGAAAGCAGCATCCCTCTAGTCTGCCATCTTGTATCTCTAATATACACATCTTAAATGTCTACCAGCTACCTCAGTTCCTCAGGTGTCATAAGCCACACCCATGTGCATCTGGTGTTTTAACTTTCTGTCTGGTTTCAGATGCCTCCATCCATCTCTGGATCAAGCTGCAACCCTCCAGGCTCCTACCTCCCCCAAAAAACTTTTCAAAGTCAAATGTTGTATTCACTATAGTATGTATTTCTTCACCATTGAATATGTATAAAACTGCTAAATTTTTAACCAGATGCTTATTGCTTTTTAAATATATGCCACTGATGTTTTTGCTGGCTGTTCCCCTTACTCCACTTTTCCCATAAGCCTGTAGTTCTCATGGCATGATTCTGCACAGTGTGGTGACTTTTAGGAATGACCTATGTCACATTACAGCAGAATCAACTCTGCTGAGATCATTTTCGAACCGAGTGTTCACTTCTGTCTCACTTCCCTATGTTGTTCCTAGATTGAATGCTTCTTTGGTAGTCCTTCGAATGAAGCTGAATGTGTGGACCACACTAACAGGAGGCTGACAATAACTAGGATTTATTTCAGTCTAAATTGATTTTTTTCCCTACAAGGAAAAAAAGAAAAAGTCATATCACTAATATGATCATGCACTTGCTATCAATTTTGCTTATGGCAGCTGGTACTCTTCTAAATACAAATGAGAGACAGAGAGAGGAGAGGAGAAAAGGGTTAAGTACCCTGAAAGAATATGCCAGTGGTTGAAAAGAGTTCAAAGCCTCATTTGAAAATTCAAGAAACTAAAATTACACAATGTTTCAAAATGCAGTGTTTTCAAAAATATAAACCAGTAATGGCTGGTAATAAACCAGAAAGATAAATGTAGTTCACAACATTTTCATGACAGCTCCCCCTAACTTCCATAATCAACCATGAACTGGCTTGGAGTCCATGTTTCTAGCACACCTATATTGTATGAACAGCCACTGCTGGCCCATTCTTCCTCCACAAGACCTCTGTTGACCACTTGGCTCACAACAGGTCTTTGTCATTGTCCTGATGTGCTCAGGCTGCCATGGCCTCTGCCTGGTGTCAGGTAGCGAGTGGCCAACTCAAATCTCCACCTAGATACCTCTTCTCTCTAATCACTTCTTGGATCATACTGCTCTCTAAATGACCTTCCCAAAGCACATATATGAAGTTCACTCAGAACATCTGGGGAGATGTTCACTAGAGACGTCTTCAAGTGATTTTTAATGCAAGCCCCATCCCCACCGAAACCCACTGATTTTTTCCTGATTCAACTCTCCTCCTGGCCAATTGAGCCAAACTACCTGCCATTCCCAGAATTCCTCTACTTGGTCCCATCTCTAGACCAAAGCTCTTATCACTTGCTCATCTCGGATGTTAATCTGTTCATTCTTGCCTTTTTTCTCAACAACTTCAACCACTTCCCTGATTTTGATTAGCAGCCTTGGACTGTTTATGTAGCACATACTCGTTTTTTCCCCTAGTGCTAGGGATTGAAGCCAGGGGTGCATACTACTGAGCTATGTCCTTTTTATTTATTTCGAGACAGGGTTTCACTAAGTTGCCCAAGCTGACCCCAAAATTTCAATCCTCCTACCTGAGACTCCCAAACTGCTAGGATTTCAGGCATGGGCTACCATGTCCTACTAGCACTTACTCTTGACATTATAATTGTCTTCACTTATACTTCCCCAGTTGGATTCTGAGTTTCTAAAGAACTTCAGCAGCCAATGCCCTCTCTTGCACATAATGAATGTTTTATTACTGTTCACTAAAATGTAATTCAGTAGAACTTCTAATTAGATAAAGGATGAGATTTTAAGATCTTTGGTGTGTGAATATATGTGAAACACACACACATTTGGAGTCCCTTTTTATCCACTGGCTTTTTTTCTGATTACCCAAAGGTAGACAAAGCATTCAGAATTTCACTTACTGAAAGAAAAAAAAAAAACTTGGCATATCCAAAATCTGGATAAAAATATACTGAGAAGCCTGCCACACATAAGTTGAAGAAGTTCATTTATTTTCAAAATGTAAAAGATACTGGCTATTATTTTGATGGATCAGCCTGAACAATTTCCTGGAGCTTTGCACTTGTTTCTAATAACACATGGCAGAAATTTGGAGTGACATCTAGCCTCTTCCCCTCACACTCCCAACAAATGTCCGTTAAGGCTCTGATTGTGTTTCTGGCAGTCTGATACTCTTAATAACTTTCACCTTTCCCCTTTTGTCTTCTATGTGTCTGTCTCATCTCTGGAGAGAATTTAAGTCAGAATCCGTGACTAATGTGCATAGTACGTCTGCCAGAGTATTGCTATGAAACAAGTAACCTCTGGTTGGCCATCAAATCTGTGTCATAACACTGCTTCTTGGTCAAGTTACTTGGTTCCATTAAAGAGCCCACTTAGTGATTTAAATTTGCCCAGTGTCACCCATGTGATCCAGTGCCCTGTGGAGAAGGCAAGGAGGGTCTGAACATGGCAGAAGGGAATATCTTGATATCAGTGGGTTATGAAATTTGGGGGCAGGTGCAAGGGATATTTTTCTGCAGGTACACTCAGGCTGGGGGTAAAAAGCTAGTATTGGTAGGCTGGGTCCAGAATATTGGGGTACAGGAGAAGAACAAGGTCCCAACTCCAAGGTTTATCACATCCCGGGATGAGTTGAGAAGTCCCAAGTGGCACATTTAAAGAGCAAACTAGGGAGGGGGGCAAGTATGGAGGAAGGAACGACTGTATAGAAGGTAAAGAGGGGTGGGAGGGGTGGGGGAAGGGAAAAAAATAACAGAATGAATCAAAGAACATTACTCTATGTAAATTTATGATTACACAAATGGAATGCCTCTACGCCATGTACAAACAGAGAAACAACATGTATCCCATTTGTTTATAATAAAAAAAAATACAAAAAAAAAATAAATAAATAAAGAGCAAACTTCACAATGAGAAAAGTCATCTTAAAATTGGACTACTCAGATTACCAAATTGTGAAATAATGATCTGAATTTAAGTGTTCCAAGATAAACACAATAGTTTTTTTTTGTTTGTTTGTTTTAATGAATACAGATGGAACTATTCTGTTTTCAATACTAGAATTTGTCAGTAAGCTATTTTAGTCTGGGATATTTGAATGTTACTGTATTTTACATATATGGTGGAAAGATTACAATTGTACACAGCTCTAATCAATAAAAACACATCAGAATTTTTTAAAACATTCTGCTCCAATAGGCTCTCCTCTACCAGAGGGAATTTCTGGAATTTAGACTTGGGGTTCTACTCTGTAAATGTAGGTTTTTTCTAGACATTACATAGATCTCTTGTTCAACTCAGATTTGCAGGCTGCAGGTCCAGCCTACCTGAACCAAAAGCTGCCCCTGGAGGTAGATCAGAAGGAGGTATCTTTGTGGTCTCTCTTTTAACAGCTATGAAGAGTTTTTCACACTCTCTGATGGACTGGTGCATGTTAATCATCCTCCATAAGCAAAAGGAGTTGAGGCCACTGGCCACATTTCACATTTTCTTTGTATGCCTCACTTGGTTGGTAGAGTCACCAACACTGAAGGACACATACTCAATATCTATCAATTAATTGATTTTGCCATAAAAAGATAAGTAGCACCATACTTGCATTTTTCAGATATTTCTAGCTTATAAACTAGAAATAACCACACCATCTCATGAGCTGGGAACTTTGAAGGTAAGAAGTAATTCTCTGAGAAAGGGTGACACAGACAACAGAGGGAAGAAGGCAGCAGCTGCTAAGAAATTACAGAGCACCAGGGCCTCTCTTACCAGGACCCTATATTTTTAGAGAACAGCTCCATTAAATATTGATGATAGGACTGTGAAGTCCTAGAATTAAATTCCAATCCTGTTTCCATTTTATGGGCTATATAACATAAAAACCAAGGAGGAACATCTGGGCCACTGGGCCACCATGTACATGTTCACAGCTGGAAGAGATCACAGATGACCCAAGTTAAATTAGCTTCAGGGTGGCCACCTGCACAGCATTTCCATTTCTCTAAAATTCTTTCCCCTGCCCATTTTGACCTGTCCAATGACTCTCCACTTAAACTGGATTTTTTTTTTCAAGTCTGTTTCTGAAGTCTCTTTTCTCTCTTAACTCTAAAGTGGGTTTTTACTGTTTTGGTGGTATATGTGCCCAGGCAGAATGAGAAACATGCAGTTCTGTGCTGAGTCGATAGCTAGTTCTCTCTCTGTAGTGTATTCCTAAGTACAATCAGAAAGGACAGGAAACAACTCCAGGGCTAAAAAGTTTTATTCTAATTTGAATATGTGGCTTGAGTCAACACAGATGGTGCAACTTCATGCAAAAGTATTTGGGCTTTAGGAACAGCCTTTGGAGAAGTCATAGTAATGGCAGTAGCTTGTATTTATTGAGTCCTTACCTGGTGCCAAGAACTTTTCTAAACACTTTTGCATCTATTAGTTCATTTAATAGACTGTTTGCGTTACAAGTAGAGGTTAGGGGGGAGGGAAAAACCCTAACATTTCTCTGACGATCAATAAAACAGACGAAGGAAAGTAGAATTTAAAGCTTTGACCTGCTATCTCATGACACACATATTTCTGAAGAAATATACTTATTGAAAATTTATAGCCTACATACATATGTTACATGTATATAGTCAATTATAAGTCAGCTCTGAACTCTAGGACATATTATGAACTTAACCTTTTAAAGAATTATGAAAGGGGTAAGATGACATATGTGCTAGATTGTCATATAAAAGCCATATTATAAAATAAAATGTAAAAAGTGGAAAGAATTTGATCATAGAAATACCACTGGATATTTAAAAAGCAGACATGAGTGATTTCAGTTGTCATAAAGTCAGATTGCCAACATACACCTCACGCTATTATAACCCAGGCTGATAGATGAACTAATAATTTTCTTTTTCTAACTCTTGTCTTCCAAGTCGATAGCTGAGCTCAAATATTAAGTGGTACTATATCATGGAGCTAAAATTCATTCCAAATTTTAATATCCTCGATATTTCTGCCAACTATTTATTATTTTCAAACATTGAGATCTGAAGTGAATATTTGCATTTTATGTGCAATACTTCAAAGATTTATACGTGGAGTGTAGCTGCACTTTATGAAAAAAAGAAGACATATCAGAAATATGATATAAGATACAAAATTCAAAGTCCACAATTCCCACCGACCCCCAAATCTTAAAGTGTTCATTGGATCTCTTTTAACAGCCATAGAAGAAAGAAAACCAGATTTGATGTCAGGGGATGAGTCCCTAGTAGTGGGAAGTTAAAGGAACAATGGGAAGGAAGCATAAACAAAGGGAGCAGGAATAACAGTTTTGGATAGGGCCTGGCTGCCTGTAACACGCCAGATCTCTCTTTCCTCTGACAGTGCCCTACCTTTAAGACACCAACTGCATCCCGTCGGTCTTCATGTGGAAGTCCACAGCATGACGTTCCTCACTATCTAATAATTACGTGGTCCCACGTCTGCTTTTTCCTAAAAGCCATAAGCTCCTGAAGATATTCTTCATTTTATTCGTGGTTGCCGTCCACATGCCTTATACCAACCAAAATGGCCCATTATCTTCAAAGCTCACTAAGAATGTGGGGATGGGTGAATAAATAAATGAATGAGTGAATGAGAAAAGGTGTCTAGGACAGCAAGAGAAAGAAAACCTAGGGCACACACACACACACACATTCAAAAATACCTGGATCCTAACTAATATCCAACAATCCAAATTTGCTAAGCTTTATGATTTCCAGAAACATGGATTTTTTTTTTTTTTTTTTTTTTTTTTTTTTTACTGTTCCAATTCATTAACGACATTCGCTGGGATATAATTCACATAACTATAAAATTAACCTATTTCAAACCAAAACCACAATGAGATATCATATCACACCTGTTAGAATGACTATTACTAAACAAAACAAGAGACAATGTGTTGGGGAGGATATGGAGAAAGGGAACCCTTGTTCCTTTCTAGTAAGAATGTAGAATGGTGCAGTCATTATGAAAAACAGTGCAGAGGGTTCTTAAAAAATCATAAATGGAACTACTGTATGATACAGCAATCCCACTTCTGGGTACACAGCCAAAGAAAAGTAAATCAGTTTCTCAAAGACATATCTACACTCCCATTTCATTGCAGAATTATTCACATTAGCCAAGATATGGAAACAACCTAGTATGTGTGAATGGATGAATGGTACACAACAGAACATCATTCATCCATTCTTACTTTACCACTGCTATCCAGTATAGTTTCCTGTTAGCTTGAGTATATAAAGAAAGATATTCTTTGTTTCAAAGTCAATTTTTATTGGGATATATTCACAGCAAAAGGAAAATATAAACATGAAATAGAAATGGACACCATTTTGGTTGGTGTGGGTATGTGGACAGGGTCTTCCTTATATGAGTGCCCTAAACCAGAGTCTAAGCCAGAGAGAGTGAGGATCATGACTGCCTCGCTAACTATACATACTCAACATCACACAGTATAAGGAACACTTCCAAAGGATTAAGCTCAGTGTTTTCCAAAGTATGTTCTTTGAAATAGTTCCAAAGATGATTGGAAAACTGTCTCTTGATCACCTAAGCTGCATTGCATGACTTTCTGTGGAGATGGACAAGTTGTATAATCCTTTAGAGTGGGCTCCACTCTAAAGGAGCCTATTCAGCTTGGTCTAACCTAACATTTCCCCAAATCACTTGGACGGCAAGTGGTTTAAATCCAAAACTCAGGTATCTGATGGAGGTGATAAAATCTAAGGTTTATAAGAAAAATAAATATATTAAGGGGTCAGAACAATTACACAACAAACATTCATTTAACAGCTACTCTACGTCAGACACTCAGGATGAAGATAAAGGAGGCAAATTTTTTCTTGTCAAGGTTGGCATTACTGAGTCTACAAAACAGACAAGTATAACTAGAATGACTGATAAAATGAATGGCATAGTAAAAGTGATCGTCAAGTACCAAAGAGGAGGCGCCCAAATCTGCCAGAGAGAGAGAAAGTGGCAGAGACAGGCAACACTTAAATTGAGTCTTGAATTACGTGTCTTGGCTGTCTAAAGTCTCTTCCCACATTATTATTTTGATTTATTTTACCACTTCACTCTCTTAAAATGAAGTTATATAATTTACTTTAAAAATTGCTTCTGAGTCGGGCATGGTGGTGCACATGTCCAATCCCAGCAGCTTGTGGGGCTAAGGCAGGAGGATTACGTATCAAAGCCAATCTCAGCAACTTAGCAAGGCCCTCAGCAACTTAGCAAGACCCTGTTTCAAAACAGAAACATAAAGAGAGCTGGGGATGTAGCTCAGTGGTTCAACACCCCTGGGTTCTTGATATTGCTTCTGATGAGCACTACTGAGGAACAGAGAATGGTTAGATTAGGGATAAGAATTTCTGAGTCTAAAACCAAAGTTGTATTCCCCCATGCTAGGGACATAGGAGTCATCAGAGAACTTCACAGAGAGAGGTTACAAAAGTGAGGGATAAAAGGGGGCATCTTCCTTCCTCCACTTTTCTACTGTGGCTCTCTGATTTTCCACCTCCATAATATTCCGGAAATGGGTTATAAATGCAAATCTTCCATTGTGATGTCTGCAGAGGACATTAGAATCTTCCTCTTCAGCCCTAAGCTCTTCGTAGGTGGGTCCAGTTCTGTGGCTATTTCCACTTGGAAATCTCATCAACACCTACACTCTACCTTTGATCATGTAAAACAACACCAGCTCCCCAAATGAGGCTTTCTCCTCAGGACTCTGGTTTTCTAAAGACACCACTCTTCTCTTAGCAAATATGATTGAGGTCAGAACCTTCGGAGGTTTCTCTGTCGCCTCACTTTACCCACACTCATTCGCTCATACTCATTCTGCATTTTGACTCTCATTTCATTCTTCTTTTTTTTTCAGACTGGGGATTTAACCCAGGGGTGCTTTACCACTGAGCCATGTCCTCAGCCCTTCTTATTTTTTTTTTATTTTGAGACAGGGTCTTGCTAAAAGTTGCTTAGGACCTCAATAAGTTGCTGAGGCTGGTCTCAAACATTTGATCCTCCTGCCTCAGCCTCCCAAGTCACTGGGATTACACCATGCCCCGATCATTCCATCCTTCTCTTTGTTGCCACTGCAGGCTCCCTAGCTTCAGTCTGACGTGCTGACCTTAAACAAGGTAATAACAACAGAATATCTCACAAGTACTCCTGAACCTTTCCTTTCTTCAGTCCATTTTACACACTGCAACTGAGCCAGTGCTTCTAAAACAGAAGTTCTACAAGCTGAGTATCCCTTATCTAAAATGTTTAAAACCAGAAGTGTTTCAGATTGTAGGTTTTTTTTAGATTTTGGAACATCTGCAAATACATAATGTAGTATCTCAGAGATGGAATCCAAGTCTAAACATAAAATTCATTCATGTTCCAGATACCCCTTATTCACACAGCCTGAAGGTAATTTTTTGTTTTGTTCTTTAATATATATATTTTTTAGTTGTAGAAGAACACAATGCTTTTATTTTATTTATTTATTTTTATGTGGTGCTGAGGATGGAACCCAGTGCCTCACACATGCTAGGCAAGCGCTCTGAGTCACCACCCAGCCCCCTTGAAAGTAAATTTATGCAATATTGTTAGTGCACCTGCATTTTGACCGTGGGCCATCACATGAGGTCAGGTATATAATTTTCCTCTATGGCACTGTCACCTCTCAAAAGTTTCCAATTTTGAAGTGTCTTGGAATCTGGATTAGGAAAATTCAGTCACCTTTCATCAGGTGACAACATCCAGGCTTTCTCAGCCCCTCTCCAGTGATTCCCTTGGCCCATCCTGGCCTTGGGAATCAAAGTATAGGTAGAGAGCCTGCCTCTGGAACCCGGCTGCCATGATCTTGGGTGAGCCTGGCCTGACAGAGCTGCTGGGGGGCCTGAATAAGAAAACCTGTGCCCTCGCTTAGCCCCGTCCAGGACTTAGTACCCTCAGTAGGGAGGTTTAAGTTTTAAGTTGCTAGGTTTTGTGTTCCTTGCTCTTGGCATACACCGCAGTTTTATGTGAATTCAACTTTCATCTTGCTTCTGAAATTTTCAGCATTTCAGCCCAAAGGGAGCTCTGCTTTCTCCAAACTCCTAGAACCCTTCTCCCAGCTCCTCTACACAGTGATGAACTCACCTGTTTCAAAGCTGGAAGTCCCTGCAAGGGTTTATTTGGTTCAAACACCTCCTAGCAAGAGTAATCTTTTCTTCCTAACAAAAATTAAGGCTGTCTCATATACAGTCCTGATTGGTCACTAACATTCCATGCATATGTTCATATATATATACACATATATATATATGAAAAATATTTATTCTGCATATACATGCTTTCTTTCCAACTACTTTGTAAGTTATTAAGGAACAAAAACTCTCCTAATTTTCCCACAGCACCTGACAAAGTATGTACTTAATGAGTATTTAACTGACTTTACCCTTGGCTTCAACTGCATGCCTGCATTCATTCCCTCCACCCAATGGTGTAGGGAGAGGAAGGACTGTGGAGATCCATCAGGATCCATCAGGAAGCAAAGAGTTAAGATACCATGGAAAAGAGAAGGCCAAGAATAAAGGAGAGTACTCTTCCAACTTTTCAATCATACATCCTTATCGGAAACAAAGTAATGAGTATCATTCCATATGTATATATCAATTTGTAAATTATATATATACACTATGTTGACGAATACATTAAAGTGTATTATAACTTAAGTGTCTTTTTTCAGATAAAAAAAAACATGTTTATACTACACTTTGGAGATCACTGGGATAGAGTCTAGAATTCACAGTTAGAAGCTGGTCCAATAACAGGTAAAAATGCTGACATAATTGAAGTTAAACCTAAAGCTAATATCCCATTTGTATAGTCAATAAAACTATGCAAATGAGAAAATATGAGCCCATATGTACATTTCAGCACAGTATATATATAAGTAGTTTTCATGAAACTAATTTAATGCTGACATATGATATTCCCAGAAGTAGCTTCCAATCCTGACATTGTCAATATTTAGAGTGATATTTTTATGAAATATAAGAAAGAAAGTGGGTTAGAGGAAATAGAAAGAGAAAAGGTCAAAATGTAGATATGAAAACAAGAAAACTATCTTCCTCCAATGTGAAAACAATTTTGGTTTTGCTTTGTCTTTTTTTTTTTTTTTTGGTACTGGGGATTGAACACACTGAGCTACATCCCCAGGCCTTTTTATATTTTTATTTTGAGACCAAGTCTTGCTATGTTACTTAGGGCCTCACTAAGTTGTTGAGCCTGGTTTTGAACTTGTGATCCTCCTGTCTCAGCCTCCCTGTGTGTCTGGGATTACGGGCATGTGCCACTGCGCCTGGCTAAAACAACATTTTTATTCGAAAAAAATATGTATCTATATATAAATGAGATAGAGACACAATATTTCCATATTCCTTAAAGAAATCTAGAGTTGCCAGAAAAAATAAGTTCAGATCATCCCTGGGGTTCTCAAAACCCTGGTAACTGCGGTTTTCTAAGGGGTGTGCATGATACAATCACATACACAATGCTTTTCCACATCAAAAAAAACTACTTCATCGAGAAAACTAGTCAGATTTTTTTTTTTTTAATGTTTTGTGTTTATTTTGTCAGCTTAAGCTCTTCCTATTTAAGATTCTTTTGTGTTATTTTAAAATGGAGTTCAGGTCTGACTCATAGCCCTCTGCCTACGACATTCACAGTTCATTACTCCCCATTGAAAATTACTTTCCTGTATGACATTTGGCACTCTTTGGCAAATATCTAACAAAATAATCAAACGTGACCAGGGCAATGGTTTTCACATGGAGAATGTAATGAAATGAGAGCCAGAGAGTGCAATAACATGCACTTGTTCTTTGAATGTGGCACAAAGTATACCTCAGCAGAATTCCGTTCAGTGTGGATTTCAGAGATCCCTGGAAAAAGCATTATCAATCTCTCCTAGGTTATAGCTACCATTTCTCAACCTGGCTTCTAGGAACTTGCAAACGACGCCTACATTGTAATTTAAGATCTCATTCATTTGCACTCCAATTATTCAAAATTCTGCAATTCTGACGTGGTGGACCTAACATGTATCTTTTTTGGACATGATCATTTTACTGAGATCTCACTCCCAGACTATACATTTCTCCTCTGAAGTGTAAAATGCTATGGTTTTTAGTCTACTCGCAGAGTTGTACGATGACCATTACAATCAATTTTAGAGCATTCTCAGCATGCCAAAAGGAAATTCCACACCCGTCAGCAGTCCCCCAAGCCCCAAGTGCTAATCTGCCTTTGGTCTCTCTGAATTTACCTGGGCTGCATATTTCACAGAAATGGAATCATGTGATATGTGGCCTTTGGGGTCTAGTTTCTTTCATGTGGCATATTTTCAGGTTCATCCATGTTGTATCAGAACTTCATTCTGTTTTATGACCAAATAACATTCCACTGTATGGATATGCTACATTATATTGATCATTCATTAATTAATTAGACATTTAGGTTGCTTTCACTTTTTGGTTATCATGAATAATGTCCAAGTTTTTTTAATGTGAATTCATGTTTTCACTTATCTTCTATACATACCTAGGAGTGGAATTATAGGGCCAGATTGAAATTCTAAATTCAATTTGAAGAAATACTCAAACTGTTCTGAGACTTATCTTTTTTTATCTATGTAAACAACTTTTTGTGAACAAATTCATGACATGAACAAGAATGCACAAAAGGAACATTCTTTTTTCTAAAACAATTCCAAACCTACCAAAGTTTCATTACTATTTACAATGAAATAATTACTTTGCTAATCGCAAAAATACTGTTTTATTAAAAAGAAGTCCGATTGACCTTAATGTGCCCTGCAACATTTTGTCAGCGGTTCATTGAGCACTCCCAAAATAAACAAAAAGACATGTATGTCATCTACATTTTCCATCTGACTTTTCCCTAATCATCCTGAATTATTCTACTTGTTTGTCTTCAGAATTTAAGAGTCCTCAGGCATATAAACATACCAACAGGTTTTCTTGACAGTTTACCTTGAGTATAGTTTGGATTTAGAATGTCGTCTATAGGTCCTTGTGTTTTAAAAAACTGAGTCCCCAGTCCATTGTCCTATTGTGAAGTGGTGAAACATTTAAAGATGGGGCTTAATGCAAGGAAGTTGGGTCATTGGGGGTGTGCCCTTGAAGGGGATACTGGGACCCTGGCCCCTTCCCGCCTTTCTCTTTACTTCCTGGCCACCATGAGGTGAGTCAATTGCTCTACTACATACTCCACACCCCACCAGGATACCCCAACAAAGACCTATAGCAACAGGGTCAATTGATCATGAACTGGAACCACTGCAACTATGAGCCAAATTAACCTTTCCTACTTTTAAGTAGATTGTCTCTGGTATTTTGTTATAGTAACAGAAAGCTGGCTAACATACCTTGAGGATTTACTACCACCTTAATAGTTATTTTTGATCATTTATACCACTTAATTTATGTCAAGATGCCAACTGTTTATGGACTTCTCTAACTCATGCAATTGAAGGGAGTAATGTCATTCTACAAATTACATAGCCTTTAAATCAGAGAGTCACATGTAGAATCCCTTCCTATTAAAGGCTGTGTTGTACAAATTTTCTTTGTGGTCATTTGCAAATGATCCATGCAGTCAAACTTTCCTTGGCTTATATAACCTTAGTTAACCAACAAACAAGTATTTTCTAGCAAATTCCCATTCCTATACATAATTCAGGGTCAAATGGTGGTTCCATTAGAGAGATATTTGTGTCAGTAGCACCTTGCTACAAAGGAAGATATCTTGCTTGCTAAGCAGGATCTGATTTCATCAGAGCCATTCAAATATCTGCCCACTTTCCTCTGGGGCAGCATGGGCTCCTCTGTTTCTGAGGAGATAGTAAGAAAACAGAGCAGCCTACCATTTCTGGAAATTCATCCACAGTTCCCACTTGGTATGCTGAACAGAGGCCACCCACTCTGGTTTCTTGAACAGAAACTGACTACTTTGCCAGACCGAGTGAAACAGATCCACCATAGAGGCACTTGAGGAAAATGGTAGTTCATGACCTCAGTGTGCTGAGAAGCTAGCATAGTGCTCTTTATGAGCCACCGTAAAAACTGGGATGGAATAATCCCAGTTTCTCCTTTGGTGGAGCTCACCCCTTCGCTGACGACATAACCAGAAGAAACAGTTATGAGTACTTGGATCTTTTACTAATACATAGTGAAGGCAAAGGTAAAACTATTAAATTATAAGTCGTGTCCTCTCTGGTCTAACTAAATATAAAGCTACGATTGTTCCCCTAATAGCAAAATATATCAAGGATGTAATCATATGGGGAGGAAAAATCATAACTTTCGCTTTTGGTAATGGACACTTTGAGAACTCTTCAAAAACAGCCAGCAGTCAAGGTAAATTGTAACTTTGGTGGGGGGAAATCTGACTTTTGGGAATAGTGGGCGTGAAAATACATATCCCAAAAGTTCCATGGGAAACGCTGTACTCCTGAGACTGAAAAACAATAGTTCTGCTGCTTTCAAATACCCAAAGCGCTAGCCACAAAGTTTGTCTTCCTCTCAAGCCTGTCTGATCAGTGCCTTTGTGTCTCTCTTGAAAATATTATTTTTTTGTAGTGATCTTTTTTGACCACTTTGTCATCATCATGGGATAAACACAGTAGAGTTTCCAAAATGAAAACCAGGGAGGTTGGGGTTGAAGAGATAAAACATGGTCTGATGCTGCAATCTTTGTGTTGGCAGAACACCACTGTAGTGGAACTCGGTTTGGCAAACCCTTGTGCAAAAATAGGACCCTTGACTTAAGACACAGTATAAACATACTGACTTCCTAAAGTCCTCAATGGGTATGTGGTAAAAAAATTCTTGGACCCAGCCTCTGCTATGTAAAACTTCATTAACTTGAAATGTGATTTTTCTATTCTAATGCTTTTGCATAATACATGGGCAGCTCTAATCCCATCCTCCTGCCACAAACTTCACAATTATTATCCAAATTCCTAGGGAATCCAAAGGGGAAATGGTATTCAAAAGAACCAACCGCTGGTGGACTTGAATAAAATGAAATGTCTGTGGGGCCAATTAGGTTGTCAGTGGACAAAAACAAGCATAAATTAGAGCAATTAAGTAAATATAAATGATCAAAAGGAATTTGTGGAGAGACTTTTTTTTTCAACAGACTCTTTTCCATGATACAGGTACAAAAACCATTTTAATGAGTTTGAAAATTTTTTTAAATGACTACACTGTACCTAAACCTCAAGAAAATAAAACAATGCCTTCTGTTCTATCGTATGAAGGAATGAATGTAATGGTTCTTTTCTTTCTTTGTTTTTAATGGCACTGGGGGTTGAACCCAGGGGCACTCTACCACTGAGTTCCGTCTGCAGTTCTTTTTTATTTGAGGTCAGGATTTCACTAAGTTGACAACGCCCGTCCTCAAAGTTGCAATCCTCCTGCATCCGTTTCCTAAGTTGCTGAGACAATGGTTTCTTTTCAAAAGTTATTTTCATTGAAAGAATATCGCACATTCAATAAATTCACACATAGTAAAAAGAATTGCTGGGGATGGCGCTGTAGCTCAGTGGTAGAACATTTGGCTAACATGTGCCAAATGAAGGTCCTGAGTCTGATCCTCAGCAGAGAAAAGAAGAAGAGAGAACTGGTGGACAGATACACAAAACGAGGTCATTTTTCTGTTTGTAAAGAAATGACATCTGGAAAGAGAAGGGAAATACTATTTACTTGAATCATCTCTTTCATTGAAATCATACTGAAATTTATGTAATAAAAATGGAAATTTTTTAAAATGTCAAATAGACATCTGCTATGGTCTGGATGTTTGTGTCCCCTCCAAAACTCATGTTGAAATTCAATCCCCAATGCAACAGTATTAATGGGTGGGGCCTTTAGGTGGTGATTAGACCCTGAAGTCTCCACCCTTACGGACTGGATTAGTACCTTATAAAAGGTCTGGAAGGAACAAACTAGAACCTTCCTTGAATGGATGCAACAAGAAGGCCCTAACCAGACACTAAATGCTGGTGCCTTGATGTTGGAACTTCCCAACCTCCAGAACTGGGAGAAATACATTTCTATTCTTAATAACTTATCCAGTCTTGAGTGTTTGGTTATAGTAGTACAGACAGAGTAAGATAACATTTTTTTAAAATTATTGATTTGTATCTAGGTACAATAGACTTTTTCTAAATTACACATTTCTGTAGATTGTTATAGCAAGTGAGCATTATTTAAATAAACAGGAAAAAGAAAGTTAGCTTAAAAAAAACTCTAGGTGAGAAATTTTCTTGGAGACTGGGTTGAAGGAAATTGCACTCTTCTTGTTTACACTCTAAACTAGAGACAAACATCAAAAGTACCAACCTTTGTTTTGAAGGACACCTGCACTGTAGTGTAAACCAACTCAGAAATGCAAAGAGTTGCTTCGTGGACCACATCATGAAGCTTCCTGAAGCAAATTCTCTCTCCCAGGGACTCTCCTACTGGATCATTTCCTAGAGTGTGGGAATGATGCTTCACAGCCATGGAGGGGTGGCACTCAGGTCTCCCCCACTCAAGAGATACTCAGCAGCAAGAGAAGCAGAGCTGACTGACAGCCTCTGGTGGCTGCACCTTCAGGATCTGCCACAGTGATTCCTGCTGAGGCCTCAGTTTCCCGGGTCTGCTCCCAACTAATGACTCAGTATGTCAAGGTCACTAGA
The DNA here is from genome assembly GCF_902686455.1 of Sciurus vulgaris. NCBI lineage: Eukaryota > Metazoa > Chordata > Mammalia > Rodentia > Sciuridae > Sciurus > Sciurus vulgaris. Next base: position 47,241,189 of record NC_136474.1, on the reverse strand, counting down.
TCCGGGTCATTTTCTGCCCAACACAGAATCTTTCTCACAGGCAACTTGTGCACAGCATCTGACTGAGTTTCCTCTGAGGTGCTCTACAGTCTGAGTCTTCCTACCCTGTCTTCTTCCTTCCTCCTGCCTTGTCAAAGCAGTTAGACGTGCCTCCCAGTCTGAGGCTCCCCCAGGTAGCTTCAGTTCCCTCACCCCAGTATCTTCCACAGGCAATCCCACTGCTGAGTCTCTTGCACTTCATATTCTGTCTTGGCTTCTGCTTTCTAGATGACCCAAACTAACAACACCACCTTGAGCTCCAACCTGCACTCTGGGTGAAAGAGGTTGCGGGGCTGGCCTTGGAATACCTGTGGCAAACATGCGGATCTTAAAATGAGACTGTCTGGGCCACTTCAGAGCAACTCAGACTCTCCTGCTCAGACCAGACTTCCCCTGTCTGCTGCAAAGGAGTTCACAGTACCTCAAAGCAAAGGCATTCATAGTACCTAGATACAAATCCTGGTTTCGTTCTAGCCAAGAAGTGGTCTTCTTCTTTAAAGTGTATATACTCAGAAACTATGTACCATTTTTAAAATATAATGTTTTTGACAATAATATTACTTTTAAAAAACTTCCATTGGGATATTTCTTATTTAAAAAGCCCTTTCACCAGGCTGGGGTGTAGCTCAGAAGTACAGTGTTTGCCTAGCATGCATGAGGACCTAGGTTCAATCCCCAGCACCACAAAAGAAGAAAAGAAAAGGAATAACAAAAAATTATTTCACTTATGTAACTTTATTTAATCCCCTTTTATTCTCATGTCACTCTCGTATGCTGGGTAAATCATCTGTGTGTAGAAGAGTAGTGAAGAAATTATGCATTGATTGCCTTCACTTGCATTAGCAGACATTTGTGTTACATGAAGGGACAATACTGACACAGAACAAAAATCACAGATTAAAATACAAGGACTTCCTTTATTAAAACTCCTCTTTTGGGGCTGGAGATATAGTTCAGTAGGTAGAGTGCTTGCCTAGCATGCACAAGGCCCTGAGTTCAAATCCCCAGCACCACTGGGCAAAAAAAAACAAAAAAAAAACCAAAAACCTCCTCTCTTGTCTTCTGTGACAACAGCCTCCTGGTTCTCTTCCCACCTCTGGGATACCTGTGGTTTTAATATGGTTTACACCCTCTGAAAACTCAGGTTGAACTTGAATCCCACGTGTGCAGCATTAAGAGGGTACAAAATAAACTTGACCATAGTACTCAGAGGTGAGCTTTTGGGAGGTAATTAGGAGAACAGGAGGTCATCAGGGAGGAGTCCCCCTAATCACGTACTGGTGGCTTTATAAGGAGAGACACCGGAAGACACACACACACACACACACACACACACACACACACACACACAATATGCTCCATGTCTCTCTCTTGCCTTGGGATGCCCTGACTGCCTTGGGACTCTGTCAGCAAGAGGGCCATCAGCATATACAACCCCTCACCCTTGGACCTCCAAAACTGTGAGCCAAAATAAACCTCTTATAAAGTTCCCTAGCCTTGCCAGGCATGGCAGCACAAGCCTGTAATCCCAGTGGCTTGGGAGGCTGAGGCAGGAGGATGGCAAGCTTGAGGCCAGCCTCAGCAACTTAGAGAGGCCCTGAGCAACTTAGCAAGACCCTGTCTCAAAATAAAAAATAAACAATGGGCTGGGGATGTGGCTCAGTGGTTGAATGCCCCCTGGGTTCAATCCCTGGTTCCAAAAAAAAAGACCAAAAAGTTGCTTAGCCTCAGGTCTTTCATTATAGCACAGGAAACTAATATAAGGATCGTCCCTTTTCAATCTGTTTCGCATCGTCCTCAGCACACCTCTCTTAAGTGGGCATCTCCTAGAGTTCTACCTTTGATCCCTCTCCTTGTCTCCTGACTGTTCCATGAAGATCATATCCTCCCTCACAGCTTTCTCTCTCACATACATTCTGCCCATTTCCCTTCCTGTGGGTTTGATTTATTTATTTATTTAGGTACCGGGAATTGAACCCAGGGGCACTTAACCACTAAGCCACATCCCCGGTTCTTTTTTTTATTTTTAATTTTGAGATAGGGTCTCACTATGTTGCTTAGGGCCTCAGTAAGTTGCTGAGGCTGGCTTTGAATTTATGATCCTCCCTTCTCAGCCTCTCAAACCACTGGGGTTACAGGTGTGTGCCATTGTGCCTGGCATCTGTGGATTTTACTCACATTTTACAGACCACTGTCCATTTCCACCTAGGTGCCAGGGTACCAGTGGTAGATGTCAGAATGTTATCTTATTTGGGAAAAGAACCTTTCCAGATGTGATAAAGTTAAGGATTCTGGGATGGCAAGATACTCCTGGATCATCTGGGTGGTCTCTAAATGGAATTGTATATGTCCTTGAAGAGGGGTGGAGGGAGATTTGACAGGCACACCAGGGCAAGGGCAACAGGACCACAGGGGCAGTGACTGGGGTGATGCCCAAAGACTAAAGGAGGCCAGCAGCCGCTGAAAGAGGGAGAGACAGCAGTAGGTTCTTCCCCGGGGCCTTCGGAAGGAACCAGCCTTGCGGACACTGCCTTTGGCCCAATGAAGATGATTCTGAACTTCTGGCTTTCAGAACTGTGACAGAATACATTTTCTGTCATTCTTATGCCACTGAGTTTTTGGTGACTTGTAAACAAAAGCCACAGGAGATCAATATGGTACTAGATTTAATTTCCTAGGTCGGCACTGTTGATGCCACATCCTGAAAGCACCATCAACCAGGTAAACAACAGAGATTTATTCTCTTACAGTCTGGAGACTGAAGTCCAAGGTGGAGGTGCTGGCGGGCTTGGTTCCTTCTTAGAGCTGTGGTGAATCATCTGTTCCACGATGCTCCTCGACTGCCCGTGGTTTTCTGGCAGTTTTCAGCTTTCTTCCATTTTGGCTCTATTGCCCTGACTGCTACCTTCATCTTCCCTTGGTGTCCCCTTGTGTACGTGCCTCTAGGTTCAACTTTCTCCTTTAGAAGGACACAGTCCTATTGGATTAGGGCCCACCCTAAGACTTCATAGAACATAACCTGATCATCTACAAAGATTCCACTCCTAAATAAGGTCATATTCACAGATACTGAGCGGTAGAGTACTTTGGGGTGACAAAATTCAACCCATAACTTCAGGCTCAACAAGCACAAAACAATTTAAGTTCCTTGTAAAGATGTTGCTCTCCATTTGACCCAGCTATCCCACTCCTCAGTTTATACCCAAAGGACTTAAAATCAGCAAACTACAGTGACGCAGCCACATCAGTGTTTACAGCAACTCAGTTCACCATAGCTAAACTATGGAATCAACCTAGATGCCCATCGACAGATAAATGGATAAACAAACTGTGGTATATATACACAATGGAATATTATTCAGCCTTAAAGAAGAATGAAATTATGGTATTTGTAGGCAAATGGATGGAGCCTTGGTTCCTTGTTTTCTGCTGAATGGCATTCAATCCTGCTTATTTTGCCTGCTCCAGATGGATTGGCTTTATTGGTTCCTCTTCTGCAGCTAAGGCCTTTAAGTTAAAAGTTCAAGTCCTTATCATCTGGGATATTCAATACACTCTTCTTTTTTATTAAATTTTAATATGGGGATTGAACCCAGGGGCACTTTACCACTGAACCACATCCCCAGTCCTTTTTATTTTTTATTTTGAAACAGTCTCACTAAGTTGCTGAAGCTGGCCTTGAACTTGCTATCCTCCTGCCCTAGCCTCCCAAGCCACTGGAATTACAGGTATGCACCACAATGCCTGGCTTCAATAGACACTTAACTGGTCTCCAGCAGCTAGTCTTGCCCTTCTCACATTTGTCCTCCTATCTTCTGAGCTCTTTAAATACAGGGCCTCTGTCTCACTCACCTTGGAATCTCAATGGGCTCACAGTGCCTGCCTGTCATGTAGAGGATACTTGGCAAACGCTGATTACTGAATTTGTTCAAGAAATTGCGTTACATACATGTCTACAAACTATGCCACCTGGAGACATTCCTGGAATTTGGAAATAAACTCCCTTATTGAAACAAATGTTATAATAGTATTTCTCAGAATGAGATTTTACCAACAAATGTTTCACTTTCATACAAGGTATATCTCAAGTCTTACTGTATTGTGCATACCATGAGCTGAAGAAATAAACCATAGAGGAAGGTATCACTGTCACCCTGGTCACTTAGGTTGTCTTGCTCTCCTCTTAAGCATCTATAATTTTTGTCCAGACCTTTAAGCACTCTCTCTCCTCTCTCTCTCTCCCTCTCTCTCTCTCTCTTCAATGCTGGAGCACTCTATTCTTCCACTGAGCTGTATCTTTTTTTTTTTTGGAAGATAGAATCCTGCCAGGTTGCCCAGGCTGACCTCAAACTTGTGATCCCTCTGCCTCAGTCTCCCAAGTAGCTGGGATTATTACAGGCTGGTGCCACCACTCCAGCCTTGTCTCTATTTTTTAAGATTATGTTTTTCCTCACATCTAGATTTTAAGCTACTTGAGAAAAAGAATAACGTCACATACCTTTGAATGCCCCAACTATGAATGATCTAGTATTAAGCAGCATAGATGCTATTGAACAAATAAATATCATTGGCATCAATATTACTCACATTCTGTGTTAGAAAAAAGAAAGAAAACCTTGAATTGTATACTGTTGTGTCCAACCTATGTGATTCAGAGGAGGGGCTTGGGTTCTGAAATCAGACTTGCTTTCAAATTTCTACCACCTGTTGGTCTATAATGTTGGGCAATTTATAAATTTTTTTAAGCCTCAGTTCCCTCATCAATAGAATGGGATACCCCCCTTTAGGACCTCCCTTATAAGGTGGTAGTAATCATTAACTGAGATAAGGAATATAAATTACACCTCAGTGCCTGGGGAATGGTAAGCTCTCACTAATTGGTGGCTATTGTTATCATTATCTTTCTTTTTTTTTTTTTTTATCCTCCAAGCATTTTGGGTCCTGCTTCTATGAACCTCTTCTTCATCAGCAGAAACCTCTGCCTCTTATTCTTTGCTACCATCACCAATATCAAAGAACATTCGTTAAGGACCCCGGATGAAATCGGACTATCACTTTGAGCTTCTGGGTGCTGGTTCTGGGGGAATTCCATGGGAGTTAAAAAGATCAATAACTATTATCCCTGACAAAACCAAGAACTTTTCCAACCAAAGTCAGGATCAAAAGACTGGAGGTTCAGGACTAACTTTTCGATTTAGTTTTAAGTCACTGTGTTCTGCCAGGGCCTTTGTCTGTGTTCTGTCTCATCTGTTCCCATTGTTTCATGAGCACCTAAGAGACTTGGCTGCTCCCTTGTCCAACTGGAGACCAGGGTCACCCAGGAGGTACATGAGGAGGCTTTGCCCTTGACCCATCAAATAGCGCCACCAAGGGCAGCAACCTCAGAGGTCTCAGCCCATGGGAATTTGAAGTTAATAGCTTACAAGTTGAAAGAATGTAACCAAAAGACATCATCTTAAAAATCAGCAGGAAACTCCAGCCAAATCCATCTTCCAATATTTAGAACTTCTAAAGGACAGAAGGGTCTCTGGGGTTTGGTGGTTTATTTTCTTCCTTCCTCCACACCAGTCCAACTTCCCCTACTTAAAAGTGACAGTGAATTTAGCAAGCAAAAACTAAATTACTGTCATGTGATCAGTGTCACTTGGTTTGTTCTGGAGGGCATCAAAGATGGAAATATACGAGGAGATGCAGGACAAGATCCACTCCTGGTCGGCTGGGGGGGGGGGGGGGGGGCTCTAGAATTTAGAAATTAATCAAGAAAAGAAAGACAGAAGGAGGAAGAATAGAGAGGGAGAAAAGGGAGATGAGAAGAGGAAGAAGAGGAAAAGTACCAGCCTTCGTCTCCCCTACCCACCTCCCTTTACCCCCACAACACACAGGAAATACCCAGAGCTGTCGGTTGGGAATGAAGGGAACAGGTTTATAGAATTTAGGTTTGTTGGTGCAGAACTTTTCAGAATAGAAGAATGCTAAATTCTCCCTCTTCTTCTCAACCTCTAACTAATGCCCAGGGCTCCATTCTTAGCCCTCATTGTCTCCATATCCCTGGGCTCTACACTCAAGATCCCGATTTTTATCTGTAGCCACAATTTGTCTACAGAGCTCCAGACTCGTGCAATTCCACCGGGTGTCTCTCTCCAATCTGACATGTTTAAGACAAAATCCAAAATCAGTTCCTCCCTCAGATTCTGCAATGTCAATAAGTGTACCCCTATTCACCAAAATATTAAGATCAAATGCATAACTGTCATTCATAAATCTATTCTTTCTCTCCACCCGCATCAGCAAGCCTACCCAGCTCTGCCACTAAAATACATCCCAAGTCCTATATCTGACCATCTCCAGGACTCTTCTGGTCACAGACAACATCACGTCTCTTCTAGCCCCAGGGCACAAACTCCTGCAGGTCTCCCTGCCTCCATGCTGGTCTCACCACCCTCCTCACTCATGATCACTTTCCACAGAGGAATCAGAGTGCCTATCATCATGAGATGTGAGTCAGACTATGTCCCATCTTGACTTGAACCCTATGAAGGCTTTCCAGAGACTCCAGAGTCCTCCCCATGGACCACCATGGTTCAGCCCCTCTAATCTCTTGACAACATCTCTTCCTCCCCAGTCTAGCAATGTTAGGTTTAACTCTGTTCCTATAACCCTCCAAGTAGTTTCTACATCAGGGGCTCTATGCTTACCACACCCTGAGGTTATCATGCACTTCCCCAGATCAGCATCCCTCACTCCATTCCTGTCTCTGCTCCAGCATCAACTCCCTGTGAGGCCTTTCCCAACCATCCGATCTGAAACAGCCATTCTTCCCCAGAACTGGGTCTTCTCCATGGCACTTAAACCTATTTTAATTCCTTTTTTAAATTCATGGATTATCTGTCTCCCCATCTTTCACGACAGCAGATACTATCTGTCTTATTCTCCACTATATTCCCAGAGCCTGAAAAAAGTTTGGCATATAACACTTGTTGGATAAATATCTGAACAAATAAATGTTGAGCTATTAGGATTATCCAGAAAGGGCTTCCAACAATCAGAATTTGAGTTTTATTTCCGAAGAGATGAGGGACACACGTTGGTGGAATCACACTCAAAGATCACTAAGGTTCCGAAATGTACTGCTGTTCCAACCATTCCCATCCCCTCACCATGAGGGCCATCTTTTGTTAGCACAGATCACACAATACCTTTCAGACCAGGCTTGTAAGCCAGAAAAAAACAATGCTGAAAAATCATCGTTTCCCATTCCATGACTGAAGCACGGTTAAATGACAAGCTACACTGGAAGATAAACAGAAGTGAAAGGTACCGTGATGCTATAACATTATAAAAATAACACAACCTATTTTAAATGACACAATACTTAAATGTATCAGGCACATCCCAGGCAGGGTGTGAAATCAGACCATAAGTCAGCCCTCGGGTGGTATTACAGAGCACGTGGCTGCAGGCTGGCTGGTTTAAGAGGGTCTCGCGATTCATTACATGGAGCATTTTACTACTTTTACTGTTTTCTGCATTGAACAGAATTGAGAAAAGCCATCTGGCTCCCACATTTACCCTGTCCCACGCTGGCAGTAGGCATGACAGCCTGAAAGCCCAACGGGCACATGTAGTCATACTCAGTCTGAGTTCTCCATGATGGCTGAAAATAGGTTTTGGCATTACGCTGTCTTCAAGTCTCAATGATAGAACACACTGTCAGTTTCTGTCTTGCACACCACTCATACAATACCCAAACCCCTCGCTGGGTAAGAGTGCCAGAGAGTACTGGGAAGTTTGGACCAACCGTGCCCCCTGAGCAACCATTGCTCATAAACCAGGCCCACACAGATGAACCACTTTGCACAGGGAGGGGAAAGCTGCCCAGAAACATCCTTGGAGAAATATGCAGTTGGCCAGGCTCTGCTTTCGGTGCTGGGCCAGCAGAATGACTCCTGAGTTACCGACAATCTGTTCTCCACACTTTGCTGGAGGCTTCTCACACCTTCAAGCAAGGTCACAAACCCACTCTGGGTTAAACACTCTCCAAGCTTACTGGAAACCCACTGGCGGCTGATTTTGTGTTTTGAGAATCAACTATGTAATCTGCAAAGATTCCAAAAGGCATATTTTCTTTCCAATGAAGAGCAGTATGCTGATTTGTGGACTGTGGGCAATGGGAACTCCTTGCTGCTCACTAATTTAAGTCTGTTGAGATCACACATGTGGATCAAAGCCTATTCGGATGGCAAGATCAGCTTTCCATCCTGAAAGCAAAAATAAAGTACAGGTGGTAGGCAAAAGCTACACGGGCATGACCCTGAGGCCGTCCGACCTCTCCTTGGTCAAGTGCTCGGCCCTTGCTTCTCTGCTTCGAGGCCTTACTTACATATTTTACTGTTTTTTGGCCGAGTTTTCACAGGCATCGTGTTAGGATGGTAGGTTCACTTGGGTTCCCGCGCAATTTCCCTTGGCAAGGATCAGTGTGGCTAGGTAACTGCTCTTCCTCTTAATTAGTTCTAATTAGATTATATGTAACTGCATGGACTACGCAGTGAGGCCCGCTGATCTGCAGACAAGGAGCGGCTTACCCTGTAAATTAATAGGACTGACTAGGATTATGGATGCTAGTTGTGTAAATGGGACCGGAGTCCCCTAAGCCAAAAGTCCTTGGCCTGCTGACACAGCTGCTCCACAGTACCCGCTCACTGGAGCACCGAAGGATATTCAGTTACAGTGAAGAAATCATAACAAAGACAGGAAACAGATCAGCATACTCTGGATTTAACACCCTCCCTGGGGAACTCTGCTGGTTTCTAGGCTGCAGATGTTCTTAACCCTGCCTTGAAGAAGGTCCATGTCACATGGTTGGGCTGCTGAAGGCGAGTACAGTGTTTGAGCAGGGCACACATATTCAGAAAGTGGACCAAAATGATGCCAATTAGAATTTCTATCTCATCAATTGGGGGGAGGGGGGACTAAGATGGGTAACAACCTTTGATGGAGTTTGCTCAGCACTTGGGAAACAGAGGCCCCCAAAGCCTGGTGTTTACTTTAAACAAGGTGTAAATGGAGCTATCTAGACTCTTCCATTAGGAGCTGACTAGTCTCCACAGCTGCAGGGTTTCTCAGCTGTTTCCTGCTGCTTGCTCTTCTCAGCACCCTCCTCCAAGGGGAGTAGAATGAAAACAAGCCTTCTTCATTCAGTGTTTTTAAACACCGCTGCCAACAAAAACTGGATCCTTGACTGTTTGGAGCTCAAGATTAAGGGGATGGCATATCTTACTGGCAGGATGTAGGTCGTTTTTCTGAAGTTATAGTAAGTTCGCAGAATTGGAAATTTATATTTTTAAACTCTTCTGACGGAGTTACATAAATATGTCTAGTTCTGCATAAAGCTGTGGTTGGCCAGAGGAATCCCACTTTCTTTGTGGCAGAGGGAACGACGGTACCTGCCAGGAAAGAGTTCAGGCAAGAAGAGGATGGGGGCGGGGGGGGGGGGGGGTGGTGCTAGAAAAACCCCCAGCCCAAAAGCTGGAGAAAAACTGCTCAGCTCACTTGGGATCTGTTTTTGTCCCATCTGCAGTTGTTTTACTGTTCTAAGTTTCTATATAAAATGAGTCATTTTTAAGAATGTTCTTGGAGGACCCTTCCAGGACCCAAGACTATTGCTAATTTCCAAACTTACCCTTGGAACAGCACACTGAGGACGTGTTTTTGTTTCTCATGTTCAGCAAGCAGTGATCATTTTAACTGCTACTGACTTAAGCCTTGTGTTTGAGCAGACACAGATTTCTGATTGATAACTGTTAGAAACTCTCCTTTCCCCACCTGAGCTTGCTGACTTACCCAACAACTAACAACATGAGGGTGGGCTGAGGACCAGGCTAGAGAAGCAGCTGGCCACAGTGTTGCAGGCCGGCCCTCTCCTCTGGTCACAGGCATCGGGCACTGCTGCACCTGATGGTGCACACCGACTTCCTCTAGGTGAGCCTTCACATATGTGAATCAGGGACAACTCGGGCCCCAGGAGCTGGTGACAGCTTAATGACACAGCCTCTACCACCGCTGGGCAGGTCCACCTGTTTAAAGGCCATCCTTATTTTGGACTTCCCAGGTCTCAACTCCTGTCTGACAGGTTTTATGATCACAGATGCTCTCATCCTCTGATCACTCTCCAAGATTTCTCTTTACCAAATGAAGCTGTTTCCTCTCCCTTTATGTGGTGGGTACTCAAAGAACTTTTACCTGCCATCTAAATAACCATGAATAGAGTTGGATCCTCCAGACTCTGAGGAGGGATTTGGACTGACCTGGGACAAGATGGATGGCTCTTAGGTTCAGGCAGAGAAACTCTCTGCCAAGAAGACCTGCCCTGTCCAGCCAATCTGCAGTAAGCTGGGAAGTCTCTCTGGTGTGTTCTTTGGAGGTAAGCAGCACCCATCACATGGGTCTGGTATTGGCTGATGACCACCTGGGAGGACAGCATGCACAGAGCCCACATACTGGTGTGGAATGAATTCATAAGTAATGCTGTAAATTGCTGGGAGAGCTTGAAGGAGGGAAGAGGCTGGCAGCCTGGAAAAGACAGCTGGGGTACACTGTATAAAACCAGATAAGATATGAAGGGTACTAAGGCTTACATATGGTTTGAGGGTGTCCCCCAAGGGTTTGGAAATTTATTCCTCATGGTGAGATATTAAAAGATGTGGAAACTTAATCTATTAGGTGATTAGGATTAGGTAAAGTCATTGGGTTAGAGCCCCCATGATTGAATCCTGGTGACTTAAAAGAAAAAGACCAGAAGAGGTAGATACATACACACTTGCTCACTTTTCTCTCCATATGATCTAAGAAAATTATCACCAGATGCAGATCCTTGACTTTGGACCTCTGGAATCATGAGCCAAAATAAACCTCTTTTCTCTATAAAGTTATCCAGCCTCAGGCATTTCATTATAACAATAAAAAATGGACTACTACAAAGTGTATTTAAGACCATTTTTGTCTACTTTAAAACTCCACTAGGGCCAAATCTATGTCAGGAAACCCCAGAACAGCTTTCTCCACACATTCAAAGTAGCAAGTATCCTCTGCATGCTGGTATGCTTTTGTCTAACCCTTCTCCATCTTCCAGAAGCTTCTACAGCAGAGGTGGAGCCACAGCCAGGTACAATTTCCTGACTCTCCCATACCTCTCAGGTCTGAGGTAGAAGGAGAATAGAGAAGGATAAAGAAATGCTTAGGACTTTCTCAAAGGAGGATCATTGCTAATAAGATTAGCCTCAAAATAAACCCAGAAATCCAACAAAACACATGTTCAACGCACACATTAGTTTATCAGATCACTGCTCTCTCTAAATTATCCTGTGCTCCAGTAAGCTATAACGACCTCTCAGGGCTTCCCAGGGGAACTTCCCTGAGGTACTTCCCTTAAGATGGACAAGTGAAGAGTGATAACTGATTAGCCTGCTGAATCCTTCACCTAAGAATTCATCAGGAGAAAGAAAATAGACTCGGCTGTTTTGATTGGGCTGTGAGCTCAAGTATGCGGCACCAATAAAACAGGAAGAGTGCTTCTGACAAGAGATGTCATTCAACGCACGTGGCGTCCCTCTGTGTCATCCAAGAATAAAATCCTAGCTGGCTCATGCCTATTTTTATTCTTCTTCTCCCATGGTCACTTGGGATGGGCCACAAGAGAGACCAGAATTCTTCTTTTACTATATGCCTCAGGTTTTATGGACTTCATGTCACCCTTGGAATCTCCCCACACCCATCCCGAGTTTCATTTTACACATCGCAGAAAAAGCCTCAGCCAAGGGGAAGAAGTTTTCTTCCCCATGGAATAGAATTCACGAATTTATCTGTCTTAAGGTTCGAGTCAAACTAAATTATGTTACCTGGGGATGTTGCCAAAATACAGGTTTGTTCTCTGTTTTGAATCAAGAAACCACCAGTGGTTACCCCGGGTCCAGATATTTGAGATTAAAAACACTGGCTCATAATGTAAATTTTACAAGACTGTTGCCAAGTTGCCAAGTGTGTTATGCTTTCAACATGGCTTTCCTGATGATCTGCATATTGACCCTCAACAAAATGGCAGGCAGGAAGCCCCGGGCCAGATCACTCTGTGATTAAGTGGTATTAGTTAGTGGGAGGATGACCTGGTGACCATCCTCCCCCAACCTCTCCCCAAAGGTGCTTTTCCTTTTTGGGGGGGCTCCCCAATGTCCACTGATTACCTCTGGGTTACCAGTCCTTGTTTGGGACACACGTTAGCAGAGGGAGAAGCTTCAATGAAGACCTGGGTCTAATCATTATAGGATTTTGCTTAAAAGTCCTTATTGGCTGGTTTCTGTCCATTAAGGCTTTGTTTTATTTTGTTTAGCAGGTGATGAGTTAACTCTGAATGAAGGTTGGTTGATTGGTTAGTCAAGGCCTGAGTGCTAAAAGCTGACTGGCATTCCTTTGATTCACATTCTCATTAGGAACAAAGAGACTCCTGGTTTTTCTTCCACGATTTAAAAAAAAAAAAAAATGCTGGGGCTGGGGAGGAAGCTCAGTCAGTAGAGTGCTTGCCTTGCAAGCACAAGGCCCTGGGTTCGATCCCCAGCACCGCAAAAAAAGCAAAACAAAAAATGCTAATAATCATCTGAGTTTACCCAAACGATATTTAGACTAATTTTTAAATGTTTCCAGTAGTTCAAAAAACAAGCCTTGAAATGCACTGCAGCACTGCCTAATACAAGTATCACTGAAGTCACATGCAGAATTTGAATTTGTCTAATAGTAGTAACTTGAAAAGAAAACAGATAAAATTATTTTAATATGTTGTTGAACACAGATATCAAATACTATCATCTCAGCGTGCAATCAATACAAAAAAATCATTACAAGAGACTTTACATGCTTTTTATTTCATATTAGGTCTTCCAAATATAGGGTGAGGTTTAGACTTGCTGCCTATCTCAACTTGAACTGGTCACATTCAGGAGTGCTGGTGGTCATAAGCAGCTATAGCCACTATGCTGGCAAGCTCTGGAAGATGGCCCTGCACCCCACTCACTTAAATGGAAGCTCGGGGAAAGGAGGAGAAGAAGAACATTACCCAGGCCTTCTTTTTCACAGGGGAGAAAACTGAATCATATTGAAATGTACAGATGTTGAGATGTAAATAAACCATTCTTTTTAAAACTACTGTTAGGTCATTTTAGTTCTACTCCTGATATATACTATCCCTGGACTACAGCAAATAGTCGAGTTGGTTTTTTCCCTCTTCTGTCTAAAGAGAATCGAGTTACAGTACTTTAAGCACTTTGCAATACAGCCTGGCATTTCCTCGAAAGATTAAACACAGAGGTGCCATGTGACAAAGATTCCACTCCAAAGTGTCTGCCCAAGAGAAATAAAAACATACCCACATAAACACATAACCAAATGTTCACGGTAACATTATTCATAACAGCCAAAAAGCAGAAACAAACAATTCAAATGCTCATCAGTTAATGAATGGATACATGAAATGTGGTATATCCATAGAGTGGAGCACTATTAACTAACAAAAAGGAGTGAAGTATTGATACACACTACAGTGTGGATGAGCCTTGAAGACATTAAAATAAACTAGACACAAAAGGCAAAATATATTGTATAATCCCATTTCTATGGAATATTCAGACCAGGAAAATCCAGAGTCAGAAAGCAGCTTAGCGATTGCCAAAAGTGAGGTAGAACGGGGACTGCTCACAGGTACAAGGTTTCTTTTTGGAGTGATGAAGATGTTCTAACATTTATGCATCTGGTGGATGCAAAACTCTGAATATATTTTAAATAACCAAATACTTTAAATGGGTAAATCATTATAAGATGTGTGAGTGTCTATGAAACTGTTATAAAACAACTAAGGACTGTCACCTGCTGTATGAGGCCCCTGCCTCATGCAGGTGATCAGGCTTGCCATTCTGTCATGAGGTCGTGCATGTGAGCACCTGTATATGGATATAAAAACATTCCACTGATACAGATAATGGCTCAAAGTTTATTTAAAGTAAAGCATAATATCTCGGATTTAAGCCTTCCCCAGCAACTATGGAGGAACTGGGACCTTTGGTAGCTGTCCCTCTCTGGGACAGAGGGATCAGGCAGAAGAGTAGGGAAGAGGGTGGCAGGTCCTGCAACAGCCCAGCCTCTAACTGGGAGCATCCACTGGCCCCTGTCATTCTCACCAACATCCTTCAGGTCAGTTCACTCCCTTCATCACTTCCTCCCCTTCCGGGTTGGTTCCCCAAATAAGTCTCCAACCTGAGAGAGGCTTTCCAAGTTTCATACTCCTTTTCTAATGTTTTATTTGGGGTTTGGATTGTAGTTGTTTCATTTTTACCGCAATAGTGAATATCTCCCATACTACACTGGCACACCCATGAAATAACAGCTGCTTAGTAAAAAGCTGGCATGTAGCTCAGTGGTAAAGCTCTTGCTCAGCATACTCAAGACCCTGGGTTGGATCCCCAGCACCACACAAAAAATTTTGAAGTAGTTATTATCTGACTATAAATTGCTAGCAATCATTAAACCAAAAGATTTAGACCTATTAAAAATCAAGAAAGTAATAAACCACACATGGAAAAATAAATGTCTCAATGCAATGAAAGATGACAGCTGATGCTGTGAATCAGGTGTGTGCCTGGGATTCCGGGAGGAGGCTGGGGGCTCTCTGGAGCTCTGCAACACAGGGGCTTGAGCTCTGCTCTCTCCCTAGCTGACCTGGGATTTCAGTGGGCAGATGTTATCAGTCACCCAGTGCAGTCAGGACATTGTGGAGTCTCAGATTAAGTGTCTTAAAGTGTCTTTGGTCTTTTTCTTCTCTCTCACTTTGTCCCCCCCCCCCCCGACACAAGTCCATCAACAGCTTATTCACTGGTGACAGCGATAACTCTCCTCCCCTACCCACCCAAATCCCACTTCCTCTTCTTTCTGCATGATACTCTGGAGTAACCTCATATCTGTAGCTCTGAACACTCCTGCCACAGATGGATGGCTCCTCAAGACACTTTCAGAGACCAGTCACTTTAATGAAATCAAGTGGACATTCTTTCTCTTGGTTTTCTAGCCCACTAGTCTATACCCACACCAGGCCTCCCTGCAGGGTTTCTTCTCTGGGCCTCTCCTTCCATCCTGGCTCTGCCCTGAGCCCCAGACTGCTGCAATGGCTCTCTTCTCCTTTCCTGATTTCCTCTTGTCTGGGTTCATCTTTGCCACAGATCTCCACTGAGAGCCTGAGTTGGATTATCTGCTGTTGTTTCATGTGAGTAACTTTTTTTGACCTCTTAACTTGTCTGTACCATCCTTGAGGGTAGGAAACATGTCTACAATTCTGAATCCTCCTCAGCACCTAGCACAAATTAGGCACCTAAAAAACACAGCATCTAATGACCACCACTCGAGGTCAGGTCCCAGAGGCGGGTGTGCCCGTTTCCCTCCCCAGTACAGGGCCAATTCCACTTCCCCAGAAGTTAGGTGGGTTGCCCCTCAGCATCCATAAGAGGCTAGTTCAGGATCCCCTATAGATATTAAAATCCTTGGATGCTCAAGTGGTGAAGTATTTGCATATAGCCTACATATATCTTCCTGTATACTTTGAATCATCTCCAGATTACTTATAACACCTAATACGATGTAAACGCGGTGTGGATGGTTGTTACACTGTATTGTTTAAAGAGTGACAAAAAGTATGTATGTGATCAATACAGATGCAACATTATTTTCTAAACATTTTCTATCTGCCATCAGTTGGATCCATGGATGCAAAACAAGCAGATATAAGGGGCCACAGTTGTTAATGCCACTGACGCTGGTGACCTGCATTCTTTCTGTTTCTTCTACCTGGTAGCTCCTCCTCCCACTTGACTGCCAGGGGGCTTCCTCATTTTAACGCCCCTCCCTGAACAGTCATCTCCCTTTGGCTTTCTCTAATCATGGGTTCTTCCCTCTCTTAACTTTGGAATCTGGGGCCTTTATTTGTCCTCTGTTTCCTTTCAAGTAGTTTTCAAACTACAGCTTAGTTTTGTTGACTAGTTTTTCTCCCCTGCTAGACCATGAGTACCATAAATACTCATGCAAGAGCTGGGGGTGTAGCTCAGAAGTAAAGCTCGTGCCCAAGTACCTAAGGTCCTGGGGCTCAGTCTCCAGCACCCAGAGAATAATTTTTTAGAATACCTATCCTATGTCTTGGCAATCTAATCTCAGGGTCCAGCATGCAGGGCAGGATATAATAGGTATGCAATAGATGCTGTTGAGTTCTTTGACAAGCTCTCAGAGTGAGGCATAAGACTCAGGCCCAAGGGAAGAACTGATTTCTTACTCCTGCTAAAAATTAACCCACTCCAAGAATTCAGCTGAGGAGTCCTGCAGGCAGGGAGGACCCAGCACCGCAGCCCAGAGAAGCTGATTCACTCTCAGCCTCTCCAAAGTTGATGCTCTGAGGACTCCTATTGAAAGAATGGACATTTTTTTAAGATGTCTGAGGTCACCCTCCCAGTTATCTTAACTCCCTAAGGTCACCCTCCCAGTCATCTCAACTCCCTAAGGTCACCCTCCCAGGAATGGGAACAAAGCCCTTAAAGCTGTTCCAAGAAACAGCCCCAGAGAATAAAAGGGTAAATTGAGCCAGATAGCCAGATAGTGATCAAACAGAATGATTACCAGAAACTATTGACCAGAATCTACGCCCTATTGTAAAACATTGTGAAACATGTTGTATGTTATCAGCAAACCCAGACCCCCCCTTTGAAATTTCCCGGCAGCTTTGTCCCCCCTTTTCCCCCTTTCGTGTGTGACTCCTCCCGATGTGTGGTTTCTGCCTTTATAAACCTACAAGATTTTCTGCTAGGGACTCGACTCCTGGAGTTGGGTCCCAGCGCGCTGGAATAAACACCTCTTGCGGTTTGCATCAAGTGACGCCTCCTGTGGTTGATTGGGGTTGCCGTCCATCCATGGGACAGAGTTGGGGTTTCCTTTTTTGGGGGCCTTACATTTGGGGGCTCGTCCGGGATAAGATGGCCCCCCCTCATCCGCGGAGTCGACCTTGGAGGTAAGAAGGGGTACCCCGAAGTTGTCTTTGTCTTGTGTTTTGTTAGTTGGTCTGGTTCTGTTTCTGTGAGCGCGCTTTCGGTTTCGGTGGCAACCGTTCGGTGACTTGTGAGAGGGGCCGGACAGTGGCCGGTAGACGTGCCTGGGGGGCCACAGGTTGCAGCCCTGGGGGACGCCCTAAGGGTGGAAGGAGAGCCAGGGACGCCTGGTAGTCTCCGTCGGTAAGGGCGCTGATGGGGTTCAATTGGTGGATCAGAGATTGGCGCCCGTCTGTATCTGGTTCTGTTGTGTGTTTGTGGCAGACAAGGTGGAGGAAGGGTTGGAACAACTGGGGGGTTCTCGGCCCGGGCTACTCTCGGGTGGACCCCAAAGGTTCCTTCTCTGGACTCCCCCTCCCGACAGCCCTGAAGGGTAACTTAGCAAAGTAGCTTCAGTCTCAAAAGTAATGAAAAATAAGGTCTCATAATTTTAACATCCAACCTGTCCGGATGAGATGGCTAAAATGCCTTAGACACAGAGTTTCTGTTAAAACCTGTTAGATCCTTCCAGATCTCAGTCCAGGCTTACATTGAAATATAAATAAAAGAAGCCTAAAGGCTCAGTAGGAGACCAGTCTCAAACCCAGGGAAAGAAAAGGTAAAAAGAGTCTTTAAAACTCCAGCAAAGTAAATGCTATATTTTTAATTATATGTTTTTTTGAGCTCATGATTTTTTGATCAGTTCTATTTTTATTCAACTAGAGTTTTTGAACATCTGTTACACTGCAATGGAGATTCACCTATAAAGTTACAAGGGCTTGATTTTGTGTTATTTGTATGTTGTGCTGTCTGATGTCATGTTTTGTCTGTATCAAAACTGAGCGCTCCTAAAATTAAAATTTAAAAATGGATCCAAATACTTTTAATTCACGTGATTTAAAAGAGGTTCAAATTGGGTAAACTAATAAGAGTAAAATGTCTTTGAAAATAACTTGCAAGTCTCTAGGTGGTCAAGCTAATAAAATATTGATGTTAATAAAATGTCTAATATCAATTGTTTCTAGGACTTTTCTTCAACAGGGAAGAGACAGCAAATACTGTTCAGGACACTTGTCTGATATCTTGTTTTTTTTACAGAATAAGTGAATTAGAGTTAACATGTATGGGATTACTCTAATGTGTTTGTAGAGACATCTGATTAATTTACAAAGTTAAAATGCTAATAACATTTAAATAACATCGAGTACTTTTAACTCCTTAAATTCCATGGGGTATCATACTTAAACATTATTGGTGTTTTCATAGGTTGGTAAATAAAAGGGTTTAAACTTGCTTTGTGTCATCACTAAACTAAAAACAAAGTTACTAAGAGTTATGTCCTAACAAGTGCAATTCTATATACAAAGGGTCCCAAAAGTTTCAACTGTGTTTCAGTTAGAGTACTATAAACAACAGAATATTTAATCTTATTAAAATAGAGTAATTTATCTAAATTCAGAAATTTCATAAGAGTTGTTTCAGAATGTGAACAAAAAGGGGTCTACAAATAGGAAAGAGAAAATAAAAGATTCTGGGTATGGAAATATATTTAGTAAAAGGAAAAAGGAAATGTTTCTGGGTAAGAAAGTGCTTGTGTGATGAAATACATGAGGGTCTAAGTAAGTGCTAAGAAAGTCTGTGTAAGTGAAGGGCAAGTTTCAACAAGTTTGTGTGTAACCAAGTTGGTTATATGTATGTGAGACAGCTAAAACTATTGAAGGTTTTTCCTAAGGTGAAATACTAACGTTCTGATATAAACCAAAGTTTAATCTATACGGTAGAATGACATGGTAAAATGACAAGGATTTGAAACACTAATTTACTCTTAACTTTGTGTCTATTAAATTTTATTCTTTAGAACAATTAGTCTTAAAAATTGGGGTGTATACAATTATGGTTAAACAACTATTATAGAGTATTGTACTTTGTTACAGAGTATACATTTCTCTTTAAAAACTCAATTTGGTAAGATAAAAGTGTCAAGGTATTTGTGAAATGGTCACTAGTTATTAAATGTGTTCATATTTTTCAGGACCACAAGTTTTTAAAGCAAGGAATTTATTAAGCTCTGCTATCCTCCAGATTAAACTTGTCTGTAATGGTAATCTTAAACTTATAAAGAGTAAATTTTATTGGGGATTTATTTCTATCATTTAATGTTCTATTATAGGACCTGCTATCAATAGGGTATGTGTAAAATTTGTTACTTTTTACACTGGGATAAAGAATTTCAAATGTAAATGTATTTCTAAACATTAGAGTCTGATTTGTTTAAAGGTTAATATTGTGAAATATGAAAGAAACATGAAAACATTTTGCCACTTAATCACAAAAGGAAAGTTAAAAGCTCTCTCAGCCTTTCTTTGATTCATGTTTTAGATACTATGTTAAATTGTGTTAATTATAAAGTTTATATAGGCTCAGGAAACAGTATATGTAAACTACTTAATGATATTTAAGGAAGAAGCAAAGATCAACATCAGAATTAGAACACTTAAGATCTGTAAAGAGCCCTGCCTTACCTGAGATAAGGCTCTGCCTCCCACCTTACTGCATGTTAGAGTGACTCCAAAATAAGTCAGACTTCAGCTTATTTAAAGTTATAGTCAAAATATTGGTTCTTGTTGTAAAAGTACTGTGATCTCAAATAGGGGATAGAATATAGTTCTCAATCAAAATTCAAGATAGCTATTATACAGGCTGAATATATTTTTACTCTTGCTAATTTCATTTTGTAAAACTGTTACCTGTTAATGTTTTGCAGAAGTAGCTGCTCCAAGAACAAACAACCTAGGTAACTTGTGATAATAAGCCATCACCTATAGAATAGATAGTGGTAACTTCCAGTACTAATGCAGACTCCAGTTAGATAAAAGGGTAAATAACTGTAAAGTTATGGACATCAAAGTTAAAGCCCATTACTCTTAATTTATGACTGGTGAGACTGGCTTGCTGGATAATTAAGATCAAACTTAGAAATTGGAGTTAAATACAGAGGTCAAGAAAAGTCCATATTTGGGTCTTGCCCTCAACATTAGCCTGAACCCAGGGAATAAGAGAACTTCTCTAAGGAGCGTTGCAACTCTGGGTCACACAACCTCCTGATCAAGGAGATTGTTGACTAGAGGATGAAAAATCATCCAGTGCATCTGCTGCAGAGGAGGGTCATGGAAAAGGGGAAACATCCCTTGATGTTTCTAAAGGAAGTCACCCCATCAAGAGACCCTGCCTAACCAAAGTCACTGGTGGAGCTAAGGAGCCGCTCTTAAGTTCTGTATGAGTGACCCCTGTGGGACTCAGCTGACTCTTTAACAAGACAGGAACCAGGTCAATTTGACCAGCTTGATCTTAGATACCCAGCAAAACAGTTAAAACCAAAGTATAGCCATTCTTGGGCATTTAAAGGAAATAATAGTTAAATGTAACTTTAGATGTAGCCTGATAACTATCAGAGAAACTGCCAGAGTCAGAAGTTTTTAGTCAGTTTAAGGCCTGCAGACCTTCCTAAGCTACACAGGTAGACTTAATCTATGTTTGCCAGTATGATTATCTATTTCTAAGTAACAGAAGTATAGAGATCTCTACTAAACACAGGTTATACCAATAAAGGGATATTTTACAAAATCAGATGACATTAAGTAGCTTAACTATATTTTCTGGGGACATCTATGGCAATGTTAAAGTCCCCAAATAAAGGCCTTGTTCTCTCCAGCCTTTGCTAGGCCTAGTTATGGGAACAATTTCTCAGTTCTTTCACCTCCTGGTGAGAGATTAACTTCTGTCATTTTCATGATACTCAGTGGCATATTTCAGATGCTGCAACATTTACTTTGTGCTAATCTCATTTCAGTACTCATGTCTTTTTGTTCTTCTATCATAGAAGCAGCCACCCCCAGATGACTTTACAACCTGCTCTTCCCCAACCAGGCTTCTTCCTGGGACCCCTTGATTGACCTGATTTTTTAAAAAGAAGGAACTCCAAACTGCTTGCCCCTCGCTGCCCCCATTCAGCTTCGAAGAAGCCAGAATGACCGACGCCCCTTTTCATTTCCTTAACAAGCAGTTATGGGTTCCTAAAGCTAAAGCGGGGAATGAAGCCAGAATTGGGAATAGGCAGTTAGTGTAGAAATAGGGGATCGGGTCAAATCGAGGAAATGAAGCCATGAGGTCATTTGCCTCTGCAAGTTGGAGACTGCCCCTGGAAGAATGGAATGTCAAGGATCTCCGGAGGCCATTGATTACCAAATTTACCTGCCTTTATCAAGGACTGTTTATCAAGGACTGCAAACAAGGGGCTGCTAATGGGTGGCCCGCCCCCTCAGCTCTTGCCTGCCTGAAATCACCTAGTCACCTTCATCAGGGAAAGAATAAGTGCTGTACAGGTACTAATGCTCAGGCAACAATACCAGTCCCTCCGCCAAGGAAATAGCTTTGGAGAAGAGTATATAGAGACAGAAGTTCCATGATTAGAACTTACCAGAAAAGAAAATGGGGAAATGAAAGAATGGACATTTTTTTAAGATGTCTGAGGTCACCCTCCCAGTTATCTCAACTCCCTAAGGTCACCTTCCCAGGAATGGGAACAAAGCCCTTAAAGCTGTTCCAAGAAACAGCCCCAGAGAATAAAAGGGTAAATTGAGCCAGATAGCCAGATAGTGATCAAACAGAATGATTACCAGAAACTATTGACCAGAATCTACGCCCTATTGTAAAACATTGTGAAACATGTTGTATGTTATCAGCAAACCCAGACCCCCCCTTTGAAATTTCCCGGCAGCTTTGTCCCCCCTTTTCCCCCTTTCGTGTGTGACTCCTCCCGATGTGTGGTTTCTGCCTTTATAAACCTACAAGATTTTCTGCTAGGGACTCGACTCCTGGAGTTGGGTCCCAGCGCGCTGGAATAAACACCTCTTGCGGTTTGCATCAAGTGACGCCTCCTGTGGTTGATTGGGGTTGCCGTCCATCCATGGGACAGAGTTGGGGTTTCCTTTTTTGGGGGCCTTACACTATCACTTTCAGGATCCCTATTTAAAGGAAATTTCTCCTGGTCTAACAAGGACTTAGACTCTTCCCTTTTTCCGATGGGGTGGCTGGAAGTAGAAGTAAAGATTTGGCCCCTCTGTCTCCATTTGGCATCCATCTCCTTTGTTCCAAGTCACCCTGTATTTCAGGAATAAGGTCTGATCTGATAAATACCTTGTGATGAGTTAAAGTCATTCCCCAGACAACAGCAAATTTCTTACCAGTGACAAGACCCGGCCGATAGACAGACCACACCTGATCAGATCACTTGCTTTGGCCACTGTGAAAAATTCCCAACTATGCCAACTCTAACCCTTGCCCTCATTCCCCTTTGTATAAAACTTCAAAGTCATAGTCAGCCCCTCAAAGACAGGGCTAAGCATATGGGTCCCTTTGTCTTCATGGTGTAGCTGCACTGATTAGTATTCATTTCAAGCTTTTCACCATGATCTTTTCTGCTTGGTTTTGCGGGTGAATGTCCCGATCTAGTTGGTTGGATCTCCAGGTCTCCAGAGTCAAACCTCTGGTAACAATGGGATCACAGACTCTCAAGTTGCTTAGGGCCTCACTAAGTTGATGAGGCTGGCCTCAAACTTACAATCCTCCTGCCTCAGCCTCCTAAGTCTCTGGGATTACATGCGTATACTACCACACCCTGCTCCCCTCAAGCCTTTTTAGGATGACCCCTGCCCACCTGCCTTCTGGGAAGAAAGGGGAAATGGAACTCACCTAAACAAAATGGCTAATCATGAGAAGTTTTTGTTTGACACTGTCCTTTCTGAGCTCCTGCTCTATGACTTGAACCATTTCTTTTCCAAGCCCAGGTGCTTGCATTCAGAACTCCTTGAATCTTTCACCTGAAATAGGAATCTTTTAATAACAACTTGTTTATTCAGCTTGATTTTTATAGGAAGAAAAGCAATGTGATTAAATAACTCACTCTAAATTACAGGTGATTATTAGTAACCATCACTTCTAAAACTTCCTAGTGTGTTTGTACTTCAGAATAGGACTATTATTAAGCAAAAACTAAAGCCAAGCAGGGGTGCTGTTTTGAAGCCAAAGGACTTCCCATTGTTTTTCTGAAGGACCAGCAGATGACTGGATGACTTGAAAAGAGTTCCAGGATCTCTTGATCAGTTTCTGCTCCCCTGGGTCTTTTCTTTTGGACACTTGAAATTCCCTGACCCTCCACAATGGCTCCAGTTTGCCTTCTTCCTTTTTCAGACCTCTCCCTGCTGTTTTTTATTTTTCTTGGATTTGAGTCTGTGTGCTGGAACTTACTGCTTGGTTTTGAGTCTAGGCCTCTGTTTCTCCAGAATCCGACTACAGATTATATGCTCTCAGCCCACACAGTCCCTTTCAAGGCAGGGCCTACCTGATCGTGAGCTTTGGTGAGATTTAAGAAAGCACCTTGCTACCTAGCATGTAAAAGGTGCTGGGTTTGATCCCCAGCACTGCAAAATAGAAAAAAAGGAAGCACCATGAGCACAGTGTGTACGATATGCACTCAAAACATATTATTATTCCTTTCTCAAATATATTGCTATAGTTTAGATAAATGTTCGCCAAAGGTCCATATGTGTTAAATGCTTGGTCCCCAGGGTGGTGCTATTGGGGAGCACAGAACCATTAAAAGGTGGGCACCTATGGGAGCTCCTTGGGTCATGGGAGGGTATGCCCTCAAAAGGGACTGTGGGACTCTGGTCTCTCCTTCTTCCTCTTTGGCCTTGCTTTCTGGCTCATGAGGTAAGCAGTTTTGATTTACCATGTGTTCCCACTATGATATATGCTGTTTCATCAGAAGCCCAGAGCAATGGGGCTCATCAGGGACTGGAACTTCCAAAACTGCGAGCCAAAATAGACCTTTTCTCTTCATAAATTAATTGCCTCAGGTATTTCATTATAATAAGAGAAAACTGACTAATACATGTACATTGAGCAGAGGAATTGTCCTAGGTACAGAAGAGACACACAATCTCTATCCTCACTCAACAACAGTCCAAAGGAAAATACATTTTTAAAAAAGTGAACAATTATAAGAATGTGAGGAGCTGCTTACTCTCCTCTTCATAAATCTCCAGCCTTCCAGTCCTCAGTAAGATTGCCTTATACCCCAATGCCAAAGCCTGCAGAACTTTTCTGCCACTTCCAATCTTCTTCCTCTTCTCCTCTTCTCTTTTTCTTTCTCTTTCTTCCTTTAGTATCTCAGGAACTCCAAATTCTCCATCTCTCTTCAGCTGTGGGTATTCCTAAATTCACTCAAAAGCTTAGCAAGGAAAAAACAAACTTTCAAGTTACCACATCAGAATCCACACTTTCTAAGTAATTGTAATTATAAATAGAAAAATGTATAGTCTTCTTCTCTTCCTTCACTCCTTCCTCCCTCCTTTCCTTCTGTTACTGAAAGCTCGATCCTTGTCCCAATGCCAATCCAATAACCAGGAACAGAGTTTTGAGAAAAAGGAAAAAGAGGTTTTATTGCTTTGCTAGCAAAGAAGAAACACAGGGGACTCCTGTTTCGGAGGCTGTGATTCTGCCCTTCAGCAGGAACAGGGGCTCTTAAAGAGGTGACTCAAAGGCTACATTCCACACGTTCTCAGTTGGCGTAATTCACTTGTTAATTTGGGAGATAGTCATTTCTGAAATCTTCTGGTGCCATCCCCAAAGTCTGGATTGCTTTGTTATTATGGTAGGTGTGTACTCAAGGACAGATAGCTCTGCCTAGAATGGGGAAGAAAGGTAACCCTGTTTCCCCTGAGATTAGGGAGGGGGAGAGATTAGAGAGGAGAAGGGCCAAAGGAAGAGAAACACGTCCATTTTAAAAACGGGTCGGAGTGGCAGAGCAGCAAGGGTTATATTCAAAGCATGAAGTGGACCATGTTACACTTTCTTCCTATTTTCCTTCATTCTAATGCGGACTCACAATTTTAAAAGTAAAGTTAAGTATTTACAAAAAGGTAGAAAGGGAAAGAACTAACCTAATAATTTCCCAGTTGGGAAAAACACTAGCTCACCAGCTTTTAAATGTGCATGCTCCTACTAGGTGTGGCAGTGCACGCCTATAATCCCAGCAACTTGGGAGACTGAGGCAGGAGAATCACGAGTTCAAGGCCAGCCTCAACAACTGAGCAAGACCCTGTATCAAAACAAAAAATAAAAAGGACTAGGGATGTAGCTCAGCAGTAAAGTGCCCTGAGTTTAATCCCCAGTACCAAAAATACAAAAACAAATATGTATGTTCCCGCTTTACAGAATCACAATCTTGGAGGAAGGAAAAACATCCCCAAGACACAAAGAACCACCTGATACCTCCTTGTGTGTGTGTGTGTGCACGCACACGTGCACATACAAAATCTAATACTCGGTCACTAACCAGAAAAGATAAGAAAGTCACAGCTCATAGCAGGCCTTCATCAAAGATGGGGCACAGCTGAAGTGATTTGCCTTTGTTGATAACATGTGGATTTACGTTTTCATTCAATATGTCTTTCATTATCAAGAGAAGCACAATGAAAAATTTATAATATGACAAATATAAATAGATCACTCAATTGAGAGAAACTGACAAATTTCCTTGATATTATTAATGAAAACATTACCACGTTTTCTATGAAGTTTACAGACACCTGTATTTGAACAATTACTCACTGATTTTCTGGAACTTGGAGAGAAGGGACTCTTCCATGTTTGCATCTAGAGATCTAGAATAAAGTTGGTCCAAAACACTAAGCCTAGAAAATGCTTCAGTGCTTACATGAAAGAAACATATAACCAAATGGAAAACCAATAATCATGAGATCACCAAGAATCTGAGTGAAAGTAATGAGATGAAGGTTTTCCATCCACCCAATTTTTTGCCAACTAAATTTAACATCAGGAACTCAAAAAAATAAATCTAAAATGAGGGAACTAAATATCAATTTTGAATTGTTGGAGTAATAAAAGAAGAATAAAAAGTAATATATGTTAAAAATCAAAAACAGTGCCAAAATAGATTACTAAACTTTGAATCGCATCACAGATGGAAATCTCTTAACAATCTACAGCCTAAAGAAACCTTTGAAATCACTTACTCCAACCCATTTATTTTGCAGAACTTATTTGAGACCAGAGAGCTTAGGTTTTTCAGTAAAATTCACATAGATAGTCGATGTGTAACAAAAGACACTAGCATTCTGATTTCAGTCTTCCAATTCAGAACTCTCCAAATATCCAATGTCTGTCTGTCTCTATCTCTCTCTCACACAGTAGACACACAAAAGAAAATATAAGTATGCATAAATAGTGAACTTGGTTTTTGGAAAATCTAGTTTTCTTTGTATTTATCTTTATTAATAATGAGCATTTATGAAGTACTTTTTAAGTAGGAGCATTCACTTATATTAATGAATCCCCACAACAGCCCTGTAATGTAATCTCCTTCATTCCATAATGAGAAAATTTATATTCAGTGCAAACTTACTTCTTTAAAGTCCCTGGGACCCTCTGAAATCCTTATTCACGGGTGTTTATAGGAGGTACATTTTAGACTACCAAAAGTGAAACAAACAGCAAAGACCTCCAAACCAAATTATTTTTTTTAAATATTTTGTTTTAGTTGTAGGTGGACACAACACCTTTATTTTATTTTGATGTGGTGCTGAGGATCAAACCCAGGGCCTCATGCATGCTAGGAGAGCATTCTACCACTGGGGCCACAATCTCAGCTCCCAAATTATTTTATTACACATTTTGTGAATTGTTTCAAACCAACGTAACTGCTGTTAATCAATAGAGTGGACTCCCGGGCAGTTTAGCAACAGCTGTGGCCGATGGTGTGCAGCACATGGAGATGGAAACTACTCTCCAACCTTCTTTTACTGTCAAACAGATTCTCACTCCTCATCCCCCTTCTCTTCGGGGCTGCGGGGGTGGATTTATGGTTCTCTCCACTTGTACAGACCAGGAAAGGCAGGTACAAACAACCGGGAGTCGCAACCTTATTTGGAAAGCGTGGAAGTTCTGCCAATACTGAACTTATAACCACACTAGAGACAGAAAGAAGGGGCAATTCCATTTGGCATGTGGTGCCCCCTGTTGTGCCTTTTCAAATTCTGCAGGTGGGAGGGGAAGTAATTTGTAAGGGTGGCTGATGTTTTTCTCCTCTGCAAATCCACCAGTGTTTGAAACAGCTGTCTGCTTTCCATTAAATTTGAAATTCCCAGAGGCAAAAGGCCATGTTTCCCTTCTTTATCGTGCAGGATGCCCAACACGTTATGGATGGTTCATAAATGTCACTGCGTTTTCATACCACATTGACTAAGAATGACATTTTCCCCAGGAGTCTTGTGTGCTTTCATAATGAAAAAATTAATCCTTAGTAGTGTCAATTTACTTCTTTAAGGTCACTTAAAGACATTCTCACCAAGTCTCCTGATGTACATACATTTCCCAAGAAAAGGACGCTGCTGAGGGCCAGTCTTCCTTGACTGCGTCTCTTCCCCCAAATTCCTATTAATGCATCTCTGCCCTCTTCCCTGAGCCAATGGGTGTCTACACCCACTTTCTTACTATCTTCCCATTACTACCTGTAGAATTTATATGTGACTCTCTGACGCCCTCATTCCTACTACTTCCAGCACAAAATGGCAGCTTCTGATTCTACATATACTTTTGACCCTTTGATGAAAGTCTCTGAAGATGGATCATTGCCAGTATGTACATATTTCAAAGAAAACTGTTTTCCTAAGAATTTTTTTAAATAACTTTTATTTCCTGAGAAATTAAAATGGCATTCTAAATGCTAGTGATAATGAATAAAACAGTCAAGAGATAAACTGTTTTATTCATCTTTGCACCCCGGTTCACGGCACATGAAAGCATTCAGAAAATGTATCAATATTGTACATTACCCCTCAATTATTTCCAAAAGCAACTCAACAATATGACTTCTGTGTAAATCATGAGGTAGAACAACCAGTACATCTTGGCACTCCTTATCAAATGATGCAAGTAACGCATTTGCACGTTTGCACGAGTAATGTGCTGAATAAGGAGAATTTTCTCTAAAAAGTACAAAAGAAAACATACAGATGTTTTTAACAAGGAGGAAGAATACAAGAATACAATTATCCCTCACTTATATTTCTATTGTCGTTCTGAGCTTAAATGTTAAAAATCTAAAGATGTCAGTAATTAGGGGCTCAGTGAAAAGAACAAGCTCCAAGCTCATCCCTAGAACCACCCCCCAAAAAAGTAAACACCAGCAGGAATCTTACTTACACGTTTTCTTGTTTTACAGAATAAGGAGGACATATCAGAAAGGTAATTTCAAATATTAGAGAAGGGCTGGGGGACGTGGCTGAGAGGTCCTAAAGCATTTGCCCAGCATGTGTGAGGCCATGAGTTCAATCTCTAATATGAGAGAGAGAGAGAGAGAGAGAGAGAGAGAGAGAGAGAGAGAGAGAGAGAGAGAGAGAAGAAGAAGAAGGAGGAGAAGGAGGAGGGGGAGGAGGGGGAGGAGGAAGAGGAGGAGGAGGAGGAGGAATTGCCACAGAACATGCCTGTAATTCCAACTACTCTGGAGGCTGAGGCAGGAAGATCACAAGTTCAAGGCCAGCTTCAGTAACTTAGTGAGACCTTGTCTCAAAACAAAAAGGACTAGGGATGTAGCTCAGTGATAAAGTGCCCCTAGGTTCAATCTCCAGTACAAAATCATGAAAAAAAAAAAAAAAAACTTCTACAACACAGTGAAATATTAGAGATTGCAGGGGATCTTCAGGGATTGGGAATAAGAATGCAGTCTGGATTTTTGCCAGAACTTGTCCAGACCATTATTGTGTTCGATTCTCCGATTTTTCTGACAGGTGTGAATTCTTCCATCTTCTGCAGCATGTGAAAGAAATTGATCTGTGAATGAAAACACACTCATTAAGAAAAAAAAAAAAAAAACTACTCAAGGATATAAAAAGAGAAGCTTGTATGAATCAGGGCCAAATGTCAGAACTCAAAGGCCTATAAAAATGAAAAAGGAAATATCGGAAGAAGCAGAAAGTATAGCGATGACTCAGAACAACAGGCCAATTTTGCAATATTTCATGTGGCAAGATTTGTATTCATTAAGATTCGAGACTCTTTTTTATTTGTTTCTTTTTTAGTTCCTTTTCTGGGAGGAAAAAAAGTTTCTTCAAAAATCTGCTTGACACTATAGAGAACATTAAGTTCCGGAAAACGAAATAACTTTCATTCACTCATTCACCTCCCCTTCACACTGATTCCTTGTTTCTGAAGTCTTCTTTTCTTATAAATTAAGCATTTTCATGTCCTATGAGTTTAGCTCTTTTTATGATAAAACTACAAACCATTTAAAAGTTAATTTGCTATTATTTTGTATTTTTTTTTTTTTTTTTTTTGGTGCTGGGGAATGAACCCAGGGTCTAGTGCATGCAAAGCAGGCAGCAATTATTTTGTGAAACACTGAATTTTCAAATGTGTTATGTAAAACATGATTATTTTTACAAGTGACACAAATCATAAATAATAAATGTATCAGATTATAATTATGTTGTTACTTAATATTTACTGCATAATTTAATATTTAATTCTAAATATACTAGCATTGTTATTATATGTTATGGATATTATTAAGGCATAAGTAACAATAGTAGTCAGGGGACTGTAATTCCTCAACAAATATTCCACACTACAGGATTGGTCCAAGGCAGCCAGAGTCAGCCCACTCTCTTTGTCCAGAACTAATCCGAGAAAGGACTGAGACGCCACGTTGGTCAGGGAGGCAGGCAAGGGCAGGCCCACCCAGGGTCTTTGGAAAAGCTTTTTTGCTCCCAAAAAGAAGTCATGGAAACAAAGATTGACATTTTCACCCACCTTATGACCATTTATGCAGATCTTTCTAGGTGCTAGGCCTTGCTCTAAGTATTAACTCATGCAGATCCCACAGTAGCCCACCAGTAGACACTAGGAGTGACATGGGGGACACGAGGCCATCAAGAGGCTGTCTTCTCCAGGCCTGCCTTCTGGCCCAGTGGCAAAGCTGGGAGTGATCTGGCTCCAGCATGCCAGTTCTCTCAGCCACAGTGCCATACCTCTGGGACAGTTGCTCTTAACACTTTAGTATACTGCCTTCCTGAAAGGGTGTTTTTTGCTGGTGGCCGCCAAGCTTAAAAAAAA
Source organism: Sciurus vulgaris (assembly GCF_902686455.1). NCBI lineage: Eukaryota > Metazoa > Chordata > Mammalia > Rodentia > Sciuridae > Sciurus > Sciurus vulgaris. The sequence goes on along the minus strand of NC_136474.1, from coordinate 47,210,857 downwards.
AAAATTAAAAAAAAAAAAAAAAAACTTTGCAATAAAATAGACTCTTCTGATATTCCCTGAACAAATCATGGCCATGAGGCAGGGCAGAGAATATAGAAAAGAGCATGCTGGGGAAGAAGAGTAGAAAGAGCAGCAGGCAGTGGGAGCAAGAGCAGAGGCTTATTAACAGCCACAGTGGAGTGCGGGCCCCTCGCCCCCAACAAAGAAGGTACCCTTGCCATTCCCATCTCACAGGGGAGACAGTGAGGGTGAGAGTGGCGGCGTGACTTGGCAAGGGGCAACTCCCGCATGTGCACCAGGACTGCCTGTTCTCAAGCGTTGCCTCTTGACCACCCACAGCACTCTGGACAGAACACAAGGACACCAGAGGGAAAGTGAGAGAAAGAGAGACGCTCCAGTGCAGGACTTCGCTGAGGGCCAAAACCTCTCCTCCAAACCCACAGCCCTAGGACGGCCTTCCTTTCCCAGGGGCCCTCCAAATGAGCAACCCGAATCTGTTAAGGAAGTTTCAGAATTCATCTGTTTTCAGTTGCCTGGAGTTGCTACCAAAAGGAATAACTCTTTCCCACCCAACCCCCAACATGCCAACACTGGAAACAACCGAACCTCCTCATGCTGTCTTCACAGAAAACGGCTGAGATTTTTTTTTCTTTAATTTTTCCAAAAATAAAAACAAACCACATTCATCTTCAACTCAATTGTTGGAAAAACAAATCATTCCCCCTCTTCTCCCTCCCACACCCTCACAAGGATTCATCAGTGAATGAAAACCAGGGATGGGGTGGTGCAGGGAGTGAGACTTCAAATGGTTGGAAGCTTCAGGGCACAATACTGCATTTATTGTGAAACTATGAAATAAATATAAGACCACGTGTGAACAGCTGCTGATTTAGTCCATACACATCTATGAACACTTACTTTCCCCTTAAAATCTCAGGGGACTCCAGGAAGGGACATGTCTGTGTGCTTCTCAGTCCTTGGGACAGTGGAAAGAACATTGGGTTTTTGGTTTGTTTTGTTCTCATGTTGAGGATTGAACTCAGGGCCTCACTTATGCTAAGCACATGCTCTACCACTAAGCTACACCCCCAATCCCTTGAAATCAGATTTAACCCAAATATCTGCCATGCCACTCACCCTCAGGAACTTCAGCTTCCTCGTGTGTAAACCAAAATTCCCAGATTCTTGGTCTTAGGAACTCTGACTTCCTACCTGGGAGCAGAGGCTACAGGGGGCCAGATGAGCTGTCCTATGAATCCCCTTCAAGCCAATTTTGCCCAAAAAATCTCTTGGTGCCAACTTCTCCATGTGCCATTTGACATCGAATTCTTCTAAAATCAAAAACGCCAACTCTGTTAGGATTTGCAAAGCTCCCTGAGTCAAACCCTCCCTCTAAGTGATGCAAACAGCTTTCAAAGAGACCCTACACCAAAGGACACCAAGTCAAACCCTGGGCCCCCATGAATCTCCCAGGGTCAGTCCTTGGCTTCATGTCTTCCCCTCTCCACTTAGAGATGTTTCGGAAAGGTGCTGCTGAAAGGGCAGTCTCACACTGAGCATATTCAGTCCTTCCCCACAGGAAATGATGGAAATTCCTGGCATTCTCCTCATGGAAGGGTAAACTCTGCTAGTGTCAGTCTCCCAAAGGGCAAAGGGAGACGGATGCCTGCGGCCCTCCTTGTTACTGGAGTAGGAGTAGATGGCTTCTTAGTGACACTTTCTCCAAATCCAAAGATGAAGCCAGGCTTCTGGGAAGAGTCCCTGGAGAGGACAGACAGGCAGCCTGCCTCCCCCAAGCCCAAGCTGCCAGAGGTGAAGGCTTCCAAGTGTTCATCTTGAGCAGGTTCCCAAGGACAGTTTGGCATCCTCCTGGAAAACTTGGTCCTCTCCGTATTGGGCTGGGATGTGGTTCAGCAGTAGAGTGCTGGCTTAGCACAAAGGGCTCCGGTTCAATCCCTGGCACCACAAACCAGACAAAACAAAAATCCTTTCTACATTGAAAGCAGGAATTCACCAGGTGCCTCAGAATGAACCTTTCTTTCTAGTTATAATGATAAATCATTCATGTGTTGTGATTTTCTGGAAGCCTTAATGGTCCTTTATGCTTTTAGATATTCCGTTTCCTTAAATCTCTTGACAAGAAATAGCTCAATGATTTAACTCGGGCTGTTGAAGTTTTGTACATTTGTCTCCTTGGAGGATGGGTTTGGAAGGAGAGAATGGAGATAGTGAGAAGTGAGGTCAGAACACCTCTGGGCTCTATTCCGGTCATATTTCTGGCACTGCTTCAACATGCCCTGCATTCAGTGGGTTAAATGGCTAAAAATACTCTTGCTAAGCTGGGTGCAGTGTACACCGGTGGTCCTGGCTACTCATGAGGCTGAGGCAGGAGGACCACTTTAATCCAGGAGTTCAAGGTCAGCCTAAGCAACATAGCAAGACCCTGTCTCTTTAAAATGGAGAAATTAATTTTTAAAAATATGCATACACATACACATATTTATTTATTTATTTATTTATTTATTTATTTATTTATTTATTTATTTATTTATTTATTTATTCTCTTCCTAATCGGAAATTACTTCTCAAGGAAAGAAAAAAGCTGTGCTTATTTGAAGTTAGAGCCATAAAAGGCGGGTGGAGTTGTGAAAACTATTTAAAAACGTACTTCAAAGAACACACTTACTGACCTTTAAAGGGAAAGGCATCTGATTTTGCCCCTTTTGGAACTGTAAACCCTAAATAATTTCCAGTAGTTCCTTAGAACTTTTCTATTTTGATTTTACTTGAGTTCTTCTCCATCAAGAGTATTTCCTTTTATTTTTTGTTACTGTTTCAGTTTGCAATTTTTCAGATCTTCTTCTCTCATAGCCATTAATAGCCCCTATTCCTGAGCCCCAAGGAAGCAATCCTGTCCAAGTTTTGTTTGTCAAACACAAATAACAAATGTTTCCAGCTGCCCCCAGTTGCTCACTGTGAACCCTTAAATTCACCCTGTGATTTTTTCCAGGCTGAACCATGTATCTCTTGCCCCTCCATCATTTCAATCTGGACATCTATTATTATACCAGGTCACAATCCAAAAACAACACAGCAGAACCCACTGCGACCAATCAGTGAAACAAAGTCAGGCTCGTTACCCTCAGCACAGACAGGGGCCAAGCAGGCTCCAGAAGGAGAACCCAGGGCACCCAGGGTGATACTGATCCTCCCTACCTCTATGCTAAGAAAGACACTGAGGGATTTCAGAACAACATGCGATATTTTTGAAGAAAGTAGTAACTGGGAAATAAGTAGAACAGTATCATGGTAGTATGTCATATTTTGTAGATGGAAAATAAAAATTAATAGACTGGTACCTCACGTTCCAGAAAAGGAACTTTGCCAGACTGTAACCATAGTTACACTTCAATTAGCTCTGCGGACTTGGGCCAAGAAATGCTGACCCATCAAGCCTGATTAAAGCTTGAAAATGCTCACTTAATTAACTCTTCAGAGTTCTCCCTTCTTGAAGCTTTTGTCACAGGAACAAATTAGTGGCAAAACCGTCAGACTTAACTCTCTCTCTTTTTTAGACACCTGCCCAGAACTTTGAGGATGGGGCTAACAACTTTGACATATGGAAAAACTGAAGAAAAACAGAAGATCCAGCTGAGACTAAAATGCAATAATGAGCCCATGAACAACCAAGGGGATGATTATACTAAAATAATACAATACCATGCTAGATCACTGGAGAAGATCATGTGTTTTGCTCTTTATGGTAATACTATGCTGAATTTGAAAAAGGCCAGCCTTGGCTTTTTATACCAAACACTTCTGAATAACTATGTATGAATAACTTTGGAAAGGAAGCCCACCCAGTAAAGATTTGTTAACACAATGGCCCCTTTGTCTTGAGAATTAACCCCCTGCTTCATGGGTAGGCTAAAATCAAGTTGTGTTTATTATATTTGTATGAACAAGACATACCTAAAATTAGACAATAACTAAACCCTCTGAGGTATGCAGTCTACTTTTGCAAAAATAAAAGCCTACAATATGACCATGGTCAGAGTAAATCACACCTTCACATCTCTTCAGAATGAGGTTTCGGGCCTGTCACACTGATATTCTGCACCAAAATGTCTGGAGAGTGTTAACAGCCCCAAATCTCAGGAGAGTGATAATACAGCCTTATGTTTTTATAGTGCAGCACCCTCAAAGCTCCCACCCACCTGGTATCTCTTAGCCTCACCAAAGCTCTTCAAGGTAGATTGATCTACCTTAGCAGGTGTCACTCTGCTTATTGGGCAAATGCAGCATGTGAGGCTCACAGAGTTAAAATAACTTGTTTCAAGTCACAAGGTTAATTAGGAGCAGAGCCCAAAGGGCTGCCCCACCTCTGGACACCTTCTACTTTACACCTCACTGCCAACCTGCTGCCCTGTGGAAGGGACTTAGTCTTCCTTTAATGGGTGAAGGTCAGCCATACCTGAAGGAATGGGTTCTTTTTTTTTTATTAAGATCTTTTTTATTTTTACAGACTGCATTTTGATTCATTGTACACAAATGGGGTACAACTTTTCATTTCTATGGTTGTGCACAATGTAGGTTCACACCATTCATGTAATCATACATATACACAGGGTAATACTGTCTGTTTTATTCTACTATCTTTCTGTCCCCCACCCCCTCCCACCCCATTTTCCTCTACGCCATCCAAAGTTCCTTCATTCTTCTCTTCCCCCGTCAACCCCCCTCGTTACATATCATCATGCGCTTATCAGAAAAACATTCAGCCTTTGGTTTTCTGGGCTTGGCCTATTTCACTTAGCATGGTATTTTCCAACTTCATCCTTAACTGGCAAATGCCATAATTTTATTCTTCTTTATGGCTGAGTAATAAAGGAATGGGTTCTTGAGCTCTGCTGGACTCAAAGATCAGATTTGGCCTCTTCTTAGGAACTGAAAGTCTATTTACATTCTAAAGAATCAGGCCCAGAACCCTAGGCTTGTAAAGGTAACTAGGTCCCCTCAGTGGGACCAGATTGGGTGGCTAGCTCACTTTAGGGTTCATGAGCTGCAGGAAGCCCCTCTGGCACACAGAGGTTGAGAGGTCACCTCAACCTGACTGAGTCCTTTCCCCAAACAACACTAGCCTAAGAGATATTCGGCCCCAGCTCCAGCTAACTCCTTGAGCAAGGACTTTCTCTATCTGAGCCTCACCTCGCTAATCTGTAAAATTAGAGACTAATTTAAATAATTACAAAGGCTCTTCCCAATTCTACCCAAGTCCAATGCTGGATATCCATCTTTGCCCAGAAACATAATCCTTTTACAGCCTCATCCAAGGTTCCCCATTTTAATTTCAGCCCTCTCTTCTATTACTACAACTCGGTGTCATTATCTTCACGCCTATCTGATTATGCTCTCCAATATTTGCAAGTTTTCATGTCACCTCTGAGTCATCAGTTGGCAATTTCCATGCATAATTTAACCCCAGAAATTAAAACTCCTTCAGCAATGTACAATTTTTTGTATCTTTCTCTCCAAATCCCCAACCATCTAGCTAGCAATATGGCCATGCAATTTATTAAAATTTGAAAGAAACTTTTTATTTTCATTCTTCATAATTCTGTTTTCCGAAATACATAAACAGCTCAACATTTACTTTACCTTTTTTTTTTTTTTTTTTTTTTTTGGTGCTGGGATTGACCCCAGGGCTTTGTGCATGTGAGACAAGCAGTCTACTAACTGAGCTACACCCCCCAGTCCTACTTTGCCTTATTTTGACAGGTTTGATCTTCCTCTTTGTTTCTGCCTTTGCATGTTTTCTTGTTGTGTCTGTTGTTTTCCTTTGTATTCATGGTTTTGTCTTCACTCCTACTGTATGCGACTCCCCCAGTGAAAAGTGGAACTACACAGGGTACCAATCCAGGGACAAGCAATTGTGTAAAAGAATAGGAGTATGCAGGAGGGGAGAGGACTGGGTCTGGCCACTCTGCCAGGACATGAATGGAGAAGCCAGGAGCCTGGGGCCACTGCAGTCCCATATTAAAACCCTACCCCCCCCACACACACTTTTTTTTTTTTCCCAGAATGAAAAGTAGAAGTATGTTTCCAGAAGGAAAAAATGCTAAAACAATGAGGGAGCCAGAGCAGCTGGGGGCTGTTAACTTTAATCAAAGTCCAGCCAGGAATTTTTTTAAGCAACAGGAAATAGATTTATTCTCTTTCATAGTCTTCTCTCTTATCTATCTCTGACTCTCTCGCTCTCTCTTCTCCTCTATCCTTCTTCATTACTTTTGGCTAAGACACAGAAATAAACTGGTCAGAAAAAAACTCAGTTCCTTGAAACTACAGCATTTACTGGCATTTCAAAGCCAAACTACAGAGACTGAGAAGCCTGGTCAAAGCAAGATCACTATGTGCGGAGGGGTCACAGGAGGCAGAGGAGCAAGTATTAGTTCCTAGTGGCTGCTGTAACAGATCACCACAAACATGGCAGTTGAAACAATACAAAGTTCTCCCCCAATTTCAGAAGTCAAAGTCTAAAATCAGCTTCAGTTGGCTGAAATAAAGGTGCTGGAGGGACAGCTCTTGCTCTGGAGGTTCTGAAGGACGAGTCTATTTCCTTGCCTCTTTCTGCTTCTTGACTTAAGGGCCCTTCCCTCCCACTTCTTAGTATGTCACTTCGATCTCTACTTCCATCATCACATCACCTTCTTTCAAGCTCTTCAACTTAATCCCATCTGCAAAAAGTCTTTTCTGCCATATAAGGTAACATTCAGGTTCTAGGAATCAGGATGTTGATGTTTGGGGGCCATTATTACTTAGCCTACCACAAAGCACAAGTGTGTAGTTGGGTTTCTGGAAAAAGTCCCCCCTCCTTGCTCATCCACTAATACAAAGTTATGAGCACAAGGCCGGAGCCACAGGTGAGACATGGCGAAGAAGATGGTTTCTAAACACCAACATGGAAAAATCCCTTGTCTTCTGCTCCTATCTTGTCACAGATTTACCTTTCCTGCCACATTCGGTTAGTAAAGTGTTTTGTGTTCAGCAGGCCCAAAAACATCCCATTTCTTCCCTATACCTGGCACGGCCCCAGTTCCACTGCCCCACAGGATTGTGGGTCATTATCCACCTGTTACACAGAAACTCAATTTCCAACTAAAAGTGAATCTCAGCACCACAAATGTTCACGTGTGTCGAGGGCCCATCAGTGACCTTGTTATTTGTGACAGTCTCTGAGGGTCAAATACTGTGTCCACGATGGAGGCAAGGAGAAGGAACAGGGCTCTGTTAGAACTCACCAAACCTCTTGTAACCGAAGGACTGCACCTCCTCCTCCTCCGCAAAGTCGTCTGTAGAAGAAAAGACAAAGCTTTAACTTTGGCAAAGAGCAGACAGCACAGGGTGGACCAGGACTCCAGGGCTCTGAGCTCACCGAGCTCCACCCTCCCCTTCCTCCCAGAGGCCCCCTCAGGGTGGCTTTCCTTCTGCTCCTGGATCACCTCAGGCTTTCTAAGAAGGACCCTTGGTGACTCTGCACTAGCTGTTCCCCACTGCCTCGATTGCTCGTCCTCCTTTCTTTTTTCTGCTTCTGGAGATTGAACCCAGGGTACTTAACCACTGAGCCACATCCCCAGTCCTTTTTATTTCTTCTTTTGAGACAGGGTCTCAATAAGTGCTCAGGGCCTCACTAAGTTGCTGAGGTCGCTTTGAACTTGAGATCCTCCTGCCTCTGCCTCCCAAGCCACTGGGATGACAGGCGTGTGCCACCATGCCCTGCTATCTTCCTCCTTTCTTAATGGGACTCCTTCTAATTCAGTCCTTCGCTAACGTGTGACTCCTTCAAGATGCCTTTCTGGACCAACCCAGTCACTCCCCATCGCAATGCTTTATTCCGTATCACTCTCTGATGGCCTCCTCCGGAGCGTATGTGTACATATGCCTGTTAGTTTATTATTGTCTTCATAATTCCTGTGAGCAGAAACTTTTTCTATTAAGAGTCACATGAATAAACCCCCAAGTCCTAGAACGGTACTTTCACAGAGTAAAGGCTTAATACATGTGGAATGGCCAGGCGTGGAGGCACATGCCTGTAATCTCAGTAACCTGGAAGGCCGAGGCAGGAGGATCACAAGTTTGAGTCTAGTCTCCGCAACTTAGTGGAGACCCTGCCTCAAAATAAAAATACAAAGGACTAGGAGTACAGCTCAGTGATAAAGTGCTAGTGGGTTCAATTCCCAGTGTCAGGGGAAAAAATGTTGAATGAAGGATCAACTATCCCAGGGTTATCTTATCTATTGAATAGATTTAAGTTATCTTATCTATTAAAGCTCTCCCTTTCAGATGTCTGGGCTCTGGAGTCAGAGCTTCCACCAATTATCACAGCACCTCAGAAGCCCAGTATAACTCCTGCAATGACAGCCAAACACTTCCCCACTCTCTATTGAATAAACATGACCCCAACACATAATTGCCAGTAAATGCACTTCAACATACAGGCCCGCTGGGGAATTCCCAAATGTAGAAACCACTGTGGAAAACTAAAGAGATAGGATATCAGCCAAGCTTTCTACCAAAAGGCTTGAAGTTTCCCTCCCATTGTGGACATGACACCATCCCTCATCACGGTGATACAGATCTTCTCATTTTCCAGTGCTACAGAAGGGCAAGCACTTGCAGATACAATTTCACATTAATTGTGCAATGAAGGGACAGTTTGCTGACAAGTAAAAGGTGCCTAGGCAGATCTTATCAGGAGGCCCTGACCAAATCAGATGCTCTTCCACTTACAATAGGGTTATATCTTGATAAACCCACTGTAAGTTGAAAATATCAACTTATATTAAAGTCGAAATGCCTTTAATACACTTAACCTACCCAACATCATAGCTTAGCAACAGTACACTATATTGGCTGTTTCCCCTCAGGATCGCGGGGCTGACCATGGGCTACCACTCACAGCTACTGCCCAGCCTCGCCAGAGGATACTTACTATGCTGCATGTCACCTAGCCTGGGGCAAGGTCTAAATTTAAATTTTCAAGTATGGTTTCTACTGCATTTGTATCTTCTTTGCACCACTATCAAGTGAAAAATAACTGAAAAATCATTAAGTTCAATAATTATAAATCAGAGACTCTGTATTCTCGAATTGGCCACCATACAGCTCCAGCCCCAGCCTTCAGATCAGGGGCATAGATCCAGCACTCAACTATGGGTCAGAGACTGCCAGGCCATGGGCTTCAGAGATGAGGGTAAGTCATACGCAGGGGAAAACTAAACCTCTGTGACAGTCTTTTTCAACCCCAAAACAGGACCTGGCTATATTCAAACCTCGAAATGTTATAGAGAATCCAAGATGTGGGGCATCTATAACATAATGGGAAAAAATGGTTTGTTTCAGTGTGTTATAAAACACACGTGAAAGAGCAACGTGATCATCTTTGCGCATCACCACTGTGTCCTTCCACTGAGGACAGGGAAGAGATCTTGGTTTGGAATCCTTGAAGGCCAGGTATTTATAATCAAAGCGGTCTTCTCAAGACAGGGAAAATACAATGAGAACAGCACTTTCTTACCGTCTCAGTGATTGGTTCGTTTAGCAAACACAAATCAAGCCCCTACTCTGTCTTTGTTTTACTAGTAATCTATCAAATTAATGGCTGAGGCCTGGTCTATTCTCAGTTAAGAGAAACCCTTATCTGCAGCTTCTGCTGGAAATCCATTCATTTGTTTTATTCATTCACTCAGTAAATGTGGTTGTCCTTAGCATCCTCTGGTACCCCCAGATACTTAAGTCCCTCATAAAACATCACAGTATTTGTATGATAGTGCACATACATCCTCCTGCATACCTTTAAATCATCTCCAGATTGCTTATAGTACTTAACACAATGTAAATACTATGTAAATAGTTGCTATGCTGTGTTGTTCAGGGAATAATGACAAGAAGTCTCCATATATATATATATATATATATATATATTCAGCTCAGATGCGATTTGTTAAAAAGTATTTCAATCCACAGTTTGTTGAACTGAAGAATGCAAATCTGCGGATCTGGAAGGTCAACTACATGTTTCTAACCTAGCCAAGTCATTGAGATGCCACCCAAGTATCAGCTCTCCCTCAGGTGAAGCCCCTCCACCACCAGGCCACCTCTGCAACATGGATCCACTAACACACACTCTGTGGGCCAGGGAAACATCACTGAAGGTTTCGAAGGAAAAAAAAAGAGAGAGAGAGAGAGAGAGAGAGAGCAGGTTTATGCCATGCCCCCAATAGCAAACAGGTCAAAAATTTCCCATTAGATATTTCTGTTCTCCCCTCAAAGCTTCTTTTAAGCAGGGCTACCATTAGTTTATTTGTTTGTTTGTTTTCTTTTCCCTTTCTGATCTTTTTCCCATGCCGTATTTAGCCTGGCAGACTCCTCTCTCCTTCCTGAAACTTTAATTTCTGGGAACTTTAATTTCTCACATTTTTGTTATAAAAGTAGTTCAGTCCTACCTCTACTTCTTCCTCCAAATTAGAATATTCAAGCCCATTAGGGGCTCAAGCAATCGAAGGCCTAACTAGCGACCCTCCCACATTAAGGCTCACAGAGTGTCTCCTGGTTTCTTGCTTTACTCTCATCCCAAAAGGATTAGCCATTCTTTTAATAGCTACTAAAAGAATTTTTAAAAATGTCTCCATCTCACCCATATCTAAAAGTAGATGGAAAATCATGAGATGTGAGGGGTACTAATGAAGTTGTACAGGTCCCTTCTGACTGGGATTTCAGAAAGGTCTTGTAGAGAAGTATCTTAAACCAGTCCTTCTCCATGTTTTCTTTGTGTGTGGGAAAAGGGCAATTAGAAAAATTCCATACTAGATTCCCTACCTGGGAAGCTCATAATGGTTTTTGAACTTTTTGAGATTCTAAGAAGGCTAAAAGGGTGGGGGGACTTGTCTAAATTTGTTTCATGCAATATTCTCAAATGTTGACTCTAGAATCCTGTTTCTTATCTTTCAAAGTTTAGGACAGGTAAAGCTCAGTGTGTTCGCCAGCTTTCAGTCACTATAACAAATATCTCTGAGATAACCAACTTGTAAAGAGAGAAGGTTTATTTTGACTCATGGTTTCAGTGGTTCCAGTTCATGCTCAATCAAACCTTCTGCTTTTAGGCCTGTGGTGGAGGCTGCATATCACGTGGGGGGGATGGGGGGGGACACATGCCCACTCAACTCATGCCCAAAACATAAAAGAGAAAAAAGGTTAGAGACCAGGATCACACAATCCCCTTCAAAGGCATGCCCCCAAAGACCTAAAATCTCCCAGTAGGCCCCAACTCTTAAAGTTTCTACTATCTCCCAATATTGCCAAGCTGGGGACAAAGCTTTTAACATGTGGGACTTTGAGGAACATTGCAGATCCAAACTATACCATGGGTATACAGTACATTAGCTTAGATGTCCCCTCAGAGCCCAGAGTCAATTTTTTCCAGCTGCTCAGTTAAAAAGTAGTCTACGTCAGGCCAGTGGTATGGGACTTTAGGGACTTCAGGGGAAAAAAAAAAAAGGCAAAAGCTGATGGGGCTGGTGATTATGGAGACACTAAGCAACTCAGTAAGACCCTGTCTCTAAATAAAATACAAAATAGGGCTGGGGATGTGGCTCAGTGGTTGAGTGCCCCTGAGTACAATCCCCACAACCACAAAAAAAAAAAAAAAAAAAAAAAAAAAAAAAATCACAAGCACCAAACACAAAGATAGGCAAGAATATTGGAGAAATTTGAATCCTAATAAGCACTGGTGGGAATATAAAATGCTGCTGCTGCTGCTATGGGAAACAGTCTGACAACTTCTCAAAAAGTTAAATATAGGGTTACAATATAATCCAGCAATTCTATCCTAGGTTCATATCCAAAAGAAATGAAAACACATGTGTACTCAAAAACTTGTACATGAAAGTTTATTATAGCATTATTCATAACAGCAAAAGAAGGGTTCATCAACTGATGAATGGCTAAATTGTAGTAGTTAGTAATAAAAAGAAATGAAGTGCCCCACACAGTGACACATGCCTGTAATCCCAGTGGCTCTGGAGGCTGAGGAAGGAGGATCATAAGTTCAAAGCCAGCCTCAGCAACTTAGCAAGGCCCTAAGCAACTCAGTGAGACCCTGTCTCTAAGTAAAATACAAAAAAGGGCTGAGATGTGTCTCAGTGTTGTGTTCCTGGGTTCAATCCCTGGGGAGAGGAGGGGTGGAAGAAAGGGGGAGGGGAGGGAAAAGAAAAAGGAAAGAAGGAAGAAATGAAGTACTGGTACATGCTAAAAATATAGATCAAGCCTTGAAAACTATGTCGAAAAAGAAGCCACCCTAAAAAAACCCCACATATTATTAGAGTCAGAAAGCAGATTAATGTCCTTCTGGGGTCAGGAGTCTTGAGGGAATGTAGAAGTGACTGTTCATGGGTATGGGGTTTCTTTGTGCAGTGATAAAAGGTTCCGAATTTGGTTATAATAATGGTCACAACCACGAATATACAAAAAAAAACTGAGGGCACACTTTAAGTGACTTGTATGGCATGAGGGGGTGCGGGTAGTTCGACCCACCTCTTCCCATGTTCCCCACACAGCAGGGTGACAGCCCCTCTCTGACCACAGAAGAAGACAGAAGGTTTATTATATGGTGAAGTTAAAATAAAGGTCTTGCTGGGAATGGTGATGCACACCTGTAATCCCGGTGACTCGGGAAGATGAGGCAGAGGATCACAAGTTCAAGGCCAGCCTCAGCAACTGAGTGAGACTTTGTCTCAAAATAAAAATAAAAGTTCTTGGGGGCTTAGCTCAGTGATAAAGTGCCCCTGGGTTCAATCCCCAGTACAAAAATAAATAAATAAATAAAAAATAATAAATGGTCTTAGGTAGGTGCGATGGCACAGGCTAGTAATCCCAGGGAGGCAGGAAGGTCACAAGTTTGAGGCCAATCTTGGCAATTTAGTGAGACCCTGTCTCAAAAAATTAAAAGGACCAGGTATCCTTGGTTTAATCTCCCAAGTACTATAAACAAAACAAAACAAAATCTCTTGTCTGGGGTCCACCAGGAACAGTGGACAAGAATAGTAAGAAATATGAAATCAGAGGAAAAGGAAAGTTTGCCTACTAAAGAATGTGCAGACCCTGAGTCTTCTTCTCCCACTCAGCCAGACTGTCTTCTCTCCAGGCTAAAGAGCAGAATGTTCTCTGGTGAACTTGAGTAGTCAAGAAAATTATCTAATGATTCTAATTCTAGGAGGGTCTCAATAGAACAGTCCAGATTGATAGGCTTAGAGTAATGGTCACAGTCACAAAAACCACAAATACGAAGTTCCAATTGACCTTCATAATGCTCTGCTCTTAAATATGGAAGACAGCTAAGGGCCCCCCAACAACTGACACAGCCTCTAACAAGAAGAGATAAAGATGAAAAAAGAAACCAGCTAAAGCAATTTGGAGGAAATACATAATATACCAAAAGACTAAAAGGTCAAAAAATAAATAAACATTTTGTCAATATACTTGAAGAGATAGAAGAATATATCCATAAATAAGAACAGGTTGCTATTTTTAAAAAAGCAACCATCAGAGAAAAAGAAAAGCAATCTGGAAATTAAAAATGATCACAAAAACATGTCCTAACAGAAGAGTGTGAAGACAGAGGCAAAATATTCCAGAAGGCAGAATGAAGGCAAATAAAAAGAATAAACACAGGGGGAAAACAGAATCCATTTAGAGGGGTCCAATATTCAAGTAACAGTGTTTCAGGGAAAAAAACAGCAGGAACTTCTGTTCTTCTCCAATGGAGGAAACCACTGCAGAAGTAATTGAACCCCATTTTCCAGTCCTCAGGACATGCGCCTCCAGAATAAAAGGGTCCATCACTGTCCAGCACAAAGGAAGGAAGGAGAGCCACTCCAAGGCACATCATTATTAAATTCCAGAACACAGAGAACAAAAGAAAATCTTAAAAACTTCCAGACAGGAAAAAGAAATCACTTATAATGGTTAGATAAAAAAAAAAAAAAAAAAAAAAAGCAAGAACAACATAAGCATGTCATTGACATCAGGGACATCAATTTTTTTTTTTTTTTGAGACAGAGTCTTGATAAATTATTGAGACTGGCCTCAAACTTGGTGACTCTCCTGACTCAGCCTCCCAAGTCACTGGCATTACAGGTCAATTTATAATATAAAGTCTGCCATGTGCAAGTCCATTTCCTTCCCCTTGGATCTGGTTGGGCCCTGTAATTTGCTCTGTCCCATAGAATGTGGCAGAAGGGGCTGGGGATGACTTGGGGCTAGGCCTTGGAGGACTTCCAGCTTCTATTTTCATAATCTAGGCAGCCAGCAGCCATGTGAAAATTTGACTGTCCTGCCAGACAAGAGGTTACCTGAAGAGAGACAGAATCCCTGGAAAACAAGAGATTCTGCAAGGAAAGACACACCAGGTAGCCCTCAGTCACTCCAGCCATCCCCGGTGACTCTCCAGACGTGGCAGTGAAGCCACCTGCCCAGGCTGGCCACTGAGGGAAGCAGAGATGAGCTGCCCCTGCCCAGCTCAACCTGAATTGTGGAATCATGAGCAAAGAGACAGCTGCTGTTTTAAGCTAGAGTTTCAATGGTTTGTTTGGCATCTTCTGATAACTAAAAGAAAATGCTAAAAGAAAATGCTAGAAGTGTTATTAAATGGTTGCCTCTGGAAAATGAAAAGAAATGAGAATGGACCAGGTGTACAAATGTTGTTTCTCATGATAAACCTGTGATATTACTTGACTATATGTATCCCTACCTTGAAAAATATATATAGAGAGAGTAAAACAGCCAAAAAAATGGAATATGAATGGAAGACAAAGTCAGGTAGACATAGAGTCCCAGCTACTCAGAAGCCAAGGAAGACTTCAGGGTATAAGACTGTCTCTTAAAAAAACTAAAAAAAAAAAAAAAAAAATTTTTAAAGTCAGGTATTCAAAAAGAAAGTATTCTGATCCAGCAGATGCTGATGGCTAGAAAAAATATCCAAAGAGTTAAGACAGTGGAGTTCAGAATGAAACAACAGAATAAAAAGTTTTGTACTTGGAACCTTAAATACCTGGCATAAAATAAGTTTCCAACAAATACCAAACTGAACAACATAGCAAGTTCAGGGCTTTTTCAGGGCTACAGATGAGCCCAGACCCTTGCATGTGCCAGACCAGTGCTATACCAGTGAGCTATACCCACAGCCCCAGGGATCTGGTAATCACAGATCTGCGGCTCAAAGCCAGAGCTTCACACATGCTAGGCGAGCACTTTACCACTGAACTACAGTCCCAGCTCCCAATTCAGATTTTTAAGAGCCAGGCTGAAGGACCGTGGACAGGGACTTCTCTTCCAAGTAGAGCTTGGTGATTCTGTGTACAGATGTGTTTCCATCAGTGGCTCTATCCCATTTGAGTCCAGATGCATCCCAACTTTATATACTTATCATTACTGTTAGAATAAGAGTCCAGTACCATCAGTTGTTAAAATATTTTACTGTTTCCAAAACCACCTGATAGCCAGGCACAGTGGCCTGTATTTCAGCAACTTGGGAGGCTGAGAAAGGGGGACCACCAGTTTAAGGCCAGCCTCAGCAACTCAGCAAGGTCCTCAACAACTTAGTGAGAGCCTGTCTCAAAAAAAAAAAAAAAAAAAAAAAAAAAAGGCTGGAGATGTAGTTCAATGGTAAAGCATTCCTGAGTTCAATGCCCAGTATCAAAAACCCAAACCAGCTGGTGAATAGCCTCTGCTCTGAGCATTCCTGGTCACTGTGTGTGGCCAGCATCACTACTACCTATTGTAGCAAGTCCCTGTCCCTGCACCCCTGGGACAAAGTGACCAGTATCAACTGCATCCCTGAGTCTGTGGCCACCCTCTACTGGCCAGTGCTCCGTGAAGTTGCTATCACTCCATGAAGTCGCTGTGGTGTGGGTACCGTCACCTCTTAAGAGTGCCTCCTGAGCTGCTAAATAGTTTGAGTATCCCATGAAGTTGCTGTGACATTCTGGAAGATGGTTTTCCTATGGTCAGAGGCTGATGCATTAATGATAAAATCTGGGCTTTGACATTAAAAGACCTCAGCTTTAAGACCAACTCCACCTTGTACTGGTAATGTAAGTTTGTGTCTCCTGTGGAATAGGCCTAATAATGCCTATCTCTTATATTTTGGGGAAGAAAAATTAAATGATAAATGGAAAATGGAAATATCCAACATGTACTGGTTGCTCAATAAATACGAGTTTTCTTTGAAGCAAAGGGGCAGAGGGAGTAATAGCAGCCTCTGTACATTCAGGTCCAAATAAATATGCCAGAACTTGAATGTTCATGAAATACAGGAGAGCTTTAGGTGTGGGAAGGGACTAAATTAATCATGTAGTTTCAAAAAACATAAAGCTTCAGTCCAAAATGAGTAACTGGGGGAGGCAGACAATAGGAAAATTCGTTTAGCAAAAGAGTAAGATGGGGCGAGTTCCATTTGGGGCTTAAGCCCAAACTGGCACCGAAGAATCTCTTTGATACTGGAGAAGATTTATCTTAATGTCTTTGGGGGCCTCAAAAACTGAAGACCTTGGAGACAGGGTCTCTCTAGGTTGCCCAGGTTGACCTGGAACTCATGGTAGTCCTGTCTCAGCCTCCCCAGTGTCTGGGATTATAGGCTCACACAACCTTGCCTGGCTAAGAAAGGCACTGATTTTTATTTTATTTTACTTTATTTATTTATTTATTTGTTTATTTATTTTTGTACCAGGGATTGAATCCAGGGGCACTTAACCACTGAGCCACATCCCCAGTCCTTTTTATGTTTTATGTTGAGACAGGGTCTGGCTAAATTGCTTAGGGCCTGCGAAATTGCTGAGGCTGGCTTTGAACTCAGGATCCTCCTGCTTCAGCCTCCGAGTCACTGGGATTACAGGTGTGCACCATGGTGCCGGCTCATTCTTTGATTTTGATTCAACCTTAAGTAGTACTGGTAAGACAGTAATCCCCCCCCCCCCCCCCCGCCTTTATCTGCAGTTTCACTTTCCCTGGTTTCAGTTACCCTTGGTCAACCTGGGTCTGAAAATATTGAGCAGAAAACTTCACAAACAAATAATTCATAGGTTTTAAATTGTGTGCCACTACAAATGTTGAGACGGAATCTCATCACAGCCCACTCGGTCCCACCAGGAACGGGAGTCATGCCTCATTCCAGCGTGCCCTAGCCATCTATGCCACCTGCCCGTTAGTCCCTGGATCTGAAGTGTCCCTCAAAGGCTCACATGGTGAGGACTTGGTCCCTAATACAGCAATGCTCAGAGGTGGGGTTCTTGGGAAGCAATCGGATCACTAGGGCTCCGACCTCAGTGGATGAATCCACTGATAGATGAATCCTTTGACGTTTTAATGGGAGGTGTTAGAAAGTGTTGGAGGTAGAGCCTACGTGGAGGGAGTAGTGGGAGTGTGCCCTGGAAGAGAATATCTTGTCCCTGGCCCGTTCTTCCTTCTCTCTACCTCCTGGTCACTATGAAGTAAGCAGTTCCACTCTACTGGCCCTCTCTACCATCATGATCTACCTCATCACAGGCCTAAAGCAACAGGGAACTGAAATCTCTGAAACCATGAGCCAAAATAAATCTTTGCTCCTGTAAGTTGTTTTTCTCAGGTATTTAGTCACAGCAACAAAAAGCTAACAAGTCACTTTGTAGTTGTCTCAGCGGATCATCTGTCACGGTGACAGCTCTACATTGCTTATGGTCAAGTGACCCTTACTGCCTAATGTGATGTCACAATGCCTACTTCATTCACTTCAATTCACCTCATCACATGCACACTGTACCATTTAACATCATCACAAGAAGGTGAGCACAGAACAATAGATATTCTGAGAGAGGCCACTCGCACAATTTTTATTATAATTGTTATAATTGTTATGTTATAATTAATATAACAATTTTTTGCATGTGCTGAGCAAGCACTCTATCACTGAGTTATAATCCTGGCCCTATTTAATTATTATTGTTAATCTCTTACTGTGCCTAATTCACAAATTAGACTTTATCATATGTAAGTTTATATATAAACATATATATAAGAAAAAACACAATATATAAATACACATACATATTTACATTGGTTTTGGTACTATCTACAGTTTGAGGTTTCCACTGAGGTGTCTTGAAACATTCCCCAGGGATAAGGGGGGACTACTAGATTAGCCCTGGTTTCATAGCTCTACAAATGTAAAATCTTATGTGACTCCTTGCATAACTTCCCTATTCCCCAGAGGTATTTCTGGACCACAGTTATTAAGTATTCTGCAAGTGCATGAGCTCAATGTAGTGTAACAAAATATCTGAAAACCAAGGTGGTTATTGTTGTTGATGTTGTTTTGGCTCAGGATATTTTTGAGGGGGTAATTAGATCTGCCTTTAATTCAGTCGCTCCAGATCTCCCTGCCCTCCCCAGACAGATGAAGGAACTTGTAGCAATTTAAATACTTAAGACTATTCAAAAGTATTACAAAAGATTACAATTACTCAGCTGTCTTCTCAAATGTGTTTTGCAACAAAATAATAGAATCACTTTCTGATTCAATGGTACTTTTTTTTTTTTTTAAGTCAAAAATATAGGTATAATATAACTCCAATTTTGGCACGACTTTGAAATTCTAATGCTTATAAAAACAGCAGATACTTATTTTGGGAATGAAAAGAGATAAGATACCGTGTTCTTTCCTTTACATTCAACACAACTGAGGGGCCTTTTTTGTTACTTTTACCCCTAAATTAGTAATGGTACTAAATCAGATTTCCCATAGCAGCCAGCAGCTTCATCAACTTGAAGTAGGCAGCAGAGATGACATTCAAAACTGACAACTGTGTCCATCACTTACAGGTGAGCAGAGATGTGCTTCCTCTCTTCTGTGCAGGAAGTTGTCATCCAGTTATGTCAATCATGTTAATAAGACAGTCAGGATGAGGACTTGAATTCCTGCCTCAAATTTTAAGGGTCCTGATGAGACTCAAATACATAGGGGACTTGGCAAAAAAAAACTAATGCCATCCATTTCTCTGGAAGCACAAAAATAAGTGGCCCTTGTTTAAAAAAAAAAAACTTGGTAGATCTTTTTCTTCTGAATTCACTTAACATTATATTCGGAGTACCTAAAAAATTATGTAAATGCACTGTGCTATAACTAATTACCAATGACAGATATAAATTTAAGAGATAAAGATTGAAGAAAGTGTGAATTTGATCTCTCACCTCCCACACTGAAATGTCACACCTGGTTTCACGGTGGCCTCCAGACACCTTTGAAAACACTTTTCTTGCTGGGTTTTGTGGTGTACACCTGTAATTCCAGCAACATGGGAGGCTGAGACAGGAGGATAACAAGTTCGAGGCCAACCTTAGTAATTTAGCAAGCCGCTAAGCAACTTAACAAGACTCCATCTCCAAATAAAAAAGGCTTGGGGATGTGGTTAAGCACTCCTGGGTTCAATATTCAGTGCCAAAATTAAGTAAAATTTTTAAAAATTAAATAAGACATATTCCTTTAACTATATTTAAACTATTAAAGTAGTATAATCTGAAATATAAAATATAATCCAAGAAAATGAATCAATTCGGCATGGGGGCACACACCTGTAATCACAGTTACTTGGGAAGCTAAGGCAGAAGAATTCCACATTGGAGATCAAGCTGGGCAATTTAGTGAGACCCTGTCTCAAAAATTAAAAAAAAAATAAATAAAATAAAAAGGGCTGTGGATATAGCTCAGTGGTAAATCATCCCTGGGTTCAATCCCCAGAACAATAACAAGAAAAGCCACTAAGTAGTTGGGGCATGGTGGTACACATCTGTAATTTCAGCAATCTGGAAGGTGGAGGCAGGAGGATCTCTGGTTCAAGGCCAGCCTCAGCAACTTAGTGAGGCCCTATCTCAAAATAAAAAATAAAAAGAGCTGGGAAGTAGCTCAGTGGTAGAGCACCCCTGGATTCAATCCCCAGTACTACAAAAAAAAAAAAAAAAAAAAAAAAAAAAAAAAAAAAAAAGAAAGAAAGAAAGAAAAAAGAAAAAGAAAGATACTGAATCAGTTCACTTCTCTCCCCCAAATAAAAATGCCCCTGTCTTCAACCAGAGTACCTGATCCTTACATAGGACACTTTCTACCTTGTACCTAGAATTCCAGTTGTTTGTGAGTAGCCTTATCTTACCTACCTGAATGCCAGCTCTTGAAGTCAGAGGCTTTATCTTATTCATGTTATTTGACATGTATTTCTACGGTGCCTTGCATACAGAAAATATACACCAAATATTTTTAAAGAAAAAAATGGGGGCTACAGGTATAGCTCAGAGGCAGAGCACTTGACTAACATAGCTAAGACTGCATCTCCAGCAACACACACACACACACACACACACACACACAATAATAAATAAATAATAAATAAAAGCTAACTAGTTAGGACTTGGTGGCTCAATTGTAAATACTAAGTAGAAACATGACAGCTTAATGGAAAATTACCACTACTAATGAAATAGACATGATGTCATATGGTTAAAAATCTCACATATACATATATTAGTCTCCGAAGTTATTTAAAGACAAATTTATTCAATGTTGTGATTCTTTGATGTCATATCCTTGCTGGATAAAATTGGACACTGGATTTGAGACACAGATCTCAAAAAATATTATGTCATAGTCAGGCCTGTTGGCACAGGCTACTCACTACTCAGCTACTCTGAAAGCTGAGGCAGGAGGATCACAAATTCAAGACCAGACTATCTCATAGTAAAATTTAAAATAGGACTAGAGATGTAACTCAGTGGTAGAGCACTTCCCTAGCAATATGAAAGCCTAGGTTTGAGCCCCAGTAACAAAAAAATAAAATAAAATAAAAATGTCATCCTCATTGGACACAAGAATAGTGCTCCTGGAAAATTAGTGCTCCCAGGCAAACTCAATATATTTATATGTATTTATCAACACTCTATTACTATTATAACAAATAGAAAAATTATACCATTACTACAATGACAACCTTCACTATACATATGCCCCTGATTTTTGATGTCATCACAATAACAGCCACAGGAGTGAAGCCAGCTGGAGACAACCTACGCTAACAATGACTCCCACAGTGTGCACAGCTCACTCCTATCTGAGGTCAGTTATCTGTAATTCGAAAATTAATATCAGAACTAAACATTTGTGCCAGGTGTGGCATTACACGCTTGTAATGCCAGTCACTTTGAGACAGGAGGATTGCAGGTTCAAGGCCAGGTTCGGCAACTTAGCAAGATCCTGTCTCAAAAAATAAAAGATAAACTGGGCAGGATAGTGCATGCATGTAATCCCAGCAACTAGGAGGCTGAGACAGGAGGATCACAAATTCACCACCAGCCTTGGCAATTAAGCAAATCCTTACACAACTTAGTGATACTCTGTCACAAAATAAAAAATAAAAAGGGGGTGTGGATGTGGCTCCATGGTTAAGTGGCCCTGGGTTCAATCCCCAACACAATAAGTAAATAAATAATTAAAAAGGGCTAAAGCACCCCTGTGGTAAAGTGCCCCTGGGTTCACTCACCAGTACCACAAAATAATTAAATACACTGAACATTTGCCTTTATGATCTAAACTACATCACTTGAATAAATTAACATAAGTGATCCATTATTGGCAATTGTTGCCTAGAGGAAGCAGCAGGTTATAATAATACAATTTAAAAAGCCTCTTCAGTTCTTATTACATGCTAAACAACTGATCAATACTAACCTATTGAATCCTTAAAACAGCTCTAGCCAACCAGCAGATGCCATTCTCTCTCATTTTACAGATGAAGAAACTGAGGCCCCAAAAGGTTAAATATCTAGCCTGTGATCACCAGGCTTTCTGGTTTCAGAGCCCACAGGCCTGTGACCACACAGAAATTACCAGGGTCAACTCCTAGCATAATTATGTTTTATAAGAAGATTACGGTTTAAAGCATATATTACCTACTTTAAAGTTGGAATATTTAACCTTTGAATAATGAATTGTTTTATAAACATCAGCTAGTTTCCAAACATTTCTAAGTCATAAGAAAATGACTGGCAGGCATGGTGGCACATGCCTGTAATCCCAGTGGTTTGGGAGGCTGAGGCAGGACAACCCCAAGTTCAAAGCCAGCCTCAGCAACTTAGTGAGGCCCTGAGCAACTCAGCAAGATGCTGTCACTAAGTAAAAAATACAAAAAGGGTTGGGGATGTGGCTCAGTGGTTAAGTGCCCCTGGGTTCAATCCCTAGTACTGAAAGAAAAAAGAAAGAAAATGACTGAGGCCCCCAAAAGTACAGCTCCTGCCACAGAGTCAGTGACAAGTTAGTGTTCACACAGAATGTCAGACATCCAACCTCTCAGGTTGGTGAATTCCACTTCTGGGATGCTGAGTTATAATACCAATTCATTTAGGAAACATAAAGGAGTCTTGTTTAATAGATTCAAGTCCAATAAATTTATTTAAATCTCCTTCTCATGTTGTAAAACACATTTCTTTTATATTTTTAAGAATGGTTATTAAATATTTATGATAAATTCAAGGGTTCAGAGAACTCATAGGATCTCCTTGAAATCTTAATTTTGGAGTAATAATTTCTGCTTACGTTGGCTTTTACTGCTATATACTTAGGACAGGTCCTTAAGAATCAGTAGGGGTTTTTTTCAAGATGCTATATTGGGTTTGGCTGTTCAAATGACATTCACTTAAATAGAAATCAAATCACTGCTTGATGGAAAAGTTACTACCTCAAGCTTTGGGTGGTTGATGTGGTTGGGAACTGTGATGTCAACGGTAAAAGTAAAATACTTTCTACAAAGAATGTCTACACCTCCCTCATTTACAACTGGCCATCCAGGGCATTTCTGACAAATCATCACAGGCTAGAGATTTAACATGTGGATTCTGGAATCAGGTCATTGGAGTTAATGAGTACTGAGTCCCCCACTGGCCATCTGGATGCCCTTGGACAAGTCATGCAACCTCTCTGAGCTTATTTTCCTATCTGCAAAATGGAGGAAATAATGACAGCATGAGGTATGATCAATAAGTGCTAGATATTATAAAGGGAAAAACAAGTAAGTGGGGGGCATTAAGTGGCCCATCAGAAATACCTAAGAAGCTGCTAGTGAGTAAAAACCACAGTACAAATCAATTTCATCCCTGTCATTCATCTTCCAACACACGACCTTGTTCCTCGGCTCATGGTCACAGACAGGTCTCTGGAAGCAGAGGCAGTCTGTGCCTACTGAGGACACTCGAAGCCTTAAAGGAAAAGAGGGTTCTGCCACCAGTCTGGGCATCCTTTCTGGAGACTCCACCTCTTCTTTCCACCAGGAGCCATGTGTAAGATTTGCCTCCCTGAGAGATGACCCAGATACTGGTTTTACCCAAGATGAAACACACCTTTTCTAACACAAACTTAAGTGTATTTTCCCATTTGAAAGCTCAAGGACCATGTGACTGACTTTGGCAGCAATGGCATCAGCTGTTTTGAAGTCACATTTCAATGAGAATAAGCATTTATTAGGAAAATTAGATACCCAGTTATGTCACAGCTTGAAAGCTATCATCTGCTGGTTTTTGAGCCATGTGGTGAAAGGGTGGGAGTTGGAGAAGGAAGCATGGGAACAATCTTGGGAAATTGCAAGGGAGACCACATAGAAAATCTGTACTTAGCAATAATTAAACCTCAGATTAAGAATGTCAAGCATCCCCAAACTAATGAAAAGTCAAAAGTGTAATTAGATTGTAAATTTGCCCTCCAGAGGGACGGTTTCCATACCCAATCAGTGAAGGGCCTTATTTTGCTTCCATGTTTCTTCAGAAAACATGATTCTTTCAATGCTAAATGCTGCAACCCTTCTGCACTTGTTTGCTGATCACAGTTAAGCACAAGAAATCTAAAGAGACACTGAGAAAGCCAGGAGACTTGAGTCCCCAGAAGCAGAGGGTGGGAGAAATACAATACTAACTAGTGCACTTTAAAAGTATTAGTGCCAAATAGTATTTCAGAAATGTTTATATACAAAAGTACAAAAATAAGCAGCCAAACACAATGTTTTGATGGCACCAACTGCCTCCTTGTGTTAAATGAGAACTGTGGTTTGGACCTTTATAATCCCAAGTGATGCTGGTTGTTTTTTGTCGTCTCTTAGGCAACAAGTGCTGCTCCGTTGAAACTCACTAATAGCCTCAATTTTCAAAATGAGGAATGTGATTTAGTAATGACACACCTAACTCTAGAGGAGTCAGATTCCTTCATAAAGAATGTGAATATTTATCCAAAAGCTGTGAGATGTATTGTGTAATGAGCTGATTTAAAATTAAATTGGAAATAAATTAAAGAAAACTTCATGTTTTAATCAGGTTGGAAGATTTCAAGTATTGCAGCAACGAGGCAATACTTGAAAATGCATAATGATGTCATTATTTTGGTGCTTGGGACTCCAGGGATGGAGGAACTAGAACAGAGAAAGATGTCTGCTGAATTCAACAAATAGGTGGCGCTGTAGCTAATAGCACATTAGAATCATACCAGGGGAATGATTTTGTCCAGTTATTTTATTTATTTCTTAATTTCCCCCCAGTACTATCAACTGAACCCAGAGGTACTTGACTACAGAGCTACACCTCCAGCCCTTTTTATTTTGAGACATAGTCTCACTAAGTTGCCCAAGCTGGCCTCAAATTTGTAATCTTCCTGCTTCAGCCTCCAAAGTGACCGGGATTACAGGTGCGCCTCAATTGCTGGACACAAAAACAGGGGTGTTACAAAGGCCATGTCCAAAAAGTTTAAACATCAGAATTAGAAAGTCAAAGAGGTACTCTAAAAAGGTAACTGACTTGCACAGAAAGGCTAGTAATTTCTATAGTGCATGTCCACTTTTTTTCTACTTGGCTAAAGAAGGTTTTAGGTTAATATAGTTGTCCCTCAGTATCCACAGGAATCCATCCACCAACAATACCAAATCCAGGGTGCTCAAGTCCCCTATATAGATTGTGGCTCAAGGCTGAGATTTTAGTTCAACAGTAGAGTGCATGTTCAGCACGCACAAAGGCCTGGGTTGGATTCCCAGCACCACAAAAAATTAAATAAACAATAAAATGATGCACTATTTGCACATAAACCTACACATGCCCTTGCGTGTACTTCAAATCAGCTTTAAATGACATAATAGACAACACAAAATAAAAGCTATGTACATAGGTATTATACTGTATTGAACCTAGGGGAAATCTTGGGTTGGTTACCTAAGAATAAGTGTCAGAATAATTCCACTTAGTAAAGATGCATGGATAAGTCCTTTATACCGAGGAACAGTATCCTGTGCTGGGCTTCAAAAGTTCCAGGTCCCATTGTCTGGCTCCTCCCCTTCCTGGCTGCTATCCCAGTTACAGGTTACTTGGCTACTTAGTTCTTTGAGATGTCCTTTTCTCCTTGTCTACATAAAAAGTTATTGTATCCAGTGTCCTAGGGTTTTCCAAGCAACACAGGGAAATCTGTGAACTTGTCTTTAGGTACCTACCCATCCTCCTAGTTATCTGCT
Organism: Sciurus vulgaris; assembly: GCF_902686455.1. NCBI lineage: Eukaryota > Metazoa > Chordata > Mammalia > Rodentia > Sciuridae > Sciurus > Sciurus vulgaris. Next base: position 47,185,253 of record NC_136474.1, on the reverse strand, counting down.
CCTATTTTTCCTAGGCTCAGTTTCCATATCAATAATGCAGGAACTAAAATGGGCAGTGGGTTTAGCTCAGTGGTAGACCACATATTTAGCAAGCCCTGGATTCAAACTCCAACACACACACACACACACACACACAAAACCCACTCTTAGGAATGCTGAGAGGATTAACTGCAGATTGCTTATAGGGGTATAGTACAATGGATGCCTCTTAGTAAGTACTAAAAAATTATTACTGTCCCCTCCCTTCTAGACACATTGGTCTCACCAACTAGACAAATGTGTGCCAATTATGTAGCCATAGCAAGCAAATCTCTTACAGAATGCTTTCATTCTTTAAAAAAAAAAAAAAATGCCCCTTCTAATATTTTATTTTGAGACAAGGTCTTGCTAAGGTCCTTGCTAAATTGCATGCAATCCTCCTGCCTCAGCCTTCTGAGCCACTGGGATTACAGGCATGCACCACCATGCCTGACTGAATATTTTCCTAAAGAAGGTCTTTCAGCTGGGTGCAGTGGTACACAACTGTAATCCCAGCAATTTGGGAGGCCAAGGCAAGAGGATGGCAAGTTCGAGGCCAGTCTTGGCAACTTAGTGAGGCTCTAAGCAATTTAGCAAGATCCTGTCCCAAGACAAAACATAAAAAAAGGGCTGGGGAGGTAGCTCAGTGGTAAAGCACCCTAGTTCAATCCCCAGTACCAAACAGAGAAAGAGAAGTTTTCAAAATGACTAGCCTACACAGGGATTTACCAGTCCCTGGACCAGTCTCCCCAACTGAAGCAGAAAACATTGGGCTTTCAGGCAGTACCCAGCCCACAGCAGGTAAGCCATGAAAGTTCTCCAGTGGGTCTGTAACCTGGTCCAGAATGCAGCTTAAATTTCACATGTTTAGAGCATCTAGGTGTTTTCCATTACAGATTCAAATTAATGTTGAGAAGTACCCAAGCTGCAATTATAATCATTTACTCAGTAAATACTTATATAACAGAAGTTTTAGGGACCATGTGGGAGCTGATGGAGTGGGTGGACTATCTTCCCAAAAGATGAAAAACTGCTGGCCTTACCAGCAGGAGAACTCACTTCTGGCTAAAATGATGATAACTGTGTCCCACACCAACTTCAGCCATGTGAAACTCTTTCGTTTCTGGGGAGGATCCTTTAATCAGGACTAGCTAAGGAATACGAGAAGGAATGGACACTAGGGCATTTTGAAATTTACTGGGCAGAAAGTTGCATCATGTCTTTTATTCCTCTTTCCCTGGAGCAGGTCACTTACTTTTCACCTGGGGTTCAGTTCCCTCCCTTCCCTGGCTTCCTCATGTAGTGGGCGAGTGAATCCGTTGATGATTATCTCAGGATAGTTCAGGGCGAACTGCCTTTCAGAGAAACCTTCGGGAGCCAAAAGTTACTTTCCAAGTGCTGGCTTCCCCGGGCACCCCCTATCCCGCGCGCCCAAAGCACACACACTCCACGACAGCAATCCTGGTAAGTCATGGGGATCACATCGCGTGGTCCAGAGCGGCTGGAAACTCAGTCACCGCTGTCACAGATGGCATTTCGCACCCAGCCCCGGACCGCGCAAGGAATGAAACGTGTTATCCTAGCACAAAATCAGGAACTCCAGTCTTGGCTAAGCACCACGCCGGCCCACTCTAAATGATTCCCTTTGATGCCGCCGCTGTAATTATTCATCTCTCATATAAATCAAGATTCTGCTGACAAATCTGTGTTTCCACTAAACAGAGGCTGCCCTGCAAAGCCCTTCTTGTGATTCTTTTTAAAAGTACGATAGCATCTGACATTTCTATAAACGGGACTGCAGAGTACACAGCCCGGGGCGGGGAGGGGGACGATTAACGGGATGATTTGTGTCACCCCTTGAGCCCACGTGGGCACCCCGACCCCACAGGCCGACACATGGAAGGGACGCGGAACGGAGTGCAGTTATTTTCCAGTCAGTGTATCTGATGGAGAAAGATGCCAAACGCACCTCCCCAGCCAGCTGAACTCCGCGGGCACCTAATCATTGCCAGATGTGGGAGGGCGCACCAAGAACATCCCGAGTCCTGGAGAAAACACCCGGTCAGCCGCACCGCGACCGCTCGGTTGGAGAAACGGCAACAGGGGGGCAGGAAAGAGGACCAGGGAGAGAGTGGAGAGCGCGGCAGAGAGGAATGAGAGGAATGATGATGCCTCACTCTCCTCGGCATATTTTTTCAATTAAAAAGTTGGAAACTAGAATTCGTAAACAAGGACTTAGGGTTTCAAACTACTTTGCAAAGACGCGATGGGGAGGAGAGTACTCGAGCGCTTCAAAACCCCAACCTCGAGGTCTCCTGCTGTGTCCAGCATTGGAGCCGGGGAGCGCCCCCAGTGTCGGCGCTCCATTCTGGCGCCTGGGCTCCCCGGGACCGCAGCCTACGTAAAAGTTTGAGCTACAGGCACCTCTGCCGCCTTCCCGAGCGCCCGAAGCCCTCCCGAGCTCTGTGAAGTCGGCTGCAGCCCTACCTTTCATGGTGACCGAGGAAACGCACAGCCAGCCAGGGAGCTCCGCGCGAGCGCCGCGCCGCGCCGCCGAGGAAGTCGCGCTGAGCGACTGGTCACTGCACGCCCATGGCAGCCGCGCTGCGCGCCGGCCGTCTGCGCTCCAGCCCTGCCTGCCCAAGCCGCAGCCGGCCCGCACTCCCGGCTCCGAGCTCTGCTACCGCGGGGCTGCCGCGCGCGCCGCTCACCCCGGGCGGGAGGCGCCGCTCCCGCCAGTGCCCCTCCCCCTGGCCGGCCGGGGCGCGCGGGCGGCCGCGCCCACGCCCCTCCAGCTGCCTCCGCGCCCGCCCCGCCCTCGGCCGCGCTCGCCCCTGCCCAGCACTTTCTCGCCTTTGCTCTCTCAAGCTCTCCCGCCCTCCCGGGTTCTTCCTTTCTCACGTACGACCTGCAACCCAGCGAAATCAAGAGGAAAGCCCTCCCGAGGAGGTCTAGGGCTCACCTCCCGGTACGCAAAAGGTGCTGCGGCTGGGGTTTCTAGAGCCCCGACTACCTACAGTGGGGCGGGAGAGCTGGTCACAGGCGTGGCGGGGCAAGACTGTCTCTTCCCCCAAAGAGTTCGGGGGCATGAAGAGTTAGAGAAAGTTGATTCAGACTTTCTAAGTGAGTGCGCTCGTCAACTCGGTGTCACCCAAGGACAGCCGGAGTCACCAGGATCCCAAATCACCATTGGACACTGTCCTTGCAGAACTCAGAGCAGAATTACACTTTTTGAACTTTACTGAAAACAAATAAAACAAAAACCACCACCCTCCCCCGCCTTGGCTGGAAAAGAGTTACCCTCCCGCCCACCACCCCCGAAACGATCAGGTTGACTTGAGTTTTATCTGGAAAGAAGGCTTGACTGTTGAGGCTTCAGTAGTTCCCGTACTGTCGCCCGTCACGCTCTCCTACTGTCTCCTTAATTAAGAAAGCCCGTATTTATCTTTCCTTGAGAAACTCCCTAAGCAAACTCTTCGGGCTTTGGGGTTTTGCTTTCGTTTGTTTGTTGGTATACTGGAAATTGAACCCAACGGCGCTTTACCACTGAGCTACATCTCCTTTTCTTTTTATTTTGGGGGCTCGCTAAGTTGCGGAGGCTGGCCTGGAACTTGCCACCTTCTTGGCTCAGCCTGAGTGGCTGGGGTTGTGCCACACAGGCTTGTGCCACACAGGCTCGTGGCTTTCTTACTTTGGAACATAAATTAAGGGGTGAGTGGAGACGTGGGGAGGGAGAGGCAAAGGAACTTTGTTCAGCCGGTGGAAGCAACACCTCGCCACTACTGTACTATTTAACAAAACAACAAAACGCTGGCTGGGCAGGGTTGCATCTTTTCAGTTCGCCCTCCTAAGGACTTGGTAACTCAGTGCAACCAACCCATTAATTCATTCTAAGCAGGGATTTCTTTGCTCTAGCAAAGGAGCAGTGTCCAGAAACTAATACATTCTAAAATATTTCATAGACTCTCCCTTCCAGAACTTAAGGTGGAACTGAAACCAGGGCCTTTTTTCATATGCTAGGCAAGCACTCCAACACTGGGGATACCTCAGTTCTTTTTTTGAACATAAGGGTGAGAGTGGGACTTTTTAGCAAAGGAAGGAAACTGGCACTTTACTTCCCCACCCTTTGGGGGCTCAGTGAAACTACAGGGTCTTTGCAGTTTACTCTGGAAGAGTGTTTTAGATCTGAGCGAGGTACAGTTCACTTTGCAGGGCAAGTGAGAGTCTGTGAGGGAGACCAGGCTAAGGATTTTCAGCCCAGAGTTTACAACCCATGTTGAGATGGAGTAAGTACGGTGATTTCTTCATTCAATAGTTTCTCCTGCTGTAAGATGGAAGATAATCTTGGCTGCAATTCAAAATTTGAATTGGAAAAAAAAAAAAAAAAGCTTTGTTTCTGACCTAATTATCAATGTGACATCAAAAGCACAGGCAGCACAAGCACAGAATGAATTGTACTTCAAAGTTAAGAACTTTTTTCCAAAAGTTGTGGGGAAAGGTGTGGCTAAGTGGTAGAGTGCTTGCCCTAGTTTTGATCCCTCCATTAAGAACTTTTGTGCATTCAAGGACTCTATCAACAGAATGAAAAGTTACCCCTCAGAATGGAAGGAATTTTTGTTTGTATTTCTTTTAGAACTGGGGATTGAATGGAGCAACACTACCACTGTGCTATTTTGAGATAGGGTCTCATTAAGTTGCTTAGGGCCTTCCTAAATTGCTGAGATTGACCTTGATCTTGCCATCCTCCTGCCTCAGCCTCCTAAGTCACTGGGATTACAGGTGTGTGTCACCACTCCTGGGTGGAAGGAAATATTTGGAAACCATACATTTGATAAAGGATTATTATCCGGGATTTATAAAGAACCCCTACAACTTAGTAGCAGAAAACAAGCCAATTCAAAAAATAAGCAGGGGACTTGAATACACATTTCTCTAAAAATTACATACAAATGATCAACAAACTCATGAAAGGATGACCACCATAACTAATCCTTAGAGAAATACAAATTAAAAACCTCAGTGAACCAAGCAGGCATGGAGGTACATACCTGTAATCCCAGCTACTCAGGAGGCTCAAGCAGGAGGAACACAAGTTGGAGGCCAGCCTGAGCAAGTTAGCAAGATCCTATCTTAAAATAAACACTACGTCTGGAGTGGCAGCTTAGTGGTAGAGCACTTACCTAGTACATATGAGGCACTAGGTTCAATCCTCAACACCACATTAAAATAAAATAAATAAAAGTATTGTGTCCACCCACAATTGAAAATGTAAAATAAGTTAATAAATAAAAACTAAAAAGAGTTGGAGATATATAGTTCAGTGGTAGAGTGCCCCTGGGTTCAAACCCCAGTACTACACAAACTCACACTCATTGAGATACAATTTCATGCCCAATAGGATAGTTATTACATATTTAACAAACAAACCCAAAACAAATAAAAAAGAAAAGAAAAAATAATTGTTTGCGGGGATATGAGAAAACTGGTACCTTTGTGCATTGTTGGTGGGAATGTAAAATGGTGCAGCCACTGTGGAGAGGTTTGGTAGTTTCTCAGAAAGTTAAACACAGAAATTCCATATGATCCAGCAATTCCACTTCTGTCTATATATCCAACAGAATTGAAAGCAGAGACTTAAAGAATAGTTGTACAACTATGTCCATAGCATTATTATTCCCAACAGCCAAAAGGTAGAGCTACAAGGGTTCATCCATAAATGAATAGACTGTGATACATCTATAATAGTGAGATACTATTCAACCTTAAAAACATGGCAAATTTTGGCACATGGTACATGGTGGCTAAACAAACCTTAATGGCCTTGTGCTAAATGAAATAAGCCAGTTGCAAAAGGACCAATGTGAATCCACTTACATGAGGTATTTTAGAGGAGTCAAATTCATGAAGACAGGACGTGGCATGGTGGTTGGCAGGGACCGAGGAGAATGGGGAGTTATTTGATGGGTGCAGTTTCCATTTGGCAAATTGAAAGGTGTTCTGGAGGTGGGTGGGGGTGATGGTTGCACAATAATGAGAAATATTAAGGAATGATGCTGAACTGTACCCTGGTAATGGTTAAAATGGTAAAGCTTATGTTTTATTTATTTTACCATCATAAAAAAGTATGTAACAGAAGAATTACAAGTAAAATCCAAACAAATAATAAAAATCCTAAACTTACACTACCTGTGATCATGGGCTAGATCCACAGACCTGTTGAGGAGAACAGACTCAGCAACTCTTTCAAAGAAAATTTTAAGGAGTCCTGGTGGATCACCTTCTCCCCCTCTCCATCACCGTTAGCACAAATTGAATTGGGCCCCCTGGTTGGGTCCCACAGGTCCTTGGCCTGGAACCTTTTCTGAACCCAACTCTTGAAGATAGGAGGACTGAAGGCTGTGGTCATATGCAGATCATCAGCTGACCATGGTTTCCCTGGTAAAGAGCTGTGAGAGGACTGGGCATGGCAGCACAATTTGGGAGGCTGAAGCAGGAAGATTTCCATGTTGAGCCCAGCCTCAGCAACTTAGCAAGGCCCTAAGCAATGTAGTGAGACTCTGTCTCAAAATAAAAATCAAAAGGGCTTGGGATGTATGTAGTTCAGTGATACAAGTGCCTCTGGGCTCAATCCCCAGTACAAAGAAAATTTTTAAAACCCGAACTCTTGGGGGAATTGAGGGTTGAGCTGGGACTCAGGGAAACAAAAAGAGAATGCTGTGATTGGAAAGGACAGAAGCACAAAACTGAAGATACTTTGAACTCCACAGAGCTGTGGGGTCCCCAGATGGATACATAAGCTTCCCCATCCCCAAAAGCAGCAGCCAGGCCTTGCAGTCCTGCTATATTTATAGAACCTGCAGGAGGCATTATGTGCCCAATCCTCTGTCAACTTGTGCTAGTTATCTCCTTTTTACTGCTGAGAAAAATCCAACCACCCTTGATTCCTCTGTTCCCCCCAATCCTACATTCTTACCTAGCTCTGCTTCTACCTGAAAAATGCATCTGAACCCTTTCTACTTCTTGTCAACTGCATTGCCCGTGTAAAGAACATCTAGCCCATCTGGATTACTGCAGTAGCCCTCTGAGGGGCCCTCCATGTCTATCTCTCCTCTCCTCTATTCCAGACTCCAACACAAAGCAGCCAGAATAGCCATGAAGGACAGGTGAGAGATGGTAAACCCACAAGCGTGGGGCATGGAGAGAGTCCATGGACTGTGATAGGAAGAGGAACTCAGGCAAAGTCCAATGGCACTTGAGTGAAGAGGCTGAGAGTCTGGGCAGACCAAGGCAGGGCCGAATGCAGGACAGAGCCACAGCTGATTATGCTGCCAGCTGGGATCACTGCACCATCTTGATCTATGACCCTCTCTATGCCTCCTTTCCAACTGGCAGTCAGAACTTTCCAGCAAGTTACAGCCACCACCACCTCCCATTCATTTCTCTTTTTTTGTAGCATCTTTTGCTTCATTTCAGCCAGACCATTTAGTACCTTCCCAAACATTCCTATATATGAAAGTTCTGCCTAGAATTTTACTTCTAAAATCACATTCCTTTCTCATTGTATGAATACATTTATCTGTGTCTACTTGAAAATTTTAGAAATGAACCCCTTTGTTCAACAAGCATGACTTACACAATTACTATCACCAAGACACTATGCTATGTGCAGCAAAGCATCCAAGTCGAGTCAGACGCAGTCTCCTCATCTGGAAATCTAGTAAGTTAGACAAAGCATTCTAGAAAGGACCTACATAAAGTTCAACACGGAAAGTGGGAGGCAGTCAGTGTCCTGAGGGGCACAAATTAAGTGCTGGAGAAGAAAGAAAAGCAGAGTACACAATACGGAAAGGTTCCTTGGGACCAGATCCTTGCAAGATGGTTAGGATTCAAACGAATGTGAGAAACGCTTGCTCTCCCTCCAGACTGGTGGGTCTGGGAACCCCCTATATCAGAATTTCTTTTTTTTAATAAAGTGTGGATGCCTGGGTTTCACTTCAGACCTCTGAGGCAGAATCTTCCAGAATCTGCTCTTTCGTATCACTTCCCCAATGATTTCCATGCTTGCTACATTTGGAGAATCTTACAGGAGACTAGGAGCTTCCAAAGAGGACTTGGTCCCTGGCTTCATCTTTATAACAGCTTCTAGCAATTAGCATTCAATGAAAGACCAAAAAGATGGGAAAAGAATTAACAAGGGAGGGAAACACCTAAAATATATAGAGCAGGGAAAGCAAAATGTATGGAACACCACTTAGGAAATTTCACTGTGACTCATGAGAGATTCTATTACAATTTTAGCTACCAGTGGATAATATGCCATACGTACTCCGAAAAGCAAACCTAAGAGTATGAAGAAGAGCAAGCTTGTTTTTTGAAATGGATATTGGCTTCTACAGCTTGGTCATCTGAGTCACTTCATATTCCCTTCCATTCATGACAAAGAATAACCCTTGTGTGGCAGAAAAGCCACTGTATTGTTAAGTGAGCTCACCAAAATGTTATATATCCTGCAGAAAGACTAATAGTATAGTAATAGATGACAGGATGTATGTCTTCAACCTCTGAAATGTGATTATGCTTCAGAATTATATGAAAAAAATGTTTTGATTAAAGAAATTGCTTTTAGACCAGGCACGGTAGTACACACCTGTAATCCCAGAGGTTCAGGATGCTGAGGCAGGAGGATCACAAGTTCATGGTCAGCCTCAACAAGTTAGCAAAGCCCTAAGCAACTTAGAGAGGTCCTGTCTTAAAATTTAAAATGTAAAAATAAAATAAAATAAAATTTAAATAATAAAAATTAAAATAAAATAAAATTTAAAAGGGTTTGAGGTCTAGCTCAGTGGTCAAGCACCTCTGGGTTCAATCCTCAGTACAACACCAAAATAAATAGGTTTTAGATCTTTGAAAGCTGTAGTTTTTTTTTGTTGTTTTGTTTTGTTTTGTTTTGTTTTTTTTTGGGGGGGGGTAGTGGGATTGAACCCAGGGGCACTTTACCACTCTTAACCCTTTTTTTTTTTTTTCAATTTTGAGAAAGGATCTTGCTATGTTAACAAGAGAGGGCCTTGCTAATTTGCTTGCAATCCTTCTGCCGCAACCTCCTGAGTCACTGGGATTACAGATATGTGCCACTGTGCCCAGCAAGCTGAAGGGTTTTTGGGTTTTGTCAGTGTTTCTATTTCTTTAGTTTTATTTGTTTGTTTCACAGTACTGGGAATTGAACCCATGGGTACTCTATCACTCCCCAGCGCCATACCTTTTCATTTTTTTTTTTTTTTTTTTTTTTGAGATGGAGTCTCACTCAGTTGCCCAGGTTGGCCTTGGTCTTGCAATCCTCCTACCTCAGCCTCCTGACCCACTATTTCTTTAATTTTTAAACAAACTTAACGCTTTTTTTGTTTGTTTGTTTGTTTGGTGCTGGGGATCAAACTCACAGTCTTGTGCTTACAAGGCAAGCACTCTACCGACTGAGCTATCTCCCCAGCCCCCAAACTTAAGGTTTTTAAAAGAGGGCTTTAATTGAAAGTTGCTTTCTCTGCCCTAAAAGCCAATTAAATTGCTCCTTGGTATCTGTGAGAGATTGGTTCCAGGACCCCTTTGTGGATACCAAATTCCACAGATGCTCACTTTCCTTGTATAAAATAGGTATATGACCTATACACATTCCCATCTAATCTTTTTTAATTGTTTTATTTGTTCTAATTAGTTGTACATGACAGTAGAATACATTTATACATTTTGATAAATCATACATAAACAGTTAAATCTAGATTACTTATAATACCTAATGCCTGCACATCACTTTATTCCTGCAGGTTCAGGAATAGTACTCCACATGGCAAATTCAAGTTTTGCTTTTTGGAACTTTCTGGAATTTTTTTTTTTTCTGGGTGTATTTGACCTGTGATTAGTTGTACCCCTGGAGGTGGAATCTATGAATACAGGGGGCTGATATTTGATTCCATTTTCTGTGTCCCAGTTCAGAAGAATAGTGTGAAACAAGTTCCTCTAGCCACTCCAAAACTACCAACAGTTCTCAAGATTGATACAGGAACCATTTATGAGTTCAGTGGAAAGGCATGGTCCATGGAAAATGGAAATGAAGTCCCCAAATCTTGGCTTGAAAATGTAGGTTTAACATCTCTGGTCACAATTTCCTCCTCCTGATGAGTGAACTATGGGGGTAGACAACCAGTAGGTCTGTTCTGCCTCCAAAATGTTCATGATTGTTTTCCCATCAGGTCTCAGCTACATCATATCCAGACAGTTCAGGCTATCATCTACACAAACAAGGTTTTTGAAGTTTGGTGTTTGCTTTAAACCTGTGTCTTTTGCAGTGGTGTAGATACAGAGGGATTTACTTTGGCTTCATCTTGCCTTTGATTTTGTCATTCATTTGTCCTATGGAGAGAAGAAGATTGATGTGAACAAAAAGCCACAGCCTAGTATTCAGTAGAATCTCTTGTTCTGAGGTCCCTCTCTGATGGACAGCAGGCCTATGGTGGGTCTAGGCCCACATATTCTCACTTTTGGCGATAATTTATAAGGTATTTTTCAACTCAAAAACTCAAACATAAGATAATAATAATAAAGATACTATTCAAGTATAGAATAAACACAGAAAATGTGAAATTCAGACATCTTTGGGTGATACGTACACACAAAGCTCTCTTTATCTGCAGGTTTCATATCTGAAGACTCAACCACCCTAGGAAAAATTTTTTCTCTTCTTCTCCTTCTTTTTCTTTTGGTGCTAAGGATCAAACCCAGGGCCTCTCACTAGGTGAGCACTCTACCCCTGAGCTACACCCCAACCTCCAGGTCAAAAAATTTTGGAAAAAAAATAAAATGCATTTCTGTAGAACATTTATATACTTTTTTCCTTCTCATTACTTTCCTAAACAATACTGCTATACTGGCATAGTATTAGATATTGTAAGTAATCTAGGGATGATTTAAAGTATCCAGGAGAAGGTTCATAGGTTCTAAGCAAACACTATGCAATTTTATATCCAGGATTTTCGCATCTGTGGATTTTGGTGTCTGAGGGGAATCTTGGCACCAATATCCCAAGGATTCTGAGGGACAACTGCATATGTAGACGCGTGTGTACGTGGTTAAAATCATCACTGCCATCATCATTCTAACTTGCAGCTGAACACTTCAAAACACTGGACTAGGACTGGAGTGTAGTTCCTCAGTGGTAGAGCATTTGCCTAGCATGTGCAAGACCCTGGGTTCAATTCCCAGCACCACAAAATTTAAAAATAGACATATTGGACTAGTTCAGAGGTACATTTTTGTCCCTATGTTTTTGTTTCTGTTTTTGCTTGTTTATTTTTGTTTTTGATACTAAGTATTGAACCCAGGGGTGCTTTACCACTGAGCTACTTCATGAGTCCTTTCTGGTTTTTTTGGTTTGTTTGTTTGTTTGTTTGTTTGTTTTGAGACAGTGTCTCACTCAATTGTTAAGACTGGTCTCGAACTTGGGATCCTTCTGCCTCAGCCTCTGGAGTTGCTGGGATTAATAGGTGTGTGCTACTATGCTCAGCTGCCCACATGTTCTTGCTGGAATTCTTAGTGCACAGTTAACATTCAGTAAAGATTTCTTGAATGAAGGGCTGAGCATATTGTTTGGTGGTAGAACACTAGCTTAGCGAGTATAAGGACCTGGGTTCCATCTCTAGTATAGCAGCAACAACAGCAAAAACAACAAAAAGGTTTGTCAATTGAATGAATATTCACATGCAACTGGAACAGATCCAAAAATAGAGGAGTTATTTTTCTGTCCATCCACTCTTGCCACCCTGTAAACTAAACATCTTCTTTATGGTGGCAACAGTAGCCACATATGACATTTACTGAGGTTTTCTGTTTCAGACACTGGATACATATTATCTTATTTATCAGATTCAAAAAACTACCTGCAACCTTAAGGAAATTACTTCTTTGAGTGTCAGTTTCCTCATTTGGGAAAGAGGGACAAATCTTGCCAGGCATGGTTGCACATGCTTGTAATCCCAGTGGCTAAGGCAAGAGGATCACTGGTTGGAGGCCAGCCTCAGCAACTTAGCAAGGCCCTAAGCAACTTAGCAAGACCCTATCACAAAATTAAAAAAAAAAAAAAAAAAAGAGTTGGGGATATAGTTCAGTGAATAATGCCCCTGGGTTCAATTCTCAGTAGCAAAAAACAAAAAAGAACAAAACAAAAAAACAAGTAAAATAATTATTTTGCAATATTTTGGGGAGAGAGAATATTTTTAAATGCCTCACACATTGCCTTTTCCTTAGTAGAAAAGTTCAATAAATCGTAATTATTTTCATCATAATTTATTACCTTCTATTTTGCTTTGTATAGTGAAACAGAAGACCAATTAAACAAAAGTAAAATAATTTTGTCCAATTATTTTATGTGACATAATAATCTGGCTAGATAAGAAAAAAAACTGGTAAAATTAATTTAAATTCTGAATGATGGAATATCTTTAAGTAAACAGTTTTATTTTAAAACCAGTCAAGTACAAAAATAGTGGAGATTCTAAAGAGAATAACTTAAATGGATAGATTAAAATGTTTATAATTCACATGTAAATTATTACTAAGTATGGTCTGCTCAAGATATTTGAACATAATTTGTTCTCTAAAGTAATTTAAACATTAACTTTATGAATATAGTTTATACTATAATTTGATTAATCGTAGTGAAAAGGTAAACTTTTGCTAAGCTTTGGTTAAAATTGTCTCCAACTCCAAATAAGTATATCAAGATTGGTGAGGTTCCACAGGAATAAAACCTATTTGGGATTATCTGTTGATACTATACTCTTGGAAGATTGGCAGAATTTAACTTTACTCCTTACTTCTTATAAATAACTAGAAATTTTCATTGGAGTTTTTGAAGTCTATAAATAACTTACACTACATCTTTTATTCAAGGTCAAAATCCAGTAATTCTTTCCATTTTGGTTATTTATAGCTTTCATCCAGACAATGCATTATACTTTGAGCTTAAATTTTCCTTACCTTGAATGTGCTTTCTTAGCCTGCAAAATATCACTATTCTAAAAGATTTATTTAAATATAAAGAGTACCAGAAGTGCACAAAACTTTTTAAATGACTTTTATTTTCATAGGATTTTTGCTGAATTTGAAAGGTGTTCATTGCTGATTGTCCCCAGGCTATAAGTAAATCCTCACATTGCCAATTAAACTTATTTTCTCTATAGATTTTAAAAGTTATGGATTTCAAATCACACAGAAATATATATGTATATATATAGATATATCTATATCTATATATATTCCATATAATGGACACTGAAGCCCAGAAAGGTCTTACAATTTTTTTGTAAACCCATGACAATCAAAAATAAATCTCCGTTAAGATTCTTATTGCCATGTATGATTACACAAATGGTGTGAATCTACATTGTGTACAACCATAGAAATGAAAAGTTCTACCCCATTTGTGTCGAATGAATCAAAATGCAGTGTGTAAAAATTTAAAAACAAAAATTAAAAAAAAGAAGATTCTTATTGCCAGACACAATGGTTGAGGCTGTAACCTCAGTGCCTCAGGAGGCTGAGACAGGAGGATCTCAAATTCAAAACCAGCCTTAGCAGTTTAGGGAGACCCTGTTTCGAAACAAAAAAAATATAAAGAGCTGAGGATGTAGCTCAGTGTATTGGGTTCAATCCCCAGTGTAAAAAAAAAAAAAAAAAAAAAGAAAAAGAAAAAGAAAAAAGCCTTATTATGTCTCAAACAAGCACATAGCACATATCAATGTAACTGCTTGAACCTAGGGATGCTTTACTACTGAGCTATATCCCCAGCCCTTTTTATTTTTTTTTTCTTTCTTCCTTCCTCCCTCCCTCCCTCCTTCCTTCCTTCCTTCCTTCCTTCCTTCCTTCCTTCCTTCTTTCTTTCTTTCTTTCTCTTTCTTTCTTTCTTTCTTTCTTTCTTTCTTTCTTTCTTTCCTTTTCTTTCATTATTTATTTATTTACTTATGGTAGTAGGAATTGAACCTGGGAGTGATTTACCACTGAGTCATATCCCCATGCCTTTTTATTTTTTATTTTGAGTCAGGGTCTCCTTAAATTGCTGAGACTGACTTTGAGCCTCCTGTCTTAGCCTCCCAAATTGCTGGGATTACAAGTGTTCTCCACCACACCCAGTCCTCTTTATTTTTATTTTTTTATTTTGGAACAGGGTCTCATTAAGTTGCTTAGGGTTTCACTGAATTGCCGAAGTTGGCCTCAAACTTGTGATCCTGCCTCAGCCTACAGAGCTGCTGGGATTACAGGAATGGGCCACTGTCCAGTGGAAAGTCACTCTTATATTCTATTTAACATGTTCTGTGAAGATTTTAATGGGCTGTAAGGAAAGTGTCCAGAAGTCAGAGAACGAGTTTTAGTCCCAGTCTACATCAGAACAGGCTCTGCATGCTCAGAGTCAGCTGGAGCCGAAGAGTCCCACAATAATCCTATGCAGGAGGAGTCTCTGTGAAAATGGGCTGCCTGGCCTGTGTAGGGTGATTATTGAGGTCCCTGCTCGACCCCCACCCTCTCACTCTCAGCAGATGACCTCATCTCGTCCCCTAGAGAAAAACAGAAGTTATCTGGCAGGAAGCCCCTCAAGTTCCTGCAATCTGGCCCTCCTCCGCTTTCTACCAACATCTCTCTCAGCACCTGGCCTCACTGCTTCCTCTTGTTTTCATAGGAAGAGACAGTGTGTCAGCCCACTCAAAGCCCCTCCTTCAGCTGTGCTCAACCCCCACTCCCCGCTACAGTCCCGATCGCACCCCATCGACCATGGTCTCTCTTTCTCTCCCTGTAGATTCTTCTTTTCCTGACTACACTCTTCCCTGGCAGAGCTAAGCTCCTGCAGTAGTTTATACTTGCAGTATGCACTTCCAGACCTCCTGTCCCCTTTCTAACATCAGCCACGTGTCTGCTGCCATGTAGTGGCATTGACCCTGCTCAAACAAAGGTCAAAGGTCATTCACAACAAAGGGCCAAATCCAATGGGCACTTTGCAGTCCTCCCTTGACTCACTCAACATCATCTCTTCTGTTGGTCACCTTGCTCCAAAATAATGATGCTACAGGGCTGGGGGTGTGGCTTAGTGGTAGGATGGTACCTAGCATCATGAACACCTGGGTTTGATCCCAACCTCACTCCTATGTACATACATACACACATACATAAAACGATGGTGATAATGATACACCAAAGAATTCTGCCACCAGTTCTTCCTCAAAGTGCTAACATCTGTCCATTTCTGATTACCTTAGTTTCCTACCTGGACTTTTCTGAGCTCCAGACAAAAATGTCTGATTGATTGCTAAATATTTCAAAACTTTTCCTTTTGTCTAGTTTTTCAATTTTACTGACAAAATTCATAGTAGCTATTTATGACTTTTTAAAATTTCATATGTCTTGGGCTGAGAATGTACTCCAGTGGTAGAGTGCTTGCCTAGCATGCAGTAGGGCTTTGGTTCAATCCTCATTTCTTGATATTATTTGACCTCTCAATCTGATAGAGTTTTGCCATTTCAAAGAAACAACTTTCACCATGCATGGTGGCACGTGCCTGTAATCCCAGCAATTTGGGAGGCTAAGGCAGGAGGATTGCAAGTTGGAGGCCAGCCTCAGCAACTCATCAAGACCCTCAGCAAATTAGTAAGGCTCTATCTTAAAATTTTAAAAAATCTAAAAGGACTGGGGATGTAGTTCAGTAGTAAAGCACCCCTGTTTAATCTCCAACACAAAAGAAAAAAAGAAAAACAATAAATCTAAGAAAGAGCTTTCATGTTGCTCATCTCCACAGATTTATTTTGTTTTGTTTTCCATTTTATTTCTCCGCCTATCTGTATTATGTTTCCTTTCTTGGGTTTTACTCTTGATGGGGGTTTTGTTTATTTTTGGAAGAGTACTCACTCATCTGTAATTTTCTTACTTTTTTTGTTGATGGAATGAAAGATTGTAGTAGATATTTGTTTTTGTTTCAGAGTTATCTAAATCTCCTCACTAAGTTGAGATAATCACCCACCCCTGTTTTGCTGGGAGACAAAGGCTTCCTCTTACTAGAGAAGCAAAACAAGCCCAATATTTTCTGTCTCCACTTTTCAACATGCAGAATCCTAAGTTGCCATTCTTGGCTCTCAGCAAATTAGCTTCTGATGCATATTGTTGCTGAAGTCTGATATCAATCTGATTGCTATTTCTTTGCTTTTGCTCTGGATTTTCTGACAGTGTTTTAAGATTTTTTCTTCATCCTTGAGCTTTTGTGGTTTCAACTATAATGTATTTAGGCATTTTAATTATTATGTATTTTCCTTGGTACTAGGAGTCCCCTTTTAATATAAGACCTCGTGTCCTATTTCTCTTCTGAAAAACTTTCAGTCATTTAAATATTGCTGACTCACATGTTCTGTCAATTCTCTTGGGATGTCTGTGTGTGTGTGTGTGTGTGTGTGTGTGTGTGTTACTGGGCATTAAACCTATGAGCGCGGTACCCCAGCCTGTTTTATTTTGAGACAGGGCTTTGCTAAGTTGCCTAGGCTGACCTCACACTTGTGGTCCTCCTGCCTCAGCCTCCCTGAGTCACTGGGATTACAGGTATGTGCCACCAAGCCCAGCTGGACTGTCTTATTTTTGATGCCTGTGATTGCCTCTGGATCTGTGTATCTCTAAGTGCTTTTACACATTATTTTTTGTCTCTCTGAGCTGGATGCTGGGTGAATTCTTCACTACTATCTTCAATTAACTATGTCCATCCAGAGTTTACCTCTTCCACTAGACTTTTCAAATTAGATTGAGTATCTGTTAGTGGAGCCCTAGGCCAGAAGCCTGATTCTAGAGATCCAATAAATCAGGTCTGGTCACTTGCCCCCAAAACCAAACAGAAAAGATAATGATGAAAAAGCTTGAAAGGAACTTTATCAGTCAAGGAACTGACAATGACTTGGTGGTTTTCTAGAAAGGGGAATGAGGACAAGGGTTGGGGGTTGTATAGCTGAAGGCCAAAGCAGGTGATCTTGATTAGGTGTGGTCTGTCCATCATTGTCACAGGATTGGACAGGTGGGGCCTTGTGGGATATATGAAACTCCTCACTTTGCCTGGGTTACTTCCACTCATCATGAGATGTTTATGGATCTATTGTTCCTGGAATCCAAGGTGACTCAGAGCAAAGGAGACAGATTCAAAATGGAAGCAGAGATGCCAAGTCTTTAGTCCTTCTTTTAGCCATGCATGGAATATTTGCAGGCAAAAGTGAAGAGTCTACATTCTTGTTACATAATCTTGTTCAAGATTTCTAATTTTCATGTTTGCCCTATTCTTATTTTCTTTGTTCTTATGTATAATTTCTTTCTTCCTTCCTTCTTTCCTTCTTTTTTCTTTCTCTCTCTCTCTCTCTCTTTCTCTCTCTCTCTCTCTCTCTCTTTCTCTCTCTCTCTTTCTCTATCTATCTATCTATCTATCTATCTATCTATCTATCTATCTATCTATCTATCTATCTATCTACTAGGGCTTAAACCCAGGGATGCTCTACAGTAAACTACATCCCCAGCCCTTTTTGTTTTTTATTTGAAGACAGGGCTTTGCCAAGTTGTCTGACTTGGACTTGAACTTGTGATTCTCCTGCCTCAACTTCCTGAGCCACTGAGATCACAAGCATGGATCACCATGCCCAGCTCATGCCTTTTTCATTGCTTTGACTCTTTCATTTATCTTTTTGAACATTCTAAGCAATTTTAAAAAATTTTAAAGAGATTATTCCAGTCATTTAATTTCACCTGGAGTGAATTTTTGCACTGAAAGGTGATTTCACCTGTCATCTGTATAGATTCTTCATTTCCAGGGACAGAATTGTATGTTCACACCTTTAGTTTGGCCTTATGGTAGGTGGAGTAGTTTTTGTCTTGTAGCTTTGGGTTTATGTATATTATTTGCTTTGGCCTTTGTGATATTGTGAAACATATTTGGTCTTCATTTGTTTCTTGGCATACAGCTCCTAAAATGTTTGGAATCTCTGGAATGGTGTGTCTGTTGTACACTAGTGAGATGGCTGGTGACCCTTAGATATCTTTGGGATGGGAAGTGGTCACCAGAAAGATGGATCTACCATCAGGGATGTGACTTTCAACCAGTCCCCCCAACATCCAGGAAGGGGAAAGGCGCAAAGTTTAAATTGATCACCAATAGCCAATGATTTAACCAATCATGCAATGTATTGACACTCCCATTAAAACCCTCAAAAGACTGGGTTTTGGGGGACTTCTGGATGGCTGAACATGTGGAAGTTCCTGAAGAGAGGCGGGCTCAGAAAGAGTAAGGTTTCTCCATACCCCTTTCCCACATGCCTTACCTTATATGTGTCTTCATCTGCATCCTCTGTACTGTACTTTATAACAAACCAATAAGTAAAGCATTTCCCTAAATTCTATATCATTCTAGCAGATTGATAAAACATGAGGAGGTGGTTATTGGGAGCCCTGATTTATAACTGGTTGGTCAGAAACACGGACCACAACCTGGGGCTTGCACTTGGCATCTGAAGTGAAAGGCAATCTTCTGAATCTGAGCTCTCAACCTGTGGGCTTGACACTATCTACCTGGATAGTGAATTAACCATGGATTAGGTTAACACACTCATAACCTAACCATTTTTGCCCCTGAACATTCTTGCATAGTTTCACACATGACCTTTTGGGGGACACCTCATATCTAAACCCTCATTGTAAGTATGTGTATGAAAAAGCTCTTCCGATTTTGATGGGATTCATCCAGTTATGCTTGGAGGATTTATATAGCAAGAAGGGCTTAAAAAGGGGGATGGGGAAGTCTCACAGTTAATTCTTTGTAAGCTGTTGAAGCAAGTGAGTAGTTGGACCCGAGCACACATAAGACCCAGTGTGGAGAGGCTACGGTTTATGAGCCATAGTGGGAGAAATGAGAACAACTACCCAGTGAACTCCACAAGGAAGTGAGTTCAGCTGCTGGGTGCACACCTGTCATCCCAGCTTCTGGGAGATTGAGGCAGGAGGATCTCAAACTGAAGGCCAGCCTGGGTAACTTGGCAAGACTGTCTCAAAATATGAAATGGGCTGGGGCTGTAGCTCAGTGGTAGAGCACCCCTGGGTTCAAACCCCAGTACTGGGGGGAAAAAGAAAAGAAAAGAAAAGAAAGAAAAGACTGAGTGAGTCAGGAATAGGAAAAACAATTTGGTTTTCTTTTATCTCATATTGAGCCTTATTTAAAATGATTTGAAACATACACATGCTGTCAGGCTTGTTGTAACCACTCTGATTATTTGTCATGAGAGGAACATGAACAAGACAACTGCTGTCCCTCCAGCCTGGGCTCCTTACTGAGAAATGTGAAGGAAACCACATGCCCTCGGAAGCATTTGGCTCCAGCAGAATTAGACACACATTGACCAGAATGGAAGTCAATCTGAAGCCCGGTGCCTGGAGCCCAGAGGCTGGTCCCAGAGCCTGGAGTCCAACCACATCCCACAAGTGACAGTTTTCCAACGGTCCCAGGTGCTTGAGAATAAATGGTTATGTTTTAATCTCCTGAGTTTTGCCATAACACAGTGTAGTGGCAATAGCTGAATAGTGTTTTATTTCATTTGTTTTCTTTGCGTTTTGAGATTTGGGGTTTGCGGTCTTATTTTAAATGCAAGAGATTTTATTTTCCTCTTTCTTCTTTGGGCTTATCACTACCTGTTCAATATTCTTCAGAAGCATCTGACACTATGTTCAGAGTCAAGTTTTCAGTTGATTTTTCACATCCTGTCTATACTAGGGTAATATTGGGTATAGCTACATCTGGTCTTTGAGCCAGAGTGGCTTGGTTCAGGTACTTGTGAGCTGTGTGGGCATCTTTCTGTCTGTCTAGGTATGAAACTCACATACGGTGGAGACCCAGATACTCTGTGGTTGTACCGCTTCAGTTTCCAAAGCCAGGCCCTGCTTGCAGGGTATCCCTGAAAAGCAAACCTGGGTCACTCAACTGCCTTGCCTATAGTTGTTGTCTTCATTCCCACGGAGCATCAGCTCTCCTTCTAACTGCTTCTAGACAGGGGCCACTGGGGCCTGCAGCTTCACTCCTCCTTACATGTTTGACCTTCTCTGTATTTAGTCCATTGCTCTATTTACCTTTCTTTTGATTGTTTGTTTTTGCTGTACTGGGTATTGAATTCAGGGCTTGGTGCATGCTGGGCAAGTGCTCCACCAAGTTATATCCCAGCTTTTGAGATGGTGTTTTAGTCAGCTTTTTCGCTGCTGTGACTAAATGATCTGACCAGCACAATTATAGAGGAGGAAAGGTTCATTTGAGGGCTCCTGGTTTTCAGAGGTCTTAGTCCATAGAAGGCCAGCTCCATTCCTTGGGACTCCAGGTGAGGCAAACATCATGGTGGAAGAACCTGGCAGAGGGAAGCAGCTTGCGACATCAGGAAGCAGAGAGAGCAAGACTCCACCACTCTCCAGATACAAACTATATACCCCAAAGCCAGGCCTTAATTCCCACCTCCTCCAGCCACACCCCACCACTTCAATTAACCCCATCAGAGATTAATTCACGGATTGGGTTAAGACTCTTGCAACCCAGTCGTTTTTCTCCTCTGAAACTTCCTGCATTGTCTCACATGTGAGCTTCTGGGGGACACCTCACATCCAAACCATAACAGATGGCAGTCGTTTTAAGTTTTTCTGAATATCCTTCTCCCACCACTATTTTGTGTTTGATCTGGAGAAGGAGCATGCTTCCACACCCAATCTCACAATGCTGTCCTGACCACAGTTCTCCAGGACATTTCTATTTCATATTCAACCAGGCACTGGTGCTTCATACATTCAAAACAAAATGGAGAGTCCGATCATCCTTCTTCCATAATACCACTACTTTCTGGATTCTCTATTCTGGTGCATAGTAACATTTTCTATTCATTTGATTGAGTCAGAATTCTCATTCTATTTTTTTTTTTTTTCCTTTCTTTCTTCTCATCTTTTACATGCGCCTATTTCAGCCTGAGTGTTAGCTCCCACCCTCAACCCCTGCCAGTCCTTATCTCATCTGCGACATTTGATAAAATGCACATGGTACTGAATTACAGGCATGGACAGGGCCTTGATTTCCTCCCAGTCACAGATCTAGCTACCCCTGCTACTGACCTTCATGAAACTAATCTACTGATAGTTTCTGACTTAACCCGTTTGTGACTTCCTTCCTTTTCTTTTTGGTACTGCAGATTGAACCCAGGAGCTCTTTACCAGTGAGCTGCATTCCCACTTCTTTTTAGTTTTCACTTGAGACTGCATCTTGCTAAACTGCTAGGGTCTTGCTAAATTGCTGAGGCTGGCCTCCAATTTTCAATCCTCCTATCTCAGCCTCCCAAGTTGCTGGAATTACAGACATGCACCACCATGCCCAAATTGCATCTCTCTTTTCATGCCTTTTGTTCTAACTGAAATTTCTTTTCTCCATGACCACTCCGGTCTATCATATCCTTCACTCCCCATTCTTCCTCTGCCTGTGGTCCTTCTGACAAATCTTCAAGACTCAGGATTCACTTATTCTGAGGCTGGTATGGTGGCCCACAGTTGTACTCTCAACTACTCCAGAAACTTGAAGTGGAAGGATTGCCAATTCAAGGCTGGTCTAAGCAACAGAGTGAAACTCTGTCTCAAACTAAAGTTTAAAAAGGGCTGAGAATGTAGTGCTTACCTAGCATGTGTGAGACCCTAGGTTCAGTCCCAGAACCATACACACACACAAGGAACCATTTATTCTGAAAATCACTTCCAAAAACACCACTCCTCCTTCCCCCCACAACAGTGGGCCAATCCCTTTCTCATGCCCTCAAGGAACCTGATATTGTCCCTCTCTTCTAGAATCTAGGATGCTACATGGAATGAGCTTGTATACCTTCATTTTTCCAACTGGACTATAACCTCCTCTACAACTGATTTCTTTTTATTTTTCATTACCTGACACATATTCTGACACACAGCATAAACCAGTGAATGTATTGCCAGGTTGAATGAAACATAGGTAAGTCTTTTCCAACATTATGCTTCAAATGCATATTTTTAACTAAGTCATGTAAATGACTGTTTATAGATACCATCCATAAATGATGTTTCAGAACTCAAAATATAATGGCAGTAAAATTGATGGTTGCTTTAATAAATGTTTCTAGTATATATTCAGGTTTGTTTTTTTTTATAGTTTTAGGCCAAAGATAAAACATAAAAGAAGACCCCCAGGTAAAAGGTAACTTACAGCAAGTTTATATTGTACACAATTACTTTTAATGTAGTATTTATATTTTTATTAAAATTACTTGATTATAGTTTTATTCCAGTGGGAATCTTTTATTTGTAGTTGTTTGGATTTTGTGACATTGTTTCTTTAAGGACTTGAAAAGCTATTCAATAAAGACCTTATGTCATGTAGTACATTTGAAATATTTTGGAAATCAGAAAATTCACCCCAATCTCTGCCTAAGTTGGCTACCCCAAAATTTTCAGGCTCAAGTTGGAGATTTCAAGCACTATCAATGGCAGGAAATCTGAAAGTTTGGTTCAGGTCACACACTGCCCAACAAACCTAGCTCGTCATTCAGTCCATATTCACATAGTACCTACCAGGGATCATCTCCAGCACAGGAAACACAGTATTGACAAGATAGTGGTGGTTCCTGCCCTTCATGGTCTTAGTGCTTATTGGGGAAAGAAACAATTAAACATGATAAATATCATGTGTAAGTGCTGATGAACTAAACTTTTAAGAGTGCGAGAAACAGTGGGGCATATAATCCCAGCAACCCAGGAGGGTAAAGCAGGAGGGTCACAAGTTCAAAGCCAGTCTCAGCAACTTAGTGAGGCCCTAAGCAACTTAGTGAGATTCTGTCTCAAAGTGAAAAGTGGAAAAAAAAAAAAAAAAAAAAAAAAGCACCCCTGGGCTCAATCTCCGGTATCAAAAGAAAAAAATAAAAACAAAATTGGAAATTGTGAACATTTAAATAATTACTGAAACTTATATAACAACCCCCTAGGATGCTTGTGGGTCTACAGATCAGGTAGAACTGATCAGGTAGAGGTTGAGGCAGCAGGATTGCAAATTCAAGATCAGCCTCAGTAACTTAGTGATGCCCTAAGCAACTCAGTAAGACCCTGTCTCTAAATAAAACACAAAAAGGCCTGGGGATGTGGCTCATTGGTTAAGAGCCCCTAGGTTCAATCCCCAGTACCAAAATAATAATCAATCAATAAATTTTATTTTATGTTATTTTGGTATGAAGGATCAAACCCAAGGGCACTTTACCTCTGGACTACATCTTCAGATCCTTCCCTTTATAACAAAATTTGAGACAGGGTCTCGCTAAGTTTCAGCGGCTGGCCTCAAATTTGTAATCCTTCTGCCTTAGTCTTCCAAGTCCTAGGATTACAGGTGTACACCACTATGCCTGACTGCCCTCATTTTATTTTATTTTATTTTTTATTTTTTGGTTCTGGGGATTTTACGCAGGGACATTTTACCACTGAGCTATCTCCCTAGTCCTTTTTATTATTTATTTGTTTGTTTGTTTGTTTGTTTGTTTATACATACCAGGGATTAAACCCAGAGGTTCTTAACTACTGAGCCACATCCCAAGCCCTTTCCCTACCACCCCAAGCCCTTTCTATCATTTATTTTGAGACAGGATCTCGCTAAATTGCTTAGGGTCTCGCCAAATTATTGAGGCAAGCTGGCCTTGAACTTGCAATCCTCCTGCTTCAGCCTCCCAAGTTGCTGGAATTACAGGCATGTGCCACAGTGGCCAACCTGGCTGTCCCCATTTTAAAGAGAAAACAAAACAAAACTGAGGGCTCTGAGAAGTAAAGTAACTTGTTCAAGATCCCAGAGGTGATCATGGTCAGATCCAGGACTCACACTCATGGCTGGACCACCTCAGTTTGGTTTTGATCTTTTCCGTGCTGTCTGAGCTGCAGGAACTCACTATGTGGATTGTGTGGAGATAACAGTACACTACTTTCTTTGCCAGGCAGGGAAAATGACGAGAACTGGGAACTTCAGTTGACTGGTGTGGATTGCCAAAGATCATTCTGATCATTTTCTATCTGAGCGTCTGAAAAGTGATTGAAATCACTTTTTGATTTTTTTTTTTGATGGTGAATATTATGATTTTTCTCTTTCAAAAGAGTGATATTGAAAGTTATAGTGTCCATTAGGAATGCTTCATTGGTATTCATATATATGCACTGAGTATTTTTCTAACAAAATTAAAATTCCAGTAGGGCACAGTGGTGCATGCCCGTAAACCTAGTGGCTTGGGAGGCTGAGGCAGGAGGATTACAAGTTCAAAGCCAACTTCAGCAATTTAGCAAGTCCCTAAATGACTCAGCAAGATCCTATCTCTAAATAAAATATAAGAAAAGGTCTGAGGATGTGGCTTAGTGTTTAAGAGTCCCTGGGTTCAATCCCTAATACAAAAAATCAAAACATAACAAAACAACAACAACAACAAAATTCCTTGCCGGGCGTGGCGGTGCAGTCTGTAATCCCAACAAATCAGGAGGCTGAAGCAGGAGGATCACAAGTTTGAAGCCAGCCTCAGCAATTTAGTGAGACCCTAAGCAACTTAGTGAGAACCTGCCTGAAAACAAAAAATAAAAAGGGCTACAAATGCAGCTCGGTGATAAGTCACCCCTGGATTCTATTCCTAGTACAAAAGAAAAATTGAATTCCAGAGTCAATTATGGTGGTACATATTCCTACAAAACCTAGCAACTCATGAGGCTGAGGCAAAAGGATCACAAGTTTGAAGCTCTCAACACTACAAAAAAGAGGGGACCAGGGATGGACGTAGATCTGTAGTAAAGCACCCTTGGGTTCAATTTCCAGTACTGGAATTTAAATCCTAATTCCACTTGCTTTTATTATTAGCTCTGAATACAATTCCAGTTCTCTGTTAGCTGTGAAACTGCAAGCATAGTAAGGGAAAAGTCATGTATGTTTCAGTAATTAAAAGAACCCTAGGGCTGGGGTTGTGGCTCAGTAGTAGAGCACTCCCCTAGAACGAGTGAGGCACTGGGATCGATCCTCAGCACCACATAAAAATAAATAAGTTAAATAAAGGTATTGTGTCCATCTACAACTAAAAAATAAAAATAAAAAATAAATAAAGAACACTAGCTGGGCACAGTGCGCATGCCTGTACTCCCAATGACTAGGAAGACTAAGGCAGGAGGATCACAACTTACTGAGGCCCTAAGCAACTCAGTGAGACTCTGTCTCTAAATAAAATATTAAGAAGGGTTGGGGATGTGGATCAGTGGTTAAGTGCCCCTGGGTTCAATCCCTGGTACCAAAAAAAAAAACCCCACTATTTCCAATTTTAACTCTTATTTTTAAAATGAGAATTTTAAAAAAACTGTGTTTACATGAAAGAGAAAGAGAACATCTGTAATTGAAATGTCTTATTTTTGCTTTTTTTTTTTTTTTTTTTTGCAGTGCTGGGGATTGAAGAAATGTTTTTAAGTCTGAAAACTTCTCTGAATGTGTTGAATACAAAACAGTCCTTGCTCCTCCTTTATTTCCTCATTCATATTTTTGTCAATTAGTGAAATTTATTGTTCCTAAAAATCATATGAAACATTTTGCAGCCACTTCATATTTCAACAGAACTATAATCTTCTTGATAAAGTGAAATCACACTAGTTTTTAAGAAAACATACCAAGCAATGACTATCTCAGGAATGTGTAAGTAGTTTTTATCTTATTTCTTCACCTCCTTTAAAGAATGGAGATTCATTTAGTTGAAATTCCCTTTGGCAACTACTTATGCAGGGGTTCCCTCCTCCCCTGGACACACTTCCCTGCCCCCAGACATTGGGGATTGAACCCAGGGATACTATATCACTAAGCTATAGCCCCAGCCCTTTTTATTTTTATTTTGAGATAAGGTCTCAATAAGTTGCTTTAGGACCTTGCAAAAATTGCTGAGGCTGGCCTCAAATTTTTAATCCTCCTAGCTCAGCCTCCTGAATTGCTGGATTTACAGGCATGCACCACAAGTCCCAGCCATTTACACAGTTTGGGGTCTTCCATTATAATAACTTGATTTCCTTGGTTTTGGAGCTGGGAATGTAGCACAGCAGTAGAGCACTTTCCTAGCATGTACAAAAGTCTGGGTTCAATCCTTAGTAGCAGGGGCAGGGGGAAGTTGAACTTCTTTGGTTCCTGTAACATATTGAGGTGGTTCTCAAGGTCGAGTGTCAACAGGACACTGATGGATATAGATTTTGGGGGTGATACATGTGAAGTGATTGAGTGCAACTAGGAATGTCTCACTATTCTGTTACTAGACAACAGAACTGCTATTTGTATGAATTTACTGGTTGACCTTATCCAGCTTTCTGATATGATGAGGAAGCAAATCCCTCACATACACACACACACACCTTTCTTTGTTGTTGGATGAGACCAGCTGTTTCATCACGTTGTAAATCCTCAGTGTGGATTCTCTGCCGCCGGAGGGATGTTGGAGTCACGCACACCTGAACTTGGAACCCAGTTATACCATTTATCAACAGAGTGGCACTGGGAAAGTTGCTCGACCTCTCTGAACTGCACATTTCTCCAGTGTAAAATCAGGGCAATGTGTCCCTCATAGAAGTATTGTGAGGACTAAAGGAAAGTGCGTAACCCATACGACCATTCACAAGTGCCTGCTGTTGTCAATTATCAATCTGTCAGATGTTTTTAAAAGTTCCTTATCTTTGGGATTTATTGCATGGCCACTATCTATAATGTTGTCTGATTCAATGACCTTCTGTCCTCCAAAGTTTTCTGATCTCTCGGTGTACTCTTTACTAATTTGTAAATCAACACTTCCCTGACATCTGAAAACCCAGACTTGTTAAGCCCTAAGTTAGGTGAAAATTTTAGAAGGTTTCCCCTTCAACGGGTCTGTGCTTCAAAGTCAGAGACTCCATCTGGAAGCCCAGGTTTCTGCTAGGTGCCATTTATTTATTTATTTATTTGGCACCAGGGATTGAACCCAGAGGCATTTAAGCACTGAACTACATACTTAGTCCTTTTTATTTTATTTTATTTTTTTATTTTCAGACAGGGTCTCACTAAGTTGCTCAGGGTCTTGCTAACTTGCTGAGGAGGCTGATCTCAAACTTGTGATCCTCCTGCCTCAGCCTCCCAGTGTTGCAGGGTGCAACACCACGCCTGGCACATCCGTCATGTAAAGAGTGTTGTGGGGGGTTCCTACCTGTTGGACTCTGGGCTTCTCTTGCTGTCAGCCTGCTCATCGTAGGGAACGTGCTTGGATGAACTTTGTGATCTCTTTCAGGTCTAGACTGTGAGTCTAGACCTGCCTGTTTAATGACCCTACCAGTCAGCTCTTGTACCAATCTTCTTAGAGATGCCAACCAAATTTTATCATAACCCAGCCCTCTCAGGTGAGTTCCTTACCCTGATGTCATAGTCTTCTGCCACCTTCATGAGTCTGCACTGACATACCTTGCCTTGGTGCTCAAATGTCAAAGTCAGAACAGCCTTGGTGATGCAGATCTTCAGAGCTAGAATCACCATAAACCAAAAAGAAACATGGATCATGTGAAAAGTACCTGAATGGAAGACTGTAAATACTGATGCTGGTTTTTAGGATTGAAAAATATTAACACATCAATATCAATTAGATGATGGGAAAAGATGGTGAATGATGATGTTCATTAAATATTGCCTATGGTTTAACAAAATGAAACCTTGGTTATCAGGGAAAGGTAAGCAGAGCTGCAAATGACGTCGTTATTTTATTCATTGTTCTTAGATCAAGTTAGAGATAAGAGAGAGTGCTGGATAAATCCCATCACGGAGTAGGTTTCCTCAGACGAGACAGGAGTCATTCATTCAACACACTAACACGTTCTTCTTGATTATCTATGTTATGCCAGTCGGGGTTCTAGATGTTGCTGGTAGCTCCAGAGCACCTGAAGGATTTGACAGTCCAGTGGCAGAGACTGGCTGGTAGCAAAGAGTTTCAACATAGTCTGTGCTGTATGGGAGTGGAGGGAGGAGGGCGACAGTTTGCCTAGGGAGTCTGATAGCATACGATGAGATGTAAGTTCATTTTTTGTGGTGTCCATATGAAGAATCCTTCTTACTGTAATCTGTAAGAATCATTTAGACTCTAAAGAATTTTAACATATCTAAATTTTAGGAACATTCAAACCCAAGTATTGATACTCTCTGAAAGAAAGTCTTTAGTAGATGGGGGTGGGTGGGGTCTAATTACCACTAGTGAGATATATCTAATGAAATATTTTTATACATTATAAAATAGATATTACATATTATGTTATATATGAATATATACTAAATATGTATACATGTTATGTATATGTATGTATATATGTATATATGTATGTATATATGTGTATATATTATATATGTTATGTATATATGTACTATACTATATACTATAAATATACTATATACATTCATATATACATATATTTCAAAAATTATGTATATTATATTTTATGTATATGATTTTTTATATATATATATATATATATATATATAATTCTTTTGGAAGTACTGAGGATCGAACCCCAAGTGCCTGCTGGGAAAGCACTCTATCACCAAGCTACATCCCGTGTGTGTGTGTGTGTGTGTGTGTGTGTGTGTGTACTACTTAGGATAGAACTAAGGGCCCTCATGGATGCTAGGCAAGTGCTTCACCACTGAGCTACATACATCCTCAGCCTTTTTTTATTTTTTGAGACAGGTTCTTGCTAAAGTGCCCAGGTTGGCTTTGAACTTAGGATCCTCCTACCTCCACCTCCCTAATCTCTGGGCTCAAAGGCATGCACCACCACTCCCTGCTAATGAAGTGTATCTTCAAGATGACAAGCCATTGGAACATACCTGAAAAATAGCCAAGCCTCAGAACGTTGCCTTCACTACTTGGAAAGGAAAAGACAGGCATCTGAGGTCAGTCTCCTTGGGGCAGAGTTCTGTTAATTCTGCTTGTTTTATGCCAGAATTTCGAGGATTTTGAAAGATAAACTCATGAATATCATAAATCCATACCTTACTCTCCATTCTTGAATGTATTAGTAGGAATATGAGTACCAACTATGAAAATGTCATACAAAATCAAAATGAGCCAAATCTTGCTGGGTGCAGTGGTGCATGCCTATAATCCCACCAACTCAGGAGGCTGAAGCAGGAGGATGGCCAAGTTTAAGGTCAGTCTCAGCAACTTGGTGAGAGTATCTCAAGTTTTTAAAAGAGTGGGGAGGCTGAGAATGTAGCTCAGTGGTAGAGCACCCCTGGGTTCAATCCTCAGTAACCCCCATCAAAAAGAAAAAAAAAATTGAAAACAATAATGCAGAACAAGAAAAGAACTTCTGTGGCACACAACTCTCTCTCTATCTGATGAATACTTTTCTTGGTATAACTTTGATTCTTCAGATGAATCAAACTTCAGCTCTTTGTAGCTTGCTTTTGAATGCACAGCCAATGCACAATTAAGACATCACTTAGAGGACACACAACTGCCTTTAATGCACACTTTTACAAAAACTATTAAACACAATTTATTGAAACTGTAGTTTTCAAATTGCATAGTGAAAACACCATTAAGAAGGCAGATGGAAGCCAGGCGTGGTGGGGTTTACTGGTAATCCCGAAGACTCCGGAGGCTGAAGAAAGAGATTACAAATGTGAGGACAGCCTCTATAATTTAGTGAGATCCTGTCTCAAAACAAAAACTAAAAAACAAAACAAGACAAAAAAAACAAAAAAAAACCAAAGAATGGGGTATTTTGGGGGGGGGGGGGGCTAGGGATATAGCTCAGTTGTAGAGTGGACCCAGGGTTCAATCCCCAGTACCACAAGTAAAAAAAAAAAAAAAGGATATATGAGATGATATCTACCCCCACTCACTACTCACTTTCCTACTGAATTATCACCCTCAGGCCCTGATGCCGTCCCTCTAGTCTCCTCTGGACACTCCTCACCCCACTCTTTTCTCACTACCTTTAACTACCTAACTGCTGCTCATTTGGTCACTTCTCTCCAGGAAAGATGTCCTTACACTCTCACAGACCAAGCCAAGTAAATATCCCTCCTTGGGGCTTCAATTTTGCCTTTTCACTGCTTTGTAGCAACTATTTGCTTTATTTAGTTTGCTTATCCATCCCTGGGGATTGAACCCAGGGATACTTTACATTAAGCCACATCCCCAACCCTTTTTTATTTTTAGGGTTTTCATTACATTCCTGAGGGTCTTGATAAGTCACTGAGGCTGGCCTTGAACTTTTGATCCTCCTGCCTCGGCCTCCAGAGTTCCTGGGATGACAGGTGTGCACCACCATGACCAGCTCTCCCTAGCACTTTAAATTCTTTAATCCTGGAAACAGTTCTTCTGGAATCTCCAGCTTTCTCCATCATAAATCTTGAAAATTCCTTCATAGCGTGACATGTTTTATGAATTTAATTTTAGTATGTTACTTCCTTTCTGTGAAAGTATGCCTAAGAAGGCAAGATGAAATAGAAAATGAAGTTAACTATCAAAACTATGTCATTAAGACCAAAGAAAAATGCTAGTAAGCTCGTTTCTTGGTGTTTGTTGGAACACACTGACTTGGCTGACCTCCCTTAACCAAACAGTGAGATCTCTGACATTCTCTTGTTTTTTTTTTGTGAGCACTCAGCTAAATTCAGTCATATCTTTGGCTGTCCAGGTAGGTCATTATAGCACAATGTCCCTGGAAACCACAAGAAGAAAACACACGTTTGATGCTGAGTCCCAGAAGACGGAATCTTAATTGAGAACAGTAGAAACAAACCTATTTCAGTAGAAAACTGTCCATAGTTCAATGTGGATTTGTCTGTGCTAATTATTCCCAATGGATTCTTCACTCATCAAAGTAATTGTGTCTAAAATAGATAAAAGTTTTTTTTTTTTTTTTTTCCTCCAAGAAACAAATAGTGAAAGCAAAAGTCCATGCTGAAATCAGGTCTAAGGAGCACTTGGCTTAGCCAAAGCTGTTGCTGGTAGGGCTGTGGGTGGAGGGAGTCAAGTCAATGATTCACTCACAACCGGAGCAGAACTTGTCAAGGTATGAGCATCTGCCCCATGTCTGGGGTTCCTGTTTCCTCTGAAAACATAATTGGGGGCTTCAGTTCTGGGTGGTCTACTTTTCTAATCTGTGATGCCTGTCATATTATCTTATCCCCCTTCCTTTTCCAATGTCCTCTCCCCCTTCCTCTTCACCCTCCCCTTCTCTCTCACCCATCCCAGTATCCCCTCTGCATGTTTATTCTTTCACATGTATAGCCCCATAAAGTCAAATTCAAGACTTAATTTTTGAGGCAATCCAAGATGGTGGACTAGAGGGAGGCTGTGTTCCTTCTTACTCTGTAACTTGGGTTTCAAGCAGAGAAAAATCTGTTTCTCTGTGAGGCAGTCTTTGCTGCTCATTGATCCTCTACTGTTTATCCCATTTGTCCACCTCAATGACCCACAGTATGCCAGCATATTCACTACTTTTTGAGGGCAGATTGCTCACTGACTGCCACCTATCATCTGCCATTTGCCCATTTGCCTGCCTGTTGCCTGCCCATCGCCTGCCTTTCACCTACCCATCACCCACCGCCTGAGGTCCACCTGTGGACTGTCTGCCAGTAGCCTATAGACCACCCACAGACCACCAGAGGATCACCAGCTGCCTGCTGTTGCCTGGAAGCCCACTGTCACAGAACCCGTAGGTTTGGTTACATGTGGTGGCCGCCATTTTGGGACAACAGCCAGGACTTGCAGGACCCCCAGCCCGACTGACCAAGCTCTGCCTCCAGAACCAACTGACCACACCCCACACAGACTCAGCACCCATGCTCCATGCTGCAACTCCCCATTTGTCAACACATTTGGAAGCCAGTGCAGCCATTTTGGATTATCCTGGAAGCAGAAGCAGCCATCTTTAGGTGGGTCCAATCCCATCCTCAGATGCCTGTGGGAGACTGGAAGCTCATTGTTAGGGACCTCTCATGCATCAGGACCAACATGAAAAAACATGGGAAGAAAGTGTTCCAAACAAACCAAGATTCTATATTAATAGAATCCAATGACAGCATGGTAGAAGACAAGTCAGAAAAGGAGTTCAGAACATACTTAATTAAAATGATTTGTGAAGCAAATGATGAGATAAGAGAGCAAATGAAGGCAATGAAGGATGACTCCAATAAATAGTTGAAAGAGCAACTGCAAGAAGCAAAAGATCATTTCAGTGGAGAGATAGAGATTCTGATAAAAAACCAAATGGAAATCCTTGAAATGAAGGAAACAATAAGCCAGATAAAAAATTCAATGGAAAGCATCACCAACAGACTAGATCACTTGGAAGACAGAACCTCAGACAATGAAGACAAAATATTTAATCTTGAAAATAAAGTTCACCAAACAGAGAAGATGATAAGAAATCATGAATGAAACCTCCAAGAACTATGGGATATCATAAAAAGACCAAATTTAAGAATTATCAGAATTGAGGAAGGCACAGAGATACAAACCAAAGGAATGAACAACCTATTCAATGAAATAATAGCAGAAAATTTCCCAAGCCTGAAGAATGAAATGGAAAATCAAATACAAGAGGCTTACAGAACACCAAATGCACAAAATCACAACAGATCCACACCAAGGCACATTATAATGATAATGCCTAACATACAAAATAAAGATAGGATTTTGAGGACTGCGAGAGAAAAGCATCAGATTACATATAAGGGGAAACCAATATGGATATCAGCAAATTTCTTAGCCCAGACCCTAAAAGCTAGAAGGCCCTGGAACAACATATTTCAAGCTCTGAAAGAGCATGGTTGCCAACCAAGAATCTTACACCCAGCAAAACTAACCTTCAGATTTGAAGGTGAAATAAAATCCTTCCATGATAAACAAAAGTTAAAAGAATTTACAAATAGAAAACCTGCTCTACAGAATATTCTCAGCAAAATATTCCATGAGGAAAAAATGAAAAACAACAATGTAGGTCAGCAAAGGAAGGAACAACCCTAAAGGAAAAGCCAATCAAAAGAGAAACCAAGTCAAGTTAAAAACCAAAAATAAGCCCAAGTGACTGGGAATACAAATCATATCTCAATAATAACCGTGAACGTTAATGGCCTAAACTCATCAATCAAAAGACACAGACTGGCAGAATGGATTAAAAAGAAAGACCCAACAATATGCTGCCTTCAAGAGACTCATGGAAAAAGACATCCACAGACTAAAGGTGAAAGGATAGGAAAAAACCTACCATGAACATGGACTCAATGAAAAAGGAGGGGTTTCCATCCTCATATCAGATAAAGTGGACTTCAAGCCAAAGTTAGACAGAAGGGATAAAGAAGGACATTTAATACTGCTTAAGGGAACCATAAATCAGGAAGACAAAATGATCATAAATATATATGCCCCAAACAATGGCACATCCATGTACTTCAAACAAATCCTTTCAATTCCAGGAATGAAATAGACCACAACACAATAATTCTGGGTGACTTTAACACACTGCTGTCAGAATGCATGAGAAAATGCTTTCCTCTCTGGAGTTCTATCAATAGAGTATGTTAGCTAACTTTGGATTTTTGCCAATGGAGAGAGAACGGGCTTTCATCCGCAGTGTTAATTTATATTTCTCTTTTTTAATGAGTGAAGTTGACTATCTTGTTGTTTATTAATAGCAAGTTTTATTTCCTTTTTCTATGTTTTGAAAGGGTTATAATTTTGTCAATTTACATGTTAGGAAGAATAGCTCTTTGTGATATGAGCTGTAAATATCTCTCTTAATTGTCTTTTTTAAAAAGTTTGTTTATGATGCTTCTTTTCATAAAAAATAGATTTTTATGTAACAAAAAAGAAAGAAAGAAAGAAAGAAAACGTAGGCCAAACTCTCCATCATTTCAGCTTAGGAACCAACTTCCTCAACAAGACTCCTAAAGTGCAAGAAGTAAAATCAAGATCAGTAAATGGGATGGTATCAAACTAAAAAGCTTCTTCACAGCAAAGGAAACAAGAACATGAACAGAGAGCCTACAAAATGGGAGAAAATCTTCACCACCTGTACCTCAGATAGAGCATTAATTTTTGTATATACAGAACTCAAAAAACTTAACACCAAAAAAACAAATAACCCAATTTTTAAAAAATGGGCAAAGGAACTGAACAGACACTTCACAGAAGAAGAAATACGAATGATCAACAAATATATGAAAAAATTTTCAACATCTCCAGCAATTAGAGAAATGCAAATTAAAAGTACACTGAGATTTCATCTCACTCTTGTCAGATGGCAATTATCAAGAATACAAGTAACAATGAATGTTGGTGAGGATGTGGGGGAAAAGGTACACTCATACATTGCTGGTGGGACTGCAAATGGGTGCAACCACTCTGGAAAGCACTATGGAGATTCCCTAGAAAACTTGGAATGGAACCACCACTTGACCCAGTTATCCCAATCCTCAGTATACACCCACAGGACTTAAAGTCAACATACTGATACATACATTGTGACCACATCAATGTTTATAGCAGCTCAATTCACAATAGCTAAGCTAGGAGAACAACCTAGGCTCCCTTCAACAGATGAATGGATAAAGAAATGGATATACACAATGGAATATACACAAAGGAATATTACTCAGCCACTAAGAGGAATGGAATTGTGGCATTTGCCAGTAAATGGATGGAACTGGAGACTATTATACTAAGTGAAATAAGCCAATCCCCAAAAACCAAAGGCCAAATGTTCTCTCTGATATGTGCATGCTAACTCATAATAAGCTGGGATAAGGGAGGGAGGGAAGAATAGAAGTTCACAGGATTACACAAAGGGAAATGAAGGGAAGTGAGGGAGGATGGGAATAGGAAATGCAGTAGAATGAATTGGACATACTTTCCTATGTTAATATATGAATACGAGACCAGTATAATTCTGTCATTATGTACAACCACAAAAATGGGAAGTTATACTCCACGTATATATGGTTTGTCAAACACATTCTACTCTCATGTATAACTAAAAAGAACAAATAATTTAAAAAAAAAAAGAAAGAAATCCTTAACCACTAAAAAAACAAAACAAAACAAAACTATAAAGAACCTATAACTTAACATACACTTAATGAATAAAATTTTAAGCCAGATATGTTTGTGTGCATCTGGAAAAAAAGAACTCAATTTTTAATTATATGAGAAAAATCGAAACATCAGAGGTTATTTCCTAACATAACAGAATTTTCAGGTCAGGAGATCTTGAGAAAGTCCCTAGGTAAACCTCTGCTTTTAACCATTGAGTCACTAGCAGCTCATGTGATGGTCTCTATGCAACTAGAGATGGGATTAATACCTGGGTCTGGGGGCTGGGGTTGTGACTCAGTGGAAAAGCGCTTGCCTAGCAGGTGTGAGGCACTGGGTTCGATTGTCAGCACCACATATAAATAAATGAATAAAATAAAGGTCAATCAACATCTTAAAAAATATATATATATAAAAAAAAACCTGGGTCTCCCAACACCTAGACGTTCTTCACCATCTGATGACTACAGCATCTAAGCCATGTCTAAAGTTCTGCACTGTACAAAGTATTCTCCCATATGAGACTCAGACTAGGAATTAGACCAACTGGCATCTATAACCCCTATTGTTATTTATAAATAATACAGCTAGAAGAGTATCTTGCATTGGCTTACCTAACTATCAAGTAGCAGAGGCAAGGCTTCAACCCTGGAGTCTTGGGCCATCTGCTTTCCACAGTCTTCCTATGCACACTCACATTTGTATTTAAAGGTCAAAATTTGCATGCACAAATTTATGGAAGTCAATGAAAATGATCTGGTTAGTGTGAGACATCAGCAGCATAAAATTATTTGGGAAAAGTCTATTTGCTCATATGGCCAATCTGGACACATGGCTCAACGCCTCCTCCTAAATGTAATGCTCTGGCTGGCATGCTCAAAATCCCAGCGACTTGGGAGGCTGAGGCAGGAGGATCACAAGCCAGCCTCAGCAACTTAGTAAGGCCCTGAGCAATTTAGTGAGATCCTGTCTCCAAATAAAATATAAGAAGGGCTAGGAAAATGGTGGAATGAGACAGGCAACATTATCCTATGTACATGTTTGATTACACGAATGGTATGAATCTGCATCACGCACAACCATAGAAATGAAGTGATGTTCCCCACTTGTGTACAATGAATCAAAATGCGGTCTGTAAAAAATAAAAAATAAATAATTATATATATATATATGGCTGGGGATGTGGCTGAATGGTTAAGTGGCCCTGGGTTCAATCCCTGGTACAAAAAACAAAAAACAAAAATCTAAAAGGGCTGAGGGTGATGCTTGGTAGTAGAGCACCCATGAGTTTAATCCCCAGTGTCACAATAAATAAGTAATTTAATGCTATGTATCTAGGGTCTAAGTATCTCGTCTGTTTTATTGTCAATCTCATCCTGAAACTCAGGGCAGAAGGAACACAGGTAGGTATACTCTAGGGCATGAAAGACAATAAATACAAGAAAAGTACAAGTTAACCCAAATGATTCCTGATGTCAGGCCTGGTGAACTCACACACAGGCGATCCTGGAGATCCACAATTTTTTTTTTTTTTTTTGTACTGGGAGTTGAACCCAGGGATGCTTAACCACTGAGTCACATCCCCAGCCCATTTTAAAATTTTTATTTTGAGACAGGGTCTCACTTAGTTGCTGAGGCTGGCTTTGAACTTGGGATCCTCCTGACTCAGCCTCTGAAGTCGCTGGGAGTATAGGTGTGAGCTGTGAGATCCACAGTCTTTATGACACCCCAGTTGTCGGACATGGACACATACGTTTCCCTGATGAAACCCCTCCCAACTGTTTAACGGGTGCATTGGTGCCACCTAAAGAAAGCTGGTATTTATGAGAAAAAGAGAAGTTGCTTAATACCTCACTCATGAAGAGCCACTCAGTGAGTTGTGAGGTATTTATTTCACACTCATATATGTCTACTGTGTAAGACACGTTCTAGACAAAGATGGCTTACGATAGACTTACGATTTGGTTAAAATTCACTATCTGATAGAAGAGGCACTAGTGTAAATGTCTGTCTTCCTCCTAGAGATGAGGTCTTTGGAGGCAGGGAAAGAGTCCTTCCCTTCTCTGCCCACAGGGCACCTGCTTCACGATTTCTGCCCTCAAAGTCCATGGTAGACATTTACTAAAGGAATGAGCAAGTGTGACTTCAAGTCAATGATTGGAGTCAGTGTACTTTTCAAAAATGAAGAAAGTACCTAGGTTACCTGAGGGAGAAAAAAACTCAGTATCATTCCAACTTCAGAAGAGCCTGAGTTTGGGACTTATGGGGAATTGTATGAGTGTTTTATCTTTTGGGTTCACTTATTGTCTTTTATTATTTATTTTGGGTCTTGTCCACTCAAGACATTACTTTTGGGGGCTGGGGAGATAGCTCAGTTGGTAGAGTGCTTGCGTTGCAAGCACAAGTCCCTGAGTTTGATTCCCAGCACCGCAAAAAAAAAAAAAAAAAAAAAAGAAAAACACATTACTTATTTATTTATTTATTTATTTATTTATTTATTTATTTTTGTGGTACTGGGGATTTAACTTGGGGCACTCAACCACTGAGCCACATCCCCAGTCCTTTTTATTTTTTACTTCGAGACAGGATCTTGCTAAGTTGCTTAGGGACTTGGTAAACTGCTGAGGCTGACTTTGCACTTGTGATCCTCCTGCGTCAGCCTCCCAAGTCACTGGGATTACAAGTGTACACCACCACACCCTGTAAGACATAAGTTTCTTGTTACCAAAAACCGTTAATATTAAAATTAATGGGCTGGGGATGTAGCTCAGTGGTACAATTCTTGCGTAGTATACATACACTGGGGGCAATCTCCAGCACTGCAAAATCTTCCTTAAAATTAAAAAAAAAAATTTCAAAACTTTAAATAAATCAGGCTGGGGTGTAAATCAGCAATAAAGTAGATGCACAGAAGAGGTGTTGGTTTTAGTCCCCAGCACCACAAATAAATAAATTAATTAAATAAAAACCAATTAACAAAAATTTTAGTAAATGTTAAATGATTATTTAAGGTATTAACCAGGGCTGGGAATGTGGTAGAGTGCTTGCCTATTTGACTATATGCACAAAACCCTGAGTTCAGTCCTCAGTCCTCAGCATTATAAGAGAGAGAGAGAGAGAGAAAGGAAATATTCATTAGATATCTTATTCTACTAATTCTTGTGCCCAACAGCTTAACTATTTCCAATAGTTTTCTTTTGTCCATGAAGACTAACACTTAGATGAAAATTTTTTATAGCTGGCCAACTGAAATTCAAACGGCTTTCTCGTTTTTATTTGTTTGTTTTGTTGTGTTTGTTTTGCTTCAATGGTTTTAAACATCTTTATTTTAATCATTTTTAGGATTTTATTTTATTTTATTTTTTTGGTTGTAAACATCTTAATCACAAGAATCTTATAAGACATTTTGATTTTTATTTCTAGTGAGAGAAAAAAACTTGTCTTTCAAGATTTCTGAAAGTAGCCCGGGCATGGTGGCGCACATCTGTAATCCCAACAACTCAGAAGACTGAGGCAGGAAGCCAGCCTTTGCAACTTAGCGAGGTCCTTAGCAACTTAGCAACACCTGCTCTCAAAATATAAAAAGGGCAGGGGGTGTAGCTCAGTGGTTAATTGCCCCTGGGTTCAATCCCCAGTGTGGGGTGGGGGTGGGAGGAATAGCACCCAATAAGAAAATTAAAATCAAAGAATCTTAAAAATTAGGAGGAGTTTTGAGATATGATTGAAGGCCTCCATGCGGATTTAAGTTTGTACTGAAGTTGTGAACAATAATAAGGTTGGACATTGATAAGGGAGAAAAAAGGTTTTGTTCTGTGAATCAATATACAATATTATTGGTGGAGATGGGAAACAAAAATGAATAGATCATAGTCCCTCTGTGTGACTCAGAGAAGGAACATGGAAGTCAACAGGGTGAGGGAAGCGTAGTGGCCATGCTACTGGGGGCCTACCTGACCCTGGGCCTCCCACACATCAGGTCCAGCCACTCACCCCAGAAACCAAAGGGAAAAGGTGAAGGTGAAAAACACGAAAGGAATTTTAGTCAGTGTAGTGACATTGGGAAGCCAAGGGACCCATGTCCTTGAACCTGTCTTCAGGGGCTGACCTTGACTTTGAAGTTTCACAGGAAGGGGAATGAGGGCGATGGTGGGGTCCACACAGCCAAGGGACTGCACAGCTGCCACAGCAGGCGATCTAGCTCCGGGAGCCTGGCGGCTCAGGATCTCAGGATTTGTCAGGAGGGTCCGAGTCGTGGTAAGAATCTGGGGCATAGCTTTGACCTTCGTAACAAGGTGTTTATTCATCAGGTCTCTCGCTCCTGGGATCCAAGGTGACTGCAGAGAAGAATGGCTCAGAAGAAAAGTCAGAAAGGCAAGAGGGAGTCAAGGTGGCGTTAGGTCAGCCACTAGGCCCTCCTTCCTAAGGCCTTGTTTCCAGCAATATGATTTGTGGGACTCAGTGTGAAATGAAATGTGAGACTCCTTTCAAAAATTAAAAACTTCAAGACAGTGATAGCTGAGCATTAAATCACACTCGGATTGCATGCCACAAAGCCAGTCCAGGATAGCAGGCCAACCATCGTCCTCTCTTCTAGAACACAGGTGCTGGGGGCTTTTCCTTCCGTGTCAAGAA
The DNA here is from genome assembly GCF_902686455.1 of Sciurus vulgaris. NCBI lineage: Eukaryota > Metazoa > Chordata > Mammalia > Rodentia > Sciuridae > Sciurus > Sciurus vulgaris. The sequence goes on along the minus strand of NC_136474.1, from coordinate 47,145,420 downwards.
GCTCACCCTCCATTTCCCAGTACTCATAAGTTTTTCAGGCTTTATTTGTGTTTCTCTTGTGTTTGCACATTTGGAACATTACAGTCAGTGTTGTCTTTTGTTTCTTTTTGTTTGTTTTGTTTTGTTTTGTTTTGTTTTGGTACTGGGGATTGAACCCAGAGGTGCTTTACCACCAAGCCACACCACATCCCCGGCCCTTTTTATTTTCTATTTTGTGACAGAGTCTTGCTTAATTGCTTAGAGCCTCACTAAATTGCTGAGGCTGGCCTCAAACTTATGAGCCTCCTGCCTCAACCTCCCACCTTCCACCCAGTCACTGGATTACAGGTGTGTGCCACCACACCCAGCAGTATTTTCTACTGTCATGTACAACTAATTAAAACAAATTAAAATTTTTTTTAAAAAAGGCCATAAACGACCACCAAATCTACACCAGGCAGTATAAGAACATAGGTGACCCAAACAGACGGGAGCTGCCTACTGTGTAGACCTGTGGCACATAAAAGAGAAAACTTGCTTCTATGGCTTCTTTCCTTTCCTTTCAGAGTGGTTTGTTGTGTTCATTTAAATAGCAGTAGTCTTAAAGAAACTTCAGTGGGAATAAAGCAAAATTTATTTTTTTTATTTATTCATTTATTTTTCATCACATCCCTCCCAGATTCTCTATAGCAAAATGTTTGCATAGCTTGGCAATTCTGGGCCCTGCCTTAGAAGTCCCTCCCAGCCCACCCACCCTGACATACTTCAACAACAATTCTCTCTGAAATGTTCAGGCTAAAGCCTCATCCCCTTCAAACTTTTTTGGAGGAGCACACACTAGTAGCACACACTAGTGAAGATTCTGGGAGGGAAGGCTGTGGGAAGATGCTTTGGTTTAGGAATCTTATAGCAAAGTAATGAACATATATGCAGCATTTGAGTCGCAAGAGGAGCTACCCAACACAGCCAAACCAGGGCCTTCACCAGGTTGCCTGTTATTTGATAAGAACAGATTCTACATTTGCTTTTGGCCAAAAGAAGTTATTAATTCATGTCACTTGAGAAATGAAATGGAACATACCAGCTGCCTTGGGCAAACAATTTCTGACACCAAATTGACCAGTGACTGGGACGGATGTGGATCAGTAGAAGTGGTGCAAGGAGGTGACAGTATAGAACTTGAACCTAAGGATGGCACCAGACTGTAACAGGGTCCACCTTATACTTTGAATAGAGCCCTTACTGCTCTGCCATTATGACTTATTTTTAAAACCAACAAGTTTCTTTCTCTTCCTCTCCCACTTCCCTTCCCTAATCTCCCCCGCCCTAATCTCAGGGGAAACGGGATTATCTTTCTTCCCCAGCCTAGACAGTTATCTGTCTTGAGCACACACCCACCACAGGAACGAAGTCATTCAGACTTTGAGGATAGCACCAGAAGATCTCAGAAATGACCCTCTCCCAAAATAACAAGTGAGTTACAACTCCAGACAGAGAACACAGGGAATGTAGCCTTTGAATCACCTCTTAAAACCCCCTGCTCTCCCTGATAGGAGACGGGAGTCCCCTGTGTTTCTCCTTTGCTAGCAAAGCAATAAAACTTCTTTATTCTTTTTCTCAAAACGGTGTCCTCATTACTGCATTGGCATCAGGGACAGGGACTGAGCTTTCGGTAACAATACAAGCACTCTCTCACTGAGCTACACCCCCAGCTCAGAGCCTAGTTTATTAAGTCTCTTTCTGTGTGAGTTTGGGTGAACTGCAAAAACCTCTCTAGGTTTCAATGCCTGTGTCTATGTTCTTTTGCAGTACTGGGGATTGAACTCAGGGTGCTTTTACCACGAATTCCCTTCCTAATCCTTTTTATTTTTTATTTTGAGATAAGGTCTTGCTAAGTTGCTAAGGCTGGTCTCCGACTTATGATCCTCCCGCCTCTTTCTCCCAAATGGGTGGGATTACAGGCATACATCACCACTCCCAGTTCAGTGACCTTGTCTCTTTAATGAAGTTGGACTATCTCAATTTGGGGGTCTTTTCCTGGGAAGGAAGAGAAATTCTCTGCACATTTTGTTGAAAAAGGTGTTGGGGCAAGATAACGTAAGTGAAGAGGAAAAACTCTGTTTAAGGGACAAAGAGCTTGCTCATTGATATAAACAATGAAGTACCCAGGGACCATGAATCATGTCCAGGAAACCAGAGAAGACAAGAGAAAGGTCTAATATTTAGGGATTGAGATAATTAGCTACAGAGCATGTCAGGATGGTGGGCCAGGAGTTTAAGTATGTTCAAGGGCAAGTTCTTGGCTTTATGTAACATAAGAGGCGGGAAAAAGACTGGATGGGATACAGATTTTAATTTCAAACTTCCAAGACGTTATTATAAACAACTGGAGAGAAGGTTGTTTTAAATCGTGTTTAATGCGAGTATTCATTTGCTGGCAGTGACCAGCATTTCCTATAAATACCACTTACGTCTCATGGAACAGAGCTGTAACATGTGATGTGTAAGGAGAAGAGGTGAAGAGAGAGCAGTGAGGGAAACTTGGACCCTGAGCACTTGGCATGAAAAATTGGGGAAATTGAGCTCCCCTTCTTTTATTCTCTTTGGAACTGATGGCAAACAATTGCCTTTTGAATGGCTGTGATCTTATTAATATACATTTTTGCTTCGCTTTGGGGTATTTAATGTGCTCTCCAGAGAGTAGTTCAAAGCAGTTAAAAGAGCATTTGCCAGTTTCTCCTTCTAATTAATACCAAGTGGTTTCATTCAAACCGAAGTTTCAAGCTGATTCTACATAAGCAAAAATAAGTGTTGAGAATTAAGTGTTAAGCACAATTAGAGTTGTGCTTTGGAACCAGAAGAATCAAGGTTCAGATCCCTGCCCTACCTGCTTGCTAGCTGTTTGACCTTAGGAAAATTATCTAATCTATCAGCATTTCAAATGTATCTTCTTTTTTCCTTCTTCTTCAGTACTGGGGACTGAACCTCGGAGCACTCTGCCACTAAACTAGATCCCTAGCCCTTTTTATTTTTATTTCAAGAAAGGATCTTGCTAAGTTGCCCAGGCTGGCTTCAAACTTTCTATCCTCCTGCCTCAGTCTCCCTAGTCACTAGGATTATGGGTGGGTCACCGCATTTGACTGAAATTTATCTTCTTCATTTTTATTTTTGGGTACTGGGGATTGAACCCAGGGGTGCTTACCTACTGAGCCACATTCCCAACCCTTTTTATTTTTTATTTTGAGACAGTGTCTTGCCAAGTTGCTTAGAGCGTAAATTGCTAAGTCTGGCTTTGAACTTCCTATCCTCCTGCCTCAGCCTCCTAAATTTTGGGATTACAGGTATGTGTGACTTCATCAGGCTGAAATATATCTTCCTTATAATGAGAATTGTTAGGGTTTATTAAATGAGATGAAACATGGAACACAACTAACACAGTTCTTAACACACAGTAGGAACTTCACAAACTTTAGCTAATCTTCCACCTCCACCTTCACCTCCACCTGCACCTCCACCTCCATCTTTTTGAGGAGAAAAGATCTGAATTACTAGCACTGAAATTTACAATGGTCTCAGAACCACGGATGCTCATTTGCCGTGTTCTATATTGTGTTGCTGAGGCTGACTTTGAACTGAAGATCCTCCTGCCTCAGCCTCCCAAATCACTGGGATTACCCGTGTGCAGCACTGTGCCTGGCTGCTGTTATCTGTTCATATGTCAGTCTTCCCATTGGTCTGTGTGTCCTGAGGGCAGCATCATGGTACCTAATAGTACCTAATATGATGGACAACCAACATTCGTTGAATGAAAGAATAAAAACCATACCTAAAACTGCCTTTTCTCATGAAGTCCCATTTCTTCCTGGCTTTTCCTTCTTTTTTTTTTTTTTTTTGCATTATTGGAGATGGAACTCAGGGGCTCTATGCCACCAAGCCATATCCCCAGCCCTTTTTATTTTTAATATTGAGACAGGATCTTACTGAATTGCTGAGGCTGGCCTCAAACTTGTGATTCTCCTGCCTCACCCTCTCAAGTTGCTGGGATTATAGGCATGTGCCATCGTGTCTGGCTGCCCTGACTTTCCCTTATTTTTTGATACAAGCCAATTCTCCCAGAAATACTCCTTGAAGACCCCTGCAAATCTTTCCTTATTTCCTAATATCCCAAATATGTCACAGGATCATGTGACAATCCTGGCCTAGAATGGCGGCCAGAGACTGAGATTATGTCTCTAAAGGAGTCACACACCCAGTTCTTCAATGGCAGGGTATTATCTAAAACGTATAACAACACACACACAACTACCTTTGGATCAATGTTTAAAATTGGGATAGTACCAGGAAAAATGGATGTTGAAAAGACACTATAATATCCTGAATATCAATGGACAGAGCTACCTGATGATAGTGTATATTCCATTTTGTCTTGGAATGTTGTTGCTTTCATATTTCTCACTGGATATGGCACATTTATGTAATTTTGGTTGGGTTCCGATCTACTGAGGCTGCAACTGGGGGAAACATGTAGACCCAAGCAATGCATGGCCCTAGTGCCAAGATGCAAGTTGCATTTGACAGTGTTCATAGAGTCAAAGTGTGAAGCTGAGAACCCCCAAGGATTAAGCATCATTGGATGATACCTATAAACACAAACCTCTAACCGGGGGAAAGGGCATGCAGACAGGTTTGCTCCTCCTATCTCCTGTGATAATGCTCCCAAGACTTTTCAAGCGGATGGGAAGATGAACTGAGAGAAGATTTGAAAATGGACGTATTGGGAATACAATCACATGAGCGATGATGCTTTGTCAAATGCACTTCTTGAACTTGGAATGCTGCCTCGTCCCTACCTGACTGCAGGAAACAAATATCGTTTCCTAAGCTTCTTCATTTTCTGTCCTCAATGCTCAGAGGAGCTCTGCATAGTGCTGAAGAAGGGTACCCCAGAAGTGGAAATAGGTCTTTACTCCCCTACTCAAAAATCTACAGTGGAGGGCTAGGGAGATAGCTCAGCTGGTAGAGTGCTTGCCTTGCAATCACAAGGCCCTGAGTTTGATCCCCAGTACCCCCCCCAAAAAAAATCTACGATGGAGCCCTCCCACAACTATTTGAACACAACCTCCCCCCCCTTACACTCAAGGGCAGCTGCATTTTGGTTGCGAATGCCCTCCCTCCAGCATCCTTTCTTTCACGTCACAGCACACGGCCCCTTCTCCCCCAAACTCTTCCTTATGTCTCTTCCTGAAATGATCTTTAGGATGAATGCAGGAAAAACTGATCTATCCTGTGCTACCTTCCTTGCATCATTTTAAAAACATATTTTTAGATGTTGGTAGACCTTTATTTATTCATTTATTTATATGTGGTGCTGAGAATCGAACCCAGCACCTCACACATACTGTACCGCTGAGCCCCAACCCCAGCCCTTCCTTGCATCACTGAAGATGAATTTTCTCAGAAATTAGTGGGGAAATTAACTCCTGTATGTTTTTTGTTTTGTTTTGGGGTGTGTGTGTGTTTCTACTGATGGTGATTGAACCCAGGGGTGCTTTAACACTGAGCTACATCCCCAAGTCCTTTTGAAAGAATTATTGGTTCTTTGTCTCAGCAATTTGAAAAATGAGATCCATAGGCAGAACAAAATAATAGGATTTATCAAAGTAACAGAGAGAAAGCAGAGCTCCCACAGCAGGGAGGGGTCCCAGGACAGCGTTGCCAAAGGGTGTCTATTGTCTAGGGGTTTGTATGATAATGTCGGAAGGGAAATGGGAGGCCCTGAAGACCATAGGCTAAAGATTTTAAAAGAGTGAGTCTGCTTGTAGTGGTGTGCCCCTATAATCCCAGTAATGAAGGAGGCTGAGGCAGGAGGATTATAATTCAAGGCCAGCCTCAGTAATTTAGCAAGGTCCTAAGTAACTTAGTGACATCCTATCTCAAAATAAAAAAATAAAAAGGGACTTGGTATGTAGTTCAATGGTATAGTATTCAGGGTTCAATCCCTAGTTCCCTAGTATCAAAAAAACAGAATGGGTCTTTGAGTCCAGTCACACCAAGACAACTGGTATTCATGCAAACCCTGTCCAATCAGTCACTGGGTCAGGGTTCCAGCACATACTTTCAGACTCCAATGGAGTCACAGGTCAAGAGCTGTCTGGCTGTCGAGGGATTTTGTGGTCAATGACAGGAATGCAGAAACTCCTAAGGATGGGCCCTTAACCCTATCTGCCTCACACATTTCTATCTCTTGCTCTCAGGGTTCTTTTTTTGTTTTGTTTTTAACTTCTTATTTCAAGAAAGGGTCTTGCCAAATTGCTGAGGCTGGCCTTGAACTTGCAATCCTCCTGCCTCAGCCTCTGAGTCACTGGGCTCACAGGCATGTATCACCATACCCTAGTTAACTCCTTGTGCTTTTGAAAATTCTATTTTATGCTTGAGAAAATTTCTTGACAAGGAATATGTTTGTGAATCAGTGTAGTATTTAATCAATCCATGGAAGCCCATTCACAGTAGAGAGCAATAATTAAGATCTGAATTTATTTTATACTTTCTTTTACTTCAATATTTTCTTTTACTTTCACAATATTGAAAGGCTTTACATTCTCGGCTGCAGCCCCAAACATCAGCAAATAGGGCCCAGTTTCATTTTAGGGGTAAAAAAATGAAGTGCTGATATGCGTATCTTGATTAATTAGCAAACGGTTCTCTCCCCTTCCCCATTTCATGCGCCCCCTTCTCTCTTTTCTATTTGAATTGGCCTGGAAACGTGGTGTTCCTGCCAAATGAGTAAGTTGAAATGAGAAAACTTTTTTTTTTGTCAGCCAAAAGAGTGTCAGTGTTGATCTGGGGGGAACTGTTGATATGTGTCCCAGCAGAACCTATCACAAGAGGGTTTGAGGAAAATCCAGCATGAGTGAATTGATTGCCTGACAGTTTAACTTGCTTATAGGAATCTAAAAATGGATGTCTTTTCAAAGGAAGCCAGTGTAGGTCCATGCATGACCATGCAGTGATTCCAAAACTGTCTTAATTCTAAAATTTAGTCAAACATGTCCACAGAGCTGCACACAGAGAAGCAGTCTGTCATGCTGGCCACGTGGTCTGCAGAGGTTATAGTTAATGAGTTCCCCAGGAAGGTAGTGAGAAGGACTTGTAACTATTTTGTCACACATATAGACAGCCAAGTCCTAGATGTAGGTCCTGGCAGAAGCTTTTCTACTGACATCAATTAATTTCAAGAGTTTCTAGCAATTTTTGAATGTGCCTCAGCACCCAAAGGAGGCATTGAGCCCAGGAGCAATTTCATGGAGCAAATTCCTACTGTACATCCAGACAGAGGTGCCCCAGGAACTCAGAGCGTTGGGCTATCCTTGTTTATGAAAAAGCTAAGACAGTGGATGAGCTCTCAGCAAGCTGTGTGGGGCTGAGCAGCTGGGATATCAGGGCACTAATGGGACCTGAGCCATTAATAGGAGTAGGTGGTAGTGCAGAGCCCAGGGGTGGGGATGGTGATGTGGGAGCTAAGACCCCCCTTTTCCTACTTCCCACTGCAATTAGTGACACCAGGGTGAAGAGGAAAGGACAGGCAAGCCAAAAATTGGACCTAGGCTTCACCTGCCCCTCCTCTCTCCTGTGCCATCTAGAGCAGCAATCCAATGCATGTGAATAGGAGAAAAAATAATCAAGATTCCTGATTATATTGATATTTCTGTTTTTAAAAAAAGAATTAAAATTTCCTAATGGTAAGGAATCCTGTACCCAAATTCCAACAGTTGCCTATGTTCACACATACTATGTTTACCGAGAAAATAAAATGATGCCCTGTTTTTCACATTTGGTATATTTGAAGGTTTTGAAGATGTTTGCTATAGAATGTCTTTCTTGAGGTTGATTCTAGTAAAAGAGAGTGTAGTGAGATGGATAATAATGAAGAAAATCTTCTATGCCATTAGTTATATGAGGGTGACCTATTTAAAAGAACAGCTTAACATAAAGATGAGTTATATATTATTTTTACAAAATGACTTCAAATGTACTGTGATGATTATAGGTACCAGGAGTTTGCTACTCCCCAATGGTTAGACCCTTGCCTAACACCATACACAAAAGTTCACTGAAAATGTGTAAAGACCTAAATTTAAGAGCTACAACAACAAAGTTCTTTAAAGAAAGCATGGGTGAAAAACTTCATGACATTGGACATGGCACTGATTTCTTGGTTATGACACCAAAAGTTGGGCAAAAAAAGAAAACAATCGATAAATTATACTTCAACCAAGTTAAAAACTTTTGTTCATCAAAGGATACTATCCACAGAGTGAAAAGACAGCCCACAGAATGGGAGAAAATATTTGCAAATCATATGTCTCATAAGGGATTAATATCCTGAACATATAAAGAAATCCTATAACTCAACAACAATAACAGGGAAAAAAATGGGTAAAGGCAGGCACAGTGGTGTGTGCCTGTAATCCCAGCAGCTCAGGAGATTGAGGCAGGAAAATGTAAATCAAATCCACCATGAGGCCTTAGCACTATCTTAGAAGTTGGGTGGAGGAAGAAGCAAACGCTCAGGTTGAAAGAAGAAAGATCAGGCAGAGTTCAAGCAAACTGCTAACCTCTCCGCCCATGGAAGTCAAAGGAAGAGAAATAAGGAGTACTGAAAGCTGGAGACCATGGTACAAGTTATTGACTATGTGCTATCTATTTTGGTTAGCTTTTCAATGCTGTGACAAAAATACTGACAAGAACAATTTAGAGGAGGGAGAGTCTATTTAGGGTGCCCAATTTAGAATATCTCAGTTCATAGTTTCTGATTCCCTTGCTCTGGGCCCAAGGTGAGGCATCACATCATGGGGGAAGGGTCCAGCAGAGGAAAGCTCATCAGCATCTGATGGGGTCTGGAGGCACAGTAGAGTTGGGGGAAGGGGCTATATGGAAGATGCATCTTTCCAGGTGACCCACCTCTTCCAGTCATGCCCCACCTGCTTACAGTTACCACCCAGTTCATTCAAACTAGGATGGACCGATTAGATTATAGCTCCCACAATCTTATCATTTCACCTCTGAACATTCCTGCATTGATACAGGAGCTTTTGGGGGACACTTCATCTCCAAACCATAGCACTACTGTTTAGAATTTGTCTCTCAATGGATCTAGAACTTTCATCCCCATCCAATCACCAAGACCACCTCTGCAACACCCACCTCACTTGCATCAACAGTTCTGTTTGTCTTCTGTGCCATGGACCTGCAACATTCTGGACTACTGTTCTTAGTGTGACCAAGTATATACAATAAATGATCTCTGCTAGGTACAGTGGTATATGCCTATAAACCTGGCTATTTGGGAGGCTGAGGCAGGAAGATCACAAAGTCAAGGCTAGCCAAAACAATTTAGCAAGACCCTGTCTCAAAATTTAACAAGGACTGGAAAATGTATCTTAGTGGTAGAACACTTGCCTGGCATGTGCAAGGTTCTGGGGCTGATCCCAGCATTGGAAGAGGAAGAGGAAAAAGGAGGAGGAGAAGAAAGGAAGAAGAGGAGATGAAGAAGAAGAGGAGGAGGATAAGGAAGAAAGAGGAGGAAAAAGGAGATGATGATGATTCTGGCACATGCTGCAACATGGATGGAACCTTGCAACATTATGCTATGTGAAATAAGCCAGTTATGAAAGGACAAATGGATATGGATCCATTTATATCAAGTACCTGGAGTAATCAGATTCCAAGAGAAGGAAAGAGGAATAATGTTGAGACAGGCTGTGAAGAGGGGGGAATAGGGGTTGGGATTTAGTTCAGTGGTAGTGTGCTTGCCTTGCACACACATGAAGCCCTGGGTTCAGTCCTCAGTACCACCATCACCAAAAAGAGGGAAAGACAGAATTGTTATTTAATAAGTGCACATTTTGGGATTGGCAAGACGAACACATTCTGGAGGGATGGTGGCAATGTTTGCATGACAATGTGTCTCTACACTATACATGGAAAAATGATTAAAATTCTAACTTTTAAGTAATGTGTATTTTACCACAATAAAAAATATATAGGGCTGGAGTGTAGCAAGCACTGGTAGAGTACTTGCCCTGGTTTCAATCCTCAGTACTGCCAAAAAATGTTTTTTCAATTACATAAAGAATAAACTATCCAGGAAAAAAGACTGGAAGTAAAGTAAAATTCCCTGGCTCAACAAGTATTCTTACTGTTACTTCAAAATGGAGGTATCTTATAGCTTAGATATGAGGTGTTCCCCAAGAGCTCATGTGTGAGGCCATGCAAGAATGTTCAAAGATAGAACGATTAGATTATGAGAGCTATAACCTAATCAGTGGATTAATCCACCAACATGGATTAACTGAGTGGCAACTAGAGGCAGGTATGGTGTGACTGGAGGAAGTAGCTAACCAGGGGGTGTGCTTTATGGAGTTTATATTTTGTTCCCGGTGAGTGGAACTCTCTGCTTCCTGGTTGCCTCTGAGCTGCTTTCCTCTGCCATGCACTTCCGCCATGATGCTCTGCTTCACCTCGGGACCAGAGCATGGATTAAACTTCTGAACCTGTGAGCCATAATAAACTTTTCCTCCTCTACATTGTTTTTATCAGGTCTTTTGGGCACAGCAAATTAAAGCTAGCTCAATCAAGGTGACCTGTTCACAATAAATGAGAAAGTATATATTGTATGAGCAAAATTTGTTCTATGGAGACAGCATTATAAACCTGGATGTCTGGGAGGCTGGGATTGTGACTCAGTGGTAGAGCACTTACCTAACATGTGAGTCACTGGGTTCGATTCTCAGTATCACATATAAATAAATAAATAAAGATTCATCAACAACTTAAAAAAAAAAACAACTGGATATCTGGAAGTATTTCCATGGTTATGAAGTTATGCTTTCCAAAATTGTATATGTCATCTATAAAAACTCTGATATCTATATATTTTTGAAAACTGGTAAGACAATTTGTAGCTTATTTCTTAAATTATCTATTTTAAGAGTTTCAGTGTTTGTTTATTTATTTATTTATTTTTGTACCAGGGATTGAACCCAGGGATGCTTAACAATTGAGTCACATCCCCAGCCCTTTTTATTTTTTTTAGTTTGAGACAGGGTTTCACTGAGGCTTAGGGCCTCGCCGAGTTGCTAAGGCTAACTTTGAACTTGTGTTCCTCCTGCCTCAACCTCCCAAGCTGCTGAGATTACAGGCAAATGCCACTGTGCCTGGCAGCTCCTTGGATTGGATTTGAATCCACAATACAGAAATATAACACTTTTAAAAGAGTTTGCAAGTACCAAGTGATCAACATCAGAGAATATTTTAGCTTATCAGGTAAATTTGAACAAAAACACTTACTTACAGCTGATGGATACAATTAAAAACTAGATATCATGTTTTTAGAAAGGTTAACCAATGTCACAATTCTTCTCTTTGATTCTATGTAAGAAATCGTTTTCTATGTTGTCCATTAAACAAACAACACAAGGAGTTGGGCATAGTAGCACATGCCTATAATCCCAGGTATCAGAAAGCTAAATCAGGAGGATCTCAAGTTGGAGGCCAATGTTGGCAACTTAGCTAGACCCTGTCTTAAAATGAAAACATAAAAAGGGCTGGGAATGTAGCTCAGTGGTAGAGCAACCTTGGGTTCAATCCCTAGTACCATAAAGATTGAAAAATAAAAAATAAAATAATTTTAAAAAGAGCTTGTCTACAGGTGGTTTAAGGACATTACCAGCACGCCATAACAGATCAAGTCTGAGTCCCTTCTAGCTGAATGATGATGTCATGTCACTTCGCTTCTCTGAGCCTCGTTTTTCTCATCCATGAAATGGGGAGAGTTAATACTATCTCCTGCTTAGACTTATTATGTTGGGTAAATGAGGTGGCTAGAGTCAAGCCCGGCACCCCTCCAGGTCAGTTGAGACGTTTTCAACTCCTGAGGTCATGGGGTCACTAAGGCCTGGAAGTTGGGGTTGGGGTTCAAAACTTTCATCAGTTCATTCAGGAGTGTTGGAGGCTGTGGAATGTCGACATAATCATAACCCAGAAAACTGACTTCTCATCTCATAACACATCTCTCCATTGTGATCTCCAATGTATTCGCCATGGAGAGTGTAATCGTTGGCCCTTCAACTGGGGCCCCCTTTGTAGGTTTGCCTGCAGAATGGAGGATCAGAAGGTAGATCTTCACTCAGCTGGGTGTTCTGCTCTCCCTCAGGAACAACTTGCTGTAAGAATCAGAATTCCTCCTTGGTGTGCTAGAAGACTTCCCTGTCCAGGTTCCCTGGAGACCACTGCTCTCTGTTACCATGACAACACTCCCCTTCTCCATATCATCCAGTCTTCACTGTGGGGGGACAACCAGGGGCAAAACTTTAACAGAGATGGTGCCTGCTCCTTCAGATATCTGTACAGGCATGTTAATCTCATCAGAAGCGTCTGGAACCCACAGCAGGGCCCTTTCCTTCTGAAAGGACTCAGACCTCTGGACCTGTGGGGGTGAATTTCAATAGCTTTGGCCTCAGAAGCTATGGCTGTTGTAGTAATGGTTGCCTTTTAAAAGGAAAAAGAAAGGAAAAGAAAAAGATGCTCAGAGGGTGGTATTTTCTTCACTTGGGCGTCATATCCTCTCTTGACCTTCCCTTCCAGATGTGTCCCATCCTAAATCTGAGTCTTTCTTCAGGCTGTTTGTGTTTCCTCCACAGTGAGGAAGCTATAATGATCATGTGTACACTTGGGCCTTCTGTTTTCCCCCCTCACTGATCTTCAGAGATTTGAGCTTGAAACCTTCTGCTGAGACTTCCTGCCCAGTGACTTCCTGTGTAAACAAAAACATCTCATCCAGATCCAAACAAAAAGCACAAACATCTTCTGTAGCACAGTTCTTTCCACCATTCATTCCTCTTGGAATGCTCTTTACATACTCCCATAAGAAACTGGGTACCCTAATCTGGGATTATTAAGATTCTTTTAAGATTCTTATCACATACGGTTTTGAGCAAAGTTTAACCTAAAAAGAAAAAAAAAAAAAAAAAAACACAATCATCTCTTTCATCTAAATGTTTTGAAAAGAAAAGCTACAGAAGTTATGGATTCCACTGTCAGAAGGAGACTCCTTTGATAGAGGAATGTTTTTAATTATTTAAATACTTTCACAGCAAGCGCTCACTGTGGGATGGTTTCTGAAAGTATTACTGGAGCCTCCCCGCAGGTGACCATGTAACTTTGTCAAAGCCATTGATTAAACAACCTGGCATGAGGTAGAGTGTCAGCGTGTGGGTGAGCATCCCACATGAACAGGCAGCGCTGAATATTAGCGGCCACTGGTTTGCTCTGTTTTATTCTCTTTTGCTTCTGAGTAAATCCAAGCCTGACTACATCCTATCCCACCTCAGTATCCCAGGATTGAGGTAAGCGGTACAGAATCCAGCTGCAAACCTCTGCTGGCTTTTTATCTTTTTAAAGACAGTTAAAGACTAAAATCAAACACAAAGGAATATTTTCCAATCCATTGGTGATTAGAAATAGATTTAAGACTCCATGAAAATAGAATTCACTATTTCCTCTGCCCTTCAGGAAAACATTTTCACATATAGAGAGGTCATTGCTATCCCGGGAATCTTTTTTTTTTTTTTTTTTTTTTTTTTTTTTATTGCTCTCATTAAAAAATAAGCACTGAAAAGGCTTTAAATAAGGTCAAAGTTGAACTGGCCAAACCACTAAGCATTCCTTTTAACTTAGACACCAGATAACACACATGATTTTCTCCTTTTCTTCTGCTTTTTTTTTTCTTCCTTTCTTGCCAAAAATATTTAGCACCTATTATGTGCAAACATGATATTAAACCCTTGGATAAAAAGATAAATAAGAAGTGGTCTCTCCCTTCAGATCACAGTCTACAGAGAAAGGCAAACAAGTCAATCATTCACCCATTTCCCCCAACCACTAGCTACTGAGTGCCTACTATGCGTGTCCTACATTGCAATTACAATAAAACCCTCAGTTGCCTTGGAATGTCAGTGCATGCCGATGCCACCTAGGATAAAAACAAGGAGATGGCGGATGCTCCTGTTCCCAGTGTCTCTACTGACCCGTATATTTGAAATGTATAATGATGCCAGGTGTGGTGGCACACACCTGTAATCCCAGCTATTCAGAAGGCTGAGGCAAGAGGATCATAAATTTAAGGCCAGCCTCAGCAACCTTGGAGACCCTGCCTCAAAATAAAAAGTGAAACAGCTTGGCAAATCTATATACCATAGGTAGTTACATAGTCCTTACCATAAACCAGGAACTTCGCAAAGGTTAACTCATTTAATCTTCAGTCTGTGAGGCTTTCTTGTTCTATATATGAGGAAACCAAGGCACAAAGTTAAAGAAATGTGTCGAAGGTCGTATGGCTAGTAAGCAGCAGAGTTAGGCTTTGAACCTAGGAAGCTGGTTCATCTTAATCTCAGGCACAACATTTTCTTTCTTTCTTTTATTTTTGGTACTGAGGACTGAACCTTGGGATGCCATACCATTGATCTATGTCCCAGTCCTTTTTATTGTTCATTTTTAGGCAGGGTCTCACTAAGTAGCCCAGGCTGACCTTGAACTTGAGATCCTCCTGCCCCAACCTTCAAATTGCTGGTATTACAGCTGTGCACCACCATGCCAGCAGCACTTTCTTCTTGAGTGTTGGTTTTCTCGTTTCCATCTAACGTTCCTTCAGTTTTTATAAGTACAGTATATTATTTGTAGATCCTAACTTTGATGTGGTGAGCACACACACACACACATACACACACATATGTGGGGAGGAAATGATTAGCCCAAATTTCAGGATAAATGAACAGGAGTAGAGAAAGCAAACAAAGGGCTTCAACGATATTGGTTAGGACTAGGGATGCAGCTCAGTGGTTCAGTGTTTGCCTAGGATGCTTGGGTTCAATCCTTAGTAGTGCAAAAAAAAGATACTGGTAATGTTCTCTGTCTTGGGATGTCAATCATGGTTATGTAAGTGTTTGCTTTAATATTTTTAGTTCTGCTATTATTGGATATACATACATATATATGTATGTATGTATATATGCATATAAAGTATTTTTTTATTGTTGTTCATTGTAATTCAGGCATTTATTCAGAGTGCTTGCCTAGTATGTGGGAGATCCTGGGTTCAATACCTAGCACCCTTCAAAATAAATAAATAAATATTTTCACATAAAGCTGAGGAAGGGGACTTCAGATTGGCATGTGAATCAAATCTTTTTTTCTCCTTGCAGTACTAAGAATCGAAACCCAGGCCCTAGTACATGCTGGGCAAATGTCGTACCATTGAGCTGCATCCCCAGCCCTTTTTAATTTTATTTTGAGACAGGGTCTCACTAAATTACTCAAGTTGGCCTGGAACTTGCAATCCTCCTACCCTAGCTCTCAGAATAGCTGAGATAACAGGCATGTACCACCACACCTAGCTGTGAATCAAATCTTATTGGCACACACTGAAATATTTACAGATGAAATGCCTGGCATTAGCTTCAAAATAATCTGGGAAGGGATGCAGTGATGAAAAACTATTAACCATTTCTTGGTAACAGTTGAGATGGAGTGGCAGGTCCAAGGGGGTTGATTTATACTTTTCCCTACTATTTGTGTGTACATAAGGAGGTTGGAGAGGAAAGAGGGGTAGGAGTTGAGAAATATCACACACACACACAAAAAGAACTGAAACATCCGAGGGTATTTACTGATTATCTGAATATTAAGCCCTACCTTCTATAAAGAATAAACTATAGCTAGGCATGGTGGCAGCATGCCTGTAATCCAAGCAACTAGTGAGGCTGAGACAGGAGGATTGCAAGTTCAAGGCCAGCCTCAACTGTTATGGAGCACAACTTAAGAACAGACTGATCACCACTGAGTAGTCCAAATTTGAGAGTCTTTATTAAGCCGGCCAGGCGACTATCTCACACAATGCCCCAAAAAATGGCTACTGGGAGAACAGCCCCGACCACAGGGTTGTAGGGTTCTTATACCAAAAAGCACTTTAATCGTAAGTGTCTGTTGCTATGATTCAAAATTACACATTAACATCATGAGATCATTGACAGAGGGGAAAGTGGGTCAAAATGACCCTTACCTAGGTACAAACTAAAGAATGGTTACTAACACCCACACAATCACTGTTCACATGGTACACTGTTTAAGAGCAATAGGGATCAAAAGAGAGCAATGTTTCTTTACATTAGGAATTATCATTCTGTATTGTTAAACATGTCATACTAAATAACATGGGAGAAGCTTATTTCCTACATAACATGGCGTCTCAGAGCAAAATGGAGTCTGTTTAGTCCTTTCCCTTAGAGTCTGGCCTGTAACATTCTCATGGAGCCAGTTCTGTCAGCCTATCACACAACAACTCAGTGAGGCCCTAAGCAACTTAGTGAGATTCATCTCAAAAAACAAAAACAGGGACTGGCAATGTAGCTTGGTGGTTATGCCCCTGGGTTCAATCCCCAGTAATAAAACAAAGGAATAAACCATAGGGCACATTGAAAAGGGAAGGGGAACTGAACATTCTTCATGTCTCACTGGTCACAAGACGTGTGTAGGCTGGTAGACCGGCAGGAGAGTTGTGGGAGGAGTTGAGCTCAGGAAGGCCAGCCATGGGTGACACTCTGTGCTGCACAAGAGTCTGCCCCTTCTGCTGCTCCTGCTGTTCCTGCTGCAGACCTTCTAGGCCAGGCTATGGCCCTGAGCCCTTGGGTTCTCCAGAGGAAGTTGTGGTCTACAACAGAGAAAGCCACCTCTGCCCCAAACTACCCCATTCTACCGTTCTGACTCTCACTACCAGGATTTCCTGGCTCAGCTGCGCCCCCAGCGCCGGCTGTACAGGAGTACCTGGCCAAGCTCCACAGGACCCATGGCGTGCCCCATTCCCCACTCTGACTCCCACCCCTCCTCTCCTCCTGTACTCAGCCAACAGAGCACCTACCACTCTGCACTTCCTGTTCACGTTCTTGCTTCTGCTCCACTGTTTTCCCTCTGCCTAAGCCTTCTGTTCTTTCCTCCTCCCATCCTCCTGGCCAATTCATAATCTTCTTGCCAGATTGGGCTCACCTGGGGTCTCCTCCAGGGAGAAGTCTCCCTGACTCCAAGGTCAAGTGGAGGCCTTCCTCCTTGGTTAACAGGCATAGTCCTCAGCACTGTAATGATCTGCAACATGTTTTGCTCTTTCCACTCTGAACTGTCCCTCTGCTGGGTACTGGAGACTCTTCTATAGTAACCTGAAGATGGTTTTTAGCTCTAACTTTGGGAGGGACTCATAAGAGACAGAAAATGTTCTTCCAATTGTGGAAAAACTTTTTTTTTTTTTTTTTTGGTAGTGCTGAAGTTGGAACCCAGGGCCTCATGCATGCTAGGCAAGTGCTCTACCACTGAGCTACACCCCAGTCCTACCTTTTTCTTGTATCTCTATGACCACCACTACACATAGAGAAATAGTCTCAAAAAAGCACATTTGATATTTAAAAGATTGTGGAAAGCATCGGGGAGGTGACTATTTGCATAAGGGAATGCAGTTTAATCCTAGTTTTGTTCTTTTTGATTTTTTGTTATTCTATGTTCCTGGGATTTAGATAGATTAAGCCTAGAGAAGTTTTTGCAGAATAAAGGACAGCAGTTGATGATGCCTTCCACTCTATGTGTTTGTCCCCTATTTCTTATTAAATGACCTCACCAACACCTATCATTTGCAAAGCCAAGCCAACCCCCAAGTGACCCACACATAGAGAGAACTGGAGATGGGAGAGAAAGTATTGAGTTTTAGAAAGTTACAATTGATCAATGTACTTCCTCAAGGAATAAGAGATCTGGATGGCGAATCCCTAAGCAACAAGGCACACTAAATTACTTCATACAATCTATGCTAAAATAAAACAGGATGAAGTTGGACTTGTCAGTTTTTCTGCTCTAGTTGAGAGCTCCCACGTTTATTAATCCTGGGAGAAGAAAGTATGTAGCCAAACTTGGCAATTTAAGCATCTGTCACATCCATAGTATCTGTTTTTATTTAGTAACATCATATACTTTTATCCAGCTCTGTTCTACTTCGCATATGACACTTGAGTCCACGTGCAATGCTTTGGATCATATCTCTGGTACAGGGGGAAATCACTTTAATTTATGGGTGATCCCAATTGTCACTTCCCCCGAACAGCAATGGAATTTTTCAATATCCTCAGAATAAATCCCTCCTCTGGAGCAGTAAACATAATATGACAGCGTGTCAACCACAGATTTGTTGCCAGATTATTTACTTACGATTCAACAACAGTGCTGGCCCACAGAGTGCCCTGTCAGCAAAAGCTGCATTGTTTGAAGTAGCTGGGAGAAACAGGGAAACAGCCACAGTTTCAGAATCCAAAGAATGTCGTTTTCCTAAATACCTCAGGATTACAAGATGCTATAGAACTAATAAATTTGCTCCTTAAAATAGTCCAGAAGGAATCCTTAACTATTCCTTCATGTTTGAAAGTTTAGGTTATTGATGGGAAGAGAGAATGCACTTTTGTCCCTTGGGTTCACATAATGAGTATCGAGGGGAAATTTTTCCCCTTCTTCTTTCTCTATGATTTTTGAAAAGATAAATTTCAGAGGTAGGTCACCTGTTGGGAGACAAGGAAATACTGATAAAATTAAGAGAGATTATCTGCAAGAGACACATTCAATGACATTGTTTTGTTTATTGTTTTTTGTACCAGGGATTGAACCCAAGGGCACCTCCTCAGCCCTTTTTATTTTTATTTTTTTTGAGACAGGATCTCTTTAGGTTGTTTATAGCTTCACTAAGTAGCTGAGGCTGACTTTAAACCTGCGATCCTCCTGCCTCAGCCTCCAGAGCCACTGGGATTACAGGCATGTGCCACCATGTGCAGCTTGATGCAATGTTTTTTTTTTTTTTTTTTTTTTTTTTCATTTTCATTCTGAGTTTATTTAACATTTCAACCGGTTGAACTGAAACAACACATTGACTCCAACACTGGCAAGACGCTGTGCTAATACTGAAATAGTAACTGCCAGTCAGTAACTGCTGACAATAATAATTCTCTATACCATGTCCTCAGAAATAGTAATAAGATGTACCATCGTGAGCCTATTGCACTTCATGTGGATTGTTTTCTTTAGAAAAGGTATTCCTAAAAGATGAGTTCATTTGTTCTTTTTTTTATAAAACGTGATTACACCAGACGGTTAATATTCCTTCATAGAAGCACTGAGAGTCTGAAGCCTCCATAACAGGTTAAAAGGACACCGTGACCTCAGGTTCATCACACCTTTTGCAACTGGCTTTGGTCACGTCTTCCCAGGGTGGGCGACGTTCTGGGGACCCAGCTGGCTTCCAATCAGTCCCCTTGATGCAATGTTTTAAGCAGCAAATATCTATCAGATTCTGACCACTGTTTCCCAGGATGGTGTTTTGGACAATTTCATTCACCTGTAGGGTGCTCTGCCAGTGCAACTATCTGGACATATAGTAACAAAATAGAACTGATTGTTTTTCAACTGGTTTACGTTTATGTATCGGCAGTTACCAAATCTGGCCTAAATCTACATCTTATTTTAAGCATTTTAAAGCACTTTCCCATCTGCAATCTTATTTTTCTCATTGCCACCTTGAGAAAGAAGTTATGAGTATCACCATTTTACAAATAAGGATATTTAGACCCAGGAGACTTTCACAAGTTTCTTCAGTTCACATAGAAAATAAGTGGTCTCAGATAGGTTTGGTGGCCTTTGCCTGCAGCCCCAGCCAACTCAGAAGGCTGAGGCAGGAAGGATCACTTGTACTTAGGAGTTTGAGGTCAGCCTAGGAAACACAGTGAGACCCTGTGCCTAGTGAGACTCTGAGCAAAACAAACAAAACACATCTTGCGTAGTTCAGTGGTTACTACTTCTATCCATGACATATTTAAATGTGCAAACTCAAATTTGTCTAAATAAGTAAAGTATGCACAAGAAGCCTGAGCAGTAGCCAAGTGTAGTGGTGCACACCTATAATCCCAGCAACTTGGGAAGCTGAGGCAGAAAGATGGCAAGTTCAAAGCCAATCTTAGCAATTTAGTGAGACCCTAAGCAATTGAGCCAGACGCCGCCAAAATAAAAAGTAAAAAAGGACTGGGAATGTAACTCCATGGTAAAGCAGGGCTGGGTTCAACCCCCAGCACTACCAGCAAACAAACAGAAAAAGCATCAAGGGATGGTGTCCATGGCAATGGACTTTTTAACTGCGAGCAGGGCTACCCAGAATAAAAACTTTCACTTTTCAGTAATCAATTTCTTTTTCCCAAGTGCTAAGGATTAAACTCAGAGGTGCTTTGCCTCAAAGCTAAGTCCCCAGTTCTTTTTATTTATTTATTTTTAAATTTTGTGACAGGGTCTTGCTAAGTTGCTGAGGCACCCTTGAATTTGCAATCCTCCTGCCTCAAGTCTCTGGAATTATAGGAGTGTGTGTGTGCCACCATGCCAAGCCGCAGCCTTTTTTGCTGCTTCATGTAACCGTGAAGCAGATGATGTGGGCAACTTCTAATTTATAGAAGGTTTGTAAGCCCTTCTCTAGGTCTGGCTTTCCCTGATAATAGAACCTGAAGCTAAAGTTTAAATGAAGGTTTAATTGGGAAGTGATCTTGGGGGGCAGGAGTGACAGAAAGATGCAAGAGCCCATGAAAGAGAGTAGAACTGAGTTGGCCATCATTATAGGTGACTGGTACCCAATCCCAGGACCTTTTGATGGGCAGATTCAGGGGTTGAAAAATTCTTTGTTACTAGTCTGCCATTGTTTAAGATACTAATTCTCCCATACTGTTGGGTTGCCCTTGCTGTGATATCTAAGAAGCCCCCAAAAGAAAGTAAGAGACTTGGGGTACAGGTCAAGGTGAGGCACCATCAGGTTGCAACTGTGCCAAGTGGTGAGGCCTGTGCAGATCTGGTCATTACGGGGGTGTCCAGGAGGGGCTGAGAGGATTTGAAGTGGTGCCGATAGGTCCTGTTGAGTAAGATGCCTGAGGCAATGAGTCCCCTCAGACCACATTCACAGGACCCAACCTGGAGGAGTTTGGTACCTTGGACTATCTGAGGAACTATGTGAGTAGGGACTGTGCAGACTGAGAAATAACTTCATTTTATGTAAGCAGCTGTTATTTTGGAAACTAAATGAAAGTCTGACAATCGTAAGTTATAACCATCATCAAACTGGATTTTTTTTTTTTTTTTTTTTTTTTTTTTTTGCGGTGCCCAGGGCCTTGTGTTTATGAGACAAGCACTCTACCAACTGAGCTATATCCCCAGTCCAAACTGGAGAGTTTTAGTGGAGGAAAACTTAAGGTGTCAGTAAACAGCAAAGCCAGGGTTCGTTGAAAATCTCACCACCAGGTGGCTCAGTCCATGACACCAAAGAACAGTTCCAACAATTAAGCAGTAAAAAATTGAATGAATGTGATGGTTAACGGCCATCCAGAGTTCCTCCAAATACTTTATTATTCTATGTACGCATCCCCGCCTTGGCAAAGTGTATTTTAATCTGGAGCAAAGCAAAGATGATATTTTTAAAACAAATATAATTATTTTGTATGATACCAATGTTTAAGGAGAATTGAAACAGCTTATAGAACACTGTATGCTCCCCTTGAATAAACTTTGTAGCTAATAGCAAATAAGTCACCAAATTTGACAAAACCTTGAATAGGTTGTGTAAAGCACTGTTTTCAGACTGCACACCTGGAACTAGAGGAAATATTGTGCCATATTATGATAACAGAAGAGAGGAATAAAGGTGGGGTAATGATCAAAGTGACACAGCTCAAAAGCAGCAGAGCAAGGATTTAAGGTTCAGTATGCTTGGCTCAAAAATCAATGCTTGGTCTGCTATGCTAAACTTGATAGAAACCTCAAGCTTCCACATCCTCTGGGATTTCATTTGATTTAAATATTTCTCTATTATGTATGTATTTCTTTATTTAGCAGATATTGAGCCAGGGGTGGTAAACCCTGAGCTACATCCCCAGACCTTTTTAGTTTTTTGTTTTGAGATAGGGGCTCTCTAACTAAGTTGCTTAGAGCCTCACTGAGAGGCTGAGGCTGGCCTCAAACTTGGAATCCTGCTGCCTCAACCTTCCAAGTCGCTGGAATTACAGGTGTATGCCACCACACCTGGCTCCTCTGGGCTTTTAGAACACCTGAAATGAGCTGTTCACCTGCCTTGTGGTTTTTCTGTTTGTTTTGCAGGACTGGAGATTGAACCAAGGGGCTCTACCATTGAGCTACAGCCTCAACTTTTATTTTCTTTCGTTATTTTGTTTTGCTTATTATTAGTATTATTTTTATTAGGTTTGGGGGATTGAACCCTGGGGTACTTTTCCCTAGCCCCTTTTTATATTTTATTTTGAGACAGGGTCTCACTAAATTGCTGAGTTTGTGATCTTCCTATCTCAGCCTGTATAGTCTCTGGGATTACTGGTGTGTGGGCCACTGTGCCCAGCTACCTCATGTCTTAAAGGCAGGACCTTAAAAGAAGAGCACGCTCATTAAGATCAGATTAGTGTTCTCCTGTGTGAATAGTAACAGACTTCATGTGCCTCACTGAGAAAATGGAAATAAGAAAAACTACATAATAGTCTTTTTGAGATGTTAAACAGGATGGTGTTTTAGTACATTCACTGAGTACTTACTGTGGGTCAGACACAGTATTAAACACTTTGTATGTTGTATTTGTCACTTTTCATCTCTACAAACACCTGACCCAGGCTAACTTTATAAGAAAAGAGGTTCAACTCAGGAGGCTGAGGCAGGAGGATTGCAAGTTAGAGGCCAACTTTAGCAACTTAGCAAGACCCTCAGCAACTTGTGAGAGTCTGTCTCAAAATAAAAAATAAAAAGGGCTAGGGATGTGGCTCAGTGGTTAAATATCCCTGGGCTTAACCCCTAGTACCAAAAAAAAAAAAAAAAAAGAAGAAGAAGGAGGAGGAGGAAGAAGAAGGAAAAAAGGGGTTCATTTAGCACACTTTTAGGGATTCAGAGTTCAATGGCATTCAGCCGGCTCTGTGGAGAGGACCACCCCTTGGCTGGCTTGCCCCACAGACAGCCATGATGGGAGCACCTGTGGGGATTCAGGTTATCACATGCGGGAACCAGCAAGGAGGAGAGTGGGCTGCGCTCACTCCTTTTACTACAGTCCTCCCTGGGGAAATCAAGGGTTCCACCAGAACTACTTTCCAAGGGCACACCCCCAAGGACCTCCCACTAGGCCTCCGCTCTTCAAGCTTCCTCCACCCCCCAACTCTGCCTCCCTGTTGATCGAGTTTTCAATCACAGGAACCTTTGGCGGGAGACAGTTAAACGATGATCAAACAATAGCACAAGGATCATCTCTTTTATTCACTACTGCAACTCTATAAGCTAATTACCCTTCTTCCTGCTTTATAGGATGAAGCCTTACTTGCTGGGGGTCAAGTTCTCAGGAGTGGGAGGGGCTGGAGTGCAGGGTCCAGCACACAGGGCATCGGATTCCACACTCAAGCCTCCACCAGGCTGCTGCCCTGAGCTCGTGGCCCTATGGTCATCACCATGTATCTGCATACCGACTACATAATCTAGACAACTCAGACTGTCCTGCAGTCTCTCTGCCTGTCCTGCAGTCTCTCTGCCCATTCTCACTAGGGCCACCAGAGGCTCAAGCCTCTCAATTTCAATTTCATTTGAGGCAGGAAGATAATCTCCCATAGGCAGTCAGGATAAGGACCTTGGAGAAGGACAGGAGGGGACAGGACATCATGCCAACCTGATGCCAAGGTTGTCTAAAACACACCCTGTGACTTGCTGCTGTAGCCAGCCATAACCACGGTGCCTTCTTCTGACTAGTACACCTGTTTCTGCTCTGCACAGCTTCACCCACAGCAGCCCCTCCTTAGTTACCCTTGTCCTTACCCCTAGCAACGGTGGATCACAAGCAGACCCCTACCCAAAATGCTTCCTCTTTCTAACAGACATGTCAAAACCCACCAGGTGAGACACATCCTCTTAATTATATAAATAAGGAATTGAAATTATCCACTTCTGATTGGCTTATTAAACTCAGAGCTTAGAGAGACTGATATTGGTTAGTCCATGCCAACATCCCTCACCCCACCAATTACCTGTGCCAGGTCATCAGATATGCCTTTAAAACCCCTGGACAACAGACACCCATTGGCATCCCTCTCTTGGGGCCCCTACCCTCCGGGAACTCTGTTTTCTTTCTTTCTATTACTCTAATAAATTCCGTCACTTTGCTCTCAGCCTTGTGTCTAAGGATTTCATTTCTTAAATTCATGAGACGAAGAACCCGACTGCCTAGATCCAGTGTTAGAAAATGACCATAAGAGAGGACAGACAGACGTGTCTACCTGAAGTTGCTCTTCATGAAGACCAGGAACATGCTGAGCATGGTGGTGCACACCTGTAATCCCCCTGACTCAGAGGCCAGCCTCAGCAATTTAGCAAAGTCCTAAGTAATTGAGCAAGACCTTGTCTCAGAATAAAATTTAAAAAGAACCAAAAATGTAGCTCAGTAGAGCCCTGGTTTCAATCCTCAGAATCACAAAAATAAAATAAAACATACAAATAAAAAAAAAAAAAATCCAGGAATACTATAACCGAATATGTGTTTAATCCAGTTATCTAGATTTTAATCCTAGTCTGGTAAATTTCTGGAATGGCCCTTGGCATGTTAAATTTGAATTTACTTATTTGTGTATTTTCTAAAGTAATCCTTAAGTGAGGAATTCTAAGGTACCTCTTTTATTTTGAGCAATATGTAAATATAATATATGTAACTTGTGTTTAAGTCTCTGAAATTTGAGTGTTGGGAAACTACGATATTCACAATTTTAAAACACAGAGGATAAAGGATGTCTATGATTTTCTTAGGATTCACTAAATGCCCATGATTTTGATAAAGTCACAAAGACAGGGCTGTATGGGATACTTATCAGACTCACACTAACCCAATGAAGCTTGATCACCCTGGCAGGGAAAAAACTTTGCATGAGGTATAATGGAAAACAGTACTACAACCAAATACCCACGTTTCTAGTCTAAGCTTTGTCCCATACACTTCATTCTGGAGAAAAGAAGCTCTAGCCAGTGCAACATTAAAAAAAACAAACAAACAAGGATTTCAGATTAGAATGATTCAGAACCCAAAAGAATTTGAAAAGGACTTTGTAGACACAAAGTAGCAAATGCAGAACATGAAAGAAACTAGGAGAGTCAGAATTGGTAGTTCCATGTTATAGACCCACTGACTTTATAGAGGAGACCTTTAACCAAAATGGGCTGGGGTTGTGGGGTATGTAGTGGTAAAGCACTTGCCTAACAATCAGGAGGTCCTGAGTTGGATCCCCAACACTGAGAAAGAAAAGAAAAAAAAGAGAGAGAGAGAGAAACAGAGAAAACAAAAAAAAAAAAAAAAAAAGGAAGGAAGGAAAGAAGAGAGGGAGGGAGGGAGGAAGGAAGGAAAGAAAGATACTGTGGCAAATGGAAAACATCATGGATCAGTTGCCAACTCAAAAGAATGAGGGAGACCTCTCATTCATCTCCTCCTGCCGTAATTTCACCTCCTTTCCTTGGGGCTTAACAGGAAGGGGCTTTCTAGTTGCTGCTTCAGAGGAGACTAAAATGACCTATTGGTTTCCTTTGATGTTTTGTTTGCTGACAACTGCTAAACTTTGAAAAGCAGAACTCTAAAAATTTAGTTCAGAAGCTTATTTCTAAAGGTATATCAGTCACAGAACTGATTTTTATCCAAAATCCACTTCTCATAATTCTTTTTATTTGCAAGTCTTTTCTTCTTAAAAACTACAACTTTCCTCCACTGCCTCCTGTCCCTTTCATTTGACTTCCCCAGTTCCCTGTGAGTCAACTTCGGAAGACATCCCTGTTGAGCAAGTGAGAGACAGTTTCAGTCCTCAGCTGTTTTTCCCTCACTGTGCCATGCCTGGGCTCTCCTGGGTGGTCTCAAAGACTGTACCCAAGACAGATGCAGTGGTTGCACATCTGTAATACCAGCGACTCCGGAGGCTGACTCAGAAGGCTGAGGCAAGTTTAAAGCAAGTCTCAACAATTCAGCAAGATTGTCTGTCTCAAAAGAAAAAAATAAGAAGGGTTTGAGATGCAGTTCAGTGGTAGAGCACCCAGGGTACAATCCCCAGAAGCAAACCAAAACAAAGTAACTGAACCTGAATCAGCCTTGCTTCCAATCACAAGGGCCCTCTGGGCCCAAAGTAGTCCCTTTGAAAAGGACATAGGGACGTGGTAGGCAAGGTGGGCACCTCTCCTTCCAACTGGTTCAGGGGAGAGAATCAGTGCTACATCTGTAGTAGTTCACACTTTCCCCTAGGGGCTGGTCCTACAGCATGTTCTTTCAATCAAGGTATGAATGGATTTTAGGGTGGGATTCCATTTTCCCCTCTGATTCTGTCCTTGTCTCAGAAGCCTCATTACTACTTGAACCCCAGTGAAAGCGGCGACCCCTACAAGGACTGTGTAAATAAAACAAGGCCCCTAGGCCAGTTTCTGCCTGACCTGTTTTCTTGGACCTGCACTGTTATTTTGTTTGTTTTGGCTTTTTAATTTGAATTTCAATATCTTTAAAAAGGAACAGACTCTCCAGGTCACTGCTAATCCCCCAGTACACCCTCAGCCCTTATCACTCAGCCCACTTGGCTCATTCTGTGTCACCTAACACTCCTATGGGCTCTGACCTTTCAACCTCTAAGGAGCGGAAAATTCTCTTCAGTTACCAGCCTCAGAGTCAGCCTTCAGATGCTGAAGTTCCAAGGGCCCTTGAAGAATGAAAGAGGGTGGATCAAAGGGTAACT
Source organism: Sciurus vulgaris (assembly GCF_902686455.1). Classification (NCBI taxonomy): domain Eukaryota; kingdom Metazoa; phylum Chordata; class Mammalia; order Rodentia; family Sciuridae; genus Sciurus; species Sciurus vulgaris. The sequence goes on along the minus strand of NC_136474.1, from coordinate 47,118,550 downwards.
AACAGCAGCCTATGAGATATTTGGAAACCCAGCTAGGACACTCCAGGGCCCGTTGCTACTGCATTTTCTACTGGGTGCCTGTACCTAGTGGGTCCTCTGCGAACTGCTTTCAGAGTGTTTATAACTGCAGCATCATAAATCCCACAAGTTTCTGTTTTGAGTTTATATCAACATTGATAGTGTCTTTTTTCAGTTTCTTTCCATCAAAGCAATGTTTAATTTGGGCTGATCTGGGCTCCAAGAACTGAAGAAGTGAGGGAGGGATATATTTCCTTTTTTGGGGGTGCTGCTGGGGATTGAACCCAGGGCCTTGTGCTTGACAGGCAAACACTCTACAAACTGAGCTATATCCCCAGCCCCAATATATTTCATTTTACTCTACCTTTCAAGTTCAAAATGCTCTGGAGATTAATTTCTCTTCCTTCCTCCCCACCTCAAACCCTTTCTTTCTCTACTTTCTTCTTTGACTCCCAAATCCAAATAAAGTATAAGTGGAGGGGATCTTGGTTGGGTAAATCTTCATTGTAGATCAGACCCCACATTAAATCCCACCTCTGTGTTTGTTAAAACATATAAGGTAAAAAAAATATAGAGAGAGATAGATATAGATAAATGTGTGTGTCTATTGATATCTAGTTATTTACCAATAGATAGATACATAGATAAATAGACAGATGATAGATAGATAGATAGATAGATAGATAGATAGATAGATAGATAGATAGATAGATAAAGATAGAGTCTTGGATGACCTGCTTATGTTCTTGGAAAGTCACAAAATAAGCACTGTGCATTTTTTTTGGGGGGGGGAGGGGATCAAATTTGCTCAATGATCAGACATTTGACACTCTAATAGAATCAGCAAATGCATTAGAAACCAGAAGCAAAATTCACTTTTTAAAGGGATAAAATACAGGCTGATAAAGATAGTTTGTTACAGGTTTCTTCCAAATGTTTTCCTGGATCCCAGGAGACTGCTTTCATCTTTCCCTTGCTTTTAGGAGTATTTGGGGAACTATGAAATTTTGGCAAATTCTTTTTTATAAAACACAGTCTGTTTTTGAATTTGAAAGGGTTATTTCTTTATTCCTGGGGTTCACGGAATGAGGAATCATGTAGCCCTTGGCAGGACACAAATCTATTCCTGGGCTTGCCAAAAAGGCTTGGGTTGAGTCACTGGATTTGACTTCATGTTCCCATTCAGGGACCACCGGGATTGTAAAACTTTTGCTGCTGAGTCCATTTCTTATAAATGACTCCGCATACTTAAGAATAAATAGTTGATTTTGGGGTTCCCCCTTGCAGCCCCAGCACGGTTATCCTGCTTATGTAGGAACAGTGTCAAGCATTTGCATTTTCTCTGTTCTGAATTTGTTGGAAAGTAAATAGGCAGCAATAAAGGAGCTTTATTAGTTGTGTTTTCTGCCTTGGGTGGCACCTGGAATTTGCTGAATGTGCTGAGTGCAACTTTAAATTTTAAAAGGCTCCTGAGCCTCACCTTTTTTCATGCCATGCAAGTAAAATGGAAAGCCAAATAATCAGCATAAGCAAGCTGCATGGGTCCTTTCTCTTGGTCTCTACAGACTTCAGGTCCTTTTGTGGAATTCCAATCCTTTCCCTCCCTCCTTCCAGCTGTTAAGTCTCCATGACCAAAGGAACTTAAACAACCATCTCCTATCCTCTTCTCAGATAATCAACTACTGATTTAACATATTACCTAGGAAACTGTGGTACAAAAATTTTGAGCACAAAACACAAAAAGACACTCATACCTAACACATATCTATTAATTTTCCAAGTATTTTGTTTACTTCCTATATTTTTTAGGGGGGAGATACTGGAACCGAGGGGCGCTCTACCACTCACCTATATCCCCAGCCCTTTTATTTTTTTTATTTTGAGACAGGGTTTTGTTAAGTTGTTTAGGCCCTCTCTAAGTGTCCAAGGCTGGCCTCGAACTTGTGATCCTTCTGCCTCAGCCTCCTGAGTTGCTGAGATTACAAGCGTGTGCCACTAAATCCAGCCTGGCTCTATCATTCTTATCAGAATTTGAAAAGGACTGGTATGGTGGCACATGCCCGTAAGATTCAGGAGACTGAAACAGAAGGATTGCAAGTTTGAGATCAGTCTCAGCAATTTAGCAAGGCCCTAAGCAACTTAGTGGGATCCTGTCACAAAATAAAATAAAAAAGGGCTGGACATGTATGAAGCTCAGCGGTGAAGTGTCCCTGTTTCAAGATTCAATCCCCAGTACAAAAAATAAAGTGACTTTAAAGTAATGAAGTTAACTCACACTAATGCCAACCAAAGACACTTTGGCCCAGATTGCTTTCTACTAACTTGTACATGGAGATAAAATCAGGAAATAGAGTGAAGCAGAATTGTAAGAACAAATATAAATACCAAGGATATGATACTTTTGTATTTATTTATTGCTGAGGTTGGCTTTGAACTCACAATCATCCTGCCTCAGTCTCCCAAACTACTGCTGGGATTACAGGCATGTGCCACGATGCCCAGCATGAACCTTATCGTTTTAAGGACAGTCTACCTTAAGGCCAGAAGTCCTTCTTCAGTTGAGATGGTGGGAACTGGTTGGATCTGAGATGGCTGCTAAACCGAACCTGGGTAACCTCTAACTTGATTATAATCCCATCTGTGTGCTAAATGACACACCCCCTGGTGCTGTTGACAGTTGATAATTGCCATGACAGAAAGAAATATAAGAGAAACAGAAAGTATTCAAATTCCCAGAAAATTTTCTCTCATTCCCAGAAAACACGTGAATGTTCCTCTCTTTATTAGCCTATTTCTCCCCCTTGTTTCTTTTACCCTATATTTATAACCTCCCCATGCCCCAAAGTAGGGAATTGATTTGCCATTTTATCTCCCACTTCTCCTATTTCTAGCCAAAATAAAAGTCGTCTTCACTGCTCAGTCCATGCTTGGTCTTGTTATTTGATTCCACATTTCCAAGTAGGAAAACGAACCCTGCCTTTGTGGTCAGATATTGGTTAACACTTTCTCTTATTGACTTGCCCCAGGTTGGAATGCTGTGCTGGATCCTACGAATGCCTCTTTAGTTTTTTAAAGCAAGATGCTTAATTACTGTCGGATTTAAGGAAGAAAATCAGCATCCTATCTTTCCAGGGATACAATGTTTTGGTAATAATGTCAACATTCGGAGAAGGCGGCATGGTGTAATAAACAAAACCTCAGCACTGGGCTCCAACAGGGCAAGGTTTAATCCCAGAGCAACATGTTTTGGCTGGGTACCACTGAATAGGTGTTACAAACCTGTTCTGTGCCTCATAAAAAAAAAAAAAAAAAAAAAAAGTCAGGCATGGTGGCCTACGCCTGTAATTCCAGCAGCTCAGGAGATGTGGCTCATGTGGCTCAGTGGTTAAGCATCCCTGGGTTCAATTCCTAGTACCTGCATCCCCACCAAAAAAAGAAAAAAAAAAAAAAAGAAAACCTGCAAAATGGGAAATGTGCAAGGATTAAATGAGATGAAAAATGGGAGGCCCAGGCACAATGCTAGGCACACAATAAATGTGAGTCTTCCTTTCCTTTTTAAGTCAAGAGTTTAGATTATGAACATAGAGTAACTCCCCACCAAGAGCTGACTCTGACTGAGGGCACTATTTTCTAGGAAGGGAGCTCTTGGTGGCCCTTTATTGTGACTGCTGATTGTACACATCTGGATACTATGACAACCAGTTTGCTTTGAATTCAACTTGGCCCCAATGTCTCTATATAAGGCAGCTTCTATCCTTCAGTTTTTCCCAACACATCATAGCTTGGCTTGGATATGAGAGGAGGGGTGGGTGTCAAAGGAAATGCACAAAGTCTGGAAGGAACTGAGAGTCAACTAACAATTACCAAGCCCCAAGTCCCATATTGCCCTACTGGGGTCCTGTCCCTAGAGTTTTTGTGGATAGTCTCATTGAAAATACTACCGGGAGTTTTAATTTGATTCCTCCTTTGCAGATGCTTCAAATGAGACTGGAAGATTGGGTGACTCTCCTAAAGTCACAAGGATAACAAGGAATGGACTTGGAAGAAGGTCCCAGGCTTTTTGATATGGCAGTAAGCAAGGAAAGAGGACATATAGTGCTAGGAGATCAGCAGCTGTAGCTTCTGCCTGCCAGTGGACTCTGGGTTGAATCTCTTCAACAAGTGAAGAGAGAGGAGGGCCCAGGCAAGCTTCCTTGGCCTTTAGAAACCCTAGGTCCAGGTCCTCTGTCCACTATCACATATAAACTGGGACAGGTAATGGCATATGGTTAAATGAACATGCCATGTGGGGCCAGGGGTTCAGTTCTGTGGAATAGCACTTTCTTAGCAAGCAGAGTCCCTGGCTTTGACCTATAGCATTGCAAAAACAAAGACAAACACAACACAAAATAAAACAAAAACCCATGCCATGTAATCAGTACCTGAGCACAAATTAAAACAAAAGAGCAGCTTGTGAAACACTTCCAGCATCATTTATTTAATCTTTGTTGTTGTTGTTGTTTGTACTGGAGATTAATATAGGAGCACTTTACCACTGAACTACATACTCAGCCCTTTTTCCTTTTTATTTTGAGACATGATCTCACTAAGTTGTTGTGGTGGGCCTCAAATTTGTGATCCTCCTACCTCAGCCTCCAGAGTCTCTGGGATCATAGGCCTGCACCATATGGCCACAAATCATATTTAATACTTTGGGTTTTATTTGCTTACTTTATTTTGATGATTCAGAAGGTATTTTAGGACTAAAATTAACTATCATACATTAATTCAATGAAAATTTATTAATCTATCCACACTGTTTAAGCACTGTTCTAGATGCTGGAGATACAAAAACTCTTGAATAAAACCTCTTCCGGGGGCTGGGGTCGTGGCTCAGTGGTAGAGCCCTTGCCTAGTACATATGAGACCCTGAGTTCAATCCTCAGCGCTGCATAAAAATAAATAAATAAATAAAGGTATTGTGTCCATCTATGACTAAAAATATTTTTTAAAAAACCTCTTCCGTGAGTTTCAAGATGGCGGCCTAGAGGGTGGCTGCATTTCATGTTGCTCCAGGACCCCTTCATGCTCAAAACACTAGAAAAAATAGGGATAGTGGGAACATTCCTTAATATTGTAAAGGCCATTTATGCTAAGCCCATGGCTAATATCATTCTAAATGGTGAAAAACTGAAAGCATTCCCCCTAAAAACTGGAACAAGGCAGGGATGCCCTCTTTCACCACTTCTATTCAACATCGTTCTTGAGACTCTGGCCAGAGCAATTAGACAAACCAAAGAAATTAAAGGGATACGAATTGGAAAAGAAGAACTCAAACTATCCCTGTTCGCTGATGACATGATTATATATTTAGAGGAACCTGGAAATTCCACCAGAAAACTCTTAGAACTCATAAGTGATTTCAGTAAAGTAGCAGGTTACAAGATCAATGCCCATAAATCCAACGCATTTTATACATAAGTGATGAATCTTCAGAAAGAGAAATTAGGAAAACTACCCCATTCACAATAGCCTCGAAAAAAATAAAATACTTGGGAATCAATCTCACAAAAGAGGTGAAAGACCTCTACAATGAGAACTATACAACACTAAAGAAAGAAATTAAAGAACACCTTAGAAGATGGAAAGATCTTCCATGTTCTTGGATAGGAAGAATTAATATTGTCAAAATGGCCATACTACCTAAAGTGCTATACAAATTCAATGCAATTCCAATTAAAATCCCAATGACGTACCTTACAGAAATAGAGCAGGCAATTATGAAATTCATCTGGAAGAATAAGAAACCCAGAATAGCTAAAGCAATCCTTAGCAGGAAGAGTGAAACAGGGGGTATTGCAATACCAGATCTTCAACTCTACTACAAAGCAATAGTAACAAAAACGGCATGGTATTGGTACCAAAATAGAAAGGTAGATCAATGGTACAGAATAGAGGACACGGACACAAACCCAAATAAATACAATTTTCTCATACTAGACAAAGGGGCCAAAAATATGCAATGGAGAAAAGATAGCCTCTTCAACAAATGGTGCTGGGAGAATTGGAAATCCATATGCAACAGAATGAAACTAAACCCATATCTCTCACCATGCACGAAACTAAACTCAAAATGGATTAAGGACCTCGGAATCAGACCAGAGACCCTGCAGATTATAGAAGAAAAAGTAGGTCCAAATCTTCATCTTGTTGGTCTAGGACCAGACTTCCTTAACAGGACTCCCATAGCACAAGAAATAAAAGCTAGAATCAACCACTGGGATAGATTCAAACTAAAAAGCTTTCTCTCAGCAAAGGAAACTATCAGCAATGCGAAGAAAGAGCCTACAGAGTGGGAGAATATCTTTGCCAATCATACTTCAGATAGAGCACTAATCTCCAGAATCTATAAAGAACTCAAAAAACTCTACTCCAAGAATTCAAACAGTCCAGTCAACAAATGGGCTAAGGAAATGAATAGACACTTCACAGAAGAAGATCTACAAGCAATCAACAAACATATGGAAAAATGTTCAACATCTCTAGTAATAAGAGAAATGCAAATCAAAACCACCCTAAGGTTCCATCTCACCCCAATTAGAATGGCGATTATCAAGAATACGAGCAACAACAGGTGTTGGCGAGGATGTGGGGAGAAAGGTACACTCATACACTGCTGGTGGGGCTGCAAATTAGTGCAGCCGCTATGGAAAGCAGTGTGGAGATTCCTTAGAAAACTTGGAATGGAACCACCATTTGACCCAGCTATCCCACTCCTTGGCCTATACCCAAAGGACTTAAAATCTGCATACTACAGAAATACAGCCACATCAATGTTCATAGCTGCTCAATTCACAATAGCCAGACTGTGGAACCAACCTAGATGCCCTTCAATTGATGAGTGGATAAAGAAACTGTGGTATATATATACTATGGAATATTACTCAGCCATAAAGAATGATAAAATTATGACATTTGCAGGCAAATGGATGAAATTGGAGAATATCATGCTAAGTGAGATAAGCCAATCTCAAAAAGCCAAAGGACGAATGATATCGCTAATTAGTGGAGGTTGACACATAATGGGGGGGAGGGAAAGGTTAGAGTTAGGGTTAGGGAGGGGGGCAAGTATGGAGGAAGGAACTACTGTATAGAGGGTAAAGAGGGGTGGGAAGTGTGGGGGGAAGGGAAAAAAATAGCAGAATGAATCAAACAACATTGCTCTATGTAAATTTATGATTACACAAATGGTATGCCTTTACGCCATGTACAATCAGAGAAACAACATGTATCCCATTTGTTTACAATAAAAAAAAAATAAATAAAAAAAAATAAAAAAAAAAAAAAAAAAAAAACCTCTTCCGTGAGTTTCAAGATGGCGGCCTAGAGGGTGGCTGCATTTCATGTTGCTCCAGGACTCAGGATTCAAAAGAGGAGATATTGAGACGCTTGGGACCAACTCAAAGCAGCCGGGTGATTCTCACCCCTTGGGAAGGCGTCCCGGATGGGACGGTGGTCCCTGAACGCAGGAAACTTTGTGAAGTAGAGCTGCCGGCGAGACGCCCCTCCCCCCGCTGGAGCAGTGAACTCGGACAACTGGGAGCGCCGTAAAGGAGGCCGCTCGGCACAGCGCTGGGACTCGGACCAACCACTGGGGCTCCGGCGGCTGCCCAGGGGAGGAGTGGCGAGGAGAGCTGTGTGGACTCAGAACACCGGGGCCTGCCCTGAGGAGGAGGAGGAGGAGCATGGCCACTTGGATTTGGAGTGACTGCACCAGAGCTGCAGGCGGTTGCCAGAGGAGAAGCTGCGTGGCGAGCTGTTTGGACTCAGAATGACTGCTTCTGAACACCGGGGCCTGCCCCGAGGATGAGGAGGAGAAAGAGGAGCCCGGCCGCTTGGATTCGGGGTGACTACACCAGAGCTACAGGCGGTTGCCAGAGAAGGGGCTGCGTGGCGAGCTGTTTGGACTCAGACCACTTCTGAACCCGGGGCCTGCCCAGAAGAGTAGGGAGGAGGAGCGCGGCGGGTCGTTTGGACTCGCAGTGACTGCATTAGCGCTCCAGGCGGCTGCTCAGAGAAGGCGAGTGGTGAGTTGTTTGGACTTAAAGTGACAGCGCCTGAACACAGGGGGGCTGCCTGCAGGGGAAGCACGGTGGGACGCTTGGTTTTGAGTGGCCGCACCAGAGCTCCGGGCGGTTGCCCAGAGGACCCGTACAGCGGGTCACGTGGATTCAGAGCCACTCAGAGCGACCGCTCCTGAACACCCGGGGGGTTATCTGGAGAAGGAGGAGGAACGGGGAGGGTCACTTCGACTCGGAGTGATTCATTGCCCAGGGCTACGGGTGGTTGGTGGGAGGAGGCACGCAGTGAGTTTCTTGGACTCCTAGTGACCGCACCGGAATACTGGGCGGCTGTCTGGAGGAAGAGGCGTGTGGCGGGTCTCTGGAATTCAGAGCGATTGTACAGGGCCCCAGGTGGCTGCTCAGAGGAGGGGCCGCATAGCCAGGCGATTAGGTGCAGAGCAGGGTCCCAGGATCTAGGAGGCTTCTTGGTGGAAGAGCCGCACAGAGACAGGCTTAGGGCAGAGCGAAGGTTCCAGACCTGCGGGCAGATTCTCTGAGGAAGGGCAGCCTAAGGAGAGTCATCTGCAAAGGGTGAGGCTCCCAGGCCCAGGAGGTAGGGCCGGGCCCCTGGAAACTTTGCAGAGGAAGGCAGCCCAGCCCAGGCGGTAGCTGTAAATTGAGGGGAACCTCTAGGAGGGAACTGACCAGCGAGACCTCCCCACCGGGTGAGTCTTCCTTGCTGGGTGAGGTTTCCCCACAAGGACGGTAAAACCAGAGACTCAGGCCCAAACAGGCCTTGCCTCAGCCCGCAGCCTAGGTCCCCTTTGGATGACCATTGGTCAACAAGTGGAGGCACCTCTGCCCACTAGCAGGGATTATACCCCACCTGAAGGCCACCACTCCTAGAGAGGCAGCTTCCTTGTGGAGCACCGCATTATCAACTTCCTCCAAGACTTCAGCCTACTGAAGGCTAAGGGGGGATATATATAGAAATCTTCAGGGACATTGTAAGTCAATAGAGGAAATCTGCAATATCTCAGCGATCCTCTGATACCTGAACAATATGAGAAAACAAGGAAAGAAAATGCTGCAAACAAGTCTAGATGTTACATCAATAAAACCCAATGACAGCATGGCAGAAGAAATGACAGAAAAGGAGTTCAGAATGTACATAATCAAAATGATCAGAGAAGCAAACAATGAGATGAAAGAGCAAATGCACGCACTGAATGATGAGATGAAAGAGCAAATGCAAGCATTGATTGATCGCACCAATCGACAGTTAAAAGAGCAAATACAGGAAGCAAAAGATCATTTCAATAAAGAGTTAGAGATATTGAAAAAAAACCAAACAGAAATCCTTGACATGAAGGAAACAATAAACCAAATTAAGAACTCCATAGAAAGTATATCCAATAGGATAGAACACCTGGAAGACAGAACCTCAGACATTGAAGACAAAATATTTAACCTTGAAAACAAAATTGAACAGAGAAGATGGTAAGAAATCATGAACAGAATCTACAAGAACTATGGGATATCATGAAAAGGCCAAATTTAAGAATTATTGGGATTGAGGAAGGCCTAGAGAAACAAGCCAAAGGAATGAACAATTTATTCAATGAAATAATGTCCGAAAATTTCCCAAATCTGAATAATGACATGGAAAATCAAGTTCAAGAGGCTTATAGGACTCCAAATACACAAAATTACAACAGACCCACACCAAGGCACATTATAATGAAAATACCTAACATACAAAATAAAGACAGAATTTTAAAGGCTGTGAGAGAAAAGAACCAAATTACATTCAGGGGGAAACCAATACGGATATCAGCAGATTTTTCAATCCAGACCCTAAAAGCTAGAAGGGCCTGGAACAACATTTTTCAAGCCCTGAAAGAAAATGGATGCCAACCAAGAATCTTATACCCAGCAAAACTTACCTTCAAATTTGACGATGAAATAAAATCCTTCCATGATAAACAAAAGCTAAAGGAATTTACAAAAAGAAAGCCAGCATTACACAACATTCTCAGCGAAATATTCCATGAGGAAGAGATGAAAAACAAAGAAGCAAATCAGCAAAGGGAGGAATTATCCTAAAGGAATTGTCAAATAAAGGAGGAAACAAGTTGTGTCAAACAAATAAATAAATAAAATTTTAAAAAATGAACCAAATGACCGGGAAACCAAATCATATCTCTATAATAACCCTGAATGTTAATGGCCTGAATTCATCAATCAAAAGACATAGACTGGCAGATTGGATTAAAAAGAAAGATCCAACAATATGTTGTCTGCAAGAGACTCACCTCATAGAAAAGATACCCATAGACTAAAGGTGAAAGGATGGGGAAAAACATACCATGCACATGGACTCAGCAAAAAAGCTGGAGTATCCATCCTCATTTCAGATAATGTGGACTTCAAGCCAAAGTTAGTCAGAAGGGATAAAGAAGGTCATTTCATACTGCTTAAGGGAAGCATAAATCAGCAAGATATAACAATCATAAACATCTATGCCCCAAACAGTGGCTCATCCATGTATGTCAAACAAATCCTTCTCAATTTCAGAAACCAAATAGACCATAACACAATAATACTAGGTGATTTTAACACGCCTCTCTCACCACTGGACAGATCTTCCAGACAAAAATTGAACAAAGAAACCGTAGATCTCAATAACACAATCAATAATTTAGACTTAACAGACATTTATAGAATATACCATCCAACCAAGAGTGAATACACTTTCTTCTCAGCAGCACATGGATCCTTCTCTAAAATAGACTATATATTATGCCACAAAGCTAATGTTAGCAAATACAAGAAGATAGAGACACTAGCATGTATTCTATCAGATCATAATGGTTTGAAGTTAGAAATAAATGAAAGAGTAAAACACAGAAACTATTCCAACATCTGGAGATTAAACAATATGCTATTATATGATGAATGGATAACAGAAGATATTAGGAAGGAAATTAAAAAATTCTTAGAGGTAAATGAGAACAAAGAAACATCATATCAAAATCTCTGGGACACTATGAAAGCAGTACTTAGAGGGAAATTTATTTCATGGAGCACATTTAATAAAAGAAGTAAAACTCAACAAATAAACGACCTAACACTACAGCTCAAAGCCCTAGAAAAAGAAGAACAGAACAGCACCAAAAGTAGTAGAAGACAGGAAATAGTTAAACTCAGAGCTGAAATCAATGAAATTGAAACAAAAGAAACAATACAAAAAATTGACAAAATAAATAGTTGGTTCTTCGAAAAAATAAACAAAATTGATAAACCTTTAGCCACACTAACAAAGAGAAGACAAGAGAAAACCCAAATCACTAAAATTCGGAATGAACAAGGAAATATCACAACAGACAGGATTGAAATACAAAACATAATTAGAAGCTATTTTGAAAATCTATACTCCAACAAAATAGAGAATTTCGAAGGCATCAACAGGTTTCTAGAGACATATGAATTGCCTAAACTGAACGAGGAGGACATACACAATTTAAATAGACCAATTTCAAGTACTGAAATAGAAGAAGTCATCAAAAGCCTACCAACAAAGAAAAGTCCGGGACCAGATGGGTTCTCAGCCGAGTTCTACAAAACCTTTAAGGAAGAGCTCATTCCAATACTTCTCAAAGTATTCCATAAAATAGAAGAGGAGGGAACCCTCCCAAACTCATTCTATGAAGCCAATATCACCCTGATACCTAAACCAGACAGAGACTCATCAAGGAAAGAAAATTTCAGACCAATATCCTTAATGAACATCGATGCAAAAATTCTCAACAAAATTTTAGCAAATCGCATACAAAAACATATTAAAAAGATAGTGCACCATGATCAAGTGGGTTTCATCCCAGGGATGCAAGGCTGGTTCAACATCAGGAAATCAATAAACGTAATTCACCATATTAATAGACTTAAAGTCAAGAATCACATGATTATTTCAATAGATGCAGAAAAAGCATTTGATAAAATACAGCACCCCTTCATGCTCAAAACACTAGAAAAAATAGGGATAGTGGGAACATTCCTTAACATTGTAAAGGCCATTTATGCTAAGCCCATGGCTAATATCATTTTAAATGGTGAAAAACTGAAAGCATTCCCCCTAAAAACTGGAACAAGGCAGGGATACCCTCTTTCACCACTTCTATTCAACATCGTTCTTGAGACTCTGGCCAGAGCAATTAGACAAACCAAAGAAATTAAAGGGATACGAATTGGGAAAGAAGAACTCAAACTATCCCTGTTCACTGATGACATGATTATATATTTAGAGGAACCTGGAAATTCCACCAGAAAACTCTTAGAACTCATAAGTGAATTCAGTAAAGTAGCAGGTTACAAGATCAATGCCCATAAATCCAACGCATTTTTATACATAAGTGATGAATCTTCAGAAAGAGAAATTAGGAAAACTATCCCATTCACAATAGCCTCGAAAAAAATAAAATACTTGGGAATCAATCTCACAAAAGAGGTGAAAGACCTCTACAATGAGAACTATACAACACTAAAGAAAGAAATTAAAGAACACCTTAGAAGATGGAAAGATCTTCCATGTTCTTGGATAGGAAGAATTAATATTGTCAAAATGGCCATACTACCTAAAGTGCTATACAAATTCAATGCAATTCCAATTAAAATCCCAATGACGTACCTTACAGAAATAGAGCAAGCAATTATGAAATTCATCTGGAAGAATAAGAAACCCAGAATAGGTAAAGCAATCCTTAGCAGGAAGAGTGAAACAGGGGGTATTGCAATACCAGATCTTCAACTCTACTACAAAGCAATAGTAACAAAAACGGCATGGTATTGGCACCAAAATAGAAAGGTAGATCAATGGTACAGAATAGAGGACACGGACACAAACCCAAATAAATACAATTTTCTCATACTAGACAAAGGGGCCAAAAATATGCAATGGAGAAAAGATAGCCTCTTCAACAAATGGTGCTGGGAGAATTGGAAATCCATATGCAACAGAATGATACTAAACCCATATCTCTCACCATGCATGAAACTAAACTCAAAATGGATTAAGGACCTCGGAATCAGACCAGAGACCCTGCAGATTATAGAAGAAAAAGTAGGTCCAAATCTTCACCTTGTTGGTCTAGGATCAGATTTCCTTAACAGGACTCCCATAGCACAAGAAATAAAAGCTAGAATCAACCACTGGGATAGATTCAAACTAAAAAGCTTTCTCTCAGCAAAGGAAACTATCAGCAATGCGAAGAAAGAGCCTACAGAGTGGGAGAATATCTTTGCCAATCATACTTCAGATAGAGCACTAATCTCCAGAATCTATAAAGAACTCAAAAAACTCTACTCCAAGAATTCAAATAATCCAGTCGACAAATGGGCTAAGGAAATGAATAGACACTTCACAGAAGAAGATCTACAAGCAATCAACAAACATATGGAAAAATGTTCAACATCTCTAGTAATAAGAGAAATGCAAATCAAAACCACCCTAAGATTCCATCTCACCCCAATTAGAATGGCGATTATCAAGAATACGAGCAACAACAGGTGTTGGCGAGGATGTGGGGAGAAAGGTACACTCATACATTGCTGGTTGGGGCTGCAAATTAGTGCAGCCACTCTGGAAAGCAGTGTGGAGATTCCTTAGAAAACTTGGAATGGACCCTCCATTTGACCCAGCTATCCCACTCCTTGGCCTATACCCAAAGGACTTAAAATCAGCATACTACAGAGATACAGCCACATCAATGTTCATAGCTGCTCAATTCACAATAGCCAGACTGTGGAACCAACCTAGATGCCCTTCAATTGATGAGTGGATAAAGAAACTGTGGTATATATATATACAATGGAATATTACTCAGCCATAAAGAATGATAAAATTATGGCATTTGCAGGCAAATGGATGAAATTGGAGAATATCATGCTAAGTGAGATAAGCCAATCTCAAAAAGCCAAAGGACGAATGATATCGCTAATAAGTGGAGGATGACACATGATGGGGGGGAGGGAAGGGTTAGTGTTAGGGTTAGAGTTAGGGTTAGGGAGGGGGGCAAGTATGGAGGAAGGAAGTACTGTATAGAGGGTAAAGAGGGGTGGGAGGGGTGGGGGGAAGGGAAAAATAACAGAATGAATCAAACAACATTACTCTATGTAAATTTATGATTACACAAATGGTATGCCTTACTCCATGTACAAATAGAGAAACAACATGTATCCCATTTGTTTACAATAAAAAAAAAAAAAAAAAAACCTCTTCCAACTGCCATCTGTTGAAACAGATTAAGCAGCAATAAATTGATATTTGAGTTTTTTGGCAAAGAATGCTAAAAATTAAAAGTCAGCAGTCTTTATATTTTAAAGTTTTAAAATTTTTAATTTTTTACTGCTTAAAGAAGTACAGAGCTATTCTAATGGCAATTCCTGTAGGGACTTGTTAGTTAACTTGTCTTAATTTTCATTTTTCTCTCTCCTTTGGTTTACAGAAGGATGCCCTTATTTCCAGGAGAAATTTTGGGTCCCACATCTTCTCCTCTTTTATCCACTGTCAAATGAGGGTCACCAGAGTGGGTTTTAGTACAGCCCTGACTGGATGACAAACTGTGACAACAAAAATGCTGCTAGGATGGGGTGTGATGGCCAACACTGTAATCCCAGCAACTGGTGAGGTGGAGGCAGGAGGATTGCTAGTTTGAGGACAGCCTGAGCAATTTAGACAGAACCTGTGTCAAAATAAAAACTAAAAAGGACTGGGATGTAGCTCAGTAACCAAGGGCCCCTGTGTCCAAACCCCAGTACAATTAAAAAGAAAAAAAAAAAAAAAAAAAGTGCTGCTAGTGTTTAAAACAAAAAAGAAAAGAATGCCTGTTTGGTGGCAGATGCCTGTGATCCCAGCGACTGGGGAGAGACTGAGGCAGGAGGATTGCAAGTTCCACACCAGCCTCAGTAATTTAGTGACACCCTGTCTCAAAATAAAAACTAAAAATGGCTGAGTATTTAGTTCAGTGGTAAATTGCCCCTGGGTTCAATTCCTAGAACCAACAAAACAAAACAAAAAAAGAAACAAAGTAAAACAAACAAACAAAAAACACAATGCAGTACTAGAACTCCCCTCCTTTCAAATCAAAAACCTCGTGAATGAAATTTGGACCATTATTCCAGCACAATTATACTGCTATGTCAAATTGAAACACTAAAAGTAAATCATACATTTGGATATTACATTTCATATTTGAGAAGATGCCAGAAAAATTTTATTATGGTTGAACATATGTCAGCAGACAAACTTCTACGAATTTTATTCATAACTTTTTCCATTTTATCTGTTTTCCATTTACATGGATTTGAACACGTGGTACGACTTTTAATATTCTCTCTTCCTTCTCCTTTTCTGCACTGCATTTAATGCCAAGTGAGCAAACTCAATCTTGATTATCCTAAATTTGCCCTTGGGTAACCTGAGATCAAGATTTTTTTTTTTTTTTTTTTTTTTTTTTGCTGGGAAGATAGCTCAGCTGGTAGAGTGCTTGCCTTGCAAGCCCAAGGCCCTGAGTTCAATCCCCAGTACTGCAAAAAAAAAAAAAAAAAAGAATTTTTCTTTTTTTTTTAAAGTTTGTATGGATAAGAAGCAAAGAATTCCTAAATACATTTATAAAAGGGGTCCTGTAGATGCAAACCAACGACCTGGAAAAAGCAGCATCAAGCACCAATGAATTACAGAAGACAACTGTGGCTCCAGGCGGTTCTTGCCAGCTCAGGTGTCAAGGACACTGGTCATAAAACAAGGCAACCGTGGGCTGCGGTGGAAGGGACAGCCCGCGGATGCAGGGCTGGGCGGGGTCTGGCGGCGGGCTGGGCGGGGTCTGGCGGTGCGCTGGCAGCCGCCGGAGCCTTGAGCCCCGCGCTCCGCGAGGGGGCGCCCGAGCGCAAGCGCGGTGACGTCACGGTAACAACCGCCGCAGCATGGCTTCCAGCTTCAAGAAGCCAAACTTGGCCTCCACCAGCCAGAAGAAGAAAGTGGGTCCGAAGCCTGAACTCACTGAAGACCAGAAGCAAGAAGTCCGGGAGGCGTTTGACCTCTTCGATGCCGACGGAAGCGGGACCATCGACGTGAAGGAGCTGAAGGTGGCCATGAGGGCGCTGGGCTTCGAGCCCCGGAAGGAGGAGTTGAAGAGAATGATCTCCGAGGTGGACAGGGAGGGCACGGGCAAGATCAGCTTCAACGACTTCCTGGCCGTGATGACCCACAAGATGTCGGAGAAGGACACCAAGGAGGAAATCCTGAAGGCTTTCAGGCTCTTCGACGACGACGAAACTGGGAAGATCTCTTTCAAGAACCTGAAGCGGGTGGCCGCCGAGCTGGGGGAGACCCTGACGGACGAGGAGCTGCAGGAGATGATCGACGAGGCGGACCGCGACGGCGACGGCGAAGTGAACGAGGAGGAGTTTCTCAAGATCATGAAGAAGACCAACCTCTATTAAAGTGGGCTCGAAACTTCAGGTGACTCACCAGGTTCCCTGCTCAACCTGGAAGACGGCGGCTGAATTCCCTCCCTTCCGCTCTCGATTGTCTTGATGGATTTCTAACCTCAGCATCAGTTATAGTATTTTAAAGATTTCCGTAACCTGAATTTTTTTTTTTTCCCCCAAGAACAGATCTTCAGTACCATTGGTTAACTTAAGGGCCCTGAAGGTCCACCCACCACTTGCCTTACCTTGCTGGACGCCCATCAAACTAAACAGGGCAGCTTCTTCCGACAAGCAGAAATGTGGTTCCTGTGTCACTTCTTTGGTGGCCTTAAATGATCTTGCTTCCTTTATCATTCCCTAGATTCAAGTTAGTGTTCTAGCATGACGAGGTGGAATCTGCCAGCAGGTCATTCAAGCCGTTGCTTGTCACTTAACTGAATACTGGTTTGAAGAAAAACAGTATGGACGCTTAAGAACTTACTGAGCTCAGGAAAAGACACTTTTAAAGTATAGGCTTGCCTTTGGGAGGTAGTAAACCGGGCAATGTAGACTGTTCCCTGGCTTCATCAAATGCAAATGGGTCCTCATTTAACGACTGTAATTATCCACGGAGGGTTTTCCTGGGCCAATATGTAGACCAAAGCTACAGAATAAAAATAAAATTTCATATTGATCCAAGCAAATTATAACTTGTTTATGAGATTAAGCTAACGATTTTGTGTATGTTTGGTATTGGGGATTGAACCTGGGGTGCTCCACCACTGAGCATCACCCATATATTTTTTTAACCATTTATTTTGAAACTGGGCCCTGCTAAATTGTCCAGCTTGCTCTCAAACTTATCTTCCAGCCTCCGCCTCACCCTCCTGAGCATCAGGGATTACAGGTGTGTACTACCACACCTGGCTAATAATTTTTTTAAAGTAAATATTTACAAACATAAGGTCTTAGTTTAGAAAACTTTTTAAAAATCTAATACATTCCCTGGGTTTGATCTCCAGGTCCACCACCACCACCAAAAAAAAGTGGGGGGTGGGGAATTCTGACACTTTTTTTTTTTTGCGGTGCTGGGGATCGAACCCAGGGCTTTGTGCATGCAAGGCAAGCACTCTACCCACTGAGCTATCTCCTAGCCCCTTCTGACACATTTTAAGCTACTTATCTTCCTGGAAAGATCAATTCAATGGATGTTTTAGTTATTACATTAGTATAGCATGACCACTATATGCATTTTATTATACAAACCACTACCTACCTTCTAATTCTTAGAACCTCTTGGTTCTTGGTACTTGATTTAGTCCCCCTCTATATAGTTAATGTCAGAGTATCTGGGATATAAGTAATTCTCTGTTTTATAAATTCCAATAAACTGTTTTACCATAACTTGGTGTATGTGTTAATACTACTTAGTTTCTGTTATAAATTAAAACTTTCTTGTTTTGAAATGAAAGACATGTGTCCTTGAATGTCTACAAATCTGAAGTTAGAGAAAATTTAACATATATCATTTGAGATGGAGGTTTTGACTAATTGCAACAAAAATTGTAAAAGAAATATTGTTAAGGATATCTTGGTCACAACTAAACCTAAATTAATCTTCATAAAAAGTCTCATTAAAATAAATGCCCAAGTCCTGGAAAAGTTTTCACTTGCTCTGCCAGTAATTTTTGCCTTTAGAGGGTGGTGGCTCTAATCAAGGGAACTATTACTTGGGGATTCTCATTAACAGGGACTAATTTGTCAAAGCAGTGGCACTAGCTGAAGTGATGGATATGTAGGCATTCACTGTGAGAAAAGGATTTTGCTGAGGTAGCTGGCACAGGGCAGGGGAACTCACCCAGACTGCAGATGATGCTACCAGTTCAGGGTCAAGGACTTTGTGTGGACTCAGGTGCAGTTATGGTGGCAACAGGTGCAAGTTGGGTCAGCATCTATGTGAAGGGCCTGATCTGAGGACAAAGGGTACATATGGCATTCTGGGAAATGAGAGTTCCTGGCGTCCTCTTGACCAGAGTCTTGGCACAAGCATTGACATATCAACCAAGGTAGAAATACCAGAAAGAAAGTTGGCAGAACTAGGAGACAGGATCAGAGCCTCTGCCAACTGGACTGGGCTCAACATTGGCTCCTGGCCCAGCAGAGAAGAGAAGTGAAACCCAGGAACCTGGGCTGAGGTTCAGCAGTCAGGCTGGCCACACTGTGGGGTCAGTTGCAGAGGCCGCAGCATAGTACTTAAAGGGGTGATCTGAGGTCACAATCCATTCCCAAACCAGGAAAGGGGGCTTCGGAATCTCTCTGAATCCCATTCACTGCTAAGAAAGAATAGTGTGTTGTTCTATTTCTTAGTTGATTCCTACTCTGGAGAACAGAGAATAAACTAGGGTAGGAGGGTGAATTAGAATAAGCCTACACTGACAGTTGAATTTTAAGAAAATTTAAGCATACACTGACTGGTTCAGACATGGACCTGTTTTGTTTTGTTTTGTTTCAGGAGATAGGAAGGTATTGAAGATTGAACAAGGGTGATCCACCACTAAGCTACATTTCTAGCCTTTTTTTTTTTTTTTTTTTTTTAATTTTTCAGTTTGAGAAAGAATCTCATTGAGTTGTCCATGTTGACTTCAAATGTGTGATTCTCCTGTCCCAGCCTCTAGGGTAGCAGGGATTACAGATGTGCACCACTGTGCCCAGTTATATCCTGGTTTTTACAAAAGTGGAACACACAAAATTCAAAGAATTTGTAGATATCTTTATGAAGATGAAGAAACAGCTGTAAGGGCTGAGAAGAACTTAACATGTCATTTTCATGGGCTATCACAAATTGTTCCAATAAAGAAAAGAAGCCTATCAAGGATAATGTGACTGTAGGGTCCTCATGGATGTGCTCTTTCTTTCTATTGACATTTGCAGCAGTTGAAAAACAGAGCATCAGGCCAAGGATGAAAATACAACAGTATCAAGGTTATATTAACATATTATCAAGAAAACTAATTCCCCAAATGAGCAGAGAACATTTCAGTTATGTTTCCAAAAATTAAGATATAGGTAGGGATAGGCCTAACTCTTGAGATGGTTGTAGTATAGTTTCAATGGGAAGCAGACTCAGTCTGAGATTTGTACGCAGGACATGAATTCAAGTGTGCCTTGAGGATCACACAGGGAGGAGGGAAGAAACCAGGATTGGCAAGAAAGAGGTTGTGTTGAGATGAGTCACAACAAAGGTTTCAGCTGATCCATGGACACGCTGAAGCTAGATGGCTGGCCCTCCAGCAGTGTTTCAAGTTGGGATAAGAAGAGTTGGGTCTTTAAAACTTCTCACTGATTAACACTCACTGGGCATGAACTATCCCTGGAAGTCAGAGTATGACCTTGGGTAAGGTGGCCTTCTTTGATCAAGGGCAATCACTGAAAGGGACAGCCCAGCTACAAACTGACTTCAACTTCCCAGCACCTGGGAGAATGAAAGTGCTTCACATCCAAGGTGCAGGCAGGGCAAGTGGGTAAAGAGGGGTCTCTGGGCAGTGTTCCACAGCTTCTACTTACTATAGTCCACCTCTCGTACCACTGGCCTTTGGTTTTGTGGGTTTGTTTGTTCATTTGTTTGTTTGAGGGTATTCAACCCAGGGGTTTTTATCACTGAGCTTCATCCCCAACCCTTTTATCTTGTTTTGTTTGAGACAGGGGATCTCCCTAAGTTGCTTAGGGACTCACCAAGTTGCTGAGGCTGATCTTGAACTTGCAATCCTCCTGCGTCAGCCTCCCAAGTCACTGGGATTACAGGTGTGCACCACCATGCTTGGCTGAAGTTTGGATTCTAAGTGTCCCTCGAGAGCCTTTATGTTAAGACTTGGTCCCCAGCTTGTCACCATGGGAGGTAGTAAAATTTTAAGAAGTAGGGCCTAGTGAGAGGTCTTCCAACCATTGCAGTGTGCTCCTGCCCCTTCCTCTGCCTTTCTCTTTGCTTCTTGGCCTTGAGGTGATAGGTTTTGCTTTGCTACATGCTTCTACCATGATGTGCTGCTTCAGCAGAGGTCTAGAGCAGCAGGACCAATCATGAACTAGAAACTCTGAAACTGAGCCACAATTAACCTTTTCTCTTTAAAACATTGGTTGCCTCAGGTATCTGTTATAGTAAAAGAAAGTTGACAAATCCAGTCTTTGTTTCTCCTTCTCTTTTCTTTTGAGGGTATGTACTGGGGCTTGAACCCAGGAGCGTTTTATCACTAAGCTACATCCCCACAACCCCAGTCCTTTCTTGATTTTGTCTTTTGTACTTACATTGAACCTAGGGGTGACTTATGTCTGAGCTACATTCCCAGCTCCACCCCACACCACTTTTTTGAGGCAGGGTCTCACTAAGTTGCTGAGGCTGACCTGGAACTTGGTTGGAATTGTCCTGCCTCAGCCTCCCAACTTGCTGGGATTACAAGTGTGAACCACAGTACTTGGTCCTTTTTAGATGTTTTTTGTTGTTGTTGTTTGTTTTGAGTCAGAATCTCACTAAGTTGCTGGAATTATGGGCATGTACCATTGCACCCAGTTCTCCTTCACTTTTGAAGGATAAATTCATTGCATACAAAATTCTAGGGTATTGTTTTTTACTTTCAACACTTGAGGTATTTCACTCCACTTTCTTCCTGTGTGCATGGTTTCTAAAGAGAAGTCAGGTGTAATTTTTTTTTTTTTTTTTGGTATCAGGGATTGACTCCAGGAACACTTAGCCATGAGACACATCCCTAGTCCATTTTAATTTTTTTTTTTTTTTTTGAGACAGGATCTTGGCAAGTTGCTAGGCTCCCCACTAAGTTACTGAGGCTGGCTTTGAATATGTGATTTTCTTGCCTCGGCCTCCACAGCTACTGGGATTAGAGACGTGCGACCTGTGCCCAGCCTGGTGTAATTCTTATATTTGTTTTTCTATAGTAAGATGGTTTTGACCCTTTTGCTTTGTTTCAAGAATTTCTGTTTGTCTTTGATATTCTACACTTAAGATATAACTATGTGTAGATTTGAGTGAATTTATGCTGCCTGGTCATTAATTCTGGAAAATTCTCAGCCATCATTACTTCAAATTGTTCCTCTCCTCCTTTGTCTGTTCCTTTTCTTTCTTGTATCCTAGCTAGACCTGAAGTCTGTGTTATCTTGTATCAATAGGAATTACTCTGCTTTCTTTTAATAATTACATAATACATGTTTTTCTATCCTTTTACTTTCAACTTGCTTGAATTGTTATATTTGAAGTGAAGGTTTTTTTTATAGATAGCATACAGCAGGTTTTACTTTAATTCACTCTGTCAACGTCTCCTTTTTTTAAAAAAATGGTGCTTGAAATTGAACCCAGAGCATCACATATACTAAGCACATGCCCTGTGACTGAGTTATACCTCAGCCCAATCTCTGCCTTTTGAACTGTATTTTCAGACCATTTGTACTTAGTACAAATACTGATATACACGGGTTTAAATTGCTATTTTACTTTTTTGCTTTCTCTTCTCCATTTTTCATGTGTGTTTTCTTTTTCTTGTCTTCACATTAGCTATATGAATACTTTCATCATTTCATTTTGATTTACCTATAATGTTTTGTTCTTTCCTTTTTTTTCTTTCTTTATTTTTTCTTTTTCTTTTTTGTTAAAGTTGAGACAAGGGAGGGTTGGTATAGTCCGAAGACTTTTGTTGTTTTCCGAGGTGTTGGGGACTCGAACCTGGGTCCTTGTGCACACTAGGCAAGCACTCTGCGAGCTGAGCTATTTGCCCACTCCCATTTTTTTTTTTTTAAGTACTGGAGATTGAACCTAGAACCTCAAACATGCTAGGCTAGGCAAGTACTCTACCACTGAGCCACATCCTTTTATTTTGAGACTGGATCTTGCTAAGTTGCCCAGGCTGGTCTTGAACTTGTGATCCTCTTGCCTTCAAGTAGCTGGGGTTAGAGCCCAGAGCCTTATGCATACTAGGCAAACACTCTACCACTGAGCCACATCCCAGCCTCAGTTTTGCATTATATACACATAACATCACAGTACACTGGTGCCATCATCTTACCAGTTCCAGTGTTCTATAGAAACCTTTCCTTCTTTCACATCCTTTACCCCATTTATAACATAACTGTCTTAAACATTTCCTCTACATACATTTAGAACCAGATCAATGTTATAATTTTTGCTTTATTCATCAAATAATTTAGAAAATTCAAGGGAAGAAACTTACTGTTTTACCTATGTTTTTGTTTACCGTGTCATTCTTCCTTCTTGATGTCCCCTGTTCCTTCTAAAATCATTTCCTTTTTGTTAAGAGAACTTCCCCTGGTCATTCTTTTAAGGTAGGTAGGCGAGTGACAAATTTCCTTCGTTTTCTTTTCTCTAAGAATGTCTTCATTTCCCCCTTTATTCCTGACAGATTGGCAGAGGACTGGGTATGGGATTCTGAGCTGATGAGTTATTTTCTTTTGGCACTTTCAGAAGTATGCAGTATGGCTTCAAAATGAAAATTAACCAAAATCTATATGCACTCCTAGACTGAATGTGCAAGTTGCTGAATGAAGAGGGGGCCTGCCTCTGTAATCTGGAAGATCATGCTCACTACATTTGAAAAGGAAGTGGAGAAATCAAGGTCTGTTGAAATCAGTGAGATAAATGGGACGAAGGGACACAAAGCCATGTCTAAAGAAAAAGGATTTAAAGGGAGGAGTTTATTGCTTCTGATACAGAAAAGTACTCTGGATGCATATGACCTTCCAAGAAACAGAACTTGTGTCATAGGCTTCCAAGAAATTTCTATCAGAGAGAATAAAAAGGAAAAGAGATTGTGGTTTTGTATCAGGAAGACTTCTAAAGAACCCAGCCTGCCTGAAGATAGACTGCATTGCTCAGAATCATGTGCCTGTCATTAAGGGTGCAGAAGCTCGGGTTGGATGAATATTTCCCAAGACACCACAGGTATTTCAGGCTATTGCGATGTCATACCAGGTGTCTCCATGTCAATATGGGTTTCTAGGATGTAACATGAAATGGAATTTATGTATTTCTTTCTTTATTGTTATTGGGGATTAAACCACTCAGCTTAACCACTGAGCCACATCACTGTTTTATTTTTTATTTTGAGACAGGGTCTCGCTAAATTGCTTAGAGCCTTGCTAATTTGCTGAGGCTGGCCTCAAACTTGTGATCCTCCTGCCTCAGCCTCCTGAGTCCCTGGGATTATACAGTTACGCCACTGTGTCCTGTAAAATGGAATGTATTTAGACAATCTACAGATTTTCAGACTTCATTTTGATATAAACAACCACACAAAATTACTTTTCTTACATAAGAACATTTTGTCACTAATAATTCATGATGACAAGTTACAGGAAATGTGCCTCCGTTGTTATGACTCTTGCTTGATCTGTTTATAATTCAAGTTGCTATTATAAAGTGATATGTGTGGTTTTAACTACTTACATTAATTTACTTTAAAGTACAGAACACATAAACAATGCCACTCAATATGACTCTTGAAACAGCACTTGTCTGTATGTGCACCATCAGGAGGGTTTACAGATTCTATTTAGATGTTCATTTTACAAAAGAGGAAACAGGCATGGAGAGGTTAAGCAACCTGCGCAAGTTTATGTAGCTAGTCAGTGGTAAATATGAAGAATCTCAACCAAGTTGGTCTGGCTCCAGAGTCCAGGTGCAAAATCAGTATCCTATTAACTATCCTAACTATTTAGTCTAACCAGCTTGTCGCCCTGTCCAGTTCAATGAAAGTGTCCCCTCCAAATGTCACACACTTAACCAATGGTATTTCTGGACTCAGAACTTTTGGAACTCCTTTTTTGGAGACAGCACCTCCAAACCTTCTGAATGTTCTCAGGACCCAAATCTTTCTCCATTGAGAATGGACTTCAGTTTTTGAAACAATCTCAAGTTGTTTATATCAATTCTGATGAACAGAGTGATTGAAAAGCTGGATTTTATCATATGGGGTTTAAAATAATAAATGTTGCTGGGCACAGTGGCACATGCTTATAATCACAGCTACTTGGGAGGCTGAGGCAGGAGAACCACAAGTTTGAGGCCACTGTGGACAACTTAGTGAGACCTTCCTCTCAAAATAAAATTAAAAAGGTTAAACATGTAGCTCAGTGATAGAGCACTTGCTTAGCATGTGTAAAACCCTAGGCTCAATTCCAGCACCACAAAAAACAAAACAAACAAAAGAAAAAAAAAAAAAAAAAAAGTACATGCTCAATTTCTTTGAATGGTTTGAAGACCAGCTTTGAAGGTACCTCCCAAAGAGCAGCACTAGAGAGGCAGTCACTGACAACAGCATCATTGGAATAAGTCTCTGATCTCCAAGGCAACCCAATGTTTTGAAAGAACAACATTTACTTGGGTGTGTATATCTGGTGACAGTATTTTCAAAATTACATACTATGCAGATGCACCCTTTGCTGTATATAAGAACTGTTATTACATATATGAAGAAATAAAAAGGGAAAGAGAAGTAACCAGATTCTCCTGTATTAAGTGCTCAAATAACATAGATTTTCATTAAGTAACAATTAGGAAGCAAAAACCACAGACTTCATCACCTCAGATAGAAGTAACAGTCATTCACTTCCTAGCAAGACAAACATAGGTTGAAGTCACACATAGCCATTTCCTGGCTAGTCCTGGGGAAAATTACTTCTCTGAGACTCATTGTCTTCATCTGTAAAATAGGGAGAATTTTATTACCTTGTCATACTGTTGTTAGAATTCAAAATTATTTATCTAAGGTGATCTGGCCCATAAATATAGCAATAAAAGAAAGATATCAAAAATAATAATAGGTGAAACATACCAAAAAAGAGAAGGTAAATAAATAAGTACGTTTTTCTCACACACAGAGTACAACAATCTCAGAAAAATATTGCCTAAAATAAATATGCATGCTGAGCCAACATTCTCTATGAGAACTAAGGTTGGGATCCATTAGATTAGGATTCAATAAGGGAAAATATTTTAAAATTTTATGACCCCTTAGCAAGCATGGACTTGCAGTTTGCATTGGCTTCTCTGCTCTCTAGCTACCTCTTCCATCATCCAGAGTTTGTGAGCCTGAGACCCAGGGACAGAATTTGGCTTGCACAGATGCACTTGGCAGCTACATCAGGGTAGCTACAGCTGTGCAGGTTGTCCCTACATGAAGTCCCCAGCCAACCTGCAACCAGAGACTGAAACCCAGCCATGGTCCACTCATTAAGCCCAGGGCCCTGGCACAGGAAGCAACTATTCAGAGGTATCTTTTATTTGGCATATAGGCACAAATCGCCCTTGCCCCTTATCTGCCTAAGGGAGGTCTTTAAAAAAAAAAAAAAAAAAAAAAATGAGCAAGGCATAGTATATATTGCCTGAGGACTTGTCGTCATTTTTTTTAATGCTTTTTTTTTTTTTTTTTTTAATCCAGTTAGGTAGTGTCTTAGTTACCTTTGCATCACTCCAACAAAATACCTGAGACAGGCTACTTAGGAAGTAAAGAGAAATTTATTTCTTTCACAGTTCTGGAGCTTCGAGGGCACGGTGCTGGCCCTCCCTTGCATCACACGACATGAAAGATAGCGATAGGTGTTATGTGGGAGCCAGCCTGTTATTATATCTTTAGGAACAGAGAGAAAGTCAGAGATGAGGTGCCACAATCTCCTTCCAGGGGGGGCCAACGACCTAAGGACCTCCACAGGTCCCCCACCCCCACCCCTTCCTAAGTTTCCACCACCGCCCAACAGCTCCTCCCTGGGGCCCCAGCTTTTAACACTGGAGCCTTTGGGGAATACTGATCCAAACCACAGCAGATTGCCAAGTTTGAAAAATCAGGGATCTCACATAAATATCCATATTTCTGGTTTTTTAAATACTAGATGCTTTTTGTACAGTAGGCCCACATTTCTTCCTGACAACCATCAACACTTAGCGGGAAAGAAACTGCCTCCGCGGGCGGTGGGATTTCCGCAGGCCCCGCCCACTATTACCCGCCTACCCCTGGCAGATGGGCAGGTCACGCAGCCCGGGTGCTAACTAACGCTGTGTGCTGTTGCATTGGAAGTCATTCCTACCGCGGGCAGCACTCCAGCGCATCTTTTGAGTGGCAGGTGAGGGATAACCTCAGGCCAGAGAGATGTCCGTCCTCCTCGCAGCTGCCCATTTGTCCCGAGAGCCAGAGAGAGGCGCTCTCAAGCCTGGCAGGGCAAGCTCTGCGAATGCCTGGCCTCTGTGGCGTGGGCAGAACAAAGCCACTCCCTGTTCTTGCCGGAGGAAATGGAAATACTGCTGGCTGCTTCAGAGGCTGCCAGCAAAACTCAGGCAACCTACTGGGCTATTCCGATTCATTTCTTGTTTTTTTCAAAACATCCAGGAGGAGGAGGTAGATGCAAGGAGACACGCCATCCATACAAAACCATTGGCAAAAACCAAGCAGAAAAATTATCATCCAGACACCTAAATATCAATGCAATGCGTAGAACACTCAGCCCAATTTGCTAAAATCATCATTCAAGAAATCGTGGATGAGCCCACTGGTTTTTATTACCGTCCTAGATAACTGAGGCTAATGAAATGAGCTGAATACTCTATTTATGGCTACATAAAACCGATTACTCTGGCTTAGCCTACTTTCAATCCATAGATCTGACTAATAAACAACTTGAGGCTCTGTTATGTTTTTCTCTCCTGGGACTTTTCCCTGGACATAGAAAACAGAAAAACTTATTAGGCCACTTGCACCTGCCTTACTCAAGAACAGGACTTTCAAACTTCCCTCTCAACACTAATGCAACCCCTCAGGTCCTGACAACCAGGGGTGGGAAAGTTTCCAGAAATATGCAGCAGCACAATTTCCAAGAAGAGATGAGATGTTGTTACCTAATAAAAATGCCGTAAATACATAATGATGAACTACCATGGGAAATGAATGGATATAAAAGGACAGGTTGGAATGTGGGGTAGTAAAATTCACTTAAACTTTGCATGACCTTGGAAAAAGTCATAGTGATCTATTTTTCCAGGTTCCTCAAATAGTGCATTGAGATATGGCTGCTTCCCAAGTGTTACTGTGTAATGAAATGAATTAGACCCTTTCTCAGTCCTTCCTGGGGCACCCTAGACGCTCTCTTGAGTGTCCAAGTTACCTGGGTTTCTCCCTGTGCTCAGCATCCTCAGGCAGTATCAGCTCATGAGACAATTACTTCCATGGAAGCCTCTCACTTCTGACCCAGGGGACAGAAGTGCCTCTCTTTGATAATTCAGAACAGTGGGGAGCAGAGGGTCATATCACCCTGGGGTGATATCTACAAAAAAGTGTGACACTGAGTTCCTGGATGGTTTGCTACAGCTGGTCCAGATTTTCCATGGGCTCACCTTTAAATTAAAAGAATTTCTGCACTTTCAAGAATTTGAAAACAAAGCCATGTGTGAGAATATGAGACCTGCTCTAATGCCCTTCTGAGAAATAGGTTGCATTCCTTTTTCTACCCTTAAAAAAAAAAAAAAAAAAAAAAAAAACTCTCTTTTTCCTCCCCAGAATGCCATATATGTAAATGATCCCAAATTAATCTTTAGCATATGCCCATGTTGTTTTGATTTACTAAACCTTAAAAATATGCCCATTGTTCTCTTTTAACAGTTTTTGGCAAGTTTTTCAGAAATTGAAATACATTAGCAAAATGAGTACAATTAGCAAGTGCCATTCAACGATCACTGGAGGTACAAATACCCTTATAACATACAAAAGGCATGTTTCTTATAAATTTTACAATGCCACCTAAGATTTCTTATTTAACTTCATTGTTAATCAGCAAAATGCAGTGTAACTACACAGAAAGAAGCTAAGTAATATAGTTTCAGAATAGTATTTTGACATGACAGTGTTTTTGTAATTACATAATGTAGTAGGTAATTACATAATGCAGTAGAAAGAAAGAGACCTGAGTTAGATAGAATTCTGGTTCTGTATCTTAACAGTTCTGTGATATTGACCATATTCCTTAACTTCTCTGATCCTTGTTTTATTTATCTTTTGGTGGGGTATTGGGGATAGAACACAGGTCCTTGAGCATGCTAGGCAGGCAGGTTCTCTAACTCTGAGCTATACTCCGCAGCCCTTCCATTATTTTTCTATAGAACAGGGTTGGTAACACTCATAGAGTTTAAAGGATTACCTGAAATTCTATGTTAAAATGTCTAACAGAGTGGTTGGTACAGTAAAAGATACTCAATAAATGAATCTCTCATCATTAGTAATTCTCTTATAGATGATGGTGCTTTAAAAAGTTTAGGTACACGTATTAAAACTTTAGAAATATAGGTGACCTACTGTATCCATGGACTCAATCAACTAAGGATCCAAACAATAATTTTTTTAATTGTGTCTTGTGTCTTGGGCTGGGGGTGTAGTAGTTCAGTGGTAGAACATCTACATAGCATGATCAAGGCCCTGAGTTCCATCCCTGGTACAAAAAAAAAAAAAAACACCTCAAAATCAAAACAGTGTGTCCTGTTGTCAATACTGTGGTTCACACCTGTAATCCCAGCCACTACTCAGGAGACTCATAAGTTCAAGACCAGCCTGGCAAACTTAGTGAGATCTTTTCTCAAAATAAAACAGAAAGAATAGGGGGCAGAGCACTTAAGGGGTCAGAGCCCCTAACTTCTGTGTTGTTTAAGAGTCAACTGCATGTGGGAGAATAAACTTGATTATATGCAAGTACTAAGCCATTTTATATAAGGGACCTGACCATCCTCAGATCTGGGCATTGAGAATGACTATAGTGGCTCTTCAAATGATTAGAATAATTTATTTTCATCACCAAAAATGTCAGTAACTGCCATAATCTTAAAAATTACAAACGAAGCCTGGGTCCACTGACACACACCTACAATCCCAGCAACCTAGGAGGTTAATGCAGGATTGCAAGTTTAGAGGCCAGCCTGGGCAATTTAGTGAGATCCTGTCCCCTTCCCCATCAAAATAATAATAATAATAATAATAATAATAATAATTTTAAAAGGGATGGGTGTAGTTCAGTGGTACAGTTCCCCTGAATTCCATTCCCAGTACCTAAAAGATTTTTTTTAATAATTATTTGAATAACTAGTATTAACCCTTTCTCTTAATGTTACACCACACAGGCAAATTTTAATTTTGTTTGTTGGTTTATCTCTCTCTTTTCTATTTTTTCAGTACTGGTTTGAACCCAAGGAATTTCTACCACTGAGTCAAATTCTCAGCTCTTCTTATTTTTCCTTTTGAGCCAGAGTCTGGCTAAGTTGCTGAGCCTGGCCTCAAACTTGCAATCCTTCTGTCTCTGCCTCCTAAGTAGCTGGGATTACATGCATGTGCCACCATGCCCAGCTCTGATTTATCCCTTCTTCTTAAATGCAGACTGATATTTGGTGAATTATCACTTGCATGTTGTCACTGCACTCAGCACTAGGATTTTTAAAAATTTGCTTCAGAAGCATCAGCCTTTTCTACCAAGATTCAAACAATTTGTTTCTTTCTAAAATCTCTCATAAATTTTAAATACAGTATACTAGCTTAAATGTTTCCTGTACTTACATAAAGGACACATAAATCAGTCTATATGTGATGCTTCTCACTGTGAAAGGAGTTGATTTGGTTCAAAAACCAGGCAACTGAATTGCATATCAGATTTCTATAGTTCAGCCAAAAGTTTGAGGATGAAGACTTGCTGCAAAAAGTCTCAAATTATTCTCCAACATTTTCCCTTTTAACATGGGCAGAGATGTGAAATGGTCATTGATAGCATAGTCATGTCTGCATATTCCTCTTGTAGAATATTAGAACAAGGGACTTGCAATTTAGAGAGGAGAAGTTGATTGGAAATATATCCAGAAAAATCAGAAAATTAGTGGAAAGGGAGGCTTATTTCTACAAATGTGCCAGAGTACGTTTTGATTTTATACCTAAGAAATTAATTAGATTGAATAATTTTATAATGATTGAGGTTAAGAGAATACTAGAAGTGAAGGGTTTGTCTTAGGACCTCTTAATTGATTAATCAGTGAAGTTACCAGATCCAGCTAGAGAAGGTTTAGTCTTTTGAAACTCAAGGTAACTGTCAAAGAACTGTAATGGCTTAACCGTCTTTCAGTAATACCTCTCAATGAAGTTATATCATGAAAAATCAAAATCTGTATTTTTTTTCATTGAACCTTTCCCAGTTTGCCTGGGGTTGAGGGACTATCCCTAAACCCAGGACAGTCCCAGGCTGACCTGGACAGTTGGTCACCCTACCCAACAGTCTCATCTCTATCATTAAAGTATCTGAATTACCTCAAAAATTGACCTGACTTGCTTATGCAAGACAGTCAACAGGCTTTTATTAATTGCCCACTGTCTGCCAGGGTCTAGAGGTAATGATCAATTGATTAAAAAGCATCACTAAAGGAAATATTTTGTGGTTCTCATGGTTTATATCTTGTGCTGACAGCTTCATGTGGATACTACTACTTCTAGGTTCATGTTGCTTCTAGAGTTGTTAGGTTGAACTCAACAAAGCAAGATGACCACAATTAACTTTTACAGTGGATTCATCCTTGTTGTGTGTTGTTGTTTAAATTAGATATGATATCAAGGAACGTATAAAAAAATTCTGTGTGAAAATAGGCCAAAGATGGATAATAAACAACTTATTTACCTGCTTTTCCTTCAATATTAAATGAAATATAAATATTGTGCATGCCCTGACATTATAGTTTGCTTCTACAAAGATTTATTGAATGCTTACTCTGGGCCATACTTGTGCTTGGTGCTCAGATTCATGGATGCATGAGAAGTGTTTTCACCATCAGGAACATTCTACCTAGTAGAGAAATGAAGACGTGTGCTGGTTTCTCTCTGTTTGCCACCCTTTCCCTGAGATCCATTCACCACCTTTCTTTGCCCTGCTCCATGTCCCAGAGAATTGACCTTTGTGAGCCACATCCGAGGGGCTTCTTGCTCTGTGGCTTCTGATTGAGTTCAGCCAGGAAGAAGCTGGTGTGGCAGCTCTGACTATCCCTCTACCATTGTGATTCTCTCATCCAGGACTCCAGCATTCACTGGGCTCCTGTATCCAATAACTAATGTCTTAACCATATCCACTTCTGAAAACAGTCCCATTATAAAGTTATTTGCATACATTTGTCTGAGTGTACTTCCTACTTCCTGTGCAGACCCTGACTGACTCAATGGGAAAATAAACTATTGAAGTAAAGGAAGGTAAGGGTAATAACGGAGGCTACACAGGTAGAATGATGCAATAAACAGTGAATTCCAGCACTGGCAACAATGTCCGGAGAAGGCAGATACAATCTGAACACTAAGGGGCAAGTGACAAGTCAGAGGAAGACCTGGAAGGGGCAATGTTTATCATGGAGAGAAAATAAACTACAGTGCTGCCATGCAACTGTTAGCAGTTCAGGACATCTGGAGGACAAAGTACAGATGCTCCTTTACTTGTTGGTTATGTGTCATTAAACCTATTATAAGTTGAAAACATCATAAGTCAAAATGCATTTAATACACCAAACA
This sequence comes from Sciurus vulgaris, assembly GCF_902686455.1. Classification (NCBI taxonomy): domain Eukaryota; kingdom Metazoa; phylum Chordata; class Mammalia; order Rodentia; family Sciuridae; genus Sciurus; species Sciurus vulgaris. The sequence continues at coordinate 47,086,449 of NC_136474.1, read as the reverse complement.
CCATAACTTAGCCTAGTCTATCTTAAATGTGCTCAGAATACTTAGCCTAGTTTTGGACATCACCTAACACAAAGCAAAACATATTTATAATAAAACATTGACTAGATCACATAACTTGAGTTTACTGAAAGTAAAGCCAGAATTTTTGCCTGGTTGTGCTTTCACACCATCACAAATTAAAAAATCATTAAGTTGGATCATTGTTTAAGTCAGGAACCATCTGTATATGGAAAGAAACAATGGAAGATAGTGGGAAGAGATAGGCCAAGGTCAGGCAGGAAATTTTGTTTATCACACACACACACACACACACACACACACACACACATGCGCATATGCATGCACACACACACACACACCTGATGTGACAAATGCTGTTCCAGGCACTTGACAGTCATCACACAACAAAACAGACTTTGGAGTCCCTTAGGAAAACCTAAACGATAAGCAATGGATATAACATAAAAATAAATCAGAGAGCATGTCTTAAGGTGATAAGTTAATGGCAAATGGAAAAATTAAGCGAGTAAGGAGATCAGGTGTGAGCTGCAGTTGGGTAGTAGGCTGCAGTTTTAAGGAGCCAAATAAGCCTCACTGGATAAGCCACACTGAGAAGGTGATTTGTGCACAAAAGGAATTGAAAGAGAGAAGAATGTGGATATCTGCAGGAAGAACATTCCAGGTAGAGGAATCATCCAGTGCAAAGGGCCCATGACAAGAGCATGTCTGACATAGTCCATGAACATCAGTAAGGCCAGATAAGCTAGAGCTGAAGTGGAAGACGAAAGAGTAATAAGAGATGAGAACAGAGAGTTTCAGAGTAGGGGAGGACTTGATGGGTTTTGTAAATCCTTTGGATTTTATTCTGAGGGTGACAGGGAATGTGTTAGTCAGCTTACTGTAGCCATGGCCAAAACACCTGACAAGAACAACATAGAGAATAATAGAATTATTTTGGCTTATGCTTCCAGAGGTCCATGGTTGGTCAACTCCATTGCAGAACCATCACGGCAGAGAGGCATGATAGAGGAAAGGTGCTCAGCTCAAGGCAGCGGGGGGGGGGGGGGGGGGGGGGGGGGGGGGGGGGGGGCAAGCGCCAGGACAGACATAGTCCCCAAGGCCATGCTCCCAGTGACCTACTTCCTTCAGCCATACTCTGCCCGCCTAGAGTTACCACCTGGTAGTCCATTCAAATTATTAACCCACCAGAGTTCTCATGATACAATATTTTCACCTCTGAACATTATTGCCATATTGTATAACACATGAACTTTGGGGGGCAGGGGTTACATTCCAGATCCAAACCAGAACAGGGAACCATTGGAAATGTTTGAGCAAGGAACTACATACTCTGAAATTTATTCTGTGGACAATGTGAATCAACTGAGAGAATTTAAGTATGGGTATATGGTGAAAAAAAATACTTAAGATCTTTGTTACTCAAAGTGTGGTCTAAGGTCAGTAGCATTGTCATAACCCAGGGACTTGCTAGAACTGCAAAATCTCGAGCTCCAAGACAAACCTGCACTTTAACAAGATCCCAGGTGATTCAAATTATGGTAGAGTTTAAGAAGGACTGATTTTAAAGATCCCTTTGAAAGAAGGGTGGAAGATAAATCTGAAGCAGGAGCAACAAGTCAGAGAGGGGTGAGAGCCCTTTTTTTAGTTAGAGCCTAAAAAACGACAGTAATGAAGTTTTTTAGAAGGGTGAGAAATTTAAAAGAAATCAAAGAGAAAGACAATGCCCAGCATAACACAGATAATTCCTAGATACCTTTTTTTTTTTTTTTTTTTGGTACCTGGAATTGAATCCGTAGGTGCTTAACCACTTAGCCACATCCTAACCTCTTTTTATTCTTTATTTTGAGACAAGTGCTCACTAAATTGCTTGGGGCCTCACTAAGTTACTGAAGCTGGCTTTGAAATTTCAATTCTCCTGCCTTAAACTCCCAAGTTGCTGGAATTAAAGGTGTGCACCTCTGTGTCCAGCAGCCTAGACACTTTTTAAAAAGTTTCAAAATATTATAGATTCACTGTGGTTGCAAAAAATGTACAGGAAAGTACCGTGTGCCTTTCACCTAATCTCCAATGTTAAGTTTATACAATTATAGTACAATGTCAAAACTAATAATCTGACACTGCTATAATCCATAATTATTCAGATTTCACCAATTATTATATGTATGTGTGTGGGTATCTATAATTTTATCCAGGGAAAATTTATCACCCAATCAAGGTACTCAAACCACCACAAGACTTACCTAGTTTACTTCTCTAAGGCCATACCCATCCCTCCATCCCTAATCCCTGCTATGTTCTTCATCTCTAATTATGATAATTCATATATAAATGAAATCATGGCCATCGGTAGCCTCTGGGATTAGCTTTTCTCACTCAGCATAACTTCCTTGAGGTTCAGCCAAGATATTGTGGGTATCAATATTTCAGTCCTTCACGCTGATGAGTAGCATATTCCATGGCAGGGATTATTAGAGTTTGTTCAACCTGCTGAACCCACTGAAGGGCATTTAGATAGTTTTCCAAGTTTCCAGTTCAGGGCTATGGTGAACACAACTGCTTTGATCATTAGTGTACAGCCTACATACTTTTTGAATGAATGAATGAGATAGAATGGATAAGATTTAGTGATTAGCTGTGAGGAGAAAGAGCGGCATAATCAGCACAGAAGAATGAGCCCTAATGCAATGTGAAGCCACCATGTACAACGAAAAGAGCTTATTTTGTTTTATACACACACACACACACACACACACACACACACACACACACATTTTACTAATCAGTAAATAGTATCCTTTTATAAGACAATAATTTAAGTGAATCGTGAACTTACAATCTAAAGTAAAATTTGACAACATAGACAATAGTTCTCAATCCAATCTTTTCAGACATTTGTGTATATTTAGACTAGTTTGTTATGGTTTGATATTTTTAAATAATTTATGTTTTGAAAATTGTTTTAATAGTTGCTTGAGCTCCTATTCTGTAATGTATTATTATTATTACTGTATCACAGCATTCCTCAAATAGTTTTTAATTTGAAGAAAGAACATTCTACATAGTCATGGAAAGTGTCAAAAATAAAAATGATAAAGAATACAATAGAGCTGGGTGCAGTGGCACATGCCTGTAATCCCAGCAGCTTGGGAGGCTGAGGCAGGAGGATCACAAATCAAACCCAGCCTCAGCAATTTTGTGAGACCTTTAGCAACTTAACAAGAGCCTGTCTCTAAGTAAAATAGCAAAAAGAGCTGGGGATGTGGTTCAATGGTTAAGCACTCCTGGGTTCAATCCCCGGTACCCAAAAAAAAAAAAAAAAAAAAAAAAAAAAAAAAAATTAGGAAAAACACATGGTATTTTTATATTATCTATGTCAGAATAATTCCAATATAGCATCCTTTTTCCTTTTTTTTTTCTTTTCTTTTTTTTTTTTTTTTTTTTTTTTAATGAATTTACCTGGAACTCAAATTTCCCTTATTTTTTTTTTTTTTTCCTTTCAGTATCACACTTTTTCCTTCAATATTCAAATAAGAGTCATTCAAATCCTTACCTGTGCAAACTAAGAACAGTCCCTTCCCCAGTTGGTATTTGCCCTCAGGCAGGGAACTGCACCTAGATCAGTGTTCTCCTGGGAAGGATGATATCTATCACTCTGGGCAGACACGGCGGAAGAAGAAAGGCCACAGTACCCAAGGACACCCTCCCGCAGCCCGGCTCCTGCCTGCCTGCCTCTGAGCCTGACTCCAGCCTGAACAGAACAGGAAGCAGTTTACACCGCCACTCTCAGGCCCCAGACCATAAACCACAACACAGGAATCCTCTCAAGTCAGAGTTTTCTTCATGACGTTCTTTCTGAAGTCTCAGGAACTCTGGTCCTTCCCCCACCTCTTATTCCCACCCCCATCTTCCTCACCTACACCCCAGTCAGGAGAAGCCAAAGCATCAGTCAACCTCCCAGGAGCTCAAGTCTAGCTTCCTCACCTGGGGCTCACTGCAGACTAACTGCACACCTCCTTTATTAACTTTAATTTTTTTGGTGCTGGGGATCACACTCAGGTCCTTGTGCATACTAGCCACATGCTCTCCCACTGAGTTACATCCCCAGCCCGCTGACTTTATTCTTATGTAACCAAAAGGCTACTGGAGTCTTTTTCCAAATAAAAGAGATTTTATCAAAGACTTAGAGATTTAAACATGAAATATTATGGTAAAAAATAAAACATCAAACACATACACACACAAAAATTAATTAGCCAAATTTGAGGCCAGTTGGGGCCACTTAGGAAGACCTTGTCTCAAAATAAAAATAAAAAGGGCTGGGAATGTAGCTCAATGGTAGAGCACCCGTGGGTTCTGTCCCCGGTACCAAAAACCAACCAAACAAACAAACAAGAAAAATATCTGACCAGGAGGGTTGGGATGTGGTTCAGTGGCGGTGCACTTAGTTACCTAGTGTACATGAGACACTGAGTTCAATCCCTAACACTGGGGCATAAAAACCTTGCCATGACAGAAGAGATTTCATAAAGGCACTTGATCTAGCTATATGTATGTTTTTGATCATTATAATAATTTCGATCTGTTGTCTTCATCTTTCAGAAATAGTCAATACACAAAAAGGATTATTTTTTTTTTTTTTCCATTTTACAAAGTCTGCTTTGCTCAGGATCAATTTAACAAGTCAAGATGATATACTGTAATATTTATATGACCTTGTTTATACTTTTAACATTAATCTGGATTTGCAGCTGCTTAGTCGAGTATGCTTTAGAAGGTGAACTTAAATGTCACATATAATAGATAGAAGGATTTATTTCTCCACAGGTCAGAGGGATAGGAAACAGCACCAAATGCTTAGAGTATGTTACCACCCTGTTGTCATGGAGATTGAGAACCAAATTAAAACGTGTTTGCCAGGAACATAATAATGTAGCCAGAATTTCAAGAACAGATTGATTCTAAATTACTTATCACTTTACTTGTTTGCTTCAAAGGTCTACCAATTTCTACAGGCCTTAGGTTACTCAGTAATGAAGCTCAGTCCTTCTAAAGCTATGAGCTCACGTGGGCCTTTATGTTGCCTGGGCCCAGATACAACACATCTGGCAGTCGCTTGGGTTGGCCATGGATTGCAGGAGAGAGAGAGAGAAGCCTGGGATGACTCCCAAATGTCTAGATCTGGTGACAGGGAGATATGGCAGGGTGAGCTTGAGGAGTAAAAGCTGAACTAGAAACTGTTGGCCTGAGATCGTGTTCTCTGTGGACCAGGATGACAGAGAGACAGCCAAAGGATAGTGGGCTATGCACATCTGGGTGCTGGGTAACGTCATCCAAAGTGAGTTCCAAGGCAGTTGAAAGGGAAAAAACCCTAGGGAATGTAAACACCTCAGGGTGGGGCAGAGTAAAAGGACTCAGTAATGAGTCTGAGCAGGCGTCCTGTGTCTGATAAAGCATGTGGCACATAACAGGCACTCAACGAATACAGAGAAAGAGATGAATACATAACCCAGCTACCAGAGCCTGCAGAGGATTGGATGGGCCTACAAACTCAGCCTGCTCTTACTCAGAAATCAGAAAGGTGTCTGGAATCCTGATGCTCTGCACACACTGGCTGCTCTGCTGTGGTCACCTCCCGGTCAGCCTCAAGTCCACACGTGCTTGTCCCCTTCCTCCTTGGTCTCCCTCACACTGTTTTTTCTACTCCCCTTCTCTTCAGCCTTTCATGGGGTTTCTCTGTGCCAGCTATTCCTGCTTGCCTTAACATTCTTCAGGGTGGGGTCCTTACAGGTTAAACCCTTTTGCCAGTACAGATTACCTCTCAAAGCATATTTGTAGTTTTTTGGGGAGCGCGTATTGGAGATTGAACCCAGAGGTGCTCTACCACTGAGCTACTTCCCCAGTCCATTTTATTTATTTACTTATTTTATTTTGAGACAGGGTCTCACTGAGTTGCTTAGAGCCTTGCTAAGTTGCTGAGGCTGGCTTTGAACTTGCAATCCTCCTGCCTCAGCCTCCAAAGCTGCTGGATTTGCAGGTGTACACCACCCCACCCAATTAATTATGGTTCTTTATTAGGCATAAAGACCTTCTTTCTGTGGAAAGCTGAGATGGAAAAGATAAAGGAGATTGAGAGAATGCAGAACTCCATCCTGTTTTACCATTAAATAATTGTATCCAAAGGATTGCTATAGTTTGAATATGGTTTGTCCCCAAAAAACTCATGCTGAGGTTTGATCCCCAATGTAACAGTGTTCAGAGGAGATGGGATCTGTAAGAGGGATTAATACTTTTCTTGCAGAAGTGAGTTTTCACTCTCTCAGGACTGCATCAGTTATTATGAGAATGGATTATTCTAAAGTGAATGTGGCACCCCCCTACCCTCTCTTTTACATGTGCTCTTCCTTCTGCACGTGTCTACCTCCCTTCCACCATGAATTGAACCATCATAGGCTTATGATGAGCCTAGCAGATGCCAGCACCATGCTCTTGAACCTTCAGAACTGTGGGCTGAATAACCTTTTTAGTTTTTATAATTTCCAGCCTCAGGTGTTTTGTTATAGCAACACAAAATGGACTAAGACAAAGATGGGGCAACCCCCATACTTCTATAAACAAAAGGATCAGACTGAGAGGTAGGAGGTGAACCAAGAGGAAATGGCATCATCCTACCAAAGAAAGAGATGCTTTAAAAAGCAGTTGCTAGTCAACTACACTAAATGCCAACATAAAGGACAAGTGAGGAGAAGAATACAATGTAACCAGAGGATATGGTAATCAGTAGCTTCTTGGTGAATTTGGAAATTCCCATCAGTAGTGAGAGCAAAATCCTGAAGCATGGGGTTGTCAACTGACAATGAGAAAGGAAGGCAACATTTCCCCCACTGTGCCCTGCCCCAGCCTCTCTCATTTTGGAAAATGGCATCACATCCCCCCATAGCCCAAGTCAAAACTCTAGCAATCATCCTGGATTCTGCTCCTTCCTTTACCTCACCATCCAGTCCTATCTCCAAGACAAATCCCAAATCAGGCCACTTTTCACTCTCAAGGAGTAAGCACTATCTCCTTCCTGCTGATGGAAATAGATTCCTGATTTCCTTTCTACCTTCTTTCTTATCTTTCTTATGATCCATTCTTCTCAGGACAGCCACAGGGGTCTTTTAAAACTGGTAAATCACATCATATTATTGCCCTTTGTAAAATCCTCCCCAATAATTCCATCTCTCTTAAAATTTTTTTCCTAACCTCTGCTATCAGTTTAGAAATTTTCTGCTTCTTGACCTGATCTTCTTTTACTGCACTTTGAACATCACCACGTTTCCTGTTCTAAACTTGTTCCTGCCCTTGCATTTACTCTTCCATTTGTTAGGAATGCTCTTCCTTGGATTTTCCCATCCCCGAGCCCCTCATAGTAGGGGTTGAATCCAGGGTTGCTCTACCACCAAGCTATATCCCCAGACCTCTTTATATCTTATTTTGAGACAAGGACTCACTAAATTGTCAAGGTTGGCCTCAAACTTGGGATCCTCCTGCCTCAGCCTCCTGGGATTACACTGCACCCAGCTCTTCTTTGGATCTTAGAAGAGGTGCCACTCCTTGTCTTTGATACAGGACCAGCTTCATGCGCCAGCCACCTGCACCCTACCCTTGGAAGGACTCTTTATTTGGCTTCATACTCTGCTAATTGCAGTTATCTTGTAATTCGTAATAAGTTTTTAACCCAGGGCCCATGTTTTCATTTTGTACTGGGCCCTGAAAATTATGGAATTGGTTCAGCTTTCAGGGATCATGTTAGGAATCCCCTTGTCTGAGAGCCTTCCTTGGCCACCCATCCTAAGGAAGCAGTTTTCATCTTCTGCTACTTTCTTGCTGTGTGCTTCTATGTTACAGTGCAACATGAGCACCTACAAGGCAGAGACCACCTTATCCTCAGCTATTATGTGGGACATAATAGATGCCCAGTGCACATATCCTGAATAAACTCTTCCAAGAACAATACTTGCTGGAAGCAAGAGAATCACTATACTAGGTGAAATGAAAATTTAAAACATTTGATATTTCTATTCATTCTAATCAATAATTAGATTTGTGTAGTGCTGGTCTAAATAGATAAATTCTGGTTTCACAATGAGGTTAAATGGGATATAATTTCCTCATATTGTAGTCAAACTTGAATTCTTTTCAGGAAAAGTTGTTTTTGTTGTTGTTGTTGTTGTATTGTTTTGTTTTTATCTTTGCAGTACTGGGGATTGCCTAGCATGCTCTCTACCACTGAACTACATTCCACTTTTTTTTTTTTTTAATTTTTGTAGTTGTAAATAGACACAATACCTTTATTTTATTTATTTATTTTATGTGATGCTGTGGATGGAACCCAGTGCCTTACAAATGCTAGGCAAGTGCTCTACCACTGAGCTACAACTCCAGTCCCCATTTTTAATTTTTTTTAATTTTTATTTTATTTTATTTTTGTGGTGCTGGGGATTGAACCCAGGGCCTCATGCATGTGAAGCAAGTACTCTACCAACTGAGCTTATCCCCAAGCCTTAGACATGTTTTTCTAAATTTTATTATGAGACAGGATGTGGTTAAGTTGCTGAGGCTGACTGGCCTTGAACTTGCGATCCTCCTGCCTCAGCCTCACAAGTAGCTGAAAATTACAGGTGTGTGGCACAGCACCTGGCTTTTGTGAAGGTATTTTTGTTTTTGTTTTTGTCTGTTTGTCTGTTTCATCCCAAGGGCACTTTACCACTGAGCTGCATCCATCCCCAGCCCTTTTTGTTTTTTATTATTAGACAGGGACTGGCTAAGTTGCTTAGGACCTAGCTAAATTGCTGAGGCTAGCCTCAAACTGTGGTCTCTTGCCTCAGCCTCCCAAGTCACTGGGATTACAGGCATGGACCACCATGCCCCACTTCATGAAAGATTTTGAAGTCTGAATTCAATGTTTATTTTTGCTACTTAATTACTATGAGCTTAAAATAACATTTTTAGTTTAGTCTGAAATTTTTAAAGAGTTTATTGTTCTCCTTTCCACTTATGTTGTATTCTATGGCTCAATAAAACATTTTTGTTTGTTTTGACTAATTTGTTCTACTCAGCAACTCTATATACTATACAACTTTGGCTGTAATTCTTCATTTTGGAGATTACTTTGAATCACTTATTATACTCTCCAACTATGCTGAAACTTGGTGAGAATACATGAACAATAATCACAAAACTTGAAAGCTGGAAATAACAGTAGAGAGTATTTCTTCCACCCTCTTATTTTTATTTTATTTTATTTTGTTTTACTTATTTTTTGGTATCAGGGCTCAAAGCCAGTGGCGCTTAACCACTGAGCCACATCCCCAGCCCTTCTTTATAATTCATTTAGAGATGAGGTCTTGCTGAATTGCTCGATGCCCCACTAAGTTGCTGAGGCTGGCTTTGAACTTGTGATCCTCCTGCCTCAGCCTCCGAGCTGCTGGGATTATAGGTGTGTGCCACCACACCCAGCCTAACACTCTCGTTTTTAGGTGAAGACTCTGAAGTCCAAGGGCATAGGATCATGAGACATCTGTGTGGCAGAGATTTTGATGGAACTTGATCTCTGAAATCACTGATCTGGGTATTATCCCACTGGTCTTTTCTATCAAGAGCAAGGAGAGGAGTTGGTCTTCTAACCTCCCAAAAGTCTCTCCCTCCTAACTGTCCACCATCTTAACAGCCCCATACTAAAGACCAACCTTCCAACACATGAATCTCTGGATGGACAAACCACATCAAAACCACAGCAGGTGTAAATCAGAGAAGACATAGTAACAAGACTGTTATGGCCACGATTCTGCCCAAACCTAAACTTAACCACAATGAACCTAACATGTTGAAGTTCATCCTTGAGACACCTCTATCAATTTCTCAGTTGACCACACACATCCTGTTTCTATCTTTTTTAAGATGACCTTGCTTTAGATCTCAATTGCCAACCAACTATCTTATAATATTTTATAATTAATTATACCGACTATTTTATAATCCACTTAAATCTTAAGCACACTGATGTCATAATTATTAAAGCAACCAGTTCACATGAAGTATTCCTTAATCTTAAGGACAAAATGGCAGCTGTGAAAACAGATGAAGTAATTCGAGGAAAAACTTTCATGGAAGTTTAAAGATATTTCAAAAGGAATTAGTATTAGTAATGAAGTTCTGTTCTCAGGAATTACACATAAAGAGGAAACACGGATTAAAGAAAAGATCAGCTTCTAGAGGGTGAGTCGCTCAATTTCCTAAACATCCGGTTCCATTTTCAACAAAATTTGTGCTCCTTGAAAAGGAATGTGCAGATGCCAGCCATGACTTCAAATGGCCCCAAATGTAGACAGCAGCAAATTAATGAGCAAAGGGCGTGTGGAGAAGGAACAGAGTTGCTCGATTTCCTATGACTGACTCTTCTAGAACTACCCTCTTCTCTTCCTGAGAGGAATACCTCACATGCTGCTTCCTCTACTGGCCAACCAGTCATCCATTGCTCAGGATGGGACAAGTCTGTTTACAAGTGTGGATTGTTGTTGCTCAAAAATGAGATTGGGCTGTTAAAGTTTTGCTTTGAGTTGATGCTTTCCGACAGAGCTATGAGATTTCCTACTAAAACAGAATGCTTAGGTAATGAAGCCTACTCGAGCTAAAATGAGGTGTGGGTCCTTTAATTGTTCACTCCCTGTGCTCAAGCAGAACAGAGATGAACTCCAGGTTACATGTTGCCCAGAGACAAGGACCAAACTCTAAGGACCCCCGAAAGGTAGGTGGACCAGTTCAGAACAGTCAAGGTCTATTTCTTTAGAAAAGTACTGAGCACATAGTAAATATTGACTGGCTGAGATGGTCTCTCAAACTTTCAGAGGGCGGTCAAGACCATCTTGCAATTTCAGCAATCAGACACACCATGGCTGTAGGTTCTAGAGCTGGCCTGGTGACTACCAGCGCTCCGAACTTTTCAAGTGAATGACTCGGAGCCACGTTTTCAGTTCAGCAAATTAATTAGCAAATTGCCGTGGACCTGAAATACTCATCTACTGAATTGTTTATGAGTGATAAAAATCGTCATTTGTTATTACTTCTTACAGCGAAAGAAAGAAAGAAAAAAAAAGAAAGAAAGAAAGAGAAATAAAGAAAGAAAGAGAAAGAAAGAATACTTATACAATTGTCTGGATTTCTTTCCTTCTTTCTGGTGCTGGAGGCGGAACCAAGGGCTTCTTCAATGCTAGGCAAGCAGTCTACCACTGAGCTACACCCCAGGCCCTATGTAAGGATTCTTTTTCAAAATGTTTTAACTTAGAGTTTACTTATTTTCACTTTGTTGCTTCTTTTTCCAATCTAAGAGATGTGTTTTACCCATGTTGGAATATACATGTCATAACTTTCAAATTAAAAAGATTTTTAAAAATTTCTCGTTGTACACAAAAGGGGTACAACTTCCATTTCTCTGGTTGTACACGAAGTAGAGTCACAGTTTGTATAATCATACATGTACATAGGGTAATGATGTTTGTCTCCTTCTCTTCTCTTTCCTTCCCCCCGCCCCCTCCCCACCCCTCATTTTCCTCTACACAATCCATCCTTCCTCCATCTTGCCTCCCCGCTCCCCGGTTAGGTATCTTCAGCGAGTCCCACCAAACTAAAACTGTATTGGTGTGTCAAGAGGCAGCCCAAGGTTATTGGTCTGATTGTGTGTCCAGTCTGCCCTCTAGTGTTTCTTTTTAAACCATGCCGAATTTTAAACCATAATCTTAATCTCAAAATATTGGTTTAATAGGATTAAGAACTGTGTCATCAAATTAACAGAACAGAGCCAAATCCCTGACACGGATGAGAATTAAATCAGAGAAAAGTAAGGAACCTTCCCGATACTGGTGGCAACTTCTCTGGAAAGACACTGCAAAGTTCGAGGTAAATATATTTTATCAAAAGTTTCATCTGGTAAATAGAGTACTAATAGAAGAAAAAAATTAGTTCAAATGACATGTAAAATGTGATAACGGTGTAACTACTACTATACAGCTGTTATTTTATTATAGTATTAAAATGATATTTCAAGTGTTGATTAAATAATGGAAGTTTTTGTTATTGTTTTTAATATGGCAAATACACAGAAAGCAGATAAATATCTCCTTTGAAGGAAGTCAAGATAATCTGTCTTAATTTATAGACTTAAATTGATTAAAGGACACAGTTGTTTTAATTTAACTTTTCTTAGTAAGTTTTAAATATTTGTATTTGGAATATCTATAACTAATATATATCAAATCAAATTTATTTATTTTGGCACCAGGGATTGAATCCAGGGGCATTTAACAGCTGAACTGCAAATCCCCAACCCTTTTTACTTTTTATTTTGAGACAGATCTTGCTAAATTGCTTAGGGCCTCACTATATTGCTGAGGCTGACCTCAAACTTGCAATCCTCCGGTCTTAGCCTTCCGAGTTGCTGGGATTACAGGCATTTGTCACCATGCCCATCATCAAATTAACTTTAAAAGGAAAGTCATTATCTGAGACGAAACCTAAATGTGCACTATTCATATACCATCATAAGTTTTATAAGAAGCATGAGAAGAATGTGTGAGACTTTTTTGCTTTCATAAAAGAGTAAAGGGTAGTAGTGCTCAGGCAGAAGGACCCCACGTGTGAGTTGTTTCGTGAGATCTGTCTCAAAATAAAAATTTAAAAGGGTTGAGGATGTAGTTCAGTGGTAGACCATTCCCAAATTCAATCCCCAGAACCTCTTTAAAAAAAAAAAGTCATAAACCACCAAGGTAAAAACTTTTTCTCAGGGACTTAGAATTTCAGGGGGAAAGATTCTCTGTGATGTATTACAATTAACTCTGTCTTTAGAGATGTTCACTGCTGGCAAGAAAATAAAATAGGACTTTGATACACACTATTCATTGCCTTGATTTTCAAATATGTCAAGGATGACTTTATTTGACTGTCACAAAGAGTGTAAGCTCAATAGGAACTCCGACTTGTTTCTTTTTTTTTTTTAAATGTCCCAGGCATATTAGCATGAGATGTCTAAAGTCATAAAGAAAAATTGACAGAAAAATGCGTTGGAGCTCCATGTGTTTCCAATTGATGCCAACAGAAACTAACCTCATGGAAGACACGTGATGCAGGTTTATTTTTCCTTTGCAGGAACAGCAGGAACATGAAGCCGCCACTCTTGGTGTTTATTGTGTGTCTGCTATGGTTGAAAGATTGTCACTGTGCACCTACTTGGAAAGACAAAACTGCTATCGGTGAAAACCCGAAGAGTATGTTTGGTTTCTTATTTGTGCGGAGTCCTGTTTGTGTGTTTTCATGTCCTGCTGGCATTTACAGTGCCTTATAGTTGAGAGATAACGGTATTCACGACATCTCACTGTGAGAAGGTCTCTAGGCACTTAAACCACGTCATCATGATGCCAAACATCTGGACAAAAATAGAAAATTCCAATCAAGTCTCTGCAAGTGAGCGTTCACATATCCAGATGTTTGCTATCCTGTAGATAAGACATGCCAGCTTTTTGACTGCATTTTTTTCTGTATCATCCAGATGTTTGGTGTCATCTCAGCACGGCCTTAATGAACAGTGAAATACTTCTCTAGCATTTAAAGAATTTAAACCATTAGAGTCATTTGTGTAATTGTTCTTAAACTAGTGAAGGAATGGGTTATAATTACACTGAATCTGGTTGTTTTTGTAGCCATTGACTCATGACCTTTCTTAGTGACACAGGTTTTGGGTAGTTAACACTTAGACGGATCAGTTAGCTAAAATGGGATGGATTTGGCGTCTATAATTAAATTCAGAGACAAGAACAAGTTTTTTGGGAGGCCACACTGGCTACTGAGAAGAAAGACTGACAATGAGTTTTCTACCCACTTAGGGCTTATTAAAGGTGTGAAAGAGATGGTCATTCGGTTATTAAGAAGTCTTGTTATGAGATTCTTTCTTGATTTGGTGACTTCTTGGAAGGCAATTAAAGCTGAAAAAGGAAAATTGTTCACTGTTTGAAGTCCTCAGCTGGGAATTTCATACAAGTTGTTGGTGAAGAAAATTCAAAATTTTCTCTAATAGAAGAAAGTCTCCTTTCTCTAATATAAGCACACTTGAGACTTAAATGAAAGGGGGAAAATGAATAAATGACAACAGGGCCTGCAAAAAATGACAAGAACAAGGTTAAATGAGCTCTGACTCGTTCAGGAGTTTACAAGTAAGGGACAGAAGGTATCATCCATGTGGCAGCTGACTGCTAATTTATTACAATCTGCTTTCAAAGAACAATTAAGCCTCTCTTAAGGGGACATGAAATATTGGTGAACAATGCATTGTTTCATAATCTAATCAGATCTTTAAAAACAAGCAAACAAACAAAAAATCCTCCTGCAATGTGTCTTTCAGGTTTTTCTGAGGCTGGGGAGATAGATGTAGATGTAGAGGTGAAGAAGGCTTTGATTGGTATCAAGCAGATGAAAATCACGATGGAAAGACGAGAGGAAGAGCATACCAAACTAATGAAAACCTTGAAGAAATGCAAAGAAGAAAAGCAGGTACTGTAAAGAAAAGAATCTGTTGCCTTTTTATTTTTTTTTTCTTTTTTATTGTTTCGGTGCATTGTAATTATACATAATAATGGAACTCAGTATGCCTTATTTATACATGCACATCATTTTTTTTTTTTTTTGGTACTGGGGATTGAACCCAGGGGCATTTAACCACTGAGCCACACCCTCAGCCCTTTCTATATTTTAATTCAGAGACTGGGTCTTGCTAAATTGCTTAGGGCTGGGCTAGGTTGCTAAGGCTGGCTATGTACTCCGATCCTCCAGCTTCAGACTTCCAGGCTGCTGGGATTACAGGTGGGTGGCGCCCAGCAACACATAATTTCATCAGTCTCATCCCCCTTTACTTTCCTTTTCCTTCTCCTCCTCCCTCCTCCTGATCTGCTTGCTCCACTCTACTGATGTTCCCTCTATTACCATCATCATCATTAATTGGTGCATTATAATTATATATAAAAGCTGAATTCACTGTGTTATGTGCGTATGTGGACGTGGCATAATTTGTTAGATTTTATTCCCCAGCACTTCCCCACTCCCTTCTCTCCAGCCTCCCTGTCAACATACCTGTTCTTAAACACATTTAAACTATAAATATGGCACTAGTGGCAATCGATGAGTTACTTATTTCCCCTAATAATATATTTTCTGGAGGGCAAGACTGGAGGAAAAGTTTGACAGAAACTTTAAATTTCTTCAGAGAACATACTCTGTAGAAAGGGTCTTTGCAGGACTCCAGACACAAGAATTTGGAGGATTCATCTCTGTTTGAGAGAAGTGCTGTTTTCTCAAAAACGCTTGTTTCTTAGTTCTTTTTTATTTATTTATTTTATTTTTTTCCAATACCAGGGACTGAACTCAGGGGAGCCTTACCACTGAGCTACCTCCCCAGTCCTTTTTATTTATTTATTTTTTATTCTGAGACAGGGTTTTGCTAAGTTTCTTAGAACCTCACTAAGTTGCTGAGGCTGATTTTGAACTTGTAATCCTCCAGCCTCAGCCTCTCGAGTTGCTGGGATTAGTCTTAGTCCTTTTTGATTTAGGATATTGAGTCAAAGGTGTTCAGGGAAATTTGAGGCTAGCTCAGTCATCTCCAAAATTTTTCATCTGCCATCCCTATTACTAAAAAATGTGTTAGCACTCACTCCTAAATATATGTATATTAATTTATTTGTAAACTAGATACATGAATTGCTACCATTAATATCTTGAGGTACAACATGGATTTTGGGTGAGGTTCATCATTAGATCCAAATTTCAAAATAATCTAGATATTTTGAAAGTTTAGCTGGCTTGCCAAACCTAATTAGATCATTACAGTTTTACTTTGTGGCCAAAACAGAGCTCATGATGAAGAACTGTTGCTCTGTCATGTGCTTTTTATTCATTTATGCTTAAATTATTCATATTCATGTTTTAATATTCCAGTTCTTCCCCCACTCTGCCCCCAGAGTCTTTCCAAGCCCTCTATTCATTTTGTGAAGATTAGTTTAGTTACAACTAGATAATAAAATTCACTGGTCCACCTGAATCCTCTCAAACAGGGACTCATTATAATTTGTTTCAAAGAAACAGAGAGAGATGGAGGCCTGGCCAGTGTTCTAAAATGTGGAGGTATCCCTCTCCCCGGGGACCTCACTTAGAGTTGACCACAGGCCACGTCTGACGTGGGCACTCAAGAGAGAGCCAGTGGACGTTAAACATTGCATCAGCCAAATCCATTTTATTTATTTATCTTCTGTGGTACTGGGAATTGAACCCGTGTAAGTCTAGCATTTACCACTGAGCTATACCCCCATTCCCTAACCCATTTTTAAAAATTCAAATACAGCTCCACTAAATAGCTATAGTTTAAACTGTGTCTTTTGCCTATGGAGAATACACATTATATCCAAAAGTCCTTGAAAGATGTTGAAAAGTGTTCACAAGCTACTATATAAAGCTCAATAAATTTCCAAACTACATACTTAATAGTTTAATAACATTTAACTATGTTAAAAACAATATAACACTCAAAACAATTACTTTTTTTTTAAAAAAAGGTTATCTTCCAATATTATCCTTAATCAGAGAGAAAATAAGAACTGTAACAAAAATAATGTCAAATTCTGGCAAAATACAAATATATAAAATCTACCATCTAGATCTTTTTTTTTTTTTTTTTTTTTTTTTTTTTTTTTGGTGTAGGGAGTTGAATCCAGGGCCTCACACATGCTATGCACATTTATCACTGAGGAACCCATCTTGGTCATTTTTAAATGTACTGTGAAGCAGTATTAAATACGTTCAGAATGTTGCTCAACCAACCCCCAGAATTCTTTTCACTTTGCAAAAACCAAAAATCCATGCCTATTAAACAACTATCCAATTCCCTTCTCTGCCTATGTGTGTATACATATACATAACATACACACATTCATACACAAACATTTCCGTGTTAGAGATCAAACTTCCTCCATCAATTTTCAAATTAAAAAATACAAGTGGAGTCCTAATATTTCCTACCTATACCTATGCACACAAACCTAAAAAGTTGGGGACCAATGAATTCCAGACAACTGCTCACAACTCTTCACTCCCAAGCGTCCTGGCCTCTGAGACTAGAACAGAATCTGACAGGCTGATCCCAAAGCTGTGTGTCAGCCTGTCACCAGGCCAGTTAATGCTGCAGCCACACCTACCGCCTGGAGTCAGGCTGGGTTCCTGGCAAAGAAAGGAGATTGCCTGACCAGCAGCTGCAAACCCTCCTCCCTTTGGCAGCAATTAAAAGATTTTGAGGAAATCTAAAATAGCTCAGCATCAGGACAACATGGAAGTCCCTCAAGCTGGGTTCTACCCTGGTGGGCTTGTGAGTCTGGCCATCTGGGAATAGTGACACTAAATGCCATTAACAGAGCTTTTACAAAACACATTATCACATGGAATGCTTCAAACATCTGGGTAAACCATACTTTCCTTTTACAGCTAAGAAAACTGAGGTTGGAAATGTTAATTAACATGTTACTCCAACATTGGAAGGAATAAACCAGGAGAAAGCCAGCAGATGTGTGCAGAGGGGACCTGGTGACTTTTGTTTTGTTTTGTTTTGTTTTCACTTTTTGGAGCCTCCTGGCAAGCTAAGTCTGCAGTACTAGGAAAAGAATATTCCAGTTAAGGGCGGATCAAGTAAGCAAATGTTGATTTCGATTTTGGTCCTGCAACTGGTAGAAGCCCAGCAACTGGTAGAATTTTTATTTATTCTTAAAAACCTACTTATTACATAAAAGTTCCTTGCATTATACTCTTCAGTTTGGGCACTCAATTAAAAAGTTAATGGAGCAGAAGATCTTTAGCCCTAAGTCTCTCTCCATGAAATTACTTTAAACCTAGAATAAGGGTCAATTGAGCCAAATTAGGACTTGACAAATAAGGGGTTGGCACACCCAGCCTCTGGTACAGAGCACCACCCATCCTCGGTGACATGGCACCATCACAGTCTTGTACCTCGTCCCCTCCCTATTAATATTGATTGGGAGCATCTGAAACTTACTAAAATGGGAAAGCCTGGAGTGGCCCATACTGATTTGCCAGGTACCTGGGTATTTTGATGACCTGTGAACTATAAGAATAGAGTTCCAGCAATTGGGGAGGCTGAAGCAGGAGGACCGTGAGTTCAAAGTCAGCCTCAGCAACTTAGTGAGGCTCTAAGCACCTCAGTGAGATCCTGTCTCTAAATAAAATACCAAATAGGGCTGGAGATGTGGCTCAGTGGTTGAGTGCCCCTGAGTTCAATCCCCAGTGCAAAAGAAAAAAAGAATAGAGTTCTAAATGTGGACTCTGTTCATGGGTAGAATATTTAAGAGAAACAGAAGGAACAGTAAGACATTCCTAAACCAGAGACCTACCTCATCCAGGGCAACATTTCATTTTTAAAACTTGGGATGTGTGATTTGATCGATGGTCTTTGTTATGCTTCTCAAGGGGTGTGTAGAACTAGGGCTAAGAATTATGAATTACAATAATGTGCTTAAAAACTTGCTTCTTTGTCTCATTTAACACAAAACCTTAAAAGGGAGCCCTTACTATTATTCCAATTTCCTAATGAGCAGATTAAGGTTTAGACATATTAGGTAATTTGCCTAGGGATACACTGATGAATATAGTTCAGAATGGGAATACTGGAATTTTGGTTTAAGGGGACTATGTGCAGAATATTTAAAATAGGGACTGACTGAGAAAACTCACGAGGTATTGTTGCCCACCAGGGTGAAACAACCATTCTTAAGATGCAGTATTCCAACATTGTTCTGCAAAGCCCAAGGGCATACATACACGAATTCTGTTTGGGTCACAACATGCATTTGGGCAACCTGGGCCCTGCTGGTTTTCCTCTGTGGGTGGTAACAAATGCTACCTGGCTGAGCACCAGAACTCTGCAATAAGGCCAACTGGAAAATCCAAGCAGGCAGAGGAAACATGGAAGATTGTCAGAGCTTGGGTGGTTTTTGGGCTTCATATGTCAGGAAAGGGTAGTTTCTTTTTCTTTTCCAGTGTGTTAAAAAAAAATGTACTATATATATATATAGTACATTTTTATATATATATATATATTTTTTTTTTTTTTTTTGTACTGGCAATTGAACCAGGAGCACTTAACCATTGAACCAAATCCCTAGCCCTTTATTTATTTGTTTTTAAATTTTGAGGGTCTCACTAAGTTGTGAAGGCCCTTGCTAATTTACTGAGGCTGGCCTTGAGTTTGTAATCCTCCTGCCTCAGCCTCCTGAGTCACTGGAATTATAGGTGTGTACCCCTGTGCCTGGTAATAACTTGGGTTTTAAGTACCAAAACTTTTTTCTCCCATAGGCATTTTTCATTTAAGGGAGATGCCTTTAGTTCTGTCTTCTTATGGACGGGTCCATTATGCGCTTCATGTCCCTTAACTCCACCTAAGGCAAGCAGGGGGTCAGTCTCAAAAGCCCACGCTCAGAGGGAAGCCAGGGATCTAGGCAGGGGCACAGGAAAAAAGTCCTGATGTGCCATGGAGGCAGCTTTTGGGGACCTCCAGAGGCTGGCCGGAATCAGGCTCTCAGGGACAGGTGCCATTCATTGCACTAGGCTCCTTACCTCTGGATTGCAGGACCTGACCCAAGTACAGCCAGCACCACAAGGGGGAGTGCGTGGAATATACACAAGTAAAATGCAGACACTCCAAGGGCAGCTTCTCTGCAATTAGAATGTTAATTTAATGGTGAGATCCAAGAATCATACTTTGATGATTCTTATTTTTTTGGGGGGGGGGGTTAATAGGAATTGAACCCAGGGGCACTTACCCACTGAGCCACATCCCCAGCCCTTTCTAATTTTTTTTTTTTTTTTTTTTTTTTTTTTTTGTGGTGCTGGGGATTGAACCCAGGTTCTTGTGCTTACAAGGCAAGCACTCTGCCAACTGAGCTATTTCCCCAGCCCCATTTTTAATATTTTATTTAGAGTCAGGGTCTCCCTGAATTGCTAAGTGCCTCCATAATTTGCTGAGGCTGGCTTTGAACTCTTGATCCTCCTGCTTAAGCCTCCCAAGTTGCTAGGATTTAGGTGTGTGCCACTGTGCCGGGCAAGAATCATACTTTCTTACAGTGTATAAGAACATACAACAGTTGAAGGTAGCATCACTGAAAGAAATAAAATGCGTCAGTTTTATAAGCCTCACAGACCATCTTCCACATCCCCCATAGACTAGACATGCAGAGGACAGGTAAGAAGGTAAGTCACAGCGGTTCCCACAGATAGAGATGACATCTTTGGTGTTGGCTTACCCTTGTCTAGGGTAATGTCCATACACATAGCAAACACTCAATAAATACTTATTGAACAAATGAATAAACACGAATAACATTTGTAGCCTTCAATAAAACTCGGTCAGGGGTTGGGGTTGGGGCTCAGTGGTAGAGCGCTTGCTTAGCACATGTTAGGCACTGGTTTCGATCCTCAGTACCACATAAAAATAAATAAAATAAATAAAATAAAGGTGGTGTGTCCATCTACAGCTAATAAATAAATAAATAAATAAAACTCAATCAGTGCTCTTTTCTGAAACAGAAAGCATTACAGCAGATCTGTCAGCTGCTCAGGGCCTGGAAGAGGAAGGAGTAGTTTAGAATACACAGATTTTTCAAAGTGTGGAATCAACTAAGGCACACAGAGAATCATGAAACGGAAATATAACTTGCATTTCTACTTTTTAATTAGGAGGCTGTGAAACTTATGAATGAAGTTCAGGAACATCTGGAGGAAGAAGAAAGGATATGCCAGGCATCTCTGGCTGATTCCTGGGATGAATGCAGGGCTTGCCTAGAAAGAAACTGCATGAGGTTCTATACAACCTGTCAGCCTGGTTGGTCCTCTGTGAAAAATACGGTAAGAGGAAATTCGAGAGTTCAAAATTTCAGAGCTATGTATAACTTATAAGTTAGAACAGCCATTCAGTATTTATCCTTCCTTTGGTCAATTTCTTTTTTTTTTTTTTTTTTTTTGTGGTGCTGGGGATTGAACCCAGGGCCTTCTGCTTACGAGGCAAGCACTCTACCAACTGAGCTATATCCCCAGCCCTATCCTTCCTTTGAATGACACTACATGTATCTCAGAAATACCCCCTTTCAGTCTTGTACTTATTATTCACCAAGTTTCCACTAGATTGTGAGCTCTTTGAGGGCAGGGATCATAGATTATATGTCTTCATTTGAGCATTGTAGGCACCCAATAAATGTTCGTTGAATTGTATTCTCAGTCACACTATTTCAGTCTCTGATCAATCTGCTTTCATTTTCCCCACCAGAGGCCATGTATGTGAAGCCATCCTCTGCCTCCTGAATCTCTCTTTCAATGTACTTATCTTCTTCTGTGTAGCACATATACACATGCGTGCACACGCACACACGCACACTTTCATGTCCCCTTTTATCCACATATGCCCTATAGAATTGGCATTTGTGTTTTGCCCCCTTTGGCTATGTTTTGGGCAGAGGGAATCACAGAGGGTGGTGACCTACATAGGATGAGCTTTGCCCTATAAACAACTAAAATTGGCCTGAATTTTCCTCCTCCTTGAAGAAGTAAGCAAAATATGAAAATTGCATAGAATTTCACTCTCCTAGCAGAACACGTGCTAATTAGATGATGCTCCTGGCTTAGAAGCACCACACTCAATTACAAAGGAGAAACCCTAAGATAAGGAGTGTGCCAAGCTCATTTGCCTCCACTGTTAACTGCATCTGCTTTATTTTGAGAGCCCCTGTCACTGTCAAATACATGGTGGGATGAGTACTGGCTAAAGCCAGGAGATTTTTAAAAAATATTTTTCAGTTGTTGATGAACCTTTATTTTATTCATTTATTTATATGTGGTGCTAAGGATGGAACCCAGTGCCTCACACATGCTAGGCAAGCACTCGATCACTGAGCCATAACCCCAGCCCCAGAAGTCAGGAGATTTGGAGATCATTTCCATCTGGGCCAGTTGTGTGACCTTAGGAAAATTTCTCGGGACTTTAAAATGTTTGATTTTTGTTTTCTGTTTTGAGAGGGGTCCGTCTATGCTGCCCAGGCTGGTCTTAAACTTCTAGGATCAAGTGACCTTCCTCCCTCAGCCTCCCAAGTAGCTGGAATTACAGACATGCACTACCATACCCCAGAGTTGAAGTCTTATTTTTGTGGATGGAATCAAGTAAACAAAAGCTGGCAGAGTGAAAGGCAGACAACTCCCCACCCAGATTACTTTCTGGGAAAGTCACAAGTTCTCTAAAAATTCCTGGAGAATTTTTTGAACAGTAGGGGGTGGTGCTATGAAAGTCATGTTCAATAGCTGATGAAACACTGAACACACCCACATCACTAGATAAAAGGGTAGCGCTGGTCTGCCCCGACGTAAGTGTCAGAGATGAAGAAAAGCATACTGTGGATGCTGGAAAAATCTTCTCCCATGGAATGGTATCCAAAATTCTACAATTAGGCCTTCATTCCTTTGATTATATAGCAAGGAGGGCTTCCATCATCCCTAATATGTAACATCCCTAAACAACCTGTTAAGCTGTATCTAGGATCTATAATTCAATGTAGATGCATTTGCATTAATATTTTCCTTTCCATTTAAGCAATGAGAAAAAGGAAATTATATAGACATTAATGATATTTCATTAAAGAATTTTTTTTTTTTTTTTTTTTTTTTTTTTTTGGTACCAGAGATTGTACCCAGGGGCGCTTAAACACTGAGCTACATCCCCAGCCCTTTTAATATTTTATTTTAAGACTGAGTCTCAGTATGTTGCTTTGTGCTTCAATAAGTTGCTAAGACTGGCTTTGAATTCATGATCCTCCTGACTCAGCCTCCTGAGTCCCTGGGATTACAGGTGTGTGCCACTGTGCCCAGCTCACTAAAGAATTTTTTTTTAAAAAGAATGAAGACAGGTGAAGGACAAAAGCCTTCATCACAGTTTTCTGGCAATTTTGATGGTGTCCTGGAAGCACCAGCAAAGTCAACTACTGCCAGTGCCTCAAGCTACAGCTGCTCAACGGTATTGAAAACGACCTTTCAAGTCATCAGTGGCCAAACCTCCATCAGGAGGAATTTCAGGTCCTTTTTCCAAAGTCAAAGTCAAAGCCAGGTATAAGAGTGTTAATACAATTCTCAGAGTTGATCACCTCTTCTTACCTTGCCCAGAATTGTTCTTGATTTGGAATGACTATTACTATAAAGTGACATCTACTTGCAATAAGAAATGGTCAAGAAGGAAAATAAATTTTTATTCCCTGTCTGTTCCCCAACCCGCCCTATAGATTGAGCAGTTTTTCAGGAAGATATATCAGTTTCTGTTCCCTCTCCGTGACGACGGCGAGGACAGCCATCTCCCCCGCAGTGAACGGCACATGCAGGAAGATGCACAAGTGGCCCAGATGGAGGATGCGTTTGTCCAGCTGACTGCGACTGTGGAATCCCTCTTTAACAGGAGTTTTTACGTCTTCAAACAGATGCAGCAAGAATTTGACCAGGCTTTCCAATCATATTTCATGTCGGAAACCAACTTAATGGAACCTTACCTTTTTCCAGTTTTATCCAAAGAGCCAACCAAAAAAGCAGATCTTGGGCAAAGCTGGGATATTCCCCACTTCTTCCAGCTGTTCTGTAATTTAAGTCTTTCTATTTACGAAAGTGTTCGTGAAACGATTACTGATACACTGAGTGCAATAGAGAATTGGCCAAAATATGATGAAGGCAAGTATTTTTTTTTAATTTTTATAGTTGTAGATGGACAGAATGTCTTTATTTTACTTATTTATTTTTATGTGATGCTAAGGATTGATGCTAAGGATGCTAGGCAAGTGCTCTGCCACTGAGCCCCAGCCCCAGCCCTGAAGTCAAGTATGAAAAGATTACTTGTACTTAGCTGTCTCGATGAAGGCAACTTTTGTTTAGCTTAGGAAATGATAGACAATTTTGAGTCACTGTCTAGTATTTCTTGAACTGATGATTTGTAGATAATCAGAGTTTCTGAGCTTCTTAAAAGGAGCTTTGAAGTCTGCCATCCTCCTCCCATTATGGTTGAGAACTCTAGTGCTATTTTCTCTCTTTAGAGCAAATTTTCAAAGCTAAAAGAAGAAACTGCCAGTAGGGTGAGAACTTGAAAAACACAGTTCCCTCTTTTCTTTCTTTGTTGTTTTGTGGTACTGGTGATTGAACCCGGGCCTTCTACCACCCAGCCACATCCTCAGCCTTTTTAACTTTTTATTTTGAGACTGTCATCCTAAATTGCCCAGGCTATCCTTAAACTTGGGATCCTCCTGCTTCAGCTTCCCCAGTAGCTGGGATTATAGGTGTGTGACACTAGGTGGCGCCTTCTCTTTTAATTCTTATTTAGAGATTCAGTTTTATGATGTTCAAACATCAGGGACTTTCTTTAAAGTTCCTTTAGGATCTTCACCTTCCACTTTATAGAGAAGCCTAGTCTCACATGTAACCAGGTCAAATGAAGTGTTATGACCTTCTTGAGTCACTACTATAATTCCCTGAACCATAAAATATATGCCCAAAACTAGAGAAAATGTTCATGGGTGAATCCTAAAATATAGAAATAGAAATTAGATAAGAATCGCCTTCTGCCAATATGCCCCATAATATTCCATGTTTGGAAAAAATGCTTTATGTTTCAAGGCAGGGGATATCTTCTTCCAGCTTCTGTGAAGTAATTTGACACAGCATTTCGGAAATGAGCATTGCTGTGTGGAAGATCTCCATTTCCTTGGACTTATCTCTTTGAAGCCACAAAGCCACATTAAAGGCCTCTCGACTCTGAAATGAAAACTAAAATGGGCACTTTCTGGCTATTTTCCACTTACATCAGCAGTAGCTGGCAACATGTGAATCAGATTCTCAATGTTGCTATGGCATTACATAACGAGCTTCAACAGAGGAGGGTTTACCTCACACATTTCAGAAACTCAAGCCAGGAAACACATCCTTCAGATTCCATGGCTCCTTGAGCAGAGAACAGGCATCATTACTGAACTGTCAGGCTCTATTTCAGGGTCTGGAGGAGTTTTCTCCTAAGTCAAATGTTTTGTCTGGTGTTCCATTCTGAGGTTCCAAATTCATCCAATATTTAGGAGAAGCACCTGGGTCGTAGATTAAATTATTCTGATGCTGGGGTGCTATCAAATAATTTTTGCCTGATCTTTTAAATAGATATCATTTGTCTTGGAATAATATCCAGAATGTGTTTATTGGAACAAAATGGCACCCCTTCCTTCATATTGTATAGGGATCTAACACATGTGCCAGGATGAGGACTGATTCAGACATATCCCAATGATTTCCCAATCACTGCAACTCCCTCTAACCCCACTGACTTAATAAACATGGGTCACCACTATTTGCCTGAGGTTCCTTCTCATTCACACATCTGAGGACCAGCTCCCACTCTAAGCAAAGCCCACTATCCTGGCCCCTCGGTACCACCTCCACCTCTGTGATAACCTGGATATCCAGGGTCCCCTGTAAATGCAAATGTTAAAAATAAATTGGCAAACAAACAAACAAAAAAGTCTATGTTTCACTAAATACTCTTCTTTCTCCAATATCCTGTCCCTTGCCAGGTAGTATACAGAAAGCTCAGCAGAGGAGATGTTTTGATCTCAGATGAGCAAATGTGGACTATTTATCAAGAAGAGTCAGGCTGTAAAGCATTCATATGTGGTTTCCATCACTCTACTGTACAGGGGGTTGGTAAGGAATACACCTGTTGTCTCTAGAAAGTCCACCTAATGAGGAGACATTTTGAGCTTTGCTCCTTGGTAACAGGCAGAGTGATGGCTGCCCAAAGATATGATATCTATTCCTTAATCCTCAGAACCAGTGACTTCTTTTTATTATAAGGCAAAGTGAAAACAAGGTTACAGGCAGGATTAAGAATGTCAATCTGTTGACTTTAAGTTTTGGAGGTTATTTTTAATTATGATGGTGGACTCAGTGTAATCACAGAGTTCCTTGAAAGTAGAAGGGGGAGTCAGAAAAGACTGAGTAAAAATAGCATCAGGGGAAATACTATGTCCTTCTTCATTGATTCTGAAGATGGAGGAAGGGGGCCTCAGCCAAGGAATGTAGGTGTCTCTAGAATGGACACCTACATTGTAGGTGGTATAACATAGATTCTCTTAGAGTGGTCACAACAAACTAGCCTTGCTGACATCTTGATGTCAGCCTTCTGACATAGAGAACTTAAGATAATAAATTTGTGTTGTTTCAAGCCACTAAATTTGTGGTAATACGTTATAGCAGCAAGAAGAAACAAATACCTCTTGTCAATTACAATAGTTAACACTGACTACTGTGTCTGTCAGTGATCATGGATGGGCCTTGTTGGCCATGATCACCCTAAGAGCTAAAATTAGAAAATAGCTAAAACTGAATAATGAACAACCATTAAAAGGAGATAGGAAATAATTTTCAAAATCTGAAATATCTTGATATTTCATGTTACTTTTAATTTTTATTTTTAATTTATTATTATATAATTTATTATTATTTATTTAATTCTCCTAGAAAAGAAGTTGTTTCTTAAAATTTGATCTGCTTTAGGTATTTTCCTAAATCATAAACTCACTATTGATAACTATATAATGCAAAAGAAAAAGAATAGTACCATAATAAAACAAATGCCTACCACTCAGTTTAAGACATTGCCAATATCATTGGAATTCCCAAGTACTTCCCATTATAGCTTTACAATTTTTAAATACTTATTAAAGGTTTTGTTTTGTTTTGGTTTTTATGGTGCTGGGATGGAACCTAGGGTTTAAAGCACTTTACCACTGAATTACATACCTAACCTTAGGAAATTTCTTTTTCTTTCTTTCTTTCTTTCTTTCTTTCTTTCTTTCTTTCTTTCTTTCTTTCTTTCTTTCTTTCTTTCTTTCTTTTTTTTCTCTTTCTTCCTTATAGAAGTCTAAAGAGACAAGTGGTTTACACTTGCCTAATTACTTAACCCTATTGATATCAGAAATAATAATGATTAAAAATAAGATACACTAAATTTAATATAATACAAATGTACAAAGGAACAAAATAAATGCAAGCTGCCTTCTCCTACCCTATCAAGTACTTCTTCTAAGAGATAATTACTAACAATTCCTCATGCTGCTTTCTAGAAAATGAAATCACATGCATTAATATGTGTGTGGGTATGAGTGTTTCGAGTGCTAATAATACATTTCTAATAACCAGATTCCTGGATTTGAAGGTATGTGTAATCTTTAATAGATGTCAAATTGTCTTAGCACATGATTGCAACAATATGTAACCCTATGTTTCAGTACAGGAAAAAGATTTTGAAGCACTATTAAGAAAAAGCAATGATATAGCCTCCTGTTGTTTGAAGTACAAACTCTAATGACACTAATGTGTAAATGTGTTCCCTGCAGATTCTCACCAGGGAGGATTGATTTCAAAGACATTACCTGAACAGGACAAAGGACTGTGTGGGGAACTTAGTCAAAATTTTTCTGGATGTTTTGAATTTCATGAAAGATGCCAAAAATGTCAGGATTACTTATCAGAAGGTAAATGATTATTTTTTTTTCCCAGGGTTTCAACAGTATTTGGTTGAAATCTCCCTTTCACAAGTTTTGTGAATTGATTTCCTTGCTTTCAAGTCCTTTTTGCACTCTCATTTCCACCTGACAGAGGTCATTGTAGGTTTATAAATTGTTATTATTTCAAAGTATTTCAATTCACATTTCCACTTTCTTTAATTCCTTAACTGTTCCTGTGAGAATTTTATAATTAAAGACCAAGCAAACACTAATATATAAGCAAAAGAGAAAAACAATGAGCAAATTTGCTCAACTCCTTCCCTCTTACTGGAAAGAAAAAGAAACTTCACCAATGAAGAAAAACTTCCCATCAAATAAATCAATTTTTAACCAAGTGAGATTTTTCTTTCTTTCTTTCTTTCTTTTTTTTTTTTTTGGAAGGTATCATTAACTCTTTCCATTCGGTGGGTTAATTGACCATTAGTGTTTGTTTATTTATTTTTAGTGCCGTTTTACTATTGAGCTTCATCCTCAGTCTTTTTCTTTCTTTCTTTCTTTTTTTTTTTTTTTTTTTGAGACCAGGTCTCATCAAGTTGTTGGAACTTGTGGTCCCCCCACCTCGGCCTCCCAGGTAGCTAGATTACAGGTGTGCAATGACTACTGCCTTGCCTGGTGGCCTGCCTGACTAATTAGTATTTAAATAGGAAAAGTGGCTCCTTTCTACAGTTCTCAGCAAACCTTTCCCTCCTAGATCAGGCAAGAGTGACCCTCCCCAAGCAGGAGATCCCTCCTTCTGTCCTCATCCCTCTCTTTCTATCTCTGTCTTCCTCCTAATAAAATTACTCCTCCCATCCTACAAGACCCCGGTCAAAATTTTTCTTACAAAACACAAGAAGAGATTTTGGTCCCTATGTTTTTGCATTTTATCTTGCTAGAGGCCTAAGGAAGGACATTTTTAAAGTGTGGCTAATGACTTGGAGAAAGAGGTCAGAAGATACAGTTAGAGCAACACATATTAGTATCTTCATAAATTATTCTACCCCACTAGCTTGTGACTTTTGGTGAGTCAGTTTTGCTATCTAGTACTCAACTGAGTAATCTTTAAAGAAAGGGCTTGAGATCATCTTTGAGTTCTTACAAAATTATTCTCCAAAGCAATTTTAGGGAAAATGGAATCATAAATTGCTAAATATAAAATAATAGCTCTTGCCCCCTTAATTTCCACCAATCCAAAGACCACTAAAGTAATATTTACCCCTGCAGCAAGAGCAGCTCCTTCCAGCCAGCAGAAATTCCTTTATCCTCCTGTTTGCTTTCTCTCCACATCCCTCTAACAATGAGCAATGTACCTAATTTAGCTGTTTAGAAAAAAGGGAGAATGCAATTGTTCTGATCTTGAAAAAGGTAACACAAACTGGTGTTATAGTACAGGTGGGGTGGTGCACACCTGTAATCCCAGCTCCTCAGGAGGCTGAGGCAGGAGGACTGCAAGTTCAAAGCCAGACTAGGCAACCTAGCAAGGCTCTAAGCAACTTATGGAGACCCTGTCTCTGAATAAAATATAAAAAGGGATGTGGCTGGAACTGGGGATGCAGCTTAATGGTTAAGCACCCCGAGTTCAATGCCTGGTACCAGAAAAAAATATAAATATACATAAACTATAGTCGCTTTTAAAAAATATTTTGTTTTTTAGTTGTAGATGAACAGAATGCCTTTATTTTATTTGTTTATTTTTTGTGGTGCTAAGGATCAAACCCAGTGCCTCACACATGCTAGGCAAGTGCTCTGCCACTAAGCTATAGCCCCAACCCCACCAGAAGGGTGGGGTTTTAAAGTATCATTAGAGACACTATAACACTAATAAAGGTTATTTTTGGGTTTTAAGATTAAGGATGAGGGCTGGGGTTGTGGCTCAGTGGTAGAGCGCTTGCCTACCATGTTTGAGGCACTGGGTTCGATGCTCAGCACCACATAAAAATAAATAAGTAAAATAAAGGTATTGTGTCCATCTATAACTAAAAAATAAAAGATTAAGAATGATTTTTTATACTTCTGTATTTTCCAAACTTTATCATAAACATACATGTGTTTTATACTGTATAATATTAAAAATCATTAGACATCTAAATTTTGTTTGATTTTTTTAATGTACTATTACTTTATTTTATTTTTGTGGTGCTGGGGATTGAGATCAAGTCCTTGTACATGCTAGGCAAGTGCTCTTACCACTGAGCTACATCCCCAGCCCAAGTGGTACTTCTTTCATTTAACCATCCTGCTCTGGCTGGGGGTGTAGCTCAGTGGTAGAGCACATGCTGAGTATGTGAGGTGTCCTGAGTTCTGTCCCTAGCACCACAAACAAAACAAAACAACAAAACAACCCCTCAGAACAAAAATTCAACCCAATCTCTTAATCACCCTACTAATACGGATTAATATTCTCTACTAAAGAAACAGGTTTTTCATCTCATCATACAAGTTAATGCACTGCAGAGGTTCTGTACATATACATACTTTGCAGCTCAAAAGGAGTAAAGTTTCCATTCTATTTTTGTTGTTGTTCAACTAAATAACCAAAAGATGAATTGAATAGTCTATCATATTTGGGTGGTTATTAACACCCCAATATAGTTAACAACACCCCCTTTCATCTTCTATTTGAATATCACCAGCCTGGGCTCTTGTTTCTGAATTCTCAGGGCAAATGGGCTTATGGGGGTTGGGAGGATGGTTCCCTGGGCTACAGAAGAGGAGCAAGGATTGCTTTGTCTGCCTCTTCCCTCTCCTCTCCCTCCCACCTTTGCCCTTCTTTAGAGAGCAATGTCCTTTCCAGCAATGACTTGAATGCTTGTCCGCATCCCTCTTGGGTCAAATGTTCTTTCCATGGACACATCTACTCCATCTTAGAATGTACATCAGAAAAAATGATACATAAAATCTTTCTTGGTAGAAAAAGTTTTGGAAAGCATTGCTTTTAAAAGCTTTGACTATCAACTGAGTCTTTTTTCAGAGAACCTGAAACAGATGAGGGTTTTATTCCTCCTAAATTGCCAGCTGGATGACTCTCTGGGCTACTGTTTTGTCATTTGGAAAATGAGAGTACAAAAACTACTTCATACAGGTCTTTGAGGATTAAATAAAATGTCTGAAGTATCGGTGGTTTTCATTATACAAAGTATTTGGGTTTTTCAGTTACAGGGTTGCATATAAGGTTCTGTACAGAAGAAACAGATGTTTTTATAACCTGAATAGATTGATTACAAAAATCATCTCGCTCAAGCATCCCATCTATGTGTCATTAACATCTATTTTCTTCTATTCAGTTAAAGGATTTGATGAAAAATCTCCCCCTGCTTGTCACAAGATAATAATAGAAAAAATCAGATAACATAAATGTATCTGATAATCAATATCTATTAGTGTGTTATCCATCTTTTCATTACTATAAAACTGCCTGAGATAAATCTTAGAAGGAAAAAAAAGTTTAGTTTGGCTAACAGTCCATAATCGATTAGCCCCATTGCTTTGTGTCAAGGTACCACATCATTGTGGAAGTGGATGAAGTGAAACCTCTTACCCTGTGGCAGAAAAGAGCAAAAGAGAAGAGCCGCAACAGGCTCCCAATGATCTAAAGATCTCCCACAAGACCCCACCTCTTAAAAGGCCACCACCTCTGGGCTGGGAGCCAAGCCTTTGACACAGGGCTTTTGGGGAACATTCCAGGTCTAAACTAAAGCAATTAGCTAATGAATACAGTGTACATCAGATAATACAGTGTAAATGCAATGCAAGTTGTTACAAAGGTAAAAGATAAAGAAAGGATAACCCAATGTGCTCCCATAGTGTTAAAAACTTATATTATAAAATACAATGTTATATAAAGAACAGTAAAACAAAAATTCATGTCCTACCACCTAGATTAAAAAATACTTCACCAAAACAGATGAAACCCCATGGTGTCCCCCTCCATATCACATTCTTTTCATGTAGCCCCTCAAAAGAAAGTAGCCATTTTAAATTTGGCAATTATTATTTCTTTGTATTTCTTTATGCTCTATCACATATTTATTTATATAATATATGTTTATGTATATGCATACACCATCCTTAGCAATATTTTGTTTTAAATTCTTATATTGCCAGTTGGCTGTAGTGGCCCACATCTGTAATCCCAGTGGCTAGAGAGACTGAGACAGGAGGATCACAAATTCAAAGCCAGCCTCAGAAATTTAGCCATGTCCTAAGTATCTCAGAAAGACCCTGACTCTAAATAAAATACCAAAAGGGCTGGTGGTGTTTCTCAGTGGTTAAGTGTCCCTTGGGTTCAATCCCCAATATCAAATATATACATATACCAGGGATTAAACCTACTATCACTTAGCTTAACCACTGAGCCACATCCCCAACCCTTTTGTTATGATTTTATTTTGAGACAGGGTCTCATTGAGTTGCTTAAGGCTTCCCTAAGTTGCCAAGGTTGATCTTAAACTTGCAATCCTGCCTGAGCCTTCCCAGCCTCTGAGATTGCAGGTGTGCACCACAGCACCCAGTTTCAAAGCATAATTTTTAAACTTAAAAATATGATTCGTATATATATATACATACATATATGTGTATACACACACACACACACACACACATATATATGATGAGCCCGTGTCAAAAGTAATGTAACTTATTAGTGAGGGAACCTACATATGGTTAAAGTTGGTTCAAAGGAGTATATGATACTAAAGTATTTATAGTCAAGAATAGATATAATGCTGAACTAAGAATACAAAATTAGATATAAAACTAGTTAGTACACTAGAGGGCAATCAAAGCAATAACTTTCGTAGTTATCTTTTCTATCAGACTAGACATCTCTGCTAGACAAAAATCATTTGCAACTTTTCAATCCATAATTTACATATAACTTCATACAGTCTGGTTCTAATCAACAGTATATAATAAATCCAGCAAAGGATCATTTCCCTAGAGAATCTGCAGGTGGGCCTCTTGGAGAGACCTTGAATATATTACCCTGAAAGGTCATGCAGATGTTCTTGTGCCTTATTTCCAAGTTCTGGATAATTTTTCTTAACAATATAAGTATTATTGCTTATTTATTTTCTTGCAACTTTTTCACTAAATGTGAATTTAGCCATGTCGAGTTCATAATTTACTGTTGTATATTGGTCTATGTAGGCACATCACAATTTACTTATCCATTCACTAGCTGAAATAGCTTTAAGATGTTTCGAGAGTTTGGTTATCACAAATAACTCTCCTACATTTGATCAAACAATAATTTTGCCTCTTCAATCAATACTTGATTTCTTTCTTCTAAGACTAAGCACATCACTCTAATTATAATCTCATGTTTGATAAATACAAGATAAGTAAAATATTTTTCCAAACATCACTGATCATGCTTTTCACTATTTACTATATATTTTTTTGTCCTAATTTTAAGTATTTACCATAAAAGTTTCCTCCTTCCTGTACCAATTACCAGTACTGACTTAATACATCCAAATACAAATCAGTAGTTTCCTTTTGAGGAGATTAAGGGGATGTGTTATGAAGGGGCAGAGCAAGGCCTTCTGCTTTAGTAATGTTTCTTTTCCTTAACATGGGTGGTTTGGTATGTTGAATTTACACTAAGTTCTGTCTACAGTCCAGTTTCTATACATAGAACTACATAATTAACTGGATCTCATTGGAAACTGATGGGGATAATATGGATATATGAATGGCCACTCCAGAACTGCAGGCATAAACTAGGAACTCTCTGAAATTTAAGCCCAGGTCACCCATGTCCAGGACTCACAGACCTTCGTTTTTACCATGTGCCTTCTCTGCTAGACTGTCCTGATGTGCCTGAACTACACATAGAGTTGGATGAGGCCCTTAGACTGGTCAATGTGTCCAATCAGCAATACAACCAGATTGTCCAGATGACCCAGTATCACTTGGAGGACACCATGTATCAGATGGAGAAGATGAGCGAGCAGTTTGGCTGGGTGTCTGAACTGGCAAACCAGAGCCTAGGAACTGAGAACATCTTTAATTCAATAAAGGTAATGGCGAGATCCAGAGCATGTATGGAGATTACGTGGGTGCATTGATTCTTCTGTTAGTTTACTTAATAATTATATCTGAATATGAAACCAAGCTGGGGGAAAATAGTCATATTTCCACTGTGATTATATTCAGGCTGACTTGATATAATGAACTATATTAGAAAACAAGGAATTCTATAAAGAAAATCAGTTTAAAACAAAACAAAACAAAACTTTAAATCAATTAAAAGCAAAAAATACTTTCTAATCCAGTGATGGCTAATTCTGCTCATAGTTATAGGACTAGAACTGATTGAGGTAACCTTGAAGAAAAACCAGACAATGTCATTTTTTTGTTGTTGTTTTTGACAGTGTCATTTTTTAAATATATTTTTTAGTTGTCCATGGACCTTTATTTAACTTATTCATATATGGTGCTGAGGATCGAATCCAGTGCCTCACACATGCTAGGCAAGTGCTCTACCACTGAGCTACAATCCCAGCCCTGACAATGGAGAAGAATTACAGATAAAGTAGTTTGAGTTCAATATTTTACTTTGAGAGTTAAGAGCTATAAAAGCATGGGAAAGTTCCTTAACTTTTAGGTCTCAGTGTTTCCACATGAAAAATAAAAATAATAACAGCCACCTTAACATGTCTGTCTGTAAATTCAGTAGCACAGGTTACTTATGCTCTGTAAATTAGAGCTCTTATTAGTGTTTTTTAAATTTTTGGACTGAGGATTGAACTCAGGGGTGTATGACCATGGAGCTACATTCCCAGCCCTTTTTAATTTTGAGAGAAGGTCTCTCTAAATTAGTTGCTAAGCCCTTACTACATTGCTGAGGTTGACCTGAAACTTGCGATCCTCCCACCTCCTCCGCCTCTTGAGTCTCTGGACTTAGAGACATGCACTACCACACCCAGCTAGTCATATTAGTTTTCAACATAATAAGCTGCTGAGTTATGAGTTACCTTGAGAATTACACATATTTAATTTAATTTAATTTTAGGGTTTTTCTTTTTGCTGTGCTGGGGATCAAACCTAAGGCCTCACACATGCCAGGCAAGCCCTCTATCACAGAGCAAAACCCCCTGATTGAGAATTACACACATTTTATGTATTTATTTTCACATAGAAACATACTGTCATCTAAAATTGCAGCTATACTGACTCCCACATTCAATCAAGAACTCTTTGTTGCATAAAACAGTGACCGACTTTCTTTCCTCAGGTACCCCCACAACTGCACAACCAAGCACACATTACATTGATTACATAAGTGTACCATGGTGATTCCTGCTGAGGTTCACATTAAGGGTTCCTAAAAACACCTGAATACAAAAACTACTAAGCTGAATAATTAAAGATGCAATATTCTGAGTAGCATGTGATGTTGGCACCCATCCCAGATCTCTGGGCAGTCCTTTTACCAGTTTCCGCTCTGCTAACTACTTTCTCACTTGGGGCCACTGAGCTCCAGCGCTCTCTGCAGGATCAAGTCAGGGCCAGAGGTCACCTGAAGCCATTTCCTTGCTTAGTTGCTCCCTCTTCTAGTTTGCTTTCCTTCTCCCCTTAATAGTGGCCCCTGAGAGTATTCTTTTTTCAATCACTCATGTTAGGATCTCCAGCTCTGCTTCTTGGGGATTTCTGTAATCCAGCATTTTGTTCTATTTCAGTCCACAAAGTTGGGGCCCATGCATGGCTTGAAAAATAAGCAAAAAAAAAAAAAACCCCACACTTAAAAAATACACAAAAAAGTAGGGCAGAAAAGAGTAGCGTGCAGTGCACTGAATAATTCACATGCATGTCATGGAACTTTCATTTTCCATGTGTCTGTGTGTGCAGACATATAAATATATACATACGAATGTAGACGTGTGCATTTTGAGTCATGATGTAAATGTATTTGCTATTTCATACCATAGTCAAAGGGTGCTGAAAGCCACTGTTCCAGTCTCTGCTGACTCAAATTCTATGACGCCAAGGTCACTCTCTAGGAGGGCAAAATAACTCAATGTGTTTAATTATCCTCACACATATGGACTTTTTAGTCAGTGAAGAAAAACTTGTCTTGAAGGATGAAATCTTAAGAAAATCTTTATCAGTGTTTTCAACCTTCAGAAAGCTACAGTCATTATTTTCCTTTCTATACTTTGATTTGCTTCCATTCTAGGGTCTCTGAGTAACAATAACAGATTGATCTGAAGTTCTTTAGACTGATAACAAAGGCACCCATGTATAAAAACTTCCATATAAAATAAATTTATGGTTTTCAATTACATCTTTATGATAATCATCATCACTAAAGAGCATTTACTATGTTTTGGGCAATGCTCTAAGAATTTTTTCTACATGTCTGACCATTTTATTCCCCTCAATGATCATATAAGGTAATGTCTTAGTACATTTTTTGTTGCTATTACAGAATACAGAGACTGGGACTGGGGGTTTACTTCAGTGTACAGCATATGCTTAACATGCATGAAGCCCTGGGTTCAATAATTCCCAGCACCAGGGGGGACCCACGGATGAGTGATTTCAAAAAAAAGGTTTATTTCACTCAGTGTTCTAGAGACCCAAAAGTTCAAGATCATGGTATGACTCTGCTTAGCTTCTGTTGAGGGCCATGTGCTCCTCCATATGGGGATGGGGAAGCAGCATGCATGGAAGGAGCACATGGTGAAAGAGACCAAGAGGAAGTACAAAGAGGAGGTGCCAGGCTTGCTTTATAACTTCTGCTCTTGTAGTAATCAATCCAGTCCCTCCAGACCTAACTTCATTCCACATGACCTAATCGCCTCCACCACCTCTCAAGAAAACTATGCTAGGAACCAAATTTCAGCATCGGTTTTGGTGGGGACCAGCCATATCTGAACCACAGCAGATAAGTAGTAGTATGTTCCCTGTGTTTCAGGTGAGGCATAAAAGAGAAGCAACTTGTACAAGTGTAGCTAGTAAGTGGTAGAAGTGGAATGCAAACTCAAGCAGGTCGATCTGGACTCAGTGGACTTAACCACTTCGCTAAACTCCCTGTAAAATGTATTTTTCTCAATGCAGTTCTTTAATCATGTAAGGGAAAGTGCAAACCCATAAAATGGCAAGCATTGAAGGGAAGCCTGCCAGCAAGTGAAAAAAGTATGGGCCCTGGTTTTAGTTACATGTGTGTTTGCATTAAAGTTATTTATTAAACTCTACATCAATGCTTTATGCAGTTTTCATGTATATTATATTCACTAAAAAAGAAGGGGAAAAACTTACACAAGTCACTCCTTTATAAACTTGAATTACAAAGTTACTGGTTTCAACCTGGTCTCAAATTTTTTTGCTTCAGTTTTGATAAGAGAATTTATTGAAAAACATTTTCAAAATAGTTCTCTTAAATGACAACAAGATGAATGTCAGTTCAGTGCCATTTAAATTATTGAAATTAAAGTATGTACACTTGAGAATTCATTAGGAGTAACTGATGGGCATTTTGCCTGACTGAGTCTTAGCAAAATCACACATACATCCATTAATTGTAAATTTCCTAGGAAAACTCAGTCCCAAACTTTGCACTTCACATTAATGCCAATAGCACAAACAAAAGCCATTAAACATTTTACCTGCTCATTTCAGGTCTAGTTCCTATTGTGGTTAAGTTGTGCCATGTGGCAGGGCCTGGCCAATGGAATATGAGCAAAGATAATAGGGTTTATTTCTAGGATAAAATAGTTAAGAGCTATGTGTACTCTTCCTTTGCTGAGAGCACCCCCCCCCCCCCCCCAAAAAAAAAGGTGTTCACATGCCTTAGCCTTGAAATGATGTGTTTCTACCATCCAGGGTCCTCCGTGTCTATATAGTGTAGTGCCCTTATAATGGATAGGTTTTTATGGCGAGAACTGTAATAAATCACCAAGTCAATCTTAAGACAGGAGATGGAACCATCTTTATTCACCAGCTGGTGTTCTAGATTCACCAGCTGGTGGGACAGAGGGGCAGGCTGCAAGTCTATATACCCTTCAACTCCCTCCAAGGGTTAGAGTACACCTTTTATACCATAAGTAAAGCATGTCAGTACATAAATCATAAGTGGCTGTTGCTATGATTAAAGAATGGTTGCTAACATCTAGACAATTCTGACAGCATACATTGTCCAGGAAAAATGGGAACCAAAAGGAGAATAATTTTACATTTTATAAGAATTGCCATTTTGCATTTCCAAACATGCTATGCTAAGCAACTGTTAATGGGTACAGAGGCAGGGTGGTCCCCATGGGAAAAGCATTTCTTACATGACATGGAGTCATGTAAAGGTAAAATGGAGTCTGTTTGGTCATTGCCCATATAACCCGGCCCATAACATTGTAACAAGAACAAGAGATAAATTTTTGTTGTATGAAGTCACTAGAATGTTGGGACTAATTTGTTACCTCAGCACAACTTAGCCATTTCTGACTAATGTGGTATTAATTTTGATTGTGTGCTGGGATGTACTAAACCTTTTTACTATATAATCCTTCTTCTCCAGGCAGTTCCAAGAGTTCATGAAGGAAATTCTTCCAAACAAGATGACACAATGGTATACTCAAGCATTCTGCCTTCCTCTAATTTTACACTGGGGATTCCTCTTGAAGAAAAAAGTGCTGAGAGTTCTAACTTCATTGACTATGTGGTAGCGAAAGTTCTACAGCATTTTAAGGAACATTTTTAGGCTTGGTAAGCAGAGTGCCTGATTAAGAATGCTTTGACAGGAATAGATGATTCATAAAAGGAAAAAATAAAACTAGTTTTAAAAATCCCCTGAAAATATGTTCAACCTCATAATAATCAAAGACATGAAAACAAACATCATTTACTGCCTATCAAATGTGCAAATTTTAAAAAGACCCATGAAATCTAGATATGAGTGTGATAAATTGGAAATCTCTTATATTATAGAAGAAAAATAAACTGGCTTTGCCTATTTGACTTTTTTTTTTTTTTTTTTTTTTTGTCTCTTTCTTCTTTTTGTGGTACTAGGGACTGAACCCAGGGCCTTGTACATGGGGCAAGTGCTTATCACTGAGCTACAGTCCCAGCCCCCACACTTTTCGGGGGGCAGGGGAGGTACAGAGATTGAACTCAGCGTGGCTTTACCACTGAGCCACATCCCCAGTCCTTTTTTTATTTTGAGACAGGATTTCACTAAGTTGCTTCCGGCCTGGCTTAGTTGCTGAGGCTGGGCTCAAATTCATGATCCTCTTGCCTCAGTCACCTGTGTCGCTGGATTACAGGGATGGGCCGCCATGCCCAGCTTAGTCCTGGCCCTTTTTAAGACAGGATCTCACTAAATTGGCCCAACCAGCCTTAAATTTGTGATCCTCCTTCCTCAGCCTCTGAGTAGCTGGAATTATAGGTATGTGCTATCGTTCCTGGCTGTCAACCAAGATCTTTTTAACATCGACTCTGATAAAGCATAGAACTCAGGTGCTGTGGAGGAGAAAATGAGGAATTTGAAAAGATCCTGTCCCAAAGGAGCTCTATCCAGCAGAGTAGAACACAGACACAAGTCCTCAGTGCCAGGCAGGATCACGTGAGTCTGGATGAGCAGGTTCACTTTCTGGTAGGGTAGAAACTACTGAACTGGATGTATTTCCTTTCCTCTCTTCCTTTTCTACCCCCTTTCTATCTTCCCCTATCCTTTCTTCTTCTCTTTTCCTTTATCCTTTCCTTCTTCCCATCCTCTCTTCTCTCTTCCTTTCCTAAGAAAAATTAATCAATTATATGTAGATATATAATCGAAGAATGGAGGTAGCACAAGAGACTATTACAAAAAATAAAGGGGGGTGGGAGGTGAGCAAACAGGCTAAGAAAAGTGGAGTGTAAGGGATGTGGAAAAGTCCTATTAAACTGTGCTCTCCCACTGTGAGGCCTTGAGTGTCCCTCTTCGGGGAACCTCTACTCTATGGGGGTCTGAAGTTTGGGTTCTTTCTTTAGTTACAATCAGGATCAACTTAGCAAAAGAGAAATGGGAGGATACTGTTTGACTCACAAAATCAAAGGAGAACTGGATGACATGCCTGGGGACAGGAACCAGGTAGCTCAGAAGGCGGGAAGGTGGGACCAGTGGACAGCTTCTTCAGGGCCCAGAAGAAGGTCAGAGTGAAGCAGCTGCAATGGTTTTGAGTGCTCAGCTGACTCTGTTCAGGATTCGACTTGCAGGGAGGAATCAGTCTGGCCCAGGTGGGTCATGTGGGTCTACCTCTAGACCGGAAACAGGAGGACCTCCCCACACATTAACTTCTTCTTCTAGGTAACTCTGAGGCGTCAACAGATGTCAGTTCAAACTGTCACTTCTTCAGGGACGATATGTCTGACCCTTAAACTAGGGTGGACCCCCTTACACATGTGACCTTAACACTATGCAACGCTTCACTCCTGAAAGTTTGCTTTTAGCCATGCGGTTCTTTGAATGATGTCCATGTCCATCACTGGATCATATGGTCCATCAGAGTAGGTGCCATTTTAGGGTTTTTGCTTTCCCCTTGATTCCAGGGGCCTAGGATTGTGCCCAGCCTTAGCAGACCCTATGGATAAACACATGTCAACGAACAGAACACAACAAGAAGACGGAAAAGCAAGGTTGGGAAGAGGTCCGGAGGATTATGAATGACAAGCTATGGAGTTCGAGTTTCACTCCATGGACACCAGTGAAATTCCATAGGATTTTGAGAAAAGAAACAATGAGCTCAAGTGGATACTAACCACATCTTTATACTCAGTCACAACATTCTCAATGAAATCTTCTCTTCACAGATGTTGGAACACTGTAGATGCAATGACAATGAGAAATGAGAGACTGAATAAGAGATCAGGCAAATTATCTAATAAGAAGGCACAAATGACTTTTTTTCACAAAAGCAATATTAATTTCTTCTCTTAATTCATAATTTCTTCATTCTAAAAATAACAAAATCACCATTTCTGAAAGTTTAGAAGATAAAAATTATCCATAATTTTTTTAAAAAATTTTATTTTTACAGACTGCATTTTGATCCTAACTAGCATTTCTACTGAAATTTTTTCCATGATAAACATATACTCTGTTGCCATTTTTTTGTGTTATTCATGAGAATGAACATTTTTCCAACTTGCTTACTAACTGAATTTTTTCCTTGTGCATCTTATACAAGATAATGGGTAAGATTTTTGTCTGTGTTCTGATTAAATCAATGCATCAGGGTCTCATATTCGCCAAAGTTAAGAGAAAAACTAAGGAAAAAAACTGGAAAGATGGTAGAAAAGAATCATCCTTGACTCTTTGAACCATGTAAACGTTTATTAGGTGCCCTAACGGCATGTATGTAGCTCACTAAAACCTAAATTACAATTTTATAGAGGGAGACATATTTAGAACACTGTTCTAGAATTGTCATCTAGTTATCTAGCATTCTAAGTGCCTGGTTTTTCTGACTGGTTTGTGATGTCTTCCCTACTCCATACTTTCACTGGGATCAACAGTGACAGGCTGTAACACACTGTCTTGCCCCTCCTGACTATTTAACAAGCTTTTGTCCGTGGATTCTTACCATCATTGTTGTGAAAGACACGTAAAAAATTTGAGTGACAAAATTTTATCGAGAAAATCCCAAGTGCATGTAGAGTGTAGAGTAAAGCATTTTCACATCAGAGGAAGGGACCATCTTTTTTTGCTTTGTTTTGTGCTGGGAATTGAATGGGCTCCACCACTGAGCTATGTCACAGGGACCATCTTAAAGGTTCAACACACCAGGGGAACTATGATTTCTTCAAGTAATAATAAGAATATTCATCCAGGTGGGTTTTCCATCATTTTACTATATATTTCTTCCAAAAAACAAGAGCATTTATGCTATTACCTATTCTGAACTTCCACTCCAAGAAAAAAATGCTACCTACAAGTAAATAAATAGTGTTTTGATTATTGTTGCTTTTTTTTTTTTTTTTTTTTTTTACGGTAAGAAGATCTAATACAACAAGAATTACCTCATCAGCTGAGACCTGAAAATCCTGAATTACAATGGAGGCTAGTGCATTAATTTTAATTGCAGGAAAACAAGTTAGTTATATATTATTAAGTATTGTTAATTTACTTCTGTTGAATGAGGATTTAATAGCTAGTCAAACAGTTAAAATGAAAATTTCTTAAAAATCAAACATAAAGCTAGGTGTGGTAGTGCGCTCTTGTAATCCCAGCTACCTGGGAGGCTGAGACAGAAGGATCACAAGTTTGAGGCCAGCCTCAGCAACCTTGATTAGCAAAGCCCTCTCTCAAAATAAAAATAAAATATGGGGAGCAGTATCACCCCCCAAAAAAAGTCAAATATACATATGCACTGTATGATAAATTAGTAATTCTTTATAAATTAAATAAATATTAAATCA
Organism: Sciurus vulgaris; assembly: GCF_902686455.1. Classification (NCBI taxonomy): domain Eukaryota; kingdom Metazoa; phylum Chordata; class Mammalia; order Rodentia; family Sciuridae; genus Sciurus; species Sciurus vulgaris. The sequence continues at coordinate 47,044,354 of NC_136474.1, read as the reverse complement.
CCTAGGTATTTATGTTCCATTATTTCCACAAATGTGCCATTTTCTAGTTAAGAAAGGGGTCTTTCTTTAATTTGTTTTTTGGAAAGTATATTATAAGTGACTTTTTGAAAAAAAAAAAAAAAGCTAATTTATTCTTTTATTTTGGTAAAAAACCAACAGCTTTTGCACAGTTTTTAAAAAAAATTGTGGTAAAATACACATGGCATAAATCTCATGATTTTAACCATTTTAAAGCGTGTGGTTCTGTGGCATTAGTTCGTACTTTCATACTGTGTAACGGTCTCCAAAACTTTCGTCATCTTCCCAAGCTGAAACTCTGCAACCATTGAACACAAACTCCCCATTCCTCCTACCCACCAGCCCCGCAGCCACTGTTCCACTTTCTGTCTCTAGGAATCTGACTACTCTGCGTTCCTTACATAAATGGAATCACACAGCGTTTGTCCTCTTGTGACTGACACATTCCCTTAGTGTAATGCCTTCAAGGTTCATCAAAGTCGTATACGAATCAGATCTGCCCTCCTGTCTAAGAATGGACTAAGGACTGATTTTGTTTATCCATTCATCCATGAATGGATAATGAGTTGCTTCCACTTTCTCACTGTTGTGAATGATGCTGCTTTGAACATGGGTGTACGACACAGCTTCATTTTTACATTAAAACAACATATCTTTTTTTTTTTTTTTAACAGGGCTGTATATATTTTATGGACAACACAAGATGTTTACAGCTGACACTCGCTTAACCTCATAATCCAGACCCTGGTACAACACAATAATAGGGCATCTATTATTAGCTGGTATATATGACTAAGGATAACTCTGGGAATATAGAGAGAGTCAGCCTTTCAAATTATTTTTTTAATGATTAAAGAAAAGACTAAACCTTTAAAGAACTTTTCAGCCAATCTTGATGCAGAAAGGCTTATCAGAGAGAGTCCAGAGGCAGCCAATGGAATATAATCAACTGAAGAAGATAAAGCTTTCTTAAATTGCAACCAAAGGCAATTAAAAAATAATAATAAAAACAAGTGTCCAAATCCTGGATTCCATGGTGTATAGCAAATCTAAAAAAAAAGTAGAGCCTATTCAACTACATACTTCATACATTGGTTAGAAAAGGTGCCAAAAAAAGCAGTTGTAAAAGGGAAATTTTCTCTTGAGTGAGCCAGCCAAAGCTCGTAGGGTGGAAAGAGAAAGGAAGACGGGGAAGTCAGGCTCAGAGCAGCCAAGTGATAAGAAGACTGCAAGCAGGCTGACCTGGATTTCCATCCTGGCTGCTGTAGTGTGAGCTGTGGGACTTGGGGCATAATCCTCAACCTTGCTAGGCTTCAGTGTTGTCATCTGTAAAATGATAAAAATAAAACTTTCTGCTTTATAGTGTAGTCATGAGAACTACATTAAATAATCCCTGATGTGTGGTTCATGATAAGCATCAATAAATGGTAGCTGTCACCAAAAGTATCATCAGGTGCCTGATTTGATTGTTAAGACTCAAACATATGAGCTTCCTGTTCTCCTTTACCTAATTTTACCAACATTTTGGGGGGTTTCTTGTGTAAAGGAAAGGGGGAGGTTTATTCTAGATTAATAATCTTCAAGCATTTTTGCTCGCTCCTATTTTCTTACAGGAAACTGAAAAAAAAAGATACAGATCCTGTGACAGCAAATCCTGGGTATCAAATGTTCACTCTGGATTAAGTTATCATTGTGATTGTCATTTGTACATATTTGATCAAAATAACATAAATACACTACACGTCACTGTGACTATTAAACACATTAGTAAAAAGTAAAATTTTTGCCAGGTGCAGTGGTGCAGGCCTGCAATCCCAGCAGCTCCAGAGGCTGAGGCAGGAGGATTGTGAGTTCAAAACCAGTCTCACCAATTTAGCGAGGCCCTAAGCAACTTGTCTCCAGATGAAAAGGGCTGAGGATGTGGCTCAGTGGTAAAGGATCCCTGGGTTCAATCCCGGAAATGCCCCCTCAACCAAATTAAAATTTTAATAGAAAATCTGTTTTTGGTACAGGGGATTAAACCTAGGCATGCTTAATTACTGAGCTACATCCCAACCCTTTTAACTTTTTATTTTGAGACAAGGTCTCACTAAGTTGCTTAGGGCCTTGCTAAATTGCTGAGGCTGGTTTTGAACCCGTGATCCTCCTGCCTCAGTCTCCCAAATTGCTGGGATTACAGGCGTGCGCCACCACACCCAGCTAACAGAAAACCTCTTAATGAGAAGGAAGAGCATTTTTTATCCTCCAATAAGTTCATATATCCATTAATAATTATTATTTCTTCCTAGGATGACAGGATTCAATATGGAAAGAAAAGACAAGGTTCAGCATCAATATGAGCTCTCTTTTTTCGCTTTAGATGCAAGTGCTGCAGCAGCCAGTGTTCAGGTGACCCCCCTGCAATGAGGTCTTGCCTGGTGATGAGCTTACCCCACCCGATCCCTCTCTGGCCCTTTATCTGGATGTCACCATACCACAACCCTTGTCACTAATTACAAGGTTGGGGGTGGAACCCTGGGCTTTATGTATGCTAGGCAAGCACTCTGCCACTGAGCCACACTCCATCTTTAGGTCCTTTTGGATTGTTTGTCTCCACTAGAATATCAGTTCTCTGCAGAGGGGCCTTGCCTGTCTTGCTCCTTATTGACACATGAAAGGTACCGTGATAGAAATGTTTGTTAAATGAATGAATGATGTTAGTCTGAGGATCATTTATTCTAGCCAACATTTAGGGAGCAGCCAGTTCAAAAGGACCCATTCCCCTATTATTCTCAAACCTAGGTTCTCCAAGAAAGGCCATGGCAAGAGAAATCTCCATGTGGGCAGGGGAGTCTACTCTCTTTCTTGAGATTCACATTGTTGCTATTCAGCTGGAACAATTAGACCAGGTTCAAAATAACATAAGGAAAATAAACACAGAGGTAACGTGCCATTGGACCATGTGGGATACTTCAGCCTGGGATGCTGCCAGCGGTTGAAAATATTTTTTGATTGGGGGAAACACCTGCATCTGGCTGGTTTTCTGCAGGCCTGCTAGCTAGCACACTACAATGTGCAGGACAGTTCCGTCCTAGACACAGACAGGATCCTTTTGAGAAATTGTATAGCTCCAAGCCCACCCAGCAATGTGCTTCTACTTAGCAAATCAGTTCTGGACACCCAGAAGCAAATCCCTGTCTAAACCACTTCTTTCTCTTTTTTTTTTGTACCAGGAATTGAACCCAGGGGGCATCTAACCACTGAGCCACATCCGCATCCCCCACCCCCCACTTTTTTTAAAGACGGGTTCTCATTGAGTTGCTTAGGGCCTCAATAAGGTACTGAGGCTAGCTTTGACCTTGAGATCCTTCTGCCTCAGCCTCCCAAGCTGCTGGAATTACAGGCGTGCCCGTGGTGCCCAGCTTCTGAACTACTTTTAAGCTTGGGGTTTCTAACCACCTATCTCTTTGTAAACAACCATCAGAAAGAATGTCCACCCTGCCCCCGGACCTCAATTAAACAGTACATGGCAGGGCTTGATGCCAATATCCCAAAATATGACCCCTTGGCCTACTGTATATTTTAAACTGCAGGAAACAGAGAAAACTGCACAAGCAGGGAGATCGCTATCCCTCTCCCATCCTTTCTTCCCTGAGGCAATCTGTAAAGAGTTCTCTGACCTAAATTCCTGAAAAAATAGATTATAAGGTATTCATTCCAGAGGGGTCCTGCCTTATAATCAGAAGCAAAAAGTATTTTGTCCTCTGATTATACTCCGCACAACTATACATTAAAATAAAATTTTCGTTGGTCTTTGGGTCTTCATTTCTGAAGTCTCCAGTATCACACAAACTTATAGTCAATAAACTGTTATGTTTTTCTCTTAGTAATCTGTCTTTGCTATAAGGGATGTCAACCATGACCTTGAGACAGGTGAGGAAAAGATATTACTTTTTCTTTTCTATGTACAGGAGGTCTATCTTCCCTAAGGAGATACCAATGACTTTCTAAAATTAATATTACCCGGGTGTGAAAGTGGGTTGAAACATTAGGGAGAGGGGAAGAATCTAGGTTGACCCAGGCAAGGTCGAAGTAGTATTATGATATATTAAATAGATTTAAAATATCTGCCATCCTATAACCCAATGCATTTTAGATATTGTGGACTCTGGGAGCATTCATTCATTCTACACTTTAGCAGAAAGCTACCAGAATCTTGCTGTGTTAGTCATTTTTTCCTATCTATGGCAAAACACCTGAGATAATGATAAAATCAGAGGCTGGTCCATGGTTGGCTGACCCATTTGCCTTTTGGCCTGGAGAAAATGCTCATCCTCCCGAAGCCAGGAAGCAAAGAGAGAGGGAGGGAGAGAAAGAAGCAGCAGCTGGTGTCTCACTATCCCTTTAAGAGAACTGCCCCAAATGATCTAATTTTTTCATTAGACCCCCACCTCCCAAAGTCTTCACCACCTCCCATTAGCTCCTCTGGGCTGGCAACCAAGCTTTTTAAATACATGGGTCTTTAGGGGATACTTATTCAAAGCATAGTACTTGAACATAAGATAACCAGAATAAAACCATGGACCTGGGCTGGGAGTGTGGCTCTGGTCATGTCTGGCAAATGCCACCCGCAAGAAGGTTTAATATATTTCAGCAGAGTCCACATTCTATCTCTTCTGACAATAAAACACTTTATTAAGCACCTACTATGTATTCAATAAATGGATGCAGAAGATTGTATGTACATTGTATTAGTACATTTTAAACTTATCAAAGAGTTCCTACTCACTAGCATTTACATTATTAACCTTTCACTAAGATTGAAAAATTGAAAAATGTGGAGTTAAAACTTGAAAAGCCCCTGGTCATCATTAATCAAGTTAAAAAAAAAAAAAAAAAAAAGCTGCATTATTCAACTTGCTCCAGCTACTACCCTTCAGTGAGCATGGGGAGAAAATAGAGATACGAATCACTTGTTAGCACGTCCCCTTAGTTGTAGAAAAGAGATCTCAAATAACACATTTTTTGTTTGTTTTTTTCTTTCTTTTCCTTTAAGAGTGTATGTCCCAGGATCTCCTGGTTTAAAAGAATGGCGCAGAGGACCGAGAAACTTTCCAAGACGCTCTCGGCCAATGCACCGAGATGCAGGCTTCGGGCGTTCTCACGGGTTCTTAACTGTCGAGATGGGATAAACTCGAGCAGACTGGCAAAGTTCGAGCGTACCCCTAGGGCATGCGGTCCGGCCGCGCCCCGCGAGCTGCTCTGCTGAGACCGGTGGGCTGAGGTCCTTGGGCTCCGGCGGACCCGAGGCTGCCCAGCAGGAAGAGGCGGAGCGCTAGGGCGGCGCTGGGGAAAGAGCGCGCGGAAAGAGCCCTGTTTTGGCGCCCACCTTTCCCGCCGCAGTCGGCGTCTCCACTCTTCACCATGCCTGCCGCCGGCTCCGAGTTACAGTGCACGCTGTCGCCGCCAGCCGCTCAAGAGCGGGGCACAGAGCAGCGGCCGCAGCACGGGGAGCTGCAGTACTTGGGGCAGATCGAGCACATCCTGCGCTGCGGCTTCAAGAAGGAGGACCGCACGGGCACCGGCACCCTGTCGGTTTTTGGCATGCAGGCGCGATACAGCCTGAGAGGTGACCGTGGCTGAGTCCTCTCTGGGCGGGAGGAAGGGCGCCCCGGCAGGCTCCGCGCAGCGGCTGCAGGGAGCGCTCGGGAGACGCCGGGAGTGCGGGCTACCGTAAAGCCCTGGGAGGCAGGGGAAGCCTCGGCATCCCGGCTTTGCAGACCCTGAAACAGGCTCTGATTAGAGAATTGGTGTGCTTAGTGTCACACAGAGGGGACTGGCGGAGCTGAAAGGTGAACCAGATCCTAATGGCTCCACGGCTTTTGCTCTTAATCACCCCAGTTAGGCTGCCTCGCAGACTGCGGGCAGGATCCCCAGTGCTGTCCCACCCTAGGGACTGAGGGAGATCTGCCTGGGCTTGACCAGGCCCTTGTCCGCAGGTCCTGGCTTTGCCCCTCCTCTATCCTCCCGGGTTGGTTGTTCCGCTCTGCAAACATTGTAAAAAGGAGCGAAAATATTATGGGCGGAGCGGCGAAGGCGGGGAAGAACTGAGGAGCTCGGCTGGTGCTTGTTCCTGACGGTTTCCCACCAACCAGCTTTTCTCTTAAACCTGGAAGGGAACGGAGAACCGGCAAAGGTCTTACTCCTCCCTTCCCTACTTCCTCTCCAACTGGATAGACCCAGGGAAGAAGTGCCCCTGACGCGTCGTTAGCATCGGGCTTTCAGGGACTAAGGACTGGGTGGGTGAGGGCACAGAAGGTCGGGCTACAGACTGCAGGTGATCCTGGATTGAGCACCCGTGGTGCTGGGCAGGGGACTCCCCCCAGGTGTTTGAGCCAGAGGGTAACACTGACCTCCACAATAAAGGAAGCGCATCCTTGACTCAGGTGTGCGGAGTGCTTTTGAGAGGGGAGACCCGATACAGGTGAACAGATTAATTGTAGTTGGGAGGAAAACCCTGCACCCTACATCCATTCCAGACACTGGAAACTCTACCAGCTCTACCAAGGCAGATGTGCCAGGACAGCTAAGGGGATTTCCTCTGAGCAGTGGGATTCACCTTCTGTTGCTCTGAGAGCAGAGGACTCTGATGAACCCAACCCCCAGGCCCCATGGAGGGTTGAACCCAAGGACTCTCTATGACAGAGCTACTTCCCCTAGCCCTTCTTATTTGGCAGTCTTATTAGGATGTCAAGGCTGGCCTCGAACTTGCCATCCTCCTCCCTCAGCTTCCCTAGTCTCAGGGTTTATGGGCCAGCTCCACCACACCCAGCCACAGACTTGTTTTCATTCCACTCCGTGTGCTTAGACCTTGGGCTAGTTACTTTACCTCTCTGGTCTTCAGTTTCAAATGTTAAATATGGAGGAAATAATGCTCAGGAGGGAATACTGATAAATGCAGGTGCTTGAAAAATCCCTCTTGCGTGAATATCAACTATGCAAACGATGTGGACTTGATTAGTACTGCATTTGGGGATAAACGTTTACATTTGATTTCTCTGGCTTATTGCAGGCACCTCCCATTGGTGCCTGTAAAATGGAGATCATAAAGATTCCTCAAGGCAGGTTGTTCTAAGGATCAACTAGGATTGTAAAAGTGAACAGTTGTTGCCTTTGGTACACCAAAATCATTGATGTCGATTTGCTTTACAAATACTGAAAAACTATTCTAAGTTTTCACCAGTGTGACATCTGTTCCCCTGTACTGAGTTAAGTTTACTCTTGACGGTGATGGAATTGCTCACCTCCTGGGAAACATTGGGTGCTGTCCTCACACCTCTGTGACAGGATTCACCCAGACTGGGTAGTGGGTGGTAGCTCTTTCCCTTTTCCACATGGGCATTCCCCCATGTCTTTGGAACTCTTGTGTCCAGTGGTCACCAGGGCTCAGGAGGGCTGTCCCGTCTGACCTGTGTCACTGACTTGCCTTGCAGTCTGGAGCTCCTCCCTGGTCCCTGTAGTTGCAGTTTTCTGGACATTCCTAAGGTCGCTGCAGGGCTTCATGTCCCGGGACAGTTTTCCTCCACAGGGAAGGTTGAGTGTTGTGTTCTCTGTTCCCATGATCCAACTGAATGGCAAACTTTTTCAGATGAATTTCCTCTGCTGACAACCAAACGTGTGTTCTGGAAGGGTGTTTTGGAGGAGTTGCTATGGTTTATCAAGGTAAGGAAGCTGCTTCTGTTGAAAGACGACAGTCTGTTTTCCACATAGAGAGGGCTTTTAAGAGTCGGGTCATGTAACTCCTCAGCCAAAAGCCCTTAGAAATCACTCCTAGTTGTTCTCATTTCACTCAGTTAAAAAACCAGAGTCCTTATCCAACTCCTTTTCCAGCTCTGGTAAAGCTGCTTCCCTCTGTCCCATCCACCCTGACCCTCTTGCACACAGAGACCTCTGGCACTTGCATTCCCACTCCCTGGAACCTTCTCTCCCCGCCTCCCCTGCTTGAGTGTGACTCCCTCACCTCCTTGAAGTCTTTGCTCAGTGAGCCTTTGGCCTCCCAAAGACTGATTCTCCCCCAACCTCCTGTATTTTTCTCGAGGAAAACGTCTGATGTGTAATGCCAGTCTTCCCTCTCCCCTCGGCCCGGTCTCCCCCAACCTCCTGTATTTTTCTCGAGGAAAACGTCTGATGTGTAATGCCAGTCTTCCCTCTCCCCTCGGCCCGGTGGGGGTAGGGGGATGACAGACAAATAAATAAAATGTCCTATAAGTTCCACGAAGGCGAAGAATCTGTTGTTGTTTTTTGCCATTGTACATCCAGATCTGAGAGCATAGCCTGCCACGTGGTGGGCACCCAGCATGTATTGATTGGTGAACAGATAGCAAAAGGCCGTGTGGGTAACTTGGGCAAGAGCTGGAGTGCCATGAGACGGGTGGCAGTGACACGAGGCTCCTCTTGTTCCGTGTCCTGGTCCAGAACCAGTGATGTTCTGTCCTGTGCTGGCCAAGGGGTATCTGAGGAGCTAGGCTTAGTTCTGGGACAAGCTAGAAATTGGGATCCCTTTCTGTGAAGCTTTTGGCTTGGCTTATATGATCTTGGGCCATCCAGACAGACCTAGAAAGGGTTGACATTTGGCTTCCATTCAGGCTTTCTCAGTTCTGTGTTCTTGGGGTGTGTTCTGTGTTGGCCTTTCAAAGGGCAGTGGACCTCTGCCTCAAGATGTATCGTCAGGAATCTCAGAAGACAGCATTGTTTTGTTTTTTACAATACTTGGAATCGAACTCGGGGAATTCTACCACTGAACCACACCCCCAGCCCTATAGGAAAAGATTTGAGAAGTAGATCTAAAGGGTCAGATCATCTTATCACCTTCCAAAAGTTTGGACTGGGTCCAATCTGCTTAAAGATATACTGGCTCCACATGAGCAGAGTCAAGTGCGTATCCTCCAGTGTGTCAGCATGGACTGGAGGCTGAACAGTGGGTGACTCTGTGGGCCTCAACTCAGATGGCTCAGAATTCACTTATGTGCCTGTTCTGCTCTCGTATCTTTAGGGATCCACAAATGCTAAAGAACTATCTTCCAAGGGAGTGAAAATCTGGGATGCCAATGGATCTCGAGACTTTTTGGATGGACTGGGTTTCTCCACCAGACAAGAAGGGGACCTGGGCCCAGTTTATGGCTTCCAGTGGAGACATTTTGGGGCAGAATACAAAGATATGGATTCAGGTGAGAAGACAGCAGTTCCTCAGATTTCCCAAATGTTCTTCCTAGCATGAGTTTGCTCCATTGTTTTGGATAGAGTCTGGGGGATAATGAATCACAGGAGCTGGAGTGTAGCTCCGTGGTAGAGTGCTTGCCTAGCATGTTTGAGGCCCTGGGTTCCATCACGGGAGCTGATGTATAACTTTGATATTATGAGGGACAGTGGAGGAACCACAGCTCAACCCCATGAAGGTCAGATCATACTTGGTGATTTGCATTTATGGGGTTCTTAGGAGTTCTTGGAACTTCCCTTACCTATCTATGTCATTGGCAGATAGCTGCAGGATTGTTGTCCGTGTTGGGGAACAGGACAGGAGGAAAGTTCACCTGTGGGAGGAGGTGCTCAGGGCCACCACGTGGCAGCTTACATCTCTCAGCTAGAGACTGAACCTCTAGCATGCTGTAGATGGTGCTGGTGTGATCCAGCACAGCATCAGGGTGACCCTTCTCCCCACTCTGCTGGAATAGAGGAAGCATGAAACATTTCACTCCAGGACTTCCTGTCCTGTTGGAGACACCACTTGCTAGAGTCACAGCTCAACCCCCCACCCCTTCTTCATAGCTCACCTGTCCTTAGGATGGAGGTTGCCAAAGCAAACGCCACCTCAGGGTATGTGTGTGTGTGTGCACATGCAGGAAGTAATAGTTTCATGGCTGGAGAGATTTGGGCCTGGTGTTGTCAGATTCTTCAGTGAAAGCCTAAATCTGCGTTTATGTACAGTCATGAGGTCTTTTTTTGATGTTGGCTGTTTCAAGAATTGGACCCTGTGAGGACTAGGAATGGGTGAATTTGTAGAGGGAGAAGGTAGAATGGTGGCTTTCCTGAGTGGGGGAGGGGAGAGGGAATGGGAAGTTAGTGTTTAGTGGGTACACAGTTTTAGTTTGAGAAGCTAAGAATGTTGTAGAAGTGGATAATGTGTGGTTGTACAACAGTAGGAATTACTTAATGCTGCTGAATTGCATACTTAAAAATGGTTACAACAAGGGCTTGTCTAGCGTGTGCAAGGCCAGACTTTCTGTAGGTAAATGGTCTGAGGCTTCTTGGTATGTGATTGCTGACCTAGGGCCCCTTCCTGAAGATGTCAGTCTTCTTCCCTGGCTCCTGGTGCTTGACATCCTGCCTGTGTTATTTGTTATTGCTCAAGGGGCCTAGTCCTAAAAGTATGAACTTAGTTGGGTGAGTGCAGGCTGCAGGATGTCCGTAGAGGAGTTTGTCTTCTTTGATTTTGAGTTTTCATTTTGAAATAATTAGATTCACAGGAAATTGAAAAAAATATGTAGATAGAATTCCTCTGTACCCTTCCTTCACCCTGTTTCCCCCCATAGCGATAGCTCCTGTTAAGTCTCCCATAAATTAACTTTGGTACAATCCAGAGTTGATCAGATTTGACCAGTTTTACACACTTTCATTTGTGAGCAGATGTGCAGTTTTAGCACATGTAGATTCATGGAAACAGCACTGCCATCAAGATACAGAATTTTTCACCATGCTTTATCTTTTACAAATCTTTAATATTACCACTTGGGGAATTGGGATTGTGAGAGGACTTTCCCCCACAAGATGTGAGAACTACTGAACGAGAACATTTCCCATCAGTTGGAAGTTTAATCGGGACAGTGTGAAGCTCTGCATTTCCATTAACAAATCACTTCTCAGCTTCCATTTCCATCTCAGAAGGAAGGCAGGGAATTAAAATTCAGAAAACAGGATTGGGAGAAAAGTGCAGGGTGATATAATCATTATAGAGTTATCCTAATATTGATAGGAAATATCTGTTTTACTGCTAAATTGCAGCACAGTTTTGGGTGAAAATGTGAGTAGGTTCGTGCCAAGGTCATAGAAAGGAATCTACAGTCCCTTTTTAGTTGGAATGTGTATGCAATGCTATATTCTAGTTAAGACCCAATATGTTCTGACAAGAATAAACTAGATTGTGTCAGCTGAAGTGTGACAAGAATGGCTGGTGGGTATAGAAGTTAAGTACCACAGGAAACACTGGAAAAAATCTAAGATTGTTGAGATTGGAGTGTCTAAGTCTGTGGTTTTGGTTTTTTTGGGTTTTTTTTTTTTTTTTACTTTGATAACATACCTGAAAACAGATAATGTTATAAAGATTTATTTAGCTTCTGGTCCTAGAGGCCCAAGGATGCACATCTGGTGATGGCCTTCTTACTGCCAGAGTTTTGTAGTGGCTTGGGATCACATGGCAAGAAATGAGACATGCACATATGTCTCTCTTTTGGTCTCACTCCCTCTTCTTATATAATAAGCCACCAAGATTCAAAGGTGGGGACTGTACCTTGTGACATTTTTTATCCTGATCACCTCCAAAGGCTCCACATTTAAACAACTCACATTAAGAGGGTGGTTAAGGTTCCATCCTCTTAATACCTCACAATGAGAATGAAATTTCAACAGATGAACCTTTGAGAAATGCACTAAAACCATATCCAAACCATAGCAGTTAGCAATGGGGGAAAGGATAGGGAGGAGATGACACTGTGATAGGACAAATATTTAAGGGACTCGTGTAGAAAAAATAGACTTTGGTATGACTCCAGAGGACTAGGAGCTTAGGACCTCAAACTCAACCCAGAGAGATTTGAGAAATTTGCAGCGTTCTGGGTGTCCTGTCACCATGGATCAAGAAGGGGCATTGAGTGAAGGGTGTAATAGATGATGTCAGAGCTATCTCAAGAGGCTGTGATTAATTTGTATATGTGTTTTCTCTTATTGACGATTCTACAGATTATTCTGGTCAAGGAGTAGACCAACTGCAAAAAGTGATTGACACCATCAAAACCAACCCTGATGACAGAAGAATCATCATGTGTGCCTGGAACCCAAAAGGTGAAAAGCATCCCGGTCACCCTCTTTTCTGTCTTTTGGTTTGCATCAAGGGAAGCCATGGGACACTGCCAAGGCAACGAAGGGAGGCGGGACCCTGGGAGCTCTCCCCAACCACGTTTGTTGTTACCACGGCAAATCACAAATTCACTTTCATTCTCAGATCATGGGGTTGAGACCAGATAATCTTAATTTTTGCCTTTATACTTATTCTTTTTCCAAAAAAGAGCTTTAAATTGCCTATGAAAATACACATAAAATTTTAACATTTTATTTGGAGCAGATGAAGTTTCAGGTCACCTACCTATCACTAATATTTTTAACAATTTTTTTGTAAAATTAAAGTGTGCTATTTGGATCTGTAATAAAGAGGGGGTGTGCTGAAGGCATTGATTTCCTGTGACCCCTGCAAATGAAGTAATTCATTCCTCCTGTATTTGCAGTCTGGTGCCACAAAGGTAGCATAGATCCTTAATTTCAGCTTGAATGGGAGAGCGTTGCTTCAGCATAAGCATAAATCTGCAGAAATCTTCAGTTGATGGGCAAATCTCCATCAGCTTCAGGCCACTGCTGCAGGTGCTGGGACAATGGTCTGATTTTTACATGATGAGCAGGTCTGGGTTGCAGACTTCCCTGCAGCCTGATAGCTTTTTCATGGTATCACCGTGACATTTGGCCTGTTTTCCTGGTTTACCTTGCTCATAGCTATGCTCTTTAAAATCATCTGCCCCTCCTTGTTTTCCTCTCTGCTGGATCCCCAGATCTTCCTCTGATGGCGCTGCCTCCATGCCATGCCCTCTGCCAGTTCTATGTGGTGAATGGGGAGCTGTCCTGCCAGCTGTACCAGAGGTCGGGAGACATGGGCTTGGGTGTGCCCTTCAACATCGCCAGCTACGCCCTGCTTACCTACATGATTGCGCACATCACAGGCCTACAGGTGAGCTGTTCTAGGAAAGAGCCATTGTTCCAGCCTATTGCACTGAGCTCTTTGATTCTTTAACGTGGGAAAACTGATTAATACTAATCAGTCTCTGATTAGTATTAAAATTTGATATATGTAAGACATGAACTGGCTTCCCTTGTAAGCCTTCATCAAGCTTTCCTGCCTTTGTGGTGTATGTAAATTTAATTTCATGTAGTTTGTCTAATAATACGCTTTCATAATTAACTTTTCTCAAAAGCTACACTGGTTATATTATTTTTCTCAAAAGCCTTGGGTTGTCTGCATGTTCTATATAATGTGTTTTTAAATGATGTGTTTTAAAGGAATTGAAACTAAAACATTGACTATTCTGTGGGATTTATTTAGCCAGGTGACTTTGTACATACTTTGGGAGATGCACATATTTACCTGAATCACATTGAGCCACTGAAAATTCAGGTAAGAATGCTATTTATTATACTTTTTTGAGCTTGATAGAGGTTGATTATGGTGCATTCCTTATATAACAGGCCCTCTGTGGATGCCATGTTGGAGTAAAGATGACATGCTCCAGCATTTAGGGAGGGGTATTGGGCAGGTGGACAGGGGTGAGACCAACACCTGCCTCAGCTGCCACAGGTACTTGATGTGACAGGTGCTCTAAGGCACTAAGTGCCAGTACCAGAAAGGAAGAGCCACATTCAGGGCAGGGGATTTGGGACCTTTCTAACTCATTTTTACTTGATGGGGAATTGAAATGCATACTTTCCTTTTATTTTATGTTAAATACCACATTCAGGTCTGTACTTTCAAAAGCCTGTCTGTTCAAATCCCTAGGGTTTAGTGACCAACATGTGACTTGAAATGGAATAAAAATATGACTGTGCTTCATGAGCCCCAAGAAAAAAAATTATTTTAGAACCTGAAACTCTTTACTGTTAGCCCATTCTAGATTAGATTGTAAGTTACTCCTTTTCAGGATGTTGGCCTAAGTAGAGGGTGACTACAGGTTTATTCGGCTGGTTCTCTCTGCTGTCTGTGCCTGTGATGTTGGACACAGTTGTGTGAGGTCACGACCTCTGCATCCTTATTGCCATGAGCGCTCTTGAAGTCCTGGCTTGTCCTTTTCTGTGAATTGTCAAGAGATGCCACCTTTTGTTCATCTTTCTGCCAGGGGCTAAGGATGATGGAACTCAAGAAACCATAGTGAATGGGAATTATAGATGGAAAAGTAAAAGAATATGTCACTGTGTTTAATAAGTTTACCATGAATTACCATAACTCGCACCTGATGGGCTACCAGGCATCAAGTTACAAGATACCCTTTACACCTGATGTGTGCAACAGAAACAGTTGGGTATGTTGCAGTAGTGATGTGTAACCAGGGTCAGGGGACCTACAGTATTACACACCTGTAAAATACTTTGTTGAGAAAATACTGTGTTCTTGTTCCATGAAGAGACATGGGAAGCAGAATTAAAAGCAGGTTGCACAAATATGGCAAAATAATGATCTGATTTTGTTTTTAGCTTCAGCGAGAACCAAGACCTTTCCCAAAGCTCAAAATCCTTCGAAAGGTTGAGAAAATCGATGACTTCAAAGTTGAAGACTTTCAGATTGAAGGGTACAATCCACATCCAACTATTAAAATGGAAATGGCTGTTTAGAATGCTTTCAAAGGAGTTGGAAAGGTTTTGTCACTGTAGGGGTTGGGGCCAATGCCCAGGTAAAAGTTTTTTTCTATAGAAAAAGGAACTAGGTAAAAAAAGCTGTCCATGACATTTGTTGTTATTCATTAGTCTTTAAGTATGTTACCATTGGCAGATATAACTGTGCTGCTTGCTTTAGTAATTGCATTTTGTTGACTGGGGGAGCACAAAATGCTAAGCAAAGAAAGCAGAAATTTATATACTTTTAGCAAAAATATATAGCATTTCAGTCTCTAGGCTTCATGAAGAAGACTGGTGAATTGCATTGGTTATATAAGCTATTCCCTTCAATTTTGAAGTAACCCATCCATTATAATATATGTGCTTATGAATGCTTGTTTTATAAGTTGCTATAATAAAGAACTATTTGCACTTGTCTTTTTTTTTTTTTTTTTCATTCTGTATTGCTATGTATATGCTCAGTGCCTGCCTAAGAGAGATTTACCCAAACACACCCTCCTAAGCTAAGCAAGTGTGCTAGGTTCAGGTTTAGATGCTGCTTAGGGGGTGAGAATATGTTTTAGAAATGCTGACTAAACTATATTTTACCCTCTTTTTTCATGATTCATCTCATCCTAGATGCATTTTACATTAAGACATAACACAACTTAGGATAGAGGTGTTTAAGGGTTACAAAAATAATTTTATGAAATACCATTTTGCCCCCATTTATTTTAGTATGGTTTGGGTTCTCTAATATGTTTAGACTGATAAGAAAAGGGATCCTAAATCCCTTCAGAGCTAATCATTTTCCCTTTGCTGCACTAACAGATCCCCTGTAGTGCTGGAGAACTATTTTTATTCTGCTAATTTATGACAAGTGTTAAATAGAACAAATAAAGGGTTGTTCCAACAAATTATGCAATGCATTGCTTATTTTCAAAGTATGATTTAATGTCTACAGACTGGCACTTGATGGAAATTTTAGTAAGAACATCATCCTGGACTTTGGGTTAGGTAAATCTAAATTTGCTTAAGGATTAAAAATCAAAATGAAATGAACACTAGGCTGATTCTTGTGGAACTTGATTAGTAGGATAAGATTTTTTTCTTCCATTTTTATAAAACTACTCAAGAAATTTTAAACTTTTTCATTTAAGAAAAAAAATGGTATTAGGGCTGAACACTTAGTTTTCTTGAGCAGCAAGGAGTTTCTTCCAGACTTCGCCATATGGGTATTGGTGTTTCTTTACAGAGTCCTCCTTCATTTCTGTCGAGTAGCCAGCATCCTAGCAAAGACAACAAAGTCAGTTGTGTTGATAACCACCAGGAACAAAAACATGTACGTTATGTATTTCTGCTGCTCCTAAAAATGCCAGTAAGTCAGAAGCAACTCAATATTTTAAAAAGTTTTCAATTGGGGGAGGGCATACTTTATTGGCTACTCACTTGGATTTGTTACAGAAACTAATCAAACTTTCTTTGATAGCACAACCTCTGTTGGTGAAAATAAGCCACAATCTGAACCTGACCAGGACAAATGGCCCAGGTGTAACAGCTGTAGTCAGAACTTTTTAGGTCTCTAACTTGTAGACATTACTACTTACTGCGTTTTTACACAGGAGTATATTTTAAGGTCTCTGCTAGTGAGGAAATGCTAACATTAGAGAATCCTTGTCAAGCTATTTAACCTCCGTACAGAGCTTCAGGTCTTAGGAATTGGATTCTGACCTCTTAAAGAGCTATTTGTTTCTAGATATGAAAATAAACTCTAGGGAGTTAAATCTTATGCCTATGTTCGTGGGCACAGTAGTGATTGGCAGTTTCTCTGAGGTGTCCCAGGTCCCAGCTTACCTTAGGAGGCATGTAGGAAGCCTGCTTGATTATCACAGGATACTTGAAATGTTCATGTAGATGGTCCACATATTCACACATCCTAGAAGGGAATCAGATTGGGACAATGCCTGAAGTCAGATGATGTGTCTGTTAAAGCAGAGTGGGGACTGATCTTAAGAAATGGATTCCATCAGGGCTTAGCTGATTTCAGTCTTCTGTGCAAAGTCCTGCTGTGCCCCAGATGCTTTTCATCTATAAAACAGCAATGTGGGGGGCTGAGGTGAACCACCAAGTCTGGGAACTAAAAGGTCTGTGATGCCCCCAAAAGCATCAGTTCAGATTCTGTGAAGTATATGGGATCAGTTGGGAGCCTTTAGCCTAAAGTTAGATGAATAGATTAAATCACCAAATGAGTCTCTTTCCAGCTACATGAATAGTTTAGAAGAGTATAGGTTTTGGATCAGTCTGTGAGCCGCTTTCTAGTTCTGTGGTGGGACAGGGGTATGTTTGTGTTTGGGGTACAGGGGACAGGTAACCTTAGCTGCTTTAGTCTCCTGATCATGAATAACTGTGTCAGGCAGGCTGTGCACAGCCTGGTGCTGGGACTACAAAGGAATTGGCAAGTGAGTCTCATGGCTTTGGTGGACACAGGTACTAAGCCACTGACTGTGTTATGTGTCATCTATTAAGAACAGGGTGTGAAGGAAGGAAGCACAATGGGCCTTGAAAGATGAGCAGGGAATAGCTGCTCCATGCAGAGGACAAAGTAGGGGGTCTGGGGCGCGACAGCGCTGTGTCGGTGTCTGGTGGTGTACAGGGGCATTGTCTCCAGCACTTCTCAGAGGGGATGCTGCACCAGGAACGTCAGGCCCTGAGGCACAGGGTGAGCCTCATTCTCGTCCCTCAAGAACTGCAGGACTTAAAGGTTGGTCTGGACCTCCCTTCTTCCCAAAGGCAGGGATTAAAATGAGTATGGCAAAGGAACACAACCTAGGAAGGTTGTTTTTCTGCATTCTGGAATCAGCCTATTCATCGCGGTGGTGGGACCGGATGACCTAGCCCCAACCTCCATCTTTCAGGATGAACAAACGAGTTTCGACTCGTGAGATCAGGTCACTTGTGCAGCTCCAAGACTGGGGAGGCCCGGGTTTCCTTCTTTCCAGTCTAATGTTCTTTATAGTATAAAATCCTTTAGGCATATTAATAGCAAGTACCTGTCTACTTATTACTCACCTGAAGAAAGACCATTACAAGTATAAAGGACCCCTGCTTTGTGCCCTAACAGATCGCCTTTTTTTTTTTTTTTTTTTGTACCAGGGATTGAATGCAGAGGCACTTAACAACTGAGCCACATCCTCACCATTTTTATTTTTGATTTTGGGACAGGATTTTGCTAAAATTGCTCAGGGTCTTACTAAGTTGCTGAGGCTGGTTTTGAACCTGTGCTCCTGCCTCAGCTTCCTGAGCCACTGGGATTACAGGCATGTGCCACGGAAATGGCTCAATTTTTGTCTTGAATTTGGTGTTCACCTTTCCAAGGTCCATTTTCGTGCCTTCACTATGCATGTTTATTGAGCTTTCTGTGACACTTTAATTCCAGGGGAAAAGAAAGCATAATAAACAAAGCCTTAGGTGTGCAGATGACTGGATGGATACTGTCTCAGTTTTACCCATGGGGCAGAAGCTACAGTGGTAGAGCATTTGCCTGGCATGTGCAAAGCTTGGGGTTTGCTCCTCAGCACTGCAAGATAAATAAAGTTCCCCTGGGCATGCTGAGAAGATGAACTAAATAAAGCTGCAGCCAGATAGAGGGACTCCAGGGTCAGGAAGAGGTGACCGGACGGAAGTGGGGAGTGTACATATGATGAAAGCTAGCTTTAGAAAAAGGAGCTGGTTTTGAAGGAGGAGATGAGGAGATCTAAATTCAAATCCACTCCAACATACTTACCAAAGTAAGTCAGCTACCAAGAACTGACCCTTCTAGAAGGAACAATGACTATGCCCTGGTGGGTTCCCACTGTTATTGCCCCATGTGGAGAAGTCAAGAAAAACCCACTCAGCCTTTGAGTTATAGTTTGTGTTCAGTTTATAAGCACAAAAAGTAGATGCTGCCATATTTGTTCACTCTAGAAGGTGGCTTTCTTAAAGTCATTTTAGGTCCCTGCAACACCATAGGTTCTGAGTATCTCTGGTCGTGAGAGTGGAATTGTAGAAGATCTAGCTTGGATTGAGGGGCACTATGCAGGTGCAAAGTGAGTTAATGGCACATCACTGACCTGTTTTCAAGGCTCGCAGAGATTGATATGTAGTCAAATATAATCAAGTGCTGTACCAGTTCACAGAGGCCAACTCCACCAGCATGGGGGCAAACAGGAACTAAAAGAAAGACATTTCTATTTAATGCCAAAGGTAGCACAAAGAGAGGAAGGGGTGAAAGAGAACCCCGTGGTTTTTATTAGTGCCCAAAGGTGATTAAGCCATTCATTAATACTGAATGAAATTCCAGGATGAAAATCCTCAAAAATTCCTTGATTATGACTAAATGAAGTCCTAGGAAGAAATCAACATGGCAAACTACAGACTCATGTGAATTCCTAAGACCACTGAGGAACCACAGGGCCTGATGACAGGGGAATCAGGTCTGGGGAGTAGCCTCTGTAGCACCCTTACTTCCAAACTTCTTGGCCATCAGTAATACTGAGAGGTTTTCATTGACACTTCCCAGTCTGCAGCTATCAATCTGGAGAAACTGCAGGGCGTTCGCCTGTAGGAGTTGCTTAAATATCACTCTATTGTGGCACTGGAAATAGAATTAAAAATAACACCAACAGAAGAGTCAGTCTTAGCCCTCACGATCATGATGATTCCACGCCAGCTGTGACTTAGCAGAGGTCTTCAGGAAGCCTGGGCTGTATTATTCTCACTTGGCATGAGGTGGCCCTGACAGTGCAGCTGGGGGACCTTGTGCTCACTTCTTTACAAATCTGCGAATGTGACAGTGTGAGTCAGGTAGAGATCACATCAGTCCAGCATTTATTAAGGAATAACTGCTGTGTTGACTGGCAAGTGGGAGGTGAAGCAGAGCATCAGGATGAAGTACAGTAATAGCGATGAGCAGGTGGCACGATGACAAAACAGAACCATGGCAGAGCAGTATTGCTCCTTTTGCTGGGAAAACTGAGAATCTGTTCCTCGCACTTGGCTCGTGGGCTGGCTGCAGCAGGTGTTGGCAGGCACTTGAGCTTAGTTTATAAGCACAGAAAGTGAACACCATCACGTTATTCAATTTGGAAGCTGGCTTCCTTAAAGTCATTGTATGTCCCTGTGATTGTAACTTTAAATTGCTGCCTTGTCAATTCTGATTAGACACTTTGAAAAAATATCAGTGACCCAAGTCACACAAATTGTATAAAAAGCTGCAACCTTTTGACCACATCTGACTCCAGACACTAAGGAACTGCTGATTTCTAAGGTAAAAATTCCCAGCTCAAAATGCAACAGGTGATGGGGCCTAATGTACAAAGTCAGTGGTCAAGGACATGTCACTCACCTGCTCTCCAGTGGCAACACCAATTCCTAATGGGACCAGTGCCTACAAGAGAAGCCAGTCTGGTGTCATTTTCCTAAGATTTGAGACAAACTCCTTAAGTTTAAAAATATTTACAGCTGAAGAAGGAGGCATCCTTGGGGCTGAACATGTGAAGTTTAAAGAATGGCAGGATGTCCAGGGGAATGGGAGAGGGGCAAGCATGTCCAGAGAGGAAAGGCAAGCACTGCTCACAAGCTGCCATGGGTGGCCTTCCTGGCCACAGCTCTGCAGACTTCCTTCTGCAGTGCCCTGGCCCTCCTGCTCCAAGGCCTGAGGAGTGGCGTGGAACTAGGAGTAGACATGGTCACTCAGCAGTGGCTCTTCATGGACTCACTGGGTCCAAACTCTGCTTCCTGCAAGTTACCTCTCCCTTTAGTCTCTATTCTCAGTGGTTATTCTAGAACCCTCTTGTGCTTCTGCCAATTCCCAAATCCTCTCCCTTTCAGTTATATGGATGACTGAGATCCTACTTGACAGGTAAGGCTGAGACCACTGCTTACCTGGTGAACTCCTCACTTGGTGAGGCACTGGAATCTTCCTAGACATGGTGCTGCTGCTCTGTCCTCTTCGCCCTGGAAAGCTACCTCACCTGTCACCAGGCCCTAAGCTGCTCCCCTCCAGCCTCCACTGAACTATGATTCTACTGTTGCCCTCCTCAGACATCTTTGGGTCCTACCTGCTTCCATCTCTTTGTCACTGATACCCAGAGCCCACACTTCCTGCCTGTCAGACACATGTAAAACACTGATGTCAGTCACTCCTAGCCACAACGCAATGGGGGAGAAGCTGTCAGTATCCCCATTTTATAGGAAATAGGAGTGAAAGGTGAGAATTATTCCCCCATCACAAAACCAGAAAGGATACAGTGGGGGTTTGAACTTTAGGTCAACTCCAGAGCCACAGGAGGCATGTGAATCACTAAATTAAGCCAACTTCTCAGAAGAAACAGCCACACTTTAGAAGTTAGGTGTCCCTTACCCTAGCACTCGTCCTGCCTTAAGCAGGACGTGTGAACTTGGCCAAGTTATGCACGAGCCATCGGAAGCCTTGGTTTCCTCACTGCAGAAGGTCTCAGTTTCAACAGTTGGGCTCTGAGGCACCTTTTCACACTAATATTTTATGCTTCCTGAAGTTTCTAATTTAAGAACACTTGGTTCTTTATCTCAGAAGAAAGGTAGAAAAGAAGAGGTAAGGAGAGAAAGCCATTTGAGTTATTCATTCTGCCATTTTAAGGCTGTCTATATACAGCACTGACTATGTACCAAGTTTTTTTCCTCGTCAGTAGTTCCCGAATCTGTTCTCGTCAAGCTGCCCTCTCCTTCATCTCCCCTGATGAAGCAAAACCGCCCAGTTTCCACCCTGCCTATTTCCTCTTGCCCATCCCTCACCTTCCAAACCCGCCCCCCTCTCTTTGCTCCTGTTGTCAAACAGTCCACTCATCCTTCCCTCCAGCCATCACTGTGCCATCGCTTAGATCCTCCAGTGGCTCCCTCCAGTTGCATTCTTGAGCAATGAACCCCATTGTCTGGCCCCAGGTACTGGCCTTTCCAGCACCTCCCCAGCATGTGCCCTGCATTCCCTCAGCTATCTCCACTGCCACCCACCCCTGCCTCGTGGCTCACGTGCCCCCTTCACTGATGCCTACTGAGGAAATGGCATCCCTGCACCCTGTGAAAGGGTCAAATTCCAGAAGACTCTCCAGATGGGCAGGAGTCAGGTGGATGCTGGCCCCTGCGGCATTTGTTAGGGTGTAACACCCTTTAAGAACCCTAAGGAGCAAAGGTGAGTGGGACTCAGGTGAAAGTCTTGTTGACCCATGACCTCTCACCCAGAACTGCTCACTTCAGAACTACTCCTTGGAAGGCTTGGGTTCTGTTTAAATAGCGAGGCGTCAGTTGCTCCATGACTCCTGCGGCATTCCCTTGAGGGTGGTGTGTGTGGTGTTCCCTACACAATCACGTCTGCTCCCCCATCAAGGCACCTGTTGGACTGGTCCACACTCATGGGCCCTCGCCTTCTTTCTACTGCACTTGGCCCACTCAACTTTACTTCATATGTCTCAGGTTTTTCTCTCTTGTGAGGCTTTAAGTAGGAAAGGAGAGAATTCCTGAAACAGGTTTCTGATGAGTGTCCCACCTAAAGTAGCTCATATGCTGATTTACTGAGAAAACTGGAGAAGAATAGGCCTTGGAGCCTCTGACTTCATACCCTTGTGGGACCCGTGAGTTTAGGCAGGATGCATTGAGGTGTCCCTCCCAGAACCAGGAACTAAGACTACTCCATCGGAGTTAACTTTTAAAGATCAAATCTTCACAGGATTTGATCAGGAGAGCAGAGCTATGCAAAGTCACCTCAGGGGTAAGATGGTTCCTAGGGAGGTAGGACTTGAATATAATAACCCAATAGCACAGGGTACAGGGGAAAAGGGTTATCAGATGAAAACACAAGTCAGAGGCAAATGACAAGAGACAAGGCTAGGATGCAATGTCTCTGGTGCCAGAAGCAAGTATATCATAGCTTGGAGATGGCCATGCTGGGCCATTGTGGTCTGATGCCATCACATCTTCAAATTCCACAGCCAGTCCCTGCCAGGTTTCCACACTCCTCCTGCAACACTGGCTTAATACAACTTCTGACAGAGCTTGTGCTGTTGTGAGGATGAAAAACCTAGAAGTTCTAGTTCTGTTTATGAATTAACCAACTGGTATTGTGGCTTTGTACATCAATGCTATAAATTTGAGCAAGCCTCCAAGACACAGAAAACTCAGATGTCCTGACATGAGATCTCTCTCTCTCTCTCTCTCTCTCTCTCTCTCTCTCTCTCTTAAATATATGAGGTTCTTTCAGAATCTGAAGGGGACAGGGGCCAGCTCCCAGTTAGTGTAAATTTCTCTCAAGGGCTCTTAGGAAACACAGAGAGCCTTCTCTCAGGGAGCCTGACATTGACATTAAGGAAGCAAAGCAATCTTTTTCTTCTGAGACATCCAGAGAAGTCTACACTTGGTTTCATTCTGGGTGAATGAGTGCAGATGCTCCTCAACTTACAAGGAGGACAATGATAAAACCATTGTAAGTGGAAAGGACACGAAATAGAAAGCTCATTTAACACACCACCCATGGACCATCCCAGTTCAGCAGCACAGCATGCTGCAGAGCACTGGTTATTTCCCCTCATGGTCCTGTCGATGAGTGGGTGCTGCTCTTGCTCCTGCTTGCTCCTGCTTGCAGCTACTGCCCAGCATCGCAAGAGTATTGTATGGCATATCGCTAGCCTGGGAAAGGATCCAAATTCAAAATTTGAAATCTGATTTCTGCTAAATGCCCATTACTTTTGCACCATCAAAAAGTGGAAAATCATATGTTGAACCATTTTAAGTCAGTGACCATCTATTTCTAAATATCAGTCATATTTCTACATTTGTAAAGTCTGAGAACCATTATCTACTAATCTTCAGATGGCTGGTAGCCTTTCAACTTTCAACAAGTTTCTCAGACAAATGGAAGTACAGTGGATAAAAGGCTGTCAGGTCTGCAACTTCTGTACCTGTCACATGTTACAATTATTTCAACTATTCCATGAGGAAATGTAAAAGGGAAAAAGCAGAGAAATTTCAAGAATGACATTCTGGAAAACTGAACAAAAAAAGTAGGAAATCCAAGATGGTGGACTAGAGAGAGGCTGCATTCTTTGTTGCTCCCTAACTTGGGTTTCAAGCAGAGGATATCTGGTTCTCGGTGAGGCAGTCTTTGCTGCTTATTGATCCCCTGCTGTTTACCCCATTTGTCCACTACGATCGCCTGCAGTCTGTCAGCATATTGACTACTTTTTGAGTGCAGATTGCTCACTGACTGGCGCCTATCATCCACCATTTGCCTGCCTCTTGCCTGCCCATCGCCTGCCTTTCACCTACATCACCCACTGCCCAAGGTCCACCTGCTGATCATCCACTGGTAGCCAGCAGACTGACCACGGATTGCCAGTGAATCACCAGCTGCCTGCTGTTTCCTGGAAGCCCACTGTCACAGAACCTGCAGTTTGGTTACACATGGCTGCCACCATTTTGAGACAACAGCCAGGACCTGTAGGACCCCTGGCCAGACTGACTGAGACCCATCTACAGGACACCTCAGTCTGGTCAATCACACCCTGCCTCCAGGATGCCGGCACCGACTAACTGCACCCCACCTCCAAGAACCTGAGTCGACCATGCCCACACCCCCAAGCTGCAGCTCCCCATTTGCCAACACATTTGGAAGCCAGAGTGGCCATCTTGGATTATCCTGGAAGGGGTAGCTCCCATCTTTAGGTGGGGCAAATCCTATCCTGAGACACCTGCTGGAGACTGTTATAGTGTAGATTTTTTTTCTTTTTTCCTTTTAGAAAATTTTTAAGTTTTTATTTCCTTACTTTTCTTGCTTTCTCTATTTTCCTTTTGTTTACCTGTTTCCTCAGAGTATCCTTCTCCCTTTTCTCATGCTAACAATGAACTTTTGATTACACTTTCACTCTTTCTATGATCTAGAACTTCTATATACTCTTTTCCTATCCCACTAACAGTTACATCCTACACCTCTCTCCATCCTCTTTGTCCTCCATTAGAAACTGCAGACCTTACTGCAAATCTATTGGTTATACTATAGATAATAATTGAACTCATTCTGTTTATTATGACAATATTGTTAATGTCTTCATAGGGAATATCTGATATAGAGCTGCATATTGTCTGTACTGGGCACTGCTAATATTGAATTCCCCCTTAAAGAAGAGGTTTTGGAAACCCATAGGGTCATTATAAGCCTATAGGGGGAAAACTGCAATACCCCAGATCTGCACTGCTAGAGAGGAAGATACATGAACAACATGAAAAAACAAAGGAAGAAAATAATCCAAACAAACCTAGATTCTATAGTTATAGAATCCAGTGACAGCATGGTAGAAGAAATGTCAGAAAAGAAGTTCAGAATATACATAATAAAATGATTCGTGAAGCAAAGGATGAGATAAGAAAGCAAATGCAGGCAATGAACAATCACTTCAATAAGCAGTTGAAAGAGCAACTGCAAGAAGCAAAAGATCATTTCAACAAAGAGATTCTCAAAAAAACAAACAAATATTTGAAATGAAGGAAACAAATCAATTTAAAAATTCAATAGAAAGCATTACCAACAGATTAGATCACTTGGAAGACAGAACCTCAGACAACGAAGACAAAATATTTAATCTTGAAAATAAAGTTGACCAAACAGAGAAGATGGTAAGAAATCATGAACAAAACCTCCAAGAACTACGGTATAGCATGAAAAGACCAAATTTAAGAATTATTGAGATTGAGGAAGGCACTGAGATACAAAGAAAAGGAATGAACAACCTATTCAATGAAATAATATCAGAAAATTTCCAAAACCTGAAGAATGAAATGGAAAATCAAATACAAGAGGCTTACAGAACACCAAATGCACAGAATCACAACAGATCCACACCAAGGCACATTATAATGAAAATGCCTAACATACAAAATAAAGATAGGATTTTGAAGGCTGTGAGAGAAAAGCATCAGATTACATATAGGGGGAAACCAATATGGGTATCAGCAGATTTCTCAGCTCAGTCCCTAAAAGCTAGAAGGGTCTGGAACAGCATATTTCAAGCTCTGAAAGAACATAGTTGCCAACCAAGAATCCTATACCCAGCAAAACTAACCTTCAGATTTGAAGACGAAATAAAATACTCCCATGATAAACAAAAGTTAAAAGAATTTACAAATAGAAAGCCTGCACTACAGAATGTTCTCAGCAAAATAGTCCATGAGGAGGAAATGAAAAATAACAATGTAGGCCAACAAAGGGAGGAACTACCCTAAAGGAAAAGCCAATAAAAGGAGAAACCAAGTCAAGTTAAGAGGAAAATTCATTGCATGGAGCACATTCAAGAAAAGAATAAAAAGTCAACAATTAAATGACCTAACATTACAGCTCAAAGCCCTAGAAAAAGAAGAACAGAAGTACACCAAAAGTAGTAGAAGACAGGAAATAATTAAAATCAGAGCTGAAATCAATGAAATTGAAACATGAAAAACAATTCAAAAAATTGACAAAACAAAAAGTTGGTTCTTCGAAAAAGTAAACAAAATAGATAAATCCTTAGCCACACTAACAAAGAGAAAGAGAGAGAAAACTCATGACTAAAATTTGTGATGAAAAAGGAAATATCATGACAGACACCACTGAAATACATAGCATAAAGAGAAGCTACTTTGAAAATCTATACTCCAAAAAAATATAAAATATCAAAGATATTGACTAATTTCTAGAGACATATGATCCTCCCAAACTGAACCAGGGGGACATACACAATTTAAACAGACCAATTTCAAGCAATGAAATAAAAGAAGCCATCAAAAGCCTACCAACCAAGAAAAGTTCAGAACCAGATAGATTCTCAGCTGACTTCTACAAGACCTTCAAAGAAGAACTCATTCCAATACTTCTCAAAGTATTCCAGGAAATAGAAAAGGAGGGTACCCTACCGAACTCATTCTATGAAGCTAATATCACCCTCATACCCAAACCTGGAAAAGACACATCAAGGAAAGAAAATTTTAGACCAATATCTCTGATGAATATAGACACAAAAACCCTTAACAAAATCCTGGCAAACTGCATACAAAAACATATTAAGAAGATTGTGCACCATGATCAAGTGGGGTTCATTCTGGGGATGTAAGATTGGTTCAATATCCAGAAATCAGTACATGTAATTCATCACATCAATAGACTTAAGGTTAAGAATCATATGATTATTTCAATTGACACAGAGAAAGCATTTGACAAAATACAACACCCCTTCATGCTCAAAACACTAGAAAAAAATAGGGATAGCAGGAACATACCTCAACATTGTAAAGGCTATTTATGCTAAGCCCACAGCCAACATCATTCTTAATGGAGAAAAACTGAAACCATTTCCTTTAAAAACTGGAACAAGATAGGGATGCCCTCTTTCATCACTTCTATTCAACATCATCTTTGAAACGCTAGCCAGAGCAACTAGACAGACAAAAGAAATTAAAGGGATACAAATAGGAAAAGAAGAACTCAAACTGTCACTATTTGCTGATGACATGATTCTATATTTAGAGGATCCAAAAAACTCCACCAGAAAACTTCTAGACCTCATAAATGAATTCAGTAAAATAGCAGGATATAAAATCAACATGCACAAATCTAAAGCATTTTTATTCATAAGTGATGAAACATCTGAAAGGAAAATGAGGAAAACAACTCCATTCACAATAGCCTCAATAAAAATAAAATACTTGGGGATCAAGCTAACTAAAGAGATGAAAGATCTCTACAGAACACTAAAGAAAGAAATTGAAGAAGATCTTAGAAGATGGAAAGATCTCCCAAGTTCGTGGATAGGTAGAATTAATATTACCAAAATGGCCATACTTCCAAAGGTGCTATACAGATTTAACACAATTTCTATTAAAATCCCCATCACATTTCTCATAGAAACAGAGAAAGCAATTGTGAAATTCATCTGAAAGAACAAAAGACCCAGAATAGCCAAAGCAATCCTGGGCAGGAAGAGTGATGCAGGAAATACCAGAACTTAAACTCTACTACAGAGCAATAGTAACAAAAACCACATGGTATTAGCACCAAAATAGACAGGTAGACCAATGGTACAGGATAGAAGACCCAGAGACGAACACATAGAAGTACAGTTATATCATACTAGACAAAGGTGCCAAAAACTTAAAATGGAGAAAAGATAGCCTCTTCAACAGATGGTGCTGGCAAAACTGGAAATCCATATGCAGTAAAACGAAATTAAACTCCTGTCTCTCACCCTGTACAAAACTCAACTCAAAATGGATCAAGGATCTAGGAATTAGACCTGAGACCCTTTACCAAATAGAAGAAAAAGTAGGCCTGAATTTCCATCATGTTGGTGTAGGACCAGACTTCCTTAACAAGACTCCCATAGCATAAGAAATAAAAGCAAGAATCAATAAATGGGATAGATTCAAACTACAAAGCTTTTTCTCAGCAAAGGAAACAATCAATATTGTGAAAAGAGAGCCTACAGACTGGGAGAAAATTTTTTCTACACACACTTCAGACAGAACACTAATCCCCAAAGTTTATAAAGAACATAAAACACTTTACATGAAAAATACAAAGAACCCAAATGGGCTAAGGAAGTGGGCAGAATATCACAGAAGAAGCTACACAGGTGATCAACAAATATATGAAAAAGTGCTCATCATCCCTAGTAATTAGAGAAATGCAAATTAAAACCACCATAAGATTTCATCTAACTCCAATTAGAATGGCTATTATCAAGAACACAAGCAATAATAAGTGTTGGCATAGATGTGGGGAAAGAAGCACACTCATACATTGCTTTTGCAAATTGGTGCAGTCACTCTGGGAAACAGTATGGAGATTCCTCAGAAAACTTGGAATGGACCCCGCATTTGATCCAGCTATCTTACTCCTCAGTTTATACCCAAAGGACTTAAAATCAGCATACTACAGTGATACAGCCACATCAATGTTCATAGAAGCTCAATTCACAATAGCTAGATTGTGGAACCAACCTAGATGCCCCTCAATAGATGAATGGATAAAGAAACTGTGGTATATATACAGAATGGAATATGACTCAGTCATAAAGAAGAAAAAAATTATGGCATTTGCTGGTAAATAGATGAAGTTGGAAAATATCATGTTAAGTGAAATATGCCAAGCCCCCAAAAACCAAAGGCTAAATGTTTTCTCTGATAAGTGAATGATGATATATAATGGGGGAAAGAAAAGAATTAAAGAACTTTGGATGGTGTAGAAGAAAATGGGGTGGGACGGAGTGGAGCATGAAAAGATAGTAGAATGAAGCGGTATTACCCTATGTATATATATGATTACATGAATGGTATGAATCTACATTGTGTACAACCACAGAAATGAAAAGTTGTACCCCATTTGTGTACAATGAATCAAAATACAATCTGTAAAAAAAAAAAAAAAAAAAAAAAAAAAAAAAAGTAAATAGCCAAGACAGCAGAAGCAGCAGTTTTCCTACCTTGGAAATGGCAGCATGCCCTAGGATGTCATCAGGGGAGGTTGGCTCTTCAATCCACAATGGCTTGAACTCAGCCAGCTTTGACATCCACTCCACTGCCTCGGGCACGTCCCAGCGCTGGTTGGCATCCATCATCTGTAAGCAAAGAGCCTTCACTTTGCTGCAGGGGTGACTCCCAACAAGGAGACATCATCTCTCAGTACCACCAACTGCTGATGAAGAGTCACCTGACATTTCCTTTTTTGAGGGCCAGCACATGCAACCCAAACAAAAAGAGCAAAAGAGCAGCCATTGAGACTAGAACTCTGGCTCCAGATACTGTCTTTTTTGAGGAGATGCAAGTTGTTTACGGAGACTCTGGAATGTCTGGAAGTGCCCTGGGCTAGGACACCAGAAGTGCTTGCTAGACCCTGAAGCTCAGGCCCAGTCTACATTTAGATGCCCCCCTCCCACCTCCCCAGATAGGTGTGTCTTGTAGAATTAGTTCTGTTGTTCAAACCATTTTATCACATTGTGAATCATGTGCACAGTCAATACTGAGTTTGCTTAAGAGTTACTTATTGACTATTACCTACCATGTGTCTGGCACATTAATAAATAACTACCTAATGAAATATCTGCTCCCCTAGGCACTTCATGGATTTTGTTTTATTTAATCCTTATAAAACCCCTATGAGGCAGTTCATATTAACCTATTATAAATAGGAAACTTAAATGCAGAGAAGTAACTTACTCAAGAACAATAAGGTAAGTCAATGGTGAATTCAAGTCCAGGCCTCACCTTCCCAGCCCTGGATCTCTGTGTGCTGCCACCCTGCCTGGAAGCCAGGTGCTGGGTGTGCAGAGCCTGAGAGAGGCCCCTCCACCCCCTCTTCATCAGCCTTCCCATGCTTGGAGAAGACAGAAAAGGAAATGGGTTTCTATAGAATGTGTTAAGGGTGTAAGCTCCCTCACAGGACGCTGAAAAGCAGAAGACAGTACACTCAGAATCAATTTTCATCATAAATTATTTGGATGAGGATGACCTCATGAAACAAAAGCAGCATTAACTCATGTTTAAATAATGGGGCTTCTGATTCTACGGCCACTTCAAGGACTCCAAACTTGAATTTTCATGTATGAAACAAACCTCTTAACTTTATTAAAAAAAAAAAAAGATCTGATTGTTACCATCTTTTGTGAAAATATTTTATATATAATAGGTGTTTCATAACAATACACAGTCAGGAATGACCAATCCTCACATTTATTTCAGCCAGAGTTTCAATACTTCTTCACAATGGTTCCCTGAAAGCAGCCTAGCTGACGAGCTATAGAGGGAATTAATGACTGACACATCAGGGTGCTGATGGGAGACCTATTTGCTTGAGTTCATTCGTATTAGCAAGATGGACCAATCTCTCACCCTGATCTTATTTAGCTAGTTCTGTAGAATTAGAAAACTAAAAAATATCAGTCCCCATCTTATTTTTAAAGAGTTCACCTCCTACAGGCCACAGAATCATAATTCCTCTAACACTAAGTTTAAGCTTCCCAAAGTTTTTAATATTTGCTTGAAATGAGTTATTGCTTGAAATGAGTTCAGGCCTGTACAAATATTTCATGCAAGGCTGTCACTTCTTAGTGGTGCAAGAGGATATTTACCAAAGTCTTCTCTGGTCCAATCATGTCTCTGACGAGGCGGCATCGGCGCACGTCATCCTGGAGATCAGCCCCAACCTTTACTTTAAACCTATAAATACATTTGGTTGGGTAGTTGGGATCTGTCTTCTGACTTGGCTAAAGCTCTAGGACTTTCTACAGAAGTGACTCTGTCAATAATCCACAGCCCACATTTTCTAGTAACCCCTTGCTATTTTCCAGTCAATCTTTAGACAAGTCGCTTGAAAATAAACCTGCAAACTGCATCTCGCAGTACTCAGTATCAGGACAATGACTTCCAATTACCTGCATTTAAGGAACTGGAGACAGAAGTTACATCTCTAATACAATTAACCAAGTTTCTTCTTGTCACAAAAAGGAATTAAGAACATAAAGGAACAAAACTGAGTGTGTGTATGTGCTGAAGACCCGGCTCCAGCCCCTCTTTCTCATTCCACTCCCTGACTTCACCACCACTACTACCTCTGCCTTCTCCCCTACCCTGCTGACTCAACACCACCATTTCCTGACCTATCTAGCTTCATTTTCAGTCTTAACCCCTTCCCTAGAGCTACAAAATATCACAGTCAGAATTGAAGAGAGTGGGGCTAACACTATGTGCCAAGACAGCTACAGTGAGAAATGGTGAATCAAGATAGTCTGATTTATAAAGCACCTATATTTGCTAGCCCTTCCCACAGAGGGTCTTAGCTTAAATGAGCCCATTGGGAGGAAAGCCACAGGGCTAGTCTGTTCCCCCTGTGCAGTGGCCTCAGGCCTAGGGAGGAAAAGCGACTTGGCCACAGAACTGAGGAACAGCAGAGTGTAGCCCCAGGCTCCCTGCAGAGGTCTCTTTTACACCACATCTGACACTTGCAGGAAGCTCCCTAATCTGTCTTGATGTTCAATTATGCTCTTGAAATACAAGCCTCTACATATATTCCCTGTGACTTTGCCATCAGGAGAGAGTGTCATTGACCTGAATGTGACACACTGCCAGGCCACTGGGAAGTGCTCTTGCTCATCTGTCTCTATGTCCTGTGTAATCCTGGTGTCAAGACTGCACTTAAGGGCAAAAATGGCTGCCGAATGTTGCTCCAGACAGAGCCTGGACTGCCCAAGGTCCTTCCTCTGTTACCCTAAGTGCCCAACCTCTCTGCCTACAAAAGTCCCAGTTCATACATACCTAGGCACCTATTGTCCTTTTCTCCCTGAGCTCAATACTGTACCCTCTAAAGACATTTCTATACACATTGGAGCTTCAACTACATGATCTGTGGTGCTTGAGCGAGGATAGCTGGCCACAGCCTCTGCACTGGAAACTTTCTCCATGAAAGTTTACTGGAGCCTTCCTGACTCACCAGATTCACTGCTCCAGATTCTCCTGAGTCTGGGAGAGGGCAGGCAGCCTGCACTGAGCACCTGCTCTGAACCTACCTTATGCTGGTCCTTGTCACATATGGCAACTTTGAGGAGAACCATGAATTAATATTATTTCCATTTCACAGAGAGAGAAAATGCAGTGAAGTGAGAGTGAGCAATTTGGTCAGAATCACACAGTGAGTGTTTACAGGGGATAAGGAGGAAAGGCAAGATTTAATTACAATTCTGTCAGATGCCAAAGACTCTTTCTATTGCTTTATGTTGCCTCCTTCATTTCTTTAGCTGAAAAGTTAAAAAGAATTCACCACATCTGAAACTTGAGAACCTAGGGATCTTGTTATAATGTAGATTCCAATGCAGCAGGACTAGGGAGAGCCTGGACTTTGCATTTCCGACAAGCTCCTGTGTGCTGCTGCTGCTACTCTATGGACCACACTTGAGAAGCTGGGGGATTGGTATCCAGATCAATCACAAACCTGGTAAAGGTGCCACCTTGATCTATACTCATGGATTCATAGTGACTGGATCAAGAGGAAAGACAGTCTCTGCTTCCTGCACAATGTCAGGATTTGGGGTCACTGACAGGATTCATTCAGAGGAAGATCCTAGGATTCTCAGGAGTCCATAGCCACACATATGAGAGAGGGAGAAGTACAGATGTTCCATCTGATCAGGAGGTGGCCTGAGTGGGGGGAGGGCTATCACTCCAGTGGAAAACGAGAAGCTTGGCTCCTGGAAACTCCATGAAGAACCAGGACCAGTGGCTGAAAGTCAGTTGGAAGTGAAGGGCTGCCCATATTCAAGAAATTTCTAACACTGAATGCCCTCAGGCAATGGAAAAGTCCTTTGCAAAGTTAAGCTGGCTACCTTGGGAACTGTCTAGAAATGCTGAATCAGACCTTGTGATTCATCTAAAAGTATGGACTTCTATTCTGAAGAGCTGCTTAAAGTGGACAGTCTCCGAGTTCTATTTTATCTATGATTCAACATTCTGACTGGGGCTCACAACTTATCTTTGGAGAATGAGCCTGGCCTACGTTGGAGCATTGGGTGTTCCTAGGTGCCATTCTGCTTCCCATCTTGTTGGTGCTGGTTAGCGCCTGGATCTTCTCCACAAAGTCTCTTTCTACTGCTGAGAAGAGAAGGTCAAGTCCACTACCACATGAATAACTTACCTGGTCCAGCCATCCTTTAGTGCTGCGGCACAGAGCTGTGGGGAAAGAGGAATAAGGTACTGAATAAGGTTACACAGGTGGAATAAGGTACTGAGCTTCCCTGGCCTGACATTAGGCACCTTAGTCATTTCTGATCTGAGTTTCATAAACATAATGGTTATAGCATAAATCAGAAAAACAATCATGTATTGTTAAAATTAAAAGGATATGCAATTTGGCCAACAGAGCATCATTCTTCCTAGTGGTAGAGTTCCTTGTCTGTATGGGAACTATTTCTCTGTCACAATAATCCTGGAAGGGGAATGTAGCATGAATGACCCTCTTTTTAGCCAGGATTTTCTGTGGCAGTCATAGAACTAACGGATAAAAGAGCAACAAACAGAAGCCAGGCTCTGTCTGTCTCTCTCTCTCTGGACTCTGCGTGAGTACAATATAATGAGGGAGAGTGATAAATGAACCATGTGCTATCTGTATACCATGTGCCAGCCATAGGATGCTAATTTACAGCTTCCATCTGAATCTTCAAAACTGCCCATTGAGACACAGGCTATTATTTCCCTATTTCACAATCCTCAGGAAACTGAGGATCAGCATTGGTTAAGTCACCTGCATAAGGGTACTTCGTTCTACCTGGTAATCAAATACTAGTCTCTCACCTTCTGGAGCCTGAGCTAGGACTCATGACATCAGAGTCCCAGTGTCCACAAGGTGAATGACTTGACTTCCACTCACGTATATGTATTTTCTTATACATGAGAGTACTTTCTCATACATGTATGAGACCTTAGATTGAGGATTTGGAAAAGCTAACAATAAAATTGTAAATCTCTCCCAGAAAAGCCTGTGTGATTTGGTATCTGCCTCCTCTACTTCCCTGCCCAATTTTTCTAGCATATAGCTCCCAGAACCTTGGAGATCTCTGAGTGATAAGTGTCTTTTGTATGCTAATAATATGAACCTTAAGAGGGTAGAGCTGATCACCAGAGAGACCAGGTCGTAATTAAGGTGTTAGAACTTTCAACTCCAACCCTAGACCTCTAGAGAGGGAAAGGGCTGAAGGTTGAGTTTATTGCCAACAGCCAATGATATAATCAACATGCCTACTTAGAAAAACCTCTAGAAGAACCGAAAAGGAAAGGGTCCAGAGAGCTTCAGGGTTGGTCTGAAGGCCCCTAACACATACTCTGCTCTGTACATCTCCTCTGCCTGACTGTTCCTGCATTATATCCTTTATAATAAACCAGTAAATGTAAGCACATGTTTCCTTGAGTTCTGTGAGCCATTCTAGCAAATAATAAAACTCAAGGGCAGTGGAGGTATAGGGGTGGGTTGGTGGGGTTGTAGGGAAACCTCCATTTTCTAGAGGGTTGGTCAAAAGCTCAATGAAAGCTGGACTTGCATAACTGTCATCTGAAGTGGGGAAGTCCTGTGAGCCTGAGCCAATAACCTGTAGAGTCTGATGTTAACTCCAGGGCCAGTGCCAGAATTAAGTTGTAGACCACCCCGTGGTGCCCACAGAGATTAGAGCATTGGTTGGTATGGGGGAAACTGCACACATCTGTGTCAGATGTGATGTATGACTGCAGTGGTGAGTGCAGAAGGTCTGAGTGCAGATGGAAAACCAGTTTCCTTTTCTCCTTTCAGCTTGTTAGCAAAACTAGGTTAGAAAGCCCACCTGCTTCAGTGTGTCATCTGAGTACCCCAGCCAGGCACATGAGGTGGTGTAGGCAGGGTAGCCATGCATCAGCATTTGTTCTTCTGGAAAACACAACACACTAGTTGGCATCTTGCACTTTCCAGGGAACTTTGGATTCAAATCGTCTGCAGCTAAGCTGTTGCCCACAGGAGAATCCAGCTATTCTGGATGCCTTTCACATGTACCCTGACACAAGTCCAGCCCATTGGGGTGTCAAGTCCAGGCGATCAGGATACCCTCTCTGAATGCCCCACTCCCCCAGGGTTCTCCCATACCCCATA
Organism: Sciurus vulgaris; assembly: GCF_902686455.1. NCBI lineage: Eukaryota > Metazoa > Chordata > Mammalia > Rodentia > Sciuridae > Sciurus > Sciurus vulgaris. Next base: position 47,008,983 of record NC_136474.1, on the reverse strand, counting down.
GTATAGCCCTAAGGCCAAATTTTCTATGAGCAGTGGCTGAAGTGAACCCTGCAGCTAAAGGTCACATCTAGGTGGCTTCTTTACCCAGGCTCACACATCAGACTGGGGAACTAGCTGCTAGGCACAGTGCATCTGGCTGGCCTTGAATTTGTGATCCTCCTGCCTCAGTCCACCTGAATCACCCAGCTTGACACAGTGCATCTGAGGACAATGTGCACCCACAGTAGATAGGGACACTCAAAAGTGAACAATGATAGAAGCAAGGAAGGAAATTTTCTTACAACCTACCTCTTTCTTTTTTACCAACTTGACCTTTCTTCAGAATTTCTGCAAAAAATAAAAAGCATCACTCACTCCTTTATCCAACAGGGCCTCTGGTTGCTGTGTGCACATTTCAATGCACACCAGGAAGCTTCCAGACCCACTCCTTATACATGACTCACCAAAGGCATCCTCCTCAGTCAGCACATCAGTGATATATCTGAAATCGATGCAGGATAATAGCGTCCTGGGATCCTGGTAGTGGGACAGGAAGGGGAAGCCCTCAATCAACTCACAAGCAGATTATGTTTCTAAGAAGCTGCTTATGCTGATCTATGGGACTCATCCTTTCCAGGAAGGGACCTTTGGGATTTGAGTGAAAATAGTCCTGCCGTTCCTTATGTGGAGTCCTTCAGAGGCTTGCTGCTGCCCCTGACAAGCACTCAGTCCCTCATGCCCTGATCCTTCATTCCCTGCCTCGGCCTTGTTCTTTCCAAGAAACATGGCTTCCCAGCAAGAGGCCCTGGCACAAGAGAAACACTTGGCACAATATAAATGAATAGATGGTGCCTGGCGTTCCTCTATACACCTGCTCAGCCCTCAGGCTGACCTTGCAGCGAACTGCGAGGGGATGAAGGTGGTCCTGGAGCAGCTTGGTACTGAGCAAAGAAGGCTGCTCTCAGAGCTGGGTCACTCAGGGTCATCCGAGGTCACTGCTCATCAGCAGTGCAGCCCTGGCAATCTCTTCTCCTGGCTAGTGGGGATGATTTCTTTCCCTGACAGCAAGTGTGGAATGGGAATGTGTTGACCTTCCTGGACAATAACCAACTGGGCTCCAGATCAGCTTTTCTTCCTCTGCCCGCTCATAGTTCTGGCCACATGTCAACTGAGACCTCACACTGGGTCCTCCCCACCCCACCTCCCCGCCACCAGTTGAAGAGTCAGGGGAGAAATAACTAGTAGCTTTGTTCCCATTAATGTTGTACAGTGAAAAGTAATATTCCTCTAGAGCTGCTAAAAATCTTTAAGGTTCTTTCAATACTGAGATTCTGCTTTTTAAAGAGAGTAGCATTGAAGCAAGGAATAAGATCCAAAAAAAGGAAAGTCCTCAGAGGGAATCTCGGGCACCTTTCTGGTTCTCCTCAGATCCTTCTGCTTTGGTGGTCAGTAGATACACCCTGGATGAAAGGTGACCTTTTCACATCCTTCCCCTGGAGATGACCCCCATGCCACCCTTGGCCATGTCAGACAGATATGACGGCCTCTTCTCTTCACCTGCCTCCAGAGGGCAGCAAGGCCTCCTGGCCCAAATGTCTTCAAGGCCATGAAGTTCTTTGATTTTCCTGCCAAATAGTATTTTGTGGGCTACTAGACATAACGCTAAGGCAGCTGCAGCTCACAGTGGTTAATTAATATGCTCAGGGTCACTCAGCTAGTTAATAGTAAAAACCAGACTCAAAGCTAGTTCTGTCTGGGTCAGAGGTTCACTCTCCTTTAACTCACATGAAGTTTCCCTTCTCAGCAGCCAGGTGTTCACCCCTGCTATAAACAGGCCCAGGAGAAAGAAAACACCAAGTGCATAATTTTATAATCAGTGTTAAGCTCCTTCCCTGCTGGAAATGCACACCACAGATCTCCATGATCTGATCTTGCTTTTGGAGTCAAAATGACCAGCTGATGTCTTAACAGTGGCACATGGCTTTCAAGAGTTTATGAGGTGCTCTTTTCATTTGGTCTTTAATTCAACAAGGTTCCTAGAGGTTCTATGATCTTCTTCTCATAGTCCTCACAGTGAGGCAGTGGAGGTGGAGAGAATTTGCATCCCCGCAGGGAATACCTTAACTCACTGTCTCCCAACATGCCACCCCGCCTACATAAGCAGAGCTGCTACTTCACATATCAGAAAGGGAGTATTATATTTTACTGGTTTTTGCTTTACCATCAGTGATCTAAATATATTTCTGAATATAGTTACTGATTATCAAAAGGCAAGTAATCCACAAAATCTATTTCATTTAGAAATGATTACAACATTGAAGAATCTACTCACCATATCTACGAGTAACTTCCACAGAGGCTGGAAGAAAGAAAAAGAAAAGATGTATAAAACATATTCATAAAGCACGCATTTTTGTCCTGACAGTGTATGTGCACTATCAGACCTTTGGCCCTCCTGGCCACCCACTCACCTCTAATGATGCCTGTGTCTCTTGCCGCCTCTTAACCTGTCCCCTTTGCTGTGCCTTTCCATCTTTCTTGACCCTTTCTAACCTAATCCTATAATTTCCTAACTACTGCCAATAACTCTCAGAGGGAAAATAATGAGGCATCTCAGTATTTCCTTTTGGAGACCTGTGTTGCACTTGACTTTGGTCTTTACAGGCTGCTCACAGAGAAAGTCACGTGTTCCCCTGTGCCACAGAGTCATACTCAGGTTCTGAGTTACCTTTCCCTCCTGCTTAGCCCACAGGTCCCACACCGCATTCAGAATGGCTGCTGTTGCCAGGTGCACTGCACCTTTCTCTGGACCAATCTGGGAAGAAAAACATAATAGCACTTCCTAAACATGAAAAAGATACTTAGATCTTTTGGCCAGGGACACATTTCAAGAATAAAAAGACAGCAGTGGAAATTCACCCAAAGGTTAAGCTTTTTAGAAAACAGTTTCTAACCAACAGAAAATTTGCAAAAGTACAAAAACTTGCATCTCTCTCCCTCTTTACTAAATTATTTGAGAGTGAGGTTGCAGATCACATGTTCTTTCACTCCTAAATACTTTGGTGTATAGTTTCAAAAAAAAAAAAAAAAAAGGACATTCTCCTACATAACCACAGAATAAGGATCATATTCAGGAAATAAAATATTGATGGAATAGTACCATATTTACCCTGATCCATATCCAATACTGGACCAGGTTGTATTCAGTTGTCATGACTCTTTAATGTCTTTTGATCTGGAACAAATTTTTTTTCTTTCATCAATCGTGACATTTTTAAAGAGTAGGGGCCATTTGATCTGTCTCATATTCCACAATATGGGTTGGTCTGCAGTTACTTCATGATTAGATTCAGTTAATACATTTTTTTGGGTATAAATGCTGCGTAAGTGATGATGTCATTTTGTTTTATTATTAGGGTTATTAACTTTCACCACTTGAGTAAGGTAGTGTTCATTTGGTTTCTTTAGTCTGAAGATACCAGCTTCTTTTCTAAATAAGGAGATTACTATTGACCCCAAATGTAGGCATCCACTTGTGACTCTCGCCTCAATTAACTATGGCCTAATGCTTGAAATATGGTGATTTCCTAATGTTATTCATTTTATACTCATTAGTTTGTATTCTACTGTCATGATGAGGTTTCCTTTGCTTATTATATGAATAGATTCATAGATTCTTATTTCACTCCATGAGTTTATATGTCATTGCTATCATATTTATACTGATGCTATAGTTGTCCCAGATTTGGCCAGTGGGGGCTTCTTCAAGATGACACCTTTCAAGGCAAGATAAACTTGCTTTGCAGAAAGTAAAAAATAAAACCCAAGGCAATATGGAAAGTGCATCCTCTTGTGCCCTTCTCTGTGCATGGATGGGAGACCAGCAGAGTTTAGAAAAGACAAACCAGGCATCAGGAGACAAGGACAAAATCTAGATTACTGGCTTTATCTTACTGTGTTAAAAGTCCTTACTTGAAAGCCAAACAGAAGGGGAAGGGATGAGTGTCTTCTCTTCTATGTGGAAGAGGAAAAAGGAAAAGAAAGATGTGGGGGAGAGGTGGGATCTCATGAAAATTGAAGGGAGATCAGTAGAAGAAAGGGACAGGGAGTGGGAAAAGGGGTGGGAGGTGGGAATTGCTGGGAAATGATATTGGCCAAATTATATTGTTATATTGTGCCTGTATGAATATGCAACAACAAATCCCATCATTATGTACGACTATGATGGATCAATTAAAAATGTCAAAACAGAAAAGAAAACCTTTTTCTAGAAGCTTTCTTTCTCTCTCTTTCTCTCTCTCTCTCTCTCTCTCTCTCTCTCTCTCTGGAGCTTAACACGAAGACACATCCCCAGCCTATTTTTGTTTTGTTTGGTTTGGTTTTGAGATAGGGTCTCACTAAGTTCCTTAGTGCCTTGCTAAGTTGCTGAGGCGAGCCTCGAACTTGTGATTCCCTTGCCTCAGTCTCCCAAACTGCTGGGATTACAGGTGTGCACCACCACACCTGGCTGGTCTTCTGTCTTTTTCAACTTTCCTCTTGTTTTTCTTCTTAATAAGCTCTGCCACAACGCCAAAACTACTCACATTCTCTCTCCCAAAGAAACGTCGTCCATTCAGCTCTACACCCTTGAGACCACTGTTTCCAATCCAGGGAGTGGGCAATGAGGTACGTAAGAGCCAAAACTTTAAGTCTTACAGAAAGGAACCAATTACCTCAAAATACTGATTATCTAAATGGCTCCAGCAATAATTTATTTGAATGAAATGCTTTACTTTGAAATTGTACAGCCATTACTATGTTCACATTTTCTTCACTCACAAGACATCTTAGACCTTAGTAACTTATTTATAAAAGCTTTTTACGAAATCAGTCCCTTACCCATCTGAGCTGCCCGTCACTCGTGAGCTGCCTGTAGAAGCTTCTGAAGTCACTGACGATATCCTTGAGGTCCTTGTGAAGCACATGGTGGGCCAGGGCATTCACAGCACAGACAACTATTTAAAAAGAATTCCATTTTTACTGATGTTTATTAAAACATATTAATGCAGTCGATAAATAAGAGATGAAAACATCACAAATTAATGTGGACATTTTATGAAAAAAACTTAAAAGTACAAAAGGTAAATGCTTTGTAAAAGTGCTCTAAAAATGTGCATGTCTTATTCTGCACTTGTCATAACTAATATTCCCAAAAGTAGAACAGCTGAGTCTATATATTAAGCTAAATTTCCTGAGTAAAGCAAGTATGTTTGATTGATTGTCATGTGCAAAAACCACAGATCTGCCAGATTAAATATTGTTCTAAATTTTTTTTTCCTATTCACTTTGCAAAGTGTTCAGATTCAGAGCCAAACCCTGACAGTTTATTGTTCCTAAGGAGTAAGAACACCCTGACTTACAGAATTAACAGAGGAAAAAATAAAAAAGAAAATCCTTTTCATTATTGACAAGTTTTGAAAATACCTTCAATTTATAACATCATAATACACTGTTAAAAATTAAATGAATTTTCAATTAGTATAATATTTATATATACATAAACATCAAACTTCTTACTATTGGCTTACTTAGGATATACTACATTTTTCATATATAGTTGGCAGGTTAAACTTAATTTGGGTCAACATTACCATCAATTATTTACTCTTGGTGCTTTAAAAAAGCTTTATGACGTTATTTAAGCAGAAGAGGGGTTGCTTACAATGTAGATCGGTGGTACAGTACTTGTCTAGCATGTGTGAGGCCCTGGATTTGATGGCAAGCATCACCAAAGATGAGTAAGTAACAAACTGTATGCAAAAGACCTTTCTAATCCTCTCCTCATTCTAGAAAACATATAGTTTATGTGTATATCATCAAGATAATCAACTCACGTCATCAACTTAGCCCAAAATACAGAACATTTTGATCAACTTGTTTGGTATTGCTCTGCTTCCATAGGGGAAAAAAAAAATTAGGTCATTTAATAGGATAGCTGTAGGGATGCGGGTTTACTATCAACCAGACCTTATGAGAAAGACATTCTGAGAGCAGTACCACATGCTCTTAGGATGTGCCTGGCCCATGTGAGATAGCTCTCAGATGACTGCACATTGCTAATGGATGGAACATTTAGGGCTGAACCAGCCATTCTGGGTTCTCTAGGGCTTTTGTTAATGGGATACACAAGCATTCCAGTTCAGATCTTCATTCCCTAGAATTGTGAGAAGACAGAATCTTCCTCATTCCTTGATGGCTGATGTTCTCAGATTTTAAAAAATCTGAAGAGTAAGTCAGTGACTCATAGGGAGGTATATTATTATCTACCTCAAACCTTGGCCTCATGTTTTTTTGATTGTTGCTGTAAGTCTCTGACTAAAGCGGTCTGTGGTTTGTATCACAGCGAGGATGCATCCGACAAAAGCTAAGGATGAGCTCATCTTTTATGGTTCTAAAAGACGAAGAGGCCACACTGAGATATTCATCTATAGTAAGTGGATTTTCCTTGCTTGACATAAAGGTGCCGTAAGAAGTTAACTCAAGTTTGCTGCATTCAGTAGAAATTTGGGTTGTGATGTCACTGCTGGCTCCCTGGCGGTGCGATATCCCAGGAGATGGCAGACTTTGGAGAGGAGTGCTGCTAGAAGCAGCCTGCAAGAGCAGTCAGCAGCCGGCTGCCACTGGCCCTCTCCACATATCTCAGGAAGGGGCCTAAAAACCAGGAAAGGGATTCCTTTTGGCTAAAGCAATCAGCTTAAAGTAAATCAAGTCTACACTGGCTCAAGGGGAGAATCTCTGTCTACACTAGGTCAAGAGAAGCCAGTGTCTATCTACATGGCTCAAGGCAAGTGAGATGCCATCTATACTGGCTGGAGGCAAGCAAGTATCTAAACAGAACAGGAGAGGGAGGCACAGTGGCCCAGGCCTTGAAGGAAACTGCTGCTGGGCTCCTGCCTTGCCCTGAAGCCTCCTCTTCTTTCTTTAATTTGCCTTTTTAAAAAAATCTTTGGAATGTCAATTTTATTATACAATTTATGAGAAACAAATTTATTAAGAAGCATCTCTGCTATCCCAGAAGCATGAGGGAAAGGATAGAGAAGAGCAGGGCAGGGGGATGTGTCCTAGGGAAAAGTCTCTGATGCCTCTCCCAGGTGGGGGCAGAGGAGACTACTGGTGGATCCAGATGTGCTCCTGGCTGGAATCTGCAGAGAGGCCTGAGCCAGTCTGTACTCCACACTCTGCAGCTGTTTAGTCCATACCTTACCGATACCCATACCCTGATGCCAGGATCCACAGAGCACAGGGTTTTCTGGCTGTCCATTGGTTTTGTCTATCTCAGCTCTCCATTTTCATTGGAGCCTACTCTGCTCTTGAATCTAGCACTTTTCTGCCCTCCTTTCATTGGACCCACTTTTTTTTTCTGAATGCTGGCCCACAACGCAGTTGCTGAAAGGTGGCAGTCTTCCTAGTCAATCTTTCCAGTCCTTGTTGTTGTCGTAGGGTTGCCCCGTGGAGGTACCTTGCTGCTGTGTCCTGAGACCCACCTACTGAGGTTTGGGCATGTGGGGCACAAGGTCCCACTGGGAGGCTGTGCTAGGAGTGGAGGTTCTCACATGCAGGAAGCAGAGATGAATGGCCAGCATGCTGGCTCTTCCACTGCCCTTCTGCCCTGACTGCTTGACTTCCTCAGGCAACTGCTGCTCACAGGGCAAGGTGAAGGTAGAAGGGCAGGCTCCCTGGAACTCTTCTGTGGGCGGACATGAAAGGATCCACAGGCATGGGCAAAGCCCAATCCTGCTGATGCACAGGCTTCACCTGGAACATGCAGCCTGCCCCCTGGGTTATGTGGTGCTGGAGCATCAAGTAATACATCAACCTCATTATATTTTCAATTTGCCAGGGACACCCAGGTTTATATGGGTCATAATTCATGTCAAACATGATTGTTACAATTGCAGAGTCCGGGTGTTAGGGGAGTGGCTCACTAGAATGACTGGGTGAATATTCCTCACCCTGGCTCAGTCACAGATGCCCTATTATTTGCTCTACTGTGGCCTCTGCATGGAGTCCACTGTCTGTATTTAATTGACAAGGCTCTGTGCTCCCTTGGAAACACGCTGGGGAATGTTGTACCTTGCATACATGATTACCTCCTTCAGCTGCTCAGCAGTGGTCCCCATAAATGGGCATCTCCCTGGGACCATCAAATATAAAATGGCACCCAGGTTCCACACATCCACTAGGGGGCCCTCATATTTTTTCCCTCTCTTATTTTTTCCTCACTTCAGGGACAAGGTACTAGAGAGTGCCCCAGAACGTGTTCAGCTTCTATCCAGCCAGGAATCTGGTGCTCAGGTTGAAGTTTAAGAGTTTGATGCTGCCTCTGGCATCCACCAGGATGTTCTCTGCCTTCAAATCTAGGTGCCCAATGCCCTTCTCAATCTCACTTGCAATCTGCCTGAATGGTCTCCTGGTCTCTTCCTGCATGCCATCAGCACCAGGATGAGGTGCTATAGCTGTACCCCACCTGCAGGCTCCATGATGACATGGATACTTTGGATGGTCTCATTGACCTGAAAGAGCCAGATCACATTTCAGTGTTCCACAGCCATCAGCATATCTAGTTTGGATGGGATGGGGATGTTTTGCTCAAGATTTGGCCAGACTTTCTGTCCTGGTGAGGAGTTGGCAGGCTAGCTTTGCCTGGGAAAGAAAATCCACTCTGCCCAGTGAACCTCAGGACCTGACAATGATCCATAAAGGTGGTCTTATAGCAGGAGCTGGACCCCTATAGCACTACATTACTCTGATGATTCTCACTACACATCCCAAGTAGAAACACCAACTAACAATGGTAGCTAAAACAAAGCAAACCCAAAAAATAAAACAAAAAACTCCCCAAATTAAAAAAAAAAAAAAAAAAAAAAAAAAAAATATATATATATATATATATATATATATATATATATATATATATATACCACAACCACCAATCACCAACCACCAAAGGCACTGTCTGGGAGTCCAATAGGTTATCACCAAGAGCCTCCTATACTTGTGGACAAAAACCCACCATGGTAAGCCTCTTATATAGATGGTGCTTGAAATACCCTTAAAATGGCTCCTTAGAAAATTATGACAAGAAATGGTCCAGTCACAACTGGGCATAATCACCAGTGGTCATCTCACTTTTTGACCTCCAGGACATTTTTGACTTTCATAAGAAGTATAAGAAAAGACTCTGGAAGCTTTTTGTTTTAGTGGGTTATGGAGATGGATATTTACTTGCTTAGAAATTAAAATTTATAGACAGGCATGGTGGCGCACGCTTGTAATCCTCAGAAGGCTGAGGCAGGAGGATCACCAGTTCAAAGCCAGTCTCAGCAAAACAAGGTACTAAGCAACTCAGTGAGACCATGTCTCTAAATAAAGTACAAAATAGGACTGGGGATGTGACTCAGTGGCAGAGTGTCCTTGAAGTCAATCCCCAGTACCCACTCTCCCAAAAAAAGAAAATTTGTGGGCTGGAGTTGTAGCTCTGTGGCAGAGCACTTGCCCAGCATGTGTAAGGCACTGGTTTGATCCTCATTACTACATAAAAATAATTAATTAAAGGTCCATTGGTAACTAAAAAAAATTTTTTTAAATGTGTATGTATCTAATATCAGAAAAAGAATTAAAAAGAAATTAAAATTTGTAGGTTAAAAAAAGTCACAGTTTTATGAGGCATCAGTAGTGACTGATATTGGAGTACTCAGGCAAAAACAATATTAAAAGGCAAAAGAGGAGAAAAAAAGAGAAATTTGGGTTGTAGTGGTCTGACTTCAGCATGGAGAAATTCAGGTTTGGTATATAATGAGATGGGTGGAAATTCAACTGGAAAAACTTGGCCTTTGAAAGGCAGCTTCTTGCTGACTAAACCCAAGGGCTTTCTCCTGAACCTTGAGTCCCCGGCACCCTCTAGCACTGGAAGTTCGCTTAGCAAAGCTTGTGGATGACCCTGGGTGTCTGAGTCCAAGTGGTGGCATGACTGTATTTTTTGTTTATTTAAAATTTCCTCCTCTTTAACCTCTCTTTGCTATTTTTTTTTAATAGCTTGGTCTACATTATACATGTCATTGCACATTTGTCTAAACCCACGGAATGTGCAACACCCAGAGTGAACCCTGAGGTACACTATGTTCTTTTGGGGATCATGATGTCAGTGCGGGTTCACTGATTATAACAGAGGTACCAATCACTCCAGCAGCTGGAGTACCATGATCACTCTTATGATGATAAGAGGGAGGCTGTGGGTGTGTGTGGGGGGTACACACAGCTTGATTTTGCTGTGAACCTAAGATCACTCTAAAGAAATCAGGTCATTTAAAAATATATAAAGAAAACAGGAGAAATTAATAATTAGTAAATTTATAAAAATGAGTTAAAAAACACCCAATGATAAACAACACTGATCTATCTGTTCTATACATTAAAATACACACTTTCCTCCCTCCCTTTCACACAAACAAGCACTCTTTACGGGAACAAGGAAAATACTTATTTTTCTCCTTTTTTTAAATCCTAAAAGAATTATTAGGTTGACAAAGGCTGTGGGAGAATGGAGATGAGCTAATGGAATTTTTCATCTTTAGTGCAAGTGCCATGTAAGAAAGTCATGTGCAATATGCAGCAAGGTCAAGGTTAAAATGGGTTCTGTCAGGCTGTGGTCTGAAAAAGGCGGAAGACAACAACATTAGCACATAAGTGCCACGCCATAAAGATAGAAGAATGGATTCGCCACTGCCCAAGATGTCCCTCGGGACCGCTGGTAGGGCTGGGAGTGTGAGGTAGTGGAGTGGGAGAGTCAAGGAAGGTCTGAACACTGAGCTCAGGACCATCTGAAAAGAATTCTTTATTATCTTTGTGCTCCGGGTCCCTCCATTGTGCATCCAAGGTAGCAAAATTCAAAGTCTTGGCTGTTAACAGAGAATGGTTCCAGGGACCTGTCCCTATTTTGTAAACTTAACGTGTGGCTTACGAAACCTTCAGGGGCCATGCTGTGTAGTTTGTAGTATGAAGAGTAGCTTCTTAAAGTGCTCAACATACAGACAGGGACAATTAAAGCTTCAGAGGAGTCAAAATACAGCTCATAAATCTACCCTGGAGCCGGGCATGGTGGCACACACCTGTAATCCTAGTAACTCAGGAGGCTGAGGCAGGAGGATTGTGAGTACAAAGTCAGCCTCAACCACTTAGCGAGGCCCTAAGCAACTTAGTGAGACCCTATCTCAAAATAAAACATAAAAAGGATGTGATTCAGTGGTTAAACACCCCTGGGTTCAATCCCTGGTACCCCAAACAAACAAATCTCAAAAAGCTACCCTGGTCAGTGGTCACCATCTTGTGGAAAACTTAGAGTAAATTGTTAATGGTGTGTGTGTGGAAGCGGGTGGATCTTGCCTGGTCTCTTCATTTTGCCTGGTGAGTTCCTATTTTTTCTCCGAGATGTACCTCAAAGCATCACTGCTCAGAGCCTCCTGGCAGGACAAAGTAACCCCTTCTTTCTGTAACAATTCTCACTCTGCACTATGACCCCTTTTTTTTTTTGGTTGCAGAGGTACTGGGGAATAAAGCCAGGGAACTCTACCACTGAGCTACATTCCCAGCTCTTTTTATTTTGGGACAGGGTCTCACCACGTTGCCCAAGCTGGTCTTGAATTTATGATCCTCTGTCTCAATCTCCTGAGTAGCTGGGATTACAGGCTTGTGCCACTGCCCCCAGCCTGATTTTGTCTGTAGTGTCTGCTTCCCCAATAAATCTGTATGCTCCTTGTAGGTGGGACTCCATCTTCTTTCTGTGTCTCCTCAAAATTACTCTTCCAGTGCCCAGCAGAGTGCTGTACTCTGCATCTGCAGAAGGACTGGCCTGTGAGATGACTGATCTGCATGACTTGCTGGTTGCCTGGGAGGAGCTGGTGCAGCTACTTTGGTGCTATCCACTGAAAGTTCCAGAAAGGTTCCCAAGACTTTTATCCTACAGCTGCCTAGAATGCTGATGTTGCAAATATCCATGATGGAGGTGTCATATTGCCATGAAATTTAGATAATCTGTTTTACCTCTTTTCTTGACATTTACTCTTCACCCTATCATGATTTGGTTTCAGTCCTTAATGATCCACTGAAAATGATCTGGCAAAGGTCACCTTTTTGTACTTCTTGAATTTTATAGCATGCGCATGTATACATACAAAATAGTTGCATTTAAATGTTCTAGAGAGCAACTGCTTTAGGAAATAGCTAAATAGCTCTCTGGGCCTCAGTTTCCTCATCTCCAAAAAAATGAGAGAGTTCAACATCATCACTAAGATCTTGGCCAGCTGAGAAAGGTTACATTATGTTCAATGCCTTCAGTTTAGGAAACTGGACAAGGGGAGAAGAATGACTTACACATGGCTCACAAAGAATTGGCTCCTGAAAGTAACTTGGTTGAAATAGTTTGAGAACTGGGTAGACTCACAGTGCATATCGCAATAAGCCTTGCTGTGTGAGCTGACATCTGCTCCCTCTGTCACCCTTGGTCACTTGCTTAGTTCAGGTCCTCAAAGCTCTACAGAAGCCAAGAGTTAAGAGCTGGTGTATAGTTTTCTGGTAGTTACCATTCACACAGAGAAACAGATCCAGATTCAAGAGTTTTCCCCCAGTCTCCAGATGACTGCAGAGAAGAGGCCAAAGGGTGTCATCTGTTAATTTCTCCCAGCAAAATAAGAAACCATGAAACATTGTTTCTAATCCCTTTGAGAAGTGTAAATGCAGAGAAAAATAGGTCAGAACTGGAATCTAAGTGAAAAATGAAGCATTCTAGAACCTCAAGAGAATCGTCAACTCACCAACTTCAGTGCCTTTTCCCAGAGTGAAGGTAATTCCATATCCCTTGAGTCCATCTCCTGCATCAGTCTCTAGGACAACGTAGGCAGCTGAGTAGTCAGGGTCCGTATGCTGCAGGAAAGGTGTGCCGTACCCAAAAAACACAAATGTAAGAAACCCAAAAATAAACATGAGAATGACACCTAAGAACAGAAAATGCAATAAGGGACATGCCAAGAAGTGATCCGATCTGATGGTAGAGTTGACATACCCCAAGAAAATGCAGGAATTCTGAATGGACCAAAGGAAAGTCCTGAATGATTCACATCAGTTCAACAAGTACAATGTGTATTTTTTTTTCCTTTAGTGCTGGGGATTGAATATAAGTCCTAGAGCATGCTAAAGCATACACTCTACCACTGAGCTACACCTCCAGTCCCAGATGTATGCATTTTTAATGCCAATTTGCAATGGTATAAAAAAATTGGTGTTCAGCTGCACATGGTGGTGCATGCCTGTAATCCCAGTAGCTTGGGAGACTGAGGAAGGAAGATCATAAATTCAAGGACAGCCTCAGCAACTTAGGCTTTGAGCAACTTAAGGAGAACCTGGCTCAAAATTTAAAAAAAAAAAAAAAAGGTAAATAAAGGGCTGAGACATAGCTCAGTGGTTGAGTGCCCCTGAGTTAAATCTCTGGTACAATTAAAAAAAGAAAATGGTTTTCAGCTCAATTTCACATCATTAACATTGTCACTACCATTACTATCATGTGTGGTGCTGGTGATCAAACCCAGGGCCTCACATACGCTAGGAGAGTGCTCTACCACTGAGCAACATCCCGAGCTCTCAACTCAATTTTAAACCCAGGAATTTTCAATCATAGCTCACTGAACAGAGTTATGTTGACAGGTAGCTTAAAATTGAACAAGCCAAGGTTCCAGAAAGCTCTTACATAAAATTGAACTGATCTCCACTGCAATAGTTTCTGGCAGGGCTGATAATACAACAGTGCAAGTTCAGAGACCACTGCGGGGAAAAGAAGTAAAGCTTCGAGACAAATTAATCCATTTTGTTGTTGCTGTTTTCTGTTGTTTTTATTTTTATTTGTTATGGTACTGGGGATTGAACCCAGGGGTAATTTACCTCTGAACTACATACCCAGCCCCCCCCCTTTTTTTTTTGAGACAGAGTCTCACTAAATTGCCAAAGTTGGTCTTGAATTTGCCATCCTTCTGCCTCAGCCTCCCAAGTCACTGGGATTACAGTGGGGTGTCATTATGCCTGGCTAGGGAGGACTCTTAATGGGAGTGTTCAGTGAGATGGGAAAGCCTTGGAGAGGGAAGAAGGGGATCAGTGCAGGAAGAAAAAGCAGTCAGAAAGGCTGAGGCTGGAGCTAGACAGATTCAGAAGGAAGAGGCAGCAGATGGCATGAAATGTAAGAGGATAAAGGACACCGGAAGTAGAAAAAAACTGAAGGCAATTCCAAGAGAAGGAAGGAAACAGAAGTCAATTTCATATTAAGGAGAAAGGAGACATAAAGGTCAAGGCAACAGACACAGACAGTAATTTCAAGCCAGGTGATGAGGGGCATAAACCAAAGGGAGCTAGAAAGGTATTAGGATCAAATTCAGACTCTTCTAAAGTGGAAAGTTCTGTCCATGTGGGATGGAAAAGAGCCACTGGAAAAGGAAAGAATGAAGACGGAAATGCTGGAGGACAAGGAGATATGCAAGAAAGGTTTGAGAATAAATAAGGAAGGAGAATGGATTTGTTTTGGAGCAGGACATGATAAAGAATAAAGGACAAGAGGAGAGGAGCTGGTTTGGAGATAGGTGTGCAGAGACGGGACCAACAGTAGTCTTTTGGTGATGCAGTGGGCAGCATATTCTAACTGCTGAGCGCACAGGACTAGGGACAAAGGGAGCTCAAAGACAAGGAGCAGACAAAAGGAAAAACACTGCAAGGAGCTGGCCAGGGGGCAACTGGAGCTGGGCTGTAAGCTCACAGTTGTGGGGCTCCCTGGGTGCTTGGTGAGTGCAGAGGAGCAAGAAATTAGTAAATACACGCAGCCTGAGTGCTCCATGTTTCTAATGAGGCCAGTAAGAAATGATCAGGAACCTTTGCTTTAACAGATTTTAAGGACAGTTCCAGGGCTTCCTAATAAAAATATCAGACTTCTCATCAGGCAGGTTTGCTCTGCTAAGTGCTGAAAAGTAGCTGAAGTGGTGAGTTCAGCATGGCCAGAGGGCAAGTGAAACAATAACTCTGGAGAACTGCAAAGCAGCACATTCTACTAAACACTTGAGAATCAGCACAGAATGAATACCCTATCTGCGGAGGGATATGGAATTACCTTCACTCTGGGAAAAGGCACTGAAGTTGGTGAGTTGACGATTCCCTTGAGGTTCTAGAATGCTTCATTTTTCACTTATGCATTTATGAAATCGCAATACAGGTATCAGAGAATTTTTCCTCACCCAGAGGTCATACACCACTCAGTCCCAGAAACAAATGCTATTTCTTAAACTCACCTAGAATAAAATAGGTTATCTCAACACTTCACAAATTCAAAGCTAGGTCTAGGTCAGAGTTCTTTCTGCATTCAGTTTCCTTGAATGTACATAGTAATGATAGCCAATTCTTACTGAGGACCTTCTCTGTGTCAGCTCTTTTCAGGCATCTCATTCACAAGCATGAAGGAGATACTACTGTACCCATTTTACAGATGAGAAAGGCAAGGCTTCCACTATGTGGTTTACCTACAGTTATCAAGCCTCAGAGGGGCAAATGCAGCAGCAATTAGATGTTTGTACTTTTACAAATCAGTAAGATTTCAAATATTTATTTGGAGGTCCATAAAGGATCACTGACCGAATTTTTAAAAAGTCATTTATCATAATATCATATGTGAAGGACTTGGAGGAATTTTAAAAAGCAGTAAGAAGTTAATCTCAGAATAAGGGATACTCTTCTGCATTTAATAATATTATTTAGCATGTTTTCGGAAGATCATTTTTATAAAGCATTTCAGGTTCATAAAGAACAGAGAGAAAGTAAAGAATACCAATCTGCCATTTACCCAGCTTGGGAAGTACAACATCACAGTGTGAATAAAGAGTGCCATTTCCCCTTCATCTCTACAAGTAACCATTTTCCTAATTTTGGTTATTTCTCACTTTGGGGCAAGTTTCTATACATTCCCTACTTATAGGGTCAACTTTTTCTACTATGGCCATCTCACCAGAGGAGCAGTGAGGATGGGGGGGGGGGGGGGGGAACGTCCCTGTGAAGACCCTTCTCAGAGGCTGAAGATGTACTCCGTGGTAGAGTGCTTGCCTAGCATGCCATAAGTCCCAGGGATGAATCCCTAAACAAAATCCTGCTCAGAACCTTTATATTTAGGAACACTACTTTAGACAGCTGGGGAGGAGGGAAGGTCCCTCTGACATTCTCATTAAGAGGAAGAAATCCCTCAATATTTTGCCTAACCCCTTCAGTGAAAACTCCTTCCTAAACAAGTTTCTTTTAAAAAAATTTTTTAGAACTTTTTATTTGTATGTGGTGCTGAGAATTGAACCCAGTGCCTCACACGTGCTAGGCAAGCGCTCTACCACTGAGCCACAAACCCAGGCCTCTAGCCAAGTTTCTAAGTACAATAATTTCACGACTGTTCTCTTATGTGACTCGAGTTTTTTCGGTGCTTAGTTTCTCATTCCAACAGTAACCCTCTCGTTTCGTAGACGAACCCAAAAGGCTCAGGGAAGTTCGGTCTTCTCCAAGTGACACAGCAAGCTGTGGCAGGGGCAGGATCACCACTCCAAATTCCCAGCACCAGGCTTCCTGGTCTCTATCACTGCAAACCCCATCAAGTTCTTCGCTGGGAAACTGTCAGCACTGTTTCCTCGGGTTTCCTTGGTGGGGACCCTACAAAACTCTTTTGCACTTGTTGCATAAGAAGCATTCTCCCCTTTTCAGGAAAACGTGAATCGAAAAAGTGAAACCAAGACACTTCAAACGCCGGCAAGTAAAATACAATAAATATGAGAGGAAAACAAAACAGGAGGGTGGAGAGTTTCTGGCTACTCATATTGCTCAGCGATGAGAAAAGCGTCCACCTGCTCTGCGCATCCACTTCCCACTTTACAGAAGCAATTAAAGCCTGCGACTCCGGGGCCTGCGTGTTGGCCCCGCGGTGCCTGGGGCGGTCGGTCACGCTTACCATGGCGTCCGAGCCGTGGCCCCCGAGCGACGTGGGGAAGCGCACGTCCCGGACCCAGAGGTGGCAGATCCTGCCGCGCGCCATGCCGCCGGCTCCGGGGAGCGATCAGCTGCGGTCAGACACAGAGCGCCGCAGAGGGGCGGCGGGGCGGGGCAGCCTCGGGGCAGGGCGGCCGCTGATTGGTCGCCCGTCGGGGGGGGCGCGGCGCGCACGTGGACTTAGCTCCGTCCCCGCGGCAAGTTCCGCTTCCCAGGATTCTCCGGGCCTCAGGAGTTTAAGGTCCATACTGGCCCGCGCTGCCTACGCGAGGGTTCACGCAGGATCTAGACTGCCCCTCGGGGAGAAAGGGGTGTCCGACGGGCAGCCCAGCGCAAACCTGTGGACTGGAAGGGAAGGGACTCGCCTGGAGCGGCGCCCTAGCGGAAGAAACCGGGTCCAACCACAGAGTAGTTACCTGGAAGCAGGGGCGGGCGAGGGGCTCCGCCAAGGCTCCTGGCCTGGAGTCCACTGGTGGACGGCGCACCCCGGGGAGAGCAAGTGGACTAGAAAATTCTAGGTCTCTTCAAATGCCGCCAGCCTGTCTGCCACCTGATAAAGGTGAGCAGGGATTATCTATCCCATAGCTAGTGAAAGAAAAGTGGCTGATATGGGTTGTAAATATATAGTGCGAACTCCAGGGCAACCACTAAAAAAAGTGGAAAAGTATACCTGGTATGTTAAAAGAGAGAATAGTCGTAAAACATCCACAAATGACTGAAAAAGAATGAAAGACTAAAATACGAACAAAGAACAAGGAAACAAATAAACAATAGTAACAAATAGAGTAGATAATCAATACTCACTTTGAATAAAAGTGGTCTAAAAGCATCAATTGAAAGAAATGTCTGAGTTGATCAAAAAAGATTTAACACCGAATTGTCTATAAGAAACTAATTTGTCTATGAAAAGACAAATATAGATTAAAAATAAATGGTCTGTTCCCCCAGTGTTGAAACTTAATTACCTATATGACAGGAGATATGATTAAGGGGTGATTAAATCAGTAGGGCTCTGCCTTCATGAATGGAATTAGTAACCTTATAGAAGGATGGGAGGGGACCACCTTCACCCCTTCTTCCTTGTTGAGAACGCAATGTTTAAGAAGCCATCTTGGAAATATAAACCATGGTCCTCTCCAGATACTAAACTGGCCAGTGCTTTTGTCTTGGACTTCCTAGCTTCCAGAACTATGAGGAAATAAATTTTGTTCCTTGTAAATTATCCAATAAATGATATTTTGTAATAGCAACATGTACAGACTGAGACATGTAGACAAAAATATACAGTAACACTAATCAAAAAAAGCAGATGTGCTATATTAATTTCAGGTGGAGTAGACTTCAAAACAAAGATATCAGGGATAAAGTTTGAGGCCAGCTTCTGCAATTTAGGGAGCCATGTCTCAAAACAATAAAAAGGGCTGGAGATGTAACTCAGTGGTAGAATGGTCCTGGATTTAGTCCTTAGTACCTAAAAAATAAAAAATAAAAAAAAAATAAAAAATAAAAAAAAATGTATAAAAAGAATTATAGACCCCAACCAAGTGGGCTTTATTCCAGGTGTGCAAGGCTAGTTCAACACTGAAAATCAACTAATGTAGTCCATCATATCAACAGGCAAAAGAAGAAAACTCATATGATTATAAATGAATAAACATTTGACAAAATCTAACACCCATTCATAACAAAAACTCAGTGAACTAGGATTAGAGGTGAACTTCCATAACTTGATAAGGAATATCTACAAAAAGCCCTATAGCTAAAATCATATTTAGTGATGAGAAGTTTTACCACTAAGATCAGAAAGGAGCAAGGCAAAAATGTCCCCTCTCACCACTGCTTTCCAGCATGGTACTGGAAGACCTAGTTAATCCAATAAGACACAAAAAGGAAATAGAAGGTATACATATTGGTAAGGAAGAAATAAAACTGTCTTTGTTCACTGATGATATGATCATCTATAGAAAAATTTGAGTGAACAAAAAAAACCACTGGAACAAATAAATGATTATAATGAGTTTGCTTATATAAGGTTCACATATAAAAGTCACTTTCCTATACACTTGTTCCAATGAACAAATGGAATGTGAAATTAAATAGAACACAATTTTCAAATAGCACCTGAAAAAAATGAAATATGGAATATTTTCACTTCCCTTAAAATCCTCTGTATTCTGCCTATTCATCCCTCCCTCTCTGCTAACCCCTGGCAACCACTGATCTTTGCAATGTTATGTCTTTTCCAGGTCATATAGTTGAACATCCAGTACATAGTGTTTTTCAGATTGGCTTCTTTCCCTTAGTTATATACATTTGCATTCACTTTGTATTTGTTCCTGGCTTAATATTTCTCTTCTTTGATTATTTTTGATTTTTTGGTGCTTGGGATTCAACATAGGCCCTTATGAAGGCTAAATGTGCACTCTGCCACTGAGCTATATTCCCAGTCCCTTCATTTTTAGCACTAACTAATAATTCATTATCTGGATGTACCATGGTTTATGCATTCACCTACTGAAGGACATTTTGTTTGCCTCCAAGATTTGGTAATTGTGAATAAAGCTGCTGCTTTAATCTGAACATGTGCCTTCTAAAATTCAGATGTAGAAACTTAATGTGATGACATTTAAGAGGTGGAGTCTTTAAGAGGTGATGAAGGCAATGAGAGCTTCTCTCTCATGAATGAAATTAAGTCTCTTAACAAAGAGTTTTCATGCAACATTTGACCCTTACCTTTCTGCCTTTCACCATGTGGGGTCACAGCCCTCCCCTTCTCTGGAGGATGCAGCAACAAAGCACCATCAAGGAAACATTGAGCAACCCTCATCAGTGCTTTGATCTTGAACTCAGTTTTTAGAAGGTGAAAAAGTAAATTTTTGTGCTTTATAAATTGTCCAGCCTGTGGTATTTTATTATAGCCCCACAAATGGACTAGGACAACTGCTATAAACTTTTATGTATGTGTTTTTATGTGAATATGTGTTCAACTCATTTGGGCTTCTTAATATTTACCAAGAAGCAGGATTTTTAGATGACATGGGAAGAGTAGGTTTCATTTGCAAGAAACCACCAAACTGTCATCCAACTAGATTGTACTATTTTATATTCCCATAAGCAATGAATGAAAGTTCCTGTTGCTTTACATCTTCACCATCATTTGGTTGTATCAGTGTTTTTGGTTTTGGCCATTCTAATAGATGTGTAGTGGTATTTTGTTTTAATTTGTATTTCTCTGATCAGATCTGTGGTGAAGCATGTTTTTCTGTGTTTCCTATCATCTGTATATCTTCTTTAGTGAGATATCTAATAAGGTCTTTGCCCATTTTTTAATGTGATTGGCTTTTTTCTTATTGTTATTTGTATATTTTGAATAACAAGTCTTTTATCAGATACGTCTTTTGCAGAGATTTTCTCCAAATCTATGGCCTGTTTTTTTTTTTTTTTTTTTTGGTTGTGTTTTTGCAGAGCAGAGATTTTACACTTTAATGTCATACATTATTACAATCCACAGAAAGTACAACACTAAAACTGAATCCTAATGTAAATTGTGGAAAATATAAGATGAGGGATGTTTACCAGTTTTTAAAAAGAGGTTAGAAGACTATACTTTCCGGGACTATTTCTATAGTGTGTTACTAGAGAAGTTTCTTTGAAGGAGTAGAGTACTGGAAATGATAAGAAAGAGGTGAAGTGTTCTTTCCTGAGTGTGCTCTTGATGTTGCTTTGCTCCAGCTGCTATTTGCCATTGATGGTCATTGTTCTCCCCGCTTTGGGGAAGTAACAGGAAGAAGATGCCATGTGAGTCACTTCTGTTATGATTTTGGTAGCAAGAAAAAAAATGCGAAAAAGAGGTTAGTAGATTACCCTAATACTAAAACAAAGGCACTGAAAGAAAACTACATACCAATATCCCTCATGACACAAAAGTCCTTTAAAAATTAGCAAATCTTATTCCCGAGGTATATAAAAAGAATGATATACCCTCACCAAATATTTATCCCAGTAGTTCAAGGCTGTAGTTTAACATTTGGAAATCAGTCAATACAATTCTTCCTGCCAGACATTTAAAACAAATTATATGGTAATGTAGGTACAGTTGAAAAAAATTTTTTGACAATATCAAACATTGATTCATGATTTAAAGAAGGATCTTCAACCTAATATTGGGCACATACAAAAATCTTCCAGCCATCAGATGACTTTATGGTGAAGGATTAATGCTTTTCCTCTAAGAACAAGGAGAGGATGTCTTCTTTCACTTCTATTCAAGACTGCACTGCAGGCCTTCCTTAGTGTCTGTCATATGCAAAGGAGGAAATAAAAGACAAACTGAAAAGGAAGATGTAAACCTCTTTGTTCTTGGATGATGTGATTGATGGCCTTTGTAGAAAACTGTCTTTGTGGAAGTTACAAAAAAAGCTACTAGAACTAATATTGAGTTTAACAAGTTCACAGGATAAAGGGTCTATTTATTTAGGGTTAGGGATTGAACATAGGGCTTTTCCAATTTAAAATTAATTACATTTGATACCCTTATTATCATGAATTGGAAATTAAAATTAGAACACAATACATCAAGTCAGGTGTGGTGGGGTGTGTCTGCCATTCCAGCTACTTGAGAGAGGCTGTCCTAGAAGGATCACTTGAGACTGGGAGTTCAAGGCCAGCCTGGGCAACGTACTGAGACCCTGTCTCAAAAATAAACAAAAACCAATACCTCTTACAAGTACATAAAAAGTATGAAATACTTGGGACAAATTTAACAAAAAATATGCAAGATCTGTGTGCTGAAAACTATAAAATATTACTGAGAAAAAAGAAGACCTAAACATACGTGGAGAAATTTCATATTCTTGGATTGGAAGATTCAATATAGATTTGATGTAATATGAGTCCCTGCAGGATTTTTTCTTTCTTTTTCTTTTTTCTTTTCTTTTCTTTTTTTTTTTTTTTTTTTGGTGGTGCTGGGGAATGAACTCTGGGCCTCAGGCATGCTAGGCAGGCACTATACCACTGACTTACATCCCCAGCCCCTACCCAGCAGGATTTTTAAAAAAGAGATTGACATTTAGTTAATTCTAAAATGTATATGGAACAAATGTAGGTGGAAATTTAAATAGCCAATTTTCAAGAAGAACAAAGATGAAGAACTTAAACTATCTGATTTCAAGAACTTCCTATATAGCTGCACTCATCAAGTCAATGTGATATTGGCATAAAGATAGGCATATAGAGTAATGGAATAAAAGAAAGTCCTGAGATAGACCCACACATATGTAGTCAGTTGACTTTTTAAAAAAAACAGGTGCCAAGGAAATTGAGTGGGTAACAAATGATGCTGGAGCCATACATTCACATGAACGAACAACCCTGGGTCTTGTCTTTATATCATATATATAAAAAAAAAAAAGATCTTAAAATGGAATGCGGACCTAAATTTAAGAGTTAAAAAGATAAGACTGTTTGAGAAAACATGAGAAAATCTGTGAATGTGGGTAAGCCACTTTTTTTTTTTTTATTTTTTGGCACTGGAGATTGAACCCAAGGTTCAACCACTGAACTACAGACTCAGCCCTTTTTTGTGTGTTTTATTTAGAGACAGGGTATCACCGAGTTGCTTAGGGCCTTGCCAAGTTGCTGAGTCTGGCTTTGAACTCCCTATCCTCCTGCCTCAACCCCCGAAGCCACTGGAATTGCAGGCATGTGCCATCACAAAGGGTTAAGCCACATTTTCTTACGATCCCAAAAGCATGAATCATAGAAGGAAAAATATGATAAAATCGACTTCATCAAAATTGTTTTCTTGTATAAACGTTAAGGAAAAAACAAGCTGCAGATTGGGATAAAAATATTTGGACAAAACATGAAGTGATGAAGGATTTGTATCCAGAATACTGAAATGACAAGTCACAACAACAACAAAAAAAATGAGCAAAAAGTTTTAAGACACCCCCATCGAAGAATATACATAAATTCAAAATATGCTTAAGACTCTTAATATTATTAGTCATTAGGGAAATGAATCCAAAAACCACAATGACACTACTAACACCCTCCAGAATGGCTACGATCAAAATGGCTGGCAATAGTAGGTTTGGACAAGGAGGGGAAGGATCCGGGGCTCCCATGCAGTGCTAGTGGGAGTACAAAATGGCAGACTTCGGAAAACAGGTTGGCAGCTTCGTAGAAACATAAACTCACTTGCGCCATTCAACTTTGTAATCTTACTCCAAAGTATTCAAGAGAATTTACAGCCCGTATTTATAGTAAAAATTTGTATTTGAATGTCCACAGCAGCTTTATTTATGATAGCCTTAAACTAGAAACAACCTAAACATCTATCAGCTGCCAAATGGACACACCAAACGGTGGTACAACCACAGTAGAGTGTCACTGAGCACACTGATGAACCTCAAAAGTATCATACTAAGTGAAAGACATCAGACACAGTGGCTCCATATTATTCCATTCATATGGAATCCTAGAAATGCAAAGCCATAGTGACAAAGTATTCAGTGGTTGCCAGGGATCAGAAGTGAATGGGAGAGACGCAAAGAGACATGATGGGAATTTTCCAGTATGACAGAAATGTTTTATATCACAATTGTGGTAGTGGTTTTGTGACTGTATTTGTCAACTTATTTAAATGCGCACTTAAGATGTCATTTTTTATTGTACATGAGTTATACAATAAAATTAAAAAATCTTCTCTTGAGGCACCCTCATCCTCTTTGAATTTGCTGATTCTAAGTTTGAACTCTCTGGAACTGCACTTAAAACTACGAAGAATTTCCTCTTGTATTTTCTTCCTTTCCTATTATTTAATTATTTATTTTGGTACTGGGGATTGAACCCAGAGTTGCTTTACCACTGAGGCACATCCCCAGCCCTTTTTATTTATTTTGAGATAGCGTGCCACTAAGTTGCTTAGGGCCTCACTAAGTTGCTGGGGCTAGCCTTGAACTTTTTTTTTATTGTTTGTTTTATTTAATTATACATGACAGCAGAATGCATTTTGATTCATTGTACGCAAATGGAGTACAACTTTTCATTTCTCTGAATGGAGGTGATGTAGAGTCACACCATTCATGTAATCTTACATGTTCGTAGGGTAATGATGTTTGTCACATTGCACCATCTTTCTTTCGCCTTGCCCCCTCCTCTCCCCTCATTTCCCTCTACACAATCCAACATTCCGCCATTCTTCACTTACCCCCCCCCCCCGCCACCCCCATTAGGTATCAGCATCCACCTATCAGAGAAAACATTTGGCCTTTGGTGTTTTGAGATTGGCTTATTTTACTTAGTATGATATTCTCCAGCTCTATCCATTTCCTGCAAATGCCATAATTTTATTCTTCTTTATGACTGAGTAATATTCCATTGTGTACATATACCAGTTTATCCATTCATCCACTGAAGGGCATCTAGGTTGGTTCCACAATCTAGCTATTGTGAATTGAGCTGCTGTAAACATTGATGTGGCTGCATCACTGTAGTATGCTATTTTAAGTCCTTTGGGTATAGAAGTGGGATAGCTGGGTCAAATGGTGGTTCCATTCCAAGTTTTCTAAGGAATCTCCTATACTGCTTTCCAGAGTGGCTGCACTAATTTGCAGTCCCACCAGCAATGTATGAGTGTACCTTTTTCCCCACATCCTCGCCAACACCTATTGTTGCTTGTATTCTTGATAATAGCCATTCTAATTGGAGTGAGATGAAATTTAGGGTAGTTTTGATTTGCATTTCTCTAATTACTAGAGATGTTGAACACTTTTTCATATTTCTGTTGATCTTTTATATATCTTCCTTTGTGAAGTGTCTGCTCAGTTCCTAACCCATTTATTGATTGGGTTCTATGTATTTTTGGTGTAAAGTTTTTTGAGTTCTTTATAAATTCTGGAGATTAGTGCTCTGACGTGCATGTGGTCAAGATTTTCTCCCACTCTGTAGGCTCTCTCTTTACATTATTGTTTCCTTTGCTGAGAAGCAGCTTTTTAGTTTGAATCTTTTCCATTTATGGATTCTTGATTTTATTTCTTGTGCCTTGGGTGTCTTGTTAAGGAAGTCTGGTCCTAAGCCAACATGATGAAGATTTGGGCCTACTTTTTCTTCTATTTGGTGCAGGGTCTCTGGTCTATGGCCTTGAACTTCTGATCCTTCTGCCTCAGCCTCCTGAGTTGCTGGGATTCCAGGCAAGGGCCACTGTGCCTGGCTTGTATTTCATCTGGTTTAGGTTTCTTTAGGCTCTAAGAGTTTCTCAAAATTTTTACCAGACTGATTCCACCCTCTCTAATTTTCTAGCAAGGTTAAGGACTATAGAAATAACCAATTATTATAGTTTAGATGTGAAATGCCCCCAAAGGCTTGTGTTGAAGGCGTGGTTCCCACTCTAGTAATATTCAGAGGTGGGACTTTTCAGAAGTGATTGGATCATTAGAACTCTAACCTCAACAATAGATTAATCCATTGATGAATCCATAGCTGAATGGATTAGTGGGAGGCGGTGGAACCTGTAGGTGTGGGATCTACAGGTTCCTTGGGGGTGTGCCTTTGGTTTCTACATTTTGGCCCCAGTCCCTTCCTCCCTCTGCTTCCTGGCTGTCATTGAGGTGAGCAACTTTGTTCCTGCACACCCTCTCTGCCATGATGTTCTGCCTCACCACAAGCCCAAAGATGGGGCCAAGCAACTGTGGACTGAAATCTCTGAAACCATGAGCCAAAATCTTTCCTCAAAATTGTCTTTCTCAGGTGTTTTGTCACAGTAATGGAAAGCTGATTAATATAGTAACCAAACCTACAAACTAGAACTTTGGTCACTTCCAGGGATTTAGGAGACAAAAAGGCATATATTCACTTTGCCATCTAGTTGCACAGTATATTCCCTAGTTTTAGGAGACCAAAGCTTCCTTGAAAATAGTGCAATTATTAGTAAAATGAATTTGATGATCTTTAAGGAACACATCACTTCAAAGAATTTGTTTTTATTAGGATCACTGTCGATCATTTTAGCTAACTGCTAACTTTTGTCTTTTATTTCTCTTGTCCATATGTGATGGTTTGACATATTTGACTCCATGGAAATGTTATAGGCCAGGCTATCTGGGCAATGACTAAACAGACTCCATTTTACCTTGAGACTCCATGTTATGTGGGAAATGCTTCTCCCATGGGAAAACCCCACCTCGGTACTCATCATCAGTTGCTTAGCATGACATGTTTGGCAACACAAAATGGCAATTCTTGTATAATGAAAAATTGTTCTCTTTTTGATTCCTATTTTCCTAAACAATGTACCATGTCAACAGTGATGTCAACAGTGATTGTCTAGATGTAACCATTCTTTAGTTTATACCTAAGGAAGGTCATTTTGACCCACTTTCCCCTCTGCTAATGATTTTGAGATCTCATGATGTTAGTTTGTAATTTTGAGTCATAGCAACAGACACTTATGATTGATATATGGTATATATATTGATTTATGGTATAAAAACCCCTGCAACCCTATGGTCGGGGCTGTTCTCCCAATAGCCATTTTTAGGGCATTATGTGAGACAGTCAGCTGGCCGGCTTAATAAGGACTCAAATTTGGACTTCTCAGTGGTGATGGATCTGTTCTCAAGTTGTGTCCCATAACACCTATTATCAGTCGAGGCATTTTTCCCTTTTTATTTCCAAAGTCCTCCAGCTTCCTCAAATTAACTGACCTTTAAGGTCTAAGTGAAGCTGGATTGAACCCTCTCCCATGTATGTGGATTATCCATTGTCCCATCAAAGATCTCTGGAAAGCACTTAGTGAACTTTTGTTCCCTCATACTCAGTCAGCTTCTCTTTGCTGAACTGTTTATTTCTTCACTGCTTTTAAAGCAGGGCATGAAATCCACCCTGAGTCTTTTTTGTATTCGGTCATTCATTATTCTTTATAGTCATTACTCCAACTCCCTTACTTCCCTAAATGTTCCTGACCCATAGCTTGCATAGGCAATTTGAAGGATGGTTTGGGGTGAGTGAGGAAGATCCAGCATGTACCTTAAAATCGAATATTAGGCATCTGTTTCTTAGAGATCTGGGGCTCTTATTTTTTTTTTTTTTGCCAATTTTTTAAAAAAACGTATTTCTATTGTAAACAAATGGGATACATGTTGTTTCTGTTTATACATGGGGAACGTTTTTTGCCGATTTTAAGGGGTCCATTCTTGCAACTAATTTTTACACACTATTTAACATAGCTTCCATCATTTTACTGTTTCTGGATACACACACACACTATTTCCTTTTCTCAGCACCTCTACCTCCTATTCAGTTTTTATCCATGAATTGAATCATTCATTCTTTAATTGGGGTGGTACAGCTAATCAAAATACTCTAATGGAATTTCATGATATATGGCTTACCAGTTTTAAAAATACATAAACTTAATTGAAAATACTTTAAATATTTCAGGTCGAGTTTTTAATAGTCTCAAGATCTGTAATGTTGCCCCCACAATTTAAAAGTCTTATGATCAGTTTACACTTAATATTGTATATGTTCCTATTGTACTGAAAAATTTGTGACTTGTTTAAATTGCCACTTTTATAAAATGAGTTTTCTATTTTCTATTGATATAGCTGTGACAAATACCAGTCAGGGTTCAACTGGAAACAGATGGCACACTCAAATTAAGGTAAATCAAGGATATTTACAAAGAGGTGGGAAGAATAGGGGGACAAGGACTAATGCAGTAAATAGAGTTAGTAGCAAAAACTGTCATCATTTCTAAGGCAGAAAAGATACAGAACTGCAGCTACCAGTCTCCAGAAGGGGGAGGATGTATTGAGAAGAATCTTCCCACGTTAGACCAAATTTACAGGAAGGAAGGGAGCCAGAGGAATAAATACTTGGACCTTTCTTTCTGACTTCCTCTTACCTTCTGCTAGAACTCCTTGTTGACCTGACACGACAGGAAACCAGAGAGCAAGGGAATAGCCTAGTAAGTACTGGTCAGCCTCCAAGGACTAGGGCAGTCCATATGGGGAGGGAAAAATGAATGGATTTGGCACATGTTGCTTTTGTTTTTTTCCTTGCTTTTGGTACAGGGTATTGAACCCTAGGGCACTTTTTGCCACTGAGCTACATCCTAAGTTTTGTTTTTAGTTTTTTAATTTTCAGATAAAGTTGATGAAGTTCTCACTAAATTGTTGGGGCTGGCTTTGAACTGTCATCCTCCTACCTCAGCCTCTGGAGTCACTAGTTGCTTATTTTAATCATGAACGTACCTTTCTCTATGAACAATTTGAATCAGGACTCTGGTTGCCAGTGACAAAAACTCAACTTGATGTAGCTTAAATAAAACAGAGAGGAGACACTCTGGAGGAAGGACAGAGGAACTGATTTTAAGGAAATAAATACTTTTGGGTCTCACACAGTTTCTGCATTTTGGTTTCTTTTGTAACAAGATGGGGATCTGGCCTCCAGGAACACTGAAATGGTATCCCTAGAGCCCTGTGGTCAGACGCTTGATGAGCTTCTTCTTCTAATTCCTTAAAGAAAACCTGGAGGACTTAACTATGAGTGTAAGTGAATATTCACATAAATGGGATGGGGAAGACTGATTCGGAAGAGGCCAATTCTTACCAGATTAGTTTATAAGCATAATGCCATCCCAACCAATATCTCACCTGAATTTTTTTGGAACGTGAAAAAATGAAGTCTACACTTTGTCAAGAATTTATCAGGATACCAAGATCAGAAAAAAAAAAAAAAAAAAAAAGAGGAATACAAAAGGGAAGCTGCCTTATTGATTATTCAATGCACAAAGTAATTAGAGGTTATGTTAATGGCAGAAATGTTAATTCAACAAAACAGATGTGTGTAAATATGTAAATAATCAAGGAAGGAACTCAAACCAATGAGGTGTGATAACCAACAGACTGGTGCTAGAAAAATTAACTATACAGGAAAAAAAATGTTGTTAGGCCCTAAAGTCACATTTTATACTTAAATGACTTCCAAATGAATGAAACGTTAAAAAACAAAATCATAAATTATAATATAGATGACATGAACATTTAATTTGGAGGTGGATTAAGTACTTTCTAAGCATTATAAATAGATCTGACAACATACAAATGTACAACTTAAGTGTCAAAAAGTACATGTAAAATTTAAAGGCAAACAGAAAACTAGAAAAACATCCTTAGGCTGAGGAATTATTACATATTACAAAAATAATAAATGTTTATTGAAGGAAGCGTGTGTGCTGATTAAATGTTATTTTTTGAAAATCAGGAAAAAATCCAATAAAAATCTTAGAAGACATGATAGTAAAGGTTAATTAACACAATTACAATATTGAAAATCACAAGTGCATTCAATTGGCCATTTACAATTATATAAATTTTATTTTTGTTAAACCTGTAATAAAAGAATTATAAAACACACATGAAGATACAGATTTTACAGTTTTAGAAAATTAAGTCCTTTGTGGTCAAAAGTGGTCATTCTATATCCTTCACATAGATTGTGAATAATTTCACTCAAATTACTTACATTTCTCTATGTAATACACTGACTGTATTTGCTGGTCTATTTTTTTTTTTTTTTTTTTGGTACTGGGAATTGAAGCCAGGGTTGCCTTGCCACTGAGCTACATTCTCCAGACCTTTTTATTTTTTATTTTGAGAAGGGATCTGCTCTAAGTTGCTGAGGCTGGCCTTGAACGTGCAATCCTCCTGCCTCAGTCCCCAATGGTCGCTGGGATTACAGGTGTGCACCATGCTTTAAACAAGAAAATACTTGTAAAAATAAGGTCATTCACCTGACATGGAAAACTAATCACATAAAATAAGTTCAGTAGTGTTCTAAATCTAACAAAGAACTGATTTAACTCTGTTTAGGAGTTACAAGTAATTGAACATTTTTTCCAAAGGAAGAATAAATTCAGAATATATCAATTTTTTAAAAACTAATGAGAAATATGAACAGCAACTGAAAAGACAGGTAGGTGCATTCAACAAGAATTTTTATTTCATTTATCCACAAAACAATATTACAATACTTTATAAAAATATTAAGTTTTAGGCTACTATTCATTAAAAAAATGTTTGTGCTAGAAGGCTGTTTTTGCCAACTCCTTTTTTGGTAAGGGTTATATTAAGACATTAAAGATGAAAGCTGTTGGAAAAAAATCTTCAAATATACAAAATGTTTTTCTTGGCAATTTAAAAATACATAACAATTTAAACTGAATACACATTAAGTTAGAGTTTTATCCTTACTATATAATTGTTATTATCAGGAACTGTTCCTTTTAGTTAAAATCTAATCAACACCTCAACTTCCTGGCTTAATTTTCTGATCAGAATCAGTACATAATTTTGTTACCCTTTTTAAAATGCTTAGAAAAATTACATCACGGTTCACATAAAGCCCTTTAAAAAACTAGTCACAGGTTGTAGGTGTTAAGGGCAATAATGAGGGCTCTCTTCATAGGAATACCCTTTAGACACAGGGATTCAATACTGAACAGGTTATGTAAACAGAAGACACAACCATAATTTTTAGTACCAGAACTATTGTCAACTTGCATGAAGTTCATTTGTCACATTTTAAAATGGTTTGAATTTGAACATATAAACCATGGCACAGAATTTTAAATTCAATGATTAATCACATTAAGTGATGTTAAAAATTATATGCTGAAAATATGGGAACCTGATACAATGTTTTAAAGTATAACTATATTACAGTATTTCAAAATATAAATACTAGACTTCTACTTATCAGATTCAGTTTTTCCTTTGTTAGACTCTTAAGCCAGTAATGCTATTGAAATTCATTTCTTGGGAATTTCTTTCCAAGTTAAATTATCAGCCTTATTTTTGTATGTTTCACTTCTGCACTTTAAATGGGCAAAAACTGTCCCCCTTCAATGACTGTTATTATGAAGAATTAATTTTCCTCCTCAAATCAACTATATTCTAAAAGGAAAAATTGATAATCATTAAGTGTATTTAAAAAGTGGAGATTTAAATATGGATTTGAAAACTAAAATTGTTCTGAATAAAAGCTATGTCACTAGAATTAGTGTGAAGCCTTAACTTCACTATTTTGAGGATGTAACTAACACTTGTTTAGTGTGTATGTTAAGAAAATTAGTTTTACAGTCATACCTTATAACTCTTAAAGTCTCAGAAACAGCTAAGTGAAGAGCTTTGAGTGCCAGCAAAGCCATTGTGTCACTCCATGACATCAACATTAAAACATTACATTCCACCTCTCTACCTGTAAAACTTTCACATTTTCTTTTCTCATATTTCTTTTAAATACATTTTTCTCTCTCTTAGTCTATATTCAGTACAAGCAAAAGTGCGTTCAAGTCCCTGATCTAGTGATATTTTTCTATTTGTGGCACCCATTACCATAAGAACATATTAGCAACATCTTACAGTACCAAATCTATTTTTAAAAATGGACTGCTTAAATTCTGGGTCTCACTTTTCATGCTAAAGATTGGAAGATTTTCCCTTGGACTGGATGATAAAATTTCAATTATATATTCTCTTTGAAAAAAAAAATCAATGTAACCTTACAAAAGATGAGTTTACTTTACAGTTACTTTCATTATTCTAAATGTGAATTATTTCAAAAATGAAGTGAAAAACTTCTTTTTCTATCTTCCAGTTCCATGAATATGAGTATGAACATAGTGCATTATACTTACAAATTCCACTGCTGAGGTCTAACAGTTAATCAAGTTTCAGATGTTATCCTTTTTGCATTTGAAAATTATGGTGTATTTTCAAGCAAAAGGAGGCATATGTTAAGACTGCATATCAACTGTTTAACATAGAAAAAAACCCCTTTGAGAATAATAAACACAAGAAAGCCTTAAAAACTGGAATGGAATTAATTTGGTCCCATGAAATTCCTTAATTTTAGATTTTACTATGGTATAAGTTTTTACCTCTCAAATTTTGTCTATAACAATAAATAATTTTTTCTTAACAATTGAAGTTCGGGGAAGAAAGAAAATGATTTATAAAGAGTAGCCTTGTTGTGCTTCCTTACCATGCAGATCAATATCTTAGCTCCACTTTTTTTGGACCCTGAAATAAGTTGGAAAATTCATCATTGGTACTTTAGAGTTTAACACTTAGGGAAAAAAAAAGTGGTTTTGTGCAACCATATCTGGAATTCCAGTTTACCAATAAAACATGCAGAGTGAAGAATATTTTCTTCTTTTGATTCCTGTACATAAGTGAGGAACTCTACACAAGTTCTTTACATTTTGGCAGACTTATGCATATAAAATAGGCTACTTGGATTATAAATTCAGGTTATAATCCAGATTATAAATTTTCTCCTGGCTGGTACTGTGGCTCTGTAGCAGTGAAGTAGTCTTCCAAGAAGGACTGGATATATTCAAATGTTGGTCTCTCATCAGGGTCTTTCTTCCAACAAAGATTCATCAATTCATGGAGAGATTCTGGACAGCCCTGAGGGCAGGGCATCCTGTATCCACGTTCTACCTGTTCCAGCACTTCACGGTTTACCATACCTAACACACAAGATTCAAACATTAAAACAAAACAAAACAAAACAAAAACCTAAAAACATGATCCTATTACTAGCAGAACAGAACAAATCCCCTAACCACAAGCTATTTATCAAGGTATGTTACGTTTATTCAATAAAAGATTCTTTCAGTGAAGAAATACAACTTAGACATCAGAGTATATCAAGAGAAACTTAGGAAAGGTAATCTATATTTCAACATGTCCCAATTTTAATTCTGCATGAAATTTTATTTTAACACTAATTTCTTCAAAAGTTAATTCCATTTGGTTAATGAGAATTTAGGGTACCATTTTGAGGTATGGATAATTTCTGACATAATATTTAATAATGATCCTACCTTTGGCACACTTTGAAGAATAGAGGCAAGATGATGTTGGACGAACATTCAAGTAGGAATTCAAAGAATTCCAGTCCTGGTTCTGCTAAACATACTGACTACATAACTATACTGAGACACTTCCCTGAAAAAGTTCTCCTTATCTCATAAAACTGTTTGACTTTCTGCATGTTACTACACACAGTTCCTTTCTTTCACTCTTTTGTAAACTTCCCTCTTCCACCACTGGCAGCGCACCCTGCACTGTCACAGGCCAGTTGTCTCACCAAGTCAGCAAACCCATCATTCCTCCTATCTCCCTTATCACCTTTCCTTTCCTGCCTGTCTACAAGGCAGGCTGTCCCTCATACCTTCTGCAATCTTAAACTGACCATCAGTAAAGAGATTTTTCATAGACTATGATTCCCTTAGAACAATGTCATGAGATTAAATCATTTCTATTTTTTGTTATATTTCTAAGGAACAAGTGATTCTTCAAAAAACTTTTTAAAAAAATATTAAAAGATACTGCATAACTATTATTCTGGAGCCTGACATTGAAGTTTTTGGTGCTTTTATCT
This sequence comes from Sciurus vulgaris, assembly GCF_902686455.1. Classification (NCBI taxonomy): domain Eukaryota; kingdom Metazoa; phylum Chordata; class Mammalia; order Rodentia; family Sciuridae; genus Sciurus; species Sciurus vulgaris. The sequence continues at coordinate 46,975,464 of NC_136474.1, read as the reverse complement.
AAGTAAGCAGTATTATATCTCAATAACTGAAATCCACTATATTTTACCCACCACAGAAATACAAGCAGAAGTTGTGTGGGAGGAGAAAAGGAGCAAGGTGCTAAACTTTCAATGAGGGCTTACTTACAATTCATGAATTTCCCCCCATTCTCTGCCTTTTCTTTTCTTTCACGCTTAACATACTGTCAAGATTAATCAATCTAAATAAGCCTAAACTGCAAAGTAACTTTTAATTACCATAATTCTTTTGTTGTGTTGCTTGTTGTTGTGTGCTGGAGAGTGACCCAGGGCCCTACTCATGCTAAGCCTGTATTCTTTTTTAAAATTTTTTTTATTTTACCATTGTATTTTTAAAATTTATTTTTATTGTAATAAATGGGATACATGTTGTTTCAGTTGTACATGGAGTAACAGCATACCATTTGTATTAATATATTTGCATAGAGTAATGATGTTGATTCATTCCGTTATTTTTCCCTCCCCCCCACCCCTCCCACCTCTCTTTTCCCTCTATACAGTCCCTCCTTCCTCCATTCTTGTCCCCCCCCCCCCATTCAGTGTCATCATCTGTTTATCAGTGAGATCATTTCTCTTGGATTTTTGAGAATGGCTTATCTCACTTAACATGATATTCTCCAATTTCATCCATTTGCCTGCAAATGCCATAATTTCATTATTCTTTATAGCTGAGTAATATTCCATTGTATATATACATACACCACAGTTTCTTTATCCATTCATCAACTGAAGGACATCTAGGTTGGTTCCACAATCTGGCTATTGTGAATTGAGCTGCTATGAACATTGATGTGGCTGTATCTCTGTAGTGTGCTGATTTTAAGTCCTTTGGGTATAGGCCAAGGAGTGGGATAGCTGGGTCACATGGTAGGTCCATTCCAAGTTTTCTAAGGAATCTCCACACTGCTTTCCAGAGTGGCTGCACTAATTTGCAGCCCCACCAGCAATGTATGAGTGTACCTTTTTCCCCACATCCTCACCAACACCTGTTGTTGTTTGTATTCTTGATAATCACCATTCTAATTGGGGTGAGATGGAATCTTAGTGTAGTTTTGATTTGCATTTCTCTTATTACTAAAGATGCTGAACATTTTTTCATAAATCTGTTGATTGCTTGTAGATCTTCTGTGAAGTGTCTGTTCATTTCCTTAGCCCATTTGTTGATTGGGTTATTTGTATTCTTGGTGTAGAGTGTTTTGAGTTCTTTATAGATTCTGGAAATTAGTGCTCTATCTGAAGTATGAGTGGCAAAGATATTCTCCCACTCTGTTGGCTCTCTCTTTGCATTGCTGATCGTTTCCTTTGCTGAGAGAAAGCTATTTAGTTTGAATCTATCCCAGTTATTGATTCTTGCTTTTATTTCTTGTGCTATGGGAGTCCTGATAAGGAAGTCTGATCCTAAGCCAACAAGGTGAAGATTTGGACCTACTTTTTCTTCTATAAGATGCAGGGTCTCTGGTCTGATTTCAAGGTCCTTGATCCATTGTGAGTTGAGTTTTGTGCAGGATGAGAGATTGGGGTTTAGTTTCATTCTGTTGCATACGGATTTCCAGTTTCCCCAGCACCATTTGTTGAAGAGGCTATCTTTTCTCCATTGCATATTTTTGGCCCCTTTGTCTACTATGAGAAAATTGTATTTATTTGGGTTTGTGTCCGTGTCCTCTATTCTGTACCATTGATCTACCTGTCTATTTTGGTGCCAATACCATGCTGTTTTTGTTACTATTGCTTTGTAGTACAGTTGAAGTTCTGGTATTGCGATACCCCCTGCTTCACTCTGCCTGCTAAGGATTGCTTTAGCTATTCTGGGTTTCCAGATGAATTTCATGATTGCTTGCTCTATTTCTGTGAGGTACGTCATTGGGATTTTAATTGGAATTGCATTGAGTCTGTATAGCACTTTTGGTAGTATGGCCATTTTGACAATATTAATTCTGCCTATCCAAGAACATGGGAGATCTTTCCATTAAGGTCTTCCTTAAGAAATTAAGGTCTTCCTTAATTTCTTTCTTCAGTGTTTTGTAGTTTTCATTGCAGAGATCTTTTACCTCTTTGGTTAGATTGATACCCAAGTATTTTATTTTTTTGAGGCTATTGCAAATGGAGTTGTTTTCCTCATTTCCCTTTCAGCTGTTTCATCGCTTGCGTATAAAAATGCTGTAAATTTATGCGTGTTGATTTTACAGCCTGCTATTTTGCTGAATTTATTGATGAGGTCTAGAAGTTTTCTGGAGGAGGTTTTTGGATCCTCTAAATATAGAATCATGTCATCCGCAAATAGTGACAGCTTAAGTTCCTCTTTTCCTATTCGTATCCCTTTGATTTCTTTAGTTTGCCTAATTGCTCTGGATAGAGTTTCGAGGACAATGTTGAATAGAAGTGGTGAAAGAGGACATCCCTGTCTTGTTCCCGTTTTTAAAGGGAATGGTTTCAGTTTTTCTCCATTAAGAATGATGTTGGCCATGGGCTTAGCATAAATAGCCTTTACAATGTTCAGGTATGTTCCTACTATCCCTATTTTTTCTAGTGTTTTGAGCATGAAGGGGTGTTGTATTTTGTCAAATGCTTTTTCTGTGTCAATTGAAATAACCATATGATTCTTATCCTTAAGTCTATTGATATGATGGATTACATTTATTGATTTATGAATGTTGAACCATGCTTGCATTCCAGGAATGAACCCCACTTGATCGTGGTACACAATTTTCTTGATATGTTTTTGGATACGGTTTGCCAATATTTTGTTAAGGATCTTTGCATCTATATTCATCAAGGATATTGGTCTAGAATTTTCTTTCCTTGATGTGTCTTTTCCTGGTTTGGGTATGAGGGTGATATTAGCTTCATAGAATGAGTTCGGTAGGGTACCCTCCTTCTCTATTTCCTGGAATACTTTGAGAAGTATTGGAATGAGTTCTTCTTTCAAGGTCTTGTAGAACTCGGCTGAGAATCTGTCTGGTCCTGGGCTTTTCTTGGATGGTAGATTTTTAATGGCTTCTTCTATTTCATTGCTTGACATTGATCTGTTTAAATCATGTATGTCCTCCTGGTTCAGTTTGGGAGGAGCATATGTCTCTAGAAATTTGTCAATGTCTTCGGTACTTTCTATTTTGTTGGAATACAGATTTTCAAAGTAGCTTCTCATTATGTTCTGTATCTCAGTGGTGTCTGTCATGATATTTCCTTTTGCATCATGTATTTTAGTAATTTGAGTCTTCTCTCTCCTTCTCTTTGTTAGTGTAGCTAAGGGTTTATCTATTTTGTTTACTTTCTCAAAGAACCAACTTTTTGTTATGTCAATTTTTTGAATAGTTTCTTTTGTTTCAATTTCATTGATTTCAGCTCTGATTTTAATTATTTCCTGTCTTCTACTACTTTTGCTGTTATTCTGTTCTTCTTTTTCTAGGGCTTTGAGCTGTAATGTTAGGTCATTTAATTGTTGACTTTTCATTCTTTTCTGGAATGTGCTCCATGCAATGAATTTTCCTCTTAGTACCACTTTCATAGTGTCCCAGAGATTTTGATATGTTGTATCATCGTTCTCATTGACCCCTAAGAATTTTTTAATCTCCTCCCTGATGTTTTTTATTATCCATGTTTCATTCAGTAGCATATCATTTAGTCTCCACGTGTTGGAGTAATTTCCTTTTTTTACTTTGTCATTGATTTCTACTCTCAGTCCATTATGATCTGATAGAACACAAGGCAGTATCTCTATTTTTTTGCATTTCCTAAGGGCTGCTTTGTGGCATAACATATGGTCTATTTTCGAGAAGGTTCCATGTGCTGCTGAGAAGAAAGTGAATCTGCTCGTTGATGGATGGAATATTCTATATATGTCTATTAAGTCTAGGTTATTGATTGTGTTATTGAGTTCTATGGTTTCTTTGGTTGGATTTTGTTTGGAAGATCTATCAAGTGGTGACAGCGGTGTGTTAAAGTCACCCAGAATTGTTGTGTTGTGCTCTATGTGTTTCTTGAAATTGAGAAGGATTTGTTTGATGTACAGGGATGCACCATTGTTTGGGGCATAAATATTTATTATCATTGTGTCTCCCTGATTTATGGTTCCCTTAAGCAGTATGAAATGTCCTTCTTTATCCCTTCTGACTAACTTTGGCTTGAAGTCCACTTTATCTGATATAAGGATGGAAACCCCCACTTTTTTACTGAGTCCATGTGCGTGGAAGGTTTTTTCCCATCCTTTCACCTTTAGTCTGTGGATGTCTTTTTCTATGAGATGAGTCTCTTGCAGGCAGCATATTGTTGGGTCTTTCTTTTTAATCCATTCTGCCAGTCTATGTCTTTTGATTGATGAGTTTAGGCCATTAACGTTCAGGATTATTTTTGAGAAATGATTTGTATTTCCAGTCATTTGGCTTATTTTTGGTTTTTAAGTTGGCTTGGTTTCTCCTTTGAGTGTTTTTTTCTCTAAGGTAGTTCCTCCCTTTGCTGACCTCCATTGTTGTTTTTCATTTACTCCTCATGGAATATTTTGTTGAGAACATTCTGTAGAGCAGGCTTTCTTTTTGTAAATTCTTTTAACTTTTGTTTATCATGGAAGGATTTTATTTCGTCTTCAAATCTGAAGGTTAGTTTTGCTGGGTATAGGATTCTTGGTTGGCAACTATGTTCTTTCAGAGCTTGAAATATGTTGGTCCAGGCCCTTCTAGCTTTTAGAGTCTGGGTGGAGAAGTCTGCTGCTATCTGTATTGGTCTCCCCCTATATGTAATCTGATGCTTTTCTCTCACAGCCTTCAAAATCCTATCTTTATTTTGAATGTTAGGCATTTTCATTATAATGTGCCTTGGTGTGGATCTGTTGGGATTCTGTGCATTTGGTGTTCTGTAAGCCTCTTGTATTTGATTTTCCATTTCATTCTTCAGGTTTGGGAAATTTTCTGATATTATTTCATTGAATAGGTTGTTCATTCCTTTGGTTTGTATCTCTGTGCCTTCCTCAATCCCAATCATTCTTAAATTTGGTCTTTTCATGATGTCCCATAGTTCTTGGAGATTCTGTTCATGATTTCTTACCACCTTTTCTGTTTGGGTGACTTTATTTTCAAGATTAAATATTTTGTCTTCATTGTCTGAGTTAAGCATGTATTCTTAACACCAAGTTATACCCCCAGTCCTAATTATCAACAAACTTTTTCATTAAAAACTTTACCCTTCAGAATTTTCCGACAATCACAACTAATGAATTATTTTATGACAATAGTTACATGAAAAAATATGGCAGAAATGGCCTCTAATAAAAATACTATCTTCAGGAAGAGATTTCTGTAAAGGAACTTCTGAATTTCAGAATGAAATACAACTCCCTGAGCATAGCAGAAAGTTCTTTCTTCCCCATTCCTCAGGAAAAAAGGAGACAGGAAGATTCTAAGATTATTAATACTTAAGATCAAGTGGCAAATATTTAGTACTTTGTCAATAAATTTAAATATTTCATACTTGTTTGCATTTGCCAAGGTTTATTACTGTCCCCAAAGACTAGCAAATAAGCTGACTTTACAATGGACAGCCTGCTTTGAGAAGAGCCTGCAGTGGATGGGTCTGTGCTACATGTGAACCTTCTTCAAACCATCCAAGATAATGATGCTTATATAGTGTCTTTTGCTTCTTTAAAGGCTGGTGGGCTGGGGGTTGGAGATGTAGCTCCGTGGTAGGGAATGTGCTCAGCATGTTCAACAAAACTGGAGGCCAATCCCAAGCACTGCTGGAAAAACAACAATCTAAAAATTGTATCTGGATTTTTGTCTGAACATTTAATTTAACCAAGATATCCCAAACATATTAATTTTTGTATTATATATTTTACAGCTTTGTAGTTAGCTGCAAACTCATTTTGGATTTTCATGCTTCCCTTTTGAATTGACCCTCTTTCTCATTATGAATGTTTCTTTCGTCTCTACTAATCTCTTGCGTTAAAGTCTACTGCTTGCAGGCTTTCTTTTGCTTATTAGCATTTGCATAGTGTAACTTTTTCCACCCTTTTAATTTCAATCATTTTGTATACCTTAAAGTAGTCTCTTAGAAATAGTATGACAGCATTTATGTGTATTTATTTAAAATCCAGTCTTATCCTTTAATTGTAATGTTTAGTGTACTTACAAGTTATGTAATTATGGATACAGGTGGTTTTAACTCCACCATTCTGTTACTTATTTACTATTTGTCCCTTCTATTTTTTTTTTCCCCCTCTCTTGTCATTTTGAGCAAGCAAGCATTTTTCATATTCCCTCCCCCCCACCCCCCACAGCTTTGGTTTGGTGCTAGGAATTGAACCCAAGGCTTGGTGCATGCTAATAGCACTCTGTTACACTCTAATCTTTGTCCTAGATTTTTATTTTACCTTTTCTTATTTAGTGGTCATTATCAAGATAACATTTCCTTGGTTTATTATTCTTGAAATAAATACTTTGATGCTTTCCAAACAATGAAAGTAACAGTTACATGTTACTCCTTTACCTCTGGCCCACCCCACTGTCCTTTTTGTCACAGAATTTATTTTTTTATGCATTATAAAATCAGACACTTTTATTGATGTTTTAGATCAGCAGTTTTCCCAAGTACTTTAAAGACATAATTTCATTCTTTCCTGGTTTCCATATCATGAGGAACAGTTAGCTAACTGCTGTTCCTGTGTAGATAATATACCAAACTTTTCTATGGCTATTTGGTTTTGATTTTTTAAATTTGACCATGATATGACTGCTTGAAGTTCACTGAGTTTCTTCTTATTTATCCTGCTTGAGGATCACTAAGTTCATTAAATTTGTGAGATGGATCACCCCCCTGCTTCCTGCTATCAGATTTATGAAGTTTTTGGCTATTACTTTTTCAAATATTGCTGTTCTACTTTTTCCTCTCATCTCCTTCTGGGGCTCCAATTACATACAAATTAGACCTGATATTTCACTGTGCCCCACTTCATATCATTCATTCTGTTTTTTCCAAGCAGTTTATTTATGCATTACTTAGGATATTTGATATTAATGTACCTTCAAATCCACGAATCTTATCTTCTATGTCCATCTAATGTATTGTGTGTGTGTTTTTTAAGAATTTAACCTTCATTTATTGTTTGTTTTTATTTGGTGCTGAGGATAGAACCCAGAGTGCCTCACTCATGCTAGGCAAGCGCTCTACCACTGAGCTACAATCCCAGCCCTAATGTGCTTTTAATTTCACATAAACAGTACTGAAATTTCCATTTCAGTCTATATATATTCCAAATGAAACTACTTAGCATGCTGTAATTTTTCCTCCAACCACATTTGTAGATATGGAATATACGGAGCTATATTTTTATCTAGTGTTATGATTTTACCAACAATACTGATGAAATGAGAGAAAGGCAAAGGACAATTGTAAATGTAAGGGAGAGATTATACTGCTTGACCATGAAATTTAAGAGGTAGGTACAGGTGGTAGAATCAATGGATTGAATATGCTGGTACTATGAAGAAACTGCTAGGCAGAGGCAGCTAGGAAGATGCAAAGTGATAGTAGATATATGAAACTCCAATTGAGAGGGGTGCAGTTACTGGTTATGTTAAACCTTTAAGGTATGAGTGATGACGAGATTACAGAGGAGGAGAGTTTAAGCTGCAAGAGACCAGGGTAACTGACATATGTATTAAGATGGCCATGAATTAAGGCAGGAATGGAGTCTTATTGGAAAGAGTGATAGGGAGTCAGTGTTAAATGAGGAGAACTTGAATGGTATCAGCGAATAATGGCAAAAAGGGAAAAGTGGGAGGTAAAATTTGATGGCATTAGATCTAAAATAGGAGGTATTAGGGAGGAGGAATATATACGTAAAACCCATAGGATTGGCACAGCAGTTTTTCCTGGAATGCATTTTATATGCTTTCACTTTCCTCAACTATTAGAATACTTCAGTAGAAAAGTTTGAGAGGTAACAGACTAAACAAATAATTTAATTGTAGCTGAATTTCAAGTAGGCTAATATTTCTTCTTACCCCAAAAGCTATATAAATGTCTTATTTTTGAGAGGAAGACAGGGCAAATATATATTACAAAAATATACCAATCACACTAATAGAAAAGAACAGTTACTTGGTGGGGAGTGGTAGTAGGATGTTTGTGATATGCTTCTAATCTAAGAGAATAGTATGGATAATGGGCCCTTTTGGAAAACATCCTAAGGAGAAAGCTGAGATTAACATCAGGAACATCTCCCCTACCCCACCTCAGGATTGTGGCTCTTATTGGCTGCTGTCTATCCAATGCCTAAATAAAGAGAAGGAGACTGGAAAAGGAGAAATAAAGCCCCTCCCTTCATGTTTCAGCTCCTAATAAACCGTTAAAAATCACTGATGGGCTAGCATGATGGCACATGCCTATAATCTAAGAGGTCTGGAAGGCTGAGGCAGTAAGTGACTTAGGGAGATTCTGTCTCAAAATAAAAAATAAAAGGGCTGGGGATGTGGCTCAGTGGTTAAGCACCACTGAGTTTAATCCTAGGTTTAAAAAAAAAAAAGTCACCGATGGGATAACCAAGAGCTAATAAAATGCAAACTTACCTGGATATGGCACTCTCCCCTTAGTTACCAATTCTGTCTGTAGAATTCCAAATGACCACACATCAGACTTTATTGTAAATCGACCATAAAGTGCAGCTTCAGGAGCAGTCCATTTGATTGGAAATTTTGCACCTAAAACCATATTGGCGATCTCATTTAACTGTTTATTAAAAATCTATTTGTATAAATATAGTATAAGCAATGCCAAACCTTTGACTAGCCTTACTATATACATCATCAGTGTCAAATTCTTCCAACAAAAGAATATATATGGGAAAGTCCTTAATTTTAAAATTTATATTAAAATGAATCACATTTCTTCCTTATAGGACATTAAATGATTAAAAAAAGAAAGTTGGTGGAACAGACCATCATTCAAGAAAACAGAGGTAGAGGCTCTAGTAGGCCAAAAATATGGATCATAAAATCTATAACTTTTAAGTTCAGTCTGGCTCCCAGCAGTTCTTCTAAATTGTGCTGATTAGGGCATATTTTATTGGATTCTAATGGCTACTGGTTTTCAACCATAGTTTCTTTTCAATTTTACAATACAGTTCTGGAAAAATTTTATTGTGCCATCACTCTTAAAAGCCCACATTAATTTCCTCAAATATTTAGTGTATTCTTTTATGCATAGGCATTATACTAGTCAATATGTGTACATAAAAACATGAATTTATACACTTATAATGTTAATAAGATTATAGGTGTCTTGAAGTTATTTACACATATATGTATATAATGGTATAAAATAAGCTCTTTAGATTGTCTGACAAAGAGAAGATCAGTTTTCACTGGCACAATAACAAGGTTTTATTTAAAAAGTGAAAGTTAAAGTAAGCCTTTATTAAACAAATGGTTAGGATTTTATACAAAAAGATTACAGAAAAATAGAGAGACATTCCAGCTGGACATAACTGCACAAAGGGATGGAGGCTGAAAAGCAAGTGTGGTCGAATCAGTGTTTCTTACCCTTGGCAATACTAACCACTTTGGCCTGATATGATAGTTCTTTGTTGCTGTTGCTGGATGTGGGGGTCAGGGACCCTGTGCAGTACAAGATGTTTAGCAGTATGCCTGGCCTCTACCCACTGGATGTCAATAGCAGCCTCCACATTATAACAGCCAAAAATGTCTCTAGACATTGTTGGATGTCTCCTGGCTAGGGAGCTATTGTCTCTAATTGAGAACCTCTGATCTAAGGCAAGAGTTCCACAATTCATGAAGTTTGTTTAAAAAATGAAATTAAAAAACATTTATTTGTTGATGTGCTAAAGGATGTAAAAAAGCTATTATTAACTATACTTTAAATGCAAATAATACCTAGCTAAGTCCTTCCTTGCAGGAAATAACTATCAAAAAAATCACAGTAGTATTTATTACATATAATTTTATGAATAAAATCAATGTTTTTGTGACTCTTCTGAGAGGACCTAGAATTATTCTTACTCTACAAAATCCTATATACTGAAGTATGTTAAGTGAGAAAAAACATAGGACATTAGGTTACAAGCATTTAAATAAAAGTAATTTTACCTTGTCTTGCCGTGTATTCATTGTCTTCAATTAACCTTGCTAAACCAAAATCTGCTATTTTACACACAAGATTTTCTCCTACAAGAATATTAGCAGCCCGAAGATCTCGGTGAATATAGTTCATTCTTTCAATATATGCCATACCATCGGCAATCTTGGAAGAAAAAAAACAGGCACATACAAAACATGATGCAGAGGGAACCAGGGAGAAGACAATTCTGGTTAATGTTTTAACAGATCACTGAAAAATCATATATCTCAAAAGGAGATGATAGTAACAGGCATTGTTAGGAGGAGATAAGAGGAAAAATAGAAACACTGTAATAAAAAGGCAGACTAACTTCAGTTTTCGAAAAATGGACACATCCCCAGCACCACCAAAAAAAACCAAACCAAAACAAAAAAACCCTAACACCTATTTTAAAGCTTTTCAGCCACCTAGTATATCTAGTAACCATTAGCAGCTTAATGTCCTAATGTCTTCCTGACTGTGGTTGGGAGATAAGTCACAGAGTTATTTAGAACTTCTGGACAGAAGTCTATCAAAGCCCACATCTGGCACAACCTAAGATGTCCTGGTATTAAGCACTGAGGTGGAGAACAGCAAACCTGAGCTTGCAGGATAAGGTGGCCTGTTTTTGTATTGCCTGAGAACTAAAAATGGTTTTTACATTTTTAAATGGTTATAAAAAAGAGGAGGATGAGGTCTGACAGAGATTGTATGTGGTTCCCAAAACCTAAAATATGTACCTGGCTTAAAAAAAAGAAAAAAGGCTCAGACACTACCAGAGCACCTAGGAGTTTTTACCTCATGGCCTGGCATATGCCTGTGTTATATATATATAGCTCCTCTGTATTAAGTTCCTCTAAACTGCCAGATTCTGTGGCCATGTGGAAGCTCACTGAGAAGTAAAAGCTGCAAAACCAGTATGTCAATTGAGTTCAATAAAAGGCTCCTCAAACACCTATAACACACCTAAAATAGAAAATTTACACTTGAAAACAAAAAATTCAGGAGTAAAAAAAGATTCTTTTTTTTTTTTTGGTACCAAGGATTGAACTCAGGAGTGCATATTAACCACTGAGCTATATCCCCAGTTCTTTTTATTTATTTTTTATATTGACACTGGGTCTTGCTAAGTTGTTGAGGCTGGCTTTAAACTTGTGATCCTCCTGCCTCAGTCTCTTGAGTCACTGGGATTATAGTGTGCACCACTCCACCTCGCCTAAAAAGACTCATTCTTATATTATCTTAATTCTTGTTCAGGACCACAGTAAATAAAAAAAATTCAGCAAACACTTAAGATTTCTAATATTTTCTTTGGAAGAATACTCATCCATTTTACTTTTCTTGCTTTTTTTTTTTTTTTTTTTTTTTTGGTACTGGAGATTGAACCCGGGGCAGTTTACCACTGAGCTACATCCCTAAGCCCTTTTTTCATTTTGAGTTTCACTAAATTGCTTGAGACCGACCCTGAACTTGTAATCTTCCTGCCTCAGCCTTGGAAGTTACTGGGATTTCAGGCATGAGCTACCATGCCTGGCCATTTTAATTTCTTAAATTTATCTGTTGAAATACAAATACATATAGATTTATATTTGTGAAAACACTTCCTAAAAGGTCATATATGCAATAGCACTGAACTGAGAGTTCTATATCTAGCTCTAATATTGGTACTGCTATGAACATGTTATGTGAATTTTAGATACCTCTGGTCTTCAGATACTACATTATTTCTAATACTAGGACCTCACACTGGATTATCTCCAATGCTCCTTCTAATTCCTTTACTTCTCTACATAAACCATTTTATTTGGGTAAGATTATTCTACATTTTAAACATTAATTTTTAATTCAAATTGATACAATTATATGCAAATACCTGAGCAGCCATATCAACCAGTTGTGGAAGCTTCAAATATTTTCCATCTCCTTCCTTAAGGAAATCTAATAAACTTCCTGTAAGAGACAGCGAAATATTCATGTAAATTAAGCAAATCTTACATTGAAATTGAAATAAATATTCCTCTACCCCCAAATCACCAAACTCTTAACAAAACTACTCGATATTTCATTTAGAAAACAAAAAGATTACTTTTGTGGTTTTGGAATTTCTGAATAATTATCTCAAAGATTCTAGAAGTGATCCCTAAACTGAAATTTATTATCTCTTGATAACACATGAAAAAAGGAAAGATATACCATTTTCCCTTTCCCAACAGAAAATGTCATCAGATTAGAATCATTCTTTCCTGCTTTGATCAAGATCAAAATATCTTTTATATCAAAAGATATATAATTTTAAGTCTATCTGAATCAAGAATTCAGATATTTGGGAATATCCTGGGGTGATTAAAACTAAATAAAGGCAGCTAAATAAGCTGATGTGGAAGTGCTGGCCTGAACAATGTCTCTTAATTTTAAGAAAGTACCATGGAATAGCAAAATAGTATGAATACAGCAAAGTGAAAAGGCAGGAAGAAAAGTCTGCTGTCCTCCTATTACTAGTGAATACATATCACATGCTTGAATTTAATCAAGAGAAACCATCAGACAAATTCAAATTAAGGTTTATTTTATAAAACATAAAATTGGGGGCTGGGGAGATAGCTCAGTTGGTAGAGTGCTTGCCTTGTAAGCACAAGGCCCTGGGTTCGATCCCCAGCACCCAAAAAACAACAACAAAAAACATAAAATTGGATTGTTTTCTTAAATGACAATGCTGTGAAAGACAAAGTCAGGGGAATGGCTCCAAGTTAAAGGAGACAACCACATGTAACATTTGGCCATGGATTGGCTACTATCAGGTAAGTATAGCTGGTGAACTGGCTAGGAAAATAGGGAAACCAAATTCCAGGTGAATAAAATAACAAGAACAAAAGTCATAGTTAGGGCTGGAAGTATAGTTCAGTGGTAGAGCATATGCTTAGAATGTTTGAAGTGCTTGGCTTGATCCATAGCACAAAAGCAATCATGGAAACAAGGAATGAAAAATCTATCTGTACAAAACAGGGGGCTTATGCTGGAACACATAAGGCAATGAGCTTGGATGTATTATAGGGGCCAACTGCTAAACTAAAAACCAAAATGGGGAATTACTAAGTTTTAAAACTCGAAAGGACTTTTGTTATCTTGTATTCTTAACCTCTCATCTAAAAAATAATCCTAAATTAGTGATCTGACAGCACAAATTCTACCATGTTCTCCCAATTAAATAATTCTGAAAATAATACACAGAGTTAAATGGACCATTAGCTTTACTTCCATTATATCTCTCACGCTAGCAATGTCTTGATTTAAATTTCCTCTTTGTCCCTTTCTTGTTTCTCTTCTAGCTCTACCAGAGTACTCTTTGAAAAGGTATACTTAGAAGCTGTTTACAGTAGAAATTCTTTCCAAAGAGAGCCTTGAATTATGGGGCTATAGCACTTAATAGGCTATGTCAATTGGTTTCAGTCCCTTTTGAGGGAAAAAATAAATTCCTATAGCAAATGTGTAGCTTGTAGCTGGCCCTGTTACCACTAGAGGGAACTATATCATTGGTCAAGGTAAACTACTGGAGAGGGTGACATACCATGCCTTTATTTAGTCTGATTTAAGAGAGTAAAAAAATGAAATAACTTAAAAAAATAGATCGAATTCAAAATGGGTAAAAACTGAGCCAGTAAGCATGCTTGCAGACTTACTGGTCCCTCTCTAAAGCACAACTTTCTTTTTCTCCTGGCCCTAACTAGCTCTGTTACTGAAGATCTCAATTGTGCTGTGTTTGAGAGATGGAGAAGCTGTAGTTGACAGAAGGGGCGAAAAGAAGCTTCTAGGAGTCCTGAGTATACAGACTATATTTACATTGAAACAAATTTCCCGCACCTTTTTTTTTTTGCTTTAGTACTGCCTAAATGATATTAAATGATTTTATCATTTTAATTCAGTTTGTATACTTCCCTGTTAATTCCCTGTTTAATTCAGTTTGTTCACTTCCCTGGTTATTTCATTTCCTTTAGTCAAAACTACTTTCAAAATAAACTCAGCCTGCCTAATTCTCCTTTTAAAGTTTGTAAAATCCTCTAGAATAACAGGGTCTAAGCACAATTTCACTGAACAAAGTGTCACATTTTGATGGGCATGGTGGCACATGCCTGTAATCCTAGCAACTTGGGAGGCTGAGGCAGAAAGATGTCAAGTTTGAGGCCAGTTTGACAACTTAGTGAGACCTTGTCTCAATAAAAAATTAGAAAAATTAAAAAAAAAAGAAAAGAAAAGAAAGAAAAGGAAAAAACAGTGGGGAGGTTGGGGATATAATTTTAGTGGTAGAGCACTCCTGAGTTCAATCCCCAGACAAGTAAAAGACAACAAAAAACACTAAAATGTCCCATTTCTTTTCAAATGCCCCCCCAAATAATCATAAATTAGAAAGTATTATACAAAAAACTGTATGTATAAAAACCAAAATGAAGAATTATTTTTTTAAAGAAGTAACCAACATGAATATTCTAAGAGATACTAGTATATACATACCTTTTGACATAAATTCAGTGACAATGTAAATTGGTTCTTCAGAAACAACAGCATATAGTGGAACAAGTTTATCATGCCTTAACTTTTTCATTATCTGAGCTTCTTGAAGAAAAGCTTCTGGCATCATTGTACCTGGTTTTAATGTTTTGATTGCTACTTTTGTGGTTCCATTCCATGTTCCTAGAGAAAAAAAAATACCTCTTACTATTTTAATCAATATTTTAAGGGATTTTAAAACAAATTTCAATGAACAGCAGTTATCTTAAACATTTAACACACATATACATATTTTTTGTAATAAACAGTGTCACTTTAATCTGTGGCCAAAAATTGACAAAAACCAAAAATTCAGGCTTCTTACCCATCCATACTTCACCAAAACATCCTTGTCCTAATTTAACCTCTAGTCGCAAAGATTCTCGAGGGATTTCCCAAGCATCCTTTGCTAGACCTTGAGTCTGGGGTTTCACAGTTGGACACACAGTTGTTAATTTGTGGCATAAACCATCAGCATGTTCTAGATAAATGAATAAAACTACACTGTAAAATGAATTATATACAAAAATTAAGGTACATATAGAGTATATAAATGCTTTAAAAAGTTTTATAAATTGTAGAAAAACTAAATGTCATCAATTTTACCTTTAAAAACAAAAAGAAAGTTGTCTATAAGAAGCAAAACAAAAATCGTGCATAAGAAATTAAACATTTTGGGCTGGGGTTGTAGCTTAGTGGTAGAGTGCTTGCCTAGGGTACTGGGTTCGATTCTCAGTACTGCGTGTGTGTGTGTGTGTGTGTGTGTGTGTGTGTGTGTATACTTCATCCCAATCACGAATAGAAAGGGAATAAGCACCTGGGGGGCAGAGAATGAACACATTATATCTTTCCCAAAATACCACCCAAGAAAATTTTATACTTTTATTAATATAATAATAACCATACCTTTAGTGGTCCATCAACAACTAAAAATAATTAAAAAAAAACAAATGAAACATTTTGTTAAATATATTTTTATGTTACTGTTTACTGAATACTTATGCTCTAGTTCTTGTGTTAATTTGGCTTTTTATAACTCTCTAATAAAAAATGAGGCTCGGGAAATTTAGTAAACTTTCCCAACATCCCACAGTTAGTAAGTGATGGGATTCAAAGTCAGGTCTGTCTACCTTCAAAGTTCTGCTTTTGACTACTGGGATTTATTTAATCCCAAAGAGAATGTTATTTCTTTTTGCTTTGTTTTGGTTTTTCCTTTTTGGTACCACAGGCACTTTACCACTGAGTCACATCCCCAGGCTTTTTAAATTTTGAAACAGGATCTTGCTAAGTTGCTTAGGGCTGAGCTAAATTGCTGAGGCTGGCTTTGAACTTGCAATCCTCCTGCCTCAGCCTCCCAAATCACTGGGATTACAGGTATGCGCCACTGAGCCCAGCATTAATTTTTATATCTAATAAGCACCAATTTGTAAGACACTGAAATCAGGGAAGAAGTTCACTTAGTGGGCTGAATTTTCAATAAGGTAGTCACAAAGGCAGGGAACTCCAGATTCACAATGGTTTGGTTGTGCATCCTCCTTATATAATCTTTCTTATTGTAAACGAGACATGTTTCCTCCCATTCCCATCAAGCAACCACACAAACTCGAATTCTAAAAAGGGCAATTGTGTGTTGGCACTGCTTGGTAACATGTTTGATTGATGCCAAGATTGCTGGTTGACTTGGTAGACTAAGTTTATAGCTACCTGTCATTGAAGAAGATATTACCATGGAAACCTTCCCTCCTCCAGTACTAATCATTTTAAAGAGTTGGATGTATTTACATAATGAATTGATAATGAAAAACTCTGAGTCATAAGACTGCACAACTGAATATTTTCAAAGATCTTTAAAAGACAAGAATGTCTGTAGTTGCTACAGGTTAATCTTCTAGGATAAGAAAACATGTGTATCTTCAGACCAAATTTCACTGGGTTTATATTCTAGGAAATCTTAGAAGATCCAACCCCTAAAGGGGAAGGTAATCCAAGAGGATATGTGATATAGCTTTCTGTGTTAAATGTTTAGTTTTAGCTACTTAGTGTCCATAAATATTTGCTTTTATGTTTTTAATTTATTTTCATAATGTATTTGCACATTATAAAATGGAACTTCAAGGTAATCACTGTGCCAGTAAGATATATAATTTTCAATGACAATCTGATTTTAGCACCCTAGCCAATAACCCAATTCAGATACTAAGTACTACCTGTTCCTCATATTAACACAAGAATACTAACATTTAGGGGGCACATATTGTATATAAAGTAGTGTATTAAACCTGAAAAGAGATGAAGATATGTATTTTGACTTCATGCAAGAGAGCATGAGGAAATAAATTTTACCTGTGTAGTGTTTCACCAATTTCTGCAGAGTGTCAAATTGTGCTCTGGTTGTGATATAGTAGCCACCATTGTCAAGTTTCCTAATTTTGTAGTGTTTCACATTGTCACCCCTTACTTCATCCCAATCACGAATAGAAAGGGAATAAGCACCTGGGGGCAGAGAATGAACACTTATTATATCTTTCTCAAAATACCACCCAAGAAAATTTTATACTTTTATTAATATAATAATAACCATACCTTTAGTGGTTTCACTTTCTCTTACTAAGAATATACCTCGTTGATTGCCAGGATTCAAAAGTAATCTTTCAGCATCTTTTCTCCCCATTTTGCCAAAATACCATCTAGAAAAAAATTAATGATGTTTTGAGCTGGAAAGACTTGAAGGTTAGAAAAATTATAAACATGTATAAATAAGAGTGAAATGGGATAGGAAGGATGACAAAGAATAGCCACAGAACATGACTTAGGATATAGTAAAGCATAAATTTGTATTTATTAAATAAGAATTTACAAATATTGGTTAGAATATACTCTGATAGTATTTCCATGTATTGATTACTCAACATGTCACTGGAACTCTACCTGGAAGTCACAGATATAGCAAATGGAGAAAGATAGCAAATAAAAGATTTTTCTTGTCAGTGACATAGGGAGATATAGGTAGGAAGAACTGAAGTTTTTCTCTGGTAATATGTGATCACCTGTATTGGTAAGAAACAAGTATATCATACCCAAATTATGAGGAACTCTATAATTTTGCATGAGTTTGATTTAATAAAATTTAATGAATAAAAATGACAATCTCTGCTATGGAAGGACTTATAGAAGAGTGGAGAAGAAAAAAGGACAAAAATAACGAATGCTATAGTAAAAGAAGTGTTATTGAGGCAAATATTAATAAAAGCAAACAAGTATTGATAGAATACCTACTATATGTAAGACACTGTGTTAACTGTTGTAATATGAAAAATAGGTTATTATTTATGAATCCCAGATAAACTAGTTGGACCTAAAAGTAATACGGCACTGATACTTTTAACTTTTTAAAGAATAGAGTGTAGAACTCCCAAGTTAATATTTTACTTTGTTACTCTCTCCCCCTCCTTCCCTATATGTTGTGTGCATGTGTTCACATTTTCCCTTGAACCAATTGAAAGTTGCCAAAATGCTGAATCATTATCTTAAATACTTCAGTGTGTGCATTGTAGAAGACAAGAATACTCTCCTACATAACCACAATGCAAGTACCTAAATCAAGAAGTTAAACACTGATGCAATACTACTCTCTGAGGTAAATTTTTAAAGTAAGAAAGTCTGCAGAGCATTAGAAAGGGTTATATAATTTCAAAAAATAAGTGGAAAACTAAAAGAAAGACTAGGCATAACAGTATGATTAATTAAGATTTACTTACGATATTGCTCTCAGCAAATAATACATCATTAATTATGAATTCTCAAGTAACATCTATTAATGATACATTAGTTGTATTAAAATTGGTATGTAATTGTGTGTGTGTAAAATTGTGGCTAAGCAAAATGTACATTATAACATTTTTAAAATCAAAATAGTTAATAAAATATGAAGTACTGCCATACTCTTCTGCCTGAATGGAATCTGCAGGTGCTACATAATTGCTAGGGATGTAACCATTCTTTCCTGTAGCAATTGATCTTGCTTCCCACCAGTCTCCTTCCCTGCAATACATAAAACAACAATTACCACAAGGTAGACAGATTATTGCTCAAGGTATAATATATTGCACTGTTTTCTTATCCGAAGTAAATGAGAGGTCTTACTTTCACTTTTTACTGTGCATTCACATGATCAAGAATTAAAATCAAAAGAACATTTAAAAAATAAGTTACATGAATTAAGAAAATTAAGACTTAAGTAAAAGCATAAATGCATACTTCTACACTAAACAACAAACAAAACCCTAAGATACCACACATTAAAAATTCAGTTATAGTATCTTTTTTTTTTTTTTAACATGCTCATTTCCAGATCATCAATCTAAGACAATAAACTATACTGAACTAAGTAGTTTGGAAGAGAAATCTTTCAAAATTATTCATCTTTGGCTGAATTTTTTTTTAACAGTTTGAGATAATCTATATACCATAATACTCCCCAATTTAAGGTATACAATTTAGTGACTTTTAATATATTCATAGAGTTGTATAGCCATCACAGTAATAAATTTTAGAACATTTTACCACCACAAAAAGAAACCCCAATACCCATTAACAGTCACGTCCATCCCCTCCCACTACTGGTAGCCACTACATCTCTATGGATATGCCTATTGTGGGCATTTCATATAAATGAAATTATTTATGTAGTCTTTTGTGACTGGCTTCTTTCACTCAGCATGTTTTTTTTTCTCAAGGTTAATTTATGTTGTAGCATATATCAGCAGTCCCTTTTTTTTTTTTGATGCTTTTCTTTTTAACAGTACAAGAAATTGTAATGTTTTTGTTTTAGTCATTTTAGGAAAAAAATGATGAGACATGAACACCTCCATAGAAAAACAATTAACAATGAACCGTAATAAAAAACTGAATTTCTAGAATAATGTATATTTATAAAAATGTCATCTACAAATAACTCAATAAGGCTCAAATTAAATCACAATTCAGAATATGAGAATATGTGGTTTGTAGCATATAAACTTGACTTTTCCAAAAATAATATGAAAAGAACAAATATTAGTCTCTAATAAGGATGATGTACATGGCATTCATTACTCAAGATTAGACGTATTATTTAGACTGAAATTTTGTAAATGCTCAGTGATTTTGTACTCTAAAATTGAAATGGAAAATCTTTGATAATTCAAATATTTATAAACTCATACATTTGGTTTTTGGTTTTCTAGTATGTATTAAGTATGTTTAAATATACAAATCTCATATTTGATCCTGCTAAAGCAATCATGATTCATCTAAACTGAATACCTACTGAGTGATAGATGTAATTCAGGATGTGTAGAAAACAGGTAAAAAGACAGTCCTTACACTTAAAGAACTCAGTCTAGAGAGAGGTTTTTAAGTCTCAGCAGTAATGACACTTTGGGTTTGATAAATCTTTGCTGTGTGTAAAGTAGGATGTTCATCAATACCACTGGCCTCTACTCCTTAGATGACAGTAGCAGCACCCTGGTGACAACGAAAAATATATTCAGCCATTGCCAAATATCTCCTGGGTAATTTTGCTCCAGGTTGAGAACCACTGTTCTAAAAGAATGACAAGCTAAGTGATAAATTATAATGTTTGATGGGAGCTGTGACTGAAGTCTGCACAGAGCTCTATGTGAACACCTAATAGGAACATTTAATATGGCAGGGTATGTGAACTTAGCCAGGGAGGAAAGAAGAGAGAGAAAAAGGAAGGAGAATGGAGAAACAAGCAGTCACTCCAGAAAAATAATGTGTATGTGTGAAGAATGTGTGAAGGAATGGAAAGGGCAAGAAACTCCAGTGTACTCAGAAAATTCCACATAATTCAGTATGTCTGGTAGAATAAGAAAGGGTTTAAAGAAACACATAATAAATTCTCAATGAATGATGACTACTAATATTCTCCTTTTAACTTATGGCTACTAGTGGCTATTGAAGGATTTTAAAGCAGACATATTTTACATTCTGGAACAATGACTGGTAATAGATGGAAACAAGGATGAAGGGAAACATGACTAGAAGCAAAGAGACCATAAGTATATATTTCAAGAAGTTACAAGTGGTTTTTATGCTTGCTAATGAAATTATGGGATTTGTTTTCCAAAACAAGCACTGAATTTTCTATGTGGATCACTAAATGACAGAAAGTCTGAGAGTCACATAAGGAAAAAACAACTTAATTTGGTCTATTTGGGAGTACAAAGTTCCTTATTCAACTTTTTGCCTTTGTTTTTTAGGAAAAGCAGATCTTTAAATCATCTGGATACTTACATAGGAACACGGAATTTTTTTTATAAAAGATTTAAAATATATATACTTGCATATGTCCCCTCAGTAACTTTTCATTCTTAAGTCTTCACTCTTATGGCTGAATCACCAGCACAATTTGAAGAAGTGGTAACTTCTACAGGTAGTATTATGTCATGTGTCTCAAGGAACCAAGCCCAGGGATCAGAGACCCATGCCCTGCCATGCTTATCTTCAGATCATCAACTAGCTCAGAGGTTTCAAAGTAAAGACCAAATGTCTGTCCAAATTTCTCCCTCTCAAAATACAACACTTACGTATTGTTAATTATTTGAAATCTTTCACCCTTTTTAAATGAAAGATCTTCTGTAGTTCTAGCTTCATAATCATATAAGGCCACAAATATAGTAACACCACCTAGCAAAGGAAAAAAAGACCAGGATAAATTATATAAACTGACACAAAAGAGAAATAAAAAACGATTGCCAGCAAAAAAAAAAAAAAAAAAAAAAAAAAAAAAATTATGTATATATAATTTTCTCTCTAGTTTCCAGAATCTATTTTTAGAAGACTGGGGCTTCTAAAAGTTGGGGCTCTCAAGCAGCTGGAGTTTAAGGTAGTGAGAGGTTCTCTTAAGACTCTCCATTAAATCACTATATTTTACATATTCTAAAATTCTATAGACTCAGAGAAACAAATTTAATTTTGATTTCTGAAGCAATATCTCTGGTTTGAAAAGACAGTCAAATTCAAACCAATTCTTAGGAAGGAAGAGCACTAATGGAGCACTGTAGACTATTAGCAATGATCTCCTCAACTTCTTATAAACAATGGGTGAACATTTCCTCTATAATCATTAGTAGTGAGTTTTAGTGAGATTAATTTATTATATACTTACTTTAAAATAAAATTGTTGTTTGTCTTGGAAATTTAATGGCATGGTCAATATTAATTACATAGTATAAATTCCAAAAATAACTCATATTTAGCAACATGTGCAGATACTTGAGATGAGCACACTGAACAATCAAACTATTATATGCAAGCAAAACCAGGAACAATAGAACAGATGTATACAATATGCATGGCATGTCAAGTTTTTAAAATTATTTCAGGCAGGTATTCAGGCTAAAACTCCCATAATATATAATTCTTTGTTACTATATATATATTTATCACACATGACACAATGTTTTGAAACATGTATACATTGTGAAATGGCTAAATCAAGCTAATTAACATATGCACTGCTTCACATATTTCTCATTTTTTTTGTGGCAAGAAAACTTAAAAACTCTCTTAGCAAATTTAAATACATTGTTATTAACTGTGGTCACTAGGTTATACCAAAGACTTGAACTTATTCCTTCACTCCACCTGAAACTTTGTATCCTGTTTTATTTTTTGCAGTACTAGAGATCAAACCCAGGACACCCCACATGCGAGGCAAGTGCTCTTATCACTGAGTGCTGTCCCAACATATTCTTAGTTTCGGTATTTATTTTACTCACTATAATTCCATTGAGCTGGCAAAAAACAATGATTAGTTTATATCCATCCACCAATATTTTTTTAAATGGTAGGAAGAAAGGCAGTTAGTAAAATTATAGACTAAGCAAAAATGTTGTGAAATGTAGAAAGTAGTATAAAACCTATTATCTCTAAATACAAAGTAACAGAAAACCAAAGGTAAGAATACATTCACACACATTAACTCATTCATCATATATCAACTGCTTTTTGACATCACCACTGAATGTCTAATAATCATTTAAAACATTATGTACAAAACGAAGCTCTTGATTTTACTTCTCTAACTTTTATTTACCCAAATCCTCTCTATCTAGGCAAACAGCACTACTATCAATTTAGGTAGTGCTCCAGTCAAATCTATTGCTAATACTATGAGTTCTACTGCTATAATATTTTGTTTATCTATTTTTCAATTGCACTGCTGCCCCCTAAACCCCAATCCATGTAATTTCTTACTGGGACTGCTGAGACTACTGAGTACTACCCTCCTAATCTACTTCTCCACAAAACAGCAAAAATGAGTTTTTTATAAAGGAAATTTGACCATGTAAACTCCTTTACTTAAACTTCTCGAGTCGCTTCTTCCCATCTTTGAAAAAAATCCAAACTCCTTACTACAGTCTATGCGGTCCTCTGCAGTCCTAAGTGATTGAGGTAGCCTAACATTTCAATATCACATCACACAATTCTCCTCTCTGCCTACATTATTCTTTCCACTAGTTCTTAAAACTTCCCAGTCCATTTGTTCCTCTTGAACTTTGTGTTTGTTATTCCCTCTCCCAAGAAATTCCTCTCAGCTCTGCAGATAGGTCATTCTCATCAATCAAATATCAGTTTAAATGATTTCTTCTTGGGGAGTCTTTCCCTGATCAACTACATCTTTACCAATTAGACTTGTTAGTTCCTTCATAGCATTAAGAAATACTGATTATCTTGTTTAGCTGTTTATTCACTAATTATTGTTCAATCACCACCATTAGGTAAACTGTATCAGGAGAGAAACCTTGTTTGTCTTGCTCACCTCTCTATACCTGTATGCAAAGACACTCCCCATTTTTTGCAGAGTTAATAAATGAACATCTGTGAATAGAATATTTCACATAAGTAAACATTTTTTTTTTTCTCCCCAGTACTGGAGAGTGTACCTAGGGTGTTCTACCAATGAGCTGTATCCCCAGTCTTTTTTTTTAAACTTTGAGAGAGGGTCTCTGTAAATTGCCAAGGTTGGCCTCAAACTTGTGATCCTCCTGCTCAGCCTACACGGTTATTTGGATTACAGGTGTGCACCACCATGCCCACTATACACATCAGTAAAAATTTAAAATAACCAATCAAATATATCAAAATTTATTTTAATCATTTTAAATTATTATCTTTCCCAAACATATATTCTGAAAAGAATTTAAACTTTTTACTAATGACTGAGAAATATCATTATGGTAATAGATTACTGAAATATTTGCAGTCAGAAGGCTGGAATTAGGATTGTGATTATGGTGATGCCCATTATTCTCCAAATGCTGTCTAACAAAATCAGTGTATGGCAGTCCTTAAGTCACTATTATTAGTTCAGAGGTGAACAAACTAAGGAGACAAATTTATAATCCATGCTTGTGAAAGAGATTTCTCCTTTGCCTCAATTGACTGTTAATAAGAACATATGTTACTCCATTTGATGTTGGCAGTTGTTTATGCCTAAGGATAAAGTAGACACTCTAAGGGCTGAAGCCTGAAGGAGAGAGATGAAAGAAACCCAAGTCCTTGGTTATCATGGAACTGCCCCACAAGTGAATCCTGAAGCTCATCTTTCTTTTAGCCATTTGTGCTTCGTTATTTCAAGGGAAAAGCATCTTAATATAGAATCCCCTCATGTAAGAATTCATTTTCTCTCTTTTTAAAGTTTTTAAACCTACTTTTTTAGTACATTGTCTCCATGAAAGACTGTCAACTATCACTTCTTGCTGTTATATGAAAGGATATGATAATGTAAAAATGGAGTCCTGGAGTAGGACATCTAATCCAAGTTCTTTTGTTTATAATCTGTGGCTTAGGGGGTCAGGTGCAGAATCATTAAATTTTCTGAGTCACAGGATTTTTCTTTTTTAAATCACAGTATCAGATAGAAACATTGCATTGTCATGACTGCACTATCAAATAATTAACATTTATTAACTAACCACTGTAATACTTGTAACACTAGATAGCACTTTATATCCCAAGAAGTTGTAAGAGTCTTGAAGGAGGAATGTATGCTTTTAATCTTTATATTTCCAGTGCCTGCCACATATTAGTTACTTAATAATCATTTGAATGAATTAATGAATTAAAAGTATAACCCAGTACACACAAACATTATCAGATTGTCACCGAATTTCCCAGAACCATATCCATATATATATTGACTTTAACTTTTGTTAGATACTTGAATTTTCACATACATCTTTTTAAAGTCCTCCAGTAAGATATTTTTCTTAGCACACAGACCGTAAGTATGTATTGCCCAAGGTTACGTTCTCAAACAGGCAGCATAATTGTCCATTTAAATCTCACCTGTTAAACCAGTAGGATATGAACTTGGCACCACTGAGAATGAGGAAGATGCTCCTCCAAAAGGAGTCACCCCTGAGGATCCTCCAAATGGTGTTATAGAAAGACTGCTAAAATTAACTGAAGTTCCTTTTGCTGAAGATGATGGTGTCACTGCTGTGTGTTCTGTTCCATAATGGCTGACACTTGTACTGACAGGCTCTGGAGTGTTTTCAGTTCTGTATTTAATAGCTGGACTTTTGTTTTCTTTACTTTTAATGCAGCCCATTATCAAATCTACAGAGGAAATAAGGCAAGATTTTTGAGAGGTAGTTAATATATGACATACTTTTAAAATATAATAGGAAAGATGACTTTAAATAAAGCATCCTCCCAGGCCTGCTACCCAGAAAAAAAACCAGTATTAAATTATGTCCCATTTTCCCATACATATGACAACTATAAAAACTTAAATTGAGCAGAAAATAAACCACATATGGTAACTTTAAAATAAATGTAGTTTCTAGAGTTCTGTCCTTTTGAGAAAATTAATAGATGAATGATTACTGTTTGATAATATTTTAAAATCCACTGTGAAATGCCATAAACTTTACTGCAAAAGTTAACTTTCACTAAGTGTTCAAGAGAACAAAATATTACATGAATAAATGATATGTAATATAAGAAATACATTCATAAAAGTATTTTCTAGAACTGGATTGTCACATGTTGTAGAAATGTGTTGTATTTCAAATTATCAATGTAAGGAAAACAGCTGCCGTGTAAATAGGACACTGGGATAATGTATACTGCATGGTAATATATAGAGTGCTGCCTTGCTGCATGGCACACTCTAACATGTTGCACTTGTGTTTACTGTATATAAAATGCTCAGAAAGCATCTGACAATGATCTTTTGCTTGAGAATAAGATAGTTCTACAAATACTTGAAGTGGTAGAATCTACGATCACACTTTTTTCTTTTTTTAAACAATCACTGGTTATGAACTTGTTGGCACACTTTCAAAATACTCCATTCCAAGGTATAGACACTGTGAGGGACAACAGACAAACAAGTGTCCTCTGAAATCGACAACACTGTTGAAAAAATAGGAGGGTCGTATGATTACAGATTCAATACAAATTATGAAATTTTCATTGTAAAATGGGTAGATAATGTGTTATTGTTGGAACAAACTACAATACACTGAAATCGCTTGGTAAAGTTTGACAATTAAAAAAAAAAAAAAAGAGTAGAGCCAATGCACCTCAATTAAAGGTAGTGGGTATTTATAACAATTTCAATGGTGATGTAGATAAATAGGTTGGTTGGTTTCCAAATAGTCCATTTCTATTAGAGGTGAAAATATTGGCCTTTGTTCACTTGAATAAATGATGTATTATTCATAGGTATGTGTATCATAAATCTGTGGATTTTTCACAAATTTGTGAATGACAAAAAAGATCTCATAGATTTGTTGGATTTCAAGAGATATCTACTTCAGCATAGCTAAAATGATGCAATGAGAAACCACCATGTTATGGTTTGGATGTGAGGTGTCCCCAGAAAGTTCACATGTGAGACAATGTAAGAAGGTTCAGAGGAGAAATGATTGGGTTTTGAGAGTCTTAACCTAATCAATTAATTAATTACTAATGGAATTAACTGAATGGTAACTGGAGGAAGGTAGGGTGTGGCTGGAGGAGGTGAGAAATGGGGCTTTGGGATATACATATATTTATATTTGGCGAGTGGAGTCTTCTCCCTCTGCTTCCTGGTCTCCGTGATTTAAGCTGCTTCCTTCTACCACCTTCTCCCACCATGCCCAAGGAATGGAGTGGGCCTTCTATGGACTAAACCTCTGAAACCGTGAGCCCTCAAATAAACCTTTCCTCCTCTATAATTATGCTGGTCAGATTATTTAGTCACAGCAATGAAAAACTGACTAAGACACACCAGGAGGAAGAAAGCATAATACTTCAAGGCCAAGTGTCCAAGATATCAGATTTCATGAGAAGTCATATTATTTTCAAATGACAAGAATGATGATAATGTCAAAACAAGCCATGTCATGTGAATCTGACAACATATTTTTTTTTCATTTTTTTTTATTTTATTGTAAACAAATGGGATACATGTTGTTTCTCTGTTTGTACATGGCATAAAGGCATACCATTTGTGTAATCATAAATTTACAGAGTAATGTTGTTTGATTCATTCTGTTATTTTTTCCCTTCCCGCCACCCCTCCCACCCCTCTTTTCCTTCTATACAGAGCTTCCTTCCTTCATACTTGCCCCCCTCCCTAACCCTAACTCTAACCCTAACACTAACCCCTCCCTCCCCCCATTATGTGTCCTCATCCACTTATTAGCGATATCATTCTTCCTTTGGCTTTTTGAGATTGGCTTATCTCACTTAGCATGATATTCTCCAATTTCATCCATTTGCCTGCAAATGCCATAATTTTATCATTCTTTATGGCTGAGTAATATTCCATTGTATATATATACCACAGCTTCTTTATCCACTCATCAATTGAAGGGCATCTAGGTTGGTTCCACAGTCTGGCTATTGTGAATTGAGCAGCTATGAACATTGATGTGGCTGTATCTCTGTAGTATGCTGATTTTAAGTCCTTTGGGTATAGGCCAAGGAGTGGGATAGCTGGGTCAAATGGAGGGTCCATTCCAAGTTTTCTAAGGAATCTCCACACTGCTTTCCAGAGTGGCTGCACTAATTTGCAGCCCCACCAGCAATGTATGAAAGTACCTTTCTCCCCACATCCTCGCCAACACCTGTTGTTGCTCGTATTCTTGATAATCGCCATTCTTGACAACATATTTTTAAAAATGTAATTTAACCCTTTATTTGAAGTGTTTTGCTCCTTTACACCAAAAATAATTATTAAACAGGCCATGAAAGTAACTTTTTTGTATATTGTGTAATATGTGAAAGGATAACATATTTGTCCTATTTACAAGATGGTGTATATATGTAAAAGATACCATATTGGCCCAGGGTCCTATTTAAAGGACAATCTGTATTTTTGTTCTTAATGATAATAAAGTATGTGTAGGTTCTAGATTATGATTTCTAACCTATTTTAATGCACCTGTGTCAATTTTGTTGGAATATTTGCAGAATTAAAAACCTGGGACTTGATGGGATGGGTTAACAAAAAACCAAAATACCCTATTCAGCTGAAAATGAAGTCTCTCCCCCTCATTTAGCTTTATTACAATTCTGCTAAATCTCTGTTCCAAACGTAACATTCTCCAACTCAATCACTTTTAATAGTTCAATGACAATATATTACCGTGTTTGAGAAAATGAATGGGTTTTTAAAGACTGAAAGGCCTACATTTGAATGGTGGTTTCCTATTTAGGAGTAGGGATTTCAGGTGTGTTGCTTAACTTCTCTGCATCCAAGTTACTTGAAAAAGTGTTATGTACTTCATACGGTTTACAAAAATTAACACGTTCTAGACAATTTGGCACATACTGGGTACTAGCAAATATTCTCATTCTTTCTATCTATATCAGTACTATGCAACAGAAATATAATCAAAGTTACAAATGTAAGCCACATATATAATTTAAAACTCTTTAGTGGTCACACTAAATAAGTACCCAAAAAAAGCATATAAATTTAACTTTAATAATATATATTATTTTACCCTATAAGTGTTTCTGAAATAATTATTTTAACATAACTGATGTACAAATTTTCAGTGAGACATTTTATATTTTTTATACTAAGAAATTCAGTAAATATTTTGTACTTGTAAAACATCTCAATTTGGACTAGACACATTTCAAGGGCTCAATAGCTGTATGTGGCCATGGAGGCTACCACGAGGACCAAGGAAGATCTATTTGTTTCCCTTTCACATCAATAGACAAACCAATTTTTTTTAACCTATTTTCTCATGCTTCTGTGTAGAGAGAGAGAGACACACACACACTTTTCCCAATACATATGCCCTGGGCTTTCTCATTTTTGTGGAGTTTTTTTCTTCCTAAAACTGCCTCTGTCTAAAATACTCTCCCATACCTCTACCTGTTAAAATCCTATCCATTGGCTGATGGTGATTACAAACACTACTTTTCTATTCAGGCTTTCCCTATAATTGGTAAAATATCTTAAATTTTTAAAAAAAGTAGCTGATACAGACATTAAAATTGTAGATACTAATGGGGTACACCATGTAATGTTTTGATACATGTATACATTATATATTTAAGTCAGGTTAAATATATCTCCTTACAACTTATTTATTTTTTAATTTTTAATATATATATTTTTAGTTGTTGATGGACCTTTATTTTCTTTATTTATATGTGGTGCTAAGAATTGAACCCAGTGCCTCACACATGCTAGGTGAGTGCTCTACCATGAGCCATTACCCCAGCCCTATAACTTATTTATGATGATGTCAAACATCTTTATATCTTTTTCCTTAAAACCACTAATGTATTTTGGGGAAGATTTTTGTATGACACTATTCCATTTTGTATTATTTTCTGCTTACTCACCTAAATCTCAACAAACCCCCAAATTAATGGCAACATGTTCCTTAAATAGCAAGAATTGTGTTTAACTCACCTTTTACCCACCACATTGCCTATTGACATGATTTGTGTGTAACAGGTTTACTAGTATTGCAAAATCTGCATTATTCTATTCGATTATTGCAGAAGCACTAACACAGATTTCATTAATTCACTTGTTTTTAAAAGTAATTTTTTTTTTAAAAAAGGTAGTTCTTATTTGTAGTTTTTCCCATCCTATGACATTCAGAAGGAAGCAGGTGAGCTGAACATTCATAAGTTCAGTTATGTAATATTAATTTAAAATATTGCTATAAATATTAAAATATAAGAAGTCTCAAACTCACAGCTGAAAGGTTTTCAGATCACTATTTTAAATGGATATATTCTAAAGAATGTGACAATTAAATACAAACATCAAAACATAGTGGATCTGGAAATCTAAATATATACTGAAAACACTATGAAGAAATTATAAACTAAATAATAAAAGGCAATTGCTACTAAAAGTATTAGGAAAAAACCCAAAGGGTTAAGCAGTTTCATAAAACTAGGATTGGAAGAGTCTTTTAAAAGCAAAACATAAAAGTAGAAATCTTAAAAAAACAAAAAAAATATGTATGATGATGTAACATCCACAAGGCAGGGTAATCTTAAGCCAAGCTTAAGATACGAGAAATAGGGAAAATATTTTTGTATTCGGCTTATATTCTTTGTTGTGCTCTCAATATACACATAAATGTTTATATACAAAAGTTGGCAGACATTGTTAATATAGACAGTTCTTACAAAAGAAAAGAACAAACCCACTGGTAAATAGAAAATCCCATCAAGAGGCAATTCACAAAGAAAAGGAAAGGTCAATCAATGCATGAAAATTAAAACAAGATTACATTGTTTTGGCTTATCAGATTGGAAAATTTTGACTCAAGGCTGAAGGTGAATTTTGACCAACAGTCAAAACATATCTCTGAAACATGTGAAACTGCAAAATTATTTACATGCAAAGTCTACATATTAAGTGTTAGACTTTGAAAGAACAGTTGTATTAAGAAGGAAAAACTACAGGTCTCCAAGATGGAGTCAGTTGTGCCAGTGAAAGAGAAGAAACTCATGGATGTCAAACTAGGGGAGTTTCCAAGCTGGATATTGATGGGGGATTTCACCCCTAAAGGCATTATGGGAGCATTTCAGAGAGGTTACTACCAGTACTACAACAGGTACATCAACGTGAAGAAGGGGAACATTGCTGGGGTCAACATGATGCTGGCAGTGTACATGTTTTTCAGCTACTGCCTTTCTTACAAGGAACTCAAACATAAGTGGTGATACAAGTACCACTAAAGAGGGGCCAGTGTGGATAGAGAGCATAGTATGTACTCCTCATTGGGACTGCCTCCCCTATGAAGAACTGATATCATGGTCTCATGTATGAATCCTTTCATATCCTGAGTATTAGTACCAATAAAAGGTAACTGGTTAAAAAGGGAAAGAAAAGAAAAGAAAGAGAAAAACCATGAGTAAAAGCCTACAATTACTGTAATTTATTTTTAATTTGCTAGCAGGCTGATTGTGAATATCATGCCAATTCAAGAGAAAAGTTACTATAATTATCTACTTCTTCCATTTCTTTTCTCATTTTCCTCATCCTTAGCTTCTTCATCTAAGAACCTCACTGCAAGGTACTACTCCTAACTTCAAGTCCTGTTCCTTCAAAAGCCACACCATTTTTTTCACACCATATTACATCTTCCATTAATACTCCTAAATCATACTCTAGACACTTCTTAATCAAGTCTTTGACCCAACACCTCACATCTATCCTTTTACCTCAATAGCTTCAGGACAGACCATTTTTCAGTCCAGTTCCACTATCATCCCTGTATCAACATATAAGAGTTATTACTGCTACTCTTCTCATTTAGAAATGAGCAGGCATGGTGGTGCACACCAGTAATACCAGGGACTCAGGAAGCTAAAACAGGACAATTCTAAATTCAAGGATAGCCTCAGCAACTTAGCAAGATCCTACCTTAAAATAAAAAATAAAAAGGAATGGGGATACAGCTAAATGGTAAAGTATCCTTGGGTCTAATCCCCAATACCAAAAAAAGAAAAAAAAAAAAAGAAACATTTTTATAAATGTAGGATGCGATGCACATTTTTTTTTGTTTGTTCTGTTTTTGTTTCTGTGGTGCTGGGGATTGAACCTAGGGCCTTGTGCCACATTTTAAAAATTTCAGGTACAATGTAAGTTAAACAGATTTTTATGGGTTGCCTTAGAAATTCATCATCACTCAGTGCTTGCCTGTAATTCCAGCTATTTTGGAGGATGAAGCAGGAGGACTGCAAGTTTGAGGCCAGCCTGGGCAACTTAGAGAGACCTTAGTATGAAAATTGTCAAGATGACCCATGTGAGAAAAAAACAAAAGTAGAAACATGGAGCAGTCAATTATGATAGGAAAAATGAGTTAGATGATAGGTAGAATAAATAAGTTTAGATGATAAGCTGGATATGGGGAAACACAAAAAGTGTTCATTTATTCATTTAATAGAGTTTATTGAACACTTAGTTCTTATACATGCATAATAAATGACTTCAAAGTCTGTAGTTTCAACCAAATAGAATGAAAAACCATAAATGAAAGGAAACAAGTGGAGAGGGATAGGTTTTTTTTGTTTTGGAGCAAGGAGTTTACTTCCAGCTGTGTATTGTAGGTGCCTGTGAAGTCTACTGAAGGATTGATAAGTTTAAAGCTCAGAAAAAGGTGAGGAACTAGGGGAAAAATAAACAAAAAAATTTTTCACAGTTTAACTCCTTTGAAGATAATAAAACTCACCCAAGGTACAGATTTAAAGGAAAGTGAGAAATTAACACAATGTTGGAGGATACCTACATACAAGGAATAAGCAGCAATTAAAGATGGTAATATATTCATATTGAAAAAAGATAATCATCAGCTAAGACAGTGAAATGAACTGGGTGGGAAAGAGCATCAACTATAATATTTATCCTAATATAAATATGAACAAATAGTGACAAATGTTAATGTGTTAATGGAATAATAATTATTTTCATTTGAAGTACTTTCTAATTCAACAAAATGCTAATTAAGTAGAATAGTAACTGGGAATAAAGAGACAGATTCTCCAGATGAAAATGACTACAAGGTATTTAAAGACCAAATGAAGTGACATTTAAACTGATTTTTAAAAAGGTTAGCTGATTAGTAATTAGGATCCCAATGGGGACTTCAGTGTTCTTTTTCAAGGAGCCGAGAATGAAATTCAGGTCTCCAAAATAGCTGAGACCAAACAGGTAAATGTTTTACCACTGAGCCACACCTCAAGTCCCAGCATCATTTGTTTAGCCCCCCTGTGCAACAGAGATAGAAGCTGGTGGGGGCGGAGTGTGGCTAATCACTGACCTACACCCCCAGCACTTTTAATTTTTAGACAGTCTCACTAAGTTGCCTAGGTTGGTCTTAAACATGTGATCCTCTTGCCTTGGCTGGGATTACAGGCCTGTGGCACTGTACCTAGCTGGAACATTTCTTAATGTTATGAAGATACAGGCTAGATTACAGTAAACTGAAAAATAAAGTAATGACTAGGCCACAAAAATACGGAGAATTTTTGGAAAGCAACAGCTTCAAAAGGTGAGAACATACACTTATTATCAAGATGGTTTCTATAATTTCTTTGCATAGTTTACTGATCCTCTCCTTCACAGTCTTAGTGTAATCTAATCCAACAGATACTTGGTTACTGAACAATAATTCTCCCCATTTTTTGATAGAAGAACCCTGACTTTATTTACCCTCCTTTCATTTGCCAAGTAATTCAGGGAAGGCTTGGTACCTGTCTAGACCTAATGATTGACTCCAGCCACTCAGGGAGTCAGTTTGCTTATTGAAACCATGAGGACAGGTTTCTAGGAGGTTTCCTTACTTTGGATACAAATACATTTTTCCATTTTTCTTCCACAGATGTTACATTCACAAACATGATATGCCCAAACCTGAGAGGCAGCCATCCAGGGACACATCCAAGTACCTACCAAAGGGAACACACCAATATACTGAGAATGGGAGGGCAGAAAAGACATAAGGAACTTGGGTCCTCCAAAGAATTGCTCAGATATTTTATAACCCTAAACACACTTAAGATTCAGTTTATATCATCCAGTAAATATCTACAGCATAACCCAGTTTTAGTTTGGTTTTCTGTTACTTATAGCTGAATGGGCTCTTAAAAATATATTACCTTACTCGAAATCACATGACATGTTTTAACATATTAAGTCTCTTTTCAACAAATCATAAGGACATATCAGTTCTTCCCTTCCTTTTTGCCTCTCTGGTGCTAGAGATTGAATTCACGATAACCCTGTACATGCTAGGCAAAGCCTTCATTACCTTTGAGGTACATTCCTCAGTCCCCACATATCATGATTCAATAGCATAACCAACAAAGATTTCAAACTTCCCTCAAAGGTGTTTATATAATCAAAATATTCTTTAAGTTGTAAAATTTAAAACTTTATAATGGTAAATTTCAAATCATAAACAAACTCTTTTGCTGATATGTACATGAATATTTGCTATAAAACAAGGTTTAACTCTCAATTTGATTTATTATATCTATTCTGAAGATTTTTTTAAATGAATTTATTTAAAAATCATGGAAATCTTTCCTGACACTATCAGAAAACTTTTTTTTACCTAAAGGTTCTTTTAAAAAATCACTTTGGAATACAATTTACATACAACATGCACCCATTTTAAGCACAAAGTTCCAGGAATTTTGGCAAGTGTATAAAATTACATACTATATTCACAATATAGAATATTCTGATCATCCCAAACAGTTCAGTTGTACCCATTTCCAGGCAATCCCTAACTTCAATCCATAACCTCAGCCCAGGTAACTATGGAACTGCTTTTTCTAACTGAAAATTTATCTTTTCTAGGGTCTTACATAAATAAAAACGTTTGAATGTAGTCTAAGTATTTTGTATTTAGCTTTCCATTAAATTCTGTCTGAGATACTCTCACATCATTGCATATATCAGTAGTTTGTTGATTTTTATTGCTATGCAGAATTCCATCACATAATCACCATTCAATTGTTGATAGGTTTTCAAGTTGTTTCCAGTCTGGGGCTATTACAAATTGAAGCTACTATAAACATTCCACTAAAATCTTTGGGAGTGGGATAGACGTGTCATTATCTTCACTGCACCCCCCAGCAATATCTAGGAATGGAACTGTTTGACCATGTAGTATAAAATTAAACTACTTTTACTATACAAGAAGCAACTGTTTCCATATTGTCTATACCATTGTGTATTCCACCAATAATCAATGTGAATTTCTGATGTTTTATATTCTCAACAACACTTCTTTTTTCTGTCAAAACCCCATCATACACACACAAGATTTGGATAGGGTCCAAATATTTGGTATAGTTATGTTTTATATTTTTAGAAAGCTTTGGTGCCTGAATCTACTGATATCAGAAGGTATATGACATCAGAAAATGCATCTGGCTGAACTGATGTTTTTTATATATTATATATATAAATAAAAATCATATGAACTACACATTAATCACTGACTTTTAGTTCACTGATACAAGTTGCAGTCCAGTACTGAGTGTGTATCATCTCTTAATCTCTCTTTAATTTGCCAAAGTCAATAAAAAGCAGCTACAAACCAACATCCTATCTTCTAAAATATATTATTAATCTCTATACTTAGGTTAGATTCAATGGTAAACTAAGTAAGTACGTACATTACAAAGATTATGATGAGGAATCTCTTATATTGCAATGCTTCAACGTGGTCAGTTTCTCACTTTCTAAAAATCCTATTTAAAAAAACAGGATGTAATTTCCATAATTAAAAGTCACCCTTGTTAATATACAAGTATGTACTTTTTTGTGTGTGTGTGATCCTGGAGACTGAACCCAGGACCTAGCACATGCTCAGCAAGTGCTTTCCCACTCCACTGAGTTACAACCTCTAGGCATTTTTAAAAATTTGAGATAGGGTCTCATTAAGTTGCTCAGGTTGGCTTCAAACTTTCAATCTTCATGTCTCAGCCTCTCAAGTAGTTGGGATTACAGGCATGTGCTACCATATCTTGCTCAGGTCTACAAGTTTTGACAGATACACACAATTGTACATCGGCCACAGAAATGACAATATAAAGAGCAGTTGCACAACTCCCAGGATTCTTCTATTCCCCTCAGTAGCCAACCTCTCCTTACAACCCCAGGGAACCACTGATATCTCTTCTCTGTTCTTGTAGTTGTGCCTTTTTCAGATACCATACAAATGGAATCATATGATATGTAGTTTTTTGATTCTCGTTTCTTTCACCTAGCGTAATGCATCTGAGATCCAGCCATGTTTTTGGGAGTGTCAACAGTTCATTCCTTTTCACCACTAAGTACTATTCCACAGTATGCACATACTATCGTTTATTCATTCCCCAATGGAGGGACATGTGTTTCCAATTTTTGAAAATCATACACAGAGCCATTATCAGCATATACCTGCAGGGTTTTCTGTGAACATAATAAGCTTTCCTTTCATCTGAGTAAAAAAAGCAGGTGTGAAACTGCTGGCTTGTATGAAAGTACAAGCTTAGGAGAAATGACACAACTTCTCCAAAGCAGCCTTAACATTTGCATTCTCACCGACAAAATGAGAATTCCAGTTGCTCCACATTCTTAACACTTATGTCAAAATTTTTAAGTCCTTCTAATAGGTGTGAAGCGATATCTCTCAGTATCTCTTGGTGGTTTTAATTTTTTCCCTATTGACTAAGTTATTGAGCATGCTTTCATGTGCATATATGCTACTTTGCTATCCACATCTACTTCAGTGAAGTGTATATTCAAACTGATCCTTTGATTGGGTGGCCTTTATGTTGTGTACTGGAAATAATATGTTACTATTATAACATTCTATAGTCTTTATATATTCTGGAATCATGTTCTTTGTCAGATACATGTACATTATTTATGAATATATGTTGCCTTTACATTTTTCTAACAGTATCCTCATACATGTTCTTAAAATTTTGATGAAATCCAATAAGTATTTTAATTTTATGGTTCATTTATATGTCCTTCTTCACTAGAAGGTTTTCTCTGTTTCACCTAGAATTCTGACCTCTTGCCTCAAGTCTATTGGGTCATTTTAAGCTAACTTTGAATATGCTGTAAAATCAAGTGTTTCATTTTTTTTCAAATTTGACATCCAGTGCTCCCAACTACTACTCATGAAAAAATTAACCATATCCCATTGAATTACCTTGGTACCTTTGTCAAAATCAACTCACCACATATATTTAGGCCTACTTCTGTGGTCTGTTTGTTTCACTATTCTATGCCTATGTCAATTATTTCACTCTCTTCATTACTGTAGCTTTAGAGTAAGTCTTGAAATTAAATAAGCCCTCCATTTTTTTCATCTATTTTCAAAATTGCTTTGGATAATCTAGGGCAGGGGTCAACAAATTTTTTCTGTAAAAGGCCAGACAGTATTTTAAGCTTTGTAGAACATCATGGTCTCTGTAACAACTACTTTACTCTTACACATTATTGCAGATGCATCTATACATAATACACAACACAGTAAGTGTGGCAGTGTCGCAATACGACAATTTCCAAAACCAGGCAGTGAGCCAGTTGGCTTGCAAGTAGTAATCTGCCAAACCACACAGTAGGGTCTTTCCATTACCATACAAATTACAATCAGTTATGTCAATTTCTTAAAAAAAAAAAAAGCCTGCTTGGACTTCAATTGGGATTATACCAGATGTACAGATCAACTAGACATCTTGCCAGTCATGGTGGTGCACAACTACACTCCCAGTGATTTGGGAGGCTAAGGCAGGAGGATCACAAGTTTGAGAGCAACCTTAGCCATTTAGTGAGACCCTCAGCAACTTAGTGAAACCCTGTTTCAAAATTTAAAAATAAATAAATAAAATAAAAAGGACTGGGGATGTAGTTCAGTGGTAAATCATCTCTGGGTTCAATTTCCAGTACCAAAAAAAAAAAGAAGTTGACTCTTGATCCATGAAAGTGATACTATATTTATTTAGGACATTCAAATTTTTTTCTCAAAAATATTTTGTGGTTTTTACTGTTATAGGTCTGCCCAACTTTTGCTAAGCAAACTCTAGGAATTTCCTGGTTTTTTTGAATACTATTCTAAATGAACATTTGCTTTATTTCTATTTCCAATTGTTTATTAGATAGATAAGACCACTTGTACACTGCTAGTCATGGTGGCACACACCTGTAATTCCAGTGACTCAGGAGACTGAGGGAAAAGGATCCAAGTTCGAGGCCAGCCTCAGCATTTAGTGGACCCTCAGCACTTGGCAAGACCTCGTCTCAAATTTAAAAATAAAGGACCAGGGGTGTCACTCAGTGGTAAAGCAACTCTGGGTTCAATTCTCAGTCTAATTATAATGATAACAAAAGAATATTTTAAAAAGATACTTCTATACTGACATATGTGTATTGACTTGTTATTATGACTCTGCTAAATTTTCTTATCAGTTCTACTAGTTTTTTTTTACATAGGTTCCACAGAATTTTCTACATCCAGAAAGATCATGTGTACAAAAAACAGTTTTATTTTCCTTTCAGATGTGTGTCTTTGCCCCCTGATCTTACTGCACTGGCTTGCTCCTTTACTACAATGTTGATGGAAGTGATGAGAGAAAACATCTTTGCCATGGCTCCTAATATTAAGTGGAAAACATTCAGCTATACCCTTAAGTTGCCTGAAGGATTTTTTGGTAGTTGACTACCCTCAGGCTGAGGAAAGTTCCTTTAAAATTCTGTTTGCTGAAAGTTTTAAATCATTAATCATTAATGTGTTAAATTTCTTCCAAAGCTTTTCTACCTGTACTTAGATGATCATATAGTTCTTTTTCATTCAATTGGTATGGTGAATTACATTGATTTTTCATTGTTTAAATCAAACTTGGCACCTTTGAATTCTTGGGATAAAGACCATTTGGTCACAGTATATCACCCTTTAATACATTCCTGAAAGCTAATATTTTGTAAAATATTTTTGGGTCTATGGTAAAGAGGACATATTATTCTTTAGTTCGTTTTCTTGTGATTTTTGTGTTGCTTTTGGTATTAGGGTAATAACGTTGGCCCCATGAAATGAGTTGGGAAGAGTTCTCTTCCATATATATATATATATATATATATTTCTTTTCTTTTCTTTTTTTTTAAGAGGTTTAAGACCGGTATTACTTGTTCTTTAAAATGTTCAAAAAAAATTCACCAGTGCAGCTCTTAGGGCTTGGAGTTTTCAATTACAATTCAGTGTCTTTAATATATAGAGCTATTCATATTCTTGATTTTGTTTTCTTATGTTAACTTTAGTTAGTAACTTCCAAGGATTTCCTTAACTAATCGCAGCTGTAAAATTAATATCAACATAAAGTCATTTACAAACATTCCATTATTAATCTAGTTTAGCTCCACCCTCCCCCAGCAAGGTCCAAGACCCCTTTGGGAGTTTCCACTAGATGTCCTGAGTGATCAGCAAGGACTTTTCCCCTCTGGTTAGGAAAAGTTCAAATGCCTTCCTCCCCTCTGTAACCCCTGATGTCTGTCAGGTCACATTAATTTGGCCACTCTTTGTCTTGTCTTTATAGTTTCACTCTGCATACATTCCAAAAAGTCAAAGACTTTTAAGCACATTTTAACATTATTTGTCTACATTATAACTGCTGTAACTTCTGCAATCTCTAGCTCCTCAGCTTCCATGAATTCTGAACTCTACCATTTCAACTTATTAAGGCCATTCTCTACCTTTGCTGAGGTGGTTAGGTAACTGACTTCTAGTCTTTGAGGGACCACTGTGAGTACTGCCTGTTATCCACTGTCTAAAAACCACTGTTTCAATTTATTTTGTCCACATTTTCATGTTTTTGGGGAAGGAGATTGTGGGGATGGATTATAATTCATCATGGCCACTTGAAATGTTCTTAAAAGTTAAAATCCAGAAAAATATTTCATGTTTTTGATTTTAATATCATTAAAGTGTAGAGGGTATAACTTTCTAAAATAAATTGTACTTCAGTTCATATAACATATTTATTCCTTAATAATCATCACCTTCAAATAAATTTTAAGTGTTTCACTACAATCTGTTAAAACTACTCTGTGTATTTGTACAAGTTGAAGAAAGGAAACATTTTAAAGTACTCCTTTATGTATCTGCTTAGTTTAAATTTTATACTCAGTTTCAGATAGGCTCTTTTAGATCAGAAGGGGGGGGGGGTTCTTGCTAAAGATAAACATAGCAAAAGAGGAAAGAATATTTTATAAAAATCAGAAACTATAGAATAGTCTGATCATGACTGCAGGTCTCACTACTAGATAACACTCACTGCTTTATTTAACCAGGCATTTATTGCTTCCCTCCCATATGTGGACCCTGGCATCTCTATTCTGAACTTTTAATTTTCTTTTTTGCAGTGCTGGGGATCAAACCTAGTGCCTCTTACATGCTACACAAGTACTCTGCTGCTAGGTTACACCCCCAGCCCTTCTACTTCTGATGTTTTAAAACTTTCTACTGACACAGCCATTCCCTATCTACCTCATAACTTCTACTTACTGATGTTTTTTTATTTGTTTGTGACTTATTTCAGGTTCTCTCAATATTCCACAAAAATGATGTGATTTGCCTATTTTAACTTTGCATTTAAATGAACAAAAATATGATTAAAAGAATATAAAGTACTTATACAACTGCCTGAACCTGGTAACCAGTTATGATTTGGCTGGTGGCTCATTCCCTGGTCTCCTCGTGGGCCTAGAGGTACCATGATGACTGATCAGTATTCACCATAAGCTCTTTTTAACACAGTCTCCTGGATTGTTCTTAATAGAGAGTTGTTGACACGTTTTAGTAAATGCACTAAGATTAAAACTTTCTCAAATTGAAACAAATTTCCACGTTAGACTCTTTCTTTAATAGAGATGACTTAGAGATTTGGAAGATTAATGTTGATGCTGTCCAGTTCCACAAAGTCACGTTATTACTAGACAAGAAGAGTCAAGCAGTATACAGAAGTTTTTACCCTTGTTCCCTCACATACCTGAACTACTTTCTCATCTTTGATAATGAGCAAGAGAAGGAAGCATAGGACTAACAGGACTTTGCTGACAGGGCAAATTCTCAGGAACAAAGTAAAACAGCCTTTTTCCCATTCTTATATGGCCATCTTGTCAGCCTTCAAAAGAAGTAAACCACTGAACTAAAAAAAAATCTGACTTATTATCTTTGTCTTTTGTTTCAAAATCCTGTAGGAAATAAAAGAATAGTAAGATAGTGACAGCACCCAAAATTGTTACCAGCTATTTAAGATGGTTAGGTAGTCTCTTTTTCAAATCCTCTGGCTTTTAATCTTGCCCACTACAACTTTTCCACTTCTTTCCACATATTTCCACTTCTTTCAGCAGACTTCATTCCATTTCCTGTTTTCTCACGCTTGCTTAAAATATAATCTGAATTTTCTTTCTGTTTGCTGCTTCTACTATATTAAAACTTCCCATCAGGTTCCCAAATAACTCCAAACTGCTAAATCCAATAGCCAACTTTCAGTCCTCTCACCTTACTCAACCTGTTAGCCATCAGCCACATCTGACACAAGTTTCCTACTACCTACACAATAAAATCCCAACTCCTTAGTCTGATATTTCAGGCTAATTTCCCTAATTAATTTACCATTCTGCTTTCCCTATCACCTACTATAATCTTCTAAAACAGTCCTCCAGGTTAGGGAAGGCAAAAAAGGATAATCAAAATTAGTTAAGAAAACCAGGAGGCAGAGACTGTCTTTTAAGGAGAGACAGCATGATGTACAAAAGCCTACCACAAACCCAAGAACCAAGCGAGTTTTAGAATGCTAAGTATGAACGTTCAATGCTCAAGTACAACATTCGAACAAAAGGGGAAAGATGAGGACAGAAGAGATGGTAATAGGAAACAGTCTATTCCACAAGGATTTTGTTTTTTCTACTTAACACAAATGCATTTTATACACGGGCATTCATTTAATTTTCATTGAAATAAATTACTGAATTATAATTTGATTCTGATGAATTCTATACAAACTACCTAAAATTTATATCCCCTGCAAAGAAGCAGCATACCAAAAGTTCTAGAAATACATATAAGTTTCCAACTAGTTCCTAACACATCAATTCCCTAAGTCAGATTAAAGTTTTTTCAGCTTAGGTGGTTATATATCAGAATTA
Source organism: Sciurus vulgaris (assembly GCF_902686455.1). Taxonomy (NCBI): domain Eukaryota; kingdom Metazoa; phylum Chordata; class Mammalia; order Rodentia; family Sciuridae; genus Sciurus; species Sciurus vulgaris. The sequence continues at coordinate 46,933,595 of NC_136474.1, read as the reverse complement.
CCTATACTATATTAAATCTGCTTTACAACAGTGTGCTTAGTGAAGTTTGGGACAAATTGAAATAAGTTTTAATGTATCTGGCTTAATCTTAGCATATAACATTATTACAGTGTACAGTATGTTAGGGTATTTTTAAATAATATTTATACTTTGACAGTGCAGATCCCATAATAATCCTAATGTATTACCAGGAGAAGTAGGCAAAATTTCAACATATTATATGTGAAGAACCTCAAGCCCAAGAGGCTTGTTCAAGGAGAACAGGCTTAAAGGGAATACAACCAGGGAAGCAGATTTTCCTTTTTGGGGGGTGGGGGGGTACTGGGGGTTGAATTCAGGGAACTCGATCACTGAACCACATCCCCAGCCCTATTTTGTAGTTTATTTTGAGACAGGGTTTTCACTAAGTTGTTTAGTGTCTCACTTTTGCTGAGGCTGGCTTTGAACTTGTGATCCTCCTGCCTCACCTTCCCAAGAAGTAGGTTTTCTCTAACTTCCAAGTTGCATTCTTTTCCATCACTCACATAACCTTTAAGAAACTTATGTATGACATTTCTGTTCATTGATAGTCACTAATGTTTAGCAAACGTTACAGACATGATAACATTATTGGCAGCCAGCTTCACTGCACAACTGACACCAATCTATCAACTTTGAAAATAGTCTTCCATCCCTCACTCTAAACCATGTTGCATTACTGGTAGTAACAATGACTAAATATTCTCAATTTATTAAACATTTTTTTACCTTTTTATTTGAAACAGGGTCTCACTATGTAGCCCAGGCTTGCCTTGAATTTTAGATACTCTTACATCTGCCTCCTGAAGTAGCTAGCTAGGATTACTGGCAACACACCCACCCACCTGGCTAATTTAAACACTTTTAAATTTAAGGAAGACTTAAATGTACCACTAACCTCAGCAATCTAACCAACTGTGACATCATTGTATGCTGTATCCAGTTTGCAGAGCTGGTCAGAGTCCTAACTTGGCATTTTGCCCAAACGGTTCCAATTTATAACAAAGTTTTAAGAAATCTGAGATAAATTAACTTACAGATTTAATTTCATAGATACAAAATGAACAATCTCATTTGACTGTGAAGTCAAGAGGCTTCACAGGCCATAAACATAAGTCAATGACTTTTATCTTTCATTTTTAAATCTACTTTAACATAAAGCACAAAGTATAGGCAGGATCATAAAAAAACAGAAAACATAAGCAGAGAGGAGGAAGCGGCAGACTGCTTAAAGGGTGTGCACTTTGTCTTGTAAAGCAAACAAAGAACTTCATTTTCCAAAAGTCAAGAAGAATAGAAAATGTGAGCAATGGAAAACTCAGCTTGCAGAGCTCACTAATGGTGGCAATTTTCTACAACTGCAATCTTTTTCATCCCCCCCCCCCCCTTTTTTAACACTTTAACAATTGACCTTTTTTTTGGTTTGTTTTTGTTTAAAGTAAACCAACTCATCCTAAATCCCTGGAGCCTCATGGTTTCTTTAAGTCTGACAAGGGTCTGATATAAAGAATAAAGAATCCTTAACTTCTTCTTTCTCTTTTTTTTTGCTATGGATTATAGTAATAAAAATAACTTACAAATCAATGTAAACCACAATATTTTAAAAAGTGAATTAAATTCAACATAAAACAGATCTGGATGTAACAGTGAATTACTTTAGCTACTTTAAACAACTGTTAAAAACAGTTTGTTGGTAGAAAAGTCCTGTAGAGTACTATTAGGCATCATTCCTTTCTCAAATTCTGCCAACTCTTGAAAAAGTAAACTGACTTTATCCCTTAAGAATTTTTATCCCCTCAGATTTTCACACCTTATCTTTTATCTTTTGTCAAGATTCCCACCCTCCCCCAAGGATATTCCAGCCCTTTTTATTTTTTGAGACAGGGTCTCCCTCACTTGCGGCAGCTGGCCTTCAGTTTCTGATCCTTCTGTTTTAGTCTCCCAAATAGCTAGGATTATAGGTGTGTGCTACCGCGCCTGACTTACCAAGATTTTTAAGAAGCAAATTGCAGAGAACAATCAAATACTACTTTCACCTTCTTTTGTCAGTTAAATGCTCCTCAGACACTACATGGACTCCTCTTTAGCCAATTATTTAAGTAACAACATTGTATCTCTTCTGACTTTTTCTTTAAGTAAGACTAAACAGAAGAAATTGGATTTAGTTATTGACTGGAAGCTCTTTAATTTTCCCCAAATTTTTCTGATATCTACTCATTACCACGAGACTAACAATATCTTGTCTTTTAACGTATGTTTTATTCAACAAATTTAAAATACAAAAGTTTTATATATAAATCAAGTGTACACAATTATAAGTATGATATTAATGCAGCAGACTCAAGAAAGGGAGTTTTCAGCAATGAAGCAACAAAAGCAAGGAATAGCCAAGTGTATTTTAAAAAATCAAAATAAGTCACATGGTGACAAGCAAGGCTGGAGATGGACTGGAGAGGCAAGGTAAGAAAACACAATCAATGTAACTGTATTACAGCTCTAAGACTACGGAGCTTTCTGACCTCTGCTACCTTTTGGTGCAGGTCTTGTATTTTGTTAAGTCACTAACCTTTTCTTCGAAATTAGCAGAAGCAGTATCAGTGTCTGTCAAACTCAAGGTACTATATCTAGTAATGGGAGTAATTACAAAAGAATTATTAAAAATTAGTTTAGATTGGTATCTCAGAATTTCAACTAGCACATATAAAGTACATTTAAAACCATTCTATTTTTTCCAGCTGTTAAAAAAAAACAACTTGAAATAATTTTAGATATTTGTCATCAGTTTCTCTTAAGACACTGTCCTTAACAAGGCACGGTGGTGCATGTCTGTGACCCCAGCTACATTGGAGGCCAAGGGTGGAGGATCACAAGTCCACGGCTAATTGGAGCAATTTGATGAGACCCTGTCTCAAAATATAATAAAAAGGGCTAACAACAGCTCAATTCACAATAGCTAAACCATGAAACCAATTTAGATGCCCTTCAACAGATGAATGGATAAATAAAATGATACATACACACAATGGATATTACTCAGCCTTAAAGAAGAATGAAATTATGGCATTTGCAGGTATATGGATAGAACTAGAGAATATTATGCTAAGTGAAATAAGCAATTCCAAAAAAAAAAAAAAAAAAAAGGTCGAATGTTTTCTCTGATAAGAGGATACTGATCCATAGTGTGTTGGGGAGGTGGGAGGAAAAATGAAGGAACTTTGGATTGTGCAGAGGGAAGTAAGGGGAGGGTTGGGGCGGTGGGGATGGGAAGGATGGTAGAGTGAGACAGACATTATTACCCTATATTTTTTTGTATGATTACACTACTTGGTGTGACTCAGCACTATATATAGCCAGAGGAATGAGAAGTTATGTTCCATTTGTATACAATGTATCAAATGCATTCTACTGTCATGTATACCCAATCAGAATTATAAATATTGCCCAAAAGGCGGGGGGCTAAAGATGTAGTTAGGGGTAGAGTACCCTGGCTTTAATCCCTAGTACCACAAAAACTTAAATAAAAGAATAAATAAATAAATAAATAAATAAATAAATAAATAAATAAAATCATGGTCCTCGATAGCTGATTAATATCCCTTCCTTCTCAAGCATGATATTCATGAAGTAAATAGTTTATTTTGGTTTTGTTAGACAGCAGTAAAGTTTTGACATTTGCTTCAAAATTTTACACTGCCAAACACATTAAAAGATATTTTTAAGAGCTGGTGAGATAGCTAAGTTGTAAGCACAAGGCCCTGGGTTCGATCCTCGGTACTGCAAAAATAAATAAATAAATAAAGATATTTTTAATTTTTAAATTCCATTAAAAAAAAAGTTCTATCCTATAATCAACATATTGAACAAAAACTATGAGTTTGGCATATACTAAGTGCTTAAGTGCTTATTATTCAGTTTTCTTAGCTTTTTGTTTCATTCAAAATCAATGTTAATATAATTCCATGGATACCCACTAGGTAAAAAGATATATAGAACATCAATTTTGCTCTTCTTTTTTGTACCATGGATTGAACCCAAGGGTGCTTAAAAACTGAGCCACATCCCTAGCCCTTTTTATATTCTGAGATAGGGTCTTGCTAAGTTGCTTAGAGCCTTGCTAAATTGCTGAGGCTGGCTTTGAACTTGAAACCCTCTTCCCTCGGTCTCCTAGGCCACTGGGATTACAGGAGTGCACCATTGCTTTGGCCTCAATTTTGTTTTTAAACAGGATTTTTTTCCCCAAAAAATCTTTACAGAATGATGGCAATTACACAGAAGAAGAGTAAAGACAAGCAATGATTTTTAACAATTTTCTGGGAAAGAACATGACCTTACTTTTTAAATGAATGGAAAACAGCTCTCAGATCATGTAAAATAGCAAAATATATTAGATGACCACAGTCATTCTTTCCAGAAACCTAAAGAATGAAAGATCAGGTCTCATTTTGTTAAAATAGAAGGCTGGTTTAGTGGATACAGCTGCCTATTAAAGCTATCTGTTAGAATATCTTACAGGAATCTCAAATTTATCATATCCAAAATGAGACCTGTCACCTTTCCCATCATAATCACTTAGAAGTCTGAGAGCCATTTTTAACTCTTACTTCTCCCATGTTCCGTCAGTAACCAATACCTGATCATAATAGTCTGCAATCTATAAAAAGTCTTTCACTACTTCTTCAACTAATTACTACTTCCCTTGGCTACCTATTACTGCAAAAGCCTCCTTGATGGGCCTCTGTGTCTCTAGTGTTTTCTTGGATGGTAGAGTATGTTTACAAGTTCTTCAATTAAAAAAAAAAAAAAAGCAAGATGTGGTGTCTCATGCCTGTAATCCCAGTAGCTTGGGAGACTGAGGCAGGAGGATCAATTATCAATTAGTGAGCAACTTAGTGAGATCCTCTCACTGGAGAAAAAAAAAGGCAGGCTGCCTGGAGATGTGGCTCAGTGGTTAAGTGGTTAAGTGCCCTTGGGTTCAATCCCTGGTACCATAAAAAAAAAAAAAAAAAAAAAAATCTGATTATGAGTCTTGGTTGGCCGGACTCCCACTTCCTTTCTCCCAATATAAAGCCTACACTCCTTAACAGGCAACAGAAGATCCTGTAAAATTTGCTTTATTCACCTCTCCAGGCTCTTCCCATTTCTCTCCCTATATCCAATGCTTCTTGGCATACTGAATTTCTTTTAGAAATATTGCTTACATAAATGTTTGATGAAATCTATGATTTTCTTTACGCTTGGTTTATGAATACTCAGCATTCTCAAGTCTTACCTCAAATGTTCAAGGAATCTTCCCTGACTTCTCAAAGCATATATTATTCCTAAATATGCTAACATTTAATTCCTAAATATGGCAAGTCACTATACTGAATTGTCACTGTCTGTCTCTATGTTCCTCTGTAATGTAGGCTTTGGGACAGCAATTTTTCTTTTATCTATATAGTGTTTGTTCTATAGCTGATATCCAATAAATATTTTATATTTTTAGAGTGCATGAAGAGGGTGACTTTGGAGTTAGATCTACATTTCGATTCTGGTTTCATTGCATATTATTGTGATCCCTGATTAACTTAACTTAATTTCTCCCAAGCCTGAGTTTCCTAATTTTTTTCAGAGGAATAACACCTGTATTTCAAGGCTATAAGAATTAACTAATATCATATATAAAGCAACCAACACATCCCCTAAGAAAAGCATATTTTTGGCTTTGATTAAGACTTCTGGCTCAAGCAAAAAATGAGATTTTTATAAAGGTTACTCAAAGGTTACATGGAACTCAAGACTGTAAGAGAAAACTAGAACAAGGAACCTAAGTCCTGGAAATTTAGTTTGTTCCTTCTCTTTCTCCTGGTCCCTCTAGCATGCCCATTCCTTCCTCACCTCAGCTCCCCTCTTATGTGTTTGTCTCAGTCTCTATCCATCTTGCACCCCTGCCCCTCTATCTGCTTCACTCTGCTCTCCTGTAACAGAACAGCCTCTCCAGCCCTTTGCTTCATAGGGCAAAACAAGTTATAGTCTTCATTTTACAGTTAGAGATTTTAAGAATAAATTCTGAATTCCTAAAGCACTCTGGCCCTTCCTCTAGGTGAGTCTTCTCTAGCCGAGAGGTGGGATTGCTGCTGGAACACAGCAGGTCCCATTTTAACCATGAGATAGTAAAAAAGGACCTAGGAACTGAGAAATTAGGGCAATCAAAATGTTATTGCATCTATTAAATAAAAGGTAGTAGCATTTCAAGAGAATTAAAAACAAATTTTATTGTAATTAAACTACAATAAAAATGTATTAGTAATTAGTCACAAGTTTAAAGTTATACTTCTATGACTTATGAATGGAAAATGTATAATATCAATATAAAACATTAAAGGTTTATTTTTTTCTTTTAACTTTCTAAATTATGATCTCAAGAGCTAATGCTGCAAAACAGACTGCAAAAGGTAAACATTTCTTTTTAAAAGGATAAGGATTTAAGGATATTCTTTTAAAAGTTTTGCAAAATTAAATAGCAAATAAACAATAAAAATTTGTACAGCATACTTGAAAGATGCAAAGAGGAGGTTAGGAAAAGATCTCAAAAAGTACATTTTAAAACTTAAACGAGCATACTTCCCAAATGTTCCAAATTGAAATGAAAACATTTCTTAAGGTAGAAAAACTATGTGGGAAAAACCATCACATAAACTTTTACAGCATTCTAGCAATAAATACGGATGCAATGTTGTAACAAAAACTGAACCTGAAAGCTTGACTTAGTTGAAAATCAGAAAAACCAGGATAAAACTGTGCTATGCGTGAGCTCACAACATATCTGTCTCCCACATGCCAACACAACAGATTTTTCTAAGTTTTCTATTGTATCACAGTCTGGGTAATTTTTCATCTGGCATCAATATTTGTAACATACAATTAATATTATATAAGTAAAACTTAAGTACTTAATAAGAATTACTCAGCTTTCTTCTTTAAGGATAAGAAGATCCATTTTCATACATTAAACAGGCATGATATTGATAAAATCTTTCCAAATTTCATATTGGCAAAGAATGTTCCATTTAAGAAACATTCTTTATAATTATAAATGTCCAGAGGATATTTGCTAAATGTCTAATTTCTTCTTGTATTGAGCATTTTTTCTTTTAATTTCAAATTTCTACACACTTACCATATTAACATTTAAACAATATGATGTATTTAAGTATATGCACTGGATTGCACTATGGAACTGAAACCAGAGGTGGCCTTACCACTGGAGCTACATCCCCAACCCTTTTTATTTTTAATTTTGAGACAGGATCTCACTAAATTCTTTCAGGCCATCAATAAGTTACTGAGGTAGGCCCTGAACTTGCAATCTTCCCAGGTTGCCAGGATCATAGGCATGTACTTACCGCATTCCACAAGATATGTGCTATTGTTATCTGTTTTACAGATGTGAAAACTGAGGCCTGAACAGTTAGGCCGTATGTCACTAAACTAGTGACAGAGTTCGAAGTTCAATGCAGACTCAGTGCCCATTTCTATTTCTGCAATAATAAATTACTACAACTTGGTGGCTTTAAACAATAAAAACTTATACTTTAGGAGTCAGACAGTGGTTGCACTGGGCTAAAATCAAGGTGTCAGCAGATGCCAATTCATGGTAGTATCAATTTACAACAAAGTCTTACTAGTTCATGCTGATAATGACAATTGATAATATCAGTTTTTTGCATTACTGATTATTAGAAATTGCTGTCATTTCAATTCAGAAATGGGTAGATATCTTAGAACACCTGAATAAATGAGAATGAAAATTCATAAGAAAATAGGACTTGGGTATTTATCATATTTGTATACAGCTGAGCTCCAAGACTATATCTATATTACAAAGGCAAAAACAGATGCACCATATATGCTCTGAAGACTTCAATCAATTTATATTTTGAATTTCAAATTCATTTACATTTGAATCTCCAAAGAATACGAATCTTTTTTTTTTTTTAATAAAATACAGGAGTCAAGAAATGAATGTGGAAATAGCATGAATGGTTTTATTCTAGGCTGATGAAACTGTCACATTAAAAGGTGATAAACAAGTTTTTAATAAAAAAAAAACCGATGCCTCTTTCTTCTTCCTTATTACATAAGGAGCAGTTTACCATGGGCTATATGATTGACATTTATACTCAGGACTATAGTTTCTTAGATGACAAAAGAAAGTCAGACACAATCTTGTACAATATTTCTGAAATATTCTTTACTTCATTGCTATACTATTTTAAGTCTGAAATATTTTTTAAAACATGTACATAATAAGTATGTGTATATTGTCAATATTTAAAAAAGTCTTATTAAAAATGAAAACGGGATGAGTTTGTAGCTCAGTGATAGAGCGCTTGTCTAGCACGTATGAAGCACTGGGCTCGATTCTCAGCACCACATATAAATAAATAAAATAAAGGTATTGTGTCTATCTACAACTAAAAATATTAAAAAAAAAAAAAAAGAAAAAGAAAAAGAAAACATCCAGGCATGGTGGCACACACCTGTAATTCCAGCGGCTCTGGAAACTGAGGCAAGAGGATTATAAATTCAAAGCAAGCCTAAGCAACTTAGCAGGCCCTAATTCAGTGAGATGGATCTAAATAAAATACTGCCCCCCCCCCAAAAAAGAGTGGGCTGGGGGTGTGGTCTCAGTGGTTAAGCGCCCTGGATTTACTCCCCAGTACAAAAAAAGAAAACATATTTTGATTTTCCAAATATCACATAAAGGTGTGAAGGTTTCCAATAGAAAGCCACAAAGTTTTGTGGAAACTGTATTAGAATTCAGCATGTTAGGACGTTTCTTATCCTGATACTCTTTATGCCCTGACACAATACTACTAGCATTATCTGATTGCTCAGAGTAAGTATATAAAGTTTGTTGAACTGAATTGTAGCAACATTGTCATACAATGGTCTGCATTTTTATATTACTTGTTTTAGGAATGGTGTTTAAATTTCATGAAATTGCCTTTACATGCTGAAATTACTTCTGACTGGAAACAAGTTTCTCATACTGTGTTTAGCATTTTTGAGTAATAAAAACAGAATATATACCATAAGTCCTAAAAAATTGTATATTATTTTTCAAAATTTCCTAAGTGAGATGAGTACATAAAAAATTTTCATAATCCAATGCTCTGAGTCAAAGAAGAAACAAAAACTGCAATTATAAAATAACTTCTATATCAATGACTATAGCAAAAGCTGTAATCAGAGAAAAATTCATAGCTATTCACGCCTATTACTGAAAACAAAATCATATAAACAAATGAATTAAATATTTAGAATTTAGGTAAAAAAACAAAGGAACCTGAAAAGAGATTTTTTATTTGTAAATCATACTGGAATTTTCCACTTATATTTCTAATTTATTACTTTTAATTTTATTACTATAATAGAAAAATTCCAATATAATTTACAAATAAAATCAGCAAAAGAGATAAATTATTACAGTTCATCTTTATCAAGAAACAAAAAGGGGGCTGGAGGTAAAGCTCCAGGGACAATGCATGCTTTGTATGTGTGAGAGAAGACAAAATATTAAGGTGAGAAGGGTACTAAAGCCACATGAGGACTTTGTATAACTCTCTGATAATTAAATTTAAGAACTGATGAAATGGATGACTAAGCAAATAGAAATTAATAAAACTAAAAGAAGACCTAAACAATACGTGACCAATAATAATAATAAAAGTCATCAAAACCCCCCAAAATATATATTCATATATATTATGTGATGTTTTCTCTTTCCTTTTTTATTTTTAACTTTTTCCCCCCAGTACTGGGGGGATTGAACTCAGAGCCTAATGCTCACTAGGCAAGCACTGAACTACATCCCCAGCCCTTTTCATTTTAAGACCGGGTCTCTCTATATTTCCCAAGATTGTCTCATATTTAGATTCTTCCTGCCTCAGTTTCACAAGTAGCTGGTATTACAGGTGTGCAACATTACACCTGGCTTGATGCTTTCTCAGTCACAATATTGTTCACAGACATTCTGGGTTATCAAAAGAGTTCCTTTCCAAAGTTATCTCAGTTATTCAGGAATTGTCTTTATTCATTCAAAAAATACTTATTGAGCAGGTACTATAGTGGTAAAAGTGCTTGCCTATAATGTACAAGGCCCCTGGGGTTCTAGCCTCGATATGGGGGAAAAATTACTGAAAGCCTAAAAGATGAAGTTACAGAACAAACAAAACAACTTTCCAGACCTCATGCAGTTTATAACCTTAACAGGAATAGTAACAGCATCAGGTACTTGCTGTTTGCTAAGCACTGCTCTAAGTATTCGTGCATATATTAACCATTTAATCCTTACAAACACCCTATTTTTACTCTCCCATTAAAACTGATCATAGGCAATGTGGCTCTAGAAAAGGGCTGTCCAAAAATGTTCAACATCTCTAGTAATAAGAGAAATGCAAATCAAAACCACCCTAAGATTCCATCTCACCCCAATTAGAATGGCTATTATCAAGAATACAAACAACAACAGGTTTTGGCAAGGATGTGGGGAGAAAGGTACACTCATACATTGCTGGTGGGGCTGCAAATTAGTGCAGCCACTCTGGAAAGCAGTGTGGAGATTCCTTAGAAAACTTGGAATGGAACCACCATTTGACCCAGCTATCCCACTCCTTGGCTTATACCCAAAGGACTTAAAATCAGCAGACTACAGAGATACAGCCACATCAATGTTCATAGCTGCCCAATTCACAATAGCCAGATTGTGGAACCAACCTAGATGTCCTTCAATTGATGAATGGATAAAGAAACTGTGGTATATATATATACAATGGAATATTACTCAGCCATAAAGAATGATAAAATTATGGCATTTGCAGGCAAATTGATGAAATTGGAGAATATCATGCTAAGTGAGATAAGCCAATCTCAAAAAAACAAAGGTCGAATGATCTCGCTAATAAGTGGATGAGGACACATAAAGGGGGGAGGGAGGGGTTAGTGTTAGGGTTAGAGTTAGGGTTAGGGAGGGGGGCAAGAATGGAGGAAGGAAGGACTGTATAGAGGGAAAAGAGGGGTGGGAGGGGTGGGGGGAAGGGAAAAAATAACAGAATGAATCAAACAACATTACCCTATGTAAATTTATGATTACACAAATGGTATGCCTTTACTCCATGTACAGAGAAACAACATGTATCCCATTTGTTTACAATAAAAAAAAAAAGAAGATAGGAAAAAAAAAAAAAGAAAGAAAAGGGCTGTCCAACAGAAATACAATAAGAGTCACAAATACAAGCCACACATGTAATTTTAAATTTTCTGGTATCAGGGCTGGGGATGTAACTCAGTGAGTGGTACAGCACTCAAGTATCACGTGCATGGACTCAGGGTTTGATTCCACTGCAAAAAAAAAAAAAAAAAAAAAAAAAAAAAAAAAAAAAACCCTAGTGGAAACATTAACAGTAAAAGTTAAACAGAAAAGATTGATGACTTATTTAACCTAATATATCCAAAATATAATCAACATTATAAAACTAGGTTATTTTACATTAATTTTTTACCATATTAAGTCTTCAAATTCTCATGCGTATTTTCACATTTACAGCACATCTCAATATGGTCTGGCTACATTTCAAGTGCTCAATTGTCACATGTAGCTGGTAGATACTACTATACTGGACAAGGCTGTTCTATGCTTTGCTACTTGGAATTAACTGAAAAATCATTAAACACAGGATATTTCTCTAGAGAAGTTACAAAAATGTATAAAGAAGTAAGTAACCCCTTATATACCAAAACAGCTAGTTATAAAGTTTGATTGATTGACTGATTAATGGAACTGGCTATTGAACCCACGGGTACTTTACCACTAAGCTATATCCCTAGCCTTTTTTTTTTTCTTTAAGTTTTGAGACAGAGCTAACCAAGTTGCTGAGGGTCTCACTAAATTGCTGCGGCTGGCCTTGAGCTTGTGAACTTCCTGCATCAGACTACCAGGTCACTGGGATTATAGGTGTGTACCACCGAACCCAGCAAAATATAATTTTAAAATGAACTATTTGAAAACCACTCACACCTGCTAAAAGGAACCAATACTCCTTGAATAAATGGCAGATTTCAAAAGTTAGAGCAAGGCAAAGATGATATGAGCCTGGGACACCACATACCAAAAATAAAGTTCTACTCAAAAATTATGGGGGTCTATCAAAAGAATACAGAACACAGCTTGAAGAGGCTCTTGCTATCCAAAAATAGAATAAATATGAGTATTAAAATACATAGTAATACTATCCATAAATTATAACAACTAAAAATGATTCCATAAATCCTTTTGATAACAAATAAAAGAGGCAGGAAGAAAGGTTCTCTTACAGAAACCCAACTAGTAAATGTAAAGAATACAGAGTTGAGCCGGGTGTGGTAGTGCATGCCTGTAATCCCAGTGACTTGGGAGGCTGAGACAGGAGGATCACGAGTTCAAAACCAGCCTCAGCAATGGCGAGGTGCTAAACAACTCAGTGAGACCCTGCCTCTAAACAAAATACAAAATAGGGCTGGGGATGTGGCTCAGTGGTCAAGTGCCCCTGGGTTCAATCCCCAGTACCAAACAACAACAACAACAAACAAACAAAAAGAATACAGAGTTGGAAAATATTATTCTGTAACCACCACTGCAAAAATCAACTCAGGTTTATTAAGGCAAAAATCATCAGTGGAGGCTAAAATTGTTTACCCACATATAACTTATTAATTAAATAGAAAAAAACACTAAATTTACACTGAAGAAACCTGACAAATATTACTCTAAGCAATCATGTAAATATTGCTAATAATTGGGCAGATTAACATAGTGTGCCTCTTAATGTGTTATATGAGGAAGGATACAATACCCCTTATGTAGTATTCCTGCCCCAAATTCATAAACTGAATCTAATTATGAGAAAACATCAGAGAAATCTTCATTGATACATATTGTACAAAACAAGTAGTCTGACTTAAAAAATACCAATGTTTGGAGAGATAAAGAAAGATCTGAAGAATTGTTCAGGCTAAAGAAGACTAAAGAAATAAAACAACTAAATGCATATGCTCCTAGATTGGATTCTAGACTTATTATAAAGGGAATTATGACAATTGGAAAATTTTGATTATGGTCTGTTGTTTTAATTTCCTAAGGTTGCTATTAAAAAAAGGGGGGGGGGGGGTAAAACAGAAATGTGTTCTCTCATAGTTCTGGGGGCAAGAAGTCCAAACTCAAGGTGTGTGCAGGGCCATGCTCCCTCTGAAACACTGGGTAAAATCCTTCCTTGCTTCCTCCTACCTTCTGGATGTGGCTGGCAATCCTGGGTGTTCCCTGGCTTATAGGTGCATCACATCAATCCCTGCCTGTTGTCACATGGCATCTTCCCTACGTGTCTGTGTCTTCACATGGTGTGTTCCTCTTGTAAGAACACCAGTCATAGTGAATTAAGGGCCCGCCCTAATTCAGGATGATTTCAACTTAACTTCATGACATCTACAACAATCCAATTTCCAAATATGACAAGGTCACATTCACAATTGGGGTGAATAGGTAAGGACCTTTTGAGGGACGCAATTTAACAACCACAACAAGAGATTAGGTAGTGGTGTTATAAAGATACTAAAACTTACTGAGTTTGATAACTGTATATTGTGGCTGTGTAATAAAATGTCCTTGTTTTTAGGAAATACACCTTGAATATTCAAGGGTATTATGACAGAATGCTTGCAACCAACTTTCAAATGGTGAAGGGGGATACACATATACATACACTTATACCTAAGAAGGGAAAGACAGAGTAAATAAGACAAAAAGTTAATATCTGGTAGATATGAGTGAAGGTACTCAGGAGTTCTCCGAAACTCTTTTGTAACTTTGAAAGATCAAAACACCCGGAAAGACATAAAATGAGTTTTAAAGCTAGTATTATCGCTGGCTCTAAATATCACCAAAAAAGATCAATACTTATCATGTCATTAGAAGAACTAATTATGGAAATGGGGGAAAAAAAAAAAGAGTCACCCTCCCCACAAAAAGATAAAAAAGGAATCACTTAACCTTATTGTTAGAAGGGAATCTTTCAGGTTCCACCACTGAATGACAGGAAAGCACCACTGATGGATGATCTCAGCTCTAGAGATAAAGGTTCAGTGATTCAATAAAAGCACTGCTAGACAACTAACTATAAAAAAATTACTTCTATAATATTCTAATTGCTTAAAACTACCACAAACACCTGTTCTAGAATTTTATCAAGAATCATTGGCACCTTCAGTGTCTGCATTTATTAAAATTTACCCTTTAAGGATTGTTTAATCATTTTTCTATTTTCTGAAATGTCTACCTATCTTCATGATTTCTCTACTACTGGGTGGCTCTAGGAATATAAAAATTGCCTTTCAGAACCTTGAGATAATTCTTTTGAACCTAGAGACTTAAAATAATTTAAAGTAATACCTTCTAATTAACTATTTTCATTGTTCTAACTTATTTAAAGAGCAACCTCTTGATACAAAAATTAAAAGATTAAAAAGAAGATGTACTTCCCTCCAACTTTTAATATAAACTCATGATGACATTGTCCCTTTTCTAAAGATTTTTTCTAGAATTTGGATATCACTAGCTTTTTTTTTTACTCTTGGTCCTAATTAAGTTCAAAGCAACTAACATCTTTCTAAATTCTTTTCCCACCTTAAAATACAAAATTATATTTATCAGACACTCTGCTATAGGAAACAAACTTCAAGAAGATTCTGGGTTATGAAGTCATCCATCATACCTAGTTTGTACTTATGGTTACACTTTTCAAATAAATATTCTAACTATGTTTATAAAATTAGTGTATTTTAAATACAGATGACTAACTCTAACTACTAGGTTATTTCTTGTCCCACCTGTGGCAGACACAGTTAACTATCCACCAAAATCCCATCCTCCCCCTTCTATGGTGTGAAGTTGTTAGTGGGAACTAGATGTCCCACCAGGGACTAGCTCTCCTCATGACCAGATATATATGAATTGCTCACATAAATATAGTTTTAAGAGGTACTAAGTGCTTAAGAAGCATAGTTGCAAGACATATATTTACAGAATATGAAATTTAAAAAATAAACTTAACCCACTGATTGTAAATGGATAATTATCATTAGGAATAAGTACAACTCTTTTAACATTTACAAGGCACTGACAAATCAAACCACAGTTTCTGTATCAGACTCAAGCTGATTGCTTATTTGAATTTACTTGATTATTAATGCCACTAGTTTAGCACTAGGTCTGCCACTTCACAGAGTTAAAAACATGCGATTATTGCATGAGTTCAGTGAAGTTACTTGTTGATATGTCCATAGTAGGCAGACACTACTAGCTGACTTACACTTTTCTGCATTCAAAAATACTTCAAAACTGTCACTATCCTGGATGCTTGGAATAACTTCAGTAGTCAAAATAAAAATTCCTTCCCTTATGCACAATAACAACAGTGTAAAACCTATCTGCCAACCTTTATGTAAAGACCTAAGCATGGACAATGATGGAGTTGGAGTGATGCATGAAAGGAGTAGCACTGTAGATATTCTTTGTGGGACAATAATGCTACAAAGTATAGGTGGTAGTCTCACTAGAAAACAATGCTCCAGCTTATTAGGGAGGACAAAGGATATATTCTTAAGAGATATAATTGAAGAAATAAAAGGAAGTCAAAGAAGAAAAGCCTTCTAAAGTGATGAAGGAAATTACTGTCAATTCAAGAACTTGACACAGTGGCAAAAGAGTAGCAAACAAAATTTCCATTTAAGCTTTAGACAAGAATAATCTTCCAGATGATGAGGAATCCATGCAACAATAGGACTTATAGAAATAAACAAGTATGCAAGACAATAAAAATTAAAGAAATGAACATGAACGGGTTTAGAAGAATCCTATTGTTTCCTCCAAATGCAGCCTTGAATGGCTGGTGTCTGTGCAAGTAGGAAATCAACATCCTACTGACAGGGCACATTAGAAAGTGCCTCCATCTGCAGTATGTGACAGAGAACCATTAGGTAATGAGACCTTCCATCTATTTCTACTATCTCATCCAGGAAAAAAATTATATCAACTAGTAGAAATGAAGGCAATATTGTGCAGTAATCATTTGAACATCTTTTAAGTCAGAAGATTCAGATAAACTATACCTACATACATATATGGTATATATTTGCACAAGGAGGGAGGTACTTACTACATACATTCAGACTATACATAGAATATGCAAAGCCAAACCCACAAAAGGGCAGAATTTGATACAGTTTATTTAGTGTAATAACTCATGTTTTGCATACTTGTTTCTTTGGTGAGTTAAATTAAGATAGAAGAAAAAAACTTGGCTGGGAAAACATGCTAAGGATTGTCTTTCTGTAAATCTAGGCTAAACACTTTTTTCTTTCCTTTTTAAATTTTTTTTTCGTACTGGGAATTGAAAAGCGCCAGGGGCACTTTACCATTGAGCCATATTCCCAGTCATTTAAATTTTTTATTTTAAGACATGGTCTTACTAAGTTGGTTAGGGCCTAAGTTGCTGCGGTTGGCCCTGGACTTTCAATCCTCCTGCCTCAACCTCCTGAGTCTGGGATTATAGGCATACACCACCAAGGCTGGCTGGGCTAATTATTTTATTTTGTAAAGAGACAAAAAATGCTTTGGACTTAGTATATCATTTTCCATTATAAATCCAAAGTTACAAAAGGGTAGTACTTTAAAGTTTAGTTAATGCAACCAGTTTCTTTCTGCTAATGAATTAATATCTGACCTTAATACTGACATCTATTATGAAACATGTACCACAAAGCTACTTCCACCAAAAAGTATAAGTCACTGAAAATTGTTTCCAATTCAAACGTACAATGTAATAGAAAAGGGGAAATCCCCCTTTCCCTATTTGTTCCTTATTCCTAATTAAGCTCTAGATTCAAATCCAAGTTCTGTCCAATCACTAGTTATGTGACCTTAGCAAATCACATATATTTTCTGATCCTGTTACTTCAATTGTAATAAATGCCTGTCTTTGCCAGTTTTTCTGTGTATTCTAGAAACATTTCAAATATTTAAGTTATATGTGATAATGCATGTGAAATCGTAGCATCCACAACACCTGTCATACAATAGGCTTCTTTCCTTCCAGGGTCTAAGAGGAATAAAGATGGGAAATAGAAAAAAACAAAGAAAGAAAAAACTGTAAACTATAAAATTATAAATGCTGTAATATTTTCCCAAGCCCTTTTCTACTATTTTAGTTTCATTCTGAATCTTTTGACACTTCACACTGTCCTATAGGGTTAGCCTGGAGGCAGATATCACAGTGCCTAGCTAGCAGGCGGGAGCAACTAGGGACTTTAAGTCTATGCTTGAAGTCAGCCTAATAACAAGGCTTCTGGGAGAGTCTTAGTATTCCAATACCTAATACCAAAGCATAATAGTGATTTAAAAATAGGGGCTGTGGACCGTATGGAGCAAGGGTAGAGTGACAAGACTATAGGTTTATCCACCAGCATTTGGGAGACAAATATTTTATTTGTTTAAAGGGAGCATAGAAATACCATGATACCTGTTGGTCTTTTACATTTTTTCAATTTTAATTTTTATTTGTTTTAATTCATTATATATGACAGCAGAATTCATTTCTCTGGTTGTACATGATGAAGAGTTATACCAATTCACTCGATCATACAAGTACCTAGGGTAATGATGTCAATCTCATTCCTCCATCTTTCCAGCTTCCCTGCCCCCCTTCCCTCCCTCCACTCCCCTCTACCCAATCCCAAATTTCCTCCATTTATCACCTACTCCCCCATTATGGATCAGCATCCATATATCAGAGAAAACATTTGGCTTTTGGTTTCTGGGGATTGGCTTATTTCACTTAGCATGATATTCTCCAACTCTATCCATTTCTCTGCAATGGCCATAATTTTATTCTGCTTTAAGACTGAGTAATATTCCAATATATATATACCACAGTTTCTTGATCCATTCATCTACTGAAGGGCATCTAGGTTGGTTCCATAGTTTAGCTATTGTGAACTGAGCTGCTATAAACATTGATGTGGTTGTGTCGCTGTAGTATACTGATTTTAAGTCTTTTGGATATAGACTGAGGAGAGTGCAATAGCTGGGTCAAATGGCGGTTCCATTCCAAGTTTTAAATATGTTAACTTTAATGAATCACCTAAAAATCTAACCAAGAAGGCTTGTATTACAGAAGAGACTTTTCTGACAAAATCGGTTTTCATTTTCAAAGAACTAATGGACAAACTTTGGGAATACTATTTATAATTTTAGTTTCTGTTTTCACAAATCTATTTTCCAAACCTTCAAATGTTAACCCTCTTCAAATACTCATGACTGTTTAATTCTAAATATTAACTACATGTGTTAAAGAAAAATATTCAGAACAAGTAAGTCTATACTTTAGTCAATTAAAAAAGAGAATGTAAGTTTTCATGATAATAGTTATTTTTCTGATACACCTACGGCAAAGTTCTCATCCAAATAGCTTATGATTACTTGAAAACTGACATTACAACTATCTTGCTTCAAGAGGATAATTAAGGCATCATTTTCTAATATTATTGTAACAAATATAAAGTGTTTTTAAGTCATTGCAATCATCTTTTATAATAAGACTTCTATAAAAGTCTGTTTATCTCATTCACAAATGTGTAATGAACTAATGTCCAGAAAAACATTAAATCAAAATTTCCTGCCTAGAGAATTGAATCAATTTACTTGAGGCTAAATCTGTCTAGTGCAAAGGGGCTCATTAAACATTTCCAGAGGTATCACAACTTAATGCCATCAAACGCAAAAGTACTGGAAAGAATTATCACACTAAAAAGAATCTACCAACTTACAAAATTTATAACAGTTCATAATCAAATCCAAGTCAACCCACCTGTGAATTCCTAGAGAATAGCAGTCATGTTGCAATCATTTTTATAATAATAAATTAGCAGTTTTTGTCACATGACAGGGTCAATAAATATTCACATAACAAATAAAATAATACTGTTTGCTTGAGAAAGTTCAGTGCCAAAGTCCATGGGTCAGTGTTTTACTATAATCTTTACTTACCTGATATCTAATCTTATTGCAAATTTTAAACTAAAACATTCTTAAAATGTTATTAATATCACAAAAACTGTAGCTCGAGCAGAAGCGCAAATCTATATAAGGCTGAAAGGACTATTAGAAACCATGTTGCCAATTACCTCTTATTTCAAGTACTCTAGGGAGTTTACTGAATTCACCAAAAACTACACAGCTTGTCATTGTCAGAAGTGAAATTAAAATCCAGATTGTCTTCCACCTTCTAGTTCTTTCCTTATTATGTCATATTTCCTCCTCTGCTGCTTTCCAAATGCCTGATTGCTATTATTTTTTTTAAGTATTCTTATTTTTAAAGGACTAATCACATCAAAACAAAAGTTAGAAATCAATACACTTGCTGTGGAACAATTGCAAGTATTAACTTACACCTAAAAGCCAACTTCCTTCACCTCATCCCAATTTTGACTTAATGCAAGCGAATTAAAAGTTGTATTAAAAAATCAGAGAGTGACTATCCTCTGCAGTAGTTGAAGCAAAACTAGAGTCTATACAATGCTAGGAGCACAGGCTGAATATCAGATAATGTTCATGTTTCAGTAGTCAGTCCTTTCCTCTGAACTTTTCCTATCCCTCTCTCCACCCCTAATAATTCACCAAATATATCCTATCAACTATGCATCCCTTTACATATATTATGGCATGAAAATGAGAATTTCTTCTTTTTTTTTTCTGTTTTGTCCTAGGTAAACACAAACATAAACTATTGACTGTTACTATTAACATGATAAAATACCAAATGGGTTTCATAAAAATCTAGGATTTTTATATTTTTTTATAACTTGGACTTTCTATAATCATCAAAATAGTAAAACGAAATCTTTAAAACTCATTAAAAAAGTTTCTACTTAATGTCAGAAACATCAAAACAATCTTTAAATTCATATTTTGCAAGATTGTTTAAATTGTTTTATGAAATCACCTCCAAGAACAAAACTTTGAGAACAAATGTCTAAAGAATTTATCTAACTTTAACTTACGAAAAAGTATTGTTAATTTTATAAAATTTTAGTAAAGGTATACCTAAAATATTTGTTGTGTATAAAAAAGCATGTAGTTCTTAAGTCATATAACTATGCCCAGACACATCCATGAACACAGTTCAAAATTTACTTTGTATTATGCTAGGGGCTTTTGTCAAGGATTAATATAAAAAGGTTCTTGCCACAGTTGAACACTACTAACAAGGATAATCGTCAGTCATGGAAAGAAATGGTTAAAATGCAAGAAATGTGCTCAGTCACATGGGTTCTGTGGGAGCACAAAGGAAGAGGTCATCATACCAGTGTCTTGCTAAGTATGTCTGTGTACTTGATAATGCTCAAGTGTACTATCTTCCTGTACCTCTTTCTTTCTTTGAGTTATACAAGTGTAGTGCTCTTTAACTCCCATTACAAATTAGCTAAACCCTGAACAACTAAGTCAAGTCAGGATTAGCAAAAGAATTGTTTCCAGATTTTCAGCACACAGTAGTGGTAAAAGGATAAGATGCCACTACTATTACTTGGCATGTTTATAAACTGAGCAACAAAATTTCAGAAGCAGCAAAAGTTGCCCACAGAAGCTTCTAGTCTGGGGCTTGCCACATATAGTTGACACTGATCTGTGTTTGTTAAAGTTCATCTTCTCAAACGACAGGAATAAGGTGAGGGATTGGGGGGAAAAGAATCTAAGGTTCATACTGCCAAGATTTAGCCAAAACCAGGGGATATGCCGTGTATATCTAGTTATAGAAATAATAATTCCTGAAGTTCTCCCACTTCCTAGGAGAAAGCAGGGAGTCCAAAGAGACTGCACATCAGCAATCCTGCCACCCTCCAAACAGTAGCTATTCTAAGAATTCCAGTTCACAGTAGAATGGAGTATGCAGTGTATAAGTCAAGGAACCTTCAATCTCTTACCTTACTGTACACTTAAACAATAGCAACTGAAGGGCACTGCTACCCAGGGATGGGGAGTGGGGAGGAGTTGAGGCACAGTGGCTTGTAATTCAGTCCATCAGTACCTCATCAGTACGACACTACACTACTCTGCAATTATAGGATCTGTCTTTCCTGGAGTGGATTTCGAGATCGTAAAGGTAAACCCAATCTAGACCAGGATATATTGCTATCAAGTCTGCTAGTTCTGAAACAACAGTAGTGCTGCTGCAGCCAATGATTCCTTGGCATACAGACACATTAAATGATATTGGCAGCAACACGCAGCTCTTCTCTTTCACCCTCCTTTTGCTAAATCTGCCTCTGAGTTTAGACAGGAGCTGGATGGTTCATAATCACCCAGCGCTGCAGCTGAGCAATACCCAGACTAATTGTGGCACTGGAGCAGCTGAGAGGAAGAAAAGAGATAATACATACCCTACCACAGGCACACACAAACTGCTGCACACACTACTGATAAGACACCAAAATACTTTAATGGGAATAGATTATTTCCTTTAAAGAAAAGTAGTTGTACCTTGCTAGAGGACTTGTATTTATATCATAAATCTATTTAAATGTGAACTGAAGGTGACCTAAGCCATTTAGAGTTCTGAACAATGGAAGAGCTTACTAAAACTTCCTGTAAATATTCACACAACAAAACCAGCAGCACAAAACATCACCTTTATAACATGACAAAGTTCCTGTGATATAAGAATGTGGCACAGATATGATCTCTTCTTTAACTCAACAACAATGCAAAGCAACATCAACATCTAAAACATCAGGTAAACATTACAGAAAGTAAAGTAGCATAAGCAATGATTCTCTGCATTTCTGAAACTCCAACACTATACTGTCATTTGCTTTCTTTTGAGAAAAAAAACAAACAAAACATATTCTTCCCTCGGGTACTGTATATCTTCATAAAGTTAAGTAAATGTAAACTTATTTTACATTGAGAATTTCACAACATCCTTAAGACTACTGAGAAATTAGGGCTAAAATTACTGATCTAAAGAATTATTGTTCTACAAACTGAAAATAAATAAGATTATTAGTTTGATGCCTAAAGTTCTGTTTTGTCATTTTTACCTACTTTTCTGAAATATACGGTAGTTAACGACAGAACAGTATCCATCTTCAATAAGCACATTTGATTACCTATTATTTATCACTTAAAAAATAAAATTTAAAAATACATACATATAAAATTAGTAAACCTAGTGTCTTCCATCAAATTAAATAGTTAAAAGAAAACCCAGGACTTATATTAGAATTTTTCAAAATTCTCTAATTATTGCACATTTAGAAGTGACTATGCAACATTTTCAAGGCAATCACGAGCCAGTCTATAACAATTATGATTTAATAAGTCTAATCCTGTTTGCAAAGAGTCTAGGTAGTGGTTCCAAAGTTATGTCACCACCAAATACTAAATTCTCAGTCAAAGCCCCTTATTTACATTACACATGGGCTTCTTTAAAAAAATAAAATAAAAATTCCATGTGAAATAAAACAGAAAAGCATCACAAATGTACCACTTAATGAATTATAACTAAGGCCAGCACCCCTGTGACCACCACCAGGTTAAAAGAACTTTGCCAGTCACAACCTACCCCCCTTCGCCATCTTTACTTCCTTGTGGGTTGTTTTTTGTTGTTGTTGTTTGTTTAAAAACAAAGTTTCACCACTCAAGTTTGCGTTTCTAGACACCAGGGCTTAGCATTGCTTTTCAAAATTTTTGATTGTTTCTTTCTTAATATAATGCTAACAGAAAAAATGATGCCCATACTGCACTTGACTCACTAGATTCAGAGCTAAAGATACTTTTAAAGAAAAACTATTCACACTATTCACAGTAATACATTATTGCTTAAAATGATGCACACTTCAACTCTAAATATAAACAAGTCTTGCACTAGTAATATTTCATATATTGGGTCATTGCTATTCTTTTAGCATACTTATTCTTTTGTCATTATATATAATAAGTTTCATTTGCACAAATATTAATTTTTGCAACTTGAGAATTACTGTAACTTAAAAAAATATTCAACCATGTATTAATATTACACTTTGACCATAAGACAAATTCCACCTATCCCAGGAAGAGAGGTCAAGGCTGTAATTTCACTTTCGATTGAAAAAAAGGAGTCAATTTTGTGGTTTATGAAGTCAGCAAAAACTAACTGCAAAACTAAAGCTATTATAACATTATGGTGGTTACAGCAGAGTACATATTTTAAGAACCCTTTTATCTTTTATCCTGGAAACATGGATATGAACTATCTTGTATTTAGATTGAGATCAAAGGTAATTGTCCTTGTTTCAAATTTAGGACCCTCTGAATTGCCAACCAGCATTTAAATTTTTCACTGAGGTTTAGTTAGTATCAGAAATTAAGACACAACTGAGTCAACAAAGCAGGGTCTCACATATTTTTAAGAAAAATTAAATCGCTGGCCTTGATAAAATACAACTTTCTTCCAGTACAATATATGACTATAATATGTGATGCATACAAGATCCTTGGCTTTTAATTCAAGACATCCCTTCATTATCTATCCATTCAAAATGCTTCCTGTCCACTCTGTGCCAAGCATTGTGTTAGTTACTGGATTTAACACATGGTCACAAATACACCTTTAGTAATATTTTCCTTACAGTGTAATTTAACTTGAGAAACTTCACAGGATAAAGAAAGAAACTAACTTAACAGTATGGTTTAAATACACTTAGAATTACCAAGATACTTCTGGCACTATAATTTTCCTTACAAAGAACGAATATACTATCATCGTATTATCATCGTATCATATGTGATATCATCTAAAACACACACCAGTGGAACATATATACATAATAATAGGCATGGATGCAAAGTTTTGGTTCTACTACAGTCTTTTATTTCATAATTTATAAAATATCTGACCTATGTTATTCTATGACTGCTCCATTATGCAGAAAATAATTGAACCAAATCCGAACTACGCTGCGTCCCACTCGCTACTAAACAACAACTAACACAGTTCCTACACCAGACGTGATTTTCCAAAAGCTTCCTGAAACATACTCTGCCCCATGCCCAATAAATCAAAAGCTGGAAACAATTTTCAAGAAAAACACACTTTAAGTAAAACAAATTTTTCCATTAACACGGCGGACAGAGAACCGAAAGGTGAGGTGGGGTGGAAAGGTGCTGTAAAAGTGGACTCTGAATAAGCCACTTCCCAACCCCCAACCCAAACAAAGATAAAACTGTAAACATGTTGCGGGTTTCAATCAAACCAAGCGAAGCTAGAGGCTCACCACTCGCCCCACACACCTCGTCCTCGCTCCCTGCACAGTGCCTACAGGCGTCAGGCGACATTCTACAGACCTCCAGCCTCCAGCACCCAAGGCCGCTTCCCTGGCCCCCGGCACCAACACTGGGGCAAAATAAACCTCGCCCGGGGTCCACGCCCTTCAGGATGCGGGGCTGCGAAGGTGTCCCAACGCTCCGAGGACCTCAAGTCAGACTTGGGCGAGACCGGGAAGGACCGGACCCGGACCACGTCGGGGGGCGAGCAGGTAGCGCGGGGCCAGGAGACACGCCGCGGCCGCGCCAGGGGAGGGGAGAAGTTTCTCCCCAACTTCCCCGACTCGGGAACGACGGGGGCGGGAGCGGCGGCGGCCGCTGCGGCGCCTCCGCGCGCCGGGACCAGGGCCTAGCGCTGCCGGGGCCGGGGTCGGCCGCCTCTGCCCACCGGGCCGCTCCGGAGTCCTTACACTGCCCTCCGGCGTTCGCATGAGTCGCGGCGGCGGCGGCTCGGGGCGGTGGAGAGGGGGCGCGAGGCGGAGGCGACGCCCGCGGGGCCCTCTCCCTCCTGCACCTCCTCGGCGCGGGGCGCGGGGCGGCAGCGACGACGGCCGAGCCGGCCCGGGACTCGTTACTTCAGGAGGAGGGAATTCCCGGGCTCCCCACCCCTCGGCCTCACTCTCACCTCCTCCCCTCGCGGCCCCGCCCCCTCCGCGCCTCGGTGGGGGCGGGGCGGAGGCGGGCGCGGGGCGGGGGCTGCGTCTACCTGCGCGCGGCCGCCCGCTTACCGGAACTCGCGCCGCGCGGGGCCGACTCTCGCGCCTTCCGGCGCCGGCGCCCCTCCGCGGGCCGAGAGCCGCCCTGCCGCGGTCCGGGTCGGCGGCGGGTGCGGGTCACTCCTCCTGACCCAACATGGCGGCGGGGTCCGGGGCGGCGCAGGCTGAGGGGGCGTGGGGAGGAGGTGCTTCTCCACCCGCGGAGCAGGCCCGCCGCGCCGCTGCCCACCCGCTGGCCCGCGGCTCGGCGGCTGGGATGCCGCGGCGGTTGGATGGGGCGCCGGTTCTGCCCCCCCGCCTTTCCCCCTTTCCCTTGGCTCGTGGGTCCGTCGTGCCGAAGCCTGTGGGGCTTTGTTTTCGTGGGGGAGCAGGGGGTTGAGTGTTTTTGGTTGGCTGTTGCTTCTCGGTACTACGCTTCCGCACCCTTTGTCGTTGATAGTAAAATCTCAGCCAGCCGCGTGAGCCAGGAAGGCGTGCTCACACCCTCAGCAACCACCCTGGTCGCCGTCCAAAAACGTTCGCGTCTGCCTCTTTCCGAGGCAGGGATCCTGTCCCTGCCCCGGGAGCTTCCTGTTGACTGTAGGTCGAACCAGCCTTGCCGGGAGGGGAACCTAGCCCGAGTCCTGTTGGCGGCTTTACCAAGTCGGTGGCTCTCGCTTATCTCAGGACGGCGTTTTCTATGTGACCCCTGGCAATGTTCCAGTGAGGGAGCTGGGCAGGTATATGACCCCCCCCCCCACTCGATAGCGTGGAAACTGAGGCTGGGTCCTCTTAAAGCGGAGCATTCACAACTAGAATTGTATTCGTCTGACCCATGCACCATTCCTATTGCCTGCAGCAGTGGTAGGGTCCGGAAGGAACCGGGGTAAAGACAAGGGTTAGTCAAGGTGGAGATGGCTTAAACCCTGAGTCTGTTTGCTGAAGTCACGTCTGTCTTGTCAGACTCTTAATTTCCGCTTTGTGTTTCCTGTTTGGTTGGGACTATCAGAATTATTTATGTGGGACTGTTTGGTTTCCTCTGTGGTTTTGGAGAAATTCAGAATCATGTTTGATAAACACGAAACAGCACAATCATCTGGGTTCAGTATTCCGGTATTCTAGGACTTAAGGAATTGCATATAAGGATGTGAAAAAAAAAATTTTCTTCAGTTCACTAATGAACCAAAAAGGAAGCATAGGCATCCACATGAACAAAAATGCACATGTAATATGGAATTGGTGTTAATTAAAACTCCTTTTGCCATTGATGTCTTGGACTTTAAAATTTTTGAGTAGATTTGTATTTTTAAAACTAGAAATAAAGTCCTTGAGTTGTTGCCTTTTCTGAACTTATAGACTAAGTAGAAATCTTTTTGTTTTCCTAAACTCTCAGTCTCAAAAAATCAGATTTATCCAGCTTTGAATTTGTTCTATATGGAGAGATTTAAAGGTGGTGTCAAAATCTCACCCACAAGTTATAGGTCGTTGACTTGATTTATTTGCCTCTCTTCACCCTAATTTCTTTGTGTTGTTTTTATTACTTCAATTCCTGTTTTCCTTTTTCAAATAATCATTGCCTCGCTTCAGTCTGTAAATAACTTGAAAGTTTTTTGCACTCAATGACTCACTTATTCCAGGGAATACTTAAAACCGTTATTTTTTTTAATGGGACAGAATCTGTGAAGTCTTATATGAATTTTATTTGCTAGACATTACTTTTAATGAAAAATCTTTTTACTTGGGAAATGGGCAAGGGAAGATGCTTGCCCCTATATGTTGCTCTCCTGCACACCATAGAGGTCTGATGTTGCAATAAGTGGGAAGGAGTGCAAGGGACCTGTCTTGAAATGCCTGGGGGAACTAGTTTGGTAAGAAAACTAGGGAAAAGCTTTTAAACAAATAATTTATGAGATAAATTGTTAGCTCCCTATAAAAGTAAAAGTTTTATTTAAGTTTATTAATGCTTGAAATAATTTGGCTGGAAGTTTGAAAGATTGAAAGTTGAAATGGTGCCTGTAATCGCCCTGGAACCTGTGATTCTGCCAGGACATTTTTTGTTTAAGACAAATTTCTTTATATCAATGAGGGTTCTGCTCCTGCTTCTATCAGTGAGGCCATGATGATGATTTTCTCTTCTGATACCAGCAGAAGAAAGCCTGTGGCCCTGCACAAGGTGCATGTACTGTGCAATGCCTCTGCCTAAAACAACCATCCCCACGACACATCCCCTTCAAAATGCCTTTTACGAAAGACTAGATCTCCTCAAGTCAACTTGGTGCCTGAAGTTAACTGTACCACTGTGAACTTGCCAAGATAAGCCCAATTAGGAAGAACATGATGATCTCTCTAAGCAAAGATTGGAAGATCAGGAAAAGTAAGGCATTTTTCCTTGAGTGTTAGACTCATAGTGCCAAGCTTAGTGAAACATTCATTTCTCCACACTTGGTGTCTTTGTTCGCCTGGAGGACGGGACTCATGGATCATATGTTTTTACTTTCTTTTATTGGGCAAAAGCTGTCTAAGAGACCCATCAATGGATATGTATAAGGACATGTCTGACAATGAATAGATGTTGATGAAACATTCTTATAATTAATAGATGTCACAGCCAGCAATCTTACATGAAGGTCAGCAAATATACCCCATCTTCTTGTTTCTTTTGTTGCTTTTTCTACCCTTTTAACTTTGTGCCTACTACCTGGTTCACAATCAGAATTTCACCCTGTGCCTGCTATACCTCTCAGCATCCATGACTATTTTCCAGTAGTGTAGCCTTTGCTATTAGCATTTACTCTGAGATCATCTCTTGGTTTATTCTCTGCTTTGGTTCTTTCTGGTTCTCTTGCTCTTTGACCTTAGTCATGTTTGTATCAATCCAAAACTGCTCATTTTATAACTTGCCTCCTGGTGCCCACTGGCTATTCCTAGACTTATCCACAGCTTCAAAACTTTCATACTGTGAATTGGTTCCTCTACTCTCTGACTGCAGTTTCTGTGCTAGATGGTCCTGTCCACGTGACCAGTCAGCAAAATAAAAAGTGGATGACTTTTGAGGGTATCTGATTAACTTTATTTTCTGAGAATTAGTCCTCTATGAATAGGGAGAGTATAGACCATGTGGTCTTAGTACCTGAACTACTAATCCCAGGCTCCAACCTGAAACTTGGATTTTGAGGGAGTGACACAAAGGTGACTCAGATTATTCATAATGGCCATGGTGGAGTTGAGAGTCCAGTGGTAGAAAGTGAGTGTCCAGGGGGTAGGGAGTTCAGGTTGCAGGAGGCAAGAGGTATCTAGAGCGATAATACCTGCATCCTAAACAAACTTGTACTCCAGTAAATTTCTTTTTCTGCTAAATTAAGTAGAAAAGATGCTGCCCTTTCTGTTCTTTGCAAATAACCACAACTTAGTCTCTCCTACTGATTGGTGTTCCGCTGATAGTCAACTTAGCTGCTGAAAGGGCAGCATCTCCTGCCTCTTGACAGAGTGGAATTGGGGATGGGTGATGGGGGAACAGGTTTCACAGAGAGAAGGATGAATCAGATGTATAGTCAAAGTGAAGATAAGAGATTGCAGGCCCCTGATGCTGAGACTCATGTGCCTTGTTCCACATGTAATATACCAAACCTCAAAAGCTGACAGTTCAGTCCCTCTTTTTGCCTACCCGTGTCAGACATGGCTTTAAAATTATAGCATAGTAACATGCTTTCTCCTAGAACACTAACTCCATCTTCAGAATCCTCAACACAATTCAGACAGGAGCCACCCCAAAATTGGAGTTAAAATATGTTGAAAATCATTTGATTTGATCTGCCTTATAGGCTGGTAATTTCCTCCTCTGATCTATATTTGCAATGCTTACAGCCATTACCAAGGGTTTGGCCTGTACTTTTCTGCTCCATTAAGTTGATGTGTAGTCAAAATATGTCAGTGTCTCTGACACTGAGTTAAACACCACTAAAATTGCTACCAGATTGCTACTTTCTGGAAATCTTTACAAATAGGTTATGAAAAGTAGAACACAATTTTGCTTGAAGGCAAAAAGTTTAAAGTTAGAATGTTTGCCTGCATTGATAATTTAGAAAATAACTATGTATCAAGCTCTTTCAAGTTAACTTGCATTGCTGAGTGTTGTGCCATAGGCCTGTAATCCTAGCTACTAAGACTGAGGCAAGGAGTTTGCAAGTTTGAGCCCAGGTCAGGCCATTCAGTGAAACTCTGTATATAAATAAACAAATAATTAAGCTGGGGGGCTGGGCTCAGTGGTAGAATGCTGGCTTAGCTATGAGTGAGGCCCTGGGTTTGATTCTCAGCACCACATAAAAATAAAATAGGTATTGTGTTTCCCCTACAACTAAAAAATAAACATTTAAAAGTAAATAAATAAAAAAGTCTGGGAAATTAGCTTAGGGTAGAGCACCCTTGGTTTGAGATCCAGGCTCTGCAAAAAGAAATTTAAAATTAAAAAAAAGTTAACTGTATCATGAAGCAAAAAAGTTACTTGACTTTTAATGATATGCTTTGCAAGGTGACACTATGACTACATGTTTTTAAAAATGTGTTTAGAATAAGTCCATGTTTTTAAAACTTTGTTTTAATCTTTTTTAAAACTAAACCTGCTTTTTGTACTTTCTGACTGTATACATTATTTTTTACCTATGTGTCTGACCAAATTTTAAACGGACTCACCAGATCTTAATATTTGATGTAGATCACATTGCATTCAATTCTTTAGTGAAATGTATTCACCCTGATTTGTATGCGAATGGGGCTTTTCTTCTTCTTCTTCTTTTTTCTTTTATTGTTGTACTGGGAATTGAACCCAGGGGTGCTCTAACACTGAACTAAATCCCCAGCTCCCCATTTTCCCTCTTTTAAATTTTGAGACTGGGTCTCACTAATTTGCCCACATGGCCTCTAACTTGGAATCTTCCTCCTTTAGCCTCCCAAGTAACAGAGTTTACAGATATGTACCACTGCCTCTGGATGAGTAGGGCTTTTGATTACTTGAAATTGCCACTTAAGTTTTGTCATTTCTGAGGGAATTACAAATGTAAGAAATATTTAATATAAGACCTGTATTTTGATGATGTGTTTTTGGTCACGTGAATGAATTAATCAGATAAGCAATGCAGATAATAGAATTGATAAAATAACACCAATGGCAACAAGAAAAGCAATGGCTGTTAATGAGCCCTCACTGTCTGCTGTGCCTTTACCTGTATAATTCACTAAATCCTCATAATAACCTTGGAGGTTGGTAGTACTATTCCAAAGGCTTCACAGATTGGAGCCTTTAGACTTAGAGAATTTAACAACAATAAAAGGAGATGCTCCAAAACATGTTCTATTGAAAGTTGTTATGATTACAGAAAAGAAATTAGTTTTTTCCTTTCTATCACCAGAATTTTCTTTTTTCTTACAGTACTAGGGATAAACCCCAGGACCTAGGGCATGCTAAGCTGTATCTGCAGACCCCAGAAATTATTCTTAAGTATTGTATCAATGACCATATAAAGAAGCACTTATTTCTCCAAATTCTGGAATAATGGGTAAATTACATTTTTAATTAGAAATGCATACCCAAGAAATGTGAGATTCTATAAACTCAGAAAATTCTTTCTTTGTATTTTTCTATTAGGGAAATGTAAATGTATAAGGCTAGCTTTAAAAGAATAAATTCAATTCAGAAAAAAATATTATATCTAGCTTTCTGTTGCCAAATTTTATTTTTATATTGTGTGCATGTACATATACATAACAAGTCCCATCATTATGTACAACTGTAATGCCCCAATAAAAAATGGGGAAAAATCAAGCTTTCTAGAGATTATTTTGCAGCTATCCACTCAACCTTTCATTGACAACCTCCCTAAAATCATAGTCTTCAAAGAACCAAATATCTGAGAAATGACCTTGTATACAACATAAATGATTACCTTACCAAATGCAAAATATCTGTTATCCGAGGCTTATCTTTTCATCTACCAAGTCTAGGTAAGTGTAGTTAAGCCTTGCATGATAACTATGTGTGTTAAGAGCCTATAATAGTTAATAATAGCCTAACAGAAGGTAAGATTTTTAAATAGTTAAAAAATTAGCTTATTCATTCATTTATAAAAAATCTACAGAGTATCTTCCAACAAATTTTGTATATTTTGGTCTATATAAAAAGCAGTCTTATTATTAAATTTGAGAAACTAGAGATGAATAGAACATGTTGAAGTCCGTGAGAATAAATATTCTTAGATTTTCAAAGACTTTATTAGGGCATTTTTTTCCCCAGAGAAAATAATTATAATTCTACCAACTTTTATGTTAAAATAGTTTTCTTTTGGAGATTTTCATTAGAGATTAATAAGATCAAGATTTTATAGTTTATACCTTGTTTGATTAAATTTAAGGGGGGCGGTTAACTAACTAAAAGAATTAGTTACTTTAAAAAAAACTATCTTCTAGTTTTATTAATATTTTTAATTTTTTATAGTGACTTAACCTTTAAAAATTTCAAATTATTTGAGCCCTGAGTTCTGATGATCAATTTGCATGAGTATTTTTGCTTATGAATACTCAAACCTATTTTTACTAAAGAATCAACAATCATGCACAGAAGATTCAAAGTATATATAAGACTCTTACAGTTTAGAGGATGCTCTTTTAAAAATCCAAACACCACTGAAGTAGAGCTTTCCTTTTGGAGATCAGATCATTTTGGCATAAAATAGAAAATTGGCATTCTTGCTCATTTTATGTAAAATTAATTCCAACAAGATAAAATAGAAGCAAAGCGAGAGACTAAGGAATAGATGTTTTGAAAACCACACATAGGAAAATTTGGTTCTTTCTAGGTGAATGACTTTAAAAGTTGTATATGAACCGTTCATAAAAGCATTTAGGTTCTCCTTAAACCTATTAGGGACCTGTTGTATAGTTGTGGATTTTATTTAACCTTGAAGTAGAAAAAAAAAAAAATCCCCCCTTTTATAAAAGGTTCCCAAAATAAACAACTTTTTAAAGCTTTTCTCTGAAGTCTCACATACTCTCTGTAAAAATTACCAGTCTCATTTCCTTCAAGATGATGTGCTGTACATCCAAAGAACAAAGCATTTCCTGAGTCTGTTTAGAGTACATATGATCCATTCTTAAGTGTTTACCATGTGCCCTTAAGAATCTAGAAGATAACTGACAAAACAAAAAAACTCCAAAGAAGAATACAGAAATGTATATGAAATCTGGGGATGGTTCAATAGCACAGAACTATGCAAAGTTCTAGCAAGTATTTGATAAATTTGATTATTTAGACATATAAACACTATCTAAATTTTATTTAAGATAATCACAAAAGGCCATGACAATGCAATGATCTTTGGACTCTGAGTAAAACATAAATTCTGGTCCCACTGTGAGTGAGTATAGAATTTCTTTTTGGTGTGATGAATATATTCTGGAATTAGTGGTAATGGTTGCAGAGCTTTATGCAACTCAACTGTACACTTTGAAAGGTGAAATTTAATTTAGTATTAATTTCTCTCTCTCAAATTAGTTAAGGCCATCAGCTGTTTCACAAGGGCCCTCTGTGGAGCACAAGATTTCAGTGGAGTAGCAGAAACTTCACTTAAAAATAATTTTTAAAAGAAGTCTTTCTGTATTAAAGAATGTTGCTTTAAAAAAAAAAAAAAAACCTTCCTGTAATTCCTTCTTTTATCCTATTAATATGAAGAATTCTTCAGCTGGGATTATAGCTTGCAAGGCCCTGGGTTTTGAGCCCCAGCACCGGAAGAAAAAAAAAAAAAGATTTCATAAACTTTAATTCAGCTGGATTTGATCACAAACAAACATGTCCAGTGTATTTCCTCAGACTGTAGTTATTCTAATTTGCTTCCAAGGAAGGCAAATGATAATAGCATGCATGAGAAATGGGAAACAGAATCTAGCTGAATGGTAGAAGTCCATGTAATTAAAAAGAAAAACTCAAATGGCAAATGGTCTTCCTGGGTATTTTTTTTTTTTTTTTTTTTTTTGACAATGGCTGTATTCATTGGTGTACCCACATACTCACTCTTTTAATAATTCAGCAAACAAAATTTTTTGTTGTGATAATCTGTTTCTCAAGTGGTTTCCAATCTCTTGGCAATACAAGTTGGAAACTGATTTGTTGCTTGCTCTTTAGTAATCACCTGACCTGTGTTTATACACTAATGAATGTAGATTAGTTTTCACCATCTATGAGATTACCCTGTTTTAGTTTTTGCATTTTTACTGTGTGTACATTGAAACTCAGTTAAAAATAATTTGGTGGTACCAGATCCAGCTTGAATTAGGCCCAGTTTTTCTGAGTCAAGTCTGGTAGTTTTCCTCACCATATGTTTCCCCTCCCCAAACACACCCCTACACAATGTGTGCATGTATTTAGTATGTTTTTCATTGTTTCAATTATTTGAGATGAATAGAAGATATTTACTTAGTTATCTCTTTTCTTTAGCTTTCATCTGTTATGGGATTTATATTTTACTTTCATTGAACGTTTAGACTAACTATGGGGATTTTTGGACATTTGATTTGGCTCAAATTCTGAATATTTAACAGTCACAGAGAAATGTTTCACATTATTTCTCTTTTTTAATTTTTATTTTCTGGTCCTAAAGATTGAACCCAGGACCTTGAGCATGCTAAGCATGCACTCTACTACTGAGCTATGCCCTAGTCCCATATGATTCCTTTTTTTATAAACACCTTTATTTATTTTTATGTGGTGCTGAGGATAAAATCCAGTGCCTCACATGTGCTAGGCAAGCCCTCTACCATTGAGCAACAACCCTAGCCATGATCCCCCCCTTTTTTTTTAATTTTTATTTTTATTTTTTTGGTACCAGGGATTGAATTCAGGGGCACTCGACCACTGACCCACATCCCCAGCCCTATTTTGTATTTTATTTAGAGACAGGGTCTCACTGAGTTGCTTGGTGCCTCACTTTGGCTGAGATTAACTTTGAATTGGAGATCTTCCTACCTCAGCTTCCCAAGCCGTGATCCCTTTTTAATGCTATAAATTGTTCATTTTTTTCCCTTCAGCATTGGGGATTGAACCCAAGGGTATTTTACCACTTAGTTGCATCACCAACTCTTTTTATTTTTATTTCAAGATAGAGTCTGTGCTAAGTTGCCCAGGCTGGCTTTGAATGTGTGATCTTCCTGCCTCAGTCTCCCAAGTACCTGGAATTACAGGCATGTGCCACTGTGCTGGGTTAAATGCTAAATTTGAGTATAGCCTCTGTTACTTAATAGAGCAAAATAATGTAGTTCTTTAATTTTGCAAATTTGTCATGAAATTGAGAGAAGAATGGAGGGCTGGGAATGCAGCTCAGTGCTACAGCACTTGCCTAGTGTGTGCAGTGAGGCCCTGGGTTAAATTCCCAGCACTGCCAAAAATAAAAGGAATGGAGACCCCTGGCTGAGTTTTGTCCTGTTTTGTTTTAAGCTATAATCATATATTTGGAGCAATTATTATTTTTTGTGTGTTTTTTCTTTTCTCTTTTTCTTTGTTTATTTTTATTCTTAGTAAGTACACATCAAATTCATTTGGGAACAGGAAAAATGTGAAAATTTCAGAGTAATCTTAGTAAAGTAATATGTGGTATTGAAAA
This sequence comes from Sciurus vulgaris, assembly GCF_902686455.1. Classification (NCBI taxonomy): domain Eukaryota; kingdom Metazoa; phylum Chordata; class Mammalia; order Rodentia; family Sciuridae; genus Sciurus; species Sciurus vulgaris. Next base: position 46,898,805 of record NC_136474.1, on the reverse strand, counting down.
AATTTTCATTATCCTTTTTTTTGACAGTGACTTGGAGCAATTCTTGAGAAAATGATTCCCACAAAGAAAGTGATGAAAAGAAAAAATACTCATACATAAAAGGAGAGGTGAACTTCTGATAAACCTGCTTTTGTGAAAATCAGTTTACAAATTACTTCTAGGTATAGGCAGAATACATTTAACAGATATTTTAACCAAGTAGGAATTATGCATAATCAGTGTTAAGAAGAACTTAGAGTGACTATCCACATACAAACTTTTTGGTCATTTATTTCACAATTAACAGGTTCAGCAAATCACTAGGATTTTATGTCATCATAACTCAGTTCCTCACAGAAGACCTATAAATTTAGGAATGAATGAAATAAGAATCCCCTGGCAGAAATATCTTGTTTGTGAAAAAGATTCTTTATAATTTATGCCAATGAAAAAGAGAATAGCTAGATGTTATGGTGCATGCCTGTAATCCCAGGGACCCTGGAGGCTGAGACAGGAAGATTGCAAGTTCAGGATCAGACTCAGGAATTTAGCAAGGCCCTAAGAAACTTAATAAGATCCTGTCTTAAAATAAAAGGGCTGGGAACTGGGAATGTAACTGAATGGTAATATGTTCCTGTGTTCAATCCCAGTATTACCATTAGAAAAATAAATAAACTAAATTCCTGCAAAGCACTGAAGTCATGAGTTCTATAGTCAGTACTTACCACCTGACATTGTCATTCATAGATAGAAATATCTATCAGTCATTGGATATACATTCCTTTCAGGCAGGAGCAGAGATCCTAGTACCAATAAAAAATAAATAAAACTGATTTATTGCTAGCAAGTATGTGGGGGACAGGGTACATTTATATATTATTGTTAGTGTGACTGCAATTGGTACAACTACTTTGGAAAGCAATATAAAGATTCCTTGAACAACTAGGAATGACACTAACACAACATATGACCCAGCTATCACACTTCTTGGTATTTGTCCAAAAGAACTAAAATCAGAATACTATAGTGATACATGCATACAATATTTATAGCAATCCACAATAGGCAAGTTACAGAACCAGTCTAGGTGCCCATCAACAATGAATAGATAAAAGAAAGTATCACACACACACACACAATAGAGTTCTACTCAGTGGTAAAGAAGAATGCAGTAATGACATTTGCTGATAAATAAATGAATCTGGAGAACATCCTGCTAAGCAAAATAAGTCAGAAAGTCAAGGGTCAAATGTTTTCTCTCATATGCAGAAGCTAAAGAGGAAAAAATGAATAAAAAATGGAATTTCATGAAACTATAAAGGAGATCAGTAGAGTAGAAGCAGGGGACCAAGGGTGGAGGGAAGAGGGAGAGGGGGAAGAACTGGGGAGTGAAATTGACCAAATTATACCAGGTGCATGTATGAATATACTGCAATGCATTGAATTGCAATTTTATATATAACATCAATTAAAAATAAATAGTACAAAGAAGAAAGATAGAGTAGAGAAAGGGGATCGGAAGAAAGAAAGGAGCAGGACTGAGGATTGAAATGGAGAAGACTGTTATCTGAATTTATGAATATGCCAGTACTATGTATAACGATAATGCACTAAAAATAGATTCTTTTATGTGAAAAAATTCTAATTTATGGATTTTCGAGAAAAGGAAACTGAGCCTTAGGAACGTTAACCAAGTTTGTGGTTATAAGGAGCCTGATTCATAATCACATTTCTCCATTGCCTCTACAAATTAAAACGTTTTTTTATTTTGCATTTTTTCCTAGTATTCATTTCCTTAACCATATATCATGAATACATTTCAACTGCAAATAGTAAATGGTTTAAGCATTTTTCAAAGATTGAATTTAATTCTTAACTGTAGATTAGAATCATTACATAAAGGTGTACTTTTGGATATTTGTCAAGAACAGGAGATTTTTATTCTCAGTAGTAGATGTTGATTAATTTCCTTATAATTATATTTTTAACATATTTGGTCTTTTTTTTCTACTTAGAACAACAAAACATAGTTTATATAACATTGCCGTTTTCAAATATTTTCTTCATTATGTAGCTTGTGAACAATCAGAAATGATTTTCCAGTTTCTGATACTGAGTCAACAACAGAAAATCATTATGGTTACTTAAGAAATGGGCAAGAATCTGTGGGACATGGTGGCACACATCTATAATTCCCGCTATGCGGGAGGCTGAGGCAGGAAAATTACAAAATCAAGACCAGCCTGGGCAATTTAGAGAAACCCTGCCTTAAAACAAAAAGGTTTGGGATGTAGCTCAGTGGTAGAGCACTTACCTAGCATGCATGAGGCCCAGGGTTCAATCCCTAGTTCCACACAAATACATGGGGGGAAAAGGAGGTTATTATATTAGATGAAATAAATAAAAGCACATACTCTACTTTTTGAAGTTAACAGTAGAATATTATATACAAAGATGAGTAATAATAGTTCATTTTTTTAAAAAATGCTCATGTACAGCATTAAAAATAAAATCTTCAGAAATTTAGAGTAGGGTTAGATTGAGAGGCAGCTAACAAGAGCTTTGAAGAGGCAGTGGGACACAACGCAGGAAGACATTAACAGAAAGCCATTCCACAAGCGGATGATGAGAGCATAGCACACTTTGGATCCAAAATGTGCATGAAATAAGAGTCTTCCAATATGCCAGAAGTACATGGTTTGTGTAGGGTAGAGTAGGAGGTGAGGTTGCTTGATGAATCAATATTTACGACTCTTGCACTTCTAATCTGGATTTTTCTATCAAATGCCGTCAACTCTCACTGAACTTGAAAGGCTGAGGACTTTATCTTATCTACTCTGATACTTTCAGCACCTAACCCAGTATTTCCAGTGACTAACCCAGTTCTTTCGGTGCCTGGCACAGAAAAAGCATTCTGCCTGTGTTTGTTGAATAAAGGAACAAGTGAATGAATGAGTCTCTGACAGATTAAGTGAATTACTCAAGTTCAAACGACTAGTAGGTGATAAGAGTTATGACTGAAACAAACTATTTGTTTTTACACGATTCAGACAGGAACTGGGAAAAGTTAAGAGTCATTATATCTCCATTCTCCCTGGCTGTTTGGAAAATTTCTTGGGTGAACCTTAAGAAGTTTGTGTTAGGGTTCCCAGAGAAACAGAGCCAACAGGATGTGCATATAAATAGACACATAGGGAACTGGTTTATAGGATTATGGCAGCTGAGAAGTCCCCTCTGCAGGGTTAGTTACCAAGCTGTAGACTTGGGAGAGCAGATGGTGTAGTTCTGGTTGGAAGCTGAAGTCCTACTAAGTAGGAAGACCCAATATTTCAGTGAAAAACTCAAAGTGGAAAAAAGTCATGTCTCAAACTGTAAGGTAGTCAGGCATGGGTAATTCTGTCTTACTCAGGGCCCTATTCAGGTCTTCAAAGAATTGGTTAAGTGGGGTGTGGTTGGAGCCTTCCTGCAATCCAAAAAACTTGGAGGCTCAGGTAGGAGGATGGCAAATTTGAGGACTCAGCAACTTGGTGAGACTGTCTCAAATAAACAAATACATAAATAATAATTTGAAAAATTAAAAGTGGGGGACTGTGCAAGTAGCTCAGGGGTAGAGCACCCCTGGATTCAGTCCCCAGTACCTGGGGTAGGGGGTGGGGAGAATGGGATGATGTCCACCCACACTGAAGGAAGGCAATCTTCTTTATTCAATATATTGCTTCATATGTTATCTTATCCAGAACATCCTCATACATGCATCCAGAATAACATTACACCAAATGCTAGGCACCCATGGCCCAATCAAATTGACCCCTGAAATTGACTATCATAAAGTTTTACCATTGACAAGTAATGTAGGAAGTTGATTATTCCTAATTGCTTCCACCAAAACCTCATGGTCTATATACTGAATGAATGAATTAATTGTTGCAGTGCTAGAGATCAAACTCAGGGCCTGGTCCATGCTGGGCAAGTGCTCTACCACCGAGCTACAGCCTCAGTCCCATGGTCTCTATATTTAGTTCTGAACATCTGAACTTGTATGTACACAAGTTCCTTTTGCTGAGGTTGTATAGCATGATGCTGAAGAGCACCTTGCTGTGTTTGAATTTTAGTTACGATGTGTGACCTTGAGCAAGTTACTTCTCATGTTTCTTTATTCATAAGTTGGCGATAGTAATTGTTTCTTGACCATCAGGTGGTTGTTTGAGAATGAAATGTTTAAAAAGCATAAAGCATTTCATACAGTACATGGTGCAGAGTAAATACTTAAGTGATGGCTACTGTTTAATGAGAAATATTAAAGAAAACTTAATGAACATGGCATACCACTACTATTACTTTGATTTTATCAAATAAACATTCTTTTAAAATTTTGACTTGTATTTTTAAATTTTAAGCATGTAAATATTTCATGCCTAGAATTCATGGGGCCCAGAGGAGAAAAAGTGACTTCCTTCAAGACATGTGATTATTTGTATAGTATTTACCCTGTGTTAAAATTTCAAAATTTTATATCAAAGAAAAGTGAATATTCTATATAACACACTGATATCAGGAAATTATAACCATGATATCTAATTTTATAATCCTTTGTAGTATCAGGGTAGTTTGGTTCACCAAATGATATAATTCACTCCAGATGGTAGCTTTCCTCATATTAAAGTCTTGGGTTTAACCCAAATGCCTTCTTCTTTACTATAACATATTTTCCTCTGTTGATATGACACTATGTACTGTATTATCTTAAGCTTGCTCAAAAAAATTGTTTTTCCTTTTTGAATAGGATCATGGCATGCAGTGAAAGAGAAAACATTGTGATTCAGTATGGATTTGTATCCTTTACACCTATTTAAGACTCAATTTTTTTTTTTTTTATTAAACAAATTCTTGCTAAATTGCCCAGGCTGGCCTTGAACTCCCAATCCTCCTGCTTCAGCCTCCTGAGTAGCTGGGACTACAGGTCAAGAAATTTTTAATTGAAGTTATAATCTTGATAAGATAAAATAATTAGAGCGACAGCAAATCTCCCAGTGGATGGTGTAGTTATTTTATATCATAGAATAATTTTCCCCTTGCTGTTCATCCCCTCAGTCTTTAAAGGAGAGTAAATTCTGGTTATTTCCAAAAATTCCCAACTTAAATGGCTTCTTGGTAATTTGAGTTCAAGGATCATATTTTTTACTTCTTTTCCACCTCCTCTTATGGTACCTGGAACAATGCTATACATGTAGAAGATGCCAAATATATTCTTAAGCAATGAATACAAAATCGAAATTAGTTTGGAATAGTCCCAGGAGAGTCTGGAACAGTGCAATGGGAATACTCTCTTTGTTAGAAGTAAAGATGAATAGTGGACTGTGGCTGTGTCTCAGTGGTAGAGCGCTTGCCTGGCATGTGTGAGACACTGGGTTTGATTCTCAGCACCACATATAAATAAGCAAATAACATAAAGGTCCATCAACAACTAATAAAAGTATTTCTTAAAACATGCTTAGATACCTCAATAATGGCACATCAAAAATGACAACCCTGACTGGGGATGGTGGTGCACATCTCTAGTCCCAGAGACTCCGGAAGGCAGAGGCAGGAGGATCACAGGTTTGAGACCAGATACTCAGCAACTTAGTGAGACCCCGTCTTGAAACAAAAAATAAAAAGAGGCTGTAGGTTAGTGGCAAAGCTCTCCTGGGTTCAATCCCAGTAAGGGGTGTGTGTGCAGGCAGGGGTTTCGGGGGGATGATCCTGTGTAGCAATTGGTGAGAAGTAAGAAATAAAAAGAAATGGGATAGGGGTAGGCACAGAGGCAGTCCATGAATGTAAAGAAAAACTTTGACCAGGAGACCAAAGACAGCACGCAGCTAGGTAAAGAGGGAATGATGTCATCAGAGTAACAATAGAGGAAGATGGTTTGGGCAGCAGCCTTTGAATAGACTTTGAAGAAAAAAATTAGAAAGAGGGGGAAAAGGAAACAGGAAAGGGAAGTCTGTTGGGAACTCAGCATGACATTTGGAGTGGGTGGGGAGCTTCCTGTAACAGCTTGATGTTTGGAACATCTGGTCACCTCTTATCCTAATGAGACCTTTCTCAACTGACTGGGGTAGAAAGCACAGGGGTTCCATGACCACTTAGTCCTTGCCAGTAGACAGGAAGATCTAAAGAAACCAAAAGTACAAATGGAAAACACACTTTTTCTTCCACTGAGAACTCTGCCACTAGTTTTCTCATGTAAGTATTCATATTTGTAAGTGTATATGCTTTATATTTTTTGGAATATTAATTTTGTATTAACATTGAAGTGTAAAATCTATTTTAAAATTATCTCAAAGGGAGAAAGGTAGCCTAATCAATTCATGGAGGAAGCAACTGATTTCAAAGCTATTGATTTTCACTACCCATTTTTCTATTATGTTGTTGACTTTTCAGAAGATGCCATACCTTGCTTCTTTTCCAGCCTCGACCAAAGTTTTCCACAACTCAATTGTGCCCTCTAGTGTTCTCAGTATTTAATGAAGCCACAGATAGGATTGGATTCTTCCAACAAATGGGAAACTAATCATGACCCCCACATTATCCTGCATCCTGTGATATCTACCACCTTCTCACCTGCCAAAGGCACCATGATGTGAAAAAAAAAAATGGAGGAAACGCACTGACTTTATCTGCTTCAGCCTGGAAAGTAACATACCACCCAGATACTTTCTGTCTTGTGATATTTTTTTTTGTTGTTGTTGTAGTAAAATATACATGACATAAAATTTACCATTTCATCTTATTATTATTATTATTATTTTGCAGTACTGTGGCTTGAACCCCTCCATTGAGCCACATTTAATTGTCTATTTTTATATTTTGAGACACAGTCTCCTTTAAGTTGCGGAGCCTGGCCTCAAACTCGTGATTCTCCTGCCTCAGTCTTTCAAATTGCTGGGATTACAGGTGGGTGTGCCACAGTGCCTGGCTTCAATGTACTCATGTTAAAGTGCTTTTAAGTTCAGTGACAGTAAGATCTTAAGAACTTTCACATTGTTGTGCAATTATCACCATCATCTATCTCCAGGACTCATCTTTTCATTTTTCTGAACCGAAACTTCTGGGCTGGGTGTGTAGTTGGTGGTAGAATGCTGTCTGACATGTGCCAAGCCTGGGTTTGGTCTTCAGCATCCTTCCTGCCACCAGACAAGTTCATCATATTCATTAATGGAAAATTCTCCATTCTTCTCTCCTCCCAGCCCCTAACAACTATCACCCTACTGTCTGTATGAATTTGATTACCCCAAGTACCTCAAATAAGTGGAGTTGTGCAATCTTTAGCCTTTTGCATCTTGCTTATTTCATCTAGCATAGTGTCTTCAAGCTTTATTCATGTTGTAGCATGTCAGAATTTCCCTCCTTTTTCAAGACTGAATAATATTCCATAATATGTGTATGACATATTTATTTCTGCATTCACAGTAACCCATCTTTGACAATATCATACCTGTTTTGTTTAGTCAATCATTAATACATAGTCTGAGTGCTTTGTGTGAATCTCTAACACCTCTTGATTAGAGGGACAGAAAGCTTCTCAACACATGGCCATCTGTGTCCTTGCAGCCTATATATATATATATATAATCCCATAGCTTGCCAATTTCTACCCTTCCTGAGGCCTTTTTGCAAAGCTCTGCTTCAAAGAAAGCTATCTTCACTATACCGAATACTTCTCTGGAGAAGAGAACCAATAGTGCTTGGTCTCCAGTACATGCAAGTTATATCGTGAACCATTTCCTATGCTATCCTGATATACGAAAGGCTGATTTTTAGAGACCCTGCAGATTATAGAAGAAAAAGTAGGTCCAGATCTTCAACATGTCAGCTTAGGACCAGACTTCCTCAACAGGACTCCCATAGCACAAGAAATAAAAGCAAGAATCAAAGGCTGGGATAGATTCAAACTAAAAAGCTTTTCTTTCAGCAAAGGAAACTATCAGCAAAGAAAGAGCCTACATAGTGGGAGAAAATCTTTGCCAATCATACTTCAGATAGAACACTAATCTCCAGAATCTATAAAGAACTCAAAAAACTCTACACCAAGAATGCAAATAACCCAATCGACAAATGGGCTAAGGAAATGAACAGACACTTCACAGAAGATCTACAAGCAATCAACAAACATAGGAAAAAAGTTCAACATCTCTAGTAATAAGAGAAATGAATCAAAGCCACCCTAAGATTCCATCTCACCCCAATTAGAATGGTGATTATCAAGAATACAAGCAACAACAGGTGTTGGCGAGGATGTGGGGAGAAAGGTACACTCATACGTTGCTGGTGGGGTTGCAAATTAGTGCAGCCACTCTGGAAAGCAGTGTGGAGATTCCTTAGAAAACTTGGAATGGAACCACCATTTGACCCAGCTATCCCACTCCTTTAAGTCCCAAAGGACTTAAAAATCAGCATACTACAGAGATACAGCCACATCAATGTTCATAGCTGCCCAATTCACAATAGCCAGATTGTGGAACCAACCCAGATGCCCTTCAGTTGATGAAAGGATAAAAAAACTGTGGTATATATATATAATGGAATATTACTCAGCCATAAAGAATGATAAAATTATGGCATTTGCAGGCAAATGGATGAAATTGAAGAATATCATGCTAAGTGAGGTAAGCCAATCTCAAAAAAACCGAAGGACGAATGATCTCGCTGATAAGTGGATGATGACACATAATGGGGGGAGGGAGGGGTTAGTGTTAGGGTTAGAGTTAGGGTTAGGGAGGGGGGCAAGAATGGAGGAAGGAAGGACTGTATAGAGGGAAAAGAGGGGGGGGAGGGGTGGGGGGAAGGGAAAAAATAACAGAATGAATCAAACAACATTACCCTATGTAAATTTATGATTACACAAATGGTATGCCTTACTCCATGCACGAACAGAGAAAAACATGTATCCCATTTGTTTACAATAAAAAAAAAAGAAAAATGTAAAAAAAAAAAAAAGAAAGACTGATTTTTAAGTTACTTTAAATATGGAGGTGCTGGAGAACGCTGGCCCTCATCACGTTTCCTGAGTTAGTATTCCTATCATAAGTAATTCTATTGCTGATCATATTACTGACCCTCATATAAGAGTAATGGCTAAAAGGCATCGTTCTCAGTACTTGACACACACAATACATGAGGATGCTAGGTTTTGAAAGAAAACACAGGAGATAAAGCCGGGTAGGAAAGGCAAAATGACAGCTTGAGTTTTGGACGCGTTGGGTTTGAGATGCCTGAGGGAAAGCAGGTGTCTAGTGGAAGAGAGCTAGTGGGAAGTGTGAATTTGAGCCAGAACTTGGGAGCACTGCCAGGGCTAGAGATGGACTTGGGAATTAGTAACTTGTAGGCAAGAGCCGAAGCTGTGCATCAGATGATATTTTAAGCAAGGGAGGTGGAGGGAGAAGACAGAATGGCCATTTAGTCCAGCCCCAGCTCTAAGCAGAAACAAAACAGTAAGAATTAGTTCAGCAAGAAAGTGGGGGAAAGTCCTTTCAGGTAGAAAGAGGGGAAAAAAAGGAAAGGTGCAGAGGCCCGAAGGGGCAGTCGCACCCTTTGTGTGACTTCCTGTCTCTCTGGACTTGACTGTTGTAGGTACTTCATAAGTGGAAATCATGCCGTGTTCATCTTTTGTGTCTGGATCGTTGAACTGCTCTTAACCCTGGTCTGTGCAGCAGAACTACCTGCAGAGATTTGAAAACTACAGATTCTTGGACTCTGTAGCCAGAGACTCTGATTCCTGTGGCCTGAAGCTGGTGTCTGTGTTGATCGGCTTCCGTGCTGCTGTGCCCAAAACTCCAACAAGAACAACTGAGAGTAGGGGTAGTTTATTTGGGGTTCATGGTTTCAGAGGGCCTCACTCCTTAGGAAGGCTGACCCCATGGCTCTGGGCCTAAGGTGAGGCAGCACAACCTCACCCCCGGGTGGGGGGGAAAGCTGCTGAGCTCATGGCAGGGTCAGGAAGCAAAGAGAGAGGAAGAGGAAGAGGCCCCGGGAAGAATAGTGCTTTTAGGGCATGCCTGCAGGGACCCCACCTCCTCTGGCCGGCTCCTCCTGCCTACAGATACCACCTAGCTAGCCAATTCGAACTAGGATGGACTGATTGGGTTTCAGCTCTCATAATCCAATCATTTCGGCTCCTAACACTCCAACATTAACAGGAGCTTTGTGCGGGGGACACCTTGAATCCAAATTATAACAGGGTCAAACATCTGCAGTGGAAGAAAAAAAAAAAAAAAACGAGTGGAGGGAAGAGGGGGAAATTAGTTAATGGGTATAAACTCACAGTTAGATGGGGGAGTACATTCTATTACACAGAATGGTGATCAGAGCTAATGATACATTGTATTTTATAAATCAAACTAACCAGTAGGGAGGATTTTGGAAATTCTTATCACAAAGAGAGGAATAATGAATGCTTGAGATGATGAATAACCTACATGTCCTGAGTGGATCATTACACAATGTGTACATGCATTGAAATAATCTCACTGGACCCCATAAATATATACAATCATCTGTCAATTAAAAATTCAATTAAAAAACAAAACAAAACAAAAACAAATGACAGCATCCATTGTAGATGGAAGAGAATTGCATCCCGTGTGCTAAAGGAGGAAAGACTGCAGGCAGTGGTCGCCAGGGGAAAAAACTGCCTCTGGGGCTTAGAAATTACGAGAACCCAGGGGTAGCCACTGGGGTCTGGCAACAGGGTTTTATCAGAACTGTTGACAGAGCAGTTCCATAGGGGAATGTGAGAAGATCATTGGTGGGGTAAGGCCTCTGGGATGCGAGGGAAATTGGGATCAAAATGATGGTGAACGAGCTGGGGATGTGACTCAGGGGGTAGAGCCCTTGACTAGGATGTGTGAGGTCCTGGGTTCAAACCCTACAGGGGAAAGAGAAAAAAGTCTTGGTGGAAAGGAAAGGCCTCAAGGATGGATAGAGATACAGATAAATGATTATGTAGAGGGATGGAAGCGGAGGGATGGAAGCGGAGGGAGTTGACGCCCAATAGCTTTTTGTGAAGGTACAGTCAGCACATAGCATGGTTTTAGAACAATACCTGGCACACAGTGGAAACTCTGTTTTGTGGTGCAGTGATGGAGGCAAGAGCTGCCTGATGACTGGGCCGCCTCTGTAGGGAATGGGCAAGAAGTCCACTAGGGCTGCAAAGGAGCAAATGAGCAGGAAATGGTCCAGCTAAAACTGGAAACCATTAATTTTGTAGAAGAACTAACCAGTTACTGTTTGATTTTCTTGGCAGAATCGAGCAGCAGGAGGAAACAAAGCTAAGCCATTAGCTGAGGAGATGGGGCAGAAGGGCAAGGAACTGAGTAGTCCAAGTGCTCTCAGGATTTGGTTAAGTAGTTCAAGTTTAGTCCAGGTAGGGGGTGCAGGGAGGTCTCCAGATGTCTGACCATTGGTGAAGCTCCTGGGGGAGGTTTAGTGGGTGCGAAGGAGGTGGACTTGCAGCAGGGTGAGAGGTATGGCTAGGGAGAGACTGTCATATGAAAAGCATGTGTAGGATTCCGTTGAGGCTGCATGGGGGCACGTGCCTGTAATTCCAGCAACTGGAGCGCTTGAGGCAGGAGGATTCCAAGTTAGAGGCCAGCCTGGGCAACTTACCTAGATCCTGTCTCAAAATAAAATCCTGAAAAGGGTTGGGGATACAACCCAGTGGTAGAGCCTTTTGGGTTCAATCCCTAGTACAGAGAGGGGAAAAAGGAAAAAAGGACTCTTGTTTCAGAATTTATTTCACCCTAGCATTCATTTTCAAACACATCTGAGGAACTCGGTGTCATCGATACCTTTGTGACAATTTTTCAATCAGAATGACTCCATTTTCATTTGTCTAGATGTGGGAGTAAGAGACGGGGATAGTGGAAGAAGCAGATTTTATTTGTAACATTGGGTATTTGAGTGTTGTTTGATTTGTTTTGAAAACCACTGCTGTTTGGTGGAATTAACTTGGGTTTGACAGTGAAGAGACTTAACTGGCTAGGTCACTTACCTTTTCTGGGTCTGTTTTTTTTTTTTAAATTTATTTTTATTTTTTATTTATTTGTTTTTTTAGTACAGAGGACTGAACTTGGACACTCCACCACTGAGCCACATCCCCAGGCCTATTTTTTTGTATTTTATTTCACTGAGTTACTTAGAGCCTCACTTTTAAAAAAATTCCTATTTCTTATATTCTTCGAAACCCACTTAAGTTTCTTATTTTTACCATAAGGAAGAGGATAATGATAGATAGCTAGCATGCACATTTCCAGAGAAATCAACAACCTTGCTTCCTTTCAAAAATCCTTAAAGCATAAACCCCCCTCCGCCTACACCAAATACACTCACATGTACATTCAACACAGTTATACCTATGGACGAAAGATGATAATACATCTCTTTACAAGATACATTCTTGCCAATGACAATATTAAAGATTTAATTTTGTTGAAGATCTTATTTACTTATTTATTTTTTACAGACTACATTTTGATTCATTGTTCACAAATGAGGTACACATTTCCTTATGGGTACATCATTACGTTTCTATGTTAGCCGCCTTTGAACTCGCGGTTCTCCCTGTCTCAGGCCTCCCGGGCGGCTGGGATTATAGACGTGCGCCACCACTCCAGGCGGGGTCTGGGTTTTTTCATTTGTAAGCTGTTTTGGGTGGACTAGATAATATTTCACCAACATCCCTTCCTTCTGGTTGGAGGGAGAGTTGGAATCAGCTGTACAGCTGTGCAGCGCCCAGGAGGTTGCGAGCGCCACCTTGTGTAGAAACGATTAGTGCTGTCAACAGGCTCACCTAGATTTTGGAAGTATGGGAGTGGGACCCGCAGTGGTACTTTTATTCACATTAAAGAAAATTCTCTCCAGGACACGAGGCCCTGTCCAGGGTTAGAGTGCTCTCTTGATAGAATAAACTGGACAGATGAGTTAGACATGTCACAGCAGCTAGACTCTCATCATGACAACCAGAATAACTCATGGAGGCACGTGAATAATTTATGGTATGCCCAGTCGTTGGAGAGCGAAAGCCGATAACAGTAGCCAAAACTTACTTGGAATTAGCTTACTTCAATCAGACTTTTTCTTTATTGAAACAATGACCTTAAAAATGACTCCATGTTCATATTCAGACCTGGCTCCTGTTTTCCAGTCTGGTTATAAACTGATCTGATGCATGTGCTGTTTATGTGATAGCTCTTGTTGAGCCCAGATGAGGTCAGTGTCACTCTGTAATGAAGCCACGACAGCCTCTTTTGTCGCTAAAGGACTTTAAAAAATGTTTTATTAGTAATACTGGAGAGCCAGCTGTATGATTCAGAAGGGTTTTTGGAACAAAAGTTTCTGGAAATGGCCTTGGGGTTATAAATTTCCTTCCCAGGGGCATAGAGGGTGTCTACAAACAAAGGCTGTCACAAAACAAATGGAATAAATTGATAACAGTGGAAGCCAGAGGGTGTGTTCTGTCATCATGCTAATCCTTGAGCCCTCAAGGAAAGCTGTGCAAGGTCCCAGCCTTGGACCTGCACACACCCATTCCCTATGCTCAACCCCCACTGTTTGTGTTTTTTTCCCCCCTAGAAAAACTTCAGACTAAAATTCTATCCTTCAAAGAGCTAGCTTCAAAACTCCTTGGGAAGCTGGGAGTGTAACTCAGTGATAAGCACTCGCTTAGAGCACCAGAGGCAGAGGGTGTGATTCCCAGAACTGAAAAACAAAGTAAAACGCTGCTTGGAAGATCTCTGTTTCCTTTCTATTTCATGCCATTTTCTTTTCTATGCATGCTGGGGATTGAATCCAGGGGTAAGCAAGCACTCTACCCACCGAGCTACATCCCCAGACCCTATTTTTTTTCCCTTTTTGAAGAAACTTGTGGATTAAAAGCTAGAGCATCCAAAACTTATTATGACTGATATCAAACTATCACCCATTTTTAAAATTCTACCATCAGTCGGTAATCCTACCCCTCAACTCCTTCCCCCTCTTTAAAGCTAACTTCTCAGAACAAATACAACACATCTGGAGAAAGTTAAACTCACCTAGTATTCTCAAAAGTTTACTGCATTCATCCTCATTGGTATTGTCTTATTATTTTGTAACAAAAAGTTTGCTCCCTTCATTGTGTCCTGTGACTCCTACCTTCTAAATCAACTGTCATCTCTCTTTCATTTTTCCAACTTCCCCTCCTGGGCATATAATTATGCTTAAGTGATTTGACCTTTAAACAATGAAAGAGACTTGATCCTATCTCTACTTCAGTTACTATCTTTGGTCTCCCCCTTCCTGTTTGAACTCAGCCTCCCAGCAGAGTAGGGTAGTTCTCTTACCATTCCTGCATCTCCTAATAAACTGCTCAAATGAGAGCAATAAGGCTTCCAACCCAACCAGACTACTGAAACGACTCTTGCTGGAGTTACCATTGCCAAATCCATCAGAAGCTTTTCTGGATTTCTTACTTCACCTCTCTGGGCATATCACTGAGCAGCTTTGTCTTTGACTCTCTCTTCCATTGGTTTCCAGTGTACTGCTCTTTTACCACTTCCATTCGACATTGTCCTTGAAACACTAGCCAGAGCAATTAGATAGATCAAAGAAATTAACGGGATACGAAATAGGAAATGAAGAACTCAAGCTGTCCACCATTTGCCAATGACATGATTCTATATTTAGAGGATCCAAAAACTTCACTAGAAAACTTCTAGAACTAATACATGAATTCGGCAAAGTAGCAGGATATAAAATCAGTACACATAAATCTAATGCATTTCTATTCATAAGTGATGAATCTCTGAAGAGAAATTAGAAAAATCACTCCATTCACAATAGCCTCAAAAAAAAAAACAAAAAAAAAACTTGGGAATCATCTAACAAAAGAGGTGAAAGACCTCTACAATGCAACACTATAGAACTAAAGAAAGAAATTAAAGAAGACCTTAGAAGATGGAAAGATCTTCCATGCTCTTGGATAGGCAGAATTAATATTGTCAAAATGGTCATACTACCAAAGGTAGTATACAGATTCAATGCAATTCCAACTAAAATCCCAATGACATTCCTCATAGAAATAGAGAAAGCAATCATGATCTTTGTATTCTTATCCTTCTTTTTGAGAAATTCTTTCTCAGCTTCCTTTCCAGGAAAATGTGAGCATGAGATAGATACTTCTCATTTTCATTTTACATAAGGAATCTAAGACTCAGAGATGTTAAAAAACTTGCCAAGATGCACTGCAAGTAACAGATTCCATCCCAGAGACAGGGGTGTTTGGAGGGGCAGCTCTCATTCTCCCATGTCATCCTGTTCCTCCTTTATGGTGCATCTTAGAGCTGAGTCTGCCAGAAGGTACTGTGCAATGGTCCTCTTCTCACTTTCCTTAGGGAGTCCTATGCTCACCCTGAGACTCGATGACTCTTTTATGCTGGTACTTGTGAAATCACTGTGCACTGTCAGCCCATACAAATAACTGCCCACGGAGCATCTCCAGATACATGCCCCACAGGCCCTATGAACTCAGTATGTTTTTACAGAGTTCACAGGAGTCCTACAGGATAGGAATCATGTTTACTTCCAACTCCATCTCCTTCTCTTTTTCTTGCTCCTCCTTTCTGTTCTTCAGATAGGCCAAACTTGCTCTTGCTCCAAGGTTTCAGAAGGAGTCTGGGTTTTATAGTTTACAATGAGGGTGAATTAATCATTGGAGACTGCGGATGTGCATTTTGGACAGTCAGGGACCTAGTTGTGCAGGTTAAAATTTTAACTCAGGAAGGCTGTTGCAAAAAGTTTGAAACTCATTGTCACTGGGAAAAGCTCACAACTCAGTGTTCACTGCTTATCTTTCTTCCTCTGGGACCCATTGTTACCTAGAGCTTCACTATTTGCTTTTCTCCTTCCAGGACTCATCTGCAATGGGAAAGGGTAAAGGTTCAGGGCCCAGCATTTCAGTATTAATCCCCTCCCTTCAGGACCCATTGTAGTTGGGAAGGGGTGAATATTGGCTTTTGGTGGAGATGCTGGGGATGAATCTGGGAAGGGATCAAGGTTTGCTTTTGTTTTTTTTTTTCCCCTCAGGGCCCATTGGTACTGGGAAAAGGATGTATTGGGAGAGGTTTAATGTTTGGCTAATTTCCCTTCTCTCCTCCCAAGCCACACTATTCCCTCTGTTCCCCCCCCCCCCCCCCGCCCCCAGGGAGCTGTCTTGCAGGAATATTATTTTCCATAACCCTTCACTGGGGTGGTAGGCTGACCTCACCTGAATGTCCAAAAGTCGCTCTTTCATGTAAGCATGCCTTTGACTGGTGTGCATCTACTTGAGAACTATGGAACAAATATAACAATCTTTTAAGCCCTCATTATCTTGCTTTATCACTTGGGAAACTTGGGTACCAGGAATTGGCATTGGAGCTCTGAGCTGTAACCATAGGGGGGCTGGTATAAAGAGATAGCTTTCCTATGGGCTACATTTTTTAAAACCACCTGCCTGAAACAAATGGAAACCCTCTGGCAAGGGAATCTACTGTCATAAGCTAACAACACTATATATTAACACGTAGACTTAAAGGGTTTGCTTTTTGAAAGAAATTGGCAACTTAATAATGTCATTTCTTACTTATTTCATTTTTTAATTTTTTATTTGTATTCTTTTTACTTATTTCATTTTGAGGTAGATATTTTAAACCAAATTGAAAGCATTTTTTTTTCTTTTTAAATATTGTTGTTGCTTTTCAAAAGTGTATCTGACCATCTTTAACTCAAATAGTAAGATGATAACAAAAATATTACGAAAAAGCAGTTATCTTTCCAATTCCATGAGTAACTACACTCAGAGAAACAGAATTTTATGTTTGATAAATCTGTTCAAAGTTGTCCATAAGTTTTCTTCAGAGTCAAGAAACCTAAACTGACGTAACTGATATTAACTACAATATGTAGCTTTATATATGTCATATTACAGAATTGTCATACTGATTATAAAGGTGTATTTTATTATTACCATTTTACAGATATAAAAACTGAAACTCAAAGAAACTTGTCAATTAAGTATGATTGAATCATATGCAAATCCCTGACTTGTCAGACTCTAAAACTCTTTTTGGGAACTTGTTAGAAATGCAGGATTTCAGGTCTGACCCCAGAGCTAGTGGATCAGAATCTGCATCTTAAGAAGTTTCCAGGGTGATTAGTATTTAGTTTAGTGTTTGAGGATCTTGAAAACCAGATTGCACAGAAAATTTCTGAAGCTGGCCTGGCACAGTGGAACACACCTGTAATCCCAGCACCTCGGGAGGCTAAGGCAGAAGGATGGCGAGTTCAAAGTCAGCCTCAGCAAAAGTGAGGCATTCAGCAACTCAGTGAGACCCTGTCTCTAATAAAATACAAAAATTAGGGGTGCGGATGTGGCCTCAGTGGCTGAGTGTCCCGAGTTCAATCTTTGTTATAAAAAAAAAAAAATTCTGACTATTTGACATTTAAAAAAATCCCATTGTCATGCTGTATTTCTTCCCCCAAACCTATTAAACAACCTAAGAAAAAGCATCTATTTAGATACTGCCATTTATGGATCCTTCACAAACACAGTCTCAGCTAAGCTTCATAAACAATCCACAGTGCCAATACTGACAACCCATTTATTTATTACTATTATTATTATTTTTATTATTATTGTGATACTGGGATTGAACACAGGGTCTTACATATGGCTAGGCAAGCACTCTACCACTAAGTTCTATCCCCAACCTTTCCTTTTTATTTTTGACACAGGTTCCCACTAAGTTGCTGGGGCTGGCCTTGAATTTGCAAAGCTCCTGACTCAGCCTCCCAAGTAGGCCATTTCCCCAGCTCTAATATACCATTTTATAGGTAAGGAAATTGTCTTGGAAGATCTAAGTGCTAATACAGGAATTGGACAGGATGAAAATAATCTCTTCCAAGTGAAATTTGAATTCAAAGTGGTATAGAATAGTCCTGCTTTTGACTTTCCTTTTAACTAATATTTAATATCAAACATAGCTAACAATGAAGGCACATATGAAGGAAGGAAGTTGTAGTTGTGTGTCGAGGGGTCCCAATTTGCTATAGCA
Organism: Sciurus vulgaris; assembly: GCF_902686455.1. Lineage (NCBI taxonomy): Eukaryota > Metazoa > Chordata > Mammalia > Rodentia > Sciuridae > Sciurus > Sciurus vulgaris. The sequence continues at coordinate 46,880,719 of NC_136474.1, read as the reverse complement.
CTGGACTGAGTGCTTTACATGTTAACTAGTTAAATATACAAAACTGTCACACAAATGGATTTATTTTCTCTGATAATAAGTAGGAAGATAAGTAACATTAATAATTCAGTGTACTTATCACAAACCAGTGGCTAAGAAAAAGGGAAGGATACCTGTTGATTAACTTTCATTGGCAAGGACATCTGCCCATCAGCCAGTGATCCTCAATAGTCGTGTGAGCCATCCTCCAAGGGATTTCTGAAACCGCATGGGGACCCTTTGGGTTGTCATAATGAATGGGGAACTATAGTTGGCCTTTAGTATCTTGGGGCCACGGATGCTAAATGTTCTGACAAGCGTGAATCTGGGAACAACCAAATATTGCCTCTCTCCAAATGCTGTTGGGCATTCTCCTTGAGGAACAGGGAACTTTGTCAACATTTGCATTTTATAATACATTTCAACCTTTTAAAACAGCAATCCTAATTATTCCCACCCCAGATAATTAACACTTTGGTATTACTAAATCATTCTGATAAACTCACTGTGATGGACTGACAGATTTGGCTCCGTGGAATGTTATAAGCCAGATTATGGGGGAAATGACTGGACAGACTCCATTTTGCTCTGAAACTCCATGTCATGTAGGAAATAGGCTTCTCCCATGGGAACACCCCGCCTCTGCACCATCATTAGTTACTTAGGGTGACATGTTTAGCAATACAAAATGACAGTTCTTATGTAATGAAAAATTGCTCTCTTTTGATTCCTATTGCTCCTAATCAATGTATCATGTGAACCGTGATTGTGTGGATGTTAGTAACCATTCTTTAGTTTGTACCTAGGTAAGGGTCATTTTGACCCACCTCCCCCTCTGTTGATGATCTCATGATGTTAGTTTGTAATTTCAAATCATAGCAACAGACACTTATGATTGATGTGATTGTTGGTATAAGAACCTCTACAACCCTATGGTCAGGGCTGTTCTCCCAAGAGCCAGTTTTTGGGGCATTGTGTGGGACAGTCTGCCAGGTGGCTTAATAAAGACTCTCAAATTTGGACTTCTCATCAGTCTGTTCTTAAGTTGCGCCCCTAACACTCACTAGGACACAGATGTCTGAAAATTAGGGGGCTTTGAGGCTATCAGGAATCCTTTAATCAAAGGCATTTCCAGGGGAAAGTCCCTCCCCCTAAATTTCCACTACAAATCATAGATGAGGTTCCTCCTGTTTCTTTCCTTCCCTACAGCATTGGGATAAACAGGTAAAATCCCTCTTTCTGTTTTTCCTGAGGAGTGACTAGCCTATGAATTCTGAATATTTATTAAGGCAGGTTTTCCTGGTGGTGGAATTACTACACCTAAGCTTCACTTTTTCCCCATCACTTCATACTTTGAGGCAGCTTGACCTGTGTTCCTGTCCAACCCACAGGCTAATTGGCCAAAGTCTCCTAGAGGCTGGGACTTGAGCCAGCAGAAGGTGTGTGACTGTTGCATGGTATTTTGAACTCTTACTCTAGTCTAGAGGTGTGCTTTGGATTGGCTTCTCCTTCATTGACCCAGCAGTTTGGGATTCAAGATGGCAGATTAGAGGAGGGCTGCATTTCCAGTTGCTCGATGCTTGGGATTCCAGCAGTGGGGGTACTGCTGCTTAGCCATGGGGGTAAAAGAGGGATTACATGAAAATTCAATATTGGACAGAATGTCTTAGAGACTCAGAAATCTGGTGTATTGATCAAAGAACAAGACAGAGTATATAGGGGGCCAAGTTGGTTGCGACAGTGGCAGTACTGCTGGTCCACTACAGAGGGGAGGAATAGACAGAGAGAGAAACACAACAGACAGATTTGTCCATAGAAAAACCTATAGATCAGAAAAGCAGTCCCAAACTTAGGTGATCCAGAGGCTGCACAGCAAACTGGCATTTGAAAAGTTCTCTGTATTTCTCAACTGGAAAATGGAAAGCTAAGACAGGAGCCAACCCTGAGGAAACTACACTGCAGCTTGTGGCTGTGAGAGCCCGGGAGATCATAGCCGACACTGCCATACTGTCCTGGCAAGTGCCTAAAGTGCGACCTAGGGGTATGGCTAGCAGAATGTGAGTGAAATAGTCACAAGAAGATTATACCCAGAGGGATTCAAATCAGAAAAATGAAGGGCATTGAACTCACTTTCCCTTTGTGTCTAGAGGCTCACGTGATTAGCTGAAGAGGGTCAGGAATCTGAACAGGGCAGGGACTAAGGCTGGGAAGTCCCTGTTCATGGGCAGTTCAGTGTGTGGAGGATTGACGCTCCTGCCCCTTGCGTAGAATTCTTGGGAGGCTCCTGGGATCCAGACTCCCAGCAGAGATCAGCAACTGTTGGGCCCTAGGCATGTGTTGATCTAATCTCTCTAGAGCAGATATCACTCAACAAAAGCCCCTAAGACCTGATGAACCTAGGCTCCAGCTGCTGGAACTCCACTCACAGAACTCTGCAGGAGCCCCACCTGGGAGTGCATTGATCTGGTCTGGGAAGAGAAAACTCTCATGTTCAGTACTTCCTAGTCCATCCTACCTTATCCTGGTAGGAAGGGAAGCCGAGAGCTCTTTCAACCAGCTTCAAGTTTAGGGTACTCCAACTAAAGAAGAAACAGACAGGACACTTGGGAATAGGCAGTAACCATCCATTTGTTAACTGTTTGGGCCACCTCTGTGGAATGATTCTTCCATTTTTCCATTAAGAATCTTCTTTCACTTTTTTGTGTATGTTCCTGCTGTGCTGACTGGTCCATGGACATATATACATATTTGTTTCTTTTTCCCTCATGTTAGCATTTTTTTCATGTAGTTATTTTTCCTAGCCTTGTCTTTTGAGGGGTAGGATTTTTTTTTTTTTCTTTTCTTGTGCTCTTTTTTCTCCCTGTATTTTGTTCTTCCTATTTTTCTCCTCCCTTTTTATAAGCATCACTTGCTACATCTCTTCTGCTTTCACTCTGTTCACATTTTGAATACTCAACTTTCTTCTGCCTTTCTATTACATTTTCTTTTCTCTTAATGAAATGTGTTTTTAACAATCTTTTAGAACTATTTGGTTTATATAACTCCTGCCCACACACTCATGTTTTGCCATTATTACTGCTGTGAATGACAAAGTTTACATGTGCTGTTTACTTAATGACAGACCTAGTTCATGATTATTTATCATTTTTGCAGTTGGCATTGCTCACCCTACATTCCTGTATCTGTGATAATTAGTGTTGTAGTTATTGTAGTAGACACTGGGTATTTATTTAATACTGTGCATTATTTGCATTTGTTGTTATTTTTTGTTTCCCCATTTTCTGTGAGGTGCTGGGAACCTACAGGGACACTACAAGTTCATAGGCTAGAGACTCTGCTACTGAAATAAACTCAGCAAAAAGACAGCAAACCTTGCTTCACACACAAATTAATAACACTAAAACTTCATATATATATTTTTTTCATAATATATATATATATATATTTATTTATTTATTTTTCTTCAGGGATTGAACCTAAGGGTGTTAACCACTAAGCCACATCCCCAGTCCTTTTAAAAAATATTTTATTTTGAGGCAACATGGAGACCAAATTAAGGAATCATTGGAATTGAAGAGGGATGTGAGATGCAGGCTAAGGGAATTGATACCCTCTTCAGGGTACTCTCCAAACACATTATAATTAAAATGCCTAACTTACAGAGTAAGGATAGGATTTTAAAAGCCTCAAGAGAAAAACATCACCTCACATTTTGAAGCAATCCAATCAGAATTACTTTCATTTCTTAGCACAAACTCTACAAGTCAGAAAGACTTGTTATGATCTATTCCAAGTCCTAAAAGAAAATAACTGTCAGCCAAGTCTGCTATATTGACCAAAGTTATGCTTCAAAATTTATGAAGAAATAAAAACTTCTAAGATAAGCAGAAACTAAAAGAATTCATGACTACTAAGCTGACACTACAGAACTTAAAGAAATACTTCACACAGAAGAAATAAAAAACAAACCCCAGAGTTCATAAAGAAACAAATCTCATTTGAGGGTAGCTAAGCAAATGAGAAACATGATGAAATTAGACACTAGAAATAAATAAAAATGGCAGGAATTAATAAATATCTCTATAATAACATTGAATATAAATTGTCTTAATTCTCTAATTAAAAGACATAGGTTGGCAGAATGGATATAAAAACAAGACCCAACTGTATGTTGTTTGCAAGAGATTCACCTGACAGGCAAAGACAGCCACAGGATGAAAGTGAAAGGACAGAAATTTATATACCATGCTATTGGGGTCAGAAAACAAGCAGAAGTAGTTATTCTTATATCCAACAAAGCAGAATTCAGGTCAAAATTAATCAGGAGAGACAAAGAAGGTCATTTCATACTGTTAAAGGGAACAATTCAGTAAGAAGGTATAAAGATAGTAAATGTTTATGCCATAAATGTTTATGCCATAAACAACATTAACAACATGGACATTGAAAAATACACTTTTGAATGATGAATAGGTGATAGAAGAAATCAAGGAGAAATTTTAAATCCTTAGACTCAGATGAGAATAGTGATACAACATACCAGAAACTCTGGGATGCTATAAAGGCAATTCTAAGAGAAAGACTAATGGCTATGAGTGCCTACATAAAAAATCAAAATGATTCCAAATAAAAAGCCTAATATACATCTCTTGGCCCTTGAAAAAGAACAAACCAATTTCAAAATGAAGTAGAAGGAAATAATTAAGATCAGAGCTGAAATTAATAAAATTGAGAATGAAAAAACAATGCAAAGGTCTGGAGTTGTGGCTCAGTGGTAGAGCAGTTGCCTAGCATGTGTGAGGCATTAGGTTTGATTTTCAGCACCGCATATAAATAAATAAATAAAATACTGGTCCATCAACAGCTAAAAAAAAAAAAAAAAAAAAAAATTAAAAAAAAACAAAACAATGCAAAGGACCAATGAACCAAAGAGTTGTTTCTTTGAAAAGGTAAATGAGGTTGATAAGCCCTTAGTCAACTAACCAAAAGAAAAAGAGAGTAGACACAATTTAGTAAAATTAGAGATGAAAAATGGAGGAATCAACAGAGACATCACAGAAATCTAGAGGATCATTAGGAACTATTTTGAAAATGTATACTCCAAGTCTGGGCATGGTAGAGTAATCCCAGCAGCCCTGGAAGCTGAGGCAGGAGGATTGCAAGTGCAAAGTCAGCCTCAGCAACTTAGTGAGACCCTGAACAACTTAGTGAGACCCTGTCTCTAGATAAACATATAAAAAGGGCTGAGGATGTGGCTCAGTGATTAAATGCCCCTGGGTTCAATCCCCAGTGCATATATATATATATTCCAATAAATTGAAAAACTAAAAAGAAATAGATACATTTCTAGACTTATATGGCCTGCCAAATTTGAATCAAAGGGACATAGAAACCCTAAACAGACCAATAACTAGCAATGAGATAGAAGCAGTAATAAAAAGTCTTCCAACAAAGAAAAGCATCGAGGACCAGATGGATTTTCAGCTGAATTCTACCAGAAGAATAAGTGTCAATGCTCCTCAAATTATTCCATGAAATAGAAAGGGAGGGAGCACTTCTAAATTCATCCCATGAAGCCAGATACCAAAACCAGATAAGGACACATCAAGGAAAGAAAAGTAGAGACCAATATCTCTGATGAACTTAGATGCAAAAATCCTTAATAAAATATTAGCAAATAGTATTCAACAACATATTAAGAAGATTAGACATCAAGACCAATTGCTTTATCTCAGGGATGCAATGTTGGCTTAACAAGCAGAAATCAATAAATGTAATTCATCATGTAAATAGAATTAAGGACAAAAATCACTTAATCATCTCAATAGATGCAGAGAAAAGTGTGGACAAAATTCAGCACCCCTTCATAATCAAAACACTGAAGAAACTAAGAACAGAAGGAGCCTATCTCAACATCAGAAAGGTTATATATGAGAAACCCAAAGCCAACATCATAATGAATGGGGAAAAAATATGAAAGCATTTCCTTTAAAATCTGGAACAAGACAAGGAACTTTGCTCTCTCACCACTCCTATTTAACATAGTACAAGAAATTCTAGTCAGAACAATTAGGCCAGAGAAGGAAATAAAAGGGCTAAAAATAGGAAAGGAAGAAGTTAAATTATCATCATTTGCAGATGATATGATCCTATACTTAGAAGATCCAGAAAGGTCCACCAAAAGAATTCTAGAGCTAATAATCAAATTCAGCAAAGTAGCAAGTTATAAAATCAACATACGAAGATCAATAATTTTCTATATTCCAATAATGAATCAGTTGAGAAAGAAATCAGGAAAACAATCCCATTTGCAATAACCTTAAAAAACACTTAGGAATGTATCTAACCAAGGAAGTGAAAGATCTCTACAATGAAAATTATAGAACTTTGAAGAAAGAAATTGAAGACACAAGAAGAGGGAAAGACCTCCCATGTTCATAGGTAGAATTAATATTGTTAAAATGGTCATCCTACCAAAAGTAATATACACAATGCAATCTCCATCAAAATAGCAGTTGCATTCTTCACAGAACTAGAAAAAAACACTCCTAAAATACAATTAGAAGAATAAAAGACCCAAAATAGCTAAAGTAATTCTAAGCCAAAAAAAGCTATGCTGGAGACATCACAACACCTGAGTTCAAATTATACTCTAGAGTTATAGTAAAAAAAACTACATGGTGCTGGCATAAAAATACACACATAGACCAATGGTACAGAAGAGAGGACACAGAGACAAACCTTCACAGATACAGTCATCTGATCCTCGACAAAGGTGCCAAGAACATGCCTTGGAAAAAAACAGCCTTCATAACAAATGGTGTTGGAAGAACTGGATGTCCATATGTAAAAGAATGAGTCTAGATTCTTATTTCTCCACCTGTGCAAGAGTCAACTCAAAATGAATCAAAGACCTAGGAATAGAACAGAAATGATGCAACTTCTAGAAGAAAACATAGGGTTAACATATAGGCACAGGCAATGACTTTATCAATAGACCCCTAAAGCTCAGGAATTAATGCCAAGAGCTTATAAATGGGATGACATGAAATTAAAAAAGCTTCTGAACAGCAAAGGAAGCAATTAAGACTGTGAAGAGAGAACCTACAGAATGGGAGAAAACCTTTGCTAACTACTCTTCTGGCAGAAAATTAATATTCTGAATATATAAAGAACTCAAAAAACACCACCACCACCACCAACAACAACAACAACAAAAACAACTCAACAACAAATAACCCAATTAATAAATGAACAAATGAACTAAACAGACACTTTTGTGAAGAAGAAATACAAATGGACAACAAATATATGAAAAAAAGTTAAGCATCATTACTGATTAGGGAAATGCAAATCAAAACTACGCTGAGATTTTATATACCTCCAGTCACAATGGCAGCCATCAAGAGTACAAACAATAATCATCTGGAGAGGATGCGTGTATTTGTGTCTATCCACCATAGGTGGGATTGTAAATTATTGCAACCACTATGGAAATCAGTTTGAAGATTCCTCAAAAGACTAGGAAAGGAACCACCATATGACCCAGCTATATTACTCCTCAGTATTTATTCTAAAGAATTAAAGGCATCATATTACAGTGATACATGAATACCCACATTTACAGCAGTTCAATTCACAATAGTCAAACTATAGAACCAGCTTAGGTGTCCATTAGAGAATGACTGGATAAAGAAATTGTGGTATATCTACACAATAAAGTTTTATTCAGCCACAAAAAAGAATGGAATTATGTCATTTGCAGGAAAATGGATGGAACTTGAAAACATCATGTTAAGTAAAATAAGCCAAACTTGGAAGGTCAAGGGTCATTTATTTTTTCTCATATGTGGAAGCTAGAGAGAAAAAGGGAAAAGAAAGGTGGGTGATGGGATCTCATGAAAATGGAAGGGAGATCAGTGAGTAGAGGAAAGGTAGCAGGGGAAGGGAAGAAGGGAAGGAAAAGGGAAATGCTGGGGAATGATATTGGCCCAATTACATTGTGATGTTGTGTGCATGTACAAATATACAACAACAAATCCCGCCATTATGTGCAATTATAAAGCTCCAATAAAAATATAAAAAAAAAAAAAACCCACAGGAGATTTGAGGGGATAGCTCATATCCAAACCACAATACTGAGTAGATAAAAAACTTTTCTAAAAGAAAAAATTTGGTTATGGTAGCATCTTTGAGGAAGTAGGATGCTCAGTTTCTGGCAAGAATATATATCAGGTTCCTAAATTTCCCCAACACTTTCAACTCTGCCATCTGCATGTCTGGGATCTAAAACATAAGTATTTTCCTTCGCTGAACAACACAGAAAACTGGCATTTTAGTCACTTGTCATTATGAATTGATTGCAATTCAGCACTTGCCAGAAGTTTGCTTCTGACATCTGATGAGAGAGGAGAGGGGTTGGAGAAGGGAATAAGAAAAACGTAAAAGATTGTGGGAATTCTATTTATCCAGGCTTCTAGGGTCTCTAAGTTATTTAGGTGATTAGAAAACAATGTTCTTGGCAGTGTGTGTCTGTGCGCGCGTGTGTGTGTGTATTCGTGTCTATATTCTTTGTATTTAAGAAATTCAAAATGAAAAGTTAAAGAAGTTGTACCTGGAAGGGTGTTTTTTAGTCAGTTTTTTTGCTGCTGTGACTAAAAGACCTGACAAGAACAATTTTGGGGGAGGAAAAGTTTATGTAGGGGCTCACGGTTTCAGAGGTCTCAATCGGTAGACAGCAAACTCCATTCCTCAGGGCTCAAGGTGAGACTGAACATCATGGCAGAAGAGTGTGGCAAAGGGAAGCAGCTCAGGTGATGATCAGGAAGCAGAGCGGGAGACTCAACTCACCAGATACAAATACATACCCCAGGGCCAAGCCCTCCAATGCCCCACTCCTCCAGCCACACCCCACCACTTCAGTAACCTCTCAGTTAATCCCTATCAGGGGATTAATTCACTGATTGGGTTAAGACTCTCACAGCCCAATCATTTCTCCTCTGAACCTTCTTGCATTGTCTCACATGTGAGCTTTTGGGGGACACCTCACATCCAAATCATAATAAAAGGGAACTAGGCATTTGGGGTAGTTAAAATCATCTTGTAAATTCATATCTGCACTTCCACCCATGCGATTCTTGAACCCTTGACACAAGCCTTTATTTATCGTCAATATTAATTTATTAAGTTATACAAATCAATGGGTTTTGCTGTGACATTTCAATGCATGTGTATATCATGCTTTAATCATATCTACTGTTACCCTCTCTTGCCCTCCCCTTCGTCCTCCCTCTCTCAGGTCCTCTTCCTCTTCTCTGTTAGCCTCTCTTCTACCTTCAGTTGACATAGATTTAGAGTGAGTAGTCATTAAAGGGAGCACAGAAGGAATTCCAATCAGAGGAAGGAACATACATTTACATGTATATGAATATGTAGAGGAGAGTATTTGGTTCATTACAGTTTGCTCACTTATTTATTCAATAAAAATTATTAGCATCTACTGTGCGCTCAACACTGATATGGGTACTGGAAATTCAGTAGTGATTCCATAGTCAGACAGCTTTCTTGCCTAAATGGAGCTTTCATTTTTTAGTGAAGGCAGACAAATAATAAATAAATGGATAATATATAAGGAATATTCAGACAATCAGAAGTGGATTTGGGTTTTGTGAGGGTTGGAGCTTATACATATTTGGGGCGCTCATTTAGAAAATAAAAGTGAAATGGTCTTCAGTGGCCAACTTTACAAAACATATGACCATGTGAAATACATTGTTAGAGCCCTTCCCAGGACCCTGGAAGGGGCTCATCACATAGTGGGATCTGATGCTGATGCTTCACTGGCTTTGTGGGAAGTCTGTTCAAGTATCTTGGTTTGGATTTCTCCAGATGAAGAACTGGGATGAGGATTGGAGAAAAAGTAATTGATATAGGAAATAACTCCAAGAAACACTGGTAGGTGATGGGGAGTGAGGCAGGAAAGGAATGAAGTCAGTGAATGTGCCTAGTCCTAACAGGCATAGAACAGGGTTTAGACTTACCACACTTATGAACAGGGAACTGGGGTATATTTACGTAACACTACCTGTGCTCTGTCACTGGTTGAAGTTTGCTCCCTGGGGCATTATTTCTGTCCTGCTAGCTAGCCATGGAAGTCAGACTAGCATGCACTGCAGTATCAAGAGACAGGAGACACAGGTGCTGCAGAGAGGGCATCCCTGTCATCGACCACTTGAACCACCTAGATCCACTTATGTCCCACAATTAGTTTTGTGGCATCCTGTCACCAATTCTTCTAGGTTGGCCAGTCAAAAATTCTAAAATATAGACTTACATGAGCATGGAGGGAAGCTCATGCAACAGCTCCTGCTGCTGTTTGTAGAGGTTCAGGCCAGTCAAAGCCCAGAGGAGTTTGAGTCCTTGAGTGAGCAAACTCCTCAGACAATAAGGCCTTCTGTTTGAATGGCTTAGAGACACTCTGCAACTCCTCTGTCCTTGAGGCCTGGAGACATTATCTTGCTATAAAAACATTTGGGTGCTGGTGGACTCTGAGAAGCAAGCAAATTATATGATCTGCACATGTGCAAAGCTAACTACACTAATGTAACCTAATGCAACTTGATATAACCCTGGAATAGATAATAAAACTGAACTGGTTTTCCCACAACTGCCACTTCTTGCTGTATGCCATCCTGTGTACTTGCCTCTTTATTTGCTCTCCCCTTAACATTTAACATCTGGACCCAATTAACCTTTACAGCAGTTGGTACTCAAATTGAAACTGATATTCACTTTTTCCTCTACTGGATTGTTCTCAAACTTGGCTCACCATTCTGTTGGCCAATGTCACTTTTCTAGTGGGAAACCCGAACTTTTTCCTGTGAGGAGTCTGGAACCTTAATTATTGTGTTCTTGCCAGGTGTGGTTGCTATGTATGGACATGTGTGCTGGCTCAGTAAATCCCTGAGTGCCTGATACTCTTCCTGCACTGATTATGTAGCAGCAGTCTTATTTCCTAATGGATCATCAGAGTCCATTACTTCCACCAGTATGGGAATTTCGCTCTGCCTTCTGATTTAGATGGGAAGTCCCAGATGGCAGTTGAAGCTCTTGGTTCAATGGAGCCCTTACTCAGTCCCTTAGTAGGGTGGCCTCCCAAGGAAGCAGGACCTATGGTCCAGCTGAGTCTAAAACTTCAGGTAAAGGAACTACTTCTACTCCTTGCTTCCAAGATCCATGTACTCTATTGAACAATGACATAGCACCTTATCATGACCATTACTTCCAAGTAAGTTTACCCTTTCAACGCAGATGTAGGAGAAATTCTGCAAGGGCACATGCAGGTAGAAACAAGTTGCATAAAAGGAACAAAACAGATTTAGACCTCTGTGAATGGCAGAAAAAATTGGAACAATGCCAATGATGCTTGTAAAGACTATGAAACTAGAGAATTTTATGCTTGGTCAAATTGTCATTTGTTGAGAAGATTAAAGGAGGAGGTTATCCTAAGTGCAAAAACTGTGACAAAACACTTACATTGAGGAGATATTACATGTATATATAATCCAGTCCATTAAGAGAGAAACCACATGAAGTTTAGATGCAAGAATACCTCCAGAGCACTCTCACCTACTCCAGTCTGTTGCCAAGGTCACCTGCCTCTGGGGAATAATAATTCCTCCCAGCAAGGAGTTATTAATCAAGACCCCCTGGGAGGGCCTGCTTCCTGCCTTTCTGGACAGATATGGAAAATAGGGAGAAAATTCTGGATAGCTCCTTTCCACCTTTGGTCATGTAAGCAAGATAAGAGGAGCAGGGGACATGAAAAGAAAGGAAACCTAAAATCTACACAAGGGGCAAGACACCCCCACTCTCTTGGGCACCAGCTCTGTACCCCCTCCTCTCAGAAGAAATCGCTCTGTGTTTCTTTCTCTCTGTTCTATTCTTTTTTTTTTTTTTTATTGTAAACAAATGGGATGCATGTTGTTTCTCTGTTTGTACGTGGAGTAAAGGCATACCATTTGTGTAATCATAAATTTACATAGGGTAATGTTGTTTGATTCATTCTGTTATTTTTTCCCTTCTAGAGAAGCTTCTTTTCTATTCTTTAAATAAAACTTTTTGCTCTTGCAAGAAAGAAAAAAAGAATTAATAGAGTATGGCATAAAGGACTGGTACAAACACTAAAACCAGTTACACTTAGGCTACAATTCCAAGTACAAATTTTATTGTAAACACTGAAGGAGCCCTAAACAAATGGAGAGATATATCCCATTTGGAAATGGAGAAACAGTTTCCATGGGTCAGAAATCCAACTAAGGTTTTGCTAGGTTCTAGCCTCAAGGTCTCCCAAGGTCTAAATCAGGGTATCATAAGGCCCTTGGAGTCTTCATCTAAAAGTCACTGGTTTGATAACAGAATTCAGTTCCTATGGTTGTAGGGCGGAGGTCCCTGTTTTCTTGGTAAACTGGGGTTCCTTCTCCTCTCCTAGAGGCTGCCACATGACCCTCTCCACAATATGGTGGCTTGTCCCATGAGGTGAGTAGGAGAATCTTCCACTCTGAATCTCTCTTTCAGGAAGGGCCAGTGACTTTGAAGAGGTCATCCAATGAGACCAGGACCACCCAGGATAGTTTTCCTTTTGATTAATCCAAAGTCAACTGATGAGAATCCTTAATTACATCTGTAAAATCCTATTAGCTACAGGCTATAATATAATCTTGGGAACAACTATTTTGTCATAGTTAACTGGTTGCACACTCAAGGGGAAGGGATTCTAGAGTCTGTACAATAACAAATGGGAATCTTGGGGGCCATCTTAAAATTCTAGCTATAGTAGATTCCACTATATTCAAGGGATATGTTCCAAACCCCACTGTTTGGATGCCTGAAACCATGGATAGTACTGAACCTTATAATTTAATGCATTTTCCCAACACGCACACACACACACACACACAACTTTTGTACTTTGGGCCACTATTAAGTAAAATAAAAGCTAGACACAGATACTGTGAAACCTTGCAATCAGATCTGATAACTGAGATGCTAATCAAGTAGTTACTAGGCAGGGAGTAGATATAACATGGACACACTAGACCAAGGGATGCTTCACAATCCCTGGTGGGACAGAGTGTAATGATATGAAGTTTCCTCATGATACTCAGAATGGCATCCAATTTAAAACTTAATAATTGTTCATTTCTGGAATTTTCCATTAAACAGTTTTGGATTTGGATTTTGGGTAACCAACCACAAAATGTGAAACCATGGGTAAGATGTCTACATATGGTACTACTGTCCAATCATAACATTTCTTTTCACTGGCTAACTGCAGTATGTTTTTCAGTCTATTCCATCCATATAGGTATAGTTAAAAATTGAGGAATTTCATACCCGACTTTCTTGTCATTTTCCTTCTAGGCCCTTTGGAGAGAAGCACAGCCTTGCACTGTCTGTCTGTCAGCAGCTCTGTGTGCTGAACATCAGCCCCTGCCTGCACCTGCCCACAGGCTCTGGAATCCATGATTGGAGGTGCAGCTGGTCCCTGCCTGCCACCCTGGGGACAGGCTGGGGCTCCTCTGTCTGCTGGTGAGGACTGTGCATCCCCCATGCGTGAGGCTGGAGAAGTGACCCCAGCTTCAGCCAGGGCTGCCGTCCCAGCAGCCAGGCACTAGAGTGACCTTGGAGCAATGTTCTCCTGCAGAACCATTAACATTTTGGAATGGACTCAGGTCTTCTGCGAAAGGACCCAGCCAGGGGCTCCTTCAAAGCCCTTTCTGAAAGCTTGGGTCCCCCTAGGGTAAAGTTCCCAATGAAGACAAAGGGGTTCCTCACAAGAGTGGGAATGTGGTGAATTTGTCAATGAATAGTGGCTGGTGGTAGGAGTCGTGTGATAAATGTCCTTTATTTGATCAACTTTCTGAATGAAGCCGGTCTCTTATGTCCAAAAATAACACAAACAGTAGGAACATAAGGAAGGGCAAGACTAACAGTATTCAGGAAGGAATGCCCGCAGGAAGCCACAGGATCAGCATAAGCAAGGAGCTCTGTGCCTTCTTTCCAAGTGGGGCTGATGGCTGTAGCCCAGGATACAGCCCGGGTCAGACATTTGGCTTCCCCAGAAGAATAACATTTCATTAGACTTCCTTTTTCAACAATGAATATGTCCTCATTCTCAATTTCAGCAGTTAGATTTATGAGGTATTTCATAGGAATTTAAATGGCCTTTTTAAACGACTGGTAGGAGGAAGATAAATCATTCATAGAATTTTTAATGGGAAAAGTAATTTCAGTATTCTTTTGAGGATGTACTTTTGGGCAAAAGTTATTCATTGAACAACCTTGATGTTACTCAAATATGAACCTGGGGTAAAAGAAAAAAGATCTTCTGCTTTTGTGTGAGATTGGTGTATCCAAGGCACAGTGAGTGTTCCTCTTATTTGTAATAGATTATATTAGCTTTTTTTGAGGATTCATTTTCTCATTTATTAACTTAATGAACATGATTTTTCAAAACAAGGTTTAATGTTGTAAGTAATACAGGCGGTAAGGAGGAGGCAGGCCTGTTCATCCTGGGTTAAGTGAGACACCTTCGTTTTTATAACTTAGAGAATTATCCTTTTACATAGGGATTAGGCTCAATGTCACGTTTCCCATGTTTCCCCAGGATGGTTTGTTAAAGAGGAAGTATTTTTCATTTGACTGAGAGTAGAAATTTAGGAAAACAAAAACAAAAAAAAACTCAGGAAATATTTAGTGACTAAGGAAATGAGTTGGTTTCAAGCTTCTAGAATTTATAAATGAACTAATTGGAAATGAAATAAATGGCTATAAAATTGTTTTTCAATAAAAGAGCACATGAACTAGTGTTGTCAAGAATTTAGAACCTAGTCTAGATGATATGTATGTATTTAGGGTACGTATGAAATAATGGAAATGCTCCATCTTTTATTCTAATAAGTATCAATATAGGACTGTCAATAACCTACCTAACTCATAGTGAAGGCATGAATTGCTTTTTATGAAAAAAAATTCACCAATCCACTACAAAAAAGGAAAACATATTTAATATTAGATTTTATGATATCAGGTAACGCACATGTCAAAAATGCAGTTGTTTACAGATAATCTACCTTAAAAATAAATCAAAGAGGGATCCTCTCTGGAGGGATTAAACCTAATTTGAATAGGGTTCACTCAATAAAGCAATCATATGTAGACACTTCCAGGAATAAGGATTTCTTTGCTAATTTTTGGAAACTAAGCTATTTTGTTCTGCTTTTGTGGTGCCTACAGCTCTGTCAGTGCGGCTATTCACTGCTACCAGATTTCTTTTCTTTTTGGTTGGTGCTAGGGTTTGAGTTCAGGGCACCATGCCTGCTAGGCAAATGCTCTATCACTGTGCAGTTGCTACTATTACTGAGCCACATCCTCAGCCCCAGACTTCTTTCTCTTCTTTTTTGTTGTCGGGAGGAGGGTACTAGGGATTGCATCCAGAGGTACTATACCACTGAACTGCATCCCAGTCCTTTTTATTTTTTTATTTAAAACAGGGTCTTACTAAATTTCTTGGGGCCTCGCTAAGTTGCTGAGGTTGGCCTTGAACTTGTGATTCTCCTGCCTCAGTCTCCAGAGCTACTGGAATTACAGGCATGTACCACTGCATCTAGCTCATTTTTAATAGAAACAGGAAATCCAGGTTTTGTGTTTTATATGAGATCTCTGGATTTTTAAACGTGACTCAAGTTTTACCAGAGTGCTTGGGAGAAGCTGGGCATTGTTGGCACGTCACTGTGGAGACTGAGGCAGGAGCATCACTTCAGACCAGGAGTTTGAAGTCAACAGAGAGACCCTGTCTCTTAAAAAATCCCAAACAAGGGCTGGGGTTGTGGCTCAGTGGTAGAGCTCTCACCTAGCATGCCTGAGACCCTGGGTTTGATCCTTAGTACCACATAAAAATAAAGGTATTGTGTCCACCTACAGCTAAAACAAAATATTTAAAAAATTTAACAAACAAAAAAAAAGGTTGTTTGAACCAAAGGAAATCTGTGTGTGTGTAGCCCCATGGGACCTGATGGAGAGAGATGTCCTGGGGCCTTGATACTGATGTGAGATAGAAGGAGAGGGACCTGGGCCCCAGCGTTCCCGGCCACCCCTGCTCAGGGGTGACTTTGCAATCTTCTGTACCTCAGCTTCAGGGGTTCCGATGACACCATCTCTGAAGCCCCTTTCCCTATAGCTGTCACACTTTGGAGGATTGTGTTTTATATTTTGTGACATGCTGTTTATGTGTTTCTTGGTGAATCTTTTATTTCATACCGAAAACTCATGAGTTGTGTGGTTTCTCATTTACTTTTCTCATGCCCATTTCTTTCATGTGGGCATTTAGAGCAGCGGCATGCACCAGACTCCTTGTTGCTTGCCACTCTTTTGTTTTGACATTTGAGGCTTTTCAAAGATTCATTTCCTAACTTACAGCCCAAGGCATGAAGCCCACATAACATACACAAAGAGAATTAGCCTCAGCTTTATTTTCTCTCTTCCTTCCTTCCTTTTCATTTTGTGTGAAATGATCTCTGAGGCCCTGATTAGGTAGCAGGAAATGAAGCCAAAGTTAGTTGATCTGTAGCGAATTGTAGATTTTCAGGCATTCAGGTCTGGTGAACTCTGCCCAGTTTCTACTTCACTTGAAACTGTGCACAAATTCAGAAAT
Source organism: Sciurus vulgaris (assembly GCF_902686455.1). NCBI lineage: Eukaryota > Metazoa > Chordata > Mammalia > Rodentia > Sciuridae > Sciurus > Sciurus vulgaris. The sequence goes on along the minus strand of NC_136474.1, from coordinate 46,863,987 downwards.
TCTAACTGTAGCAATGCCAGCTTTGCAGGCAGGGCTGCAGAATCTGATTTTTATTAAGATTGGTTTCTTAGATTCCTGGAATTATTTTCCAATGATCTGGGATTGGGATACCATTTAAAAAAATATTTTCAAACAACATTCAGGTGTAAGAAAACCAATATGAATTAGACAGTGTCCCTCACCTTTTGTCAAGGTCTCTGTGCTTCACATTTGTGGTGCAAAGGTATCCTTAGCAACCAAGATCATTGCCTTGCTTGTATAAAAAAAGACCCCAGACTGTTCTGACATCTACAAGCTTAACTGCTTGACTTAGAGTTTGCTGTTTCCTCCTGATAATATGTGTGCAGATGGCAAGACTGGACAGCAAAAAGCTTTAGAATAGCAAGCGGAATGTGCTTTAGGCCACATGCTTGGTGGTCTCCCCTTCTCAGCCCTCTCTTCTTGTCTTTCAACAGAGTGTCTTTGAGCCAGGCTGCCCATCAAAAGGAAACCTGGTGTTTCATTATGGCACTAGAGAAAGCGAAGGGGAAACTAACAAGGCTCACGGTGCATTTAAAGAATTCAGAATGAAAATGGTCAAGTAGAGCAGGGCCTGAAAGCAAAAGGTATGTTTCTTACGCATTGTCATGATGGAAGAAAGAACTAACAAGAAAATGCTTACAGATTACCATTACTGAAAAAAACAATGATAATGAGAAGAGAATGATGAGCCCCCCCAAATGACAATATTTGGGCATACCTAAGAAGACTTAACAAGGGAGGGTGTTTTCTAATTTTTATTCTGAATTGAGTGACTTCTTCAATCAAAGGGAGTTCCTCTGTCTTTTTGGAATTTTTTTTTCTCCCCATAAACTAGGTTGGGGGAATTTTGGGGAGGAGGCTATTATTTTCTAAGTTCCTAAGAGATACAGAAGGCCTTTTCTCCCAAAGGAAATTGGTCTCTCTTTGAAGTCACCAAAAAAACATACCCTTCCTGGCTAACGGGTTACATGTCAGAGCTAGCTACTTCTTTTGTGGGTAAGAAAAGTAGCGGGAGAGCAAGCAATGATAAAACAAAAGCCTCCCAGTCTGGGTCCTTTTGTTTTGGGTTGCCATGGCCCACATCTGCTTTGGTTCCCTGGCACCTGCAAAAGGACAGCAATTGTTTCTGAAATGGGTCATTCACACTTCCATTAGAAACCTCTGCCCTAACAAGTTATTTCAGAATTTTTTCACCTTTGCTTGACTGGCCCATTAAATCACACTTTTAATTCAGAGTATAATTTAGATTTCTGTTTTTCCATTTTTTTTTCTTTTTAAATTGAATTGAATTTTTTTGATACTGGGGATTGAAGCCAGGGCTTATATGCTAAGCACATACTCTACCACTGAGCTATATCCCAATCCCTTATTATTTTTGCTATTTAAAAATTTGTTCTATTTAGTTATATATGACAGTAGAGTGCATTTAAAAAAATTTTAGCTGTAGATGGATACAATAACTTTATTTACATTTTTGTGGTGCTGAGGATCGAACCCAGTGCTTCACACATGCTAGATGAGTGCATTAGCACTGAGCCACAGCTCCTGCCTAGAATGCATTTTGACGCATCATACATAAATGGAGTATAACTTCTCATTCTTCTGGTCGTGTATGATGTAGAATCACACTGGTCCTATAATCATATGCACATAGGGCAATAATGTCTGATTAATTCCACTGTCCTTTCTACCTCCACACCCTCTCCCCTCCCTTCACTCCCTTCTGTCTAATCCAAAGTACCTCTATTCTTCTCTAGCCACTTCCCTCTACCCCATTGTGAAATGGCATCCACATATCAGAGAAAACATTCAGCCTTTGGTTCTTTGGGATTGACTTATTTCGCTTAGCATGATATTCTACAGCTCCATCCATTAACTGGCAAATGCCATAATTCCATTCTTCTTTAAGGTTGAGTAATATTCCATTGTGTATATATACCACATTTTCTTTATCCATTCATCTGTTGAAGGGTACCTAGGTTGGTTCCATAGTTTAGCTATTGTGAATTGAGCTGCTGTGAACACTGATGTGACTGTGTCACTATAGTATGCTGATTTCAAGTCCTTTGGGTATAAACTGAAAAGTAGGATAACTGGGTCAAATGGTGGTTGCATTCCAAGTTTTCTGAGGAATCTCCATACTGCTTTCCATAGCACCAACCCCTTATTTTAAGTGACAAAAATAATTGGACCTATTTATGAAGTACAGTGTGATATCTTGATTAACATGCACATTGTGTAATGTTCAAAGCAGGAAAAACGTATTGTCAGTTATTGCAGCCACTTTGGAAAACAGTATGGAAAAAGCAAAAATAGAGTCACACTACAGTCCGGTAATCCCTGGTGGGTATATATTGGAAGGAATTGAAATCAGTATGCTGAAGAGATGTCTGTACTCCCATGTTCAGAGAAACCAAGATGTGACCTCCCACCTCCTGAGTAAAATAAGGACGGGCAGCCCAGAAAGCTCCTTTGGAACAAAGCTGCCCAAGCTCATAGGCAGCCCTCTTGCTTCTTCATGAAGTGTAGAAAGAAGTAATAAGCCAGGATGTGCAAGGGAGTTTCTCAGAACTTCTGCTCTCGTAGAAGTCAAATCCAGTTTTATAATCTAGCTTATGCAAAACCAAGGTGACTTTCCACACCAGGCACTTTGGATATGCCAAAGTGGAAGAGTGATGTGCACGTGGAGGTTGGGGCACCCTCGGCTGCAGCAGGGTTGCATGCACACATGGTTTTGTTTTTTAAACCCATGTTTGACTCATTGGGTTTCTTTCTTATTGATGAGTTCCCCTTAAGGTACTAATTATGTCTATTATTTGTCTATCTAAAATGACAAAATTCATTCATATTAATTAAGTAAAGGGTTCTTACAAATTCCTCTTAGGTTCTTTTTCAATGGGGAATCACACCTCCACCCCCAGACAGTGGTAACCTTCTTTTATGTGGAGTAGAATGCATGGACAGCCCAGGAGATAAAGCATAAAGCAAAGAAGTTTGGCTCTCAACTTGGGGTCTACCGTCCAAAGAAGACTCCTTCAGGCTTGATCCCTCAATCACCAGTCCTTAAGGGCAAGAAAATTCCCTTTCTTGAAATGTCACTTTGCCTTATGTGGAAAGATGATGGGTTCCAGAACACAACATAGTGTCAAGTTCCAGTATCTATCAAGCATACCACGAACCGCAAAGTAAACCCCCCCAAAAATCTGATTTTTCTTTTTTCCTAATATATTCAGAAATAATCAAGTGCCTCCTTGATACAAACTTTTATATATACATAGTAGTAAAATAAATGCTTTGTTTGTTTTTGTGGTGTTGAGAATTGAACCCAGGGCCTCACACACGCTAGGCAAATGGTCTGCATTGAGTCATAACCCCCAGACCAATAAGAACATTTCCAATGTTCTTTTCAGTCTCATTGGGGTTTCTGTAAAACGGTGCATTTCAAATTGATGTTGTGGATTCCGATTTGCCTCATTTACATTGGCAGCAACGGGAAAAAATAACGATGTAGTTTGAATAATTGAGATATTTATTGAAAGTGAAAGAAATAAAGGTTGAGGTTCCTGCTTAACATTATAAATTGTTTCTGGTCCTAGATGGCTTTATAATAGATAGTTCCTATCTGCCAGACGAATTGTGATCTGTGAATCAGAGGATTTCCTGTAATAAGGTAAAAGTGGTTTGAGGACCATACCGTGATCTTTATGCTTTTGAAGAAAAGGTCGCCAACCTAGAAAGGCCTACGGCTGTAGTTTTGGCAATGAGAAAGTTCTTCAAAAGGGCCACTAGGTGGCGGTGCTGCACCGTAAGTGCGAGAACGCTGCCTACACTTCCTGGGAAATAATTCTACAGAGAATTTTGATTTCTGATGTTTCTTCCCAGAAACAATTAAATTACCTCAAGAAGAAGTGGTGTTTGTATGCTATATTTCTAGCAATCAAAGTTTATTTTTTTCTATTTTCTTTTTTTTAAATTAGTGCATTATAGTTGTATGTAGTTGGTGAAATTTGCTGTTACACATTTGTACATGCACACAGTCTAACAATATAATTTGGTCAATATCATTTCCCAGTATTTCTCCTTTCCCTCCCTTCTTCCCTTCCCCTAGTCCCTTTCCTCTACTCTACTGATCTCCCTCTGATCTCCCTAGGGATTGTCTATTATGATACCATCTTCTTGCTATATCTTTGTCCTAAATGTTTTAGAAACCACTGGCCATCTATTTGCAACATTCAAAACCACACTAGAAATTTAGGATCACAAATATGACATTGACAAATTACCTAGAATCTATCCCAAGGACATGATATATTTTATGTGTGTATATATATGTATGCACACATACATATTCCCTTTGAATTGATATATTTATTAAGTTTCTTTTAAATAATTTATTCACTTCTGGAGAGAACCTGTGAGAGATTCTGCCTTTGAGATTCAGTTTTCTGGTTAGACAATTAATTGGGCAAGCTATTACAAGAATGTGTGGTAAGTGATGTAAATGGAGAAATACAAGATTCTCTGTGAGAACATGGCAGTACAGATGAAAATTATTATGCATGGAAATTTTATAAGGAGAAACTGCATGTTAGATGAGATTATATGTTCAAGTTTATAGAAAAATAATATTTTTAACAAGAGACAGAAAGAAAGTATTGTTTCCATGTTAAATATTTTTTCTCCAGAAACCTGAAAACATATGTAAATTTTTTGAATCCTTTTATCATAGTTGCTATAGGAAAATTATAGAAATTTGCTAGGGTAATAGTTATCTTTTATTTATCAAGTTGTGCAAATTTTTGCATTCAAAAAAATTAAAAAATAAAAACCTTTAAATATCAATAAACTGTCTATTCTTTAAAGCTTGTTTTCTGATAGTATGGGGGATATAATTTCTTTAGGAGAATTATAACCCCTTAATTAGAACTGCATAATTTCCCCAAAGTTGAAATTTAAAAAGCAACGTTTGGCATTTGGACTATAGACCATTTCAGGTTCCTGACAATTTTTAGTTACATAAGAAATAAATGCATTGAAATCTGTCATTCATACTATGAACAATAAAAAAAAAAAGGAAAAAAATTCATAGAACCAGTGATTCACAGTTATTTTTGTTGGTGTAAAAATCATTTCTAAAGAAGGACAACATGTCAATGAACAAATGCCACAGTCATGGAATGTCACAAGCTGTCCTCTTAACTGAAGGAAGAAGGAAAAAGTTTTTTTTCCCCCCCAAGGACAGTTTTGATGCAATTGAATTATAACATTTACAAAATCCTACTTACTGTTGATGAGTAAATTATTTTAATGATGATTCTTTGTTTGAGATGCACATATTCTGACAACTAGCTTCCCTTTCCACTCCCTAAATAGAAAGTTTGAAGTTTGAGGTCAGTCTTTTGTTTTTTTTAAAGATTTAAAAAAAATTTTTCTTTAGTTGTCGATGGACCTTTATTTTATTTATTTTTATGCAGTGCTGAGTATTGAACTCAGTGCCTCGCACATACTAGGCGAGCGCTCTACCGCGGAGACACAACCCCAGGTCCTTGATGTCTATCTTGATAGATATTTTCTGTATTACTTCCTTTGAGAGCCAGATTCAATTCTAGCAACCTCTTGTCTTTCAGTGTGTATATTAAATCAAAGAATGCTAGATGTGGATATGGCTTTAAAGGTTATCTAATCCCTTATTTCGTAGATGGACAATCAAATCTGGAGGAGTTTTGTTTCCTATCTGGTAGTTTGTGGAGTACAACTAGAAGTCAGGAAAGAGGAGAAGGTGTGAAAGACTTTGTATTTATGAAGAATTTGCTGCCATAACCATAGAATGCATCTTAATTAATTTCAGTCCTCATAATAATCCTACGTTACAGGGAAATCCCTGTTCTTATTTTTTCCCTAGCTTTATTGAGGTTAACTAATGAACAAAATTATATGTTTAATGTGTAGGACATGATTTGATACATACACATACACACACACACATAGACACACCCTGTGGAATGACAACAGGTGGCTAACATATTCATTATGGAATCTGTGAGCTTTTGGAGGACACCTCATATCCAAACCGTAACATTCATTAAGTATGATGATTTCAAGGTTTCAAGTTTTGATAGTGTGTATCAAAATTTCACTCACATTAAAAAGTCAGGTGTGGAATACCCTTCCCCACATTTCCCTCTTTATACATCAATATCTAGTTAAGAAGTCACCTTTATCTGATGAAGTTACTAATCTCATCACCACCACCCGGATCCAGATTTCTCTGGTCTCCTATAATATTTAAAATATTTTTCATCATAAAACTTATTTTGGAGGGTTTCAAGATGGCGGCCTAGAGGGTGGCTGCATTTCATGTTGCTCCAGGACTCAGGATTCAAAAGAGGAGATATTGAGACACTTGGGACCAACTCAAAGCAGCCGGGTGACTCTCACCCATTGGGAAGGCGTCCCGGATGGGACGGTGGTCCCGAAACGCAGGGAACTTGTGAAGTAGAGCTGCCGGCAAGACGCCCCTCCCCCCGCTGGAGCAGTGAACTCGCACAACTGGGAGCGCTGTAAAGGAGGCCGCTCGGCACAGCGCTGGGACTCGGAGCCACCACTGGGGCTCCGGCGGCTGCCCAGGGAGGAGTGGCGAGGAGAGCTGTGTGGACTCAGAACACCGGGGCCTGCCCTGAGGAGGAGGAGGAGGAACGTGGCCACTTGGATTTGGAGTGACTGCACCAGAGCTACAGGCGGTTGCCAGAGGAGAAGCCGCGCGGCGAGCTGTTTGGACTCAGAACGACGCTTCTGAACCCCGGGGCCTGCCCTGAGGACGAGGAGGAGGAAGAGGAGCACGGCCGCTTGGATTCGGGAGACTACACCAGAGCTGCAGGCGGTTGCCAGAGAAGGGGCTGCGTGGCGAGCTGTTTGGACTCAGACCACTTCTGAACACCAGGGCCTGCCCGGAGGAGTAGGAGGAGGAGGAGGAGGAGGAGCGCGGCGGGTCGTGTGGACTCGCAGTGACTGCATTAGCGCTCCAGGCGGCTGCTCAGAGGAGAAGGCGAGTGGTGAGTTGTTTGGACTTAAAGTGACAGCTCCTGAACACAGTGGGGCTGCCTGGAGGAGAAGCGTGGTGGGTCGCTTGGCCTTGAGTGGCCGCACCAGAGCTCCGGGCGGTTGCCCAGAGGACCCGAGCAGCGGGTCACGTGGATTCAGAGCCACTCAGAGCGACTGCTCCTGAACACCCGGGGGGTTATCTGGAGAAGGAGGAGGAACGGGGAGGGTCACTTCGACTCGGAGTGATTTATTGCCCCGGGCTACGGGTGGTTGGTGGGAGGAGGAGGCACGCAGTGAGTTTCTTGGACTTCTAGTGACCGCACCGGAATACTGGACGGCTGTCTGGAGGAAGAGGCCTGTGGCGGGTCTCTGGGACTCAGAGAGATTGTACGGGGCCCCAGGTGGCTGCTCAGAGGAGGGGCCGCATAGCCAGGCAATTAGGGGCAGAGCAGGGTCCCAGGATCTAGGAGGCTTCTGGGTGGAAGAGCCGCACAGAGACAGGCTTAGGGCGGAGCGAAGGTTCCAGGCCTGCGGGCAGATTCTCTGAGGAGGGGCAGCCTAAGGAGATTCATCTGAGAAGGGTGAGGCTCCCAGGCCCAGGAGGTAGGGCCGGGCCCCTGGGAACTTTGCAGAGGAAGGCAGCCCAGCCCAGGCGGTAGCTGTAAATTGAGGGGAACCTCTAGGAGGGAACTGACAAGCGAGACCTCCCCACTGGGTGAGTCTTCCCTGCTGGGTGAGGTTTCCCCACAAGGACGGTAAAACCAGAGACTCAGGCCCAAACAGGCCTTGCCTCAGCCCGCAGCCTAGGTCCCCTTTGGATGACCATTGATCAACAAGTGGAGGCACCTCTGCCCACTAGCAGGGAATATACCCCACCTGAAGGCCACCACTACTAGAGAGGCAGCTTCCTTGTGGAGCACCGCATTATCAACTTCCTCCAAGACTTCAGCCTACTGAAGGCTAAGGGGGGATATATATAGAAATCTTCAGGGACATTGTAAGTCAATAGAGGAAATCTGCAATATCTCAGCGGTCCACTGATACCTGAACAATATGAGAAAACAAGGGAAGAAAATGCTGCAAACAAATCTAGATGTTACATCAATAAAACCCAATGACAGCATGGCAGAAGAAATGACAGAAAAGGAATTCAGAATGTACATAATTAAAATGATCAGAGAAGCAAACGATGAGATGAAAGAGCAAATGCAAGCATTGAACGATCGCACCAATTGACAGTTAAAAGAGCAAATACAAGAAGCAAAAGATCATTTCAATAAAGAGTTAGAGATATTGAAAAAAAACCAAACAGAAATCCTTGACATGAAGGAAACAATAAACCAAATTAAGAACTCCATAGAAAGCATATCCAATAGGATAGAACACCTGGAAGACAGAACCTCAGATATTGAAGACAAAATATTTAACCTTGAAAACAAAGTTGAACAAACAGAGAAGATGGTAAGAAATCATGAACAGAATCTACAAGAACTATGGGATATCATCAAAAGGCCAAATTTAAGAATTATTGGGATTGAGGAAGGCCTAGAGAAACAAGCCAAAGGAATGAACAATTTATTCAATGAAATAATATCAGAAAATTTCCCAAATCTGAAGAATGAAATGGAAAATCAAGTTCAAGAGGCTTATAGGACTCCAAATACACAAAATTAAAACAGACCCACACCAAGGCACATTATAATGAAAATACCTAACATACAAAATAAAGACAGAATTTTAAAGGCTGTGAGAGAAAAGAACCAAATTACATTCAGGGGGAAACCAATACGCATATCAGCAGATTTTTCAATCCAGACCCTAAAAGCTAGAAGGGCCTGGAACAACATTTTTCAAACCCTGAAAGAAAATGGATGCCAACCAAGAATCTTATACCCAGCAAAACTTACCTTCAAATTTGACGATGAAATAAAATCCTTCCATGATAAACAAAAGCTAAAAGAATTTACAAAAAGAAAGCCAGCATTACAGAACATTCTCAACAAAATATTCCATGAGGAAGAGATGAAAAACAAAGAAACAAATCAGCAAAGGGAGGAAGTATCCTAAAGGAATTGTCAAATAAAGGAGGAAACAAGTTGTGTCAAACAAATAAATAAACAAAATTTTAAAAATGAACCAAATGACCAGGAAACCAAATCATTTCTCTATAATAACCCTGAATGTTAATGGCCTGAATTCATCAATCAAAAGACATAGACTGGCAGACTGGATTAAAAAGAAAGATCCAACAATATGTTGCCTGCAAGAGACTCACCTCATAGAAAAAGATACCCATAGACTAAAGGTGAAAGGATGGGGAAAAACATACCATGCACATGGACTCAGCAAAAAAGCTGGAGTATCCATCCTCATTTCCGATAATGTGGACTTCAAGCCAAAGTTAGTCAGAAGGGATAAAGAAGGTCATTTCATACTGCTTAAGGGAAGCATAAATCAGCAAGATATAATAATCATAAACATCTATGCCCCAAACAGTGGTTCATCTATGTATGTCAAACAAATCCTTCTCAATTTCAGAAACCAAATAGACCACAACACAATAATACTAGGTGATTTTAACACGCCTCTCTCACCACTGGACAGATCTTCCAGACAAAAATTGAACAAAGAAACCATAGATCTCAATAACACAATCAATAATTTAGACTTAACGGACATTTATAGAATATACCATCCAACCAAGAGCGAATACACTTTCTTCTCAGCAGCACATGGATCCTTCTCTAAAATAGACCATATATTATGCCACAAAGCTAATGTTAGCAAATACAAGAAGATAGAGACACTACTATGTATTCTATCAGATCATAATGGATTGAAGTTAGAAATAAATGAAAGAGTAAAACACAGAAACTATTCCAACATCTGGAGATTAAACAATATGCTATTATATGATGAATGGATAACAGAAGATATTAGGAAGGAAATTAAAAAATTCTTAGAGGTAAATGAGAACAAAGAAACATCATATCAAAATCTCTGGGACACTATGAAAGCAGTACTTAGAGGGAAATTTATTTCATGGAGCGCATTTAATAAAAGAAGTAAAACTCAACAAATAAACAACCTAACACTACAGCTCAAAGCCCTAGAAAAAGAAGAACAGAACAGCACCAAAAGTAGTAGAAGACAGGAAATAGTTAAACTCAGAGCTGAAATCAATGAAATTGAAACAAAAGAAACAATACAAAAAATTGACAAAATAAATAGTTGGTTCTTCGAAAAAATAAACAAAATTGATAAACCTTTAGCCACACTAACAAAGAGAAGACGAGAGAAAACCCAAATCACTAAAATTCGGAATGAACAAGGAAATATCACAACAGACAGGATTGAAATACAAAACATAATTAGAAGCTATTTTGAAAATCTATACTCCAACAAAATAGAAAATTTCGAAGACATCAACAGGTTTCTAGAGACATATGAATTGCCTAAACTGAACGAGGAGGACATAAACAATTTAAATAGACCAATTTCAAGTACTGAAATAGAAGAAGTCATCAAAAGCCTACCAACAAAGAAAAGTCCGGGACCAGATGGGTTCTCAGCCGAGTTCTACAAAACCTTTAAAGAAGAGCTCATTCCAATACTTCTCAAAGTATTCCATAAAATAGAAGAGGAGGGAACCCTCCCAAACTCATTCTATGAAGCCAATATCACACTGATACCTAAACCAGACAGAGACTCATCAAGGAAAGAAAATTTCAGACCAATATCCTTAATGAACATCGACGCAAAAATTCTCAACAAAATTTTAGCAAATCACATACAAAAACATAGTAAAAAGATAGTGCACCATGATGAAGTGGGTTTCATCCCAGGGATGCAAGGTTGGTTCAACATCAGGAAATCAATAAACGTAATTCACCATATTAATAGACTTAAAGTCAAGAATCACATGATTATTTCAATAGATGCAGAAAAAGCATTTGATAAAATACAGCACCCCTTCATGCTCAAAACACTAGAAAAAATAGGGATAGTGGGAACATTTCTTAACATTGTAAAGGCCATTTATGCTAAGCCCATGGCTAATATCATTCTAAATGGTGAAAAACTGAAAGCATTCCCCCTAAAAACTGGAACAAGGCAGGGATGCCCTCTTTCACCACTTCTATTCAACATCATTCTTGAGACTCTGGCCAGAGCAATTAGACAAACCAAAGAAATTAAAGGGATACGAATTGGAAAAGAAGAACTCAAACTATCCCTGTTCACTGATGTCATGATTATATATTTAGAGGAACCTGGAAATTCCACCAGAAAACTCTTAGAACTCATAAGTGAATTCAGTAAAGTAGCAGGTTACAAGATCAATGCCCATAAATCCAACGCATTTTTATACATAAGTGATGAATCTTCAGAAAGAGAAATTAGGAAAACTACCCCATTCAAAATAACATCGAAAAAAATAAAATACTTGGGAATCAATCTCACAAAAGAGGTGAAAGACCTCTACAATGAGAACTATACAACACTAAAGAAAGAAATTAAAGAACACCTTAGAAGATGGAAAGATCTTCCATGTTCTTGGATAGGAAGAATTAATATTGTCAAAATGGCCATACTACCTAAAGTGCTATACAAATTCAATGCAATTCCAATTAAAATCCCAATGACGTACCTTACAGAAATAGAGCAAGCAATTATGAAATTCATCTGGAAGAATAAGAAACCCAGAATAGCTAAAGCAATCCTTAGCAGGAAGAGTGAAACAGGGGGTATTGCAATACCAGATCTTCAACTCTACTACAAAGCAATAGTAACAAAAACGGCATGGTATTGGTACCAAAATAGAAAGGTAGATCAATGGTACAGAATAGAGGACACGGACACAAACCCAAATAAATACAATTTTCTCATACTAGACAAAGGTGCCAAAAATATGCAATGGAGAAAAAATAGCTTCTTCAACAAATGGTGCTGGGAGAATTGGAAATCCATATGCAACAGAATGAAACTAAACCCATATCTCTCACCATGCACGAAACTAAACTCAAAATGGATTAAGGACCTCGGAATCAGACCAGAGACCCTGCAGATTATAGAAGAAAAAGTAGGTCCAAATCTTCACCTTGTTGGTCTAGGACCAGACTTCCTTAACAGGACTCCCATAGCACAAGAAATAAAAGCTAGAATCAACCACTGGGATAGATTCAAACGAAAAAGCTTTCTCTCAGCAAAGGAAACTATCAGCAATGCGAAGAAAGAGCCTGCAGAGTGGGAGAATATCTTTGCCAATCATACTTCAGATAGAGCGCTAATCTCCAGAATCTATAAAGAACTCAAAAAACTCTACTCCAAGAATTCAAATAATCCAGTCAACAAATGGGCTAAGGAAATGAATAGACACTTCACAGAAGAAGATCTACAAGCAATCAACAAACATATGGAAAAATGCTCAACATCTCTAGTAATAAGAGAAATGCAAATCAAAACCACCCTAAGATTCCATCTCACCCCAATTAGAATGGCGATTATCAAGAATACGAGCAACAACAGGTGTTGGCGAGGATGTGGGGAGAAAGGTACACTCATACATTGCTGGTGGGGCTGCAAATTAGTGCAGCCACTCTGGAAAGCAGTGTGGAGATTCCTTAGAAAACTTGGAATGGACCCTCCATTTGACCCAGCTATCCCACTCCTTGGCCTATACCCAAAGGACTTAAAATCAGCATACTACAGAGATACAGCCACATCAATGTTCATAGCTGCTCAATTCACAATAGCCAGACTGTGGAACCAACCTAGATGCCCTTCAATTGATGAGTGGATAAAGAAACTGTGGTATATATATATACAATGGAATATTACTCAGCCATAAAGAATGATAAAATTATGGCATTTGCAGGCAAATGGATGAAATTGCAGAATATCATGCTAAGTGAGATAAGCCAATCTCAAAAAGCCAAAGGACGAATCATATCACTAATAAGTGGAGGATGACACATAATGGGGGGGAGGGAAGGGTTAGTGTTAGGGTTAGAGTTAGGGTTAGGGAGGGGGGCAAGTATGGAGGAAGGAACTACTGTATAGAGGGTAAAGAGGGGTGGGAGGGGTGGGGGGAAGGGAAAAAATAACAGAATGAATCAAACAACATTACTCTATGTAAATTTATGATTACACAAATGGTATGCCTTTACGCCATGTACAAACAGAGAAACAACATGTATCCCATTTGTTTACAATAAAAAAAATTAAAAAAAAAAGAAAGAAAGAAAAAAAAAAAAGTCAGGTGTGGTGGCACAGGCCTGGAATCCAAGACTCAAGAGGTTGAGACAGGAGGATTGCAAATTCAAAGCCAGCCTCAGCAACCCAGTGAGACCCTGTCTCAAAATAAAAAATTAAAAAAGGGCTGGGGATGTGCCCTGGGGTTCAATCCCCAGTACAAAAAAATAAAAAATCACTTATTTTTATGACCAATGTGTATATACTACATTTTCTTTACCATTCATCTGGCAATGGAAAATTGAATTATTTCTATCTTTTGATTATTGTGACTAATGCTGCTATGAATGTAGGTGAAGAATATCCAAAATGTGGCATTATAATACCCTCAGTGATAGTGATAATGCATATTTTCCTTACTTTTCTCTTTCATTTTTTTCAGATATTTCTTCATGCTTGTCCTTTCTAGTAAATCTGAAAATAGTTTAGTAGATTCCTTTTCTCCAATCTCAAAGGCTTTTGAAATTTTGTTTTGCATCATATTGAACTTATCCATTAACTTTGGCGGAATCTTTCTTATGATATTTAGACTTCCCATTCAAGTATTATGACTTGCCTTCCTATTATTCAGATTTAAGTAATTAAGACCTCAGGAGAATTTTGTGTTTTTTAGAATAGATTTTTAAAAATTTTTTGTTAAGACTATTCTTAGGTATGTTATAATTTTTACTATTATTATTACTATTTGGACTGGGTCTTAAACCCCAAGGGTGCTTTACCTCTTAGCTATATCTCCAGTCTTTTTCATTTTTTATTTTGAGACAGGATCTTGTTAAGTTTCTGAGGGCCTCCAAAAGTTGCTGAACTTGTGATCCTCTTGCCTCAGCCTCCTAAACCACTGGTATTATAGGTGTGTGCCAACGCACTTGGCTATTAGGTCTATATTTAATGGGAAAAAATTACTTTAAAATATTAAGTTGTTGCTGTATATCCATATATAGGAAAGAGCAGCCTTACTCTTAGGAGCAGATGGCTCTTTTCTTTAGCAAAAATCTTAATGGATCTTTGGGTCATGAACATCCCACATTGGGGAAGTTTCAAAAAAGAAAAGGAAACTGTCCTGCCTAATAAAATAAAATGAGAACATTCCTAAATTCCACCTTAACAGGAAGAGTATGGAGCACTCCAAGGAGGAGTCCCATACAGATATAACTGCTAAGAAAATTCTTGTATGAGGACATGTAAGGGTCAGTAAAAACTAGTATGAAAACATAAGTTGATTCCTATTCTGTGCCCTGTTGTGATCTGTTCTAAAATATAGCATATTAATAGAAAACTTGAAATATAGTAAGGCCCACAGAGCAGGAAACGATTGCCCTTGAAAAGACAGTTTAATACTCACAGTTCCCAGGAGGAAGGGAACATGCCAGGCACTGGTGAGTAACGAGGGAAGCACGGGGGTCAAAGAGCTGGCAGATGAGGGGAGAGGAACTATGGCCGAGAGCCTTTTTCCAGGTGTATGAGGGAAGGTATGGAATGTCGGGAAGCAGGTTTAGGATTCACTGGTTTGAATGATTTTGCAGGCTCTGGGGCATAGGGGTTGTTCCTACTTGTTTGGAATTGATCCTTGGGGTGATTAGGTCAGGGGAACTCTGGCCTGGAATGTGGGAACCCTAGAAAGAAGTCGTTGGACTGGCGGTGTGGACTGTGGATCGGTTGGCTTGGATTCGTAAAGCTTGCTCCCAGGAAGAAGAAAAGGAGCAGTAAGGGAGCCAGGAGACCAAGGCAAGATGACTCAGGCACATGATTGGGTTGTCCAGAATAAGGCAGACCCAGCGTAACGTGCAGGGCAGATGTTAAAGCATCAAGTTTACACAGCTAGAAACAGGGTTAACTCATGATTCCCCCGAGTTTCTCTACACCTTCAGCAAAGTTCTGTTAGAAGCAACTATCTAATATTAATAGCACATTGGAAAATGAAGGAAATAGGGCTATTTTCCATGTTGCAGTTACTGCTGTAGAAAGTGAGGGGAGTAGGAAATCTGAGTGAGGGGTGATCAGGAGAAACATAAGCACCACTCAACAAGAGTTCTCAAAAGTACTAAGGTGGGTTATGAACATCATGTGGGAGAGAGGCTCAAGTCAACTTTTTTGGAAAATAAGTGCCTTTGGGAGGCTGGAGGAGTTAACGAAACCCAGAGTCAAGCTTTGGGTCATGATGGTAGAAATTTTAAGTTTTTGGTGCTTTGAAAATTTTAGGAGTGGCAAAGATTGGCCTTTCCTAAAGCAGGACTCCTTCACAGAAATGATTCTTATGGGCTTTAAAGTTCATGGTTTTGGAGTTTTGGAATCTGATAAAAATGATGCACTCTCTCGTAGTAAAAATGTACAATGGTTTATTTATCACTTCAGGAGCTTAACCAAAACTCTACCTACAACTAAAGATGCTGGTCCATGAACCTTGGGTAAATATCTCTGCCTTAGAAGTCATAGTAAAAGAAATGAACATGCTGGGTGTGGTGCTGTGTGCCTGTAATTCCAGGGACTTGGGAGGCTGAAGTAGGAGGATCACAAGTTTGAGGTCAACCTCAGCAACTTAGGACCTATAAAACTTAGTGAAACCCTGTCTCAAAATTAAAAATACAAAGGGCTGTGGATGTAGCTCAGTGGTAGAGTATCCCTGGGTTCAATCCTCAGTACCAAAAGGAAGGAGGAGGAGGAGAAGAAGGAAGAGAAGAAGAATGAGGAGAAGGAAGGGGAGGATGAGGAGGGGAAGGGGGAGAAGAAGAAGAAAAAATAATGAACGTGATCTTTTCTCTAAATCAGTCAGGACTCATCTTATTATGCATCTTATACCACTAATTATTAATTGCAATAACCACTTCTTAAAACTTAACTCTGTTGGTTGGGTCCTTACCAATAATGAAATACAAAATTGGGTCAACTTAAACTAATAGAAATAAGTCTTTTATTGTAAATGCAAGGAAACTTTTTATTATTTATTTATTTCAAAATATTTTTATATATATTTT
Organism: Sciurus vulgaris; assembly: GCF_902686455.1. Classification (NCBI taxonomy): domain Eukaryota; kingdom Metazoa; phylum Chordata; class Mammalia; order Rodentia; family Sciuridae; genus Sciurus; species Sciurus vulgaris. The sequence continues at coordinate 46,847,701 of NC_136474.1, read as the reverse complement.
TAGTTGTTATTTTATTCACTTATTTATATGTGGTGCTGAGAAACGAACCCAGTGCCTGACATATGGTAGGCAAGTGCTCCACCACTGAGCCACAACCCCAGCCCTATCTATTTTTATTATTTATTATTAAGGACTTATTATTTCTCTATAACTAGTTAAGTACTTAATTCATACTATTGTTTCTATCAAAAAGTATGTATCATATCATAAATTTGGTTCTTTTCAGTTCTGAGAAGAATGGAAGAAATATGATTACCAAATGGAAGATTTTATCTTCAAGATGGAAAAGTTTTCTGAATAGTTCAAAGCAGAAATAAAAAATCACATAATAGAATAATAAAAGACTTCTTGACTTTTTTTGTAAAATTTTAATGGGCAGTAATTTGATAACTTAATGCTCGCCAATACCTGCTCTGGAACCATGAATTAGAAGTAATTTCACTGGTACAATGATACCTACAGGGAAAAAAAATAAAGCAGCCTACATATTTCTTTTTAATTCTTTTTTAGAAGAACTTCACTTTAATTAAATGGAAACATGTTTCTTTAGATGCATTTTAAGCGTCCATTTATCTATATGTGTCATCTCAAGTCACATAAGAGGATGTTGCATAATAAAGAATTTGTCTGGTCTTTGCTCCAGATTCCTGGGACAGAGGTTTTTAAGTCTTTGAAATTTACTCAATCATAGGATTTCTATTATTCATAGTGAGCCCTGTAGGTCAAGCCTGATTTTATGCTAATAAGGTAACTCATGGTGGAATACTGGACAGTTTTGGGATGGGTCTGTCCATGCCAGAAAACCCAACTATGTGATTAGCAGGTTCAAAATTTGAGCTGGATGGTTTCTTTCCAACCAGGAGGAAAGAGAGGAGGCTGGAGATGGAATTCAGTCGTGTGGCCAATGATTCAGTCAACCATGCCTGTATGATGAAACTTCAATAAAACTATGGACACAAGCCCTGGTAAGCATGCCAGTTGGTGAATACATTGAGCAGCCAGTAGGGTGATATGTCCTGATTCTACGTAGCGAGTCTATGGGAGATCCACATTTGGGACTCTCCCAGACCTTACTCTACAGGTCTCCTCTTTTGGTTGGTACTGATTTGTGTCTTGTATAATGAAACTTTAGACATAAATACAGTGCTTTCCTGACTTCCAGGAATTATCCTGCTAAATTTCAAATCTTAGAGAGATGGTAAGAATCCCCAGGTTTTTAATGAGCTGTATAGATGCTTTGGTGGTCAGGGATCTCTGGAGCATGTGAGTGGTATTTAAAGTGAGGGAGTTCTTATGGGGGACTGTGCCCTCAACCTATGCAACCTGCACTGATTCCAGACAGTTAACAATATAATTGCATTAGAAAATGAGTTGAGATGGACCTAAGAGAAACATCCCTTGGGAAGACAGTAAGACCCTAGAACTGGCCACACACTGATGGACATCTGCCATGTTTAAGTGTTGTCTTGGCTAGACCTAAGAGATGTGGACTAAGTAATTTTATCATGAAGTTTTATCTGGCTGTGTGGTTCTGAGATTCTGTAGCCAGTTTTTCAAAATGCTAGCACAGTTAAAGATTCATCATTATTTTGTTGTTAAGGATTTTAATGACTCAATTTCTAAAATTGGTAGTAAGTTCATGTCAAATGAACATTAGAAGTTCTCCACAATTGAAAGAGTTATTTACAGTAATTTTGAAAGGGCTGGAAAGATTGATGAAACACTCATTAAAAAAAAAAAAACATGTGGCAGAGTAGAAATAGGGTTCTTGATTTTGAATATGACAAAGTTGTCACAGATTTTTTGCTATTTACATACTATTTCCTCGATATTTGTCAGTAGTTCTTATAATGAAAAGGTTGCCCTTTAAAAACATTGACCCTCTAACAAAAAATTTAAAGAAATCTCATGGGTTGAGTATTTGGGAATTCAAACTGGAAAACAAATGTCCAATTATTTTAGACTCAAAATAAAGACTTGAAGAACATTTGTGTTAAATCCATCTGTGGGCAGTATTTTCTCCACATAGCAAGTAGAAATAGGATATTGTCCAGGATGTTTCCCAACTTCTGAATCCCTAATGTTAGGTAATTATTTATTGCCAAAATTCCAGCATGGAATATGTGTTTAGAATGCTTGAGTAATGGATAAATACAAAATTTTAAAGAACTATAGAAACCATGGAGAAAACAGAATCTATATGAGTGCTAAGTCAGCTCTACACAAATATATGAAGTGAGTGAAGTTTGCCTTCAGAGTCATCTCAGAACCTGGTCTTCACTTAAAAGTACCATCCTTCCTCCTTTCAGTTTCTCAACATCTGGAGCTAACCAGGCAGGCAGTCTGCCTTCCACCCAGACTGCCCTCCCAACTCCACAGCACATTCTTTTCCTTCCCCCATCTAAAATAGCTCTCAGTTATCATATTGTGAAGTTCTGACAAACCCACTGTCCTTAGGTTGTACTACCTGATAAATGTAAAGCACTGTTCCTCCACCAGAATGTTTGTCCTCGCCCAAAACATGATGAGTGATGAGTGGTCTCAGTCAAGGTTTCCTTTCACCACCTGCTTTGTTTCCTCACATCCCACCATTAGTCTAATTCCTGAAGTTTTGAAGATTTTTGGTCTCTAATAAATTTTATTAATATATACCTTAAAACTCTATCAGGCAAATTGAGTTGGAGTGGTAGAAAAAGAGTGGGAAATAAAGATGGAGGATAGGGTGACTGAGGTGCGACTATAGGTCTTAGAGGAACTGTGGAAGAGGCTGAAGGCTGCCATGTTGGATGAAAGCCACTCCTTAATGGGCTATCAAACAGCATATATCACATATATCATCTTTATCTCTTACTTTGATAGTGATATTTTTCTCTGAAATATAAAAAAATCTCAATTTGTTACTTTTTGCTTTAACTGGAGGAATATGGCTTCCATGGATTCTGGTCCTACGTCATTTCCCAAGATAAGGAGACTATGAGTAAGAGTGGATCCTGAGAACAGGGTTGGAGGCAAGATTGAAATAGCAGAAGTAAGACTGAGGTTTAGCTCAAGAAGAGATTAAGTGATAAATTTCTCTTAAAGGTAAAGAGCAAGTATGAAGTCAGGAGCAAGCCTCAAGTCAGAAGAAACAGATGCAATTCATTGCAGAAACAGATGCAATGCTCATAGAACCAAAGAACCTCTAAACCACAGAAAACATCTTGCATAATCCTAGATGCCACAGGGCTGAGTGTTTGGCGCTCCTTGGGCATGCCACACCAATGTTTAAAGTCTATTGCTATGTAGGAACTCACCACTACAGGCAGATTTTGCTCTATTGGATTTCAAGTAGAATTATTGAGCAGATTAGGCATATGTGTTTGGGTGGGAGGAAGCAGGGAATCGTGAGGGATTGTCCTAAAAGTTCACCCATACTTGAATATTTAGATTTTTAAATACCTTTAAAATCATCCTGAGTAGGCAGTTATTTTATCATGATTATCTTACTACTGTTTGATCTACAAAGAAACTTAGTTTTATACAATAGTTTATATTGTGCCAATTGAGACTTCCAAATTTTGCCTAATCAAACTGGGGAACCAATGGTTTTTTTGGATGGTGTAAGAAGGGTTATACATTTAATTCTCACAAAAATCCCATAAGATTGGTATGTGGAGTAAGTTTCAGAGAGGTTAAATATCTTATCCAAGAGCAAACAAAGAGAATATCATGAAACTAGGATTCACATATGAGCCTGTCAGACTGCCTAAAACTCAAGGAAATCACCCCACTGGATGTTCCTTCACCAACATGGAACAACAGCTTCCCTGTTAGAACAGTATAACAACAGTGACATGAAAGACTTGAATTCAGTTTCGGTCCATCATTACATTGGTGGGATTTTGTTATTTTTGATCAGAGGTAAAACAGCCAAAATAAGAATAATCTGGACTGGAGATATAGCTCAGCACTTGCCTAGCATGTGCAAGGCCCTGGGTTTGATCCAGAACACTGCAAAAAATACTTCATTAAAACATTTAGAATGTCTCTTACTGAGAAATAGGTCTGAGAGGAAGGTCTTTGAATACTAAGAGGCATGAGTCCATGCATGTACCACACTCCCATCTAAGAGAATGAGCTAGTGGGAGAAATATGTGATAGCAGAGGGTGGAATGAAAGGGTCCTAGTGTTCTACCTGCCCTCCCTGGGCTGTGAGCATGTGTGCATGGTATAATAGCAATATACTCCATGTCGGGTTGTGTGAGTACCTCCCCATCCCAAATAAGACCTGGGGGGAGAGAAAGATCCAAGCTTTGCAGAGAACTCTCCTCCTATAGAAAATGGTATGGCAGTGGTTCATGCCTATGGGGTGCAGGATGTCTAGGCAGAAAGTGTGAAGCTGCCCCCTCTCAACAGAGAGGAGAGCAGGAGAGCATTGGAAAGATTCCCCTGTTCTCAAAAGAGGTGCAGGACTAATTGAGAGGGGACTGATAGAGCAGAAGTGGCCTTTCAGTCATGATGAAGGAAGACAGTGTGCAGATGCTGCATGGAGAAACCACAACTGGTATAGAAGTTCATCATGAAAGACCCAGCAAGACCAGTAACATCTCTGTGGCAACCTGGAGGGTAGAGAACCATAAAGAGCTCAATGCCTCACCTGTGGAAATGCAGGCACTTCCATTTGCTCTCTGGCATTTGTATCTCTGGATAAAAGTGGAACAGAGGGTCCCTGGATTTACTGGAAAAAAATTCCTCCATTGAGTGACTAAAAACATGAATGTTGAGTACTCATTGATATGACTGAGTTCACCTAGAAATTATTAAACTTTCTGTGATTAGGCAGTAATAGAAGCTCAGGGCAGAAATTAAATTCAATTATAGAATAAAGCATAGTTTTGCATATTTGAATTTATGACTGTAAAATCCATCCCCCTCAAATCAGAGTATTCCCACCTATCCATGTTTCCCTACAGTTTTCCACTGATTTTTCTTCTTTCCTTCCATGCAGGCTCTCGCTGACAGCATCCCTGATGGCTCTCTTAGATTTAGAGGCCAGGTGCTCCAGGGTCCTTGGAAGATGTCAGCTTGTTAGTTATTACTGTTATAACTGTTCAGTTAAATAAAAGCTCTATGAATTTGTATATTGAAAAGTTTCAGATAGTTCCTATTTATTTTAGCTTTTTCCTTTTTGCAGTAAAATCTTTCTATTTAATTATTAATTTGACTGTTATTCCTGGCAAATCTTGGTTATAAATAAATATTTTCAAAACATTATTCACAAACCACTAAGGGTTTTTTCCTAGTGGTAGAGCTATTATATAGGAGATTGTTGACTCTGTAAGTAGTGTTTAACCACGAGTAAATATGTAAACTAAATTTAAATGATTTTTTTTTTTTTTAGAAATTTTGGGAGGTCTCAGAGCAAAGAATACAGTTTGGGCAAAACTTGTGATGTCTTATTTGCAATTGGAAGACCCAAGAAATGATGTTATTTGCTAATTATAATTGTATTAGTTAGCTTACCATTTCTATAATGAATACCCAAGATAAATAGCTTATAAAGAGAATAGGCATATTTTGACTCACAGTTTTGGAGGTTTCAGTAAAACCAAGGTTTTCCTGAGGGGGGAAGAATTTATGCATCAAAACTGTAGCATTAACCAGGTGTGGTGATGCCTGCCTGTAATCCCAGTGACTTGAGAGTCTGAGGCAGAAGGATTGCAAGTTCAAGATCAGCCTCAGCAATTTAGTGAGGTCAAAATAACTTAGTGAGACTCTGTCTCAAAATAAAAAAGGATTGAGGATGTAGCTTAGTGGTAAAGCACTCTTGGGTTAAATCCCTCTCCTCTTCCCAAAAAAAGAAGAAATGGGGGGGGGGAGAGGGAAGAAGGGAGGAAGAGAGAGAGAGAGAGAGAGAGAGAGAGAGAGAGAGAGAGAGAGAGAGAGAGAGAGAGAGAGAGAGAGAGAGAGAGAGAGAGAGAAACTGTAGATCATTTCCTGCCTCAGAGTTTCCAGGCTTCTATCCGGCCCTCTGAATTTCAGACTTGCTGTACTTCTCTGCAGGCATATTCCTTGAAACTTCTGTTACTTCCTGCTTCTGTCCCTGTTTGTCTGTCTGTCTGTCTATCTATCTATCTATCTATCTATCTATGTAACTATCTAACTATTATTGTCTCTGGTTCTGTTTCTTTGGAGAACTTTGAACGATTGATATAGATTTTGGTACCGAGAAGGCTCTAGAAGAACTCATTTTTAAGGTGAATTTCCTGAATTGGTTATCTAGTATTAGTTGTATTGACTTTTTCCAGTGGTTAAGACTCATTGCTAGTCTATAACATGATGTGGCAAAATATGCAAAATACTAGTAGAAATATGCAAAATACTAATTCCTAATCAAATAGTTTTAAGAGGCAAGGTACTGGGTGATCATGTATTTGGAACCTTAGGATTTTTTTTTTGTGTGTGTCAAACAAAGGAGTGTAATCAGATTGTGTAATGGTTAATTTTTATGTGCCAACTTAATTGTGTCACAGGGTGCCCAGATAGTTGGCTAAATATTGTTTTTGGGTGTATCCATGAGGGTGTTTCTAAATGAGATTAGAATTTGAATCAGTTAACTCCTTAAAGCAATTTATCTTTTTCAATGCTGGTGGGCAACATCTAATTTGTTGAGGGTCTGAATAGAACAAAAGGTGGAGAAAAGGAGGAGGGTTTATTTTTTCTCCACATGACTTGTTGAACTGTCACATCAGTCCTCTGTACTAACTAGATTGACCATCTGTTCTGTTCTAGAAGAAATAGAAAGTTGGATCAGGCCGAATTTATTAACATGGGCCCAAATGCAGATTCTGAATTCCATGCTGTAGTTCAAGGCGTTAGAAAGGCCTCTAACAGGGCAGGGATGGTGGCACAACTGTAATCCCAGTGGCTCAGGAGGCTGAGGCAGGAGGATCAGGAGTTTAAAGCCAACCTCAGCCACTTAGTCCTAAACAACTTAGTGAGACCCTGTCTCAAAATAAAAACTAAAAAAGGGCTGGGAATGTGGCTCAGTGGTTAAGCACCCCTGGATTCAATTCTGGATTAAAAGAAAGAAACAAAGAGCTCTAACAGTTTGTTTGTCTGGCTGAAACATGTATGAAAAGGTGAGCTACACTAAACGAGGTTGAAATGCTAAAGCTGCCTTTGTATTCCATAGAGGAAGATGCTCAAAAGCGGAGAGAGATTAGAGTGGTTGCCAAAGTGTAACCTCACTAGAAGAGACTTAACGATAAGTGGATAACGGTTAGTCTTTCTCTCCAGTCACTCCTGTCGTTGCCCTGTGGGCTCATGAACAAAGAGGCCATGACAGTGGCCTTTACATGGGCTCAACAACATGGATTTCCACTTACAAAGTCTGATGTGGTTGTAGCCAGTGCTGAGTGCCCAATTTATTAGCAATGGACAGCGACCGAGTCCTTGATAAATCACCATTTCCTGGGTGAATATAGTGGCAGGTTGATTATATTAGACCCTTTACATCAAGGAAGGGACAGCATTTTGTTGTTATAAGAATAGATAGTTATTCAGGATATGTATCTTGCAATGCTTCTTCCAAAACTTCCATCTATGGACTTATGGGTATCTATGGACATCTATGCCTTATCCACAACCATGGTATTCCACTTAATATTGCTTCCTACCAGGAAATTCAGTTTACAGCAATGGCAATGGACTCCTGATTATGGATTTTACTGATCTTACCATGTTGCCCATGTCCTGAAGCGATTGTTTTTGATAAAATGGTGGAATAACCTTTTGAAGACTCAATTATAGCACCAGCCACAGGGCAATACCTTGCAGGATTAGAGTAATGTTCTCTAGGAGCTTGTATATAAATTAAATTAGTATGCAATATGTGGCATTGTTTCTCCTAGAGCCAGAATTCATGGCTCCAAGAATCAAGGAGTGGAAATGGGAGCAGCGGCACTTGCTATTAACCCAAGTGTTCTACTAGCAAAAGTTTTGCCTCCAGTTGCATGACCTTATGCTTTACTGGTTTAGAGGTCTGTTTCAAAAGGAGAAATGCTTCAACCAGGCAGCCTTACAACAATTCCATTGAATTGGAATTGAGGACTGTCATTGGGTCACCTTGGGTTCTTGTTACCTCCAAATCGACCAAGAAGGGCATTGCTATACTGAATGGCGTAATCTTATTTTACCAAGTGGGGAATTGGGCTGCTACAGGAAAGTATGTGTAGAATATAGGACATTCCTTAGGGCATCTCTAGGTACAAATGTGTCCTGTGATCAAAGTCAATGGCAATCTATAGCAATCCAATTTTGACAGCTGTTAACAGTCCAGACTCTTCGGGAATAAGGACTTGAGTCACCTACCAGGTAAAGTACCATGATAAGCTCAGGTGGTTGTTGAGGGTTAAGGAAATATAAAATAGGTAGTGGAAAAAAGTAGTTATAAAAACCAGTTGCAACTACATGAACAATTGTAGAAGTGAATACTGTTAAGAGCATTTCTTTCTCATCTTAAAAAAGAAATGTTTCTATGAATCTACCATCCCTGTCATCTATTTATAACAAATATTTGTTTTCTTTCCTTACTTATTTTCTTTTTTCACTTTATTTAAATTTTTTTATTTATTAGTTCTTTCATGTAACACAAAATATATTAATAATAGTGAACTTTATATCACATTACTTAAAGGACATCAATGAGAAGAATGAATATCACTGAAAAATTTTGTATCTTCTTCTGAGGCATGTTTAATGCATTTTTTAGTTGTTTTCATTGATAGTTTTCATTGGATAGTTGTATCATGTTAAGCAGAAGTATGACTTTGGTATTGTACTTATTTGGAGATTAATTACAGTAATGTATATGGATGCCATGCTGACAAGGGGTAGATAGTAATGGTTAATTAATCCAATGTCAACCTATATAGATCTGACTTGCTAGTGAGGTATTTTCTAGATGTGCTTGGCATCTATGATCAGTGACTCTAAGTAAAGGCAATTACCCTTAATGATATGAATGGACTTCATTTAATTAATAGACAGCCTTGAGAGCAAAAACTAGTTCTTCAGAGAAGAAGAAATTCTGCCTGGAGACTATGGCATCAACTCTTGTCCAAGAGTTCCCAGCCTACCAACCTGTTTTAGTTAACTTTTTTTGTCACTGTGAACAAAAGACCTGACAAAAAATAATGTGGAGAAAGAAAAGTTTATTTTGGCTCATGGTTTCAAAGGTTCAGTCCATGGTTGGCTGACTCCATAGATGGACCCAGTGTGAGACAGAACATGGTGGTGGATGGACATGGTGGAGGAAGGCAGCTCAGGACATGGCACCATGGTGCTCAGGACATGGCACCAGGAAACAGAGAAAGCTTCCCTCACCAGGGACAAAATATAAACCTCAAAGTCACATGGTTTAGTTAATAAATGAACTAATGGTTTAGTTAATAAACTAAACCATAATTATGGTTTAGTTAATAAATGAACTGATTTATTTAAAAATTTATATATCTGTGTATACCATGAGGTATATGGTAAAAGAATTTTTTTTCCTATTGAGTCAACATTATCTTTAAAATATTGACAATTTTTAAAAGAGACAAAATTTGAAAGGAGTAAAAGTAGTTGATGTGTATATTTTACAGGCAGTTTGGTCATTTCTAAAAATGAACTTCTCTGTATATGCAAGCTATGAAATTCTGGAGCTATCGAAGATGTTTTGGGCTTACATCTGTCAGAATTAGTTCTTGGGACTTAAAAAGAGCTGTCCTATAAAAACGTCTAGGTCTAGGATGGCAAATAAACTTCATTGATATGAGACAACTTTGATGGTTTTCATAAGCCTGGAATGCTGTATTGATGAGGGCTAAGACTTTGTTTTGGGCTCAGGAGGAAAGAGTGCCATGATTAATCACTGCCCTGGGACAGTGAGGAGAAAATATGATATATGAGTCAGGTACTTATTAGTGTCTGAAATTCTCTTAATTTATGTGTTTATTTGTTTAATTTCTGCCACCCTACCTCTAGATATAAGCTCCTTGAGAAGAGGCCTTGTCTCTTCTCTTTATGGATCCATCTTCAGAATCTAGGACAGAGTCTAGGTTCATAAAATATTTATTCAAAATTATTCAAAAATATTTATACATAAATATTCAAAAATTTTTGTTGAATATATTTTCTATTCTTGATTTACTTTTGCTGATTTTAATGCCCTTTAAATAAGAGACAATACTTAAAATGCTATTATTTCTGGGGATGACTATATGAATCTTAATTCCTTTTGGTTAAGTGAGATAAAATACATGAAATTGCAGTGTCCAATCCATTTTAAGATACTTAGTAAATAACGTTTGAATCTGAAATCTGCAGTGTTCATAGCATTCTTTTCATTTGGACAGAATCAATCATTAAGCACCTATTATATTCCAAGTCTTTTAGTCAATGCTGGGCTTACATACATAAATAAAATCTGAACATTGGTTTCAATAGGCTCAAGTTTTCATTTAGGGGGAATCAGAGAGAAAAATGAATGTAGCAATTTAACACGATAAATGCTTTAATATGGCCATGTTTATGGTGATCCCGGAGAGGGTACCATAGCAGGAAGAGTCAACTTTATTAAAGTTATGGAGAATTAGTTCTCAGGGAAGATATTGGCAGAAAGCCTGCTGATAATAGCATTTGGAAAAGCAAAGAGATATGGAACTAAGAACTGGGTTGCAGAATTCTAGTAAATTGGGGAAACCTAGTTCATAGGGTAGGATGGAAGGAGTCTTATGGTTTAGATGAGTAAGGGTTAGATCCGCACTGTTCATTATAGTACATATGGCCCCACGTGACTGATGAACACGTGGAATGCAACCAATTTGAATTGAGAGGTGCTGTACATGTAAGGTACATGTTGGACTTTGAAGAGTTAGTGACTAAAAATACAAATTATCTCATTAAATTTTCTTCATATTTTTTCAATTTCTATTTAGATGGAAAATGAAGGTTGCCTAGGCTACCACGTAGAACTAGGCTCTGCCGATAAAGGCCTTGACTTTTTCACAGCAGTGGATCAACTTCAAGGAAAATCTTCTTTCCAGGTTTACAGTGGTAGGAAGAGGGTTAGATGGTGGGAGTCTGAATTTCATCTGTGACTATTATCTATGTTTTTCCTGTGATTCATATACCAGGGGAGGGTGAGAAATAAGATTAGTATTCTCTTCCATGCTGACTTCTCCTTTTGGTTCTAAGTTGGATATATTTTAAAAAATTTTACAGGTAAATTTACAATTTTTTCATTGTTGTTAGGACTAGTGCATTATGGTCGTACACAATAGTGGGGTTCATTTTGACATATTCATAAATGCATATAACAGTTTTCTACCCTTTTTCATATGTTAACAAATATTTATATTTGAATATATACAATTTGCCTCTGAAAATTCTCACACATGAGCTTTTGGGGGACACTTCATATCTAAACCATCACACTGATTTATGGTGAATATATACATTGGGTACTCCAAGGATCCTGATATTAGCATTCATGCTCTGTGTCAGTAGTTTTCTACATTTTAATCTCCAGTACAGGATGGGTATTTCTTCATGTGTTCTGCTGCTGCTGAGTTAAATATTCTGACCCTGAATGGGTCTGAGAAACAGCAATTCATTTTTAGCAGCTGCAACAGAACTGCTCACAGGGCTTGGGGTTCCAGGAGCCAGTTGCCCGTGACTTTAAGGTGAGGGAGTCTGTTGTTCAACAGGGGCTGGCCTTGTTACCCTGCACTCATTGTGCTTGTGTAATTGAAAGGAATAAGGTTTTAGGAAACAATTCCCCCCCCCCCCCCCACTCTGTTGGCTCTTCTGATTCAACTACTGCCAACAAATAATTAGGCTCGGTTTTATGGATAATTCATATTCATGGCCATGTGGTGTATATTTAACAATTACATACAGGATTCAAGGAATGTCATGACTTTTGAAAATACAAATGTTTTATTAATTCTTATTAATTTATTAATCTACAAATTATTCCTCTATAACAATGTATTACTGCTTTACCCAATTTTGAGCAGGCTATGAATACATTTAATAGGTGGAAATAAAAATTTTTATTACAGTATAACATAATGTTCACAAATCATGTTTATAGCTTGACAATTTTTTACCCATGGGTATATCCATACTGTTCCGGAAGGCTCACCCCTGACCATACCTGGTCAATATTTCTGACCCAAAGGTACTCACTATTCTTCTGTCACCACAGGTCATTAACAGCATAATTTTAGCAACTTAGTCTATTTATCTCTAGGAACCTGCATATTTTTATTTTAAAGTGGTGTAACTGTCTCTTTTTTTGCAATGCTAGGCATTGAATGAACCCAGGACCTTGCATGTGCTAGGTAAGTGCTCTAACACCAAGATACATGCCCAGCCCTTTTTATTTACTTAATTTATTTTCAAAACAAGGTCTTCCTAAGTTGCCCAGGCTGACCTTGAACTTGTGATCCTCCTGCCTCAGTCTCCTGGGTAGCTAGGATTATAGGCATGCTTCACTGCACCTGGCTTGGTATAGCTTTCAGGAAAGTTGTTATCAGTTATAAAATCTTTAGTATATGTATTCATGCCCTCCAAGACTTTGGGGTGAATCGGAGAGAAATCAAGTTGCAAGCAGATTGACATTTAATTTCTGTCTCTTCTGCACATTTTAGTTTAATTGTCCAACTACTGGGAAGAATCTTCTGTATGTAATGTAACTGAAGATGTGTGTGTGCATGCATGTGTGTGGTATGCTATTTGTAATAGAAAGATGTATCTGTTCCATTATTCTCTATTGTGGAGTGGAAAGAGAATGGCCTAGCTAAATTCTGTGTTAGGAGAGTAGATTTTGCAGGCCAAGTGGTATAGCTTTCAGGAAAGTTGTTACCAGTTACTATTTGTAAGCACAATGATTTTTAAAAACAACTTGCAAAGCTATCATACATCCCATTCATGCCTAGTGTCTTAGGTAACAGCACACAATCTATCCTTGTGAGTGACAATTGCTTACTCGCTGGACCTGATTCCTTTAACTGGGGGGTTCACTAGAGGTTTCAAAAGATATATTATGGCAGTTGTCAGCATCTGCAGGTACTTTTTGAATGAGGGCAGTAGAGGACAAGGAGAGAGGATCAGACTTAAAAAGCTCAATGGATAACATACAAAAATGCATTTTGATTTTGGTTATTTTGATTATAAACTTTTTGATGGAAAAGTGTTTTTACAAGTGTGATGCTTCTTCTCTAACCCTTCAACACATGATGTTGTCAACTGACAACTACTTGCTGATCTTTTTATTTTGACTTGGCTTAAGATGTGGAAGAGTTTTATTGATGACAGTTGTATATACAGTGTTAAAATGTTGCCTCCCAAATTCTGGTTGTTTTATATGTAGTTGTATGTAATATTACTATGTTTAGACTTTACATAAGTCTGGGCTTCTTAGCTCAAAAGATAGGATATTGTTTCACATTTTGTGGGTGGGGTTAGTCTTAAGTATAAAAAGTAGAATTATTCCAACTTTAAAATAGGTGTTCATATCTAGAGAAGTAGCATTTGGGAAGGAAAGAAGAATGGTTCTGTCTTCAAAATGAGAATGATTTTTTTTTTCCAGAGCTGGGGATGGAACTCAGGGCCTCACATATGCTAGGCAAATACTCTACCACTGAGCTATATCCAAGCCCTTGAGGCTGATTTTTCGAGTGGTGTCTTTACTGAATTGAGAACCTGTGTCTCCAGGTACTGTCAAAGTATTCCACCTGAAACAGTCTGTGGTCTCATTTTGTTCTCTGCCCATTACTCTGAGTTGTGCAGTTTTCCTAGAGTTTTTATTTATTTAGCAAAACATTTTCCTTCTTGGTACAGCCTTATTTACTAGGTGTCTGTCCTGTGAACCTCCAGGGAATGGCTGTCACACACTGTTGCCCTAGAGTGTGTAAAACACACAGACAGCTCTACATGGATCACTCAGTCTGCATGCCAATCAGCTGGTGCAGTAGTTTGTTGTCTTAACACACTAGAAAAGCACCATCAGAGAGCAGGACACTTAAAAAGTATTAGAGTTAGCAAATGGCCCAGTGCATTTTGCCCCATAGCCACTGGTGTTCAGCATGTCTAGATGACTCTCATATATATATTTTTCATTTAAAGTGATGGCAAAATGGAAGTTGAGAATGTAGGTATAAAATAGAAGCTTTGCCTACATACTCATGCAGAAGTAGACTCTCCATTATTTATTTATTTGTTTAATATATATTTTTATTTTTGTTTTTCAGACTGCATTTTGATACACTGTACACAAATGGGGTACAACTTTTCATTTCTATTGTTGTACACAATGTAGATTCATACCATTCATGTCATCATACATATACATAAGGTAATAATGTCTGTCTCAGTCTACTATCTTTCCTTCTCCCATGCCCTCCCGCCCCATTTTTCTCTACACCATCCAAAGTTCCTTCTCCGTTATTTGTGATGAGCTTTCTAGTAGCCAGACAGAGTGCATTAGAGGGCCCCTGAATACTTCCCAGCCTCTCTTGGGAATTATTTGCACCTTTCTTTGGAGAAGGAGGGACTCTTTCATCTGTATAGGTTTCTTAGCTGTAACAAAGTGCCATGAATTAGATGACTCATAACAAAAGAAATTTATTCTAGTTTTGAAGTTTAGAATTCTAAAATCAAGCTGCTGAGCCATGTTCCCTCTGCAACCTGTAGGAGGAGGATCTTTCCTTTCCTTTTCCAGTCTCTGGTAGCCTCAGACATTCTTTGGTTTGTGGCAGCATAACTCCAATCTTCACATAACCTTCCTTTCGTGCACCTCTATGTTTATGTCCAAATGTCTTCTTTTCATAAGACCAATTACATTGGATTAGGGTCCACCTTAGTGACTCACCTTAACTTGACTATATCTGAAAAGACGCTATTTGTAAACCTTACATGGAAAGAGGTACTTTGTAGAGGTGAGGGGGGCTTCTGTCCTTAGTTCTGCAAAATTGAATCATACAGGAGTCAAACCTGAATAAACCACAAACTAGATCATCCACCTCTGAATAATGTAGAATAAACTATACTTCCAAGATACAGCTCAACCTCATTCAGAACAAATTTGATTCAACACATTCAATTAATCTTATCAGTAATGACTTACACACAAGATGATTCAATATATACCCTGGAAATGGCCGCCCTGGATGACTGTGATGCTTGGCGCTCTCCTTTGTTGTTTCTTCTCAGACCTGGCTTTGCCAAGCTTGCCCCCTTAAGTGTGGGTCTGCTTGTTTCTCTTTCTCTTTCTTCCGACTTGGTTTGCTTTGAGCTTTTCTTCCAAGTGCAGGTGAAAGGTCAGCATGAGGAGAGAAACAGCTCAGCAAAAAGCAAAAAAAGTTGTCACAAAGAGGAAGTTTAACTTTATTAGACATGTAATAAAAAATCCATGCATTAGACACATATTTGAAAAAAAAGCTCATAATTTTTTATTCTGAAAATATTCAACTTAAAAGCTTTAAGAAAAAAATGGATAAACCTACAAAGAAAATAAACACAATCTAGGTTCTCCTCCATAGCTCCAACACTAACAATGACCATTTTATTATTTTGGTATATAGGTCCTTCCAGATGCATAGGTATAAATTTTTTGTTTTTTACAAAATTGGTATTGTATTATACATGTGGGTTTATATCCTGCTTTCTCTCTTTTTAATGACACAAACAAGAATCTTTTCATTTCATTAAAGATTTTTCTACAGCATCATCTCATTTCACCTTTCTAGAGTAGAAATTATGATCTTTTGTAGGGATGTATTAAAAAAATTTGATGGATTTCCCTCTTACATGACATTTAAAGGTTGTTTTCAAGTGTTTTTTATTATAATCAATGGTGCCAGTTAATCTTTGGACAAATTTGTGCTTACTTGTTTCCTAAGCATACATTCATAGAAATAAAATCAGTGAGTTAAATTTATGCATAATTGAGAAACTGCTTTCTGGACAAGTTGGATCAATATATACTTCTGCCAGCTGTGTTTGAGGGCACGTGTTCTAGTATGTTTAACATACGACATAGTCGACTATATTAAACCAATTTGTTAGATTAAAAGTATGATAATTTTTGTGTTTATCTAGCATGTACGAGACTCTGGGTTCAATCTCCAGCACAATCAGAAGGGAACAAAATGATAATTTATACTTGTGTGACCATTTGTGCTACCATCAATAGACCAAAGGAATAGACACAGGTACATATATGTAAAAAAATACTATTATGTAATTTTCAGTGAAAGAGCATGGCCCTGGTACAACTGCCTATTCATTAGGGAAAAGAAAAATTTCTCTAGAAGGTTTTTTTCAAATTTGTTGGCCATTCGTTTTCTAATTACCAAATTTACATTTATGTAATTATATTTTCTTAAAAATTTTTTGACTTTTATCTTGTTTATTTATTTATATGTGGTACTGAGAATTGAACCCAATGCTTCATACATGGCAGGCAAGTACTCTACCACTGAGCCACAATCCCAGACCTCTATTTTCTTTATGGATAATTACTTTTCAGATTTTGAAATTCTGAAGTCCTTATTTTTATTATTAATCTAAAAATGCTATCTACATTTCCTCCAAACTTTCATGTATGTTGTTGAATTTTTTTGTAGATTTTCTTTTCTTCTCCTTCTCCTTCTCCTCCTCCTTCTTCTCTTTTTTGAGCTAGGATCTGGCTATGTTATCAAGGCTGGCCTCCAACTCCTGCCTCTCAAGTGATACTCGTGCCTCAGCCTCTTGAGTAGCTGGGACTACCTCCACACCTGGTTTGTAGATTTCAGCACAGAGAAATTAAGAATGTTTTAGTCAATTTATTATTCTCTTTCTTTATAATTTCATTTTAACTACCAGTCTTAGAGTTTCCTTCGTAATTCTAAAGTTATGCATATGTATTTTTTAAGCCTTTTTGTGACTTTCTTTTACATGTTATATCTTTAACCCCTTTGGATATATTTGATGTTGTAAAATATGAAGGAGCAATGTAATTTTTCTCTTTTTCCAATTTGAATCAGTTGTCTCTGTATTCTACTCTTCCAGTTGGAAATGGCACACTAATGTTTATTTCTTTATATTTATATACTTTGATCTATTTATTCCTTTGATCTATTATTTAACCAGCACCACACTGTTTAAATTGCTGAAACTTTATCACATTTTAAAATTCCTGTGAGTGCAATCTTACATACTACTTTACCCCTTTTAAATGTTCTTGGAAATGATACTTACTAATAACTTGAATTATATTAAAATGTCAGGAAAAAAGTGAGAACCATTGTTCAAACTATTGCCTTAAAACTGATGTTTTGTTAACAAGTGTTTTTTTTTTAAACTATACTTCTTCTCCCCATGTAAATAATGGTAATTACGTAGCTATAACAAGGAAGGTCAACTGAGAGAAGAGAGCACACTGACTTTGGAAATAGCCCTGGGTTTGAAACCTGACTTTGTCATTTGCTGGCTGTGGGCTGTGGGTCAGATACTTCACCTGTAAGAGTCCTGGTTTAGTCATCAGTAAAAATAGGGACAATAGGGGCTGGGTGTGGCTCAGTGGTATAGAATTTGCCTACCGAATTCTATCCTCAGGAACACCACACACACCCACAGACACACAGACACACACACACACAGAAATGATAATGTCTGTCTCACAACAAGAGGATTAAATGAAAAAATGTTTGCTAACACAGAATATCATGACTATCAAAGAAGGAGCTTAATAATGTTAATTTCCCTTCCTTTCTATTGGTCTAGGATCTACTGTTGTAAAACAGTTTTTAATACATATCATCTCATTTGACTCACAAAAGTCTTGACTCACCAGCAATCATATGGCTTATGTAGTATTGAATTACATGATGATTTAATAAGATATGGTGATCTTATAATGGACATTAAAAGATGAACTTAAAAATAATGAATTTTTAAAAACTTAGACCCATCACTAAAACTTTTATTATATTCTTAAGTATGGAATCATTTTAAATAATGACTCAGGACAGCAATATTTCTAACCTTTTAGTGTATGCAAATAAGAATATGCAGCATACTATTAGTCTCCATGATTTTTAGCAGCATACATATTCTTCAAAAAGAAACACTCAAAACTATATGATACTTTTGTAGTTTTAATGTAGCTAGTTCAATGATGTTAATAGCAGCTGATGTCTATTAAACACAATTTTTAATTGGAAAATTAATAAGAAACTGGCTTTCTCAGTTGAGTTGTCTTAGATTAAGACTAATATTAAACTAATAATTTGTATTTATGACAACTCTAGAGAAAATAAATATGTAAGCCAGCATAACATACTATGGTCATTAAGACTCTCTGGAGTCATTAAAACTTGAATTTGAATTTGGATAAGTTATCTAACCTGCTTGAGCCTGTTTCTTATCTGTAAAATGGAAGTAAAAGGGAAGTAATAACAGTGACTATGAAGAAGATTGTTATGAAGGGGAAGAACGCTAGTTAAGCACTTAGCATGATATGTATACACTAACTAGCTGTTGTTGTTGTATTTGTTGTTATTATCTGGGGAATAGCAACATCATTCAATTCTTTTGGAAGGAAGAATTTAAAATAGTTTAAAGCAATAATACTTAAAAATTTCAACTAGTAAACTTATGACAAATATAATTGTATTCCACGCAGACGATAGTTTTTTTCATGCCTATATATATTTGGGTAGAGAGTGAAGATTATTTATAAAGTATTTGCGTGGGTTGGGGGTGTAGTTCAGAGGTAGAGTAGTTATGTACGTGGAAGAGGCTCTGGGTTCTGTCCCCAGCACTGCAAAAAGAAAAATGAAATTATTTGCAGAATTATTACCACAGAGAGTTAGTAATAAGGATAATGACAAAGTTTTTACAAAATTATTACAAATAGATACTTAGGACTGAGTTTGAGCCTGTAGGGCAGCTATCAGAGATGTTATGAATTCATAGAGCAAAGTCCTCTTGTGATTTTCACACAAAACCTTGTTTTATTTTGCACACAGATCCCTCTTTCAACGTTTTCGGAAGCTATCTCAGAAACTCATTAGGATGTTGGGTTTCCTGGCTCCTCTCCAAGCTTTTCCTCCTGCATTTAAGTCTTACTGAGCAGAGGATTTAGACTTAAGTAGCAAGGACTTTCTTTTCCTAGATTTTTAAGAGGAGATGTTTTGGAAATCTCAGGAAATTTTGGCAGATGTTTCACAGTGAAGATTCTGGTCCCCATTAAACTAATGTTCAGACAATTAAGTCTTAAAAGATGCATAGACATGGGGCACTTGAAATCACCCAAACTTACAGCAAAGGTTTGTAAACACTCTGCTGTGTTTTTTGGGTGTCTGATTTGTGACTTATAAGACCTGGCAAAGTTTTTTGGCCCTTTTGAATATGTAATTCTGTTCTTGGATTAAAGAGAAATGCTTTGCTCGTGTGGTTTGGAAAGGTTTCCTTTTCTGGTTGTTTTTCAGAGTGTGTGAGGCACTACATTCTGAAGGTCAGGGAAGTCATGACACACTATGGGTAAGCTCATCAGCTCCTTACTTCACAGTGAGTTCAGAAGAGCATGATGCAGGCAGTCCAGTAAGTGATGGTCATGATGTTCTGCTGCAGAACATTTGGGTTTCCCTACAGGTGTAATCAGTATGAAGTGAGTCATCAGTCATCACATTTTCTGGAAGAGTCAGAAGAGAAAAAGTTTAGAGTGAAATTGAATACAGTGTTATAATTCACTTTTGTAATTCATAGAATAGGATGATGTTCTCTATCAAACTTGTTCACTATAGTCTGATTCTTATGCTAAGAACTGACTAGAAAAGAACAGAATGAGACTATGGTTTTTCCATCCCCAATTTAGTATTATTTACGCTAAGAATGTGTGAGAATGCTTTGTGCAAACATGCCCTTTTATATGGTTTAAAAAATACGAAGAGGTAGGACATGGAGATGGTGGTGATAAAGGGCACTGTAGAGAGCTCAGTGACCAGTTAAAGGGATGTGATACATAGAAACTATGAGTACTCTGAGTAAGTGGGCCAAAAGGAAGGTACCGGAAATCTCCTTACCTAGGAAACTAAGTGCCAGTTCACTGGTTTGCTTAAAGGCCAGATGACTTAGTTTATATCACTGATTTGCAATATGGGGGCTAGAAAGGGAGGAGCAGGTTGAAGATTCCCATGCAATGGAGGGAAACTAGATTTCCCAAGTGGAGATGGTTCAAAGAGCAGGGATTTGGCTTAGATAAGACAATACACATACTATTGTATTTGCTAAAGTTGTGAAACCATCTGCAAATTCAAACTGTCAGGAAATATACCAGACATAATTCTCCTGCTTGAATAAAAATATCTACTTCTTTGTTGGCTAAAGAGTTTTCTGAATGGAGTGTTGATTCATTGTTCAAGCCTTGAGCATCAGAAAGGCAGCTGTGTCTAGAAAAATAATTCAGGAAAGTGTTAGTTTGACTTTAAGGTGGTGTTGACCTGTTTTCACATCTGGAAAACTAATGGGATAAAAAGAAGTTGAAAAATTAGGGACTTGAAATACAGGGGCTTTCATAATTTCCAACAAATATCTCCATACAACCTGTTCCTGGAAGGTCAGGGTTCAGCCCCAGAGGTCTTTAGTCATTTTGCCTCCCAGAGGGCACAGATGAGATGAGACCTACACTGAGGATTTCCCTGATTCCTCTACTTTTTCCGACTGAACATTATTCCAGGTAATGTAACATTCCTGGTAGGAGAAATTTCTTCAGTCTGGGAAGTCTTGGAGCGGGGAGTGCGAGTAAGGAATGGGAGTGTTGAAAAGAAGACTTGAAATTCCTTGGTGTTGTCTGCAAATAGAAAGTTCTACTGCCCGCAGCCCCCATTTTCAATTATATATAAGCGATCGAGAGGTTTCTCTCATGCTCTTAATCTCAGTTACCACAGGAGGATGTAAAACCCCCCTTGGAAGAGAAACTGAGTAAGAACAACATAACTTTAGAAGGCTCTTGCCCCTTGTTTTGCCCTGCCACAGTCTCCTCTAACCCCTTCCCTTCTCCTTTCTCCCAGAAAGGTCGCTTAGTTGAGAGTCCTTTGGATCCACAGCCTAGACTCCGCCCTACACCTCCAGCCAGGTTGGCGTCTGCATTCGTAGCTAACAAGTGTGCCGGGTCTTGGTTTCCTACCCTGTCCTCGCTGGGACACCTCCTGAGTGTGTGCAGGGTGGCTCCGAGTCTCTCCAGCTGGCGTTTGGGGCAGATGGGTGTCCTCTTCCCTGCTCCGGGGCACAAAGCCCCGCACACTCCCGCTGGGATCTCCCCGAGATTAGAAGCAAATTCCCACTCTTAGGAGGAGACGGGGGGTGGGGGGTGGGGGGGAGGTAGTTTTGGTCTTTTGAGACTTCACTCTCTACCCAAAAGAAAGCAGAGAGGGCCGGCGCTCAGGTCGGAGGGTTGAGCGGCAGGGCTGCAGCCCCAGACTCGGCAGTTCACGGACCCCTCCCGCGAGCTCAGCTTCTAGTTCCTCTTCTCCTTCAGCCTTCTTCGCCTCTTCGCGACCTAGGGCCCAAGGCCAGAACTGTCAGGATCAGGAAAGCCTCCCGCTGGGGAGACGCTAAACTCGCCTACTTAGAGACAGTCATTGGTAATGAAAAAAAAAAAAAAAAAAAAAAAAAAAATCTACGGGATGATCTCGTTGAAGGTTCCAATACCGTGGGGCGGGGCCGGTGGGTCTTTAGATTGAGCTGAGCAATAGATTATGGATCTCTGAAGATTGATTTTTCGGAGGCCAGTGACCAAGACTCTCAAGTCCTTAGCTTACTCTTTCACTCCAGTGAATGAATGGTCTGCCGATTCTAGGCTTATGATTCGGGGGTTCGGGGCCCCGAGTTCGCACTGAGTACTTAAACCGTTAAGAGTTCAAGTGGCCACAGCTTTTGTAAGCCGGATGCACGGTTCAGACTCTTTTGGGACCTTGGAGCCAGTAGTTGAACCACCTCGGAAAGTTATTCTTGTTTGTGATTTTCCCCCTTTTATAGGCCGTGAAGTCAACAAACTCCCCACATGGTGGCTCCCTTTACTAAAGTTGAGTGAATTGCACAAGGAGTCTTGGAAATTTTCAAATATTTCTCCAGATTGAACTCATTTCGGAATTTGCGTGGGAGGAAAGAGTAAGGATTTTAATGGGGTTCACCTTTGACGTGAAGCAAGGCGGAAGACAGGAAAGCCACAGTAGGTAATAGCTTTGGGCGCTTTAGTAAGAAAGCCTTCTCTGCTTGATTATCCGGTGGTGTTCACCGCAGGCTCTTTGTGTGGGAGCAGAGGCAGAACTGAATACCGAACACACACATGTAAATACTCCAAGATAAATCAGCAAACATATGCAACCAAGACAAAGAGATTCATCCCCATGTAGTTGTGTTTGAAGCTTTATAGAAGGCAGGTGGTCTAGAGCATAGCTAGGAAGAAACTGAGGAAGCAGGCAGTTTTGGGCCACTCATGTCCAGGAATAAGTAAAACTTTACCTTCTTGGAGGAAGCATTAAATCTCAAATAAGAGCGGGAATGGCATTGAGAATGAGGAGCATTACGTTTTGGGAAAAGCATACAGAGTAAATACAGTTTATTTAAATATTAGATTCAAATCATAGTAACAGGAAACACTCCTACTTAATTGTCAGACTCTTATTTTTGTGTAAGATCCAAACAATTAAAATGCACATTAATATTATAGATCTGATTCACTTTTTAAAAGAAACAGACCTGAACTCTCTTACTGGAGTAGAAATTTATGAATCTTCTTGAATTACTCAGGGACTTGGAAAGTTCAGGGTGGATGTGGTCTTCCCTTATCGCTTTCCTCTTCATACGTCATTTTCAGTTAAAAAAATTAACCATTCCCAAGGGAGGGATTTCTATTAGAAACCCTCAGCAAGTGAACTTGTACTGGGAATCCTCCTGTTTCCCAGTCTGGCTGTATTTCCCCAAGCAGAATTTCACTTGTAAAAAAAGTGTAAAAAACGTTTCTCACCCCTAAACTCTTAAAATTTCAATTCCTGTGGAAAACATGATGTCGCAGTTTCAATTTTTAAAATCAGTAAGAGCCACAGAAAGTGCGAAGGTATGCAAACAGGAAATCTAGAGATCCAGGACTGAGAATTCTCTTTACTGAAAACTAAGGCAGGGATAGAGATGGTTGTCAGCATTAGGACAGTCATGAATATTGCAAGGGGGTTGTATCTGAACAGCGGGGTGATTTAGACAATGAATTGCTACATTTAAGCACCACTGCCAAATCTTCATATTGAGAGGCTCTGGTGAAAATTAAACTGGTGGCAATTTTCAACGTTTGTAGCATCTGCGCCCAAACAATTCAGCACCCAGAGTATGGACAGCTCCACAGGCCAGCTGCGGACACAGCCTTAACTCTTAGCTCTAATCCATCTACTGGTAGCTAGACTGTCAACGACAGCCAGACTCCTTAGAGATTTACTGAAAATCCTCCAAGACTTTCCTTTAAAAATAAAACGACTTCCACATTTAATTGTCTATCCAAAAGAACATACGCAAGAAATTAGGAGATCTAAATTAAATTTATTAATAGGAGAGCTTGATGGTGCTTAATTCCAGAGGTCAGAGCTTGCATTGGTAAGATTTGATGAAAAAGTAAAGAGAAACTGTAGAGATATAGTTAAAAATATGACTTTTACCATCCTAGAAATTCTACGAATTCTTTACCTGTCCTTGAGAAATGGGTGAAATTGAAAACCATCAAAATAATTGGACTTCTTAAACATTGAATTGTATGAGTTAAAGGTGTTTATGAGAAGTCGATGACTCCGGATCTTATCATCCTAGAGGACAGCACAGAATAGTTAATATGTTCCTTGAGGGACTAGGATGCTGACGTCTTTTTCTGATACTCGATCATTACGTGACTGAAAAAAAAAAAAGAGGAAGTCACTTCATGAATAAAAATCGGAGCGCAACAGTGCAACAAAATATTCTGTACTTAAAGGCAATAGGCAGACAGATGTTGACAAAGAGGGTTCTCCCAAAACCACGATCAGATAGATTTTTTGCTATCTGCATATATAAATACAAGCAGACGTCCGGTCACCTCTGTAACCACCGGCAGCAGCAGAAGCAGCCGCATCTTCAGACGCAGCCAGAGGGACCTCAGAGCAGAGAAGGCGCTGCCGACTCTAGAAGCTGCCTGACCGGGCGGCCCGGCTGCGCTGCCGGACCTCTCTTTTTCCTTCCTCCCCTTCTTTGACTTCCCTCTTTTCCTTAATCACTTGCTTCTTTCTCCTGGTGGACTTCAGAGCCACTCTACTCCCCTCCCTTTAGCTCATCGCCTCGTCTTTATTCTGCATCTCTCCAAGTCACGCTCCTTCCTAGTTTCGAGTCTACAAACTTTTGAACAGAATACTAGCCTCAGCAAACAAGTCCTCCAGCTCCTCCTGCTGCTCCTGCTCATTCCTGCGGCTTCTTCTCAGACACCAACGCCAGACGGTGATGCCTCTCGGGTTGTGATTCCAGCTCAGAAACTTGAAGGAGCCCTTTGCCCGCCATCCTTTTTGGCAGCAAATCCTCTCAGCAGCGGTAAGAGTTGAATAGTAAGGGGAAAATCTCATCAAACCAAACGACTCACTTGACTGCTGATTTTTTTTTCCCGCCAGCATTGGCATCAGGGTACGAATTAGCTTTCCTTGTACCAGGTCTAGTTATTGGGAGCTGGGTATATGCAAACACATTTTCTTATTAACTATAGCAATCGAGAAGTGGCAGGGCGCGCGCTGGCTGTCGCTAAGTAGTACTCAACGCAGGGAGCAGAAGCTAGCTCCATCCCCCTGCTTTCGGAGTTTCTTGGGGTTGCAGGGTGGAAGGCCAGGGGCGTTCTTACGGTTGTGTGTCCTCTTTTCCATCCTGCGCAGAATGACCATGTGTAGCGGAGCAAGGTTGGCCCTGTTGGTCTATGGAATAATAATGCATAGCAGCGTCTACTGCTCACCTGCCGCCGCCGGACTCCGGTTCCCTGGGATCAGGTAGGTGCTGGGCGCCTGGGTTGAGCTGGGGCTTCCCTTTGGCGAACACTTTCTCACGGACGCCCTCCTGCAGTTTCCCGGGTACCGGCTACTAAGCATTGTTCCCGGTACCCCAGTTCTCTCTGCCAGTCTTGGCTGTGCCCGGGTCCTGGCCCTAGCTAATCCTTAGGGCCAGGCAGGCTCCACGACGGCTCGGCGCCCCTCCCCCAACTTTACGCATTCCAGGCACCCGGGTACAGCTAGTGAGCTTCCCAGCGCTGGAGAAACCTTCCTTCCTCCAACCTGGCCCGAGGGAGGGGGGCAGGGCAGGGCCCCCAGTTTGGCTTCTTTTACCTATTCTTAGGACGAGTTCGGAGAACATCGGTTCCCAATGTAGGCAGGGGGTTGAGTGTGAGGCTCCCTCGGACTTTGCTTTGTTACAGCGCTTTCTGATTATTGGGGCGGGGTCTCTCTCCCCTCCGCCCTTCCTCTTCACCTCATTCGAATTCTTTCTCCCGAAGAGCTTTCTTTCAAGTGATCCATGTTCCAACTGCATTTTGTGTCCCAGACTGTCTTGGGGAGGGCAGTGTTGGCAGGTTATGGCTAAGAAAAAAGCAACTTGAGAAAAAGAAGAATAAGGATGAGACTGCGAGGGAGGGGGAGAAGCGGATGCAAAGAAGGAGGAAGAGAAAGCAGGCAGGCAGGACCGGGAAGACAGCTTTGCTACCCCAGGATGGAGAAAACCTGGCTTTTTTCTTAACCCCTGGTTTCTAATCGGATGGTGTAGCCCGGGTTCCCCACCGCAGCCCCAGAGGATCCCCACCGATGTGCGGGACAGTGAAAACACGTTGGGCAGCGCAGTGTCCGCGTGGCGCTCCGGGCAGTGAGGAGGGCAGCTCTTCCCAGCCGCGCCCAAAACGTCTGGCTCAGAGGGCGGCTGACGGTTGTTTCGGCGGTAGAGTTGGGTTCTACCTTCTGTGTCTAGGTACAGGGCAGGACAAAAGTGGTCAGAAAGATCTGGGTTCGGAGTACCTAGGGCCAGGGCTGAGGCGGGTCGCCAGGGAAAGACGGGGTGTGGCGCGTGCTGAGGGATGTGCTTGCCTTGCTCTGGCCTCTCCAGCGATGGAGGAAAAGGCAACCAGAGTAACAAGTAGGACTCCAACCCTGATTAGGGAGAGCTGCTTGTCCTGGCCGAGTCTCTCCAGCGGCCCCAAATGATGGGGCTTTGTGCTTTAACCCACCTCTTCTGCCCTTTACCAAGCATGGAGGCGGTAGATGAGGAAGACTGACGTCGTGGGGTACCCGATGTTGGTCCCTTGTTGACCTGAGCTCTGGGGTTGAGATGGGGTCCTGCTCCCCCATCATTAACAGATTAGCGTTAACTATTTGTTTAGTGTACTGAAAAGCCCTCTTATTTCACCTCCAGCTATTTTCAAAGTTCCGTATGCCTGGCACTTTCCCGGGGCGAGAGGCACCGGAGGGCGTGTACACACCACAGAAAGAGCCGACACCAAATCCGCTAAGTTTAGGGGCATCTATTATTCATGTTCCTGCCAGATCCTTTCAGGCCCGAAATAGAAGCTGGAGGTTCTCCGTGACCTACATCTGTGCGGGGAAGGGCTCCCCTGGGCTCAGAGGCTCGGGTGGGGGTGACTGCCAGAGTTAGTTGCCACACATACCATCAACCTACCCACCCAACCCATCCTCTCCATTCCGCTTTGGGCCTCTCCCTCTTCGGGTCTTCATGTTGGTCACTGTCTAATTTCCTAGAACTTTTTTCGTCCCTGACCGTTAATACTTGCGGGAGTCTCGGGTGCCAGGAGGGGAGGGGGCAGTTCTTTTCAGTGGCTAGGTATGCCTGATTAGCAGAGACGCCTCTTTTTCCCAGGGTTCGCTGATCTTGCAAGGCAACCCTTTATTCTCCGGAGGGGTGGGCAAGCTTCCTTGCAGAGTAGGAATTTCTGTTGGGTGTAGTTCCCTCCTCCTTACCTTTACCCCCACCCCCGTCCAGGAAGAAAAGACAGATCTTTGTGGGGGACCTTTAGGAGGCCGGAAAATCAGTGCGCCCCCCTCTCTTTGGGTCCTCGAAGAGCTGGGGAGGACTTGTAATGACCACTCTTTCTGGCTATCACGCAGTCCGGAGGATGAGGCATACGACGAGGACGGAAACTCACTGCAGGACTTTTACGACTCGGACCCGCCAGGCGCAGGGAGCCCCGCCTCTGCGCTGCAAGACGCCTACGCTCTCTACTATCCAGCAGAGAGGAGGTACTACAAGCGCGGCCTCCGCCGCAGGCCGTGGATCGGTAGCTCAAGGACCAAGGTGGTGGGAGGGGCAGGGTGGTGGTCCACAAAGTACGTCCGTTTTCATGAAAGTCCTTAAGTCTCTCTTTTGCCTAGCCGGATCCCACGAGACCAACGGGAAAATAGGAACGGGAGGATCTCTGTGGACTTAAGGGCCGCTTAGGGACCGAAAGGTCTGTGGCCCGATGAATGTCATTGAGTGCGTGCCTCGGTAGATGGGGAACGCAGACTCCAGACCTGCCATCTGCGGAGGTCAGGACTAACTCTCAATCCCAGCATTCACTTTCGGGAACTTCTCTAGGAACTATTCATAAGTTCCTTGCCTCTAGGCGTTTCCCGGTCACCCTCCTTGAACGCGGAGGGGCGCACGCGCCCGGCAGTGGGGTCTTGGGCTGCCGAGGGGGCCAAGGCAGTGACTCTGGGCACACATTTTGCCTCCCGTTAGAGATGTCGCCCACGGGATCCTTAACAAGGCCTACCGCAAAGTACTGGACCAGCTGTCTGCCAGGAAGTACCTGCAGTCCCTCGTGACCAAGGGTGTTGGGTAAGAGTTGGTGAAAGAGTTAACCCGCACGTAATGGTGCGCGCGCGCCGGGGTGGGTGGTTGTGGAACGCGCACTGAGCGGGAGGGGCAGTTTCTACGTCCGTGCGTACACTTGGGCCTCAGGTTGCGTCTGAGCCCCGCGATCTGGGCGTACTCGCGGCCAGCGACTGGGAGAGGTTTTGAAGTGGCATGTTAAATTTGGCAGGAGAGCTGGAGACCAGGTGAGAGCGGAAAAACGAAGAAAAACCGCGGATTTTGATCCGTTTTGAAAGAAAAGAAAGAGAAACCAACCCCGCCCCCCCGCCATCATTCTAAACCTTCAAGGTTTTCCGGAGGATTTGCTATGATTTCCTCTGAGCGTGACATTTTTGAGGGAGGGGCATTGTGTTTATTATAAATTCAAATCGAAGTAAACAAATCACTAAATTTGGACACTTAGGGAAACAGTTTTTGCTCACGCCAGACAAATCCAGAGCTTAGGGCTTGCGTGAAGCCTATCTCAGCAGAAGGCAACATTTTAATAAAGCCCACGGGAAAACAGATTACATTTTCGCAATGAATAATTCATGCGGTGAAAAATATTGCCTACAGCCTGTCGACTTATATTATTATCACGTTTTTCAACTTAGCGTGCGGAAGGAGAGGAGTGCTCCTGTTTGACTAGGAATTGCGGGATCGATATAAATGCCATGGTAGCAGCCGACGTGGCATTTAGGGCCTTTTGGTTATTTTCTTTGTATGTCCGGGATGAGAGGAAGTTAGGATGATCTAGCGCAAACCTACCGATGGTCATATCTTAAAAGGCAGCCTTTGGAGAGACTTAAATCGCGTGCCATCTTCCCTGATCTCCTTCCGGGCCCCCACTAGTAGGACTTAGTGCCAGGAAATCCTGGGTGGTGGGGAGGCCCTGAGGGGTTTCCATCGCAGCCCTTCCCAAAGCCGCTTCCGCGGAGGAAGGCGGCGCGGTGGGCAGTGCGAGCCCCGCGTCCCCCCTGAAGACGCCCGCGTGGGGTGGGGCGCGCCTGCGCCCGCAGCTCTTGAATCTGTGTCTCCCGCGCGGTCACCCTCTTCCCGACCCCTTTCCTTGCAGTGGGAACCTAGGCGGCGGCGCGGAGGAAGACTGGGAGCCGCTCTCCAAGCGCCACTCGGATGGAATCTTCACGGACAGCTACAGCCGCTACCGGAAACAAATGGCTGTCAAGAAATACTTGGCGGCCGTCTTGGGGAAAAGGTATAAACAAAGGGTTAAAAACAAAGGACGCCGAATAGCGTATTTGTAGCGATGAGTTACTTGCTACCCTGTGTATACAACCCTGACACAGTGAAAAGTCGTTTTCCAAACTGACTGAACAGTCATCGCTCATGTGTTCTATCCAAACATGTATTTATGTATGAAGTAAAGCCATTAAATGAATATTTTGATAATAATATTGTTTTTCTTTTTACAAAGCACTAGAGAATGCACAGATATACTTTGTGGACCAATATATATTATAAATATATATATTAAGAATATATATAAGTATAATAGAGAGCAATTCATACAAAGTGTGCACAAGGATTGAAAATTTGCCTGAGCTGTTTATGTTTTTATATAAAATAAATAGATAGACAATCATTGTTTTGAATATTACTCCTATTTTTGTAAACTGGAATTAAAAGGATAGTATTTTTATCCACAACAGGCCTGAAGATATTAATATTGACCATTTGCTACTGTACATAAACAATGATGCCCTGCTCCAGGGGGATTTTGAGGTCATGATTTGGAGAATTGCTGAAGGGCATTCTTTCCCAGTGAGTCTCTGGGGCAGGCTGCTTCAAGCCCAGCCTAACATATTCAAGTGGGCACTGTCCCACTGGCTGGGTGGCAATTCCAATATTTTCGCTTTCTTTGATTCTACTTTTATGTGTATTTGTCTCTTCAGACTCAGCCCAGAAGGAAATTCTAATACAACAGCAGCTCAATCCAAATTGTGCTTCTCCCCAGAATTCATTCCACTCCCTGGGAGAAGAGTTAAGGGACTGTACAGAGAAGGGAGTTTTGGGTAGGAAGCCCTCTTTTCTGTACGTCCTGATTCACCAGGGAACCTAATATCCCAAGGTTAGGGCAATTGGAACAAAGTGAAGGAAATGGAGGTATATTGGAAGAGGCAGAGCATAAGGCAGTAGAAGGAGACCCTGGAGTGGGACTGGTATGAGGCTGCCCCAAGTCTGGGAAGCTGGGAATGAGTCCAGTCCCGCCACAGGTTCACTGCCTGCCTGATTTTGTGTGCTGGGTATTGGAAACGGATGCAAAGTACAATGTGTTTTTCTCCAGTGCTGTCAATGCTTCTCATCTTGTGAAATGGCCAGGATTCTCCCCCTCTAACCCAGCTCTGTAGAAGCCACCCTTTTCCTTTGTGGTTTTTCTGGAGACCCTTTCTTCCCACCCTTCTGCACTGTTTAAGTACTGTTTAACATTTTTCAGTCACTTCTCTTAAACTTGTGAATGCTTCTGTTTTTTGTTGTTGTTTGATGCAAGCAATTATTGTAAAGTTTAGGAACTCCTGTGTAGCTACCACTAAGTAATTATGCACTAAATATGAACCTTTTGTTTCTTGTTTATTGAGTTTGTAGGTAAAATGTATTTTTCTACATTATGGCTTATTGCTTAGTAAAATTTATTTCATAAAACCAATCTTTGTCATATTAGAATGTGTAGTGTTCACATGTTGCTCAGTTTTATTAACTGATAAATCATTTAAACCTCATCTTCCTATGTATGAGTAGTATCTTATATCTGTGGTCAAGAGTGAGGTAAGCAAGCTCCCCAAACCACCCTTGTATCCTTTCTTGGCTAAAGAAAGCATGTCTATTTCCTGTCAATTCCTTAAACATATAGAGTAATCTTTATAAACAAAAGAACCTTCACCCAGCAACCAAATCAAGCAGCAACAGTCTAACCAGCCAGTCCATCTCCTGAATTTCAGGCACAAATTTTTAGGAAAAAAAAAGAAAAAAGAAAAAAAAAAAAAAAAAACAAAAAGAAAAAAAAAAAAAAAATTAAGCATTAGTTTTTAAAGTTTAAAGAACCTTTCCTTTTCCTTTATGGATTTGATCAGTATGAAGTCAGACATCAAAGAAAACAATTGTATTTGCATTCCCAGGCGGGATGGATGCTGCCAGGAGATCACATTGCAGACAGTGAAAACAGAGGCATTCGATCTATGCCTGAGTCCTGTGTATAGGATCAATCTGTCTTTAATTCCACAGTCTCCTCAGGCAATGTGACACGGGATGCAGTTTGCAGCTTTAGTGCCTTTCTTCGCCTTTTAAATCGCCACGAATCACAGATGGCTATTTAGTGGCCCTACAATGCTGCAACACATCAGCTTGCATTTTTAGTCTTAATTATTTGTTTCTTGGATAATGGGCAGAGTTTTCTGTATTTGTGTCAGCTGTTAGTGGTGAAATAGGGCTCTAGTTAAACTTTTATTTATGAAGTCTAATTTAGTGTTCCCGTGGCTAGTTGCAAGCATTTTACAGTGATCACCCAGTTTAATCTTTTGTATACTTTATAGAAATGCCAAGAGCCTTACTAAACTGGAGCAGATTTATGATATAGTGATAATTTAGGTAGATGTTAGTCTTGAAGCTCTTATTTTGTGTGCAACTGATTATAAAAACATCTTAACCAAGTATTATTACACACATGATATCTATAACTAGGACTTTGATAACTGTTATATAAAGTGTGTAAAATTTGTATGAATAAATTTTTGTAAACAATGCAACTTGGTCTAATGTTTGGAGAAAAAAGACATTCAGGAAATAACTACTTTAAAATCTTTTAAAGTACCATATTTCTTTAGCAGTCATAAGATTTTTCATGTCTGGAATATTTATCTAAGCTTCCATGTATTTTCATAAACTGTACTCTGATATCTGCTTGATGGGTTACTGGATTCAACTAAAAATTTAAAATAGCCACTCAGATCGAGATGCCTAAGAAGACAGTAAACTCATAAATAGGCACGGATATTGAAACATCTATAAGATACACTTTAGATTAATTTCCATCCCCTAGTGTGTATATACATTGCTCCATATTCAGAAAGTTACTAGGGAGTGGTGGCAGACTACACTGGAGTATTAGTTATACTTCTAAAATAGCTATCTAACATTGTTCTTTTTGCAAGGAACTGTATACTAAATGTGTCTCGATAAAATTTTGTATGAAAATGATTGACATCAGTTTTGGAGGTTTAAAAATGTGTTCAGAGATATACAAAGTTGTCTCTGACTAAAATGTTGTGGGTACATGGAACAAGAACATGTGAAAATAATGTTTTATTATTTTTATAAAAGAAAGGGAATTTTTCCAGGTGTGTTGATGCATGCCTGTAATCCCAGCAGATCAGAGGTTAAGGCAGGAAGATTGCAAATTTGATGCCACCCTTGGCAATTTAGGGAGGCTCTAACAAATGTAGAGAGAACCTGTCTTAAAAAAAAAAAAAGACCGGGGAGGTGACTCAGAGGTAAAGTGCCCTGGGGTTCAATCCTTAGGCCCTCCCACAAGAAAAGTCATTTGTGAATCATATGCTCTATTAGTTTGTATTCACAAACTTTTAAACAAAGTCTACATATGAAATTCCCTTAAATTCTCAAGTGGTGTTTATTTTGGAGCCCTCAAGTGTTTCTGGGTTTAAAACATGTTGCACTGAAAAACACTTTTAAGTCTTACCATTTAATCTAAAATGCCAAACTTGGATTCTAAAAATGTGTTCAATTAATAAATCAATAAGTATATCACAATAGTATTAAAGGAACAGCAAGGATTCAAAAATTATTTTTAGAGCTTAGCTTTTGAGACCCAGAATCATAGAGGGAGGAATCCACAGTAGAAATCCCATTTGTAGTCAATTTTTAAAAAAATGAACATAGTGAAGTTCATATTTACATTGGTTTTTTTGAAAGGGAAATCTCTTTAATAAATAATATTTGTAAAATTGCATTTCCACTTGCAGAAGAATGAAATTGTACCCTTACACCATATACAAAAAAATAATTAAAATGAATTAAAAACTTTCATGTAAGGTCTGAAACTATAAAACTCTCAGAAGAAAACATAGGGAGAAAGAGTCTTAATATTGGTCTTGGCAGTGATGTTTTGAATATTACACTGGGTTTTATTGGACAAGGAGTTTGTCTTCCCCATTTTGTCCTGCCCTACTCCCGCCATGTAACCCTAGTATGGTAAATAGGAAAATGAAGAAAGATAATTTATTTGATTAAAGGCTACTGATTGATTAGGAAAGTAAAGATAAACCCTAGACTTGGCTGATATCAAGTGAAGTTCACATATGTAGCAAGTTGCTGTATTTTCTTATGTGGGATAACTCAAATTATGACTTTTTTTTAGGAAGACTTGATAAAGCTGGTTATTCAACAACTCTATGTGCCTTTTGCTGCTGGGGCTGGAAACACACTGATCCAACAGAATACAAATTTATCAAACACCTGAAATGGGCTAGGAAGCTCAATGGAAAGGGCTGGATTAACCCCTGGGAGGAAATAGTATTTTTCTGTGACAGTCATCTGGGAGACTTACTAGCAATGCAAATAATACTGTTCCATCAGTTTTCAATAAAAACTCTACATGAATGTGCACTAAAATTTGAGACTACCCTACATTTTAAATTTGGTGACATACACAGGCGCCTGTATATGCTGGGGCCAGATGTTTTTTTCATATGAAATACGTAACACTTCCAAAAGTCCCATAGCCACATTCTCCCGGAATGGACATTAGGCTCTTGGACACTTGCAATATTTCCTTCAAGTCATTAGGGCTGCTAGTGTTATTTTTTTTCGTACTTTTTGGTTGGACCTCTCTGTTACAGGTACTTTTGGAAGGAGAATGACCCTCCAGGGTATAAAATATTCCATCACATGATTAAGAAAATCAATGCTATAATGGAGAGAACCTGCACAGCTAGCTGGCATTAGTTCTGGGGATCCAGAAGTCAACTTCCAGTTGCATTATATCCCAATTTGGTTTTAATGGACCACCCTCCCAAGTGTTCACAAAGTGATTTTGCTTAGATGCCTCACTGTGGCCTTGAACTCAACCCTTCCCTTCACACTGTTAACAAGATTAGAAACCAAGAGGGAGCTGGCCCTCTTCACTTTCATTGTCAGCCTTCTTTGGAGAAGGGAGATGTCTGCTCCTCTTGCTGCTGCCCCTTGCCTACACTGGTTTCTGACATTAGTTAGTAGCTGGTCATCCTGGCCTTGGTCATTTCCCCTTCAACCAGGTAGTTTTAACTTCTCATTCCTCTGATGAGATGTTCCAGGTTAGCCTTCTTTGTCACAGGGTTCAGGGCTCTTACTCATCAGTCTCACCTGTCTGTTCTCCAGTACAATCCTTTATCTTTAGAAAGACAGGTTCTTGTCAGTTTTTTAAAAGCAGGTGCACCTTTTCAACTCCCAACAGTCTCCCATATCTAGAATGTCCTTACCTACCCAGTATGAATAGACTGTTGGGGTCAACAATTCAAGTCCTCTTTTTCTAGGAATCTCTCTCAGTCCCTCAGAGTCACTGTCATCTCCACTGCCCCACATCTACCCTGGCACTGTTTTTCTGTGAGCCTTACTCTCTGTATTGCCATTTCTGATATTTATTTGTTTGTGTAGTACTGGGGATTGAACCCAGGGGCGTTTTACCATTGAGATATCATCTCCATTCCTTTTTTACTTTGAGGCAGGGCATTGCTTCTTTGCTGAGACTGTCCTTGAACTTGGCAATCCTCCTGCCTTGGCCTCCTGAGTCACTGGGATAACAGGTGTGCACCACTGTGCCCGGCCTGGCCTTTAATTTCACACTGTTCTGCCCTATTCCTTAATTGTTTCAAAAGTGTTTGCGGGTCCCTAACTAGATGACCTCTTGGAGGACATGGATGATATATTGTACTTGGATGCCCAATACACTCTGGGAACATTAGAAATATCTATTTTTTTTTTTTTTTGTGGTGCTGGGGATTTGAACCCAAGGCCTTGTGCTTGCAAGGCAAGCACTCTACCAATTGAGCTATATCCCCAGCCCCAGAAATATCTTTCTTGAGTGAATAAATTAACCAGAAGACTTGCAAAATTCACCATGACATTTCCTTCATGTTCTAATAGGACAGCTGCAAAGCTTATATAGGAAGTAAAATTAACTTATTAACTGGGTGTTCATCATGAATCCAACTTGATGTCCCTTTAGGAAAAGCTACATAGAAAAGAATGGCAAATTAATTAGGTATGTTTCTGCAACAGGATAAAATGAACTCTAAATTTACATGTAGGCAAAAGGCTGCAATAGACTCAACTCACACAAGTCTTTATTTTTTCATTCTGATAAAGAGGGATCGTATTTTCAAATTAAAGAGAATTCACCTTATGCCTCAAGACAGTAATACTTTTTCCTAGAATAAAAGGGATATCTTGAAACACAGAATGGGAACTGGACTGCTCTCAAAGTGATAATTTGCAGAGCAGTTATCTACAGCTGCCTAAGAAATGTCCCCCATCAACTGAAATGTAATTTGAAGCAAGGGTTCATAGATGGGAAAAAGGACATAATGGAACAATATTTTTTTAAACAACAGCTTAGCATTGTATAGGTGATGTCATCTTGTCCAAGTTAATTTCCCTCTTAGCTGTGTCTTTGTTATGTATTTCAGAATCCTAAATCAAGGAGGAATATTACCGATAAACCACAAAGAGAATACTATGATATGTATCTGTGCACATTTCCCTTTCTCTTAACTACCCTGATTCTAGCCTGGTTAATCACACCTCCCTTATGCAGGGTGTGGGTTTTATGGAAATTCTAACTCCACTTCTAGTTATAACTAATCAGGATAATCATATCCCCTGATCATATTTCATAGCTTGGCGTGTGATTCATTTTAGGATAGTGGGATTAGAGAACAATTTATTTCTTCTGGAAGCTTCCAAGAAAAATATTCTTTCTTTTCTCCTGAATGGTATGGTGTGTAATGTAATGCACCATGTAAGAAGCCAGCCTCACATGGTGGAGCTGACACCATGGAAGACACAGGAGTGACAGAAGACATTCCTAACAACATCACCGAGAGCCTGAATCAAACCAATCCTGGAGCCAGGACTTCCTCTGGACTTTCCCGTAAAATAAGTCAAATCATTCCCGTCACTACTTAAGCCAGTTTTTTTTTTTTTTTAAATTTGTTGTTTATAACATCAGACCTTGTGTTCCAAGTAGAAAGCCAACTCTAACTGGCTTAGTGTTTTTCTTTAGAACACAGAAGAGTGTTAAGGCTGATTTGTGGAATTTCCAGTGCGCCAGTGTTCCAAAGCCTTCCCACCCTATGATAAAGTTTTACTTTAATATTTCAATATTTAATTATTGTACAACACCCAGAAGTGAACCCTGGTAACTGTTCAACTATAGTAAGAAATATCCTTTGAGGGGCCCTCAATCAAGTATACTACTTTGAACCACTAGTTCCCTCAGAAGGGGTCTACATTGAAACTTTTTTTTAAGTTCTGTTCTGAGTTCAAATTAGTTTCACTGCTGCCATTCCCTAAACACCCATGAGTTTTGATGCTTTAAAACTCATTAGAGAGAGGTACAGTGGACTGTGCCTATAAATCCCAGGGATTTGGGAGGCTGAAACAGGAGGATCACAAGTTTGAGGCCAGCCTCAGCAATTTATTGAGGTTCTAAAGCAGCTTAGTGAGACCCTATCTCAAAATAAAAAATAGAAAGGACTTGGGACGCAGCTCAAAGGCAAAGTGCTCCTGGGTTGAATCCCTAGAACCAAACCAAATCAAAACAACAAAAAAACTCAATGCAGACATCTGCCCTTCAATTTCCTGGGCCCCTGTGCTTTTTCTCTTCCAATTTTTGCCACTTTCATAATTAACACTCCTCAAACTTGAATCACCTCAACGTGTTCTCTCCCTGTTGTTGAGGGCTATTGGTAAATGGATTTGTTTTGATACTGCCCTATTATAAATTTATGATTCTCTGTATCTTTTAGGGCCCGTAAGATATTCCCTTCTCATTGGTTTCCATTTCCTGTACTTGTTCGCTTCATTCTTCAGGATCCCCAGCCTGTTCTGCCTTTCAGACTTTGCCTTCCCTATTCTGAAAACAAATAAAAACAAAATAAAACTCCCTTCATTTCTTTCCCTCACCCTCCTTATGTTTTTTTCACTTCAAATTCCCATCTCAATTTCCTGCCGTCTATATTTCCTCTAACACTTTATTGAAATTTCTTGGTATTCAATTGTCACATATCTGCCAAATCCAATATCTTCGCAATTCTGTCCTGTATTATCGCTTCATTATCATCTCCTTCATCCTTGGAACTTTCTTTTCACTAGGTTCCTACGATTTGACTTTCAGGACTTTTTCTTTTCTTCCTGCATACTTCTTACTCGTTCCAGTCTTTTCCATCCCTTCTGCTTCCTTCTTTCATGTGGATGGCTTCAGGTTCCTTCCTTCCTTCCTTTCTCTTTTTACCTTTTACAATCTTGTCAACTGTAGTCTGAGGGTTTCCAATCCTGCAGTCCTTGTGTGAGTGTTCAAACACCTGATGGACCCATTCACCTGGGTGTCCAGTGGGCACCTCAAACTCAGTATGTTCCCAAATGAAATTATTATCCACACTTGTTCCTTGTCTCTGTTATTGATACCACTATCCACCATACTCCCAATCTATGGATTTCAGAGTATTTTTCCCCTTTCTGCCTTTTACTCCATTCATTTAATCAGTCATGTAGTCTTATGGATTTTCCAATCCTATTTCTGCATAGCTCCACATTCACAGACTTGGCTGCTTTTGCAATAGCCTCTCAACTCTTCCGCTGTAGTTACTCCCTCCTGTGGGGTCACTGCTCCTTCCAAACTGATTGGTCTAGAATAAGGTTCTGGTCATTTTGCCTTCATATACTGGCTTGAGTAATTTTTTTATGGCTTCCTGTGGTCCATTGGATGGAGTCCAAAGTCTTTGATAATTTCCCTTCCAACTGCTTTTCTGTTCTCATGTACCACCATCTCTCTAAAATGTTCTTCTATGCTTTCTTCTCCTGTGAAATGCTACTAATCTTTAAAGGAAGGACAAACTTCTCTCTGTTTCCTTGCTGCATTTCTTTATGCTACTGGTTTAATATTTAGCTGCATACATATGTTTTGCTGATAGGATGAGGACCATAATTACCCAACTTCCTATTGTTTGGGCCTATAGTTTTTGGCACATAATGGGCCCTCAATCACTACTAGTTGAATTGAAATCAATTCCATGGAACCTGGTGAATAATTATTCTTTACACAAACAGAAGGAAAAAAAGTAACTTAAGATGTAACATAAGGAATTTTGATTATAGATATTTATAAGGACTTGGGCAGCAAGAGAAATCCCTTTTGAATAATTGAGTCAAAGCTTATTCTTTTGAATGCCCATGGAATTTCCGTGCTGAGGTGTCTGAGAGTTAAAGGATTGTTCTCTTTTCCAGTTTTTCTTGTTCCTCTCTGATCCAAGCATAAATCTTATGCTCTCAGATGGCAGGTGGAGATAGTAATATTGAACTTGTTCATAGTAGGTGCTTACTAAAAGCTCTAGATTGACTCAAGGAATTTGTTTTCTAAGAAAATATAGGCAACCAATAGAAAGCCCAAATTCCTTGGAGTTGCTTAAAGACTCCAACTACATTTGACTCTGTGCCCTGACTTGGGTGTTTCCAAAATTCAATCCTTCATGAGCAGTAAGAAAACAAAACAGAGAAGACATTCAAACAATAGATGTGGATAAGAGACTTTCTTCAGTGATTGGGAATTTTCCATTTCATTTGTAGACGCAGATGTTCTTGGATGATCCCTTGTTAGAATCTTTTCTGGCTATTCTGCTTTGAGTGTAAATGGGGTTCATCAGAGAAAGGCATGCTGACTTATTTACTGTCATAAACTTTCATGCATGTGGAAGCCAGAGGCTGCATCCTAGAGTGAGTTAAGGAAGTAAATAGTTCTTTTAGCCTTTAATGAGGTGAAAGCTCTTTTGGGATTGTGATTTTGCAGGGGGCACCTTTTGCTCATACAACTTTCATAGTTATGTAAGGAGCTGATGATCCCATTTGCAGACTCTGCCTTCTGATCATGAGATGATTGTACCTCAAGGGCGAAGGAAAAGAAACAGAAGTGCAAGCCAGTTCAACTTGCTGATCGCCAAGCAACCTGGTGGAAGGGCTGGTAGAAAGGATATGAAAATTGCCAAAGGTGGGCCCTGGATTTTCCTTCAGACAGTGCATGCTGCTCCCTATTACCGTTGGTAATGGACAGAGGAACCCGTTTTTGCTTGCTGGGATCTTTGATGTGTAGAGAGAAGGGCATCTCTTTCTTTTTAAAGGTTAAAGTTGGCGATTAGTTTATCTTAATGGGTAGTTTATGCACCTGACATTCCTATGAAAGGTGTCCTATCATAGGAAGGAAAAGTAAACAAACTTAGTCTGATTAGACCTTAAATACTTTTTAAAATCTTTTTTTATTTTTATCTTTTACTTCTCATTATCATATTTAAAAAAAATTATTTATTTATTTTTTACAGACTGCATTTTGATTCATTGCACACAAATGGGGTATATTGTTTTGTTTCTATGGTTGTATACAATGTAGATTCATACCATTTGTGCAATCATACATGTATATAGTGTAATGATATCTGTCTCATTCCATGATTTTTCATACCCCCCATTTCCTTCTACATAATCTAAAGTTCCAATACATTATATTTGTGTAGACTAAAGTTCTTTAGACAAGAGTTGAATTTTCTTTTTAAGTTCTCTAAATACTGTGAACAACTTGATTGCCCAAGAGTTACAAAAACACCCAACTCTACTCTGAAAGTATCTCTTCTTTCTGGTTCCTTTAGATGACCCTGAAGAAATCCTTCAGAGAACAGAGTTGGAGGCTTGGTGAAAATGAGTGCTGGTCACCTACGTGTTCTAGAAGTTATCATTACTGTGATGCATGCAAGGGATACACTTTTAGCAAAGGATATCAGAAGATATTAGGCTGGAGGAAATTCAGTGAGCATGGTTTTCCAGGTCTCCCCAGTCCCAGGGGGAGATGTGCTTGGAAGGGTAGCAATGGTAATTTGTTTCTCAAATCTCTTTTATTTCAATCTACAATGCCCTAACCCACCAGCACCCCAGCAAAATTACTTAACATGGTTACAAAATCATTTGTTAGCAAGTCACCTGTGTTTAACATCCTGGCTTTTTAAAAAATTTCACAACCTTCGTTCCATTGTGTGCAGATTACTTAATGATGACTGGACATGACCACTTTCCAGTTATGTGGAAAGATCTATGTAAGTGTGTGAACATACGTGGTCATCTGCATAATTTGTGCAGATGCAATATGAAGATGAGGGCCCCCTTTAAAAAATTATTAAGAACTTCTAGATGGCAACAGCAGAGTATTAAACTCAGTTTGGCCTTTTGTGAGCATGGGGTACAGTCCACACATCTATGAACTGGCATTGGTTCTAGATCTGGGAGTGCTGGGCATAGCAGTCTTGGCCTGAGCCTACACCAGAACCCTGTCTTCATTTATTTTATTTTTTATTTTATTTGTTCTAATTAGCTGTACATGGCAGTAGAATGCATTATACATTTTGAGAGGTCATACATAAATAGAGTGTAGCCTCATGGGTGTGTGTGTGTGTGTAAGTGATTGATGGGTGCATTATTTTATTGTCAATTCACTTTGCCATATACATTGCAGAAGAGGGTTTTAGAAAATTGTGGTAAAAAGTACAAACCATGAAATCTACCCTCTTAATTTTTTTAAGTGTAAAGCATAGTAGGTTAACTGTGAACACAGTGTTGCACAACAGATCTTTAGAGATTCTTTCATTTATATAACTGAAACTTTGAATGTCTCCCCATTTCTGCGCTCCCTGGCAACTACTATTCTACTTTCTGTTTTGTGAGCCTGACTGCTTTGGATACCTCATGTAAGTGGGATTGTGGTATGTGTCCTTCTGTGATGGCTTGTTTGACTTAGCGTGATGTCTTCAAGGTGCATCCGTGTTGTATGATTTCCTTTTTTGTGACTAATATTCCATGGTATGTACACACCATATGTTCTCTATTCATTCATCCACTGATAGGCATATCAATGAATGATTATTTCTAAATCTTAGCTATTGTGATGAATGCTACTATGTACATGGGAGTGCAGGTATCTCTTATCAGCATTGTGGTTTAATAGGCCTCAATTTCACCAATAATGGTACATCCTTTCAGAAATAGATTTCAAGTATTAAATTAATATAATCAAATAATTTTGCTGGTATGCTGGCTACTCTCTATTGAACTGTCCATGTTAGGTTGCCTGGCTGGCAATGTGGTCACTGAACCAACATTCCAGAGAGCTAACCTTATTGTGGGGGCACGTGTGTTGGCCGGGGGCCCTGTGCTCATGCTTTGGGTCAGTGGCACACTGAGCTATCTCACTGGCCTGCCTTTCATTAGCAGAGTAAAGAAAAATGTCACTGTGAGAAGAATGTTTTGCGACTGAGTAAGTATTTGCCAGCAGGGCCTCGGCCCCTCCAGGCAGAGAGGCCCGGGGCATTCAGTTGAGAGCACGTCTTTATTTAAGCACTCAGGCTTCAGATTCGTGAGCTAGCAATGCCTCCAGCAGCATCAGCAGGCTCTCTACTGATTCTGGAATCGGTGTTGTTGGTTGCCTAAATCTTAGTTATTGGGGTTTAGTTCTCATTCTTGATTTGAACTTTTCTGGGGCTTTTTCTTATACAATCTTGTTTTTTGCTCCAGGGAGAAAAAAAGAGAAAGTTCAGGTTGCAATGGCTTCCCTCCCTTCCTGAGGAGCAAATAGCTTGTCTTAATATGCACAGGGAAAGAGAAAACAAGAGGGAAATCTGGCTAAGATATTGTTAGCTCTGCCATGATCAATTTTCTCACAAGCTGAAGGTACTTCTGGCTCTTTTAATTTGGGTTTCTTTGCTTCTCAAACCTATGAACTGTTGAATGAGGATAAGCTGTAAATGTCTGTAGACTATTGGTACTTATAGAAGCCTCAGTGGTACCTGCATATATTGTATGAATTTCTCTCTCTCTCTTTTTTTTTTTTTTGTGCTACTGAATGGAACATTCCTATTTTTTTTTTTTAAACTTCTGTGATTCTCCAGTCATCTGTGATAATGGGAAGTGGCTGCTCTTATCGTATTTTAAACTTGTGAACTCCCATGGATCTCTCTTCTCCAGGGGTGCTGTTCAGAAAGGGTCAGGACAGGAAGATGTGCAGGAACACTCCACATAGACCACTAGAGATACTCCAGGGGAGCAGCCAGCCAGTGGAGCACACAGTGAATGTCAACAACACAGTGCAGTTATATATTAGTGATATTTTGGCATGAACATGACCCTGGCTTTTATTGTGTGATCTTCTTTCAGGAGCTAGAAACCAGCTTTATATTGTTCTGTTCCTCAGAGTATTGCATCCAGAGTACCGTGTTGTGGTCTTCACATCTTAAGGTGAATGTGATAAAATTGAAAAGGGACCACAGATGAGCAACGGAATTGATTAAAGGCACGGAAAAAAGAAATATGCCTTAGGAGACGTCAAAGGAGCTGTGGCGGTTTATATGGAGAAAAAACTTGAAGGGGGTTCTTAGCAAGCTTTAAAATATTAAACACTTTATTTAAATGTCCCTGATTATCTCTTCTTGAGCAGACCTAAGAAAGCTGATGGAGAAAAATTAAATTAGGCACAAAAGAGCATTTTAAAAAAATAGGATAGATAACTGAACATAGGAATAAATGTCTTAAGGGATTGAGGAATGCCTCTTTTTTACTATATGTGGACAGATTGTATGACTATATGGATTGGATATTTGAGGTGTGGGCCTGTCCAGAGGTGGGACACCCCTCTAAGACTCTCGCAGAGCTTATGTTAGCTATACACTCCTGGCTTAGAGAAGATTGGGATACCTTTTGTTTTTTTTGGCCCTGGGGATTGAACCCATTGAACTTTGCAACTGAGCTACATTCCCAGCCCTTTTCATTTTTTATATTTTGAGACAGGGTATCTTTAAGTTGCTTAGGGCCTCCCTAAGTTGCTGTGGCTGGCCTTGAACTTGCCATCCTCCTGCCTCAGCCTCTGAAGCCACTGGGTTGACACGCGTGCACTAATGTGATTGGCTTTCCTACCTATATTTGCCTCCCTCTTAATTTTCTCTTGTTAGCCATTTGCTCCATGTTTGAGGGCATACCAGCTCCGCTGATACAAGCAGATGGTTGATGAGTGCTGGGTTGCTTGGATCAGTTCTGG
Source organism: Sciurus vulgaris (assembly GCF_902686455.1). Taxonomy (NCBI): domain Eukaryota; kingdom Metazoa; phylum Chordata; class Mammalia; order Rodentia; family Sciuridae; genus Sciurus; species Sciurus vulgaris. The sequence goes on along the minus strand of NC_136474.1, from coordinate 46,804,446 downwards.
CTGCACCGAGTGGAAACCCATTGTGTGTTGGAGGGTCCAGAACCATTTGGCACTGCCACTGCTTGGCCTGGCACATATAGGCAGAAATGTGTGGTAAAAAGACTTGCTGGAGTTTGAAGACCTTGGTTTGTAGTCCAGTTCTGTCATTTACCAGTTGAGTGACCCTGGGTGAGCCATTTAATTTTGCAGACTCTCACATCCTTCCCCTATAAAATGAGAATGAAAATAACAATACTTAATTCACTGGGATTTTATGAGGTTCTAATGAGATGATAAAGTTCTCTGCAAATAGCAAATTCCCAGGCAGTGCTCAGTTTTGACCACTGGCCAGTTAACCTTTTGCTCAACTTGCCTGGCTTCTCACATGCCTGTTATCTTCAGCCAGGACTTGTTCCCTGGTGCTCAGAACCCTTGTGTGGCTCCTGGGATGTCCAGGTTTCTGACTTTCTCCTTCCAAGCAGGTTTTCTTAAGTCTTTCTGTATGTAACTTTTCCTTTCCTCCTTCTTTTTGTGTCCTTATGTTAAAGAGGTGCCCATAAGTGGGCAGTGGTGGATTGAACAGATAAACTAACCTCTCCAGTCACTCAGATTTTAATGGGCAACCTTCAGCAGATAACACAGTATCCTGTTCTGGATCATGAGCTCATTCAGAAGGCTCTAAGAGACAAAGCAATGCCGGTGATGAGTGGAATCTCAGGCTTTTCTAGAAGCCTGTGGAAAAGTATTTCTGATAGGCCCTGTTAGTTTGCAAGTTATACCAGACAGTATTTTTCTGTGTAAGCCACATAGGAGCTGGAGGCCAGGGCAAGTCTTCTGACGTCCCCCAACACACACACACACACACACACACACACACACACGAGTCGTATACAACCTCTCTGAGAATAGTCAATTCATAGAGGTTAGACTGAGGGCAAGTTAGAGTGCTAACTTCCGAACATTTGTCAATAAAATAATGCTGTCTCTTAAAATAGCTCAAGGTGGTTTCTGTGGATATGTGCATATATATGTATGTATGTATATATATATGAATATATAAAATCTATTGCTATGCAGAAGGTGTATCTTTAGCTGCAGTATGTACATAAACACATATTTAAGCACATGCCTAAATATAAGCCATGAAACAAAAATGGGGGAAGTCACATAAGTTACAATATTTATGTCCTGAGGATGGCTAAACTTAGCTACAACATCTAATTTGCAGTGACGTCTTTCTTTAACAAGTTTTATAAGAGGGATGATTTAAGTCAAGAAGGAGCAGTGACTCATTCACATGGTGCCCAGTGGCTGAGCTAAGTTTAGAATACAAGGATGCTAGGATCTTCTGGGGCTTAGATTCTCACTGTTAAGTCATTTTGCTTTTCCACAGTTTTTTTTTTTTTTTTAATCATTCACTTAGGTAAAACCAGGAACTTGTAATGCAATAGTAAAATTCTCATTTTCCTTATTTAATTAGTTCACTTTATATAGCTCTCTGTTTTGGGTTTTATTTTGGGACTCCATTCAAATAGTTTGGGTTTATTTTGGTTGTTTTGCAATTTATGGTATGAAATCTTTATCAAGCTGGGTTTTACCTTTAAAATTATAATAAAGGTAAAGCTCTTCAGCAATTTGATAGGGAAATGGAGAGAAAACTGGGAACCATAAGAAATTCTTTTGCCCAAAAGGGAGGAGTGAAGGATTTAAATAATACATTATTCAACGCTCTTTCAAACAACATGCATTTAAATACCTGAGCTACATGGGTCCTAGGGCTATCAGGAAGAGAAAGATTACCCTGCAGGATCTCATATATATTTTTTTTTCTGGAAAGAAGATAAAAATGCAAACAAGTAATTATGAGGCAGGGAGAGAAATATAACTGGAAAGATGAGGTTATAAAAACTGCTGTGGGGCAGGGTGTGGTGGCCCACGCCTGTAATCCCAGCAGCTCAGGAGGCTGAGGCAGGAGGATTGTGAGTTAAAAGCCAGCCTCAGCAAAAGTGAGGTGCTAAGCAACTCAGTGAGACCCTGTCTCTGAATAAAATACAAAATAGGGTTGGACATGTGGCTTAGTGGTCAAGTGCCCCTGAGTTCAATCCCTGGTACCAAAAAAAAAAAAAAAAAAAAAAAAAAATTCTATGGGAACTAGGAGGAAGGACTGACTAAGTCCAAGTTAAAGAGGTAGAGAGGCTGGGGTCCAGGCAGCCTTAGAGGAGTAGATTGGGGTTTCATGGAAGTCTTGGTAGGGGAGGCCATTCCATGCAGTCACTAATATGTGCACAGGCTTGGAAACAGGGTGTGTGGGAATCTTTTGGATCTTAAAGGCTGGGGCTGTTCAAATGTAGAAAGGTTTCAAGGGAGGCTGTGTAGGTGTTGATGAAAGAGGAAGTCTGGAGACCATGACCTTTTAAGGTTCTATAAATCCCTCACTAACTGATTCTTAAGTTTTTCCAAGGATGAAGATTGAGACCCAAGTCTTCATCATGTCCACTTAGGATTTGACTTCCTTAACAAGATTCCTAAAGTACAAGAAGTAAAATAAAAAAAATCAATAAATGGGGTGGATTCAAACTTAAAATCTTCTTCTCAGCAAAGAAAACAATAATGTGAAGAGAGAGTCTACAGAATGGGAGAAAATCTTTACCACATGTACCTCAGATAGAGCACTGATCTCCAGGATATATAAAGAACTCAAAAAACTTAACACCAAACAAATAACCCAGTCAATGGTATAAACCCATGGTATTAACCCATGGTATAAATGGCTAAGGAACAGACACTGAACAGACACTTCACAGAAGAAGAAATACAATTGGGGAACAAACATATGAAAAAATGTTCATCATCTCTAGTAATTAGAGAAATGCAAATCAAAATCTCTAACATTTCTTCTCACTTCAGCCAGAATGGCAAGTATCAAGAATACAAGCAACAATAAATGTTGGTGAGGATGTGGGGAAAAAGGTACACTCATACTTTGCTGGTGGGATTGCAAAGTGGTGCAGCCACTCTGGAAAGCAGTATGGAGATTCCTCAGAAAACTTGGAATGGAACCACCATTTGACCCAACTATCCCACTCCTTGGTTTATACCCAAGGGACTTAAAATCAGCATATTACAGTGATGCAGTCACATCAAAGTTTATAGCAGCTTAATTCACAATAGCTAAACTTTGGACCCAAACTCGATTCCCTTCAACAGATGAATGGATAAAGAAACTGTGGTATGTATATATGTATATATATATATACACAGAATGGAATATTACTCATCCCGAAATAAGAATTAAATTATGGCATTGGCAGGTAAATGAATGGAGCTGGAGAATGTCATGCTAAGTGAAATAAACCAATCCCAAAGAACCAAAGGCTGAATGTTTTCTCTGATAGGTGGATCTGATCCATAATTGGGGGGGGGGCAGTAGGGAAGAATGAAGGAACTTTGGATTGGGCAGAGGTGTGGGGTGGTGGGGGTAGGAAGAATGGTAGAATGAGACAGACATTATTACCCTGTATACATGTATGACTACACTATTGGTGTGACTCTGCACCATGTACAGCCAGAGGAAATGAGAAATTGTGCTCTATTTATGTACCTTGTGTCAAAATCTATTCTACTGTCATGTATAACTAATTTAGAACATTTTAAAAAAATATTGAGATATTCTTGCTTCTTCTAAGGTGAAGGGTAGGTCAAGTCTTATGACCTGCACCCCTTTTCACATCTGATGTAAATTGATGTAGGGTAGGAGGTTTACAATCTGGTATTACTTGAAGGAACTTTAAGAATCTTAAAGGCCAGAGTGCCCTGCAGACTAGTTAATGAGAATATCAAGGTGTGGGAGGACCCAGCGTTCCCCCAGTGTTGCTAAAGCTCTCTAGATTATTCCAATGTGCTGCCAAGGTGGAAGGCAAACTGTGTTCCTTTGAATGGCTTCATCAGCATCCCTCAGGAGCATTTTAGAAATACACATTTCTGGTTCCCACGTGGAAATTCTGGAGATAGGGTCCAGTCATTTGTGTTTAAACAAGCTCTTCATGTGAGCATGCTAAAACTTGAGAATTGTTGATCTGAGGAGACCAGTCGTTCTACAAGCTTCACCTTCTTATCGGCATCTCCAGTCTTCACTGATTTTCTGAGACTACTGCTGGTATAACCTTACCTGACCATAGAAAGGCTCTTTTCTTCATGGTTCTAGGTATGTATCAGTTCCTCTCTTGTTTTATCTGGGCAGATTGGAATTTTCAAAAGGAACTTTACTGAGGGAGAGTGAAGGGGGAAAAATAATATTTGAAAGCATAAAAACCATCGATTATTTAGAATACCAATAAATAAAAGTTAACTGGTGTTTTTCATTTAACAAATAAATGTACATGGCTCATCAGAGGTGCAAAGATGAATTAGAACCATCTCTAATATGAAGGGTTCCGGGTCTTAGGGCAAGACAGGTATAAAAAAATGTGTGTAATGAACCGTGAGAGATAACCCTGGTAGAAGTCTGTTCTTCACAGAATGCATCAACAGAGAAGGGGCCAGGTTTTGTGGCATCCATAGCTTATACTTTTAGGAATCCATTTAAGGAAAAGAATACAAAATTAAGAAAAGAATTAAGTGTAGGTCTTGAAGTGGGGTCTGTGCTGCAGCTTCATTAGATTGTTGGTACAGAGGCCTATGTTATCACAGGTCATGTGGAGCCTCTTGGAGGCAGGGCTTATGTCAATCTTTTTTGCTTCCATATTCTCTGCATTTAGTACAGTGCCTGATAGTAGGGACTCAACTATTTTTTAAAAGAATGATTCTGTATAAATTAAGAAGGAAGAAAAATTAGCTTTGGCCTTAGCCTGAAAATCCCCCAGTTGCAAGAACTTTGGCTGACATTGGTCCTGTGGAAGATCTAGAAAGAACTCTTTTTTTCCAAAGCCCAAACTTCTCTTTGAAGTGGTTCTCATGGGGCCTGTGCTGTCTGTACCGATACCATTGCCTGGTTCTCTTCCTCACCCCTGAAGCCTGGACCACTCACTGTTTGAGAAAGTTCCATCCCCTCCTAGCTTCAATAACTCCCATCTGTTTGTTTTTTGGAAAGTCACTGATACATCTTCTGTCTAGGATATTTATTTTTTGCTCTGGTTCCTGAAACACTTTGATGTGTTCTTGATCTCCATCTCAGGGTCATGTTCAGTTTAGGCATACTCATTCTTAAATCAGATGGCAATGGTTACGTCAGTCAGTTAAGGTTGGCATTCTCATGTTCTTTGTGTGATGCATGATGGTGGATTCCATCTTTTCTCAGCATGGAGGACTTGTGTCTGTGTTTCCCATCCTTAGTCAGCTGGCCACCATATCTGCTTCTCCTCTCCATGATAGTTACCTCTCCTTCCTTCAGTGTTTGGTATAAGGAGCATATCAATGTGCACCTCATTTGCATTGCCATGATGCATGACATGACCTGAGTCCAGCCTTTGCTCAATGCCTTAGCTCTCGTGATTCTTTCTAGTGTTCCTCATAAAGCCTGTTTGGTACAATTTCCAGTTGCCTTGACCACACTTCTGCTCATGCAGTTCTTCAGTAGGACAGGAGATCATTCTCTTGAGAGCATGTCATTTTGGTCCTCAGGGATCTTCATAGTTACTGCTTTGCTTGTTTCTGCTGGAATTTCTAGATGTCTTTATTTAAATTGCTTAAAACATTTCTCAGTTTGTGTCATATTAAGTTTTTCTCTATTGTTGGAGGGCTCAGGATTTTAGGAAAAGAGAGGTACAAAAAATGTGTGTAATGAATCATGAGAGATACTATCGTAGAAGTCTGTTCTTCACAGAATGCATCAACAGAGATGGGCCCAGGTTTTGTGGCATCAATAGCTTTTACCTCTTTAGGGATCTACTTACAGAAAAGAATGCAAAATTATGAAAAAAATATTAGGTGCAAACATTTGTTTTAATTTTAAAAAGATATTACATTCTGAGGTGCTGGTAATGTATGCATCTTTATTTAGATGATGTTTATTTACATGGGTGAGTTCAGTTTGTAAGAATTTATTAAACTATGCCTATTGAAGTTATACTTCTTTATAAGTATGTTGTATTTTAATGAAAAGTAGAAGATCTATTATTAAATATTATCAAATATTTGTACACAGTCTCTTAGTTTTAGAGGCATAGAACTACTGGGTTATAAACTTTATTAAAGGCTCTTGCTTAAATTGCTTTCAAAGGAGTATATCAGTTTGCATTCCTACCATCAGCACTAAATCTTATGACTTAAAAAACTGATAAAATATTAGCAAAACCATTTCATTATTCTAATTTAAATTTCTTTAAGTATTCATACAGTTGAACATGGCCCAATTTAGAAATTTCCAATTATAAAAGCAGTCTTTGTCTTTGTATATTTACATACATACATGTGTATTTTTATACACATAGAAACCGTGTGAATATGCATATTCACATGTATATATATTTAAATATGTATGCTATATATATCCACATGCCCATTATGAGAAAATTGGAAATGTAGAAACCTAGGAAGAAAAACTTGAGCTGGATTATCTTTAAGTTTTAAATGTTATAATCATAATATAAAAAATTTCATGTCTAGGCTCATATGGCCAAAATCGTGATAAAGGAGACTGGTATTGAAATCTTCTCTAAAGAAAACTAAAATTATTCTTAAATAAAAACTTGGTTAGATTTTAATCTAATTGAAAACCACCCTGAAAGAGAAGACTCTATTACCACGTGTCTACAAGTTCTATCTACAATTACAGGTCTGAGGATGGATTATCTTAGGTAGAATTCCATTGAGCATTCAAGTGATGAATATTTCACTCACACTTTTAGTTGTATTTCACTTCATTTGGGAACAAGCAACAATGGAAAGTCTGATGACTAATTCAGGAGCAATGGTTGCCCAGAAGGTGCATCTTGTCCCCAAATGTATCACTGTGTTCATACTTCTCAGCTCTAATAGTCCTCCATCTCTCATGCAGAAGGACAAAGTGCCTGTAGCTACTCTTTCAAATTCTCAGAGAATGCTAAGCTGTGTGTGTCAAGCCTTGCTCAGTCTGGACTATTTGTCACCCAGACGTTTCTAACCATGCTTTTAAAGCAGGTACTTGGTCCAGTCAACACCAGTCTGTCTTCAGTTAGTTTCTCAGAAGCAGATCTTGTGAAGATTCATGTGAAAGCAATTTATTTAGAAGTGGCTCCTTATAGGGTATTGGGAAGTTTGACTGGGAAAGGAAGGAGACTGAACAAGGGAAGAGGTAAAGTCCTGCACAGGGGACACCTGCAGTTGTCTCCATCAGGTTTCAAAGGGGCTGCAGTCTTGTTTTCTGCACCTGTCTGTCATGGATTCAGGGCTGCTCCCCTGAATTGTCTGGGAGGCCAGATAGTTGTGACAATTCACTCAGGCAGCAAAGCAGGTTCAGAATGCAGGCGGGTGGGCTACCAAAACCTAGACACAAGTACTCACAATGGGGATTAAGGGACACTGGAGGCCAGCGAGCATGCAAATGGTAGCGGGACCAGAGGACAGGTGAGCGGGTCAATTTTGATGTCTGCTGCATCGGCCCACAGATAACACGTGAGGGAAAGGAGCAGGGACATTGATGTTTTTACTCAGTGGAGCTGACCATCTGCGACTTCAGTCCCACAACCTCTGGAGCCTTCCCTTTCCATTGTCATCGCAGGTAACATCAAGAGACCCGCTGGGTGTGGGAGGGAAGTAATCATAATGACAACTGAAACTCATATTTATATTAGGTGCCAGGTTCGGCTAAGTGCTTTGCAGGTATTTCTTCATTTGCTGAAGCCCGTTGAGTTTTAAGTAGCTTGTTTCAGGTCACTCAATGAGGTCATAGCAGAGCTGAGTCTTCTATGGTGGACTGAGAGCAAGTTCTTAGTCACTGTGCAAAGCTGTTCCCAAGTGCACCCTCTCAGGCCTGTGTATCAAGGCTCTGCCTCTGTCTTGCGAGGGAGAGGACTCCAGAGGACAGAATTTTTAATAAGGACGAGGACATGATTCTTTTCTAGGGCACCGTTTCCTTAACAACACTGACCATGACTTGTAATTACATGTACCTCTGTTTGCTTGTCTGGTCTGAATTACATCAGTGTGTCAGCCACATGAGAACCAAGACCGAACTGTTAGTTCACTGATGACAGTATGTTGAGTCAATGAGTGGGCTGCTCAGCATCTCCCCGCCTTCCAGACTGTGGTAGATCATAGGAGTGGGCTTCTCTTTTTACCTGTGCAAATTTAAAGACAGGTTTTCCATACGATGGCTGTGTGAACCTGCACACATTTAGCCTCTGTGGGTATCAGTGTTCCTGGTCAAAAGGGGGGCTAATGGCACATACTTCAAAAAGGATGTTGGAATGAATCAACATCAAGAATACTCATGTAGAAAGTCTGGTATATAACAGGGTTCAAAGAATGTGTAAATGGGATCAGGTGCAAAAATATATCTTCTGTAAGGGAAGCTGAGGGAGGGGATTTGTTATTTATTCTTTGAGTTATATTCAGATACTCAGACTTTAAAAGGGTTTGCTTTGGTTTGGATATCGTTTGACTGTGTTCCCCTATTATGGTTTAGATGTGGTGTTCCCCAAAAGCTCACATGTGAGACAATGCAAGAAGGTTCAGAGGAGAAACGATTGGGTTGTGACAGTCTTAACCCAATCAGTGAATTAATCCTCTGATAGGAATTAACTGAGTGGTAACTGAAGTGATGGGGTGTGGCTGAGGAGGTGGGAACTAGGGCATGGCTTGCGGGTATATATTTGTTTCAGGCCAGTGAAGTCTCTCTCTCTGCTTCCTGATCCCCATGTGAGTTGTGTCCCTCTGCCACACTCTTCCGCCATGATGTTCTGCTTCACCTCAAGCCCTGAGATATGGAGCCAGGCTTCTGTGGACTATGACCTCTGAAACCATAAACCCTTAAATAAACCTTTCCTCCTCTACAGTTTTTCTGGCAGGTCTTTAGTCACAGCAGCAAAAACACCCCCAAAGGCTCATGGTGCTGGGAGCTTTGTTTTCAGTGTGGCAATGTTAAGAGGTGGTAGAACCTTTGGTAGGTAGGACCTAGTACATAGTAATTAGGTCTGGGGGCATCAAGCTTGGAAGACATTAGTGTAATTCCACTGATACCCTGGTTAATTTCCCTGAAAGTGGATTTTTATCAACTGAGGGTACCTGTGCACTTGGCTCCTTATATACACATTTGTTTTCCTTCCTGACTTTCTGCCATATTATAATGCAGACAAGGGTGCCTTTCCTAGAGGTGGAACAGCTAAGGTTACCTGGTCTTAGACATTCAACCTCCAAAACTATGAGCTAAACAAACCTCTTTTCTTTATAAAGTACCCAAACTAAGTTATTTTATTATAGGAACAGACTATTACAGGGTTTTGGATTTTGTCTTCAACAGGCCCTGCCTAGGTACACCATGCACATGTCTGAGCTCCACACAAAGCCTCAAGACTCAGGTATTCTAGCTGCCACTAAGATTTGACAGCCTTGAGCCTGATCTGTAGCTATTCATCAGAGAGAAAAGGTGCATTGAATGTGTTGTCCCTTAGCCATATAGTTTAGATCCTGGAGAGAAGCAGGTTCCTGAAGGCACTTCCATTAACCACTTAATACACTTAGGAGCTGGTAACACTGGAAGTGTGGTGTTGTCAGCGAAAAAGTATGTCTCAAGTAGGGTGAAACATATTTGTTTCCCTACTCTTCCTGTCCATTCAGAGCAGACACTTGTTGTCATGGTAACAGAAACAAGAGCAAGTAAGAGTTTTTGAGTGCCCTAAATGCTTTTGTACAAGGAGAAGAGTGAGGCTGGGCTGAGATGTGGACTTAAAATGAAATATCGTTTTCATCTCTCTTTCTCTACAGAGGGCAGATGTCATGATTGCACCTGAATCTATTTTCCAAAAGTAAGCATATCCAGTCACTGCATTTGAAGATTAAAGGAAAGAGAAGGGGAGATGGGGAGAAAAGGGGCTTTCCTCTTTCCTCCTTGCTCCTTCCCAAAGTGTTTCATTTGGTGATTTGCCTCTGGGAACATTTCCCCTGTCTCTTTTGGATCAGGGACTCTAACCAACACACATATCAGTTTTGAAAAAGTTTATAACTTTACTCCCCTGGTCTCTATATTTTAAAAATACATAGGTGAGGCTCTACTTTTCTGAAACATAGATCTGATTTAACTAAAGAGACAAACAAAGAGAGTTGGATCTGATTTTGAGTTTAATGAAGAGTGAACTTGACTGACTTATTCTGTCTGACCCCAACTGAGCTGTCTATCTTGGGAGGTCCTCTCTCCGTCAAGGTGGGCCTCCTTTGCCCCAGCCTCAGCGCCGAGGCTCACATCTGTATGTCCTCTCAGTTCTGTCCTTTTCTATCCCTTCCTTCTCAAGGTGTGCTTGACACACCACATGTTCATTCATGCAGCATGCTCCTGGTTCTGTGAACACCATGTCACCAACCTCACAGCTGGGCTTACCAACTCTCCCTTTACAACCTCCATGACTCAGTCCATGTCCCTCAGCCCATTGAGGTATAGACTCCCTAATTTCAAGTTATTTTCTCATTTCCTCTGTGTGTTTGTTGGAATGCATCCATCATCCCCTCCCCAAAGTCATGTTTATGGCCAGTAGAATAAGCACTTGCCTGTAGAATCCTGAGGCTGGACAAAGGTAAGGATGATGGGTCTAAGGAAGAGAGGAGATGGAGACTGGGAGAGGACACTTCTGCCAAGAAGAGAGGGACAGAGAGCAGGTGCTGTGTCTGCTGAGCCAGCTGGCACCATATGCTGCCCCTTCTTTCCTCCTTCTCCTCTTTCCTCTCCCTCCTCTTCCTCCTTCTCCTATCCTCTTTCCTCCTCCTCCTCCTCCTCCTCTTCTTCTTCTTCTCCTCCTCCTCCTCCTCCTCCTCCTTTTCCTTCTATCCTCTTTCTTCTCCTCCTCCTCCTTCTACAGGAGGAAAAGTTTATTTTGGAGCTCAAAGTTTCAGAGAGCTCAGTCCACAGACTCCATTCTGTGGGGCTCTAGGTGGAACATCGTGGTGGAAGCATGTGGCAGAGGAAAGCAGCTGCAAACATGGCACTTGGGGGGGGGGGGGGGAGGGGGAGAGAGAGAGAGAGAGAGAGAGAGAGAGATTTTCTTTTCTTCCTCTTTCTCCTCCTCCTCTTCCTCCTCCTCCTCTTTTTGGTACCAGGAATTGAATCCAGGGGTGCTTTACCATGGAGACAAATCTCCAGTCCTTTTTGTATTTTATTTTGAGACAGGGTCTCACAAAGTTGCTTAGGGTCTTGCAAAGTTACTGAGTCTGGCTTTGAGCTTGTGATCCTCCTGCCTCAGCTTCCCAAGCTGCTGGGATTACAGGTGTGCACCACTGTGCTTGGCTTGATGCTGCCCTTTCCAACTATGGACACTTGGACAATTTATTGAACTTCTTTAAGCCTCAGTTCCTACATCTGTAAAATGAAATAATAGAACATACCCTAGAGTTGTTTTGAGTATTGTATGAAATAAGTGCAGATTACTTGGCACTATACCTGACTCATGTTGAATGCACAGTAAACCTTTATTATTATTTGTTCATATTACTATCACCATAGATTTAACTTTGTTGATGTGTGTAGGCTGAAAAACCTGTTCATCTGGACCAAGCTCACACTCTGTTGGTAAGAGTCTGAGAACATAGAGAAATTTCAAAGGCTTAAATGGGCAGATTCTCACTTGTGATACTTACTAAGTATACTCAGTATATTTGGATATTCAAAGTGCAAGAAAAGAATTTGAGAAAGCACACTTTGAATAAAAAATCCAGGGGCAAAAGTATAAATAGAAGTTCACAGACCAAGGGTGTAAATCAAGCTATCAGACTGTAACTTTATTAAAACTACCCATCGTGACCCATACATCTTCAAGGCAACTTGAAGGCAGCTTTGAATGCAGACTCTTTGGATGGTTTGGTGGTTTGTGCTGATGCATGGTGGCCTGGGGAGAGCAAGCTTCTATCGTTGACCTGAGGCCAGCCCCACCTCTCCCCAGTCCTGATTCTGTCCTTCATGGAGTTGTGTCTGGCATCCTTCTCTACTTTGCATACTGTCCCAGGTCCAGGAGGAGAGCCATCTAATTCTGTGCTCTGGAGGAGGACCCTGGGTAGCAGTGTTCTAGGGAGCTTGGGGTTGTTTGCCCTGTGGTCTTTGAGGTACTAGGAACATGGCTAGGAGAGGGGTCTGGGCTTTAGGTGCACACAGTCTCTTCCTTCTCCCCATGGGAAGTGTTGCAAATGAAGAAGCACCAGAGGGGGAATCCAAGGCCAAGGCTACTCTTGTTGGGCCTAAAGGAGGTACTTCTGTGAAAAGAGGAATTTGGAAGCTTTAACCTTTAAAAACCCTGCCCAAACTTAATGAAGGGCTGATTAAAACATATTAATAGTCTGTATTCAACAAATAAGTCTAGCAATGCATTACTATAATTATATTCTGGTAGCAGAATCACTTTTGTAGTATCAGTATCTCAGTGCTTGCTTACAGTTTAATAAGGCACATTTAGAATCAATACCATATGTTGCTGAATTAATTAAAAGCACCATTTGTATTTTTGCAGCCTAAAATATGAATCACAGATTTCAACAGTTCTTTCATTCATGGGGCAAGTGTTTATTAAGTGTCTACTCAATAGGAACCTGCCAGGCACTGAGTTAGGCATTCTAGCTACTACTACTAATAAAGGGAGAATGACCTGGTCTGCATTTTATAGACAGTTGACACAAAAGGATATTGGAGATTCAGACTCAGAGCGGGAAAAGACTAGGAGTTTTCTAGAGACAATGAATCTGGCATGAAATATTTATTAATTCTTAAAAATGCTCTTTTTCCCCTAACACTATAATTTGATTTCCACTTGCTTAAAAAGTTACGGAATTTAGAAACATCTTAGAAATGGCTCTTCTCTGTGAATCCCGAATTCTTCTCACTTATCGATGTCTCTGTGGGATTATTCTAAACATGTACAGCTGGGATGACTCACCTATTTGTTATATGACCATGCTGGGATGCTGAGGTACAATGAGGGGAATATAATGGTAGCCTTATATTCGTCAGCTTTCCATTGCTAGATCAAAATACCCAAGGCCAGGTAATTTATAAAGAAAAGAGATTGATTTGATTTAGCTCATAGTTTCAGAGACCCAAAGCCCATGTTCCAACAGCCTCATTTGTTTGGTCTCTGGTGGGGGCCTCATTGTGGATGGCATCACAATGGCAGGAACACGCAGAAGAGATCACATGGTGAGACAGGGAGACAGAGAGTGGAAAGGGGATGGTTTTGCTTTTTTATAACAATCCACTTTCCTGGGAACCAACTCACTAATCCTTTCTGAGGGTAGCATCCCAATGGCCCAATTATCTTGAACTAAGCTCCACCTCTTAGGAGTTCTGCTTTGTAGCATTGCCACCCTGGCACAAATTTCCAACATGAGCTACCAGGGACCATATCCAAATCATAGCAGCCTATCCTGGGGTGAAGAAACTGGGGTAGCCATTGTCTTTAGAAAGAGATAACAATGTCTCTCTTTTACCCATGGTACTGGTATTTTAAAATTTCCTCAGGCACACAGGCTGCACTCCATATTTCATCTATTAGGAATGTATGTGGATAATTAAGTTCTACATTAAAAATATGACTACCCTGGAAAATGGATCTTAGAAAGAATGCTTTCAATCCTCTCACTTGGCGGGAGTCAGCCACACTGAAAGATGGAATTTTGGTTGTAGGAGGAGGAATTTGGTGAGAGGAGAGTAGACCTGGTAAGGTCCTGGGTGCAGTCCTGGAAGGACCAGGATGACCAGAGAGAGGGGGAGGAATATTTTAGGGAGGAGTTCCCTAAAGTTTTTCAATTTTACCATTTTGCTCAAACCAAATGATCTAAAGGGGTGTAGTCATTCAATATCTTTTTTTTCCAAATAGAGAAAGTATGTGAATAAAATAGAATGTTATACATTGTCTGAAAGCAATTGGACAACTCTGTGCGTGTATACATTAAAAAAAGCACAACTTTTTTTTCCCCCTGAGTGTAGGTTACAGTAGTCTCTAGACAAGGTACAAAGTAAGCAAGAAAAATGAAAGTGTTCCTTTGCTGTACCCAAAAGGCCACTCGACTGACTAGGCCAGACAGGGTCTGAGATCCTGTTCTTGTTCTTGGCAGAATTTTTCTCTACCATCCTGAGTCAGAGAAAACAGATGGGCACTGGATCCATGTGGGATCTTTGTAATTAGTGTAAAGAACTAAGGACACTTAGGCTAGTCACAGTTTGTTTATTTTAGGTTTGTGCAGGGTGGAAATATCTGGGTGGTTGCTGTAACTTTATTTGGAGTCACAATTGTCCTGTGCCAGATTGTGATATTAATTTATTATTTGTCATTAGAATATAAAGACATTTGCATGTCCATGAAGCCATGATCACCTCTTACATTTTCTAGAATGGGTAAATAGATGCCTAGCTTAAGAAGGCATTTAATGGGATTTAAATGGGATTCCTCGAAGGAGCAGGCTGAGTCTGGGTCCTGCCTTTGTGTTTAAGGTGTAGTGACTAAGGTTCTCAATTATGGTGGAAGAGGGTCTTTTGGATTAATTAGAGTTATATTAACCCTTTGGAGGGAATGATTCATCGGAGATTTTATTTTCAAATGCACCTCTTCTGAGGTGCCAAGATGAATCAAGAGCCCCTTCTAACTTTCTGCTCAGGGTGAACTTCCAGAAATGGCTGCAAATGTTGGAACTTGCAGAGTGCTTCAGACTCTGGGAAAGTAATTTTTCAGCTTTCCCAAACTATTTTGTGTGTAAGAACTTAGGACTGAAGGTTATTATTAATGCTAAATTGTGATGATTAGCAGAAAGACCTAATGGAAGGAGTGTTACAGACCTCATCAGGAAGACCCAGCATCAAGGCATGGCTCTATTCATGAGCATGGGCAAGTCTCTTGTGGTCTCTGAGTTTCAGCTTTCTCATCTGTACATGTGGATAGTGATTGCTCCCTTGCAGCCTTACTATGGGAATAGGGATAAGGTATGGACACACATTGCACAGTGCCTGACATGCAGCATCCAACAAGGGTGGGCCCACTCACTACCATTCCCTCTCCAGGTGGAGGCAGCACAGAGTGAAAGGGAGAGTTTGCAAATACTTCATGAATGTGAGAACTGCATCATGGATTTGAACCACTACACATTTAAAAAAATAAAACAAGTTTTTTAATGAAGAAGTTAAGCAAATCACACATACAATTCAATGAATTGTCACCTGTTTGGTTGTGGGTAGTGATAATTTGTTTTGAAACATTGGGGTTTTAAGCTGATAGAAATCATAGTTTCTCTAATCTACTCCCATTTTTCAGAACAGAGAAGCAAAGACCCAACTTTATAAAGTTAGTTAATAGCAGAGATGTGATTAGATTCCAGGTATCCCAGTGTCTATCCCAGGGCTCCTTCTTGAACTATCTATAACAGTGGCCAACAAGGTTCAAGTGCACAGCTCATTATTTACGTTTCCATTCTCCATCAGGGTAAAAGAAAAAAAAAACAAAAAAACAAAAAAAAACCGTGCCTGAAGACTAACACAAGCGTGCATGGATATGTACAGACCCTAGACTTGGTGATCCTACTGTCCTCTTTGGATTGGATCCTCTCTTTTACATAAGAATGTCAAGAATGAATCTATTCTCAAGCTGGAAACCAACTGTATACCTCAGAGTGTCAGCACCAGGAATTGTCTCCACCCAAACCTTTCCATATTGATAAGATGTTATCCTCTTTTCTAAAACTTGCAGTAGAGTCTATAATTTCTACTACTTTTTAGTTCACGAATTGAATCAGTCACTTCATTCTGAGCAGCATTCAGTTTAAGATTAATTTACTTTTATTTAAGCCTAAGTGTTCATTGGTATTTTTTTAATCAGGCTACATATCTGTGTATTTATAATACCATGTATTTTGTGGTACATACAACTTAGTATCATTCAGGATCCCCTTAATTTGATGAATGCTCTGGAGATGTCCTCTTCTTAATGCAGATCTCCAAACATGCCACGGTGCCCACAATCCTACAATTATAGTTGTCTTGTTAGGTGTGAGCAGAACTTAAAGGACTCTGTTCAAATGCATATGTATTTCCATGCCTTTTGTTTGGTACGTGTGTGTGTCACCAGTACACTTTGCTGCTGTAACCCAGAGGGGATGGATCCTTTTGGTTGGGGTGGAAACGGAAGAGAGTATCTGGTTGGAAGCTGCCATGCGATGGAGGACAGCTTTTCCTCAGCTTTTCACAGGCTAGACTGTGTCTTATGTAACATAAAATCCTATTAAAAATCAGTTTCCTGGGCTGTGGTTGTAGCTCAGTGGTAGAGCACTTGCCCAGCATGTGAGGCACTGGGTTCCATCCTCAGCATCACATATAAATAAATTAAATAAAGGCAATTGTGTCCATCTACAGCATATTCAATCATTCTCATTCCTTAACAGAGGAAAGAAATAGGAACCCTTGTGTTTGTGGAAGGGCTGAAGGTGGGAAGAAGATACAAGTGGACCTTAACTCCTCCTCATTATTTGTGGTTTAAAATCCAGGTGCTGGAGTTTGAATTTTGGTTCTTCCATTTAATCAGGGTGACCTTGGGCAAATTATTTAATTCTGGGTGCCTCATTTTCCTTACCTATTAAATCTTTAGGATTGTTATGAGGATTGAATAAGTTTATTTATGTGAAGTACATGTAATAGTGCACTGTCATTATCATGACAATTATTCTGTCCAAATGAGATTGTATCACAAAAGAGGCACAGGAAAGAAATAATCCCTATTGGGCTCTAAATATATAATTTATTTGACTACCTACTAATGTGAAATTAGGTGTCACTTGTGCTTTTCTTTAGGCCTAGTAGGTTAGAAGTAGAGCTTCTACCAGAATAATAATTTTACTAGAGCAAAATATTAGGGAAACCCTTGGAGTTCCTTACCATGGAATTTTTGTTCATTAAGCCCTTTCTTTGTGTGTTTTCGGCAAGAGCCACTTAGTAAGTGTGTGCCCTTGGGCAAGTTATTTTACCCTTCTGAATCTCAGTTCCCTAATTTGCAAAATGAGGGGTTTACCCAAATGGCATCATGTAGATTCCAGGTGGGATGGAGGACCCACCTGAAGCAATATTTACCCTGATGTGTTATTGGAAATAAGCAAAATGATACATTCAAAGCACTTAATTTAGTTTCCAGGCAAGCAGAAGTTGCCTTCTAGGTGTTAGTTCCTCTAGTAAATTCTGAATAAATGGATGAAATTTTCCTTTTATGCATAGGTGATGGTGTTACTTAGATATGTGCTAATTGGTTTTAGCTCCTGGGATTTTGGTTGTTTGATATCTTTGGATTACTTTCAAGTATATAACTGCACACACCACTTAGTTATTAAGTATTTATTGAGCTTATCCTAATAACATAGGCTTGTTTCAGCATGTATTTTACTGATGATGTTGAATATATAAATGTGTGGATGCATTTAAATACATATGTGAATGTATGCAAACATATATTCTCAGTTTGGAGGACAGCTCCAGTATTTGCATTATTGTACCCTATTGTTTAATCCTGAAGGATAAAACCTGTTTTACAACATGTGCATTACCGCTTCATTAAGTGATTCCTTAATGCACCAATCTAGTAATTAGCTCAAATTGTGCTGGGTTCTTCAGAATGGGCTGGGAAATAAGAGGTTATTGAGATAGCAACCAAGACTGTGGAAATAGCAAGTAAAATACATACACTTGTCCTTCCATATCTGTGGGGAATTGGTTCCAGAATCCCCCTGGATACCAAAAATCTGTGGATTCTCAAGTCCTTTATATAAAATGAAATAGTATCTCATGTAACCTATGAATATCCTCCTGTGTACTTTAAATCATCTCCAGATTACTCATAATACCAAGCACAATGTAAATGCTATGTGAATAGTCATTATACTGTATTGTTTAGGGAATAATGATGAGGAAAAAGTTTGCGTATATCCAATACACATGCAACTTTTCCCCCACATATTTTCTATCTGCAGGTCATTGAATCCCTGTATCTGGAACCTACGGCCATAAAGGAGTGACTGTATACACCTACATGCACACCCACCCACAAGAGTTACCTAATAGTTTAGAAAAAAGAACTTGCAGAATACTCCATTCCAACTGGAATCTCTGTATGGTATTTGGACAAGTCTAACTATCATCCTACTTTTTTCTAAGAACTACTCTGTCATCAGTAGCCATGAGAGTGACATCCTTAGCCTTAGATGAATGGATCCCAGATGGTTCATAGTGGGACCTGTTCCTGGAGGTGGTAGGGCATGATTACAGTTCTTCATTTTCTAGGATTACCCCTATTTCTCCTAACATTTCTACAAATTCTCATTTAAAACTCTTTGGTTCTCTTTGCATATGAGCACTTAACTTTCAAATTTTATAGTTCAGACAGCTGAAGGAATCCTTTCAGGGTTATTTTGTATTCAAGAGCATATATTTTGTCTTCATTGTCTGAGGTCCTGCCTTCTAATTGGTTTAGTTTGTTGGTGATACTTTCCATTGAATTTTTAATTTGGTTTATTGTTTCCTTCATCTCTAGGATTTCTGCTTGATTCCTTTTTTTTTAAAATAATAATCTCTGTCTCTTTATTCCTGAATTTTCTCTCTGATACCATCCTTTATTTTGAAGATCAACCTAGCTATGTCCCCAGACCGAGGTGGCCGAGCCCCAAGATGGCAGTGGTGGCAGTGGCAAACCTGCAGGCCCTGGCCAGTGTCCCAAGATGGTGGTAGCTGTGTGAAACCAAACCTGTGGGTACTCTGACAATGGATTTCCAGGCAACCATGGGCAGCAGGTGATCCACTCGTGGTTTGCAGGCTAATGGTGGATGATCAGTGGATGAACATCAGGTGGTGGGTGATGGGTAGGTGAAAGGAGGGCAAAAGGCAGGCAAGAGGCGGGTAAACAGGCAAAAGGTGGATGACAGGCAGCAGTCAGAGAATGATCTGCATTCAAACAGCAGGGGATTGGTGGACAGCAACAGCTGCCTGGCAGAGAAACTGTATTTCCTCTGCTTGAATCCTGAGTCACAGAGCGACAAGGAATGCAGCCTTCCTCTAGTCCACCATCTTGGATCTCCCCCTTCTATTTCCCAAGACTCTTGTAGTCATAAGATATAGAGTAAATCTTTTCAATTAATTAGTTTTCCTACAACTTGGGCATCAAGGTAGAGTGAAGTCATGTCTCATTTTGTATTCAAAAGCAACGCTTTACTAACAAATGGTCGCCAAGAGAGCACTGATATCCTCTGTCAAATGGGCTTCTTCATTCCCAGAAGTACATTTGTTATTCACCAGGAAAACCTGGTGTAGCTCCAGAAGCTGCTCTGAATTCTTTAAATAATAGCTGAAGTTCAGTTTGTAGTCCCTTTCAATTTTCCTCCAAAAGTGCAATTGATAAGAGCAATTTCCGGGCTGGGGAGATAGCTCAGCTGGTAGAGTGCTTGCCTTGCAAGCCCAAGGTCCTGAGTTTGATCCCCAATACTGCAAAAGAAAGAAAAAAAAAGATAAGAGCAATTTCTAATATAGTACTATGGCTTTTGAATCAGGTGACTACCCTGCCTACTTGATTTTTATTCTTGGGCAAGTTTATTTCTCTGGCTATTGCATGTCTCTAAAATGAGAGTAATAATGATAATTTTCAATGGATTATTGAAGAATTAAATGAGATATGCATAAATGATTTAATGGACATCCAGTAATTGATAACTATTATTACTAGTTCCATTGTATAATGGGTTGTCAGAGTTGGAAGTTTGATAATGTTTTCTGTTTTGTTGAAAGAATCACTTCAGAGGTAATTTTGTTGAAGTTAGATTTTTTTTGAAGCAGTTCTAAAAGATTTTACTTATTCTCTATTTCCTGTCAAATGCAGATATGCCCACTCTGTTCCTGCCCTATTATGAATATGAAAATCTTTAATCATCTGACTTGTTTAGGGTCATTGGGGTGAGCTTGGCTTTCCTGATCTCTGGGGGATGAGAACAGAGGGTGCCTACTTCCCTAGTCAAGTGTGGCAGGCAGAAAAATTGCCCCAGCAAAGATATATTCAAGAAGCGAGATCTTGACAGGAGTTTTCCTCTGAAGGATAATAGACATATGGTTAAGACAATAACATATTTTTCTGATATCAAAGTCATCTTTCTCTAGAGGAACAGACATCGTTGGTTCATAAAATTAATCCTGGGGTTCCTTTTGTTCTAATATCTATCTTTGGGGCTCCTTTCTAAAGAATACTAAGAATTCATGTTCCAGATTGTCAGGCAGAATTTCCAGTACCAGGAGAGGACTGCTTCTCATTCCTTCAGTAGAAAAAGGACTGATTTCCCTAAAGATTCCTGGATAAGCCACAGCTGCCCTGGTGATTGTCTGAATTTGCTTATTGTCTTCAATACTTCAAGTAAGTGAATGCAAATCATTATTCACTCCCCAGTAATCAAACTGATGATTTTTCCTTCATTTTTTTGTGTGAAAAACTTCAGATGATTTTTCTTAGTTCTGTCTTATGATATGTTTTAAGAAGGAAAGAAAGTAACAATGAACAGTTTGTCGGTCACAGACTAATGAACCTCAGGGAATTGATAGAAAGCCTGTTCATAAGGATGTTAGTGGTAGGGGTCACCATGATAGCACTGGCCCTACTAATTTGGGGGCACTGTTATTGCTTGGATCTGGAATGTCCCCCAAGTCTCATATGTTCATAGATGTGACTTTTGGGAAGTGATTGAGCCGTGAGGGCTCTGACATCATTGGTGGATTAATCCATTGATGGATGGACTGCTGGCAGGTGGGACCTAGTTGGGTGTTTCCTGGAAGGGTTTGCCTTCTCCCCGGCTCCTTGCTCTCCCTCTCTCTGCTTCCCAGATGCCATGAGCTGAGCAGCTTTCCTCCATCCCACCCTTCCACAATGATGTTCTGCCTCTCCTCAGGAACAAGGCAAAGGAGCCAGCCCATCATGGATGGAATTCCCTGAATCTGCAAGCCAAAATAAATCTTTCCTCCTCTAGGTTGTTTTCTTCAGGTATTGCGGTCACAGTGACACAAAGCTGAGTAACACAAGCACAAAGTCTTCCAGTCAAACTATACATAGGCTGCCGGGGACACCTGGGCCTTTACCCTTGGGTTTTGGGGGAGGAATCAGTAGTTCCCCCTCCACCACCCCTCAGGTGGAGTTGATTAGTGGACTTGTCTCTAAGAGATAGTTTCTCTTTTGGGTGATCCCCAAACCCCCAGGTTTAAGGATTCACTAGAGGGATGTCTAGGACTCAGTACAGTTGTACTTACAGTGATCATTTATTACAGTGAAAGAATATATGTCAGAGTCAGTAAAGGGAAAATATGCAAGGGTGAAGTCCTGGGTAACCAGGCACACGCTTCCAATAGCCATCTCCTGGAGTAGTCCCAGAGGATGCACCTTAACATCTCTAACAGATAGCAACAACACAGGTGAGAGGATTTAATTGGGGGCTGGTCATGTAGGTAGCCTCTGTTCGACACACCAAAACG
The DNA here is from genome assembly GCF_902686455.1 of Sciurus vulgaris. Lineage (NCBI taxonomy): Eukaryota > Metazoa > Chordata > Mammalia > Rodentia > Sciuridae > Sciurus > Sciurus vulgaris. Next base: position 46,782,833 of record NC_136474.1, on the reverse strand, counting down.
CCAGACTCCAGAAGGAGAGCATAAATCATGCTGTCTGTACAAAAAATTCAGGAATAAGGAACCACTCTGATCAGTGCTGGGGAGGGCTGGAAACTTCTTGAAATCCAAGTTCCTAGACACCAACCAAGGACCACCTTTATAAGCAGGCCATCCAAACGTTGGCAGTTAGGCCTGCAATGTTAACTCTTTTTGGTGCAGTATTCTGCCACTTCCAGACAACTGTTTTCTACAGTGTGGTAGTAGTTCTTTTGCTTTGTTCCCTGGACAGAATTCATGAATGCTGTCAGGACCATGCGCTTTGGAAGACTGACTTCTTTCTTAACAATTTCTCCTACCAGTCTCCTTGGGGGCCTCTCAGTTCAGACAGGTGGGCTTTCCATTTGCATTGATCTTGAGTTCTGTCTAGAGTGTTCCATAAACACGCCTGTGGCTCTAGTCTCATTAACTCAGTGGTGAAGGTGAGTCTCCTGTGAATTATCATCAGGATACTGTATGATAAGAGTATGGAGAGCACTTGCTAGTGACGAGTTTAAAGGTAGTACTCTTTAATGTTATAAAGAGCCCAAAGTCCTACATTTTAGACCAGTGCTACCTAATAGAGCTTATAGGCAACAATGGAAGTGTTCATACTCTGCGTGGTCCAATATGGTAGCCTCTAGCCAATGTGGCTATTGACCATTACATTTGGCTAGTTTGACCAAGGAACTGAATTTTCAACTTCATAAATTTAATTAATTTAAAGTTAATTTTAAATAGCTACCTATGGCTGGCTAGTGGCTGCTCTATTGGACAATAAAGATCTAGATTGTCAATTTGGTGCTCTGATCATCTGTTGATAAGAAGGATAACTTGATCATTGATATGATGGTAACAACTGAGGTGTTTCTCCACAAAATTTCCTGTATTTCCTCAAGTCCTGCCTTGTCCCACTGGGCTCTGACTACTTCTTTCCCTTGGTCCAGTCCTCCATTTTGCAGGCTCTACATTCAATGTAAGGATTTGTCCTAAGTCTTCTCATGGCCTGAGTATAGGCTTTTGAGCATTAAGAGAGACAGAAGGTTTTTAAATAATATATTATACTTTAATATTACAGATCAGATGGCGGCATTTGGAATTTTTGATTATAGGCTATCAGGTAAAACAAATTTCTTGTTATAAAGAAATTTTCAGAATCACAATTTTTTTATATTTTAACTTTTGTATTTGTTCTCGTATAGTAGTCACACTACATAAATACATATGTTATTACAAATGTAAGCTTCCCTGGGAAGCAGGCTCTGAGATGGATTTGTGTATGAGTGGTTTACTGGGCAGTGCTCTTGGGAACTGTACTTGCAAGGAATTGAGCAAAACAGGAATGGGCCAAAGTGACAAAGTAGCTGTAGATCCATTTGTGTGCTGAGGCTGGGGGGCCTTGGCACAGCTGTCCTGCATTGAGACCAGAGGGCCCAGCCCATGCATTTTCACATCAACCAGTCACTGTACCTTGGTTGCCCTGGGGAGACGGTGAATTTGGAGATTATTGTCACTAAGGGCAAGGGCAATTCCTGCAGAGGGACAAAGCTGTGAGTTCTCAGTAGACCATACTCCCAGCAGCTGGGGAAAGAGTACCTTGGCTGTATCACAGCATTAGCTGCAAGAAGATTTAGTTTTCAGGTGGAAACCTACCTTCTTTCCTTATACTTCAGTGTGTTTGCAGAAGGCACAGCAATGCAGTGGTGAGACACAGGGCTTTGGAGTTGGTTCAAGTCTCGTGCTCTGTGGCCTTGGGCGGGTCACTTGTTTTCAATTTCATCAACTAGAAATTGAGGCTAATGTTGTTTATTTGTAAGGATTACTGTGGAAATGTAGTAGCAGGAAGTGTGAAGAGCACTTAGCACAAGGCCTGATGTTTGGGAAGCACTCAGTAAATAGGTGCATTTTGGGCTGGGGAGATAGCTCAGTCAGTAGAGTGCTTGCCTTGTAATCACAAGGCCCTGGGTTCGATCCCCAGCACCCCCCCCCCCCAAAAAAAAAGTTGCATTTTTATGGTTCTGGGAGTTTTAGCAGGCATAGCCCCTATAGGTATAAGCATTACCCACTTGGGGCACAAGTCTAGTTGGTAGCTCTTGGCAACAGAGGATGAAAATGAACTGTGCTTCTCTACTCACTCTGGAGTCATTTATAAACCTGCCCTTTCACTTCTAGCCTTCCTATTTCCTTGGGCCAAAATACTCAGAATGGGGATAAGTTAAATGGGAAAATCTAGCAGTAAGAACAAGGGTTGGCTGCTGCTAATCCTGGATTCAGAGAGCAGAGAAGCTACTCAGGGATCCCTTGATTCCAGGAAATTACAAGAGGGTTGCTCATTTATGTTTAGGTTAATGATGTAACCCTTAGAGAGATGTTTCGGAAATGCTTTCTCGGCAGATACACCCCCCTCAGTTTGTAATCACATTTCTGCAATCTTGATTTGTATGCATCATAAACATCACCCTTTGCCACTTTCAAGCACTCTACAAATATTAACTAATTAATCCATTTCATAAAAGAAGAGTTTTCGGCTCAGTTTTGGCAGCCTGACTCTCGAGTCTCAATGATGCATCACAGAGCCAAGGGATGTACTTTATTAACTTCATTAATGCATCTTTTTCAAGTTGGATTTCCAGATGAAGGAAGAAATAGCTGTCAAACCCAGCCTGCTTCAGCAGACCACAGGTGGGAGCTTCTTGCCCTTGCTTTTGCAATATTTTTAAGCCTCTTATCTGTTAACTCCACGAGATGGCATGGTGGTAGAAAGTAGGGTGTCTTAGACTTGACTTTATATACCACTAACTTTCTTTTCCCCTTCCAGCCCTGGGGATTGCTCCAGGACATTCAATCACTGAGCTACAGTTTTGGGCCTTTGAAAATTTTATTTTAAGAGACAGGGTCTCATTAAGTTGCCCAGGATGACCTCAAATTTGTGATCCTCCTGCCTCAGCCTCTGCAGTAGCTGGGATTACAGGTATGCACCACCATGCTTGGCCACCAGTAGATTTTTTTAAAAAAATTGTTTAACCTTTTTTTGTTATTGTGGTAAAATATGGATAAGAGTACCGTGATCATTTTAACCACTTAACTATACAATTTGGTGGCATCTAGTACATTTACACTGTCACTCAACACTCTCCACTACTCGCCTCCAGAACTATTTCCTGCACCAGTAGATTTTAAAAAGAAAAATTAGCTTTCTAAAAGAGACACATAAAAGCTTCAACTTTCTTTTGCCACTATTATTTTATAAAAAGGAAGGGAATTTTAACAGAACTACATAAGGAAGATAATCTTAGAATAAGACTCCTTTTGAAATTGAGTGCAGGCAGGTCCATGGAAACCTACATTGTCAGTTTTTTTAACCTTGTGCCTCCAGCATGTGCAAGCCTCATCACGGATGGGGCCTCATCCATGGGCTAAGATCAGACCACCAAGGGAGGCCCACGTCCTGGCGGTCCTCATATCATGTAACTCTGGAAGGGCAGGGGCCAGAGCTATTTTATTCATCACTATCCCTTATGCTTAATACAATACTTGACACATAGGAAGCTCTCAATAAATAACTCGTTGAATAACAAATAATAAATATTTGTCAAATATATAAATATGAATATATAAATATTCATATAAATCTTTGTTGAATGTACACTTTATTCTGGCTGTGACAACTTTGCTAGGACTCTACAAAGTTAAGATCTGTGCAATCCATTCTGTGCAACAGGGAATCATATTACATGCTTCTAAGTTCCTTTTGTTCAAACAAACAAAACTTGTTCATTAGATTGGAAAGTAATTGTAGAGTATTTTCCTTTCCTTCTTTTCAGGATAATTCAACTTCTGGGGCCTCGATGACTTTTTCAGAGTTTTGTTGCAATGTTTGTCTCCTGGACCAAAGGTGCTAATTCTTTATGGTTTAACCCTGCCTGTCAGGAGCCCCAGCTGAGGAAGGGCACCCTGGAGACTGAGCTATTATTTTAAAAACTAAGTGTTTGGGGCTGTAGGAAGCTTGCTGTAATTTTTATTTTGATGCCTAGAAGTCAACATTAAATAACTGTTCTTTTTTTTTCTCTTTCAAAAGAGCATTTTTTTAAAAAAAGACCTATTTTGTTACACACTTTGTTATTATTATTATTATTGTTCTGAAGTGTCCCACAGTCACTATGTGTAATTGAGTTTAAAGGTCTGATAAATCTTTGATGAATAATACAACAGCCTCCTAGCTTATACACATTTCAAAGCCAGTTAAATCCCAGGAGTTGGCAACAAGCAAAGGGGTGAATACACATTATGTGTCTCTTTCCACATTCCTACTCAATCCACTTTCTTTGGGGAAAAGCTTCTTTTTGTCATGATTAACCAGAGGTGAGGAATGAAGAAGAGATGGATTGTCATCAAGAATAGAGGCTTTGTATGAATTTTTCTCATCTGTCTGAACATCTGATAGGAGCAGGGCTTTAAGACTGACCTCAGATTGAGTTGAATACACATTCTGATTTGAACAACGTTCAAACAACATTGAACAACGTTGAATTATGCAAACATTTCCCTGAGTTATGGCAAATGGTTAGTGAAAAAGAACTCTTAAGACAACATTAATATGGAATGTCTGCTTCCTAAAACAATGACTGTGGTCTGCATCCTGTGTGTTTCTTTGGGAATTTAGAGAGTTAATTTTTCAATTAGGAAATTTCAGATGAATTAAAGGATTTTTTTTCATTAAAATTTCATGGTATTGTTTCTAGCTCAGACATGGCTAGAACATAATGACACTATTGGCCTTAGAAAAGTTGCTCAATATTATGTTATCTTTAGTACATTGTTTCAAGTGTAAGTGGCATTTACTGAGACATTGACAAACAATATTTAAAAAAAAAAAATTGATCTTTCACTTTTGGTGCTATTTCTTTAAAATGGAGTGAGTCTTCTGGTGTGGCTGAGGATGCCCAGCCTATCCTGGATCACCCTGCTCCCATGAGTATTTTCTTTCTTTCTTTCTTTCTTTCTTTCTTTCTTTCTTTCTTTCTTTCTTTCTTTCTTTCTTTCTTTCTTTCTTTCTTTCTTTCTTTCTTTCTTTCCTTCCTTCCTTCCTTCCTTCCTTTCTTCCTTCTTTCTTTCTCTCTTTCTTTCTCTCTCTCTCTCTCTTTCTTTCTCTCTTTCTCTCTTTCTCTCTCTTTCTCTCTTTCTCTCTCTTTCTCTCTCTCTCTCTCTCTCTTTCTTTCTTTCTTTCTTTCTTTCTTTCTCTCTATTGTGGATCAAACTCAGGGGCACTCAACCACTGAGTCACATCCCCACCCCTCTTTTGTATTTTATTTAGAGACAGGGTCTCCCTGAGTTGCTTAGCACTTCACTTTTGCAGAGGCTGGCTTTGAACTTGCGATCCTCCTGCCTCAGCCTCCGGAGCTGCTGGGATTACAGGTGTGCCCCACCTTGCCTGGAATCTGCTTTATTTTATTTTATTGCATATTCCCAAGCAGTTTTTCCATGTTCAACTTTCTTCAGACTGAAATCTTATTGATATATGTAGAAGAATTTCTTGACACTGATTTAGTCATCCCATTAGATCAGTACTTTCCAAAATAACTTCACCTTGATCCATAGTAAGAATTACATTTTTACATTATGATCCAGTATATAGATACATTTGCTATGGTTTGGATAGTGTCCCTCAGAGGTCAATATAGTGAAGGTATGGTCCCCAGGATGTTGCTATTGGGAGGTGGTGTAGTCTCTAGGAGCTGGGGCCTAGTGAGAAGTCTTTGGTCATTGAGAGTGTGCCCTTGAGGGGAATTGGGAGACCCTGGTCCCCTCTTCACATTGCTTCTTAGATTATGATGAAGTGAACAGGTTTGGTCTGAAATGCTTGCCCATAGGCCCAAAGCAGCAATGGGTCTAACTGATCATGGATGGAACCTTCAAAACTGTGAGCCAAAATAACCTTTTATTTTAATAGGTTAATTACCTCAGGTATTTTGTTATAATAACAGAAAGCTTACTTTCTCTCTCTCTCTCTCTCTCTCTCTCTCACACACACACATACACACACACACACACATACACATCCACACAAAAGTGAAACTATTTTACCCTTACTAAGTGGGATATATTCTGATATTGCATTCTATTTTATTCTTGTTCACTAAAAATGAACCCTCCATACCAACTAAATTTCAATTCTGAGTAATGGGTCATAGCCCACAATTTTGGAAAACAGTCCTTTAGCTGGATAATGTTGCTATTTGTTTTTAAATTTTTTTCCATATTTCTTATTGGTGCATGATAGTTGCACTTAATGATAGGATTCCTTCTTACATATTCATACATTTGTGCACAATAACACAATATAATTTGACATTTGCCATTCTTTAGACATAGTCTGTACAGTCAAGTGGTAAGGAAGAGCCAAGGTGAAATCAGTGTTAGAGGACTCTGAGGAGGTTGGTGTTCTCTCTCAAAGAGGTTTAGTCTAGAAATCTGGCTTGTATTACAGCACTGAGAACTCCACTTAGAACCAGGTCCCCAGCAGAGGAAAATCCAGCATGGCACAAAGTCCACCCAGCCAGTGAATAAAAGACTTAAAAGCTTGACCTGCTTGGGGCAAGGATTCTTTAGGGTTCTTTAAAAGTATTCAAGGACAAAAATAATCTTGGACTTTTAACAGCTCCTTCAGCAGTCACTCCCTCTCCCCCTCCAGCAGCTTGTGGAGGAGAACTCAAGTGGCTCATGAAATTTGCTGGGGCAGATTCTGCTGTTGAGAAGCACAGCAGTTATTGGCTTTCTCGTCTTCATGGTGTCACGGGCCAGCTGCTCCTAGCACAGATGACAAAAGGGAGGAATCAAAGTGAAAGGGGGAAAACAGGAAAGTTATACACAGCCTGTACATTTTGACATTCTCAGGCACCAGCTTTTTGTTGCTGTTGTTCTTTACTTATTTCTTATTCCCCTGTTTGGGTGTAATGATAAGAAAGGGCAGCATCCCTGCATCCTAATAGTTAACATTTATCTAGTGCCTTCTATAGCGTTGGTACTTACTCGTTGCCTTATATGGATTGTCTCATGAGTCCTTGTAAAAACCCAATAAGGTAGAGATTATTTTTCCATTTTGCCCATGAGAATGTCAAGGTTTAGGAAGGCCAACTAACTCTGCAGAGATGGTATAGGTAGTACGTGGTGGACATGGGATGGAAAAAAGCAATCTGAATCCAAAGGTATTACTAAGTATGGACCAAACTTTGGTCTGATGATTCTGCTTGTCTTCCTTGGCCCCTGGGGTATTAGTTTCACAGGAACGGTGCAGAGGTTAGTGTTGGAGGTGTCTGTACTGACAGATGTGCTCTTGGTCTTTCAATATGTATGTATCATCTTTCCTATTTATGGTGTGTGGGTGTCTACTGTTCTGCTGGTGAAACTTCTACTTTCTGGTTCTTCAGATTCTCATTGTCCTAGGAATAGTTGAACATTTTTGGATGCTTATACTCAGGTGATTGGAACTTAGTATTTTAATGGACTATCCAGGTGACTGAGGAGAACAAACGTGGCCTCCAGGTTGGGCAGGTCTTGGAGGAGCATGACTGGCCGCGCATGATGGAAGACAATATGGATGATGTGGCAAAACATGAGGACAGGAGCCCTGGGTGACAGACAAAGAAGATACATTGGAAACCATGAAGACAGTGAGTGGCTTCTTGGTGGGCTAAGAAGCCAGAGTCAAGGAGACCAGTCCTGGGCTGAGATTCTGGGACTAGACTTCAGTTCCCAAGAGGCCTTGCGAAGTAAGGGGAGTGTGGAGGATAGAAGACCTGAGAATTACCCAAGTGAAGGAATCAGCCTGAGAGTACAGATGAGGGCTAGGTAGTTCTAGGTGTGGAAAGGAGAACTTCAGGGAAAATAGGCTGGGTTGTTATTGTGTTAGGAACAGGGACACAATGACTTTGTCCAAAGAAGCACATCTGCTGGCCCAAATCCACAGGACACAAGATAAATGTCAAAAGTGAAAATGTTACCAAAGAAAAAAATCCAATAGTTTCTGTTTTGATTTTCTTTAAAAAGACATATTAATGTCCTGGAGGACATATTAATGTCCAGAGGCTGGAAAATAATTTGTGTATGTGTGTGTGTGTGTGTGTGTGTGTGTGTGTGTGTGTGTGTGTGCACGTATGTGTGCTGGCCTACGTAAGGAAACTGGAAAACGATTAGAAAGATTTTCCTTAAATGACAGTCTCCAAATCTTTTCAAAGTGAGAATAACAACAGTAAGTATAATTTAATAATCACTAACTGTTTAAGCATATTCAATGAATGCAGAAGATTCAATTATTTTAAGAGACTTAAAGTTATTTCAACTTATCTGGCTGTTTCGTATTTTATTTTGTGGCCTCAGGCGAATGACCATGCAAACTTCAGCAGTAGCTCTTTGAAGAGGAGGTAGATGGTTGTAATTGATGATTGGCACCAAGCTCTTGGCTGTCACAACTGAATCTCAGTACTTTTTCCTTCTGTCTGGAGGGAAATGCTCCCTTAACTTGTTATTTGGAATACTTGCAAGAATCAAATATTTCCATTGTGGAGAAGGTTTCGTTGATTACATTTTTTAACTTTTTAATTTAATTTAATTTTTTTCTTCCCAAGAAGATAGCTACACACAGAGAAAATCCTACTTTTAATTCGTAGAGGAACATTGCCATTTGGATGAGCAATTATGTTCTGAAGGCTCAATAAGTGAGTTTTATTTCCAACTTTGCTGTGACTCATTCTCTTTAAGATGCATTTTCTGCATCTGTAAAATGGAACAATTAATCTCCACCTGTGTCATGGTAGTGTTATAAAAATAAGTTACAGAATGTCTGCGGCATACTTCAAACTTCTTTTGGAGAAGTACAAAATATTACTATTGTGTGGAATAGATGAAGTTTAGTACATAAGTATGTATTTTCATAGCAATAGAACATGAAATGGAAATAAAATTGATAAACTTGGATTATAATATATACTGACATAGATTGTCTGGATAATAAAATTGTCTCCCTAAACAAAATCCCCCAAATCGAGAACAAATTAAAACTAAATATTTGTATATAGCATTTAGAAATTCTTAAATCTTTTTGGCACTAACTAAAATCCTGACGCAATATTTTCCAAACTGCATTCATAATTTGTTGTTTTTATTGTTTATTATGACACATTTTATGGAAAATTAAAGGGTACCCAGCATAATACGTTGATGCTCAAATAAGTTTAAGAAATGCTAATCAAAATGCAGTCTGTACAAATAAAAAAACAGATAAATTAAATAAATGCTAGGTTGAACAAATAAAATTGAATAGCTCTCTTTCTGTGCCTTGTGCTTCTCCATGAGAGGAAAATGGTTGGTAGAATTTCCAAACATTGACTAGGGAACACCATTTAGAAAAAGTTCTGGCCCCTTCAGGGTCAGAAACAAATTTTAATAAGCTTATGTTTAAAACAACCACGTAGTTTTTGGTTTCATAAGTATCCTTGGTAATTAGTTATCCTGAGATTAAATTAATTTGCTACTTTTGTACTCTTTGTTAAGAGAATTTAAAAGTCATACTTTAATTCCTGGAGGGGTGATTTAATGACCTGCCTGTTATTTGCATACATAAGTAACTGACCATATAATACATGATCCTACTCTTATGTGCATAGATTTCTATTTATACACACATGCAAGTATGAACAGAGTACAATCCTCCTTTTGAATTATCTTCTGACTCTTTTTTCTATGTCCAATTTATCCTTCTTTCTCTATGTGTTTATAAATTACACAGAAATGGGAATAGATAATTTTAAGAGAAGTGTTAAATATATACATACATATATATATATATATATTCATATTATATTACCAATCACAATTTAACTCTTATTTGGTCCCAGGTGGTTGATGCCAAATCCTTTTGTTTAGAGGCTAATGGTGGAATCTGCCTGAAAGTTCTCTGTCAGAGAGCGTGTGAGAGACTTCAACCCAAAATTATTACTACTCTTAAAGTTAACTGCTATTTTACTTAGGATTCTTATTTTGCGCTTTAGGGTCACAGATAAAATAACTCCATTCAGCTTGCTCTTGCCAAATGTCAGCTACAGAGTCATCTTCCCCACCACCAGCCAGAGTAGTAGTTTTACTGTAACACACAGAACTTTTTGTAATTGACTCAAAGTCTTCATCCATGTCGGCGTGTCTGCCATCTTTTTGTCATTGATCTTTGACAGAAATTCTGCATAGTCTATCTCTTGCTGCTCGTGGGAAAGAATGTAGGCAGAGCCAACATCAATTTCATCAGGGTGAAGTTCCTGACAGCTGCTGTCATTGTAACTGCTGCTTGCAGTTTGGTTTTTTTGGTGAAAATGACAGAATTGCACCCCCCCCCCCCGAATTCCTAAATGGCATGAAACTGCATACAGATTTTAAATAGGTTTACCTTCTCTTTGCGTATGGATGATAAGTGGGTTAACTTCTTTTTGGCCATCAGTGCTTTCTTCACGGTGGTCCAAACTGACCATTGCTGTAGCCACTGCTACATGTTTCATGCTTATAAAGGAATTCATTGGTCAAAGTGATCTCTTGGTCCTTGGGGGCAGCCAGCTCAGCTTGGCTGCTGGGCTCAACGCATCAGCCGGTTCATGGATCTACCCAGCTCCCTTCTCCTGACTGGCATTCCAGCAATGAATACTAGTCATGGGGGCCTCAAAAGCCACTCATGTTATCCAGATTTATTATCTGTGATGTGTTAAGCAATCACTTTTTGCTCCTTAAAGTTAAAAGATTAAAAAAAAATCATGATATTGGAGGTCGTTTCAAAAACAATAATAGATTTTTCAAAGTACTTTAGGGCCCTAAAATATTCTGCCCATTGGTGTTGTCCATAGTTTGTAAGAATTAGGAAAGTTCTGGTTGGAGCACTTTTTTTAATGTTCTCCTTAGAGACTTGTGGAAGTAGCAACAAAATTTAGTAGCGACCCCTGGAGGCTAGAGTTTTAACTGTCACTAGCGTAATTTTGTTACTGTTTTGGCAAAACAGTAACATTTAAAAAAACAAGCATTCTTTGCTTTCTTTGATACAGACTTCGAGTACAGCTAGCTGCTCTGTGACCCAGTCCCCAGTTATCTGCTGCTACCAGGGGTCCTGTCATTCTGTCTTTCTATTGCTTCGTTTTAGGGCACCAGGGGCCTACAAAGTGGTTCCACTGGGTGATTGTGTTGCTCTGGTCTCTTGGGTTGTTTGGGATCATTCTGAGTAGGAGGAGATAGTTCTTCTTTCAAACAAACACTGCTTCACTAATGAGAAAGTGATCAACATTTAAAATCCCTCCAGGGGAACGAACTGGCAAGAAAACAGGTTTCCCTGGAGTTTTTTTTGCCTTATCTGCCAGGAAGATCTGATGATGGAAAGCGGGGGAGACACTCAGACACTCCAAGAGGCAGGTCTGAAGTCCTTTCGGAAAAACGTTTTTTTTCCTGGTCTGTTTAGTGCACTTCTGTCTTTCCATCTCAAGGTATGAGATGAGAAAAGGTTTGCAGAAGAGTGTCTGCAGTACACCCCATACAGAGCTTTGGATAACAATGAGTTGTTATTTCTGGAAACATTTTGGACCATTTATCCAAGGGAGATAAATATTAAATGATTTCTCTCCAAACATAATACATATCTATGAAAGCCAAATGTCATATATCCCCAAAATAATATGAAGGAAAAGGCAATTAAGGTTTTAAACTTAAATGAATTTTATTACTGGTTTGGGATTTAGATCTTTTTAATGGTTGCCCTTTTCTGAAAGCATAATAGGCAAGATGTTCCAAGTCCTTACCTGACTCTGTCACTATTTGGAAATCCTTGAGTAAGTTGTTTGTGCTCTCTGTGATCTCTAAAATGGGATTTTTCCCCCTTTTTTTAGTACTGGGGGTCAATCACATGTCAAGCATTGTGCCACTGAGCTACACCCCAGCCCTGATCTGTAAAATGAGGATAAAAGTATCTGTCCTATCCTCATTCCAGAATTCCCATGTTGTTAAAACAAAAACCAAAAACAAACAAACAAAAAAATCAATGAGATCAACATGTGTACTCAGAATACAATTAATACAATTACTGTGAGGTTACATTGGTGTTATTTTTCTAATGCTTTGCATAGAGTGGAAACTGACTTGGTTTCTGTTGTCTTTAGCAACAGCAATAAGAGAATCTGTGAAAAAGGAATGCTTATGTTTTTGGAGATGAGCATTCATAACTGTGGGCCAGAGTGAATTCCTTTGCTGCTGAAAGAAGAATTTGCACCTAGCAAAATGCTAGGGGAACTATAGAAATATTTTTAAGACCCTTTGGGAACCACATTACCAGAGAGCAACACCTTGTTTGAGAAGGGCAAATGAACAGAGTTAAAATTCACCCCTGAGTAACTATTGCTGACAGGTATTTAAGATGAGTTTGCGGAGGGAATGATAGGGGGCAGATGGCCTGGGGGTGTCAGAGAGCACCGGGGAGCAGCAAGTTAACCAGAGGCCAGGAAACATACTCTGTGACAAAGGAGGCAAGAGATTAACCTAGCTCTTGGTCTCTTAAATACAAGGCTGAAAGTCACCCCCAAACCAGCTACATTTAAACAATTTTCCTTTTCACAGTACAAAGCACCTTTTGTCTAATAGAACAAGAACAGGAAAGGAGATTTTTTTTTAAAAAAGGCAACAAGTGATCAGATTTCATCATTTATACTGAATATCTAGTGATACTCCTTAAGTGAGACACAGTTTTTAGCTGTTAGCTAAGCCAGAATTCAGCTGGATTTGATGAGGAATAGGCAGTTACACAATAGCTGATTTCTTCCTCACCTGGCACCTGGATCCACACTTGCCCACATTTTACAAAATAGTTGTGTGCTCCTGGAATTCCGAGGAACTCGCATGGACCTGAGTACGTTAAGTCCATGTTCATTGCCACTATCATATTATTACATGTATTGTCTTCATTAGTGCATGTATCCCCAAGTGGAAGGATGGGGAGCTGGATTTAGAGATGCCTAGATCCAGCATATGCAACCCCACCTCTCTCATTTCTGCGAGTCTCTGCCTGGCAGCCTTATTCTCTTCTATCAGCTGCTTCTTTGCTCAACTGGGGATATGGCAGCAGGCAACTCTGTCCTTCTCCTTTGTAACTTGTAACCAAAGACATGTGTCCCACCAGCTCAAATTAAAATATCCTTGGGCAGTGAAGTTTCTTCATTAGTCTGATGTGGCTCAGGAGCCCACATTTTGAACCAATAACCATTTTTCTTTAAATGGAGTTATTGAAAAACAACATTGCTATGGTCTGGATATGAGGTTTCCTCCCAGAGTCCTGTGTTAACACAGGAATATTCAGAGGTAAGATGATTAGATTATAAGAGCTGTAACCTAATTGGTCCATCCTAGTTTGAATGGACTAAGTGGGTAGAACTATGGGGTGGGGTGTGGCTGAAGGATGTGCCTGTCACAGGGATGTGCCCTGGGGATTTTATATTTTGTCCCTGGCTCCTTCTGCTCTTTGCTTCTTGGCTGCCCTGAGCTGAGCAGCTTTCCTCCACCAGGCCCTTCCACCATGATGTTCTGCCTCACCTCAGGCCCAGAGCCATGGAGTCAGCCAACCACAGACTGGACTGAGACCTCTGAAACCATGAGCCCCAAATACACTTTTCCTCCTCCAAGTTGTTCTTGTCAGGTACGTTAGTTACAGTGATGAAAAGCTAGCATAAAGATTTTATAAACTGTGAAGACAGTCAGAAATACATGATATTGTAATTATAATCATTGTTTCCAACACTGTCTTCATGTCTTCTTTATCTGTCTCCCTTCTACTTGGTCTTCAAGGTTTGCTGCAGGTGTGCCCTTTCCAAGAGACCTCCTTTCACCCCCTCAGTTTGGGTTGCATGTTCTTTCTTCATGTTCCACAATACTTTATGCCTTCCCTTGCTCCTGCACTTATTGCACTGGAGACACCCCTGGACTCTGAGCTCTTTGAGGGAAGAAGCTGTATTTCATGTCTCTGTCTTCTAGCATACAGCGAGTACTTAATGAATATTTATTAAATAGATCATTATTCATAGATGAAGAGGCATTGAACTAAATGCATGCTGAACTGAGGCTGTCCCTTAGAAGTTATTTAAATTAGATGCCTGAACAGAGTCTGTCACTGTGTGGTCTGTCCTTGCCAATCTCATGACTGTATACTAATCGCACTGGAGCCCAATTATCTGTGGGTAATAGCAAGAATCAATTTCTGTGGAACAGTTATATGTCAGACATTATTCGAAGTACTTTATGTGTATCAACACACATGATCTTCTCACGAATGGGTTCACCGTTGTTATCCCCATTTTATAGACAAGGAAACTGAGACACAGAGAAGTTAAGTAACATGTTTAAAGTCACACAGCTAATAAGCGAATGGTGGGAATGGGTTTCAAATGTAATTAGTCTGGCTTGAGAACCTATACTCTGAATTATATGTAACTAGTTTCTAGTGTTTTCTTAAGTGAGTTTTAATTGTGATGCACATTCAGATGAGCACACCTTTTTCTTGGGAATAAACTTCCTTATGTTTCTCTATGCAATACCAATCTCAATAATTCTCCTACTCCAACATTGCCACTATCAATAAAACAAAACAACAAAGCAAAACAAACAAAATGAACTAAACCAGCCCAGTAAGTGTCGGAGTAGTGCTAGGTATGGGACTATCAAGAGTTGTGGCATAGCCTTTGCCTTTGAGTAGTTTAAAATCCAGGGAGAAGTATGGTCCCTGCACTCGGAAGATAAATATCATTCCAGAAAGTCTGTGCCAAATGCTGACAAATGAATATTACAGACAGTAAATATTTTAGATTAGTTGTAGTGTTTTAAAAAATGGCAGAAAAATCTGGATGTAGACCCCTGAGATGAGGCAAACCCCAGGAGACTGTCAGTTCCTCAAGGACCATGGCCATGCCTGAGTCAGCTTGGGATGCACCCACGCCTGCCGTGGAGCAGGTCCCTGACTGCGCTGGGAAGCGGGCTGCATTCCAGCTCTGTTCCTTACACCATGGACGTCATTGACAAGGGACCACCCTGTCCGTCTGGTGATTTCCTCATTTTCCTCTCCTCGCTGTGTTACCTATAAAGGGTCATGAGACCATCTTATGAATGTTTGTAGCTGAGTTCTTAAATGAACACCAGGTCAGGATGGTTACTGAGTATCCACTATGAATCTAGAGTTTGGGAAGTGGACATACCTGCAGGCTGGTTCCAATGACTCTGTGGAGCAATCCTGCGGGCCCTGAGAGAGAAGCACATGCTTTAGGATTTTCTTCTGAAGCTGCTGTATGGTTTAATGGAGTGTGATGTCTCCAGTGACAAACTTCCCCACAGGGAGCCTTGTGGCTGCAGTTGCTGATTCGGCTGGGTATTGGAGGGCCCCAGAGATGTAAACTGCTGAGATGAACCCAGACTTAAACTCAAAACAAGCCATTGTAAGTCAGCTGCCAGTTCTTCACACTTCTGCAGACTGAGCAAAGCATTTTGCTGAAAAGTTGGCCCACAAAAATTTCCTGATGAATCCCAGCTAGTTCATAATTTGTATATGCGACCCAAACCAAGAACATTTCATGTTCTCTTACATTCTGTTCTTCCAGGCTCCTGTGGATCTGGTTTTCATTTTCTCACATTGTTGAAGCTATGCCACCCACTTCTTTTTAGTGCCTGAGATCCTCTTCTTAGAGGAATCCATGGGAGTCTGGAGGCATGATTACTGACAGAAAACAGACTCTCCACATCTTACACTTTTCCTGCTGCACAGTGGGAAGGTGGCAGGAGGAGGACGCTTTCTCTTTGGGTGCTGGAGCCCACTGGATGATAATTTTAGATCATAGACCTCAACTTCCCACTGCGTTACACGATCAAGTTCACCAACGGTCTGGAATAGTCACTCCTGGTATGTTTCAAATGTGAAAGGCCTCAAAGGCCTTCACCCTGTGTTTCTGTTGAAGCTCACAACCTGATTTCTGACATTCCCAGTCTGTGCTTGGCAGACTCACGAACTTTCCTGTTTTCTCTGTTGTTCGCCTTGTAGACAGGAGATAGGGGTCTCAGTCTGTTTTCTGTTGTTGTAAGAGAGGACCTGAGACTGGGTGATTTATGAAGAATAAAAATTTATTTTGGTTCATAGTTCTGGAGGTTGAGAAGTTCAAGAGTGGGTGGCTGCATTTCATAAGGGCTTTGTGATGTATTCTAGCATGATGGAAAAGCAGAAGGACAAGTAGGCTTATGTGGAAGAGAGAAAATCGGGCTTAATTCCATGATAGCTAACCCACGTTCCACATGAAAGACACTAATCCATTCATGAGGGCTCTGTTCTTTGGACCCAAATGCCTCCTGCAAGGTCCTACCTCCCAACATGGCCACATGGGAACCATATTTCAGCATGAGTTTTGGTAGGATCAAACCATATTCCAACCAAGGATGGGGAGGAATAGGAGTCAAGTTTGAGTCTTGGGAGGTAGGGCTTGCTTCTGCCAAGTCATGTCTAAGCATTTCATTTCTTATTCTGGGAAATGCTTTTGCAGCAAGGTCAAACATTAGGGCTAGGGAACCTAAAAAGCTTGAGGTTTTTAACTCCATTATTAATAGTATTTTTGTGCCTCAGTTTTGTTAATATACAAAATGGACTTATTAATATGTGAAACTTGCAGATATGAGATAGGCATTTAAAGAATCCAGGAAAGCATCTAATGCACAGGAAGCATTGGGGTTCTTATCTGGTGACAGCACTAAACCAAGAAAATTTTGAAGTTGGAGAACAGATCCTAGGGTTCTTTCAACTCCCTTGGGAGAGTCTGAGCAGATATGTAAAGCCTCCAAAGTGGAGGCTTCTGGAAATCTGCCACTGAGCCTACCTGTTCCAGTCACTCCCTTTGCTTCAGGTGGTCTCTATCTTTGACCCAGACCACCATCTTGCCTTCATGCTCCTCTTTTTTTTTTTTTTTTTTTTTTTTTTTGGGTTCTGGGGGTGAAACCCAGAGTTACTTTACCACTGAGCTACATCCCAACACTTTTTGTTTTTCATTTGAAGACAGGGTTTCACTAAGTTGTCGAGGCTGGCCTCCAACTTGAAATCTTCCTGCTTCAGCTTCCCAAGTGGCTGGGATTACAGGCATGTGCCAATACACCTGGCTACCTCCATCCTCCTTGAAGGATACACCTGAAGCCTCACCAGTGCAACAGGCTTGCCATCAGGAAGTGACCAGATGCAGAAAATTACTTCCAACCCCTGGAACTTTGCCAAAGGCAACTGCCTCCTTCTCCTTGAAATTCTGAAATAGTCAAGAGGGAAAAGAGGCATTTTAATGACATTTGAAAGAAAAACCATTTGAGTTTGTAGACTGCAGCCTCTAGGAGGGTGGAGATTCAGCCCACCACATTCTTTGCCCGGTCTTCTGTTTCTGTACTTTCCCAGACACATCTTGCCAAAGACCTGTCTGTTCAGGCTCCATGTACTTCCTACCTCCATCTTTTTGACTCTCCTCCACTGGGTTTCTGTCCTCAAAACTGCATTGTATCATTACTTAGTAGGTGCTTGTGTGTTGCTAAATCCAACTGACTAATTTTAGCTCTTATTTTTACTTTATTTGCAGTGAAATTCAACATTTTCTTTATTTTTTTAAATTATTGTGTATTTTTGAGATTGGCAACCTGCTGTTATGGGATATACGTAGATAGTAAAATGATCACTATGATGAAGCAAATGAACATTTTTATCTATAGTCTATTGTGATAAGAATAGCTAAAATCTACTCATTTAACAAAAATCCCAAATACAATAAATGTTATTTTTAGCCCACCTGTTGTACATTAGCTCTCTAAATTCGTTCAGTCTACATATCTGCTATTTTGTGCCCTTTGACTACATCTTCCCATTTCCTCTGCCCCCTCCCTGCCTGTGGTAATCATTGTTTTGTTTTTTGTGTTTTGGAGCTCTTTTTCTTTTGTTAAAAAAAATCTCACCTATAAGTGAGATCATGTAATCTTTTCTTCTGTGTCTGACTTACTTCACTTAGCATAATGTCCTCCAGGCCGATGTATGTTGTGACAGATGGCCATATCTCTTATAAAGGCAGAGCAATATGTATTTATATTTATATGTACATACACACACAAATATACAACATATTTTTAAGAATCCATTCATCCATGGATATTTCCATTCCTTGACTGTTGTGAAAAGTCTCTCAATGAACATGCGAGTGCAAATATCTTTATGAGGCGGTGATTTCATCTTCTTTGTGTACTCAAGGATTGCTGGGTAAAATGGTAACTCTATTATTAATTTACTTAGGAACCTTCATAATGTTTTCCATAATGGCTACACCAATCTACATTCCTAACACTGACAATGACCTTGAATTCCCTTTCCTGTATCCCCTGCCAACCTTTCAACATTGCTCTACTGAAATAAATGCTCTCTTCCCTTGACTTCTCTGGTACCAAGCACTTTTATTTTTTCCCCCCATCCCATGGCTTCTCCTTCCTAGTCTCCTTGACCTTGCTGGAAATACTGAACCCTCTTCTCTTCTTTCTTTACACTTTCCCTGGGCAATCTCAGTCACTGCAGAGGTTTTGCTTACTGTCTCTGTCTGCTGGTGACTAATCTCTATAGCTCTGACTTCTCTTTTGAGCTTCAGATGTGGATATATGACTGTATTCCCGACACATCTTCTTTGGTGGTGACAGACATTTTTAACTTGAATTGTCTAAAATTAGACTCTTAAATCTTTTCCCACTGCCCATTTTCCTCCCCCGTTGGGTCTTATTATGTGTGCTCCATTTAGTAGGTAGTACCATTATCTACCCTGTTGCCCAGGCCATGGCCATTTGAATTTCAAGTGGGTCAATTCTTCTTCCAAAATATTAAATCCATCTTCACATTCTCGCCTAAGGTAACATTGTCTCCTGTTAGCATTGCTACCAGAGCCTCTTAATAGTCTCCCCAGATACACTTTTATGTTTCTCTGATTCATTCAGCACACTAATCAGAATGACTTTTCTAAAGGCAAAGTTTTGATCAAGTCATTTCTCATTGTATATAGGATAAAATACAAAATAAATAACACAAGCAATAAGACTCTGCCCTATATGGTTCCTACCAGCTCTTGACAGTCTTCTCCTTGCTTATGATATTCCAGCTTTGGTGACCTTCTTCCAGTCCTGAGAATATCCCAAACTTTGTCCTGCTCTGACACTTCCCATGTGCTGTTTTCTCTGCCTGGAACTCAGATCCCCCCCATTCTTTACCTGGTTAATTCCTACACATTCCTCAGTTCTCAGGAATGAGGTATAAATGCTCTTTTGGTAGTTCCTACTTTTCCATCATAGCACTTATCACAATATATATCTTTATTTAAGTGATTATTTGTTTTTCTGTCTCTCTAGTAGACTGTGAGCTCTAGATGACATCTTCTACTCTTGCATCATTGGCAACCAGCACATGATAGCACATGATATGGGCCCACTAATCTATTCTGACTCCATAAATGCTCCCTAAAAATACCCTGTACCCTCTGGAGGTGGTTGTTTAAGGATGTGCTTGTTCATTTATTCATTCATTCATTTATTAATTCATTCAACCCATATGTAGGTATATTTGAATCCAAGGCAAGAATCAAATTGTTCTCCTTAACTTCCCTCAACTCTTTCATATCTCAATACTCCTTAGCAAGTTTCACTGCGTTCCTCAGAGAAGCAGTCCCTGACCGGGGACCATACTTGTCACCTCTGTCTGGCATGCTGGATATATCAGGTTTCAGGAAAGCATTTTCTTCTCTCTGTCTTTCACTGCTCTGTTCCTGAATGCGCTCACTGTTCTTAATTCTGTCTCAGATACTATGAACTCATCTGCCAAACATGAGATCAGGAGGACCTGGAGGGTCATTTATATATTCTCTGTGTATTTGGTTAAACAAACATTTATTGGACAACAACTATGTGCTGAGATTTCATAGACTTTGCCTCATTGAATTCTTATGACAACCTTTATAGTGGGTTTTATTATTCCTACATTATAGGTGAGAAAATTGAGGCTCAGGGAATTAAATGGTTCTAAATCATAGAGATGAAACTGCTCTCTTTTTGACTGGTATGATGTTTGCATTTTTTAAAACCATGAATTCATGTTTAAAAATGAGCACAGCCAAATGTTGAATTATGCCTGGTAATTCTACTTTTGGAGGACTTAAACACACATTTTAAGGGATTTTATTTTATAAGTGTAAGATGCTAGTGACCCAGAGATCCTATAAATTGGCCGGAATTTAGCTATACCCTGTGCTTTGGAGGGGAATGTACACGATTCACTCTGCAGCAAGTCAGGCAGAACGTGGTACCGCCCTTCTAGACAGACATCTGTTCAAATATAAATTTCCTGTTTATTGAGGCTTCTGCTCTATTGAAGTAAAGGTCTCGATACGGCCGAACAAGTCAATCATTATAAACCTTGTTAGTGTGACAGCCCCCTGTGTATTGTTTAACTGGAAATGAAACACAAATACACCAAACCCCTGCAAGTATCCGCTTCACGGTGCATAAATCTACTGTGCATCATGTCACTTGAAATTTGATGGCAATCTACCAAATGGTGGAAAAGACTTCATCCTCAGAGGGCTATGCAAATGAGCACCAGCTCGGAACAATAAGGTGAAAGGACACAGCCTGTCCTTTGCTCCCCTCCCCCACATCCTTCCCAGAAAGCATTCCCTAGGGTAATTTCTCAGTGGCAACTGCTGAATTATCCAAATACAAATGACCAGTGTTCAGTTCCACATGCAGATCTGGCTTCAGATGTACTAAATAGGATTGAATCCTTCTTCCTGCTCTCCACTACCCAAGCTGTATTGCTACTGCTTGTAGCAAAACCTTCTCAGACCCTTATTAAGCCTTCTTAATTGCTTTCCTAAGCTTTCTTTCCCTTTTATTCAAACCTCAGAGGTGAGGGATAATCTGCTCTTAGTTATGCTGAGATAAGATGCTTCTCCTGCTGCACTCTCCCTGCCCTCCCCAGTTTAATACCCCACCCACCTGTCATAGGGAAGCTGCCTTTTCATTTTGGAAAGGTCTAAAGTGGCCCATTAGTCTGCTAAGAATCAGTCTGGACTAAGGTTAAATTATTTACTGTGGGTTGTATTTCCTTGGTTTGGGTTTAAAATAACAGAGCATTTCTTTATCTGACTCTCCTGGGAAAATTTATTCATAAATTGTTAGCCTCAGAACTGGATGTCTCAAGGTATTATCCATTGCAAATTGTTAGTGTCCAGCAGATTAAATCATTCAAAACAAGTAGTTGGCCATCTGAATCAACTGCTCTGGGTCATGGCCCCACCTTGTCATGGTTGTCTCTGAAGGCAGGGCCCAGGTGTAGGGAGGCTGGGACAAGCTAGTGTGGGTCCATTAGCAGCAGTTCATGGATGGAGGAGTCTGGTCAAAGACTGGAAAGACTGGACCCTCTGAATACATAAATAGCACCCCAAGCCAAGCCAAGAGAGCAGAGCCGCAGAAGGCTGGAAAATGAAGCAGAAGTTGGGAAAGGTGACCAGATTATGGAAGGCCTATTTCCAGTCAAATCATTAACTACCTTACTGATTCTTTTTGGAGTTTCTCAGGGAAGCTGTGAGTTTTCTTTCTTTCATTTTTTAAAAATTTAATTAATTAATTATTTATTTTTATTTTTGTACAGACTGCATTTTGATTTGTTGTACACAAATGGGGTACATCACTTCGTTTCTATGGTTGTACATGATTGTAGATCCATACCATTCGTGTTATCGCACGTGTACATAGGGTAATGATGTCTGTCTCATTCCGCCATTTTTCATACCCCCTCCTTCTCATTTCCTTCTATATGTTCTAAAGTTCCTCCAGTCTTCTCTCACCCCCACTCCCCTACCCCCATTATATATATCATCATCCACTTTTTTTTTTTGGTGCTTGGGATCGAACCCAGGGCCTTGTGCTTGCAAGGCAAGCACTCTACTGACTGAGCTATCTCCCCAGCCCCCTCATCATCCGCTTTTCAGGGAAAACATTCGGCCTTTGGTTTTTTGGGATTGGCTTATTTCACTTAGCATGATATTCTAGTTGTGAGTTTCTTAAAAGGCTGAAGTCGTGTGACAGTCTCTTCTATGACCAATGACTTTCTTGAAAACATTTAATGATCTTTTTCCCCCTCTTGTATGATACCTCCCCTTTATCATTAAATGCCCAGTTTCTGAGCAAAGGAGGAATTTATTGAATGTTACAACACAATATATTTCTATTGTTCCTTAATAAGACATCTCTGTTACTTTTGATGGGATAAGACATTTCCATACAACTCTTTGCTTATATTTTAAAATAAAATTTTATGATAAGATCATGAAATATCCAAATAGTGAATAAAAATAATCTTGAACCCTTTTAGGTCATGTGTACCTTATGGGTTAAAAATAGCAGGTTCTATCTCCTGTTGATGGAGGGAGAAAATAGTCTTTCTTGGGAAGTCAAATGATTTTTGTCCTGGAGAACATTTGGTTTTGTAGGAAAACTGTTGATTTCTTAGAAGAAATAGTTTAGTTTTTCATCTCAGGATAAGAAAATTGCTCAAAAAAGTTTTTATCTGATTCAGGAATGGATAAATCTGTGTAGATTTCAAAACTGTAGTGTTTATAGGAACATACTCATGCTATGTAGGTTTACATAATGCCAAAACATCTTACAGATTTAATAATCTTTTCATCACTTTTGGGGCCAAAGAATGTATTGTTTCAAGTTTAGTCTGGTTTTCATTAAGGAGGGAAAGAATCAAATTTTAAGCTTTTAGTTTCGAGAATGGAGCAAGATGCCCCTATCATGATAATCCTGTGCAAATTTGACTTCTAATGCGATTCTGTTAATTCTTCCTGAGCAGCATTGTAAACTATTATTCTCAACTATGTGATTTCGTGATGTTTTTCTTATGGATGGTCAAACCCACTTGTGTGGGACTTAGGCAGTCATTGTGCTACAAATAATTGGAGAATTCAAAAGAAAAATAAGACATGATTTCTGCAAAAGGAATGTATACTGATGGGGGATATTAAAGGCAAATCTACAAAGATATGTTTATCAGCATTTATACACCAACATATTCTAATTTCAGCTACCACATTCAAGTGGCTCCTGTGTATTAGAAACTTTACAAAACATGATATAGGGCATTACTCTTTTTGTTTTATAGATGTGGAAGCTGATGCTCAGATTGGTCATATGACCTTTCTAGGATCGCCCAGCTTGGAAATGACAAAATCAAGAGGAATTTAACTGGGTCTGACTCCCAAGTCCACCTCCAACAGGAAGCAACTGTGTCTGTCTCATTCACCACTTTACATTGGCACCTCACATAATGTTTGGATGTTTGGCATAGAGTAGGTACTGAAGGATGATTTGACAAATTGACAGAGCACTGCTAAAGCTCACAAACTAATGACCCTATTCCAAAGTTGTAAACATGTCATTGAATTAAACTTGTTTTCTTTGAAATAGCTTTTGTAAGTTTGGGTACAAGACTTTTTCCTCTCTAGGATATGAGGTTCTGCTTTCTCTGTTCAGCTTCCTGATCTGCACCTGCCTTTGGCAAGTTGTAAGGCTGATCTGGGTTTAGGGAGGGTAGTGTTTGGGTGGTACTGGCTGGAGCATCCTCAGATCTGTAGACCCAGCAATGCCTGGCTCTGCAGCCAGGAGCTCGGCTACTGTGGGGGCAGGGATGCCATTCTCTGGACAGCTGGCCTTCTCAGAGCCTCTAGCACGGAGAGAGAGGCCAGGCCTTTATCTCTGAGCCAGACTTTGTACTGCTTCTGCCTTCTTAAGTGCAGCCTGGGAAATGCAACTTATTATCCCTCATTAGGAGATCACTCTAATTTACAGGCCGTAGAATGAAGTTATGTGCATGCTGCACTTTTGAACTCATTACTGAGTATATTAAATCATATCAAAATGCTATTCGTGTAGCAGGTGTACTGGTGGCTTGAGCTCAGACAGGGCCTTGGGTATGAAATGTCAATCTGGCAACGTTATTCCCTCTTCTTCTATTGTCATATTCCTTCCCCAATCTGGAACATCTGTTCATATTTGTTTATCGAGCCCTTGGGGCTCACTTATCCAAAATCAAGCTTAACTTCATGAAATTGCCATTCGAAGGACAGTTTTTTGCCACTGTGGTAAAGATGAACAACACGTCTTGAAAGAACAGGGGTGGGAAGGTCCATGACATTGTAGTCCTTTTCATTTGCTGCAGATGATTAGAAGACATGGATTCTACTCACAGAGGGAAAAGAATCTTGGATGCTTGGAGGCGTGGGTGCTCTCTGGTGACTGGCTGGATTTGCAATGGTGCTTTAAACTTAGCTTCCAGAGGGAGGAAGTCAGGATCAGAATATCACAGTGGTGGCAAGAGTAGCGAGTGCTACTGCTGCTGGTGTCTAGGGGGCCCAGTAGCTACAACTTTCATGTATTGGGCGGCTTAAATAGCAGAAATCCACCATCTTCAGTTCTAAAGGCTGGAGGCTGGAGACCAAAGTTCCAGTCAGCAAGGCTGGTTCCTTCTGAGGGCTATGAGGGAGAGATCTAGTCCATCCTCCTTGCTTCTGGTGGTTTGCATGAAAAGGGATACCTCTGATGTTCTCTAGCTGGATTCTGGTTTCCACCTCCATCTTCACGGGGCAGTCTCCTTGTGAACCAGTCTGTGTTCAAGTTTCCCCCTTCTTATAAGGAACCACTCATATTAGATTGGGGCCCATCCTAATGACCTCATTTTAACTTGGTCTTTTGCAAAGATCTTTTTCCAAATAAGGTCACATTCTGAAATACCGGAGTTAGGATTCCAAGGTATCTTTTTAATTAATTAATTTTTTTAGTTGTATTCCATTTCATATCATATTTCATCGTAGTCTTTTTTTTTGCAATAAACATAAATTTTTTACAAAATATACAAAGACTGGAAAACTCAACAATCAGCAAAAATTAAGAAAATACACAAAAGGCATTTCATTGAAGAGGATAATCAAATGGCAAATATGCATATGAAAAAATACTCAGCATTATTTGTTGTTAAGAGAATTTCACATTAAAACCATAATGGTATACCTAAGAGTTAAGAGATTATCTATGGTACTACATATATACATATGCATGTATTATTTTTTATTTGCAAAATAAAAAACTTTAACAAACAATAATATAAATCTGTTGCTGTGATAAATGAAAGAATGAATAATTGCAACAAAAGCATTCCAACAGTCTTTTTTCTGAGCCTGTCAGCAGGACTATTCAACCTGTTTTCCAAAATATTACATCATAAAATCAATCATTTACCCAATTTTCTGGTGGACCTTCATGTAGATGTTCTTTTTTTTTCAACAATATCAATAATTTATTTAAATATAAATGAACTATATATTGTAATTAAGAGGTATAAATTTTCAACATGTATAAAAAGCAAACAATAACTGTATGCTCCATACATATGTCACACTTTAAATATCAATATACCAATGGGTTAAAAGCAAAAGAAGGGGAAATCAAACATGAGAAATCTGAAGTAGAGCTGTTAATATAAAATAAATTTCAAGAACAAATGTTTTCAGAAATAAAGGGGAACATTTCTTAAGTGTAATAGGGTAACTTCTTCAAGAGAGTATAACAATCCTAAATGTGTAAGTACCTAATTAAAAAAATTCAAAATACATCAAGTAAAAGTTAATAAAACTAGAAAGACAAATCCATAATCATATTTGAAAATTTAAAGCCCTCTCACTTTGTTGGAAGGAGTAATGATACAGAAGGCTTAACAACATTATCAGCCTCCTTGATCTATTTGTTATTTATAAAGAACTATACCCAAAAATGACATGTAGAAAATTCTTAAGGATAGGCTATATTCTGTCATAAAATAAGCTTTGGGAAATTTAAAAAATTTGAAATCATACACAGTTTCCTGTATGATTTATCACATTAGAAATCAGTCACCTTGAGATATCTAGAACCCCACCCCCACATCTCAACTAGCTCAAAATTAAACGGCACAATTATAAATATCTCACAGATCAAAGAAGAAAGCACAAGAAAAGTAAATAAAAAGTGCTTTGAACTAAGTGATAATAAAAGCTTAAAATATCAGAATCTCTGGGATGAAATAGTACTCAAAAGAATACTCATAATGAAGTATTCATATCAGAAAGAAGCTAGATCAACAATCAAATTATTTTCAAATTAGATAGTAGGAAGGGAAAAATGAGAGTAGGAGCAGAAATATGTGAAATAGAAGAGAAATAATACAGCTGAAAGTAAGAAATCTGACAAGTCTCATCAAGAAAAATGCAAGAGAAAGTATCAGTGGAAAGGAGCTATCAAAACAACCCGACAGATGCTGATGATGTGTCAAGGAGATACTATGATTGCATAGTTACGATCATATAGCTTACATGACTTGGTCTATTTTAGAGGACAGAAACCCCTGCTTATTTACGTGATCCATGTGAGTTTTCCCATCCTTTCACCTTCAGTCTGTGGATGTCTTTGCCTATGAGGCGAGTCTCTTGGAGGCAGCATATTGTTGGGTCTTGTGGTTTGGAGGTAAAATCTGGACATCCTCTCATCCTCGAGGGATGGATTCATGTGGCCCTCAAGGCTTGGGCTCATTTAACGTGATCCAGGGCTGCCACCTCTCACCTTGCTTCTGCTGGTCTGTGTCTATCTGTCTGTCTCCCCCTCCTCACACATTAGTAATTCTGTCCAATAGCTTTTTATGTTACCTATTAATAGTCACCTTTCCTTTCAAAGTTATGGGCCTATGTTTACCTTGTGCTTCTGGCTTCAGAGGAACATTTTCAAAGTGCTTTTAGGGTTAATGTGACATATTCATAACTGCATATAATATA
Source organism: Sciurus vulgaris (assembly GCF_902686455.1). Taxonomy (NCBI): domain Eukaryota; kingdom Metazoa; phylum Chordata; class Mammalia; order Rodentia; family Sciuridae; genus Sciurus; species Sciurus vulgaris. Next base: position 46,755,861 of record NC_136474.1, on the reverse strand, counting down.
GTTTGTTCCATTTCGGTTCCCATTTCCTTTCCCTCCTCCCTCTTCCAGTCCTTTTCCACTATTCTGGTAATCGTCCTTCTATTTATTTACTTTGAGTTGCTGCATTATAGTTATATGTAAAAGTGAAATGCATCGGGATGTCTTCATACAGGTACTTAGGGTAATTTGGTCAACTTCACTCCCCAGTTCTTCCCCTTTCCCTTCCTCCCTCACTCCCTCCCCTGAAATACTCTACCCCTGCCTTCATGATCTCCCTGATATTTCCATGAGATTCCCTTTGATTATTCATTTTTTCTCTATAGCTTCCATATATAAGAGAAAACAGGCGGTTTCAAGATGGCGGCCTAGAGGGTGGCTGCATTTCATGTTGCTCCAGGACTCAGGATTCAAAAGAGGAGATATTGAGAGACTTGGGACCAACTTAAAGCAGCTGGGTGAGTCTCTCCTGTTGGGGAGGCATCCTGGATGGGACGGTAGTCCCGGAATGCAGGGAACTAGGGAACTTTGTGAAGTAGAGTTGCCCGGCGAGACGCCCCTCCCCCCGCTGGAGCAGTGAACTCGGACAACTGGAAGCATCGTAGAGGAGGCCGCTCAGCACAGTTGGGACTCGGAGCAGCCACTGGGGCTCCGGTGGCTGCCCAGGAGAGGAGCGGCGAGGAGAGCTGTGTGGACTCAGAACACCGGGGCCTGCCCTGAGGAGGAGGAGGAGGAGGAGCGTGGCCACTTGGATTCGGAGTGGCTATACCAGACAAATGGGCTAAGGGAATGAATAGACACTTCACAGAAGATCTACAAGCAATCAACAAACATATGGAAAAATGTTCAACATCTCTAGTAATAAGAGAAATGCAAATCAAAACCACCCTAAGATTCCATCTCACCCCAATTAGAATGGCGATTATCAAGAATACGAGCAACAACAGGTGTTGGCGAGGATGTGGGGAGAAAGGTACACTCATACATTGCTGGTGGGGCTGCAAATTAGTGCAGCCACTCTGGAAAGCAGTGTGGAGATTCCTTAGAAAACTCGGAATGGACCCTCCATTTGACCCAGCTATCCCACTCCTTGGCCTATACCCAAAGGACTTAAAATCAGCATACTACAGAGATACAGTCACATCAATGTTCATAGCTGCTCAATTCACAATAGGCAGACTGTGGAACCAACCTAGATGCCCTTCAATTGATGAGTGGATAAAGAAACCGTGGTATATATATATACAATGGAATATTACTCAGCCATAAAGAATGATAAAATTATGGCATTTGCAGACAAATGGATGAAATTGGAGAATATCATGCTAAGTGAGATAAGCCAATCTCAAAAAGCCAAAGGACGAATGATATCGCTAATAAGTGGATGATGACACATAATGGGGGGAGGGAAGGGTTAGTGTTAGGGTTAGAGTTAGGGTTAGGGAAGGGGGCAAGTATGGAGGAAGGAAGCACTGTATAGAGGGAAAAGAGGGGTGGGAGGGGTGGGGGGAAGGGAAAAATAACAGAATGAATCAAACAACATTACTCTATGTAAATTTATGAATACACAAATGGTATGCCTTTACGCCATGTACAAACAGAGAAACAACATGTATCCCATTTGTTTACGATAAAATAAAAAAAAATAAAATAAATAAAAGAGAAAACATTTGACCCTTGATTTCTGAGTCTGGTTTATTTCATCTAGCATGATGTTCTTTGGATCCATCCATTTTCCAGCAAATAGCATAATTTCCTTTCTCTTTTTGGCTGAGTAGAACCACATTGTGCATACATACTGCATTTTCTTTATCCATTTGTCTACTGACAGGCACCTAGGCTGGTTCCATAACTTGACTATTGGGAATAGTGCTGCTATAAATGTTGGTATGTATGCTAAAAGAACATATTTAAGCCCTAGTCCCTGGTGCGCTCTCTGTGCACATGCTGCCCTCTCTCTTCCTATCATCAACATCACATTGGAGGTAGGGTCAAATGGGTTAAAATTGATATATTTGCTTAATAGAGGATGGGTGAGTCAAAAGACTTCCTGACCTTGCTAGGTAAAATTTCTTGTTTGCAGACTAGCTGGAAATATTTACTTTGGTTTCCATGCCTGATGATTATTAAATCTGTTTTTACTTGTGTAATAATAAATAATAATCAAATGATTTTTATTACTAAAAATTATGTATTGTTCTGTAATCAAGTAATTAAATAGTAAATGCAATCCTATACTAAAGTTTTGTATCAAGCAAACCTCAGTTCATGTTGATTTAAAGTGACATGATTATGCTCATTTTTATTTCAAAACATCTGACTTTTTCCTTTTAAGATGGTTCATATACAGACATTAGAATCAGGATAGTGCTTATCTCTGGGAAAAATGGGGGTGGGAATGAGGGAGAAGGACACAAAGAACTTTCCAACCATACTGTTGTGTTTGTTTGAAAAGATGGTACCCTCATTTCATTGTGCTTGTTTTAATGGCTTTGTATATATTTGATATTGCATAAGTAAACAATTATTTCTATAAAGAGAACCTTTAAAAACAAAAGGAATAAATCAACTCAGCGATCTTTGTTATATTTTTAAGAAGTTTTAATTAGCAAATCCTGAAAGATTCTTGCATTGGAAAAATTCATTTATTCAGTCAATAAACAGCACTTACTGTGCTGTGTGATAGAGCTATAAAAGTGAATAATGTAGCACCAGACCATATCCAGGACATTACAGTAAACATGTAAACAAAAAATTATATGGTGCCATCAACAGTGTTGCCCACAGAGTTATTAAAAAGTGAGCTATGGTAGTGTGTGTGTTCATATGTGTAGTTAAGTGTGTTAGGGGAGTTGTGGATGGGTTCACAAAAATGAGATTCTAAGTCTTTCTTTTACTTAATTATATCAACAGTATGCTTGCCGTGAGCTTCATTCTGTGCACTGAGGAGTTATGGGAAGTGTTTATCCCGAGGCCCCAAGGGGTGATGGGAGATGAGATATTAACTAGCACCAGTAGCTGGTCTTGTTTCCATGTGCATCTGGGTGACTCTGAGGCAGATTTCTGATGTGTCCTTTGGCACATGTCTCTTTATTAGAATGAATGGACCTTTTTCCAGAAGGAGGAGAGTTTTATTCAGGTCACACTGGAAGACTGTGTGGCTGAAACTACTGATCTGATCATGTGGACAAGGAATACAGGCCTCTGTGATGAATTCCTGCCTCGACCTGTTTCTATATTTTCTCCTTGAGTTTGGGGAAGTGGTAGAAGGTGGAGGAAAGGAAAAATCAATTCAGAGCTTCAGTCAGATTTATCATGCCATTGGGGCATGTCTCCAAAATATAGTCTGGAGTGTTTTCTTTTGGAGAAGGTAACACCTGGGGGTTTTATAAATTGATGTTGATGCTGATGCAAGATCCGACTTAGAATCTTAGTGTTAGCTTTGTTCCCTTGAGGCAGAGCTGGCCAAGAGCAGCAGTGGAAGGATAAGTTAAACTGGGAGAGGGACCTGGGCCCCAAGTCCCAAGGATTTAATGAACATTCTCTGCATCTTCATGCTTGGGGATTGTATTACCAAGTTCACTTACAAGGAGACAGAGGTAAGGACTATGATCAGTGGCTGAATCAGAAAATATTCTCTCATTCCCCCAACACTATACACATGCTTTCTTTAGAATGGTGTACTTGTCTGCTTCCCCAAACTACACATTTTTCAGTCTCTTTACTGTAATCTCCAATTTAGAGAGTGGTTTGGGGACCTCATTTAGTGTCTTAGATTTAGGAATTTGTGTTTGAGACTCTTGACTAGAATAGTTTTGGAGAAGTAAATCTGATGGTAATTCAAAAACTTTTCCACAGCATAATACTCAGGGCTGATATCTTATTCCTGGAGAGCATTCAAAATGTTCCTTAGCTCCTATTTTTCTTGACTCACTAATAATTCTCCCTGAAGGACTATTGAGACTGTCATTTTTATTTGTCATTGTACAGCTGTCATGGAAATACTAAATGATCATTTTTTATTTTTTTTTGGGTGCTGGGGATTGAACCCAGGGCCTTGTGCTTACAAGGCAAGCACTCTACCGACTGAGCTATCTCCCCAGTCCATAAATTATCATTCTTAACAATTCAAATTGATAAACAGATACCTTTTCTTTTCTAAAATTGATGAAGTTTGAGCAGCAGTCCAAAATTATACCTTTATAGTCAAAGTGAAATAAGGCTAAGAGGTAAATATCTAGGCATTTGAGCAAAAGTGATAATAAGAAAAATGCCTCATTAGTTTTCTGTGCTTCTAGTCATCCACTCATTTGTTCATTCATTAAAAAACATTTATTGAGTACTTCTTGTATGCTAAGCACTGAGCAGGGTGTCAAGGATAAAATGATGAACAAACAGAACTCTTAGCCCTATAAAACTTCTCTGGCAGAAAAGACAGATATCGAATTGAACCGCTTACATTCATCATCGTAAGTCATATTAAGTGCTATGTGGAAACTTTATGAGTTACTATGAGAACTTGTTATAGAAGGACTTGATTTAGCCTGTGGGTCAGACAAGGATTCCCTGAGAAAGTAGATATTAACTGAGATTGAAGGAGGAGAAGTTAATTAGAGTGGAATGCTGTATTCAGGTATGGAACAATATGTACAAAGGTTCTGAGGTGGGGAGGAGCATGTGTACTTAAAGAACTTAGGGGCTGGGTTTGTGGCTCAATGGTAGAGCACTTGCCTGGCACATGTGAGGCACTGGATTCAATTCTCAGCACCACATATAAATAACTGAATAAAACAAAGGTCTACCAACTAAAAAAAAAAAAAAAAGACCTTAGGCCACTGTGACTGAATTCCAAGAGAAGTAGAGGGCTGCACTGAGAAGTTGGTGAGACAGACAGGGGCCAGATCATCCAGGGTCTGGTAGTAAGAGTTAGGATTTTGTGATTGTCCTAATAGAATAGGGGAATCATTCAAGGGCTTTAACACAGGAAGCATGATCATATATGCATTTTGAGGCATCAACAGTTGTGTGGAGAATGGATATGGTACAAGAGGGGAAGTTGTGGGGCAGAAAGGAGGCTCCTGCTTAGTGCAGGTGAGAAGCCATGGTAGCTTTGATTAGGTGGTGAAAGTTGAGATGGAGACTAATGGATGGTTTGAGGTATTTAGTAAAAAAATTGGGAGGACTTGAAGAGAGATTGTAAATAGAAGGCAAAGAGGTGAGAGGTGTCACAGCTTGCTCCAGCTACTTGGTTGGTTTGTTTTTACTTCTTATGTATTTATTTATTTGTTTTGCCAGAGTTCTCAGTTGATGGTGCTCATCACTAAAGATCTCTTGAAGAGAATCAGATTTGGGCTGGAAGTCATGAAGCTTGTTTGTACCGGAACATTTGAGACATTCAAATGGATATATGAATGGACCGAGTATGCAAACCTGGAGCTCAGAGGAGAGGTCTGACTGGAAGATGTCAAGTTGGTATTCTTACTGAACCCATATTTTGGTGAGCTGTGCATGGAGGTTGAGGGGCTTGCTAATGCATTTTAGCTCAACATGGCCACATGGAAGTTCATGAAATTTTAGCATTGGATGGAAAATTAGCAATTACCCTTAAAGTTTTGTTTCCCAAATAGTAAAATATTTTGAAAATTATTTCCATTATAAAGTAACACATGCTCATTACTAAAGTTTTTGGGAAGGCTACCAGTCTCTTTCCCCTCCCTATTTTGGTAAATAAATGAGGAAAAAGATGAAAGTAGCTCATTTTTAGTAGCAGAACTGGGTCAAAAATCCTCAACACTTTAATTATGGTTGTTTTATGTCAGGGTCATAAATTATTTTTTAATGTAGGCATTCATTTGATATGGAGGGCTAAGATCTCAGGGAACAGAGAAACTTTCTGTTATTATTATTTTGATTATGAACAGAACCATTTATTAACAAAGTATCTTCAACACCAGGACATTTGGAGGCCCTGAGCAACATAAATATATAAGTATATAAGTCATTCTTTTGTCTTTCTTTTCTTCTCCACTAAAGTTTCTTAGTTACCTAATTTCCCTAACATTGTTTTGACATAGAGAGGGTCAGGTCATACTTGGATATTTCTATTATTTTGGACAAGTTTGTATTTTTATATCTAGTTGAATTACTTCCATAAATTCTTGTACTTTGTAGTTGGAAAAGACAATGAGTGAAGAGAGGAGATAAAGTTTTCTTGCCCTCTTCTAGAAATGAAAAGATCCAGAGCACTTAAGTGAATTGCCCACTGGCTTAAGTAATAGGAGGGTGCCTGGCAGGAAGAATGAACTGAGGAAATGGAAGAGTTCTCTATGCCTTCTGTTTTCCTAGGGTAGCTAAGATGGGAGATCTTAGAGTAAGGAATTTCAGAAATCGCTAGTGATGGTCTGACCTCAAGTATTGCTGTTGAAAACCAGAGAGCTACCTGGTGATGGAGAGGGCTAGCCCACTGCAAATGTAATTGATCTTTTTGGCAGTTTCTTACTTTTCAAAACAAGAAAGAATCAGGGATTTTATCTGATGATGAGAGTGATTCATCTTTGGTGAAAAGTTGAATCAAACTTTGGACATTGGCGACCACCTAGGAAGATGAGATTCTGACACATTATAGTAAAGTAGTGTCTCATCAATATTTATATTTAATGAGGAGAAACTATGATCAACCTGATTTTATTTTGCTAGTCTGTTAATAAGTAGATAATGAAGCAGGAGAGATGGGTAGTAATGTTTTGGTGTTTATCAAGTACCTACAATTCCAAAGAAAGAACTTACAGATATTTTTGGTGCCTGTATTTTGGTGCATACATAGGCTGGGATGCTTGGGAAGCAGATTCTGGAAGAGAGGACCTTTAGGGGTTTACCAGAAAGTGACCTTGTGATGGATATCTGTGGGAGAGAAGAAAGCAGCTTTGGGTAATAGTGAGGTTGAGCTGTGAGATGGCCTCAGCAGAGTCTCATACAGGTCTTTCAGGGATTCTGAAACTGGAATGACCCTTTGGAGGTATCCTGAGTTGGGTCAGGGACAATGCCATTGTCTCAAACTAACCTCATCAGATGCTTGCCATCCAAGGAAAGGGGTGTGACTTTGGATGAGGCAGTTCTCTTCAGCTGAGGTAGTCCACGTTGAGGCCTGATACCTGAGATTTTCTCAATACCCCCAAATCCTAAGGAGGATTGGGGTGACCAGTGGTCACCTGAGTCTACTCTTGGGGCTATACTTTATATGAGTTTTGGAAACAATTCCTTTAGGATTCCAGGGAGTCTCTCTCTTTCTCTGATGCAAACTTAGAAGAGAAAGATAGTTGGGTAAACTATCATCCCTGCCTTTGCAGCCGGTCTTAGGGCCACAACTGAGGTTCATAGTTATCTTCCTCCACTCTTTGTTCTAGTTCCCATCACCGTTAGTTAACACCTCTGCTGATCTTAGTGGCTTATTTGTTGGTGACTAAGACCTTTGTTCCTGAAGGAACTAAGCCTTGGCTACTACACTTATCCACTCACCATCAAATAGGGCAAGGAGATATCAAGGAGCACAGAAGTGGACCACCTGGGTGATAAGTATAGTCCGTCCTCCTTAGTTGTATAATAGTGGCCCTACATCCTCCTGATGGTGAGGGTTACTTACCCATACTACCGCAGTAACTGTTTTTGCTTGCTGGTTCCCTGGTATGGGAAACCTGAACTGCCCAGGTGGAAGCTTTAACTTATTGTTTAATGAGATTCTTGCTTTTTACCCTGGAAAAATTTTTTTCCCTATTTGAGCCCCAGAATCTATGAAACCAGAGCCCAGAGCCCAGAGGGGGTAGGAAGCACAAATTCTCAAAGTGGGACTCTGGCAATAGTGGTATGTGGGGCTACTCCTGCTTCTACTCCTAGGTTCTCAGACCCCATATTTTCTATCTTCTGGGGACAGAGTACTCATAAAACATCATGGACCTATCTTCTTCCCCTCTTGCAGTGTAGATCTGGGGTATTGCAGTTTCTCCCCATAGGCTTATAGTGACCCTAGAGATCTCCAAAACCTCTTCTTTAAGGGGGAGATCAATATTAGCAGCACCCAGTACAGACAATATGCATCCCTAAACCAAATATCCCCTATGAAGACGTTAATAATATTGTCATAATAAACAGAGAGAATGAGTTCAATTATTATTTATAGTATAACAAATAGATTTACAATAAGGTCTGCAGTTTCTAATGGAAGACAAAGAGGATGGGGAGGGGTGTAGGATATAACCATTAATGGGATAAGAAAAGAGGATATAGAGTGCTAGATCATAGAAAGAGTGAAAGTGTAATCAAAAGAAGTTGGTTGTTAGCATGAGAAAAGGGAAAAAGAGACTCTGAGGAAACAGGTAAACAAAAGGAAAATAGAGAGAGCAAGAAAAGTAAAGAAATGAAAACTTAAAAATTTTCAAAAAGGAGAAAAAAAGAAAAAAATCTATACTTTAACAGTCACATAAATACATGAAAAAACAAGGGAAGAAAATGATCCAAGAAAACCTAGACTCTATAATAATAGAATCCAGTGACACCATGGTAGAAGAAATGTCAGAAAAGGAGTGCAGAATATATATAATTAAAATGATTTGTGAAGCAAAGGATGAGATAAGAGAGCAAATGCAGGCAATGAATGATCACTCCAATAAGCAGTTGAAAGAGCAACTGCAGGAAGCAAAAGATCATTTAAACAAAGAGATAGAGACTCTCAAAACAAAACCAAATGTAAATCCTTGAAATGAAGGAAACAATAAACCAAATAAAAAACTCAATGGAAAACATCACCAACAGACTAGACCACTTGGAAGACAGAACCTCAGACAATGAAGACAAAATATTTAATCTTGAAAATAAAGTTGACCAAACAGAGAAGATGGTAAGAAATCATGAACAGAATCTCCAAGAACTATGGGACATTATGAAAAGACCAAATTTAAAAATTATTGGAATTGAGGAAGGCACAGAGTTACAAACCAAAGGAATGAACAACCTATCCAATGAAATAATATCAGAAAATTTCCCAAACCTGAAGAATGAAATGGAAAATCAAACACAAGAGGCTTACAGAACACCAAATGCACAAAATTACAACAGATCCACACCAAGGCACATTATAATGAAAATGCCTAACTTGCAGAATAAAGATAGGATTTTGAAGGCTGCGAGAGAAAAGCTTCTGATTACATATAGGGGCAAACAAATATGGATAGCAGCAGATTTCTCAGCCCAGACTCTAAAAGCTAGAAGGGACTGGAACAACATATTTCAAACTCTAAAAGAACATTGTTGCCAACCAAGAATCCTATACCCAGCAAAACTAACCCTCAGATTTGAAGACAAAATAAAATCCTTCCATGATAAACAAAAGTTAAAAGAATTTGCAAATAGAAAGCCTGTGCTACAGAATATTCTCAGCAAAATATTCCATGAGGAGGAAATGAAAAACAACAATGTAGGTCAGCAAAGGGAGGAACTACCTTAAAGGAAAAAACCAATCGAGGGACAAACCAAGTCAAGTTAAAAACCAAAAATAAGCCAAAATGATTGGGAATACAAATCACATCTCATATAACTCTGAATGTTATTGGCCTAAACTCATTAATCAAAAGACATAGGCTGGTAGAATGGATTAAAAAGAAAGGCCCAACAATATGCTGCCTTCAAGAGATTCATGTCTTAGAAAATGACATTCACAGACTAAATAGGGCAAAAACCTACCATGCACATGAATTTAGTAAAAAGTGGGGGTTTCCATCCTTATATCAGATAAAGTGGACTTCAAGCCAAAGTTGTTCAGAAGGGATAATAAAGAAGGACATTTCATACTGCTTAAGGGAACCATAAATCAGGAAGACATAACAATCATAAATATTTATGCCCCAAACAACGGTGCATCCATGTACATCAAACTAACCCTTCTGAATTCCAGGAATCAAATAGACCACAACACAATAATTCTGGGTGACTTTAACACACTGCTGTTACCACTGGATAGATCTTCCAAACAAAAACTAAACAAAGAAACCATAGAACTCAATAACACAATCAATAAATTAGACTTAACAGACATATATAGAATATTCCATGCATCAACAAGTGAATGCATTTTCTTCTCAACAGCACATGGATCCTTCTCTAAAATAGACCACATGTTATGACACAAAACAGCCCTCAGTAACTGCAAAAAATTAGAGATAGTACCTTGTGTTCTATCAGATCATAATGGAATGAAATTATAAATCAATGACAAAATAAAAAACAGAAACTACTACAATACCTGGAGACTAAATAATATGCTATTGAATGGAGCATGGATAACAGAATACATCAGGGGGGAGATAAAAAAATTCTTAGACATAAATGAGAATGATGATACAACATATGAAAATCTCTGGGACACTATGAAAGCAGTACTAAGAGGAAAATTCATTGCATGGAGTGCATTCAAGAAAAGAATAAAAAAATGAACTACTAAATGACCTAATATTACAGTTCAAAGCCCTAGAAAAAGAAGAATAGGAGAACACCAAAAGTAGTAGAAGACAGGAAATAATTAAAATCAGAGCTGAAATCAATGAAATTGAAACAAAATAAATGATTCAAAACATTGACAAAACAAAAAGTTGGTACTTTGAAAGAGTAAACAAAATAGACAAACCCTTAGCCACACTAACAAAGAGGAGAGAAAAAACTCAAATTACTAAGGTTTGTGATTAAAAAGGAAATATCATGACAAGATACCACTGAAATACATAACATAATTAGAAGCTACTTTGAAAATCTATATTCCAACAAAATTTGTTAAAGACATCGACAGATTTCTAGAGGCATATGATCCTCCGAAACTGAACCAGGAGGACATACACAATTTAACAACAAATCAACTTGAAGCAATGAAATAGATGAAGCCACCAAAAGCCTACCAACAAAGAAAAGCCCAGGACCAGATGGATTCTCAGTCGAGTTCTACAAGACCTTCAAAGAAGAACTCATTCCAATACTCCCCGAAGTATTCTAGGAAATAGAAAAGGAGGGAACCCTTCCAAACTCATTCTATGAAGCTCATATCACCCTAATACCCAAACCAGACAAAGACACATCAAGGAAAGACAATTTAAGACCGATATCTCTGATGAGTATAGATGCAACCATCCTTAACAAAATTCTGGCAAATTGCATACAAAAACATATTAAGAAGATAGTGCACCATGATCAAGTGGGGTTCATCCCAGGGATGCAAGATTGCTTCAAAATCCAGAAATCAATAAATGCAATTCATCACATCAATATACTCAAGTTTAAGGATCACATGATTATTTCAATTGATGCAGAGAAAGCGTTTGACAAAATACAACAGCCTTTCATGCTCAAAACACTAGAAAAAATAGAGATAGTAGGAACACACCTGAACATTGTAAAGGCTATTTGTGCTAGGCCCATGGCCAACATCATTCTTAATGAAGAAAAACTGAAAGCACGCCCTTTAAAAACTGGAACAAGACAGGGATGTCCTCTTTCACCACTTCTATTCAACATCATCCTTGAAATACTAGCCAGAGCAATTAGACAGACCAAAGAAATTAAAGGGATATAAATAGGAAAAGAAGAACTCAAGCTGTCACTATTTGCTGATGACATGATTCTATATTTAGAGGATTCAAAAAACTCCACCAGAAAACTTCTAGACCTCATAAATGAATTCAGCAAAATAGCAGGATATAAAATCAACATGCATAAATCTAAAGCATTTTTATTCATAAGTGATGAAACATCTGAAAGGAAAATGAGGAAAACAACTCTGTTCACAATGGCCTCAGAAAAAATAAAATACTTGGGAATCAATCTAAACAAAGAGGTGAAAGATCTCTATAATGAAAACTACAGAATATTAAAGAAAGAAATTGAAGAAAACCTTATAAGATGGAAAGATCTCCCATATTCTTAGATAGGCAGAATTAATATTATCAAAATGGCCATACTTCCAAAGGTGCTATATAGATTTAATGCAATTCCAATTAAAATCCCAATGACATTTCTCATAGAAATAGAGAAAGCAATCATGAAATTCATCTGGAAGACCAAAAGACCCAGAATAGCCAGAGCAATCCTGAGCAGGAAGATTGATGCAGGAGATATCACATTACCAGAACTTAAACTCTACTACAGAGCAATAGTAACAAAAACCACATGATATTGGCATTAAAATAGACAGGTAGACCAAGGGTACAGGATAGAAGACCCAGAGACATACACACATAAGTACAGTTTTCTCACACTAGACAGCAGTGCCAAAAACTTACAATGAAGAAAAGATAGCCTGTTCAAGAAGTGGTGCTGGAAAAACTGGAAATCCATATGCAGTAAAATGAAATTAAACCTGTATCTCTCACCCTGTACAAAACTCAACTCAAAATGGATCAAGGATCTAAGAATTAGATCTGAGACCCTTCACCAAATAGAAGAAAAAGTAGGGCTGAATCTCTATCATGTTGGCTTAGGAACAGACTTCCTTAACAAGACCCCCATAGCACAAGAAATAAAAGCAATAATCAATAAATGGGGTAGATTCAAACTAAAAAGCTTTTTCTCAGGAAAAAAAGATCAATAATGTGAAAAGAGAGCCTACAGAGTGTGAGAAAATCTTTTCCACACACACCTCAGACAGAGCACTAACCTTCAAAGCTTATAAAAAACTTGAAAACTTTACACCAAAAATACAAAGAACCCTGTCAATAAATGGGCTAAGGAACTGGGTAGACACTTCACAGAAGAAGATATACAGGTGATCAACAAATATATCAAAAAGTGCACATCATCCCTAGTAATTAGAGAAATACAAATTAAAACCACCCTAAGATTTCATCTAACTCCAATTAGAATGACTATTATCAAGAACACAAGCAATAATAAGTGTTGGTGTGAATGTGGGGGAAAAGGCACACTCATACATTGCTGGTGGAGTTGCAAATTGGTGCAGCCACTCTGGAAAGCAGTATGGAGAAAACTTGGAATGAATCCACCATTTGACCCAGCTATCCCACTCCTCAGTTTATACCCAAAGGACTTAAAATTAGCATACTACAGTGATGCAGCCACATCAATGTTCATAGCAGCCCAATTCACAATAGCTAGATTGTGGAACCCACTAAGATGCCCTTTCATTGATGAATGGATAAAGAAAATGTGGTACATATACACAATGGAATATTACTTGGCCATAAAGAAGAATAAAATCATGGCATTTGCTGGTAAATGGATGAAGCTGAAAAATATCATGTAAGTGAAATAGGCCAAGCCCCAAAAAACCAAAGGCTGAATGTTTTCTCTGATAAATGGATCAAGATATATAATGAGGGGGATTGGTGGGGGGGAAGAGAACAATGAAGGAATTTTGGATGGTGTAGAGGAAAATGGGGTGGGAAGGGGTGGGAGATGGAAAGATAGTAGAATGAAACAGACAGTATTATCCTATGTATATGTATGATTACATGAATGGTGTGAAACTACATTGTGTACAACCATAGAAATGAAAAGTTGTACTTAATTTGTGTGTAATGAATCAAAATGCAGTTTGTAAAAATAAAAAAAAAAATTAATTAAAAAAATTTTAAAAAAACCCACCAGGATGCTCAAAGATGCTTTCCAGTGCCCACCCTGGAGCTACCCAGAGGTAGCTCAGTAGATTTCTCAGGGGTCAGCCTTAGGGTGTTCAAGACAGGAGCCATGCATGGCACATCTGACCTCAATCAGGCTGACCCTGCCAATGCTCTCAGCCACTCCAGGCAATGACTCCTGTGCCCTGTGCCATCCAGAAACAAACAAACAAAAAACTCATCATGGACCTAAAATGTATACCACCTCTTGGGGAATGGTCCCCAATCCTTGCAAGGTAGTATTTGAGTTAGCACTTCAGCTGTGCTTTCAGTAAGATATTTCATCATTCTTCCAGTCTGTAAGCTTCTCGGTGTTGCAGTGTATTATATGAGAAGTAGGTTCTGTGGTTATTGCCCTCTCCTACAGCTCCTTTGTTATACTATGCATGACCTAGTTCTATACAATATTATGCAGGATACTTTGTCAGTGGATCAAATCCTACGTCAGCCCCTGGACACTAGTGCTGGCTGAGGCCCTATGGTAGGAAAGGCAAACCCCAAACCCAGAATACGTGTTCACTCTTATGAAAATGAATAACTAACTTCTCTATGGAGGAAGAGGTCTAATGTAATCAGTTTGCCATCAATGGGAATTTGAATCCTTGATGGATTTTCTATATTGGGGACTCAGCATTGGTCTCAGCTGTTGGCATTTTAGACTTTCAGCAGTCACAGTACCTAGGTCATTCTTGGTAAGTGAAAGATCCCTCTGTTGAACCTATGAATAGCCTCCACCCCTACCACCATGGCTCCTTTTGTGTGTCCGTTGTGTCTGCCTGAGAATGCCTACTGACCGAGAATGGCGGAATCACTCTTCTTGTTTAGTGCCTCTTCTGTGGTGGATCTTCTTTAAAGGATATTTACTTTTTTCCATCTTTTATGTCCATCTATGAGCGTCTACCTAAACCTTATGATCTGCTCTTTCATCTTCCAGACTTCTGCCCAATCATCTAAGTCATTTACTGTTTCCAGTGAGTCTATGAACGGCCTATCCTTGGGTCACTTCTCTTTTCATCAAGTGGCCGATCATGTCCATGGTCCAAAGTTTTGCTTGTTGGGAGGATCCTCCCTTACGACTACATTTCAAGGCCAATATTGAGCAGGGTGGTCGCATAGCCACTATCCATTTTTGACTTTCAGTCATATGTTGAGCTGATCAATATATGAACCAAGGTCAGATTTCCCTCTTCTATGAACTGGTTAAAAGGAATCTCCTGTGTGATCACAGGTGTGTATCTAGGACAGGTTCTGGTGCAACAGTGGTAGATGAGTGTGGTTCTGGGCCATCTGCTCATACAGCTTGCATATGCCCTCTGGCCCTCTGTGCTCAATACCCCATGTACCTTTTCCATGTTACAGAAGATTACTGCTGGACCTGCCCAACCTGTAGCTTGGTAGTTCTGACATATACAGTTCACAAGGGATAGTTCTAACTGCATGGCCATTTGGTGTCTAATAATCGAACACTCTATCTCTACTAGAGCTCAGCCACAGGCCAGGAGTCACTTTCCAAAATGTGTATAATTCTCTGTTACAGATGACATTCCCCCAAACCTGTGGATCTGTTTTATGATCTGTCCCCTGATACTTGCCATAAAATGCACATTATCTTTTCTCATTGCATCATAGGATCTGCTAGTCGACATCTATTACCTTGGGGTCTACTAGAATATTTGACCCAAAAGGTTGGGTTGTTTGAAATATAACTTGGACCTGCTGCATAACCTTTTCCTACTTCGACTCTGTTAAAAGATGACAACTTTTCCTGCTATGTACCCTCACTAGAAGCTGAAAAATTGGTGTATGTGTTGGAGCATTATTTCCAGGCATGGGCTATGCTTGCCTTTGGAACTCAAAGCAGCCTATTAGGTGTTATGCTTCCTTTTTCATGGTGGGCCATGTGAATTATAGTATTTGTTCTTTGGAGGTGAGGACCTGGCCTGACACAATCCATTCGATATCTAAAATTTTTACTGATATGTTGGGGCCTTGGATTGTCAGAGGGTGTATCTCCAATGCTCTAGAGTTCATGTGGCTTATCTTGACTTCTGATGTATATGTCACATTGTGGTATATACTCTGATTTGAATAGTGTCATCAATATACAGGGCCACTGTGATGTTTTCTAAGATATCCAGTCAGTCTGGTTATCATTGGATTTTATTATGGTAGAAGGGGGAAGAGTTAACAATGTCCTGGATTGAGAGTGTAAATGTTTATTGTTGTTCTGTCAGGTAATTGCAAACTTCTGATCTTCTTTGGTAGGGTAGAAAGAACACAGATGCCATATCAATGGGCTACATATTACAGCTTCAATAGCAAAGATTTCACCTGTGATAGCAACTGAAATTGGGGTTACTCCTTAGTTGAATTTGTGGTAATCCATTTAATTCTCTGGGATACTTACACAATTTTTAGAAGGACTAAAATGGACATTTGAATGACTAGATCATGAGATGATGATCCTCATCATTCTCAAATTTTAATTCTTTAAGTCATAAGCTGTGCCATTATCTTTGTGAAACAGTATTACTTTTGCTTTTCTCTCTTGGTGGTGGTGAGGGTTTGGGCTTCCGTACTTCTCTAGGTCTCATTCCATAGGTAAAGGACCAGACATAGGGGTTAAGCCAACCAGCAAGTGTGCCCATCCAATGACATATCTAGGGACCAGAAAGTGACAATGGCCCACCAGGTACTTACTGTGAACTGGACCTCAATCAGAACTCCATTTATTACTGGCTTCATGTGCTTGTACTCTAATGAGGGATTTCTGTGTCACCCTTCTCGGATGCTGCAGGAAGGAGGTGTGTATCTTGCAAGAGTGACTTTCTTTAGCCCATAGGGAACAGCAACTGCAGGCCTTTTCCCTGCAACCCTCCCAAAAGGTAGGGAGTAAGTCCTTCATTCTGAAGGCATACCTGGGTGGTGCATCACAAAACCTACTTACTCTCCATCCATACCATCAATATTCTTTTATATTCTTCCAGAGGTATATGGATGATAGCTAGTGAAATTTAAACTTTAGTGTCCCTCATTTGTATGAGCCCCTTCCAAGACCCTGGATATAATTTTGTATTCTTTTTCTTAAAAAGTCCCCAAAATGTAGGAACTTCATAAAACTCCAATCTTCTTGATTCCACTTCATTTGCTCTGAGTTTGGGAAGTGAAAGAGACAGGAAGTTGACATTCAAGTGCCTGCACTTGTACCAAGCATCATATTTGATGTTTTGCATGCATTGTATCCTTTTGCATTCCTTTAAGTTTGGAAATGTTGTTTGCATATTTCTCCAGTGTTCACCATATTTGAGACCTTGGTGTTTTCCTCGTGAATACATTTTCTCTTGCCTGGAGATCCTTCCTCATGTTGTTTACATTTGGAAGCCTTTCTCATTTTACATTTAATGCAATACTGTCTGCTCACCAACTCCTTCTTGATCCCTGTAAAAGGGCTGGGTATTTCTTATTAAGCTCTGTTCACAGGACACAATTGCTGTTGACTTCTGTGTCTCCCTTGCTTCTCTCCAAGTTCTGAAGTGGTAGACTTCATGTGTCCTCGGGACTGGAGCACAGTTTGTGTCATTGAGTGGGAGCCCAGTAAATGTTGGTAGACTCCTTGAAATGGGATTGATTCTCAGTTCTGGATCAAAGAGTCT
This sequence comes from Sciurus vulgaris, assembly GCF_902686455.1. NCBI lineage: Eukaryota > Metazoa > Chordata > Mammalia > Rodentia > Sciuridae > Sciurus > Sciurus vulgaris. Next base: position 46,738,565 of record NC_136474.1, on the reverse strand, counting down.
GGAGAGCATTGCATTCCTTTTCTTTGGAGAACAAACTCATGAAGCAACTTCTGAAGAAGAAACTTGATTTCCTAGTTTCATGATAAAAGGGTAAAGATGTTCCAGTAATGGAAGGTATATTTTCATTGCAAAAGGACAAAATCAACAATCTAGTTTGTTAATCAGACTCTTGAGAATCGATCTCTCAGATCTGGAATGCTTCTAAGGTAATGTATGAGATTGAATTTTAGAAGCAGTTTTAGTCAGTTATTTTGCTGCTGTGACCAAAAGACTTGGCAAGAGACATTTTAGAGGAGGAAAAGTTTATTTGGCACTCACAGTTTCAGTGGTCGCAGTCCTTTGATGACCAATTCCATTGCTCTTGGCAATGAAGGCAGACATCATGGCAGAGGAAAACAGCTTAGGACATAGCACCAGGAAGCAGAGAGAGTGTTCTGGTTACCAGAGACAAAATATATACCCCAAAGTCATGCCCTCAGTGACCTACCTCCTCCAGCCATACCCTACCTGCCTACAGTTACCACCCAGTTAATCCCTATTGGTGGATTAATGCACTGATTAGATTAAGGCTCTCAAAACCCAATCATTTTATCTCTGAATTTTCTTGCATTGCCTCACACATGAATTTTTTGGGGACACCTCATATCTAAACCATAATAGAAACTGAAATAAAAGTTATAAAATTAGTACTCTACATGGTGAGTAACTAATTAACCAGATATTTGTGCTACAAAAGTGGGTTTATCCTGTGTATCATGGTTTGTAAATTTCATATCAATTGATCAATCAATAAACACCATTCTTATTTTGTGAACAGTATAGCATTATGTGAATGTACCAGAATTTATTTAACCAATCTGTTTAATAATTTTTAGGTAATTTCTCATTTCTTGCCACTATAAATAAAATGTTAGTGCCCGTTTTTCATACATGTGTCTTTGCTCATCTTATTATTTACTTTAGATAAAATTTTAAAAAATGAAATTACAACTATTTTAATAGGGTGCAACTATTTTAAGAGACACACTTTCATTTGTACTTATATTTATGTATGCGTATTAATTTAGCTACCTTGGCAGAGATGAATGTAGGTCTGTTGCCAGGAAGCAGTTGCTTCCTGTTCTTCTTGCATCTCAGTGAGCTCAGATGCCTGATTCTTATTTGTGTATGCTGAGAAGTAGGTTGTCACTTCATGGCCAAGGTTGTTAAAAAGTAAATGTGCTTCTCTATGGCCTCTCTCTTCACTGATCTCTCAGGTGAGTGTAGTTGTCTGGGGTAACTTTGAAGTCACTGAAGGTGGTGGAGGCTGCCAATCAGGCTCTATCATTCTCTATCAATGAGAGGATGAGAGAGCTCTACCATCAACTAGGATCATCTGCTTCCAAGTTGAGGTATGTAAGAAATAACTTACTGTGGTAAGCCACTGATATTAGGAATTCATCTGTGACAGCAGGTAGTGTTTCCTTATCTGTTACAATTAGCTTGTCCTCCAAAAGATGTCCTCCTCTACCAACAGTGTATGATGTATGGTGTATGAGGTACCCTTCTTTGTTCCCTTAAGTCTCATCAATGACTCTATAGTGCATAAAAACTTTGCCAACTTCATAGCTGGTTAGTAGGCATCTCATTGATTTTGTAATTTTTTGAAACTTACATTTGACATGCTTATTAACTTCTTGTATTTTTTAGCCCAGAGATCTGTGACTTCAAAATTCTTGGAAGGCAAAAAAAAAAAAAAAAAAAAAAAAAAAAAAGTTTTGAAAGTTCTTGTACATGCATATTTATGAACACTTGGAGATATTGCCTTTAAGCCAAAAATTTTAGGATGAATGAATAGCAATAAGAGAGTAATTTCGATATAGTTTATTTGGGCTGCCAAAAACTTCTCTGTGGGGCCGTGAGCCAATCTGATGGAGTGTATATGAATAAAAGAAAACAATTCAATGGAAGTCATTGAGTGGCTGTAATGAGTCTTGAATCCCCTGGATTAAGTGAAAATTCATCTGATTTAATTGAGTGACACTAATTGGTGAAGAGAAGGCAATCAATAGACTGTGTAGTGTAGTTATTTGAAGTTCATGTTTTCTTCTAATTTACTTTTGATGTTTTACCCTTCTTTCTTGTTCTCTGATCACAAAAATAGCCTGTGATAAGTCATTGCTATAGTTTGGATCTGAACCATCCTCTAAAAGTCATGTGTGAGAAGCATGGCCCCTAATGCAGCAAGATTCAGAAGTGGAGCTTTCAAGCAGTGATGGGATTATGAGGACTCTGACCTCATCAGTGGATTAATCTATTTAGGAATTTATCAGTGGATTAACCCACTGATAGCCAATTGGACTACCGGGAGGTGGGATCTAGTTGGAGGAAGTAGGTCACTGGTGGAGTGCCCTGCAAGGGTTATCTTTCCTCTAGTCCCTTCTCCCTCTCTGCTTTCCTGCTGTCATGAGCTCATTCACTTTTCTCTGTCATGCCCTTCTGCCATGATGTTTCTGCCTTGGAGTCAGCCAATTGGCCTGACCCTCTGAAACAGTGAGCCATAATAAATCTTTCCCTGTCTAAGTTGTTCTGATCAGGTATTTTGATCACAGTATTGAAAATTTGACTAAACATAGAAATCACATTTGTTACTAATGTTCATAGGAAGATGAGGTGGTTTGCAGAGGTGATAGGAGGGAGAAAGGAGTTATGTGGGAAGATTAGACTGGCTTGGAAGAAATGAAAAGGGAATACAGTTAGCTTTTGATTTCTGGGGGTTCTGCATCTGCTGACTCAACCATGATGGATGGAAAACATTAAAAAAAATGCTTCTCTACTGAATATCTACAGACTTTTTTCTTATCATTATTCCCTAAACAATGCACTATAACAATGATTGATAAAGTGTTTATATTGCATTAGATATTAAAACAATGGAGAGAGGATTTAAAGTACACAGAGAATGTGCATATGTTATATGAAATACTATGTGATTTTGTATAAGGGACTTGGAGCATCCATGGATTTTGGTATCTTCTGGAACTAATCCCCCATGGATATCAAAGAACAACTCTTTTTGGTTTTATTGGGCTGAAGACAAGCTTCTCCTAGGTGGGCCCTGTGGGCCAGAAGCCCATCAAGAGAAGACCCAGGCTCATCTTCATGACGGTAACTGTGGAGGCAGCAAGCTCCCAAAGACAATGGCTGCATGGTGCATAGGAGATGGCTTGACCTCAGCTCAGGCTCTCAGTCTTACATGCATCACTCTAACTCTGGCAGAGCATAGAAGCCACAAGAATTTTCTGGATTGGAAGAGACCATAGAAATCTGAGACAGTGAGCATCTTGGCAATAATTGACAAAGCAGATGACCCTGTATGACCCTGAAGAGAGGACCATCCCCCCACCAAGCTGCTGGATGGGTTTGAGCCAGAAATTAAGTTTATTTATTAAAACTTGGATTATTGTGCACACCTGAGTCAGTAGACAGAGATTAATGTCTGCTCTGACCACATTTCCTGGGGCCAAACATCTCAGATCGTTATGTGCTCACGAGGAGCCATAGTTTTATTTAATTGCATTTGTTCATTTACTATAATTTGATAATATTTCCTATGAGCACACATTTAAATAATTATTCAACTAAAACGATGTTTTTAGAGATAGCCTGGCAAAAGGGGTTTGGAATCAGAAGATTCTGGTGATATATGATACCTTAGCACATACTTTAGATTTACATTTCATCATGACTTAGCAGAAACCAGAGCCAACTTTTTATGTGTATCTGTGGGTGGAGTTACATGCTGTGATGTTTCTTCAAATCATGAAATTTGTACAAAGTGCTATGGACCTTCAGTTATAGGATACTGAATCCTGAATTCTAGAGGGGGAACTTAGAGCTTCCCCTTGAATCTTTGCTTAGGATTATATGAAATTTTATTCATTGTATTAAGTTTTGTATTATCTTGAAGAGAAGTTAGAGGGATGCTCCTGGAGATGGGGACTGTGCTGGTTCTGGTCCTAGGGACAAAGCCTTAATTCTGGAAGTCTGAAATTCTTGTCCATGAGAATGGACTTTCTTGTCAGGTCACCCATTCCATTAGTTTGACTTGAGACCTGGAGCACCCTGGTGGTGGCTGGGCTCCCACGGTGGTTTCTGAATTACTGCCTTCTTTCCTGTGTAGTTGCATTTGGATTAGTACTTGAGAATTGATTCTACTAGGGCAAATTACATTGCCAGGCAGAACAAACCATTCCCTGGTTTGTTACCTACTAACAGTCTGACATTTTCAGAGTGGAGTTTGGCATCAATGCTGTCTGTGAGTGCAAGTGGTTAGGAAAATCCATTTAGACTTGTGGCTGCTTGGGAGCCTACCTTGACAGAGGTCCACCCTTCTTCACCTCTTGGGCCACCTCTGTGTGGCAGCTACTGCCGTAGCTATTTCTGTCAGTTTGTGCTGAGGAACTTGCAACTCCGTTTCAGCACGTCTCAAGAGTGTTTTTCTCACTTGTTTGGACTGTAGTTTCTTCACTTAGACCATACACAGCCACTTCAGGGGTGCTAAACATTTTCCAGGCAGATGTGCTTGGCAGAGCTGGTTGTAGCACACACGCCAGGCTGCAGAAGGTCACCTTGTGGGTGCAGCTTTGTAGAAAATCCATGTGTCTAATCTTGATTTTTATGAGTCCTATGGAGACCACTCCTAAGGCAGCTGTGGGTCCATCTTGGAGTTTACCTTTGTGCAGTGAGAATTCTGTTAAGCACCAGTGAGAAGGGATAGACTTACCTGATACTGTCTTAATCCTGTATTTGCATTTGCTATGAAATTAAGGATGGTGAACTGACCTGAGGAAATGGTCTTAGGAGCAGTCCTGAGCCCCTACTCTGGTCTTTGAACTATGCATTTAAAAAAAAAATAAAGTAAAATAATTCTACTTGTTTTAGATCCTGACTTTACAGAGTTCTCCCCCTACCTCCAAATTCTCTTTTATTCCATGTACTGCTTCAAGGGCCCAGTGAGATGCCAGGAGAGGTAGTAATCTCAGTGCTAACATTTGGGAGCAGAAAGAGGTAGTGAGATGCAGCACTGAGTGTAGGTTCTTTGTCTTGTGGATTCACCCATGGACAACAGAAGATAAAATGACAGAATTTATTTCTTTAAACAGAGAGGAAGTGCAAGTGCAGCTCCCTCTAGGGGAGGGTTCTGAATGGGTAGCCACTGAGTAGTACTGTCTTGGAGATTATATGGTGTTGCTGGAGGTGACCTTTAAAACAATTGGTTTAAGACTTTTGGGGAGGGGAGTTTCTTCATCCAATCAAAGTGAGACACTTGGTCCCATGCAGGCCCTGGTCCCTTCCAGTCAGGCTGCTGATTGTGTGCTGCTTATGTTTTTGTTCACATGCTTGACTAAGTACTGTCTGGCCCATTAGATACTTTGTACATGGAATGGTTGCATCCAGGTCTCACCTATCTGCCTATCATGTTTCTGGCTCCTGCTCTCAGTAGCTGGGGATGTGGGGAGAGGAGGAACTCCAGCTAAATAGTGCTGCAGGACAGTTACCCTTGCAATCCCTGTGGTTTGATGCAACAAAGAATTGTTTCTTGATCATGCAGAGCATCTTGCAGGCCCTGAGGTTTTACAGAGCAGCTGTGTCCTAAGAAGTGACTCGGAAATCCCACCTCCTTCTCTTTTTAATGTCTGTTATCTCAACACTTGGATTCTAGTTCACAGTGACAGGAGAGACAGGGCTGAGGCTGATATCGGAACTTTTTGGTACTTTCATCCAAAGGGGACATGTAGTATTTCTTAGAGTTCATTGCCTAGAATTAGATACCTGACCTTGACTAATTGCAAAGAGACTGCAGGGAGGAATGAGAGTAGACCCTGATATTTCTGACCAGTAGTAATGTTTATGTAGTGGAAGTTATGAGGTAATAGGACTAACGCTCTGGCCGTAAGTGGGGGGCAGGGAGGTTTGCTATGATTGACATTTTCCTACAGTTTTCTTCCCATCAGGTACTATGTTGCTGGCTTAGCTTTGCCAACACAGGATGTCCACCTTGCATCTGGGATCAACTACATTTCTCCCTGACAGTTTCTACCATGACATTCATTTCAAGAGAGTAGGGATCCCTGGGAAGCAAAGGATAGCAGTTCATGCAAATCTTGATTGTTTGTCTCCTGTACCCAATAAGGTCACTTCCTAGTTGTAAGATTCCTTAAAGAACTCGATTTGCTTAGACCATGTGGGTGCGGAAGTAGGAATTTGAAAAGCTGCTGCTGATTTCCCTGGCTCATTTAGGAGCCATCTGGAAGAGGCCTTAGGGCCAAAGCTGACGTGCTGTTTCCCCAGCCTCTGGGAACTATCCCTAGGGAGCAAATGCACACGCACTTAGGCTATAAATCACTTCTCTCATTGGTGCTAAATTAACTTTTAAACCTTCTAAACTCCTGAACCAGCTGATAGCAGGATCTTGGGTTGCAGGATGCTCAGCCCTGTGCTTGGCATTGATTAAATATAAATTGCATTTGTTGCAAGATTTAATGCATGCATTAATAGAGGCAGCAGGGGTTTCCAAATGCTGGCCTATGACTGACTGAAGCAGAATCACCTGGGACATAGGTAAAAATATTCCCAAGTCCCATCTCAGGCCCACTGAATCAGAATCACTCTGACTGAGGCACGACATTTTTATTTAAATAAGCTCAATATCTAGATGCACTGTCCAGGTTAGGGAATCACTGCGGATGTGGAAAGATCACTGTAAGTTTAAGGTCTGCTGCTTGGGTTCTCGTGTTTGCTCTAAGATGAGGGCGTGTCCTTTACAATCATGTAACCTCTCTGATTTCAGTTTTGTCACCCCCACCAAGAAGGGATTGAACTGATTTATTTGAATGAGATATTACTAAGAGTCTCAATATATAAGCAGATAAAAATAGGGCAACTCTGATGGAATCAGTGGTTAGGTGATCCTTTTGTTCCCAAAATGGTCCTTAAGGGCTGCTGAAGAATTCTAGGGATTTCTGGGACGCAGTCTGAAACACTTCTGGGAGGGTGATCATTACGGTTCTTTTTGTCCTGGAATTGTGGCCATAGGGATTGGGGTGTGTCTCTCTGTCTCAGTCTCTCTTAGTTTCTGTCTACCTGTCTACTATCTCTGTCTCTCTGTCACTCGCTAACTCTATTTTTCTCTCTCTGTCTCTGTTTCTCTCTCTCTGTCTCTCCTAGAACAGATGAAAGTCCAGTATATATATTTCTTTTTCCTGTTCTCAGGTGAATCATTGTAGAGATTTGGGAAGAGAATATCTGAAATCCATTTGAAGGTACAATGTTGTTTTGCCTGTGGATTTTTTTCTCTATTTCTCTCTCCCTCCCTCCCTCCCTCCCTCCCTCCCTCCTTCCCCTCCCCTCCCTCCCTCCTTCCCCTCCCCTCCCACTCCCTCCCCTCTCTTTCTTTCTTTCCTTTCCTTCCCCCCTTCCTTCCTTCCTCCCCCCTTCCTTCCTTCCTCCCTCCCTCCCTCCCTCCCTCCCTCCCTCCCTCCCTTCCTTCCTTCCTTCCTTCCTTCCTTCCTTCCTTCCTTCCTTCCTTCCTTCCTTCCTTCTTTCCTCCTCTCCTTTCTCTCTTTCTCTTTCTCCTTTAGTTGGATTTTCAGGTTCAGGTCAAGAATTTTTGACATGGAATTTATCAAGTTATAGGATTTAATGTTTCCTGACCTATTTGACCAAAATCCTGGCAGGCAATCAGGCACATATTTAATAAAATTGTATGATATGTGGTGTAGATTGCATAAACAGACTTTGTTTTTATTTTTATTGTATTTAACTGCTCAAGCACCCACTGGATTCCTGATTATTTTTGTTTTGGGGATGCCAGGTATTTATTATATTGAAAGATATGAGATCAGGCATGACACAACTCCTTTAGGAGTAAGAGGCCTTAATTAGGTTCCAGAATTGTCCTGGTTTATCACAGGACTGGATTCTACGAGATCTGAATTTAGCACATTTAGCAGTTTTATTTTAAAAATAAAGTCACTATTTCCAACATCAACAATAAATGACAGCTCTGAAGTGACTTCTTAAATATTTTTATTCCTTCTCCTAAGAAAAGGGCATTCTGAAAGTATAGCCATGATATTATAACACAAAACAATAATAAAATTTAGGAAAGTTAATATTAAGATAATACTATTATCAAATATTCAGTACAGAATCAAATTTCACCAACTGCTATTCATTTTTTCACAATAAAAATATGAATTTTCATATTTATTTTCAAACTTTAATGTGATAAACCTGTGGTTGTCAAATGAATACAGTACTATATGAGAATTTATCTATGTGTTTGTTCATTCATTCAACATTGTTAAATAACAACATTGATAGATATAGGAAAATAACTTCAGGGAGTATAGATGAAACATTTACCCCAAAGATCTTACAGTTCTGAGGTACTTATAGAAGTAGGCAGAAAATGACAAATGATAATAAAACCATAAGGTTTATAAAATGAATGGGCAACGCTAACAGAAATGGGGAGATCAGGAGAAGGCCCTTGGATGCCTGAATCAGAACATATTTTGGTAGTGTACAAAACTGGTGGACACTTCCTGTGGTCACATAAGTCTGCAGCTCTGGAGAGACATTAAGTCTAAAGTTACAGCTTGAGAAATGTCTCAGAGAGGGAAAAGTTGAGATCTTAAAGGTAAATACATCTTATTTTTTGGTACTGGGGATTGAACCCAGGGGTACCACTGAGCTACATCTCAGACCTGTTTAGAATTTTTGAAAAAATTTTGAGACAGGGTCTTGCTAAGTTGCTTAGGGCCTCACTAAGTTGCTGAGACTGACCTCGAAATTGCAATCCTCTTGCCTCAGCCTCCTGAGTCTCTGGGATTGCATATGCGTACCACTGTGCCTGGCCCAATATATCAAAATAAATAAATATGTGTCAAAGTGCATTCTACTGTTATGTATAACTAATTAGAACAAAAATAAATAAATATAAGAGCATAAGGAATTGAGGAAAGAAAGTTGGAAAGAAGATGAAGATTAAGAAAGCCCCAGTGCACAGTCTCATATAAGAACTACTTGTCTCTCCAGATATTTTCATCAGGTTACTTATTTATTAGAGGATTGGATCATAGCAATATGTTGCTATGCCTGAAAACTCTTGACAATCCATTCTCTGCTTAGAGGAATTGAAGAAAACTGCCTACATACAAATTTAATAGAAAGTTAAAAATTCACCATGGCCTTTTTCTGTTGACATTATGATATGAATGACTATTATTTGGGAAGTTTTTGGCTGAAAATAGGTAACATCCTGTGGATTTGCCTCTCATGATTCTTTTAATTGAAGTGTTGGCATGTTTTTGTTTTGAGATCTATTCCAGCACTATTAGATTCACCCATGAAAAACGCAAAGACCAGTTCAACCTAGGAGCTAATCAATTTTTCATGCTCATTATCATTTAGATGAATCTCTTATATGGTACTGGTTGCAGCATGACGCATTTTAATGCTGAGTAATACCTCCTTCCTCTAGGTAGTGAAGGGGAAGGCTTATATGCTCCATGTGAAAATGTTAAGACCTTAAATCTTGGGGTAAAGAGAAAATCAAAAGGAAATTTGTGAAAACCAAAATGAGAGCCAGAGAAGTGATAAAATTTATTGCCAGAAAACTTTCCAGTTTCTTCCATGTTTTTATAGTTGCTTAACCTACGTCATTCTTTGTATACCGTCTGACCTGAAAGAAAAGAAAGGCATGCAAACATTAAGTACTTTATTAAAACTTTTATACCTTGACACCATTTGGAACCATTTCCTATAGAAAAAAAAAAAAAAGACATCTTATATCTCTCTAAAAAATTAAAATGAAATCAGAGATGCAGTTACAGAGGTTCCATCATGGCCCAAGATTGAACATCTGCCAACCCCATCCGCAAGCAACCTTGGATACCGAATTACTGGAAGGTAGAAAGTTCTGTTCTGTTACTTTAATTAATCAAATTCGATTTTTTGTCAGTTTACTAGATCTTATACTTAAAATGGGAATGGTGACATTCCGAATAATTTCCCTTTTTTAAATTCTGAAATACGTGAGAAAACTGTCAATGCTGCATAGGCCTGTCCCTTAAGGAGTGTGACTTACAAAGCCACCCCTTAGTTGTGCTTTCTTCTTGTTATTGAAAATAGCTTTGGCCTTTGACTCTTGCTTCCAGGTCTATGAGCTTAAATTCATATTGCCTTTCTTACTGTCCTTGCTCCCAGGGGATTACCCAGCAGAGTGTATGCACGTGGCTTGCAACGCACACACTCACATCAGATTCATCTGTCATACAAAGGAAGATGAGGAAGAAGAAATGACTATTTAGATATGTGAGGATAGAAATGGGGGAACCAGAGACTATTGCTGCCTTCCTTCAGTATCAGATTATTTCTTTTTTAAAGTACAGAGAGTGTTTTTTTCACCACAAAAGCCTGTGCTGTGGCAGGACGTGTGATTTCCAAGACGATGCATAGCACCAGAAGAGCTCCAACTAATGTGCACAGCTTCAAGCTCAGCATTGCTCATTAGAACAACAATGCAAACCAGCTGTCCCCTGGTGTTTGGAGAAAAAAAGATCCAATTAACTGGCCATTTTCCACCTGGTTCCAGATTTAGCCGTCTCCTTATGAGCCTGTAAGAGCAGCCAGTTTGCATGAATTTTAGTCATTACATGCAAACCAGGGGGTGAGGGGACACCAGGAGGACCAGTATTCTCTGAACTGCCACAGGGGGTGAAAAGTGAGATGCCCTCTAGAGCTTGGACATCTGGAAAGGCAGCAATTTAGCTAGATATTGACCTTTAAACTGCTCCTTATTGTGAGTATGTTGATGTGAAGACGAAATACACTGTTTCTATAAATGTGAATACCCTGAACCATTTGAGATGTTTGGATTTTTCTCCTTAATAATAGTGATATTTAAAGTGTGACCTGAAAGGGTAGATACTGGGGAATGACAGAGGCTACATGGTATTGTTACATTGTGTGCATGTATGAATATGTAACAATAGATCCCATCATTATGTACAACTATAATGTATCAATAAAAATATGAAAAAACCCACATCACATTAACTAATAAAAAAAAGTGTGACTCACCTTACTGTATCGTAATTAACCATATACCTATATTAGAAATAAACATAAAATGAATTGCACTGGAACTAATTACTTGAGCTTTCCTTTGTGGATTTGTCAAAAATACCTCGATTAACTCAGAAATAAAAACAATGACTAGAGCCCTTCAGACATCATTATTCTATCTTTTAGAGCCGAGCACATAATTGGTATCTGACCATTTAGGCCCTGGAATAAAACATCTCGTGATATGGCTCCTGGAGATGTCACAGGCCTACGCGTTTCTGGAGTAATATCACATTCTCAATAGAGCCATCAATAAAACAATAATTTCTCAGCACCGAAGACTGAAAAATCTGTTGTATTACACTTTCCAATCTCTTCAAAATCACATTTTAAAAATCCATTTTGTTGCAAGATGACCAATCTCATCTGATTTATAAGCTTTGGCCTCAGAGGAAATATGGAAGGCTTGGAGCTGAAGTCAGGGAATGAATGTGCTGGCTGGAAACAGTCACTTCGTGCATTTTGAGCAGTTTCAGGACACGCTTTGGAATGTGTCTGTTGGCAATTCTTAAGTCATACAGCAAATAATTCCTTCTTAGGTAGCCTGAGTGTGATGTCTGGATTTCATTATAGGCGTATATTTTGGTTTTACATGTGCCTATACTTTCTATCTGGTCATTCTAATTTTGAAAGAATTTTGTGAGTTTTCACTTTCTTTGACTGTCAGATGTCCTTAAAATGATGTCATACCAGATTTTTTTTGCCCCCCCCCTCCTCGCTCTTAGTAGTGTTGCAATTTTAGAAACATATTCAGATCCCTCTGCTGTAGTTAGCTGCAATCTGCAGTGTACCAGGGCTAGAGCTCTTTATGTGGTACACTCAATTGAATTTCCCTAGATCACTTGAGGTTTGTATATTTCAATTCTTATAATTTTTCAAAGTTAGGTATTTAATGCCACCCACAACCCCAAACAAATAAACAACTTGGTTATCTTGGATTTCTATGACCTTAACTAAAGGAAGTAAACAAAGAAAATACAACACTCCAAACTACAATCCAGTCTTTAATGTTTAAAAATTACTCTTTTAGGAGTTATTTGCCATTATGAATCGATTTTGAGTATATCAGATTAATATCTTAAATACTTTTTGGTAATTTTTCAAGTCCTTTCTCCTCTCCATCCTTATCATTTAACCCTCTTGATCTTGAAGACATTCTCATCATGTGATTCAACATCTGTCTGAAACTTGTCCCTTTCATCCTTTCTTCTCTCCCCTTCTTTGGTCCCTTGATGTTTGTTAAGTTAATCCTTCTTACATCATTGCGTTATATGATTTTCTTGATGTTCTTCTTTCTAGTCAAGTTCATATCCACTTTTACTTCTCAATAAAAATTATTCTGATTCTTGATCCTTAAAGTCTGAAATTTTCTTTTATTGTAATAGTTTCCTTCCTTTTATAACTGGCTTTACGTAGTTGAATTTTACTTATTAGTTAAATTGTTTCAATTTCTTGTAAAAGTCTGATGTTTTTGCCTGCCTCTCTTTACCTACTTTCTAGATATATAATTTGCCCTTCATACCCCGGGGTCTCCCATCTATGGATTCAACCAATCCAAGATATAAAAACAAACAAAAAAAACCTGTGTCTATAATAAAGACACAGATTTTTCCTTGTAATTATTTCCTAAACAAAATAATATAACAACTACTTAAAAGCATTTACACTGTATTAGGTATTATAAGTAATCTAGAGACAATTTAAAATATTTGTGTAGATTCTATACAAATACTACTCCATTTTATTTACTTGAACATGCATGGAATTTGGTAGCTTCAGGAGCACCTGGAACCAATCACTTATACTGAGGAAGAACTGTAATTTGTTTTTCTACCAGCCCTGATTCCGTGTTTACCCTTGACAATGACGTCCTTACCAGAATCCTAAAATTCCTCAGCTCCTTTTAGCAAACTTGTTTTTGCTTACTGCTTGCCAAAAATTGTTAGAGAAAGTCAGGATGTGATGTTGAACAAACTCAAATGTATTTTTGGCAGGTTAAAGACCAGATCCTCAGGTACACGGGAACCTCTGTGTGCTGGCCTCATCTGTTGCCCTCTGTCCTCCTCCTAGCCTTGTGTTCCAGTCACACAGGCCTTCTTTTAGTTCCTCAACATATCACTCTTCTTGGTTAAGGGCCTTTGCTTAAAGTTCTCTTTTCTTGCCTCCTTTGACTTAACTCTTAACCACCCACTAGACATGAACTTAAATATAACTTTCTTATGGTGGTAGTGTCAATTCAGCCCCCACTTCCATCTGACACCCCCTGGCATATCATAGACCATGTGCCTAATCACATTTACAACTTTACATTTACTTTTGTGATTGTACATTTGAAGTCGCTTTGATTAATGCATGGACCAAAGTGTTTCTGCTTTTTCTTGTACCCTCAACAACTGTACTGTGTTCAATCAATAGCTTATGTGGAATAAACAGAGTGAATATTTTATATAAGTGGCACTTTTATTAATAGTAACTCCTAAGCAAATGATATTTAGGCACCTTCAACTATTTAGACATGTTTTATTTATGTTGAAGTGAAATCTCTATTCCTAGTTATGTTCCACAGGGTCATACAAATGTATTTCCAGTATTATATGGTCACAAATGGCATGATATAGAAGAAATTGCATTGATGTGGAGGAAAATCTGGTTGCAGCTACCAGACTTCAAGGTTTACCATGTGCCTGGTACTGTTATGTGTAATGTGGGAATAATAATACTTTACTTATTAAAAAGCACTCATTGAATACTTACTGCGTTTCATATAGTATATTAATTTTGGGGATAAAAAATGAATAATATATGCTATCCCTGAGGCATTTATAGCTTATTAGAGAAGTCTAAGAAAATATCTTAGGCAGGATTTTTGTTAGGAATGTAGTTTCCTGAGGAATTGACATGATTTCCCCTCCATTCTCAAGGAATAATAAACACTCAGAATTTAGATGAGTTCCAGTTACTAACCCAAGTTCAGCAGTCAGGTATTTAGCTGGAGCTTCCAAGATACCTTCAAGATCCCCTGAGGATAGAGTAGGTGGGTGAAATTCATGGGAGAATCTTGAGTTGTATTTATTGCTGGAGGCTTTCTTGGGGACTCTTGGTCATGGAAACCTGCCTGGGGCTCCCTCCCCACACCTGGGCACTGTGTACCCTGTTCTGTGTACAGATTTCTTTCCTTCACAAAAATAGACTTATATCTTTGCCTGTGTTGGATGATGTCTTTCTGTTATTCCCTGAATCCTGTATCAATCGCACAAAAAATGCACAAGGATATTGATCATTTAAGTATATGAGGTCAGTCAGTATGTGAGAGGGATCTCTCACGTACTGTAATGGGAGTGTAAATTGGTACAACCTTTTGGAAAACTGGCATTACCTACTAAAGCTGAAGATATGCATTTCTATAAATCTGCATTTCTGTACTTAGCTTTATACTGAAAAAAAGAAGCATGTTGACTAAATAACATGAACTAGAATAGTAGTAGCAGCCTTATACACTATGGCCTGAAACAAGAAATTATCCAACTGCCCATCAATAGTAGGCTTGATAAATTTAATAAACCAGAATACAACAATGAAAATGAAAAAATTGTGACAAAATATCCAACGTGGATGACTGTCATGTGCCTGAAATACAAGAAAAGGCAAAAACAAGCTAGGTTTTAGAAGTCGGGAGTTACTATAAGGGAGCACTGAGTGGGATTCCTGGGTGCAGATAATGCCCTGTTACTTGATCTGGGTGCCAATTCATTTTTGAAAATTCATTGTGCTTTACTATGACTTGTGCATTTATTTGTAGGTGAGGTTATATTTCAGTATGAAACTTGAAAAGAGTTGGTCCTATTGTGTTCTTTTTAAAATTTTCCGAATTTGTTCCTTTTAGATATATTTGACAGCAGAGTGTACTTTGACATATTATACACACATGGACTATAACTTATTCTAATTAGGATCCCATTCTTGTGGTTGTACATGAGGTGGAGTTTTGCAGGTTGTGTATTGTGTTCTTATTGAACTTAGGACTCCTAAGGGCAACTTGAGTTATAGTAGTAAAATAAGGAAAGTTACCTGTAGGCAAGGAGTCGTCTTGTTGCATTTCAAGTTGGTACTCTTGGGGCTGGGGATGTAGCTCAGTTGGTAGAGTGCTTAACTTGCATGCACAAGGCCCTGAGTTCGATCCCCAGCACCACAAAAAAAAAAAAAAAAAAAAAAGTCAAGTTGGTACTCCGTTTGAAAAGCAATCATCAAGTTAGCTGGGGGTCTTTGAATGGACATCTCACAGATAACAATGCTTGTCCCAGTAATTGCAGAACTCTTGGATGAGCTGATTGAGAATCTATTCCCCTACTTCGCTCTTGTAATGGTTGCTAGTTTTCTTTACACGTGAATCTGACAACCTTAAATAAGAAACATTTCACTTTTACTATGTAAATTTCTCTTAAAAAATGATAGGTTAGGCAACGCATTGGTGTTCCAGCAGAAGACTGCTGACTGTTCCTTGAAAATCTTATAAAATGAGACACTGGGGAATGAATAAACTTTTATCCTTACAGTTACATTTTTAACTCTAAAGCTGTTGCCCTTTCACATTTTCAGGAGATGGAATATTTAGAAAACCCATGTAAAATTGGGAATTATCAGATATTGAAGATGGCTTTAAAAAATAAAAGCAGTCACTATTTTTTTCCTTAGTGGTGCTGGGGATCAAAACCAGGGCCTGTGCCTGCTAAGTGAACACTCTACCACTGAGGTACACCTCAGCTCTGCAGTCCCCCAGTGATTTTTTAAAAAAATTACACATGTCCTTGGCCATTTACCTGCATAGATTTCTTAAAATCTTTCCATCAGTTTCCATCATTACCATCAGTTTTCACAATCTGATGAATCTGAACTCTGAACCATAGTCTGAGGAAGCCTCTTTGTATTTAGGCCAGTAGTGGCAAGCAGGCTCTGTGGGCTCTGTTCTGGTCTACCTCTGGCCATATCCCTGTTTAGGTGATACAGAATCTATGTGCTAAGTCTCCCGTGGTTCCTTTTTTCTAGAGCTATGCTCTAAAGAGGGAAGGGATTGTGGGATTCCCATCACAGATCTGAACCACTCTGGAGCCCTCACTGCTCTTCCCAGTCTATTCTCCTGACTGAGATGGTCATCTGTCTGTGGGTTTCTAGACCCAAAGATTAGTGTGTTAGTCAGCTTTCCATTGCTGTGACAAAATATCTGAGATAATCAACTTTATAAGATGGAAAGGGTTATTTTTCACCAAGGTTTCAGGGATTTCAGTCCATGGTTTTTGGCCCATTGCCTTGGGCCCCAGGGTGAGTAAGTTCATCATCGTGGAGGTGTGTAGTGGAGGAAGCTGCTCACTTCCTGGCAGTCAGGGAGCAAAGTGAGAGAGAAAGTGGTCACAATATCTCCTTCAAGAGCATGCCCCAGTGAATTAACTGCCTTCTATTAGGGCCCCATTTTTGTTGTTGTTCTTGTTGTTTTTGGTACTGGGGATTGAACCCAGGGGCGCTTGATCACTGGGCCACATCCCCAGCTCTTTTTTATTTTTTATTTTGAGACAGGGTCTTGCTAACTTGCCTAGGACCTAGCTAAGTTGCTAGTGCTGGCTTTGAACTTGCAGTCTTCTTGCCTCAGCCTCCTGAGCTGCTGGGATTACAGGCATCCACTAACATGCCCAGTTTAGGGCCCACCTCTTAAAGGTTCCACAACCTCCCAACAACACTATCAGCTTGGGACCAAGTCTTCAACACATGGATCTCAGAGGATATTCAAAATCCACATTATAGCAGATGGTCAGGAGCAGGGGTTTTTGTTGCCTGAACTTGGATGTTTATACAGGAAAACCAAAAAGCTTGTATCCATGGCCTCTTGAAGACAAAATCAGAAGTAAGAAGCGAAAGGGGGAAGGCCTGATGATGGGCTGTCTTGAGTGCCAAGGCCTGGTTGTCACTAAACCACTACCTCCCATTGAAGAACTCTAAGAGACTGGAGAACTCCGGTCTTTGGAGGTGTTACCAAGTTATGTTTTCTAAGGTAGGAGGATATTTAAGTTTGCTGGCTTGATTCTTGCCATACACATACTCTATGTGTGTTATGTGGACAAAGATGTGTACCATTGTCCTGGACTCTCTGAGCATTACAGATGAGCCTGCCTTGGATGGCAACAACTCATGAAGTAAAGGAGATACATTTTCAAAGTCCACTCTCAGTTGTGAATTTCTCACAACAAATGTCTATCTAATTGCTTCTAATAACTTATAGGCATTGTCATGATTCTAAAATGTGGACCTGTGTTAATCTGGTCACTTGTGGTTCGATTTTTGACTGCAGAACTTGGCACAATTAACTGACTTACTACGTGCATAACTAGTTTTGTTGACCTAGTTGGAGAATGGTAAATGGGATTGTTCTGCCAGTTAGTTCTGACCAAATAGAATAGGTCCTCGTTAGGATAAGCTTACCTAGAAATTTTCTGGTGGAGTTTTTTGGGTCTTCTAAATATGGAATCATGTCAGCAAATAGGGATAGTTTGAGTTCTTCTTTTCCTATTCGTATCCTTTAATTTCTTTGTCTGTCTGATTGCTGTGGCTGGAGTTTCAACAACAATGTTGAATAGAAGTGGTTACAGAGGGCATCCCTGCCTTGTTCCAGTTTTTAGAGGGAATGCTTTCAATTTTTCCCCATTTAGAATGATGTTGGCCTTGAGTTTATCATAGATAGCTTTTATAATGTTGAGGTATGTTCCCACTATACTTAGTTTTTCTAGAGATGCTGTATTTTGTTAAATGGTTTTTCTGCATCTATTGAGATGATCATGTGCTTCTTGTCTTTAAGTTTATTGATGTGATGAATTACTTTTATTGATTTCCGTACGTTGAACGAAACTTTCATCCCTGGGATGAGCCCCACTTGCTCATAGTACACTATCTTTTTAATATGTTTTTTGTATGTAATTTGTCAGAATTTTATTTAGAATTTTTATATCTATGTTCATCAGGGATATTGGTCTGAAGTTTTCTTTCCTTTGGTATCAGGCTGATACTAGCTTCATAGAATGAGTTTGGAAGGGTTCCCTCCTTTTGTGTTTCATGGAATAATTTGAGGAGTATTGGTATTAATTCTTCTTTGAAAGTCTGATAGAACTTCGCTGAGAATCTGGTTCTGGATTTTCTTTCTTGGTAGGCTTTTGATGGCAACTTCAATTTCATTGCTTGAAATTGATCTGTTTAAATTTTCTGTTGATTCAATTTGGTTTAGGTTATATGTTTCTAGAAATTTGTGGATGTCGTCAAGATTTTGTATTTTATTGGAGCATAATTTTGGGAGGGGGGTGGTACTGGGAATTAAACCCAGAGGTGCTCAATCACTGTGCCACATCCCCAGTCCTTTTAAAAATATTTTCTTTAGAGACAGGGTCTTGTTGAGTTGCTTAGGGACTCACTCAGTGGCTGAGGCTGGCTTTGAATTCTTGATCCTCCTGCCTTGGCCTCCCAAGCTGCTGGGATTACAGGCATGTTCCATTGTGCTTGACAGGAGTATAAATTTTCAAAATAGGTTCTTATTATTGCCTCTATTTCAGTAGTATCCATCATGATATTTCCTTTTTCATCACGAATTTTAGTAATTTGAGTTTTCTCTTTCTCTTCTTTAGCTTGGCTAACTGGAACCTCATACCAAGGCCTTTTTTTAAAGTCAGAGTCAGAAGGATTTGTCATTCACTGATCTCACTTGATTTGCATGGTCATGATTTAGCAATATATTGAATACCTGTTCTGTACTAGGCCCTGGAATCCAGTGTTGAATAGAACCTCTGGCCTCAAAAGATTCACAGTCTGCTGGAGGAGGCTGTCCAGTGAACAGCAGACTGCTGTGATACAGATGGACACACCAGGGCTGGGGGTGGCTCAGTGGTAGGGCCCTTGCCTAGCAGGTGTGAGGCACTGGGTTTGATTCTCAGCACTGCATATAAAAAAATAAAAGTCCATTGGCAGCTGAAAAATATATTGAAAAAAGACAGACACACAAGACTAGGAGTGTATTCACTGATTGCTATGTGCTCAGTGTGCCTCCAGAATGTTATGTTCTATGTATAATTCACAAGACTGAGGACACAGTATCAGAACTCTGTGTGGACAACTTGTGAGAGCAACGGTTTTAATTTAAAATCTACATACTGTTTCTGTGCTTGGAAACCTCTCATTCCGCATCAATTAGACCTTGCATTTGAGTTTGACTGTCTGTTTCACCCAAAGCACATAATGGGTAATTGTCTCCATTTCTCCGTCAATTTTACCTTGTGGTTAAGATACGTGAATGGTCAAAACAGAATGCTTCAAAAGAACACTTTTAACTTGCTGATACTTAATTTCTTAATCTGGAATAATAGTATGCATGTCCTACCTAATACAAATGTACCTTGTCAAGATAAGCAACTGGGTCTTAGGTATATGAAACATACATTATATTTCTCAAATTTAGAGCTCTCAGAATGTTATAACTGTGACAGTTAATACAAACTCCCCTCTTTTAATCATTCGCCTTTTTTCCTGTAGAGAAGGGAATAGGTGCATTTGGCTTCTCATGAATTCGAATGCTTGTAACCCTCACTGGGCGGTAATAGATTCCCAGTGAGGATGCGTGTCCCTGGGGGAGAGGACTGCCGATGGGAGATGGGTGTGTTCTGTATTTGGAAAGACTTACGACTGGAGTGTGTTGGATTCCATCCTTCATCCACCATGACTGTTTTGAGAATATGGAGTATACACGTCCCGCAGTTCCAGAGGAGGTTGTGAGGTAAGGAGGAAGAGGGGAGACGACATCACCACCCACCGCCCTCCCAATGGCAAGAATTGATTACCAATACTTATTTGACTTGATGTAAAGTTTTCAGAGTAAAGTCTCATGAAGTTTAATGATCATTAGTGCTTTGAGTGTTTTAGCAACAACGTAAGGATTCCAGTTGGGTGATTATCCAGATTATGTGGAAAAGGAATTTTCTTGAGGAGAATACATATTGGGAATCATTTGGATTGACTAAACTGAATCCTGCTATTTTTGCTCAATATTTACAAATGATATCTCACCATCCCATTAAAACCCCTTTTCCGAATAGTCATGGGTATGTCACCATTTGATCCCTCTATTATTGTCGCACAGGTAAATTGCTTGCAATTTTAAAATACTTTCTATGACTTTCTATGTATATTTTGAATGAATCTTTTTTCCAAGATAATTTCCTAAAGAATAAATTACTGGATCAAAAAATAGAGTATTTTTAAGACATAAAACATGATACTAAATTGTCCTCAGTAATTATGCCAAATATATTCCTACCAACAATGCATATGAATATCTAATTTTGAAAACTAATTCTGCTTCAACTACTATCCTGAAGATATTTTCAGTGTTTTGATAGGTAAAAATATTTTGTCATGTGATTTTCCATTTCCTGAATTCCTGATGAGACTGCATGGTTTTTAATACATTTATTCATTCCTACGGTCTATTGTGTGACTTGCTTCTGTCCATACCCTTGTGTTCCTTGTTTTGGTTTCAGGATTATTCTTTTAAAATCAGTTTTTGTGAGTCCTTAACGTATATGTTGGATGTATAGCATTTTCTTTTAGAAACCAACTCCATTGAGGTAAAATTTACATTCAATGAACTGTGCCCATTTTAGGTGTACAGGACAATGAATTGGACAGGTGTTTATCCTTATACAACTATCACCATAAACAAGATATGTATTTTGATCATATTGAAAAGTTCCTTCTTGTTCCTTCACAGTATAGTCCATCCTACCCCCAACATCAGATAGCCTCTTTTCTGATTTCTATCATTACAAAGTAGTTTTGTTTGCAATAGAATCAGAAAATATATTTGATTTCAAGTTTGTTTTGTCATAATCTCAGCATAATCTTGTGATTCACCATGTTATAGTATTCAGTGGTCTTTTCCTTTTTATTGCTGAGTAGTATTCCATGGTGTAACTATACCATGATGTGTTTTTCAATGCAATTTTTGGTGAACACTTGAGTTATTTCCACTTTTTGTTTATGGTGAATATAGCCACTATGAATAAGTCTTTGTATGGACTTATATTTACATTTCTTTAAGGTAAATGTCTAGGAGTGAAATTATTGGGCCATATAGTAAGTGTATGTTTAGCTTTCTAAGAAACTGCCAGACTATTTTCCCAAAACATTTTACAACCTCATCAGCAATGGTTGAGGGTTTCAAATGTGCTATATTTTTGCATGCACTGGTTATTTAGTCTTTTAAATTTCAGTTATTTTAGTAGTGTGTGGTTGTATCTTGTTCTGATTTTTTTTTTCCAAAATTTATGAACCATTTATTTTTTGAATTTTCTATCTAAAATATTTGGACTGCAGCTAATCATGGGTAATTGAAACTGCAAAAAAAAAAAAAAAAAAAAAAAAAAAAAAAAAGAAGCCACAAATAGGGAGATGATGGTATAGTATTGCCTGAGTTTGAATCCAGCTCTATCACTTCTTGCTTTTATGCCTCATCTTTCTGGGCCTCAAGTACTTTATTGTGAATAGAGATAATAGTATCTAATTTAACAGTGTTGAGATTTTTAAAAGTTCTTGTGTATACTGAGAATTCTTATAGTATAAATTTTTTTTTTATTTTATTGTAAACAAATGGGATACATGTTGCCTCTCTGTTTGTACATGGCGCAAAGGCATACCATTTGTGTAATCATAAATCCACATACAATAATGTTGTTTGATTCATTCTGTTATTTTTTTCCCCTTCCCCCCACCCCTCCCACCCCTCTTTACCCTCTATACAGTACTTTCTTCCTCCATACTTGCCCCCCTCCCTAACCCTAACTCTAACCCTAACACTAACCCTTCCCTCCCCCCCATTATGTGTCATCCTCCACTTATTAGCCATATCATTCGTCCCTTGTCTTTTTGAGATTGGCTTATCTCACTTAGCATGATATTCTCCAATTTCATCCATTTGCCTGCAAATGCCATAATTTTGTCATTCTTTATGGCTGAGTAATATTCCATTGTGTATATATACCACAGTTTCTTTATCCACTCGTCAATTGAAGGGCATCTAGGTTGGTTCCATAGTCTGGCTATTGTGAATTGAGCAGCTATGAACATTGATGTGGCTGTATCTCTGTAGTATGCTGATTTTAAGTCCTTTGGGTATAGGCCAAGGAGTGGGATAGCTGGGTCAAATGGAGGGTCCATTCCAAGTTTTCTAAGGAATCTCCACACTGCTTTCCAGAGTGGCTGCACTAATTTGCAGCCCCACCAGCAATGTATGAGTGTACCTTTCTCCCCACATCCTCGCCAACACCTGTTGCTTGTATTTTTGATAATCACCATTCTAATTGGGGTGAGATGGAATCTTAGGGTGGTTTTGATTTGCATTTCTCTTATTACTAGAGATGTTGAACATTTTTTCATATGTTTATTGATTGCTTGTACATCTTCTTCTGTGAAGTGTCTGTTCATTTCCTTAGCCCATTTGTCGATTGGATTATTTGTATTGTTGGTGTAGAGTTTTTTGAGTTCTTTATAGATTCTGGAGATTAGTGCTCTATCTGAAGTATGATTGGCAAAGATATTCTCCCACTCTGTAGGCTCTTTCTTCACATTACTGATAGTTTCCTTTGCTGAGAGAAAGCTTTTTAGTTTGAATCTATCCCAGTTATTGATTCTTGCTTTTATTTCTTGTGCTATGGGAGTCCTGTTGAGGAAGTCTGGTCCTAGGCTGACATGTTGAAGATCGGGACCTACTTTTTCTTCTATAATCTGCAGAGTCTCTGGTCTGATTCCAAGGTCCTTAATCCATTTTGAGTTGAGTTTTGTGCAGGGTGAGAGATATGGGTTTAGTTTCATTCTGTTGCATATGGATTTCCAATTCTCCCAGCACCATTTGTTGAAGAGGCTATCTTTTCTCCATTGCATATTTTTGGCGCCTTTGTCTAGTATTAGAAAGTTGTATTTATTTGGGTTTGTGTCCGTGTCCTCTATTCTGTACCATTGATCTACCTGTCTATTTTGGTACCAGTACCATGCCGTCTTTGTTACTATTGCTTTGTAATAAAGTTGAAGTTCGGGTATTGCGATACCCCCTGCTTCATTTTTCCTGCGAAGGATTGCTTTAGCTATTCTGGGTTTTTTATTCTTCCAGATGAATTTCATAATTGCTTGCTCTATTTCTGTAAGGTACGTCATTGGGATTTTAATTGAGATTGCATTGAATCTGTATAGCACTTTAGGTAGTATGGCCATTTTGACAATATTAATTCGGCCTATCCAAGAACATGGGAGATCTTTCCATCTTCTAAGGTTTTCTTCGATTTCTTTCTTTAGTGTTCTGTAGTTCTCATTGTAGAGGTCTTTCACCTCTTTTGTGAGATTGATTCCCAAGTATTTTATTTTTTTCGATGCTATGGTGAATGGGGTAGTTTTCATAATTTCTCTTTCTGAGGATTCCTCACTTATGTATAAAAATGCGTTGGATTTATGGGCATTGATCTTGTAACCTGCTACTTTACTGAATTCACTTATGAGTTCTAACAGTTTTCTGGTGGAATTTCCTGGTTCCTCTAAGTATATAATCATGTCATCAGCGAACAGGGATAGTTTGAGTTCTTCTTTTCCAATTCGTATCCCTTTAATTTCTTTGGTTTGTCTAATTGCTCTGGCTAGAGTCTCAAGAACGATATTGAATAGGAGTGGTGAAAGAGGGCATCCCTGTCTTGTTCCAGTTTTTAGGGGGAATGCTTTCAGTTTTTCACCGTTTAGAATGATATTAGCCATGGGCTTAGCATAGATGGCCTTTACAATGTTAAGGAATGTTCCCACTATCCCTATTTTTTCTAGTGTTTTGAGCATGAAGGGGTGTTGTATTTTATCAAATGCTTTTTCTGCATCTATTGAAATAATCATGTGGTTCTTGACTTTAAGTCTATTGATATGGTGAATTACATTTATTGATTTCCGGATGTTGAACCAACCTTGCATCCCTGGGATAAAACCCACTTGATCGTGGTGCACTATCTTTTTAATATATTTTTGTATGCGATTTGCTAAAATTTTATTGAGAATTTTTGCGTCAATGTTCATTAATGATATCGGTCTGAAATTTTCTTTCCTCGATTTATCTCTGTCTGGCTTGGGTATCAGGGTAATATTGGTTTCATAGAATGAGTTTGGGAGGGTACCCTCCTCTTCTATTTCATGGAATACTTTGAGAAGTATTGGAATGAGCTCTTCTTTAAAGATTTTGTAGAACTCGGCTGAGAACCCATCTGGTCCTGGACTTTTCTTTGTTGGTAGGCTTTTGATGACCTCTTCTACTTCATTACTTGAAATTGATCTATTTAAATTTTGTATGTCCTCCTCGTTCAATTTAGGCAATTCATATGTGTCTAGAAACCTGTTGATGTCTTCGAAATTTTCTATTTGGTTAGAATATAGATTTTCAAAATAGCTTCTAATTATGTTTTGTATTTCAATCGTGTCTGTTGTGATATTTCCTTGTTCATTCCGAATTTTGGTGATTTGGGTTTTCTCTCGTCTTCTCTTTGTTAGAGTGGCTAAGGGTTTATCAATTTTGTTTATTTTTTCAAAGAACCAACTATTTATTTTGTCAATTTTTTGTATAGTTTCTTTTGTTTCAATTTCGTTGATTTCAGCTCTGAGTTTAACAATTTCCTGTCTTCTACTACTTTTGGTGTTGGTCTGTTCTTCTTTTTCTAGGGCTTTGAGCTGAAGTGTTAGGTTGTTTATTTGTTGATTTTTACTTCTTTTATTGAATGCGCTCCATGAAATAAATTTTCCTCTAAGTACTGCTTTCATAGTGTCCTAAAGATTTTGATATGATGTTTCTTTGTTCTCATTTACCTCTAGGAATTTTTTAATTTCCTTCCTAATATCTTCTGTTATCCATTCATCATGTAATAGCATATTGTTTAATCTCCAGGTGTTGGAGTAGCTTCTGTTTTTTACTCTTTCATTTATTTCTAACTTCAAACCATTATGATCTGATAGAATACAAGGTAGTGTCTCTATCTTCTTGTATTTGCTTACATTAGCTTTGTGGCATAATATATGGTCTATTTTAGAGAAGGATCCATGTGCTGCTGAGAAGAAAGTGTATTCGCTCTTGGTTGGATGGTATATTCTATAAATGTCCGTTAAGTCTAAATTATTGATTGTGTTATTGAGATCTATGGTTTCTTTGTTCAATTTTTGTCTGGAAGATCTGTCCAGTGGTGAGAGAGGCGTGTTAAAATCACCTAGTATTATTGTGTTATGGTCTATTTGGTTTCTGAAATTGAGAAGGATTTGTTTGACATACATGGATGAGCCACTGTTTGGGGCATAGATGTTTATGATTGTTATGTCTTGCTGATTTATGGTTCCCTTAAGCAGTATGTAATGTCCTTCTTTATCCCTTTTGACTAGTTTTGACTTGAAGTCCACCTTATCTGAAATGAGGATGGATACCCCAGCTTTTTTGCTGAGTCCATGTGCATGATATGTTTTCCCCCATCCTTTCACCTTTAGTCTATGTGTATCTCTTTCTACGAGGTGAGTCTCTTGCAGGCAACATATTGTTGGATCTTTCTTTTTGATCCAATCTGCCAGTCTATGTCTTTTGATAGATGAGTTCAGGCCATTAATATTCAGGGTTATTATTGAGATATGATTAGTATTCCCAGTCATTTGGTTCATTTTATTTATTTATTTATTTATTTATTTATTTATTTATTTATTTTGAGACGACTTGGTTCTTCCTTTATTTGACAATTCCTTTAGTATGGTTCCTCCCATTGCTGATTTGTTTCTTTGTTTTTCATCTCTTCCTCATGGAATATTTTGCTGAGAATGTTCTGTAATGCTGGCTTTCTTTTTGTAAATTCTTTTAGCTTTTGTTTATCATGGAAGGATTTTATTTCATCATCAAATTTGAAGGTAAGTTTTGCTGGGTATAAGATTCTTGGTTGGCATCCATTTTCTTTCAGGGCTTGAAAAATGTTGTTCCAGGCCCTTCTAGCTTTTAGGGTCTGGATTGAAAAATCTGCTGATATCGGTATTGGTTTCCCCCTGAATGTAATTTGATTCCTCTCTCTTGCGGCCTTTAAAATTCTGTCTTTATTTTGTATGTTGGGCATTTTCATTATAATGTGCCTTGGTGTGGGTCTGTTGTAATTTTGTATATTTGGAGTCCTATAAGCCTCTTGTACTTGATCTTCCATTTCATTCTTCAGATTTGGGAAATTTTCTGATAGTATTTCATTGAATAGATTGTTCATTCCTTTGGTCTGTTTCTCTAAGCCTTCCTCAATTCCAATAATTCTCAAATTTGGCCTCTTCATGATATCCCATAGTTCTTGGAGATTCTGTTCATGATTTCTTACCATCTTCTCTGTTTGTTCAACTTTGTTTTCAAGGTTAAATATTTTATCTTCAATGTCTGATGTTCTGTCTTCCAGGTGTTCTATTCTATTGGTTATGCTTTCTATGGAGTTCTTAATTTGGTTTATTGTTTCCTTCATGTCAAGAATTTCTGTTTGGTTTTTTTTCAATATCTCTAACTCTTTATTGAAGTGATCTTTTGCTTCCTGTATTTGCTCTTTTAACTGTCGATTGGTGCGATCATTCAGTGCCTGCATTTGCTCTTGCATCTCATCATTTGCTTCCCTGAGCATTTTAATTATGTACATTCTGAACTCCCTTTCTGTCATTTCTTCTGCCATGCTGTCGTTGGGTTTCATTGATGTAACATCTAGATTTGTTTGCAGCATTTTCTTTCCTTGTTTTCTCATATTGTTCAGGTATCAGTTGACTGCTGTGATATTGCAGATTTCCTCTATTGTCTTATAATATCCCTGAAGATTTCTATTATATCCCCTCTTAGTCTTCAGTAGCCTGAAATCTTGGAGGAAGTTGATAATGCAGTGCTCCACAAGGGAGCTGACTCCCTAGGGGTGGTGGCCTTCTGGTGGGGTATATTCCCTGCTAGTGGGCAGAGGTACCTTCACTTGCTGATGAATGGTCATCCAGAAGGGAAGTAGGTTGTGGGCTGATGCAAGACCAGTTTGGGCCTGTGTCTCTGATTTTACGGTCCTTTTGGGAGAACCTCACCCAACAGGGAGGAGTCACCCGGTGGGGAGGTCTCGCTGGTCGGTTTTCCTCCCAGAGGTTCCGTTCAATTCACAACTACCGCCTGGGCTGGGCAGCCTTCTTCTGCAATGTTCCCAGGGACCCGGACCTACCTCCTGGGCCTGGAAGCCTCACCCTTCGCAAACGAATCTCCTTCGGCTGCCTCTCCTCAGAGAAGCTGCCTGCAGTCCTGGAGCCTTCGCTCCACCCCTCAGTTTGTCTGTGGGGCCCTTCCACCAAGAAGCCGTCTAGGACCCTGCTCTGCACTTTTCGCCAGGCTATGCGGCCCCTCCTCTGAGCAGCCTCCTGGAGCCCCTTACAATCGCTCCGAGTCCCAGTGACCCGCCACACGCCTTTTCCTCCGGCAGCCACCTGTTGTTTCGTGCGGTTGCTCTAAGACCAAGTGACCCACCACGCACCACTTTCTCCACCAGGCAGTCACCCAGAGATCTGGTGCGTCACGAGTCCCAAGAACTCACTGTGCACCTTCTTGTCCCGACTGCCTCCCGTAGCCCTGGTGCAGTCACTTTGAGCCCAAGCACCCCGCCGCACTCCTCCTCCTTCTCCAGACAACCCCCCTATGTTCAGGAGCGGATGCTCTGGGACCAAACCACTCACCACGCTGTTCCACCGGATAGCTGCCCAGAGCCCTGGCGCAGCTGCTCCAATTCCAAGCGACGTGCCGAGCCCGTATTTCTCCTTCTCCTCTGGGCAGCCCCCTGTGTTCAGGGGTGGTCACGTTCAGTCCAAACAGCTCACCAAGCACCTTCTCCTTTGGGCAGCCTCCCAGAGCGCGGGTGGGTTGCGCCGAGTCCAAGCGCTGTGGTGAACAGCCACCTCTCCAATGCTCCCAGCTGTCTGCGATCACTGCTCTGGCGGGGGGAGGGGCGCCTCGCCGGCAGTTCTACTTTGCAAAGATCCCTGCTTTTGGGGCTACCGCCCTGTCCGGGGGCTACCGCCCCGTCCGGGATGCCTGCCCAGTGGGAAACACTCACCTGGCTGCTTTGAGTTGGTCCCAAGTCTCTCAATATCTCCTTTTCTTGAGTCCTGAGTCCACGCTGCTCCTCCGGATAGCCGCCCGGAGCCCTGGCGCAGCTGATCCAATTCCAAGCGACGTGCCGAGCCCGTATTTCTCCTTCTCCTCTGGGCAGCCCCCTCTTCAATGCTCCCAGCTGTCTGCGATCACTGCTCCGGCGGGGGGAGGGGCGCCTCGCCGGCCGTTCTACTTTGCAAAGATCCCTGCTTTTGGGGCTACCGCCCCGTCCAGGACTCCTGCCCCGTCCGGGACGCCTGCCCAGTGGGAGATTCTCGCCCGGCTGCTTTGAGTTGGTCCCAAGGCTCTCTATATCTCCTCTTCTTGAGTCCTGAGTCCTGGAGCAACACGAAACGCAGCCACCCTCTAGTCCGCCATCTTGAATCCTTCTTGTTCTGATTTTAATTTACATTTTTCTGAAGACTATTGGTGTCGTTTTACTTGCTGATTGAATTTTATGGCAATTTCTTTAGTCTTTAGCAATGCTTGATTTAATTCAGTTATGATGTATTAAAAAATTTAAAGTAGGTAATGTATAAAATGGTAACATTTAGAATAATACAGAAAAGTCTATGCAAAAAAGATACTAATCTCATTCAAACTTACCTTTGCTTTCCCATTTTTTTCCCTGAAGGCAAATGTTATCCCAAGTTTATATAATTCCTTTTGTGGTACAAATATTTTTAATACTTAGACTATATCATACCATGAAAATATCCAGGCAATATAGTTTTACATTTTACTTGGACATAATATATAGAAAGGCACACAGATCCTAAGTACAGGGCTTGAAAAATTTTCATAAATGGAGCACATCTGTATGAATGGAATCCAGATGGAATATTACCAGTGTCTTGTATTTCATTCTAGGCATTAGTCATCACCTTTCCAAAGGTAGCAACCACCTTGATTTTAACAGTATAAATTAGTTTCACATTTTAATACTTTATAGATAGAGTAACCATACATACTCTTTAGTTTTGGCTTCTTTCACTCAACATTTCGATTGTGTGACTCATCCATATTTCTGAGTGTTCATTCCTATTGCCATTTTGTATTGCAATGTAAGGATGTTCCAACTATTTATTTACTCATTTTATTGCTGGCGGACATTAACCTATGATTAAAGATGCCCCACATGTATGCTACTACATATCCTTTGGTGAACATTGTATTGTGTTGTATGATGTTGGGTACACATGTAGCATTAGAATTTCTGGCTGGTAGGTAATGTGTTTGCTCAACTTTCTTGGATACTGCCAAACAGTTTTCCATAGATATTGTACCCCCCTACAGAGTCTGGTTAATCTCTATTTTCAATGATCCCAAGGTATTTTCTGTTTTTAATTTTTTTGTGAGTGTTAACTCATTCCACTCTTTTAGTTTCTTGTGAGTGTTTTCTCACTATGTGTTTAATTTGCTTTTCCTTCATGACTATATCCTGGGGAATATTGTTATATTTTTACAGGCCTTGTGAATCCCTCTTTGGTGAAGTGGCTATTTGCAGAAGACATGTTTGGGTAACCCTAGGATGGCGGCTGGCGTTGAGCCAAGAGGTGGCGCATAACTAGTGTTAACACAGTGTGATCTACTTTTGCCTGATTAGTTAATGTCTCCTCTGCGCTAGTGGTCAATAGATATTCCTCATTCTTTCTTGAATGGTACTGAGGGGCGTGCCTCAATTGTGCTAATCCTAAGTTGATTGGCTGCCTTAGGTATATAAGACACACCTATAGGATGCACCTTTAAGAAGAAACAGCTAGCAGAGAAAAGCAGCAGCTAGCAGAGAACAGAAGCAGCAGTAAGCAGAAGCAGCAATAAGAAGCAGCAGCTAGCAGAGAGAAGAAGCAGCAGTAAGCAGAAGCAGCTAGTAGTAAGAAGAAGCAGCTAGAAGAAGCAGCTAGCAGAGAAGCAGAAGCAGCTAGCGAGAGAAGCAGTAGGCAGTGGCAGAAGGCAGATCATAGAGCGGAGAACTGAGAACACACCTCTAGGCATCAGATAGATAGCACCTAGTTCAACCAGGATGCGGGACGCAACTCTAAGAAGAAATAGATCTCTGAGAAGCATAGTAGCCTCTCTTTCTCTAAAAACTTCCTCTAAGCACTAAGCAAAGTTTCTCTTCCTCTAAGCAAAGTCTCTCTTCCTGATAAGCAAAGTTTCTCTTCCTCTAAGCAAAGCCTATCTTTCTCTCAAAGTCTCTCTTCCTCTATAAATTAGTGAATATAGGAAAAGTAGTTTATTTCCAGTCTACCTCCGATACGTACCTGCACAATTGTTTCCGTGGGCGGTGACAGCTATTCATGTCTATTCATGTCTGCCATTTTGTCTATTGAATTGTGTATCTTTTATTGGCTTGTAGAATTTCTCTCTTTATTCTGGACAAGTCTTGTGTAAGTTGTATATATTATGAATAGTCAGTCTGTGGGTTGATTTCCACTCTTAATAGTGCTTTTTCACCAACAGAGATTTTCAATTTTCATACCCTCCAATATTTAATGTTTTCCTTAGGTCTTCTTTGTATATTTCCTCCAAGGTTATAATAATGTAAGTTTTATTCTGATAGCTTATTTTTATTTTTAACTTTCATATTTAAAACTGCAGTTTTTCTTTTCAATTTGAATCAGCATTTTGTTGAAGTAATTAGAAATTGTTCCTTATTCTTTGGAAAGGAAAGTTTCTATTCTTTGAAAGGATTTTTGCTACATTGGTGTTTTCTCTCCTTATGTGTTTGGCAGAATTCATTGGTAAAAACCATTTGTGTGTAGGTATTGTGTTTGTGCTCATGAAAGTTTAAATAATGGATTCAGTTTTGTTACTGAAAATCACAATGTTCAGATTTTTCTCTTTCTTCTTCTGACAACTCTGATCAATTGTCATTTTTGAGGAATTTTCCTGTCATCCTAATTGTAAGATTTGTTGGTCCCTAAGTTTTAATTGCTGTCATATCTTCTTTATGTGTGTAGAATCTGTAGTGTTGCTCTTTTTTATTCCTAATATTGTTATTTTTTAATTTTTAAATTTCCTTCCTTGGTCATTCTTAGGGATTTTCAATATTACTAAGGTTTTATAACACTAAGTTTTGATTAATTTCACTATTTTATGCTCTTACCTTTTTCATTTCTTCCCTTCAACTTTTCTTAGGTTTGATTTGTTGCAAAATTATATTTTTGATATAGGTTTTATTTGTATAAACATTTATAATGTATTTCATATATGTTGTATATATGAAACATGTACATATGTTTATATATCTATATCTATATATCTATATCTCTCTCTATATCTGAATCTTTATCTTTATCTTCTTCCTGTTCTTCTGCTCCTCTCCTCTCCCTTTTCCAGTGAATTTCTTTCAGAATCCAAATATAAATGTGGGAGATGAACAAAATGGAATATTTCGAGGAGTCTAGCTCCTGGTAAAGAACCCTATGCATAATCTTTCAGACCCAATCATAGGATAATTACAAAGACATCATGTGATGCACCTCTTGGGGAAAGCTGCCTTCTCTATCCTAGACTTGGTGCCGAGTCAGTATACTGCAGTCTGTAGAAGGACTCCCTGGCCAGCTATGCTCTCATAGATAGCTGCATCTCTAGTCCTAGTGTCTCCATTCAGAAGCCTCTTTTTCTGAGAATGTCAGTAGAGACTCTTACTGGAGGGGGTGGGTGGCAGGAGTCCTTTGAGACACTTGCCTCTCTCTGACTCAGCACTTAGTGCTTTTCTATCCCTACCACTCTCTGTCTTCCCCTACTGACTGGGTCCTTCTGTTCTGCTGGGACTTTTTGTTTAGGGGTCCCTTGGTAGTAAAGTGATCTCCATGTCTGTGCTGGTCCCCGGGCCTTGGACTGGTGCTGTTCTTTGGGGAGATAATGGAATGGGGGGAATCAACATTTTTTTCTCTGGTTTAGTCTCTTGCTTAGACTATGGTAATATGTGCAAAAGCCTTGCCTGTTACTTTCATTTGGTCTTGTTGTCTTAATCAGTGGCTCTGACACTGGGTAGCTCAGCCTTTCCATCTCAGGTCAGCCTCTAACAGATAGACCAATCACCTTGGAATTTTAAAGAATTTTTTATAACAGACAATCTGAGATCATACATTTCCTTTTGGAAAGTAAGAAGCTGAATAAAAGATAATTTGGTAGAGATTGACCATATTAATCTTGTTCCTTGGGTGCAAATAACGAATTTCCCTCCAGAGGATTTTCCTTTCTCAAATCAACATATCTCCCAAACTTTTTTGGTTTGCAGGCAAAGAATTAAGAATTTTCATTAACTTCTCTCTTTCCCTAAGGAATGGGAGAGTTAAAAAAATTTTTTTTCCCTGTTTATTGATTTGGAGTTTTGTTTTACATGGAAAAAACATCTTGATTTTCTAACTAGCTAAAATTTAGGTAAAAGAAGTTTGAAGCCTAACAGAGTTCTAAAGGATAGCAGACACCGAGATGAGAATTATTTGTTCCTGAAGGGACTGTTCTCCTTCATACTGTCTGGGCGTGTACGTGGTGTTCACATGTTGTGTAGTTTAAGATCCATGTCTCTGGTATGGCTGGACTTTGAATGCCCCTCAGAGGCCCATGTGTGAAGGGCTTCATCCCCAGCCCGTAGCATCATTAGGGAGTGGAGGAAACTGTAGACAGAGATGGGACTGAAGCTGGGCACGGTGCTGCGCACCTCTTAATCCCAGCTACTTGGGAGGCTGAGGAAGGAGGATTAGAAATTCAAGGCCAGCAGAGGCAACTTAGTGAAGCCCTGTCTCAAAAAACATAAAAAAGGGATGGTGATGGATCCAAGGTAGAGCACTTGCTAGCATGTACTAGGACCTAGGATTAATCCTCAAATACTGGAAAAGAGAGGAAGGGGTTTGAGGATGGGATTAGAGAGAGACAGAGAGATCCTAAGGGGGGATTTCAGGTCTTTAGGACTGTGCCCTGGAAGGGGACCATGGGAAGCCAGTCACTTCCTCTTTCTGTTTCATACCTGGCCACAAGTGAACAGGCTTCCTCTGCTCCATGAGTCCCCCATGATGTATTGTGTCATTTTGGGCCCACAGCGATGCAGCCCCAGGTGAGGGACTGAGACCTTTAAAACTTTGAGCCAAAGAAACCCTTTTGTTTTTATCTCAAGTGTTTGTTTCAGTAATGGAAAGCTGAGGGACATAACCTCTGAGTTGGTTGGTAACCTTATG
Source organism: Sciurus vulgaris (assembly GCF_902686455.1). Lineage (NCBI taxonomy): Eukaryota > Metazoa > Chordata > Mammalia > Rodentia > Sciuridae > Sciurus > Sciurus vulgaris. The sequence continues at coordinate 46,705,001 of NC_136474.1, read as the reverse complement.
TGCAGTTTTCCGACACACTTTGTTTTGTTTCTACCTTTGTTTTGCTGTCATCACAGATATTCACACGTGGCATATCTGTAAAAATGACCTGATTTGCTTGTCATTTAGGATCTGCATTGTATCATTATAATTTTTAGATGAAAAATACCGACGGAAGGTGGTGCTCCTGTCAGCCACCTCTGCGTTCCGACTTCACTGTTCGGAGCCTTGTGATGAAGGAGTTCATCATGTTGCTTCAGCCTGTTCCATCCGACTTCACCAAGGGGGAGCTGGGGAGGCATTAAGGTGACAGATTGAGAAAATAACACTACGGCTGATTGTTCCCTCTGCATAAAGGCTCAGCGAAGGGTAGCATGACGGAACGCAGAGGCCTGACTGGTACAATGATTGTGGCTGACACTGCGTTTATTTCTTCTTTCATCTTCTCTCTCCTCTTTTCCTGCACTGATACTTTCTAAATTGGGGTTACCTTCAACTTTGGAGTTACCTTTTGTAGAACTGTTGTTTGAAAAAAGTTTTCGGGTCTCAAGAGGCTGCAGTTTGGCAGGCCTTTAGGGTCACTGGTCAGCTCTCCAGCCTGTACCGTCTGCTTGGGAGAGCAGGAGAGCAGTCAGGTGAACCTGGAGGAGTCAGCCTCGCCCCTGTGGGTACCGGACTCTTTGTTCTATATTCAAGAAAATACCATGTGAAATTTATCAACTTATTGAAAGAGTATAGGAAATGTGTATGACTACTGTTTCTTCGAAAATTATTAAAAGATTTGTTGTAAAAAACTGCACAGATTTGAAGAGGACAGCTCAATGAATTTTTACGTATATCTGTTTATCTACCTATAGATCTATCTGTCCTCCAGGTATTGAGGAAGAAAAGAATAAATAAATCATGATACAGAAACTTTCAGGCACTGCAGGAGGCTTTCTCATGCTCTTTCTTAATTAATATTTTCTCATCCTGAGTTTTCCACTATTCAGGTTTCTGTCCCCATAGATTATTTCACTATTCTTCATCATTTTGTGAACTGAATCATAAAGTATGTGCTTTTCTGTGGTTTGGCTTCTTTCACTTATTGTGTCTGAGATTCATTCAACTTGTCCTTCAGGATGTTCTCTTTCTCCCAATATTTTATTTTAAAAAATTGAATACATTTGAGACATTGAAAGAATTGTAGAATGAACACACACATTCTCACTGACTCAGTTCCACATTGTTCTTTTGCTACCCCATCTGCCCATCAGTCAATCTATTTTTTGATGCTTTTCAAAGTCAGTTGCAGTCATTTGAATCTTACTCCACTTCAATATGTATAGCTTTCCTTTGCTATTTTCTTGATTTCTGAAAAATTTAGTGGATGACTGTTAAGAAAATTTATTAGAGATAAGGTACAATAATTTAAACATGGGTACCTGAATTTGGGATCCCTTATTCTAAAATCTCATAGTTTGGGCTTCAGTGGTTTTGTCTACAGGGTGGGGAATTGAGGGAGGAAGTAGTCTTGATTTGTAGCTTCTCTTTTGGGGCTGGAAGACAAATGGACCCCCTGCAGAAAGGAAGTTGGAGGGGAAATATTCATCCATGCAGGAAACAAAGAAAAGAGATCTGAGGGGTACTTTATGATTTTGGAAAGGAAAAAATAGGAAGCTGCTTCTCATTTAACTCTTCAGTTTACTTTGGCTATGTGCTTTTTAATTATAGGAAACTGCCGAAAATAGCAGTTGTTTAGTCAAACCATAGGAAATTCATTTAGAGAGAAATTCTGAGAATGGAATGCTTTTTCTCAGATTTTTATTTTTAAGGCGGGTAGGCAAGGTGGTAAAATACATTTCAGGGTGGAGAGAAGATGTGATGTATTTCTTAGATGAAGGAAGAACTCAGAGGGACATTAGAGACCACCTAGTCTCAATTCAAATCAGTGCTCTTTGGGGAACATTTAAAAAACCACCTGCAGGATTTTGATCGGATTGAACTCAAGTGGGGCTTGGAGGTTGGTATTTGTTAGAAATTTTCCAGGTGATTCTGAAGAGCAGCTGATGCAGGAACTCCTGATGCTATTTAAGCTTTTAGTATCCACTTTTGGAGATGTAGGAAGATGAGTGACACTTGATGCATATTTCTAGGCCAACCAACACACACGTAAGACTGAAGCACAAAGTAAAAAATGTTAGTCCCAAATTACCACCCAAAGAGGAAGCTCTCCATTAGTATTCTGGGCCCAGAGGAATTCTTTCTATAAATGACTTGTTTTTCTGATGTCAGCAAACAACCGATTTGGAACTTCTTTTCCATATGAATTGAAATGATCATATATAGACTCCATGGGGGTGGATTGTACAGAATCCCATAATAGCTGAGAGGTCCATGTTCTTACATCCACATGAGCTGTTGTTTTATGCTGATCTTGTGGCACCAGATAAAGCAACACTCTGGGGAAGACAGTTGATATATATTGAGTGCCTGCTTTGAGAGCTTTTAGCTCAGCAAAACTATGCAGTCAGTCACATTTGAGGGTTCTTTGGAATCTACTTTGTTCAGTATAGCTAGGTGATATTTAACAAACATGATTCTAAATGTTTGCTTACGAATTCCCAAATCAGTTGTAAGTATGTATTATGAACTGAGTTTTCTAGATACTTATTTATCTGACAAAGACTTGAGTTGACCACAGTTAATGGAAGTCAACCACGTAGGATCTCTCTAGTCCATTACTCACTGACTAGGAATGTGTGGAAGCAACAGATAACGCCATATGAGAAATGGCAATAAAAACAGGATGATTCTGAAGGGCTTCATTGCCATATGAGAATTATCCTTTTTTCCTGGAAAGTCAAACTAAGGTAAATAAGTGAGCACCAGTTAGAGTGAAGATAATTTTGACTCTTTAATAATTATAGCTAATATTCACTGACACTTGATATATGCCAGTGCTGTGCATTTATGTGGTTTATTTCCTTAGATTCTAAAGTAACTTCATGGGAAACTCTAATCTACTTTATAGATAAGTGGGGAGACGGACTTTGAGAGAAACTTAAGTCCACACATGTGACTCAAACTCACAGTCTAATTCCAGAACTTGAACTTTCACTGCTGCTTCCCAAAGGAAAAAAAACCTTCCCCTGTTTTCCTGCCTCTCGATTTAGTGGGCTCTCTGCTCTATACCAGGTGGAAGCTCGTGCTACTGAAACTTTTAAGAACCTTTCCAACCGTAAGACCCAAAGTTGCACCAGAATTGAAATCTGATAGGGCAAGTTGATAGTGCCGCATCTCCTGGAAAAGATTTATGGATTTTGTCATTAGGAGACTTGGTTTCAATTCCCAGTTCTAACACCTTCTTGTGGGCTAGCCTCGAGCAACTTAGTACATTTTCAGGTCTCTCTTCCATCATTTATTAACTAGAGATAAAAATTTGTACCTTTCTTCATTATTGTGGACATTAGAGATGATTCATATAAAGTGCTTACCACTTAATACATAGTTATCATCATTATTTCTTAATCTAATTTGGTACAGTATGCAGAATGTATCCAGGGATGACCCACAGGCCTGACTGTAGTGATTTGGTGGAAGATGAGTAAGGAAGGAAGAATTTGAATTTTAATTGGGCTTTTGACTTAACAGCCATGTATGAAATTTTACTAGGTTTTCCTTTCCCTAAATGAATATGAATGATTCTTTTGGATTGGGAAAACTGATTAAAAATCAATTTAGTTTCTTTAAAACATGTTCTTATTTTTATCATAGGGAGAGTATACTACTTGTTATCTGAAACTGGAGGTTTTATTCTCTCATAAAAGGAATCTGTTGGTCTGAATATTTCATGCCTTAAAATTTCCCTTGAGTCAGGAAGCTTGTATATAAGTGCACATTATTTTGGCCACTTTAGGAAAAATGGAAACCTAATGTTTCCCTTAGTTTATTTAGATTCTGAACATCTGATCACATATTTAAAATCTGCTGTGTTTCCTCTGTATACTCAGAAAGACAACTGCAGGTTCTCATATGTGAAGCTAAAAAGTTGACCTCAAAGATGGAGAGAAAAGAAGAGTGACTTCCAGGGCCTGGGAAGGGTGTTGGGGAGGGAGGGGGAGATGGAGAGAGGGTAGTTAATGGGTTTCTGGGGTGCTGCTGGACAGGAGGAAAAGCTTTGAATGTTCTGAAGTAGCACAGTGGGATAGCTATGGTTGACAAGAATCAATTGAATATTTCAAGATAGCTAGTGGAGAGGGTTTTGAATGTTCCCAGGACAAAGACATGATAAATGCTTGAGGTGATAGATATACCAATTATCCAGATCTGCTCATTAAACCTTGTATACATGTATTGAAATGTCACACTGTAACTCAGAAATATGTACAATTACTATGTGTTAATTAAAAATAAAAATATATTAAAAATAAAATCTTCTGTACATAGACAAGGGCTTGGTCTCTTACTTTGTACTTGTAAATGAGGAGCTGCCCAATTATCCCAGGGAAAAGAGGTTACCTAAAGGATAATTAGTACAGTTTATACCACTGTATTTTTTTAAAAAAACTTTTAACATGAATTCTCAATAATAAGGCCAGAATAAATTAAATCATCTTCCTTGCATACTCTATTCCTATATAATTATAGAAGAATTGCTGGCCCTTCTGCCTAGGGTAATATATTTCTTTTGAAGGGACTCTTTTTACATTGAATATTCATGATTATTGGGCAAAATATCATTTGAGAAGTTTTTAAATGAAAGAATAATTTTGTCAGGTTTTCAAAGAAAGATTAAATATTCACTCATATATATATATATATATATATATATCTTTAAAACAAAACCAGGTATTAGTTAAAACTTTATTGACAAAGTAATGCTTTCTTGTGAAAGAGGAAGACATAAGGGAAAATAGGGTTGGGGAGGAGGAATCACAAATTGAAGCTAGAGCAGCAGAAGACAAAGACATGAGGAAGAGAATGTCCTCAAAGAGACCAAGGTAGAAAGAAAGGGACAAATGAACGGAGGGAACATGCTGGGCTTGGAGGTGGGTGGGTACACCACTTGGTAACTGCTGAGTTCCATCATGATTGAGCATTTCAGTCTGGGGAATTATTATCCTTACAGCTGCAATGATCAAATTTTACCCTGGGGGAGGGGAGGTGTGAAATATCTCTAGACCTGTAATTTAGGGCCTTAGCATGGATGAATTTATAATCCATTGAAAAGATAAAAAATAAACTCAACTTCAGCCTGGTCTGTATCCTGTTCGTCCCTTCTCAGAGGATGGCCCCATTGGTACTGAGAATGGGTGTAACTTAAGTTAGGGTTTTCCTGCCATGGAGGAAGGAGAAGATAGAAGCTGATGGACAATCAATAGTGTCCACAACAAATAACCTGTAGGAATAAAGTGCTGGATATGACACCAAGAGAAAAAGACAAATGAGACTTCTGTAACTCTGGGGAAAGAGATAAGTGAATACAATTAAAAAGTCAGTACTGCAAAAAGGCAAGTATGGAGGAAGGAACTACTGTATAGAGGGTAAAGAGGGGTGGGAGGGGTGGGGGGAAGGGAAAAAATAACAGAATGAATCAAACAACAACACTCTATGTAAATTTATGATTGCACAAATGGTATGCCTTTACGCCATGTACAAAAAGAGAAACAACATGTATCCCATTTGTTTACAATAAAAAAAATAAATAAAAATACATAGGAAAGACAAAAAAAAAAAAGTCATGAATGTTATCCAAACAAAAGCCCAAATAAGTCATAATTTTCAGATAGAAGTGTATACTCTGAAAAGACCTTTCCTTTGGGGAGATGGGGCTTGAAGGGATAGGGTAGATATTTGTGCTGGTTGTATTTTACTTATTTTTTAAAAAAGAATTTAACCTTTATTTTATTTGTTTTTATGTGGTGCTGAGGATCAAACCAGTGCCTTACCCATGCTAGGCAAGGGCTCTACCACTGAGCCACAATCCCAGCCCTGTCTTTTACTTATTTATGTTATATTTACAGTTTTAAAAAAATTAGTGCTTTACAGATATACCAAAGGTGAAATTCACTGTGGTATATTCACATATGTACATAGGATAGCTTAGTCAGTTTTGTTCCACCAGTCCTCCCATTTCCTGTCCCTTCTCTCTCACCCTCAATCACCTTCCTCTACTCCATTCAACTCTCTTCTGTTTTTATGGGATCTCCTCCTGATTTTTCCCCCCTGATTTTGGTCTAGCATTCACATGAGAGAAAACGTTCAACCCTTGACTTTCTGCATCTGGCTTATTTCACTTAGCATAATACTCCCATTTACCAGAAAATGCTATGATTTCATTCTTCTTTATGGCTTAGCTAAAACTCCATTGTGTGTGTGTGTGTGTGTGTGTGTATGTGTGTATGTGTATATATATATCTCCCATTTTCTTTATCCTTTTATCTGTTGACAGCATCTGGGCTGGTTCCATAACTGGTAGAGTCCTCCTCTGTGGTTTATATTCCTCTGCTCAATGGCTGTCAGGGAGGAGGCCTAGAGGAAGACCACAGTGATGGCTTGGTGCTGCCTCCCTTGCCTTCCCTGATAAACCTGAATGAAAATTCAGTCAGTTCTTCAAGTGATTCTCCCATGTCATATTGAGTTGGGAGAAATTCATTTCTGCCTATAATCATCCCTTGCAACCTATCAAATGAGGATGTACCACCTAAACCTAGGTTGTCCTACATAGACAATCCTCTGTTCCTTTTTACTTTCTCTTTAACTTGTTTCTTGTAGGCGACCTTGATGTCTTTCTGTATTCTGGGGATGGTCTGAAGATGGCCCACACTGCCCCTTTCCATTCTCTCATTACCTCTTCTCTCTGTGGTTTGGTGGACCTCACTACCTCCATTGTCAAATGGATGCCAGACTTTCTGTTCTGCTCAGCTGTATGCCTTGCAGGGGATGATTCCACAAATGGGGGCAGTGTGGTGCGTGCAAGGAGAACAACCATAAGTGATGTTTACTCTCTTGGCAGCTGGCTTCCCCCAGATGATACCAGTGCCTTTTTATCAGAGAATTGAATTTTCTCCCACTTCTAAATGATGAATTACTATTTTAATATTATTAATATTTAAGTTCTAATTAAAATATTTCTGATATTTTTTTCTTGAATGAGTTGACTTCATTATGCTAAGGCACCATTCACCTGCATTTCTTCCTAGGCTTATATTATAAGATACACTTATAAAGACTCTTAATAAGGAGTCACACCCAAATTGTTTCTCTCCAATTCCTAGGTGTCGTCCACGACCAGTGAGCGGAGGGATAGAGTGGGAACTGGAAAGAACGATGTATGGTCTAGTGATACAGGATACTTCTAGGAAAAAGGTGGCATTTAGACTGGGATTAAGAATGAAATGCGTGGTTAGCAAGACCAAGAGATAGGATGGGGAGAGACCGATATAAAATATGAATGTATAAAAAACATACCCTTTGCAAAAAGCTACCGTTGAAAGACTAAAATTGTATTTTGACAATTTGATTGTATCCTTAAATCTTTTCTTCTTTATCCTCATATGAAATCCTTTGTGAAAACATTTTCTAAATTGAATAGGGCAAGGATCCTCCGATCTTATTTTTCATTCTTGACTTGATTCTGTCAAGGTAAGAGTGACAAATTAAATTGGGTTTAACTACATTAATTTTTTCAAGTTAAAAATAAAGGTAAGTGATGGTGCCATGCTGAGAATCAATACCTCAGAGTGGAGATGAGGACTGGTGGGTGATAGTACGAAGTAATTTTTACTGAGGAGAATTATGGCTAATAAAGGATATTTGATTTTAGTTATGTCTTAATTCTTCATGTGCCAAATTAAAGTTCCAGGCTAAGAAATTAATTTCATATCCTGATGATTTCCCCAAAGTATCAATCATTACGCGGTAATTCTCTTAAAGCCTAGCAATATAAAACTACGAGTCATCCAAATTCTACATATTAAAATCTGATTATATTTCTTTGCTGTCTTTTATTGCTTCTCATCTTTCTCTCTTGCCTAACACTTTACTGCTAAATGAATTGGAATGAGTGAATAGATACCTTGCCCCTACATTTCATGGAAAAATAAGCCAAAATGCTTCTGAAAACTTGGTCTGACCTTGGGTATCTTTGGGGTCAGTTGGATGTATGTTCCTTGGATCTGTTGTTTGATGATGATAGAATATTTGAAAGAAATAGAGGAGGCACTGCTACTACTCAGAACAGTTTCTTGGTTCTGTGTTTTGTTCTTGAAGCTTCTAGTTGGGAAGGGAGGTGCCAAAGATGATGTGAAGTCTGTAGTGGGTTGTGGCCAGAGACTGACCAGTATTGGCTTAATGTTTGCTGAGAGCTGCAAAAAAACTTTTATCTTGGTATGACAGGAACGATTCTTATTCCCTTACCTCCTTGCTTAAATGTCGTGGAAACACGTTTGTATCCTAGCTTCACATTGAAGGTCCAACGCCTCAAATATTTGGAAGGGATATTAAACACCACTTAGTCAAAATCATGGGACAAACTTACTGAGTTGTAAGGAAATTCAGACTGCATGTTTTAAAATATTTTTTAGTTGTTGTTGAACCTTTATTTTATTTATTTATATGTGGTGCTGAGAATCGAACCTAGTGCCTCACACATGCGAGGCAAGTGATCCATCACTGAGCTACAACCCCAGCTCCAGACTGCATTTTGAGGAATGATCTTAAAAGAAAAAAAGACAACAGCGGTCAGGGAATAAAATTATGGATATAAGCTACTCTTGGCATAAAACATAGCTCTTCTCCAGAGAGGCTTAAATTTGAAAAGGCCAAAAAGATCAGCAAGGAGACCTGAAGGCTGAGCATAATGTTAAGTGAAATAAACCAGTCTTAGAAAGTCAAGCATCATACGTTTCCTCTCATATGTGGAAGTTAGAGAGAAAAAAGAAGGAAAAAAAAAAAAGAGAGATCTTGTGAAAATAGAAGGGATATTATAGGGGAGAGGAGGGGGACAGGGAGAGGGAGGAGGGAAAGGCAAGGGGAGGGACTGGGGAATGTGACTGATCAAATTATGTTGTATACCTGTACAAATATGCCACAGTGAATCTCACTATTATGTGTAACTATTATGCATCAACAAAAATTTAAAAAGAATCTCATCAAAGCTGATCTGTGTGAAATTCAATGTAGAACCCAGTTTTTGAGTTGTCAGTTTGGGTAGCTGATACTTTAATATGGACAGCACCAAGGGAATGCTGGGAGAAAAGGTCAACCATAGTAAAAACCACAAGAGTAAAGGTTAGGCTTCAGAAATACTTCTCTTTCCTATTCTCTTCTGCTACTAAAATTCAAGAATGCTTAATCCTTTATTTTCAAAATGATGACCATTTTAGATGTGCCGCACTTAAAAATATTGATTTATTTCCCTCCTCAAGTGGCTATAAAACAAATTTCAGATCATAAAATTATTTTCACTATGATTGGTATAATCAGAGGATGATATTCTTTCAGGGCAATATTTTGATATGAACATTAAATGACCAAAAAACAAATGCTCTAGACATAAAAGATTCATATACTACATTGAATTCATATGGATTCATATACTACATTGAACCAAAATCATATAAAATGTTGTCAACCTCAGATCTCAAAATGCAAATATGCTGCCAGAAATTTTATTCTTTTGGGGCTAAATTTATGTGCAGAGAATGCACAAATGACCCTGCCTAGAAAGTCAGCCTTTAGTGACAGCATGAAGGGATATTGCTCTAACAAATTGAGATCTTGGTGTCTTAAAACGATTGTCGTTCATTTTTTCACAAGTCTGTGAGTCAGAACTGGAGATGGGCTTTTGTATTCAGGGTTTCATAAGGCTGTGGTCAAGGTGACATGGGCCTTATCTGGAACCTCTAGGGAAGAACGTGTTTCTAAGACCATTCAGGTTGTTGGCAGAACCCAGTTGTTTGCAGCTGTAGGTGTGAGGTCCTTGATTCCTTGCTGGCTCTCAGCTATGGTCCGGTTGCTGTTCCTAGAGGCCACCTACATTCCTTCTCACAGAGTCTCCTCCCTCTATAAAACCTCAATAGTGCATCAAGTCCTTCTCACCCTAGAGTCTCTTCAACTTCTACCATCATCTGGAGAAAATTTTCTACATGAAAGGGCTAATGTGATCATATTTGGCTTACTGGGTTAATTTCTCTTTTGCCATGTAAGGTAACGTAATCACAGGAGCCATATCTTATTGAATTCATGGGTTCCACCTGTACTCAAACAGGAGAGGATGCAAGAATGAGGGTCATTGGAGGCCGTTCTTATTTTATGCCTACTTCAAGGGATAAGCTTGGATCTCTGTACCTCAAATAAATATTTTCCTTTAAAACCCAAAGGCATAAGCTAAAAAAAACAAACAAGTTTTAGTTTCTGCCTTGTTTTTGTAACTAAGTCACGCTCAACAGATCTGTGCTTCAAAGAGTTTTCAAGTTAAAATTTTTAGCCCAATTCAAGATATTAGTTTAATATGTTTTGTTTTTTGATTATGAACGGCCTATTATAGATATATATTTTATATAAATATGTATTTATACATGATCTACAAGGAACAAAAATAACTACCACCAATGTTTGGGGAACATTTTCAGTTTCCTTTTCCTATGCACATGTATGTCTCATATATTTACTTTTTAAATTATATTTGTCACACTATCTTTATTTTCCATTATTTATGTAACTATTCCTTATATCACTTAACTCATTTCATAGGCAATTTATTCCTTGTTACCTAATAACTAATGTCTATTAATCTTATTGTTTTTTCCCTTAGCTTTATTGAGACATAACAGGCAAGTAAAATTTTTATGTATTCAAGGTACACAACATGATGATTTGATATACCTATACATTGTGTGATGATGACCACAATCAAACTAATCAATATGCTGATCATTGCACATAGCAATCAATTGTATGTGTATGTGTGTGTGTGTCTGTATGTGTGAGAGGAAGAGAGACATTCAGAAGTGTTAAAATCTATTGTCAACAAATTTCAAGAAAAAAATAGTTTTTAAACTTAATTAACCATGTTATGTATTAGCTATCCAGACTGATTCATCTTCTGATAACTGGAAAGTTTTACCATTTGACTAGCATTTCCCCATTTCCCCTCCTCTGAGATCTTCTGAAGTTCTACTCTCTGCTTCTATGAGTTCAAGATTTTTTTTTTTTTGGTTTTGTTTTCACATATAAGTGAGATCACACTGTATTTGTCTTTCTGTGTCTGGCTTATTTCACTTAGCATAAAGTCCTAGCTTCATCACGTTTTCCCAATTAGAAGAATTTCTTTTTACGGTTGAATAATGTTCCACTAGAAATAGAAATAGATGTGTATATATATGAATAGATACATCTACATATATATGACTATATATATTTGTGTGTGTGTGTACACACACATATATATCTATTCTGCATCAATCTACTTATATCACATTTGCTTTATTTTGTTCCTATATCTTGATTATTGTGAAAAATGCTACAATGAACACAGGTTCAGATATCATTTGAAGATGCTGATTTCCTTTCCTTTGGATAAATGCCCAGAGCAGGATTGCTATGTCAAATGGTAGTTCTAATTGCAATTTTTTGAAGAAATAATTTGCATTCTCATCCATGATGTACAGGGATCTTCTATTCTCCACATCCTCACCAACACTTGCTGTCTCTTGTCTTTTTGATAGTAGCCATCATAACAGGTGTAAGATAGTGTCTCATGTTATGATTTTGATTTGCATTTCTCTGATGATCAGTAATGTTGAGCACCTTTTTCATGTACCTATTGGCCATTTTTCATATGGAAAATCATGTCTTCTTTGGAAAGATATCTATTCAGGTCCTTTGTAATTTAAAAATAGATTATTTGCTTATTGCTATAGAGTTGCATTGATTTCCTTATATATTTCAGATATTAATGCCCTATCACATACATGGCTTGCAAATATCTTCTCCCATTTCTGTAAGTTGCTTTTTCTTTCTTTTTTTCCCTTTCTCTCTTTCTCTTTCTTTCTTTCTTTCTTTCTTTCTTTCTTTCTTTCTTTCTCTCTCTCTCTCTTTCTTTCTTTCTTTCTTTCTTCTTTTCATTTGTTTTTGATTGTCTCATTTGCTGTGCAGCAGCTTTTTTGTTTGACATAGTCTCTCTTATTTATTTTTGTTTTCATTGCTTTCTGATTTTGGTGTTCTATTCAAAAAATCATTGGCAAGGTCAATGTCATGGAGTTTTGTACTATGTTTTCTTCTTGGAGTTTCAGAGTTTGAAGTCTTACATTTAATTTTCTAATCCATTTCAAGTTGATTTTTGCAGATTGTGTAAGACGAAGATCCAATTTTATTCTTTTATATGTGGAGAGCTGTGGGTATAGAGTTTTCTGAGTACGATTTATTGAAGAGACCATCCTTCCCTAATTATGTATTTTTTGTGCTCTTGCTAAAGATTTCTTGGCCAAGTGGGTTATTTTTGTGGTCTCTGTTTTGTGTCACTGCTTTCTGTGTCTCCTTTTTACGCCAATACCATACTGTTTTTATTATTGTAGCTTTATGATACAGTTTGAAATCAGGAACTATAAATACTCCAGCTTTGTTCTTTCTCAGAATTGCTTTGACTTTTTATGCTCTTTTGAGGTTCCATACAGATTTTAAGGTTTTTTTTTTTTTTATTTTTGTGGAAAATGCCATTGGAATTCTGTTAGGAATTGCATCAAATCTGTAGATTCCTTTGGATGTTTTAATAATATTAATTCTTCTAATTCATGAACATGGGATAGCTTTTTTATTTATGTGTTTTGCAATTTTCTTCATTAATGTATTATAGTTTTCAGTGTGTGCAACTTTTACCTTCTGGCTAAACTTACTCCTATTAGGTTATTTTGATTCTGTTAAAAATGAGACTGGTTTATTACTTTCTTTTTTGGGCACTTTGTTGTTAGTACCAAGAAATGTAACTAATTTTAGTATGTTGATTTTTTATCCTGTGACTTTATTGAATTTATTAATTTGAATAGTTTTTTGTTGGAGTCTTTAGGGTTTTCTATATATATATATATTACATGTCACTGCAAACAGAGACAATTTAGTTTCTTCCTTTCTCATTTGGATGACTTTTGTATATTTGCCTAATTGCTCTAGTTGGGACTTCCAGTATTATATTGAATGAAGCAGTGGGAGTGGACACCTTTGTCCTTGATCTTAGAGGAAAAGATTTCAACATGGACTATGTTAGCTGTGGGCTTATTATATATGATCTTTATTATGTTGAGGTACATTCCTTTTATACCTAAATTGTTTACAGTTTTTATTATGAAGATATGTTGAATTTCATCAAATTCTTTTTCCTGTATCTGTTGAAATGATCTTATGTTTTTTATCCTTCATTTTGTTAATGTGGTATATTATATTGATGTGTATGTTGAACCATCCTTGTATTCTAAGGATAAATTCCAGTTGTCATGGTTCATACATAGTTAGTAAACTACAGTTAATAAGCTATATTAACTCTTTATGTACTATTGTATTTGGTGTGGTACTAGACTTGTTTTTTATAGGGTTGCTACCTCTATGTACATCAGGAACACTGAAATGTTATTGTCTTTTCTTGCAAGGTTCTTATTATGTTTTGGTATGAATGTAACACTGTCATCAAAACAGGAGATGAGTATTTCCATCTTTTTAATTTGTTGCAAAAATTTGAGAAGAATTATATTAGTTAAAAATATTTGTAGAATTTACCCAGAGTGCCATCTGGCTCTGTACTATTCTTCTTCTTCTTTTTTAAATTCATTTTTATTGTAAACAAATGGAATACATCTTGTTTCTCTGTTTGTACATGAAGTAGAGGCATACCATTTGTGTAATCATACATTTACCTAGGGTAATAGTGTACTATTTTTCTTTTGGAGGCTTTTGATTACTAAGTGAATATTCTTACTCATTATTAGTCTTTGCAGATTTTTCTATTTATTCATGATTCAATCTTGGTAAGTAGTGTCTTTCTAGGAATTTGTATGTTTCTTCTAGGTCATTCAATTGGTTGGTGTGTAATTGTTTATAGTGTTCTCTTATAATCCTTTGTCTTTCCATAGCATCAGTGGTAATGTCTCTTCTTTCATTTGTATTTTTATTTACTCCCCTGTTTAATCCAGCAAAAGGTGTTTCAATTGTTTAGCTGTTCAGAAAACCAAACTGGAATGTATTAATCTTTTAAAAATTGTCTTTCTAGTCTCCATTTCACTTATTGCCACTCTATTATTTGTTTCCTTTTGCTAACTTTGCGTTTATACTTAGTTTGTTTTTCTTGTATTTCACTGAAGTATGGTTAGGTTATTTATTCGAAGTCTTGTTTACAAATGTATGTGAAGGTATGCCTAAACTTACCTTTTAGAACTTCTTTTACTATGTCCCATAAGTTTCAAAATGTTGTGTTTCCAGTTTTGTTTTTTCTTTCTTCTTCTATTGCTGTCTTCCTTGTGATTTGTTGATTTTTCTTATAGTGGTATGCTTTGATTCCTTTCTTTTTTACTAGATGATTTTTAAAAAGTAACTATGGGGCTTATATAAAGCATGTTATAACGTTCTATTTTGAGCCAATAGCAACTTCTGCTGCATACAAAAACTCAACGCTCCTCCTCCCACATTTTATACTATTGATGTCACACTTTAAATCTTTTTATATTGTGTCCATTAATGAATTTTTATAGTTATCATTATTTTTAATATTTGTCCTCTAACTTTTAATCTAGAGTTAAAAGTAATTTATATAGAAACTTTAGAGTGTTATGAATTTGGCTACCTTTGACTATTTACCTTTATTTGACTATTTGCCTTTATTTAGCATCCTTTTCATTAAACTCAAAGAATTTCTTTTAGCATATTTTTTAAGGCAAGTCTCGTAGTAATGAACTCCTTCAGTTTTTGCTTGTTGGAAATGTCTTTATCTCTCTTTAATTTCCGAAGAACAGCTTTGTTAGGTATTGTTTTAGTCAGCTATTTCACTGCTGTGACCAAAGGACCTGCCAAGAACAATTAAAAGAGGAGAAGTTTATTTTTGGGCCCATGGTTTCAGAGGTACTGGTTCATAGAAGGCTGGCTCCATTCCTCAGGGCTGCACATCATGGCGGAAGTGTGTGGCGGAGAGAAGTGGCTCAAGACATCACATCAGGAAGCAGAGATTGAGCTCCTCTCAGTGAGGACAAAATATGTAACCCAAAGGCACACCCCCAGGGACCCACCTTCTCCACTACCCTTCAGTTGTCACTCAGTTAATTCCTAACATGAGATTACTTTACTGATTGGATTGAGGCTCTCATAACCCAATCATTTCACCTCAAAACTCTCATGCATTGTCTCACACATGAGCTTTTGGGGGGTCACCTAATATTCAAACCATAACAGGCATTGTGCTCTCATTTGTCATTATCTTTGTTCTTTGGATTTATCATTCCATTCTCTCATGGCCTGCAAGGTTTCTTTTGAGAAGTCCATTGATAGTTTTATGGGGGATATCCTTGCATGTGATTAATCTCTTTTTTCATATCACTGTCAAGATTCTCTGTCTTAGAATTTTGACAATTTGATTATAATGTGTGTTCTGCTCTGGGTTGATCTTTCCTAAGATCCTTTCAGATTCGTGAGTCTGAATGTTCATATTTCTCTCAAGTTTTAGAAAGTTTTTACTCATTATTTCTTTTTTTGATTCTTTTCTAATTTTTTTTTATTTTTACAGACTGCATTTTGATTTACTGTACACAAATGGGGTACAACTTTTCATTTCTATGGTTGTGCATGACGTAGATTCATACCATTCGCGTAATCATACGTGTACACAGGGTAAGGATGTCTGTCTCAGTCTACCATCTTTCATACTTCAACCCCCTCTTCCCTCTCATTTCCTTCTACATAATCCAAAGTTCCTCCATTCTTCTTTCAGCCCCCACCCCCTCACCCCCATTATGTGTCATCATCCACTTATCAGGGAAAATGTTAGGCCTTTGGTTGTTTCGGATTGGCTTATTTCACTTAGCATGATATTCAGAGAATATCATTATTTCTTTAAATAAACTTTCTGCTCCTTTATCTCTATGTTTCTTTTTAAACTCCTATAATTCATATATCTATTCACTTGATGGTATTCCATGGGTTCCTTATACTTTCTTTTTCATTATTTTTCTCTTTGTTCTCTAATTAGTTAATTTCAAATGAACTGTCTTTTTTGTGGGGGGTACTGGGGATTGAACTCAGGGGCACTCAATCACTGATCCACACCCAGAGTCCTATTTTGTATTTTAATTTAGAAATAAGATCTCACTGAGTGGCTTAGTGCCCCACCATTGCTGAGACTGGCTTTGAACTCTCCATCCTCCTGCCTCAGCCTCCCAGCTGCTGGGATTACAGGTGTGTGCCACCTTGCCTGGCCAAATGACCCATCCTTGAGTTTACTGATTCCACTGCATGACCGAGTCTGCTGCTGAAGCTTGCTGTCTATATTATTTTTCACTTCTGTTATTGTATTCTCCAGCTCCAGAATTTCTGTTTGTTTCTTTTTAAATGGTATTTGAAAGACAGTAGAATGAGTTGGACAAAACTTTCCTATGCTCATGTATGAATACATGACCAGTGTAATTCCACATCATATTCAACCATGAGAATGGGATCAAAATTGTTTGTGTAATATGTATAATATAATTGTATGTATGATATGTCAAAATATACCCTACTGTCATGTATATCTAACAATAACAAATTAAAAGATGGCATTTCTTTATTAAACTTCTCATTTTTTTCATTAATTGTTTTACCAATATTGTTTCTTTGTCATCTGTTTTATCTTGCATCACATTGAGCTTCTTTAAGACTTTAAATTGCCAGGCAATTCATAGACCTCCATTTTTTGGGAGTTAGTTTTTAGAGCTTTATTAATTTATTTTAGAAGTCTTAAGTCTTTCTGATTCTTTGTAATCAGTGAAGCCTTGTGTTGGTGTCTGTTCAAGGAGCAAACACCTCTTCTAGTTTCTACAGACTGGCATTGGCAACCAAAGAAAGACCTTCTACTTTTGGGTGTCTTGGTTGTTGGGATTTCCTCAGGGTCACGGGTTCTGAGTTGGGTCACATGGTTGATGATGTGTCTACAGTTGGGTCCAAGGCTTGTGGGTTTATTTCCAGGGGTTTGAGCAATTGTGGGTCCTGTCTGGTCTCTAGACAGACTGCACTGCCTCTAGGACCTTGCTTATTAGGGATGCTACTGGGATCCAGGTCTGCTTCAGGATTCACAGTTGAGTCGGCTGACAGTGAGCCTATTACAGGTACATAGATAAGTGAGGCTCTCTTTAGGATGTGAGGAAGGTTTCCAATGTGTTGTTGGGTAGGTTTCCTGAGCAGGCATGACTGGACCTGGACTACTGTTGAGATAGGTGAAACTAAGGAACAGGCTGCTTCAAGGTCTACAGATGAGTCAAAGTTTGCAGTCCTGCTTCCAGAAGCAAAGATAAGCATTCTTCCTGATAAGTTCCTGGGCAGGCAGGACTATCCCTGTACCATAGTTGAGCAGGACTAGAACTGAATTATATGACCATTTTATGATCTGCTGTGGGAACTGAGGTTTTAAAGCCTGCCTCTCAGGACACAAATGGGTTTGACTATCACTGAATTTCTAGATGTACAGGATTGCTCTTAGATCACAGAGAAATGGGGCTGAAACCAAGTTCAGTGACATTTCAGGGTCTGCTGTTGGTGTAAGATTGACAAATCATGGCTGGGTCCCAGAAAGAACTCTCAGATCAAAACTGAGAGGGACTTGAGCCATGTCATAGGGTCCACTGCACACTATCTTAGGCTCACTATCCATGACACAGGTGGATCTCCTGGGAAGATGGTTTTGGTAGCAGGACTAAGACCAAGTGGAGCTGCAATCAAATACACAGAGAGGTGAGACTATTTCTAGGTCTGTAACCTGTATCACAAATGGCAACACTGCCAATTGGGTACCAGCCTGCCTTTTAGGTCTTGGGCTCTACCAGTATTTTCAAGTTCCTGTCTGAGTTCCAAAAATCCCACATGGCACTTTTTTCGATGTGGTTTTGCCAAATTCTTTTTTGGTGTGAGAAGATATGAGCAGGGGACCTCTACTTCTGCCATCTTGCTGACATCCCTGTTGATCCATTTAATTCATACTCTTTATGATCTAGAGCAATGCTAATTTTATATAACATGGAATAAGTCCACTATATTTTTTGAAGTTTCACGTGTCTAAATTATTTCCATAAGAGTGAATTTTTGTGTTATGGTTTAGTTGTGAGGTATCCCCAAAAGAGCTCATGTGTGAGATAATGCAAGAGGGTTTAGAGGTGAAATGATCAGGTTATGAGACCCTTAACCAAATCAGTGCATGAATCCACTGGTATGGATTACCTGGGTGGTAACTTTAGGCAGGTAGGCTGTGGCGGTAGGAAGTGGGTCATTGAGGGCATGACTTCGGGGTATACATTTTGTCTGTGGTGAGGGGAATCTCCTTCTCTCTGCTTCCTAGTGCCACGTTCTGACTTACTTTCCTCTACCACATTTTTTTTGCCATGATGTTCTGCCTTGCCTTCAGCCCAGAGCAATGGAACCGGCCATCTATGGATCAAGACCTTTGAAACCATGAGTGCCAAATAAACTTATCCTCCTCTAAAATTGTTCTTGTCAGGTCTTTTGGTCACAGCAGTAAAAGAGCTGATGAAAACATTCTGCATTTTGAGTTTAAATTGATGCATGCAACCGCTCTGCCAATCACAGTTAAGAAATTCTCAAGTGAAGGTGTAAACTTTTTTTTCAAGATTTTTATTATTTTTTTGTCAGAATGTTATGATTAAAACTTATGCTTTGATCCCTTGTTGAATGAAATGATCCATCCAATAATAATAGCACACTGACATATGTGGTTTAAAGTAATCTATATCTACTGCAAACAGAAAAGAAATAAAGAATCTCTAGGAACAAAATTAGCTGCTCTGCATCAAGTTACATTGCCACTTAAAGCAAATTTATCTTTGTATTATGATTTTATTCTTCATTATTTGAAATTTCGAGACACTTCAGTTTCAGAATTGTGGAGTTGCTTTTGTCAAATAATTATTACTTCTTGTTTGTTGACTCTGAACCTTGAACACGTGCTTTACCCCTTTTTGGTGAAAACAGACTTACTCTTCATGATATTTATGGAATTTTATTTATTTACAAAAAACTCTTATGTTCCATATTTAATTTTGAAAATGTTTTAATTGATGTGACAAATATTATTGACTCTTTCATTGAATTTTTAAATGTTGTTGTCCCAAATTTGGTAGTTTAAACTTTGTGAATACAGAAACTTTTATGGATTCACTTTTTTTTTTCTCTTGGATACTGGTGATTGAACCCAAGGGCACCTAACCAGTGAGTCATATATCCAGCCCTTTTTACTTCTTATTTTTTTTTATTATTTATTTATTTTAATTAAAAATCATAAATTTACATAGGGCTATATTGTTTGATTCATTCTGTTATTTTTACCCTCCCCCCACCCCTCCCACCCCTCTTTTCCCTCTATACAGTCCTTCCTTTCTCCATTCTTACCACCCTCCTTATCCCTAACCCTAAACCTAACCCTAACCCTAACGCTAACCCCTCATACCCCCCTTATATGTCCTCATCCGCTTATCAGCGAGATCATTCGTCCTTTAGTTTTTTGAGATTGGCTTATCTCACTTAGCATGATATCCTCCAATTTCATCCATTTGCCTGCAAATGCCATAATTTTATCATTCTTCATGGCAGAGTAATATTCCATTGTATATATATGCCACAGTTTCTTTATCCATTCATCAACTGAAGGGCATCTAGGTTGGTTCCACAATCTGGCTATAGTGAATTGAGCAGCTATGAACATTGATGAGTCTGTATCTCTGTAGTATGCTGATTTTAAGTCCTTTGGGTATAGGCCAAGGAGTGGGATAGCTGGGTCAAATGGTGGTTCCATTCCAAGCTTTCTGAGGAATCTCCATACTGCTTTGCAGAGTGGCTGCACTAATTTGCAACCCCACCAGCAATGTATGAGTGTACCTTTTTCCTCACATCCTCGCCAACACCTATTGTTGCTTGTGTTCTTGAAAATCGCCATTCTAATTGGGGTGAGATGAAATCTTAGGGTAGTTTTGATTTGCATTTCTCTTATTACTAGAGATGTTGAACATTTTTTCATATATCTGTTGATTGCTTGTATATCTTCTGTGAAGTGTCTGTTCATTTCCTTAGCCCATTTGTTGATTGGATTATTTGTATTCTTGGTGTAGAGTTTTTTGAGTTCTTTATAGATTCTGGAAATTAGCGCTCTATCTGAAGTATGAGTGGCAAAGATATTCTCCCACTCTGTAGGCTCTCTCTTCATATTACTGATAGTTTCCTTTGCTGAGAGAAAGCTTTTTAGTTTGAATCTATCCCAGTTGTTGATTCTTCCTCTTATTTCTTGTGCTATGGGAGTCCTGTTAAGGGAAGTCTGATCCTAAGCCAACAAGTTGAAGGTATGGACCTACTTTTTCTTCTATAAGATGCAGGGTCTCTGGTCTGATTCTGAGGTCCTTGATCCATTTTTAAGTTGAGTTTTGTGCAGGGTGAGGGATAGGGATTTAGTTTCATTCTGTTGCATGGGATTTCCAGTTTTCCCAGCACCTTTTGTTGAAGAGTCTATCTTTTCTCCATTGCATATTTTTGGCACCTTTGTCTAGTATGAGAAAATTATATTTATTTGGGTTTGTGTCCGTGTCCTCTATTCTGTACCATTGATCTACCTTTCTATTTTGGTACCAATACCATGCCGTTTTTGTTACTATTGCTTTGTAATAAAGTTGATGATCTGGTATTGCGATACCTCCTGCTTCGCTCTTTCTGCTGAGGATTGCTTTAGCTATTCTGGGTTTTTTATTCTTCCAGATGAATTTCATAATTGCTTGCTCTATTTCTATAAGGTACATCATTGGGATTTTAATTGGAATCACATTGAATCTGTATAGCACTTTTGGTAGTGTGGCCATTTTGACAATATTAATTCTTCCTATCCAAGAACATGGGAGATCTTTCCATCTCCTAAGGTTTTCTTTAATTTCTTTCTTTAGTGTTCTGTAGTTCTCATTGTAGAGGTCTTTCACCTCTTTTGTGAGATTGATTCCCAAGTATTTTATTTTTTTTGATGCTATTGTGAATGGGGTAGTTTTCCTAATTTCTCTTTCTGAAGATTCATCACATATGTATAAGAATGCGTTGGATTTATGAGCATTGATCTTGTAACCTGCTACTTTACTGAATTCACTTATGAGTTCTAAGAGTTTTCTGGTGGAATTTCCAGGTTCCTCTAAATATATAATCATGTCATCAGCGAACAGGGATAGTTTGAGTTCCTCTTTTCCAATTCGTATCCCTTTAATTTCTTTGGTTTGTCTAATTGCTCTGGCTAGAGTCTCAAGAACGATATTGAATAGAAGTGGTGAAAGAGGGCATCCCTGCCTTTTTCCAGTTTTTAGGGGGAATGCTTTCAGTTTTCACCATTTAGAATGATATTGGCCATGGGCTTAGCGTAGATGGCCTTTATAATGTTAAGGAATGTTCCCACTACCCCAATTTTCTCTAGTGTTTTGATCATGAAGGGATGCTGGATTTTATCGAATGTTTTTTCTGCATCTATTGAAATAATCATGTGATTCTTAACTTTCAGTCTGTTGATATGGTGAATGACATTTATTGATTTTGGGATGTTGAACCAACCTTGCATCCCTGGGATAAAACCCACTTGATCGTGGTGCACTATCTTTTTAATATATTTTTGTGTGCGATTTGCTAAAATTTTGTTGAGAAATTTGCATCGATGTTCATTAAGGATATTGGTCTGAAATTTTCTTTCCTTGATGTGTCTCTGTCTGGTTTAGGTATGAGGGTGATATTGGCTTCATAGAATGAGTTTGGGAGGGTTCCCTCCTCTTCTATTTTATGGAATACTTTGAGAAGTATTGGAATGAGCTCTTCTTTAAAGGTTTTGTAGAACTCGGCTGAGAACCCATCTGGTCCCGGACTTTTCTTTGTTGGTAGGCTTTTGATGACCTCTTCTATTTCATTGCTTGAAATTGATTTATTTAAGTTGTGTATGTCCTCCTCGTTCAGTTTAGGTAATTCATATGTCTCTAGAAACTTGTTGATGTCTTTGAGGTTTTCGGTTTTGTTGCAGTATAGATTTTCAAAATAGCTTCTAATTATGTTTTGTATTTCCCTCGAGTGTGTTGTGATATTTCCTTGTTCATTCCGAATTTTAGTAATTTGAGTTTTCTCCCTCTTTCTCTTTGTTAGTGTGGCTAAGGGTTTATCAATTTTGTTTATTTTTTCAAAGAACCAACTATTTATTTTGTTAATTTTTTCGATTGTTTCTTTTGTTTAAATTTCATTGATTTTGGTTCTGATTTTAACTATTTCCTGTCTTCTACTACTTTTGGTGTTGGTCTGCTCTTCTTTTTCTAGGGCTTTGAGCTGTAGTGTTACGTCGTTTATTTGTTGATTTCTACTTCTTTTGTTGAATGCGCCCCATGAAATAAATCTTCCTCTCAGTACTGCTTTCATAGTGTCCCAGAGATTTTGATATGATGTGTCTTTGTTCTTGTTTACTTCTAAAAATTTTTTTATTTCCCTCCTTACAATTGTCTCAATGCTTCCCCTTCTTGAATTACTTTGCTCTGTTAAGGTTCTTTTTTGTCCAGGTGGTTGTTTTGCAGCATACATTGCTTTCAGAATCTATTGAAATATCTACATATGATGAATCTGAAAGTAACACTCAATAAACAGCACCTGCAGAAGTTAGATTTTTGTCTGACTTTGGAAGTCAGAACTGAGGACAGGTGATTTGGATCATTCTAGGGAACATGATTTTGGAAGATAATTTCAGAAATTTGAAGTAAAAGCTTGAAACTATGTAAATTACTAGAATTCTTCCTTTATAACATATTTTGCCATTTTATTATGGTCACAATTGTTTTTAAATTTAGTTTGTCAGGTTACCAGTCTTTTTGGTAATGAAAAAAATTTATAAGCATTATAACTTTGTAGAACTGTATGGGTAAGTTAACTTGGGGCTCAAAGTTCTTCTGTTTTAACTACCTGAAGGGTCAGTCTGCCTCTGCTAGTCTTATCCTCTATCTAGTGGTGTGTTGGTAAATGTGTAACAAATAGCTCACCAAAAATAATTAAATAAAGACCTAATTTTCAGTTTTTTGTTGATTTCCATGTAGATAAATTCTCCACAGCCCACTTCAATGTATGAAAAATTTAACTGTTAGATCTAAAAATTCCTGAAAATTTAATTATTGATGTTCATAAACTGGTGCTGTGATTGGAATAATGTAATCCCCTTTAAAATTCACGTTAAAACTTAATTCCCAATGCAGCAGTATTAAGAAGTTTACCTTTGGGGAGGTAATTAAATTGTGAACATTCCACCTTCATAAATAGTATTAACACCTTTTTTCCCCCTATTTTTGGGCAGGGGCAGGTACTGGGGATTGAATGCTGAACTACATTCCCAACCCTTCTTAGTTTTTATTTTGGAATTGCTCAGGGCTTCCCTAAGTTGCTGAGGCTGGCCTCAAATTTGTGATCCTCCTGCCTCAACCTTCCTAGTCTCTGGGATTACAGGCATGTGCCACCACTCAAAAGTAGGATTAGCACTCTTATAAGAGGGCTTAGGAGTTTGCGGGTGTGCTCTCTTGCCCTTTCCCATCCCTTCTTCATGTCAGGACGCAATGTTCTTTCCCTCTGCAGGATGCAGCAACCTTGCTGTGTTAGCTTTTGGTTATTGTGACCAAAATTCCCCAGGAGAACAACTTATAGGATGAAAATTGTGTTTTGAGCTCACAGTTTCAGAGCTTCAGGTCATGGTTGGTTGACTTCATCACTGTGGCAGAGCACATGGTGAAAGAGTGTGGCAGAGAAAAGTGACTTGGACATGGTGACCAGGAAACAAAGGTAGGGAGGAAGGAGGAGGCAGGGGGACAAGATAAAATTCCCCAAGGCACACGCTAGGAGGAGGCAGGGGGACAAGATAAAATTCCCCAAGGCACACGCTAGTGCCCCACCTCCTCCAGCCATTCCTTTCCTCCTCCAGCTATGCGCCACCTGTCCACAGTTATGACCGGAATCAGTAGTTCTTTCAAATTCTTATTTCCAGAAATGATAGCATATACTATCAGACAGAATTGGATTGATTCCTTCATTATTGAAACATGAGGGCAGTCTTGGTTAATTTCTCTATTCTTCAGGCAGCATTATTGAGTCATCAACGCAAGCCAAGGCAAAGGTATCCCAGTTAAATCCAAGGGATTAATTAGGTAGTTAGAAACAGGTACAGTTTGAACAGAAACCAAAGCATATGAGAGATTAATGTTATAAATCTGCATGTAATATTCTTAGACTTAAAGTGTTACATATTTAAAACACACAAAATGGATGTTCACTAGGTAACATTTTTATTGAGGTATAGTTGACATGCAATAAAGTACACACATGTAAAGTGTACAGTGTGATCACACCCATTTCCTGCCTTCCCCCCTACTCTCTGTCTTAAGATAACCATTGAAGTATGCATGTTCATGAATTTTAGGGGAACACATTCCGTCTATAACCATCTGCTAATATAGTAAATTTTATTTATTGATTTTGAAAGGTTAAGATAATTTTGCATTTTGGAAATAATTCCTGCTGGGTCATGATATTTTATCCTTTTTTTTATATATTGTTTGGTTCACTTTGTTCAGATTATAAAGATATTTTACAACTGTACTTACAGAATGAGTTGGAAAGTATTCCCCAGACATCTATTTTCTGGAAGAATTTGGGTAGAATTGGTAACATTTCTTCCTTCAATGCTAGTTAATATTCACCAGGGAAGTTATCTGAAGCTTCCTTTGTGGGAGGACTTTTAATTAAAAATCTAATTGCTTTAATAGATACTGTACTATTCAGGTTAGCAATTTCTGTTTATGAGTGATATTTAGTCATTTATATATTTCAAAGAATTTACATATTTTTCTAAATTGTCGAATTTTTGATATCAAGTTTTATATAATAGTTTCTTATTCTTTTAAGATCTGTAGAAACTGTAGTGTTGCCATTTCTAATATTGGTATTTTTGTTTTCTCTTTTTTTTCCCTAATCAGCCTGCATAGATGTTTATGAATTCTGTTGCTTTTCTCCAAGAAGCTCTTTAAAGTTTTATTTGTTTTGCTCTATTATTTTTCTGATTTCTATTTTATTGATTTCCACTCTGACCATTCTTATTTCCTTTCTTTTAGTTTAAATTTTCTCTTCTTTTTCTATTATCTTAAGATGAGGCAACAGACTTGGTACCTTTATTTTCTACAATAGGCATTTGGTGCTACAAATTTTCTTTTAGGGACTAGTTTAGACTAATTTCACACATATTTGATAAGTTCTTTTTCTACTTTTGTTCATTACAAAATGGTTTTTGATTTCCTTTCTATGTTTATAATTTATTTTCTATTCCCTTATTTCTTATTCTTGTTTAGCTTCTACACACTAGGGGAATTTTCCAGATGTATTTCTCTTATTAATTTCTAATTTATGTTCACTGTGGTTAGAGGACAAACTTTGTATGAATTGAATTCCTTAAAATGTATTGAGATTTGTTTTATGAGTCATGACATGTTTTGTCTTGGTAAATGTTCTGTGAACAATTGAAAAAATGTGCACTTCTATGTTGTTGGAAAGTGTTCCACTTGTCGATCAGATAAACTTGGTTGATAGTATTGCTCACATTTCTTATGTATTTACCTATTTAACTGCCCATTTGCTTTGAGATGGGGATGTTGAATTCCCTGACTATAATTATAGTTTTCTCTATTTTCTTCTTAGAGTTTTTTTTTTTTTTTATTTTTTTGCTCCATTTATTTTGAAACACCATTATCAGGTAACAAGCATTTAGGCTTATTATACTTTTTTTGATTATTTGAACATTTTATCTTTATAAAATGATCCTCTTTATCCCTGCTAATATTCTTTTACTCATATCTATTTTATATGATATTATAATAGCTCCTCTGGGTTTCTTTTGATCAGTGTTAACATGATATATCTTTCTTGATATTTTAAACTGTGCCTTTATGATTAAAGTGAATTTTTAATAGGTGTGTATTGATAAATTTTGCTTAAAAATTCTATCTGATAATCTGTCTTTAAATCTGGCATTTAGATCATTTAAGTTTATTTGATTATTCACATGATAATCATAACTATGTTTATGACTGTTACATGTCTGGGTTTAGGTCTACCATCTTATAATTTGTGTCTACCAATTTGTTCTTTGTTCCTGTTTTCCTTTTTTCTCTCTTTTTATGTTTTTATTGGTTCTTTGTTCTTTTTTTCTTCTCTTTTGTCATTCTTTGGTTTGAGTATTTACAAAATTTCATTTTGCCTCCTTTGCTGGCTTATTCCATGTAACTCATTATTTTAATGATTTCTTTAGAGTTTACAGCACATATTAGTAACTTAGCACAGTCCACCTTTAAGTGATATTATTTCACATAGATACATAGTCTAAGAAACTTTCAACAATACACTTCTTTCCTGGCCTTTGTGCTTTTGTTGTCTTGGCATAAAATTAACTTCTACTGAAGTCATAGATTCCATAACCCGTTAATTGTCAACATTGCTTCAAGAAGGCAATGGTCTTTTAAAGACATTTAAATAATTAGAGAAAACTTTTATATTTTGTGTAGTTAATATGTTGAGTTCTTTCTCTTGTGTATATCCAACTTCCATGTCATATTCTTTTCCTTCTGCTTCAAGAACTCCCTTTGACATTTTTGTAATGCAGGCCTGCTGGAAAAGAACTCTTTCAACTTTCATATGTCATAAAAGTCTTTCCTTTTCCTTTTAAAAAATAAACTCTTATTTTGGAATAATTTTAGAATTACAGAAGAATTTAAAGGAAAATAGAGACCCTATACCTCTCCCCCATTGTCCCAGATTATTATTTTTATATTACCGTGGTTCATTTGTCAAAACTACAAAACTGGCATTGGTATATTACTAATAACTGGACTCCACACTTGATTTGAATGTCATCAGTTTTTCTATTAGTGTCCTTTTCTGTGACATGATATAATACAGGGAATCACACTGAATTTGTCGTGTCTCTGTAGTCTCTTCTCATCTGTGTCAAGTTTATGACCTTGACAATTTTGAGAGGTATTGATCAAGTGTTCAGTGGGATGCCCTTCAACTGGGCTTTGCATATTTTTTTCTCATTATTAGACTGGACTTACAGGTTTTTGGAGAGACTACCACAAAAGTGAAATTCTCTTCTCACTAGATTCTATGAGGGGGTACACCTTGACATCACTGGTGGTATTAACTTTCCTTACTTGGTTAAGACAGTTTTTGCCATTTCTCCATTATTTGAGACAAAATCCTTATAATTATTCTACCCAGAGTTCTGTAAATAATTAGTTTTTCTATTTTAGCTTGTTAGAATGAGAATTATTCCTGGCTCTGTGTGAACTCCAGACACTGTTCCTTCTTATCCTTCCTTGTGTTTTTCTCTAAGATAGTTTCTCCACATATATGAACAATTCTCAGTTGAAGACTAGGAAAAGAATGTTCTTTAGAAAGGAACATCTAAAGATCTCCAGAGTTGTATTTCTGTACATTTCTTTCCTTCTCAACATTCTGTCCTGCAAACTCTAGCCTTCCCAGAACCCTAGCTCCACCTTCCCAAGTCTGAATGTCTGCTAGACTCTGCCTTGGTTTCTTTTTCTTCTTTTTTTTTGATGTTCCTTAGAACTTTCTAGGCAGTATTCTGGGCAATCCTAAAATTCCTCTCATTTATTTTGTATCTCTCAGTAATCATTTTCCTTTTTCCTGATATTTTGAAAAACATTGTTTACATTTATTTTGTCTATTTCCTTAATAATTTATTTTTTATTTTTTAACTTTTTTTGTGAGAAGAAAAACTTGTTTCCTCCATTTTGGTCAGAGTGAAAGCCAATAGTCACATTTGATCTCATTTGTTCCCATCCATAATGTCTTTCCCATCCTTGTTCTCCTGAAGAAGTTACAGCCTGGAACCTTCATGCAGTAGCAAGACAGCAGAATAACACCTCATCGTTTCTGCCTTCTGATATTCACACTTTTGTGCAGTTCTCTCCTACATTTTACTCGATTTGGTGAGTGTTAATAATAGCATATGACAGAAGGGATGGTAATGTCACTTCTGAGATGAAGTTAAAAAAGACCACAGCTTCCTTCCTGGGTGTTTTCTTGCTTTCTTACCTCCACCTTCCAGATCATTTACATGGAGAGAAGCTCTAGGGAGAGACCCCCATAGTGAAGAATTGAAGCCTCCTGGTAATGGCCACGTGAATGAGATTGAAAGCACAATCTCCAGGCACAGTCAAACCTTTCAGTGATTGCTTCCCTGAAAGTCAACCCCATTATGACTTCATGAGAGACCCTGAGCTCACTCCCAGATTCATGAACCTCAGAAACTCTGTGAGATAACTAATGTTTCATGTTTCAAGCTGCTAAAATTTGGGGCAATTAGTTACACAGCAACAGACAACTAACACATTGATTTGACAGATACTGATGACATGGACAGGTTGTCAGATGTTCACCAAGCCTGCAGGATGACATCTAGTCTCTCGTATGTGACACCCAGAATTCTTTAGCATCTGCCTCTTACCACTTCAAATGCTTATTTCACTACACTAGATCATCAAGTTTCTGTTTCATTCATCATAACTTGCTGGTATGATTCAAATAAACTATGCAATTATTTTCTTCCCTCAATTGTTATTCTTTCATTTATTTGCTGACTCCTGATTGGCCTGTAAGACTTGGATCAACATTACCTCATTCTTGACCCTCCCAGGATACTTTGTCTCTTTCCCCACTGCTTAAGATTCCTATTTCAAGCCACATAGCTCTACAGTTTTCATAACATTCTTTGTAATTAAAGACTAATTATTTCAAAGGTTACTTCTTTCAAAGAATTTATCTCATAGCCAATGTAGAATTAAACCCTCATTGCCTTGGATACTCATCACACTCTATGCATTCTATCAGCGCATGTATGACATATTTTATATTTGCTTACAGATTCTTGTTTGTTTTATTCTTCTCTTTATTTATAAAGTATCCATTTTCATAAATGCACTCAAGGTTTCTCATACTTTGGCCATGGCTCTTGTTATACAGTGAGGGTCAAATAAATACTGGTTGAATAAATTTAGTGTTCTTAGCTTTGTTATATTTCCTTTTAGACTAAATGTTTGTTACATATGACCATAGTTTTGCCTTTTTAAAAACATTGTTGGGTCTTTACATTTAAAATTTGTTATTAATTTATAATTTTATTGCTCTATGGTGAGTGCATGTGGCCTGTGTATTTTACTCCTTTAAAATTTTATTGAGAGGGGTATTAGGCTAGTTAGTAAATATTTTAGACTTTGTGAGCCACATTATTGGTCACTGTTAGAACCATTCGACTCTGCCATTGTAGCCATGGATTATATTTAAATGAAGGGTGTATCTTTATTCCATTAAAACTTTATTTATAAAATGAAAAAAATTATTGAGTTTCTCTCTGTAGCTACCACTGGAATTAAAAAAAAAAATAAAACATTTCCAAAATTTTCAAAATACTGTTGATTTTTTATAAATGTTCTGGAGACATTTGAAAGGCACTGTACTCTTTATTCATAGGAAATATAATATGAATGTGTTTAAAATCTTAGTAATTTCCATAAGATCTACATTTATTGTAATTTCATAGACTGAGAGAGAAAGGCCACTCTTACTTACAATACTTTCAATATCTCTTTGTAATTATATTAGGCTTTTTAAAAATATGCTTTAATGCTGTTACTTAATGCATAACACTTCACATCTTATTTTTTTTTTCATCAAAATAAAATTACCATTCACATCCTATTTGTATAGTGACTTTAATTTTTTGGCCAGGGACCATACCTTTACATTTATATTAATACTGATTGTATTTAGGCAAATTGCCTAAATTGCAAATTGGTGATAGTGAAAAGTTGTGTGAACTTGGAAATAAGATTGGCTCATGAAAGTTAAGTTTAAAAAATACTCATAATACTTCAAAAACAGTAATATAGAATGTCAACTTAAAGAGAGAATGACTTTCTAGATAGAACACCCTTATTTTTGTGTCCTTAATTTTAATTCATGTTTTATTATTCTGGAACACACCACAAATCAGAATTTGTGAGACAGTTACATGATGCCATAATTTGCTGAAAAAAAATCTTTTACTTTCATAATGCTCCTTCCTGTATTTCTGTATGTGCAGAACATTAGCTGCTTGACTTAATAGCTGAAATGTTAGAAAACAATTGATGATTCATTTGGAATAGAATTGAAGCATCTCTAAAACTATAATGAATGTGCTGGAAAAGATTGCGTGATAGGCACATAATTGATTTATTACTTTTACTGTATCTCACTGTCATATAGGACAAGGAATATTTACACTAGACTTAACAATTGGGATGGTGTTTGACTGTTGGTTTTGTACATCTCTAAAGTTCTGAACTTAAAAATAAATGCTCATAAAAGTTTGATTCTAGCACCTTATATCACTTTATACCATTTCTTTAGAGGACCGTGAGACTTAAAATTCTTTTGACTTAAAGTAAATAGGATAACCTTTTTCTTCTCATTGTCAATAATCTGAGAATAGAAAATGATGACATCTCTATATTTCTTTACCATTGACCCATAATTTTTATGAGTATTTTATCTCAAGTTAGAAAAATCATAACCAGAGTAAATAGTCATCTCTGTCCACAGTGTTCTCTTACTGCTCCAAAATTATTTATGTGAAATCTGGCAACTTTTAGTTTTGCTCCATAGATAGGTTGTTTTGAGGAAAGGATTTAAGGGGTAGAAATTGATTAAAAGAATGAATACATACATATAGTAGCAATATGGTAGCTAGTAATCAGATCTAATCACCTCAACTCTTAAATATAGTCAAGATTCTCAGAAATGGTAAGGGACAAAACTATAAGTGAGCAATTAGTGAAGAACTTCACTATGCAATTAGTGAAGTTCATGTGTCAAAGTCTCCATATTATGTATTTGGCTCTAGAGTCCCTATACTGCCACTTAGTGTCTATTTCTACTTTAGACAAAGTACTGACAATCATTTTAGAAGTTGCTCAAACTGGAGTATAAAGAATTAAGAAAAAATGGTGGCTAGCTTGACAGCAAGGGAAGAGATAGAAACATATAAAACTAGACTCCTAAGTTCAAGACACATGTTTTGAGCTCTTTAGTGTGGGTCAGTGTCTTTTGAGAGTGTCATGATATTTCACAATAAACATTATTTGTATATTTACATAGATTATTGTATGGTATAATATTTTATAAATATTAGCCCAAAACAGAGAAAGCACAGCAGGAAACGGGTTAAGCAGAGTTTTAGCATAACCTGGGCAATTTACCTTTGTGGCTTCCTTCCTTCTGTCATGGTAGACAAACGGGTTGCCACACAGGTAGATTCACCGTTGTGCCTCTTTCTATGCTGTAAGCTCTTTACTTAAAAGCTGTTGCTTCTAGATGATTTGGAAATTGCCTAGTTCTATGATGCCGTGGTGTGGAAACTTTCCTGTTGCCTTCACCCTTTTGGAGCCAGGTCAGGTGGAAACAAACCAGGGTTTGGTGACTTTATACATAGAGATGAGTCAACAGAGTCCATTAACAGCAGAACTGTCCTAAATTTTTGCTCAGGATCCATACTAAATCACAACTTAAGAGTTTGTACATGTGGACTAAAGTAAGGACTAAAATAAAAGAGCAAAACCATGTATTTTTAGACTTGTAGCCATAGAAGAGACACAGAATTAGTTTTTTATATCTGTAATTTTACTTGAAAATATATTTCGTGGTAACTCATTGTCTTCTTTTTAGATTTGAACATTTTTAAAATTTAAGCAATTCAAACATCTTGGTATCTTTTTGGAACCACTGGATGTGGAATACCACAAATATTTAATTTTGTACTTGGAAGCCAGAGTGACTAGATTATCAAAATCAGAGGTTTTGTTAAAATTTAACAGAACAGGGGATATTATTGGTGAGAATCAACAGCATGGAGTGCTATTACAATACACTTTTATTAATAAAATTATTTTTTATACCTTATTTCAGTTTATTATAGAAGGTAAGAAAGTAATAACTATAGGTCCTGTAACACAGAGATACATAGGCATGCACACACACACGTTCACACACACACATTTTAAGATTAAATCCTAGCATTCTGTTGGATTGCATTGTGTTCGATAGGCATGTTTCCCTCAACAATTGAAGTAGCATCCTGCTCTTACTAAGAATTCAATAAAGACTTGTTAATCATTTGACGATTTTTATCTCAAAAGCATTTGTTTAATAGGATGGGAAAATATTTGAGTAGATGCAAGTATTATTTTAAACCATGAAAGTTAGGGTATTATGTTCTCCCAAACACTATATAAACACTATATAGATACTTGTTGAAATCCAAGGAACCATAAGAGTTAATGCTCAGTGCAAACATTTTCCCCAACCAATAAAATTCATTTCATTTTCCTATGCATCTTACAATTGCTCTGAGTTCAGCCTGCCTACTAATTGAGTTCCTTATTTAAATGGTGAAATGGCTTCTTAATAACTTCTTTAATTATTTAGCTATTTAACAGAGCTCCATCTTCTTGTCTGGAAAACAGTGACATTACAACTGTTAGCACATGATCCTAAGTGCTGGCATTATTTCTACTTAATGATAATAACTCAGAATCTCTAGTAATGCTTTTGTGTTTGTATTTTACTTGTTTTTTTTTTTTTTTTTTTTTTTTTTCTCTTGTGTTGCCTTGGTTCAAAATTCAGAGCCTCAACGTGTTGACATAGGCCATCTTTAACCACTAAAAGCACAGCTTAGCCCCAGACTCATTTATTTTGAATTAGGCAAGTTTGGCACCATCCCTGCATAGATGAATGGCTTTTGACTAAATTGTGCTGTTTTCCTCAATTGGAAAGAGCTTTTTCTCTCCCACTGAACAAACACTGTCACTTTTATTACCGACCTTTAATAGGCCCTCTTGATGCTACCCCTGTGATTACATATTCATTTACTACATGCACTGTAACAAATAGGTTCCATGTCTGGTTTCCTTGTGATCATTTCCAGATAACAATCTACAGCCAGCTTGTTTCTGAACCCTGACCCTGTGATATTGCTTGTTTGGTGATGTCTTGTTTGTTAATTTGTTTCTTGATTACACGGTTCTTAAGCCTAATACATTTTCATCACACCCTGTAGCAAATTTCTATTATCTTTAGAGCCCAAAGCCACCTCAGCACCTGGCAATACTATAACAAGCTTCTGAAGCAGGATGGGGGAAGGGAAAATGTTGACTAAATGCTTAGATTTTATGTCCCAGAGACTTGGCAAGGGGGAAGATATGCCCACTAAATCTGTTCACAGCCAAGTATTTTTTAGAATCTTGGAATTTCTTTTTTTGGAGTACTTCATTGTGTGGACCCATTGGAAAGCTGATAAAACAGATTGCCTGAAAGAGTCAATATAAAAATAGTCTTCAAGAATGCCTGCCACCATCTGTGTTGTCTTATCTAGAAATTGTATATCTGCATCTCAGATTGAATTTCAAATTAATATGCTTATAAATATTAATCAATGTGAAGAAATTAGAAAAAAACTGTAAAAGTGTGCATGAATATTATAAATATAGATATACATATATATTTTAACATACACAGTTTTGGCTAAGAATTTCTTTTGAATTGGCAGATAAATTTGATTTGCTGGTTCCTTTTGAAATATGTATTCATCAAAGTACATATAAAAGTCTTAAAAATATTCTCTCTTATTATAGTAGTTTTTAAAGTCAGAGGTTAATGTCAGAGACGCACATCAAACACAGCATTCTTGGTGACTCACAAAAGCACTTAGAAATGCATTTACTTCTGGGTGACGTATGAATGTGCACAGGATATACAGCTACCATCTATCAGGACATATAAAGGGAGAATAGAAAGAGAAATTATTTATTAGGCACAGGAGAAAAAGTAAGGCTGCTACGGTTTAAGGGTAAAAGTTTTACTTGACCAAAATAATATTTGAAGGAAAACAAATAGGTAAACATGCTGATATCTGCTTCAGTTGCTATTTTAGTAAAAAGGAGCCATATTTTCCTTTTACAATGCACCCCTTCTTTTAAAAGAAGAAATCAGTAGAAATACATCTCAGAAGTTCCTGTCATCTTGATTTATTGACATTGAAGCTATATGCCAAGAGAAAATCTCTCTGAAAACCTTGTTACATGGTGCTTATTATGAGTTTTCCCATGTGTTTTTCTAATTAAAATGATTTTCTTTAGCCCAATATTTGTAGGAGATATATATTTGAAAATGAAGTGTGATAATCTCTTGGTTCTTTCTTCACATAGTTTCATTTCCTACACTGTGTAAAGTGCTTTTAATTGGACAACCTAGGAAAGATTAGAGCCAGGGGAAATGACACTAGAACATGCACAATCTTCTTCAATTGTCTAGAAAGAAATAATTGAACCAGATTAACAGGTTTTTTTTTTTCCATTTGTCTTTCCACTTACTATTGCAGAGTTTACTGCACAGCTAGATTAGGCAGTTAGACCTAGCTTGGTGTGTAGGAATCAACAGATTTCTATTGTGCATTGATTTAGTCATGCCAGGGAGGACTATTCATCCAAAAGGAATCTCTGCTTGCATAGAATCCTTTAAAGGAGGACAACATCCTTGGTTCCACAATTAGAGTTAAAATGTAAAGAGGCAACACAGGAAACTGAGCACACATTAGTGGGTAAATTCTTATCAAGTCACCTCTTAAAAACAGGTTTAGAGAGAAAGGATATACAGAGAAATAAAAACTTAAGTTCTTAAATGAAAGTAGTTAAGGGGCCATAGTGGGTATTACAGTTTGGATAGGGAATGTCCCTCAAAAGCTCATGTGCTGAACACTTGGTACTCAATGCAGCAAGGTCCAGAGGTGGGGCTTTTAAGGCAGTGAATGGATCACGAGGGCTCTAAACTCACTGCGGATCAATTCATTGGATGGGTTAACAATTTGAATGGACTATTGGAGGGAGGATGTGGAAACTGTATGTAAGTGGAGCATGAATGGAGGAAGTAGGTCTCTGGAGGCATCTCTGGAGGCATGCCCTTTGGGATTGTATCTTGTCCCTGGATCCTCCTTTTTTTTTTTTTTTTTTTTTTTCCTGATTCCTGGTTCCATGAGCGAGTAGCTTTCCTTCACCATATCCTTCTTCTGTGATGTTCTGCCTCACTTCAGGTCCAAGGCAATGGAGTCAGCTAACCATGAACGGACACTTCAGAAACTGCTACGGTTTTAACGATGTTGAGGTATGTTCCTACTACCCCTAGTTTTTCTAGTGTTTTGAACATGAAAAAGTGCTGTGTTTTGTCAAATGCTTTTTCTTTATCTATTGAGATGATCATATGATTTTTGTTTTTAAGTCTATTGATGTGATGTATTACATTTATTGATTTTGGAGTATTGAACAAACCCTGCATCCCTGGAATGAACCACACCTGCTCATGGTACACTATCTTTTTAATATGTTTTTGTATGTGATTTGCCAGAATTTTATTGAGAATTTTTGCATCTATGTTCATCAGGGATATTAGTCTGAAGTTTTCTTTTCCTTGATGTGTCTTTGTCTGGTTTTGGTATCAGGGTGATATTAGCCCCATAGAATGAGTTTAGAAGGGTTTCCTCCTTTTCTATTTCATTTAATAATTTGAGGAGTACTGGTGTTAATTCTTCTTTGAAGGTCTTGTAGAACTTGTGTTTGAATCTGCCTGGTCCTGGGCTTTTCTTTATTGGTAGACTTTTGATGTCTTCTTCTATTTCATTGCTTGAAATTGTTATGTTTAAATTGTGTATTACCTCCTGATTCAGTTTAGGTAGGGCACATGTTTCCAGAAATTTGTTGATGTGTTTAATAATTTTTATTTTGTTGGAGTATAAAATTTCAAAATAGTTTCTGATTATCTTCTGTATTTCAGTTGTGCTTGTTGTGATATTTTCCTTTTTTATCATGTATTTTAGTAATTTTGGATTACTCTCATTTTCTCTTCATTAGTGTAGCTAAGGGGCTTATCAATTTTATTGATATTTTTCAAAGAAACAACTTTTTGTTTAGTCATTTTTCAAAATTGTTTCAATTTCATTGATTTCAGCTCTGATTTTAATTATTTCCTGTCTTCTACTGTATTTGAGGTTGATCTGTTCTTCTTTTTCTAGGGCTTTGAGATGTAATGGTAGGTCATTTATTTGTCGACTTTTTATTCTTTTAATAAATAAGCTCAATGCAGTAAACTTTCCTCTTAATACGGCCTTCATCATGTCCCATGGATTTTGGTATACTGTATCAGTATTCTCATTTATCTTTAAGTATTTTTTTAAATTCATCTTTGATTTCTGTGCTATCCATTCATCATTCAGTAGTGTATTATTTAGTCTACATGTGTTAGAGTAGCTTCTTTTATTTTATCATTGATTTATAATTTCAATCCATTATGATCTGATAGAATGCTAAGTATTATGGCCATTTCTTTTGTATTTACTAAGAGTTGCTTTGTGACATAAGAGATGGTCTATTTTAGGGAAGGATCCATGTACTGCCAAGAAAAAAGTGTATTCACTCATTGATGGATGGAATATTCTATATATGTCTATTAAGTATAAATTATTGATTGTAATATTGAGTTCTGTGTTTTCTTTATTTAGTTTCTGTTTGGGAGATCTATCCAGTAGTGAGAGAGGTGTGTTAAAGTCATCCAGTATTATTTGTATTGTGGTCTATTTGATTCTTGAAACTGAGAAGGGTTCTTTTGATGTACATAGATGCTCTATTGTTTGGGGGCACAGATATTTACAATAGTTACATCTTGCAGATGTATAATTCCCTTCGGAAGAATGAAATGTTTTTCTTTGTCCCTTCTGATTAACTTTGACTTGAAGTCTACTTTATCTGATATAAGGATGGAAACCCCTGATTGTTTACATGAAATCCAATGTGCCAGTCTTCATCTTTTGATTGGTGAATTTAGGAGATTAATATTATTCAAGGTTATTATTGAGATATGATTTGTATTTCTGGTCATTTTGGTTCACATCTGGCTTTTAATTTGATTTAGTTTTTCCTTTGATTGACTATTCCTTTAGTGCAGTTCCTCCCTTTGCTAGTTTTCATTTTTTTTTAAAATTTCTTCTCTTGGAATATTTTGTTGAGAATGTTCTGCAGTGTAGGCTTTCTAGTTGTGAATTCTTTTAACGTTTGTTTATCATGGAAGATTTTTATTTTATTTTCAAATCTGAAACTCAATGTTTTAGGATATAAAATTCTTGTTTGGCTTCCATTTCTTTTCAGAACTTGAAATATGTTGTTCCATGACCTCCTAGCTTTGAAGGTCTGGGTTGAGAAATCAGTTGAGAATTGGTTTCCCCCTATACATAATTTGCTTTTTTCCTCTCATGGTCTTTAAGATTTCATCCTTATTCGGTATTTTAGTCATTCTCATTATAATGTGTCTTGGTGTGGGTCTACTGTAAGTTTGTACATTTGGAGTCATATAAGCCTCTTGTACTTGATTTTCCATTTTGTTCTTTAGGTTTGGGAAATTTTTCGATATTAGGTCATTGAAAAGATTGTGTATTCCTTTGGTTTGTATCTCTGCTCCTTCATGTATCCTGATAACTCTTAAATTTGTTCTTTTCATGTTATCTAATAATTCTTGGAAGTTCTGTTCATAGATTCTTATCTTCTCTACATGGTCAACTTTATTTTCAATCTTAAATATTTTGTCTTCATTGTCTGAGGTTCTGTCTTCCAAATGGTCTAGTTTGTTGGTGATGCTTTCTACTGAATTTATAATTTGTTTCATTGATTCCTTCATTTCAAGGATTTTTGCTTGTTTTTTTTCAGAATCTCTAACTCTTGAAGTGATCTTTCACTTTCTGTATTTTCTTTTTGATTTTATTATTTATACCATCTTTTACTTCTCAGATCAGTTTATCTATATACATTCTAAACTCCTTCGTGGACATTTCTTCTACTGTGTTGTCAGTGTATTCTCTTATTGGGACATCTTAGTTTGGGGCACTTTGTTCCCTTGTTTTTCCATGTTGCTTGTGTGTTTTCTCATCTAGTTGTATGGATCTGAAGCAATACATATTCTACCCTGTAGACCTATATTTCCTGAGGACTTCCAGTACCCCACCTTTAAAAGGGAGACCAATATCAACAGTACCCAGTGTAAACAGCAGATAGCTTTAAATCTAATAGCTCTCACTAAGGGATTTTCTTGCTACAAACAGAAATGATGAGTTTAATCTCTGTCTACAATATAAACAGAAAATTTGATAAAAAGTTTACAGTTTCAAGTGGTAGGCAAAGAGAAAATAGAAAAAGTGTAGAATATGATGTTCATGAGGAAGAAAGAGAGAAGCTAGAAGTAAAAATACATGGGCAGAGTTGAAGAGGAACCAACAGAGATTGGTCATTAGGTGAAGAAAAGGCAGAAAGGGAATTCAGGAGAACAGATGAGTGAGAGGAAGTATATATACAAAGAGGAAAAATAATCAAATATATAAGAATGTACAACAGAACTGTAAAACACCATGCATATCACCATCCTCAACAAAGTGATGTGTGAAAAATACCTTGCTCCAAATATGGTGGTGTGAGATGTTAGAGAAGAAAAAAATAAAAATAAAATATATTTCAGTGGAAAACAGAACAACTGACTCTGTCAGCATTCGAAAGTTTCTCAGCCCTTTCTCTGACTTCACACAAGATTGCCCGGCCCAGACCAGCCCTAGCAGACCCAGTCACTATCCCACCAATCTGTGCTCCAAGATGGCAGTGGCAGCAAACCTACTGGTGCCTGCCCCTCACCCACCCAGGTCCTAGCTGGTGTCTCAAGATGGATGCAGCCATGTGAAACCAAACCTGGAGTCCCTGGCAGTGGACTGCTGGGTGGTTGTGGAAGCAGTAATGGTGGGGGATGGTGGAGCAGGTGGGAGGTCAGTGGCAACATCCGGGTGGGGGTGACTGTGGCTGCAGCTGCAGTGGTACCCAGAGAGGTAACCTCCAGTGGGTAGCAGCAGTGTTGGTGGCAGCAGCAGTGTAGATGGCAGCCACGCCCAGAGAAAAGATCTCTGGACGCCTGTGGCAGCAACGTCAAGGGCAGCTGCACCTCAAGAGAAAACCTCTGGGTGATGGCCTACTTACTGTTTTTTTTTTTTTTTAAATTAGTGCTTTATAGATATATGTAAAGGTGGAATTCACTGTGGTATATTCATGTATGTACATGGGATAGTTCAGTCAATTTCATTCCACAGTCCCTCCCTTTTCTGGTCCATCCTCCCTGTCCCTCAATCCCCTTCATATCACTGATCTTCCCCTCTATTTTCGTTGGATCCTCCATTTGTTTCTCCTTATTTTGGTCTAGCTTCCACATATGAAAGAAAACAGTCGACCCTTGACTTTCTGGGTCTGAATTATTTGACTTAGCATGATGTTCTCCAGTCCCATTCATTTACCAGCAAATGCCATAATTTCCTTCTTTATGATGGAGTAAAACTGTGTTGTGACATACCACATTTTCTTTATCTGTTCATCTGTTGACAGGCATCTGGACTGGTTCCATAACTTGACTATTGTGAATTGCACTGATGTAAACATTGATATGGTTGTAGCAGTACAGTATGCTGATTTTAGATCTTTTGCATAAATACTGAGGAGTGGGATAGCTGGGTCATATGGTGATTCCATTCCTAGATTTTTGAGCAATCTCCCTACTGCTTTCTAGAATCCCACCACCGATGTATGAGTGTGCCTTTTCCCCCATATCCTTGTCGGCATTTATTATTATTTGTATTCTGAAACCTCCTCCTCTTCACTGGGGACCAGAAATGTGGGTGGAGCAGTCCCAAGAGCTAATTACTCCCTGGGAATGGAATACCTGCCAGCATCCAACACAGCCTCCATGGGAACTCAGGTAAAAACTGGAGAGGACACCTCAGATTCACAGCTGCAGGCAGTGAGATCTCAAACACAGGTGGGCCAACTGTATCCATCCCAGGTAGCAGAGGGGAATGGTGCCCACCATTC
Organism: Sciurus vulgaris; assembly: GCF_902686455.1. Lineage (NCBI taxonomy): Eukaryota > Metazoa > Chordata > Mammalia > Rodentia > Sciuridae > Sciurus > Sciurus vulgaris. The sequence goes on along the minus strand of NC_136474.1, from coordinate 46,664,730 downwards.
ACAACCCTGGGCAGTACGAGTTCAGATGCAGGTAGCCCCACCTGGGGTTTCTACCTGGGGTCCAGGATGGGAACTCTAATGTCTACCTTGGCTGGAGGAGGACACAAGGATCAATGAACAGATGATTAGGCTAGAGTTCATAGATGGGGCTTCTGTGAATGGCGGAGTAAGACAGCATTATAGGAATTGATGCAAAAACCCAGTCTTGAACTGTGGCAACTGAAGGTAGGGCAAAGTCGTCCGGGGGAAGAAGTAGAGGTGGAAGGCAATAGCAACTCAGAGGTCCTCACGGGAACAAAGAACAGACAATACTAATACTCACTGAGCAACATCCTGTACTTTGCCCAGACCAATGGGCTGAGGCAATGAATGTCCCATACCGGGCAGATTGTCTTAGGAGAACAAAGGATAGAGTCTTCATAACCAGAGAACAGATGTCCTGTCCTGAGTAACTGGAGAGGCAGGCAGGAATTGAATCAGAGAAGACATGTCTGTCTATGTGGCTTTTGGCTCACAGCTGAAGCTGTTCTTTATAGTCTGGTATTACTGGCCACTTAACCTCAGGTTGCTCTGTGCCTTCCTGAGGGCATTTCTCTGATTGGAGGTGGCCAGATGAGGCTTTTGCAACTTGTGTCCTCCAGACTTTCATAGACATGCCATGTATTTTTTAAAAAGGGGATGGAAAGAATTTCCCCAACCCACCCTCCTCTTTTTCTAGTAACAGATACTTCCAGGGGCCCGTTTGGAGCATGAACCTCATAACGGGAGCATTCTTTAATTCATCACACATATTGAGTAATCACCATGTGCGGCCTTTGAGGATATCACAGTGAGCAAAACAGATGAATAGCTTCTGACCCCAACAGAGCTTGAAATCTCATGGAGTGAGAGATAATCATCAAATCATCACACAAGTATATAAGGACCTTGTTATCCATGGAAACCGGCACCAGAAAGTGACATCTAATATGAACATATACTTAAAGTGGGGACGAGTGGGGAATAGTGTGGGTATTAATTTTTTATTGCTGTATAATAAATTATCACAAACAGTGACTTAAATGACACACAAGTATTATTTGACAGGTTTCATAGGTCTAGAGTCTGGGCATGTTTCTCTGGGTTCTTTGCTTAGGGTCTCACCAGGCTTTTGAGGTGTTAGATGGAGCTACAAACTCATATAAAGCGTGGGGTCCTCTTCCCAAATCTCTGGTTAGTAAAAAAATCAGTTATAAGATTAAGGTTGCTGCTTTCTTGCTGGCTGTCAACTGGGGGCTAGTTCTCAGCTTCTTGAGTCTGCCTGCTGTTCCCTACCATATGGCCCTGTTCACAATATGGCAACAAGAGACCCTCTTTCACAATTCTCATCTCTCCAACTTCTGTTATTTGCTCAATTGATTAAGCCAGACCCGTCCATGATAATCTCTTTTGCTTAATTCAGTGTCAAATGAGTAGAACCTTAATCCATCTGCATTAGATGGCAAAAGAATTTTGCAGATGAATTAAGGTCTTTTACTTAGAGTTTTCTGAAAGTTAGTGATGTGAGTCTTTCAATAACCATCTGCCTTTACTCTGTCCAATGAGTAGTATTTGTTGATTTCCTTTACCAATTTGAGTGCTCATTTTTTTTTTTTTTAACCAGGGATTGAACCCAGGGGTGTTTAACTGCTGAGTCACAGCCTTTTTTGATATTTCATTAGAGACAGTGTCTTGCTGAGTTGCTTCAGGCCTTGCTAAGTTGCTGAGGCTGGACTTGAACTCATGATCCTCCTGTCTCAGCCTCCCAAGCCACTGGGATTATAGGCATGCACCATCATGCCTATGGGTGTCCATGTTTTCATGTACAAAAATTTTATTTATACTATAAAATTGACTATATTTTTGTATTATTTAATGTATTTCATTGACGATTGTCAGATATTATTATAGAACTATGCTGCTTATTGGTGAATGTTTTTGCTTTATTATATATTTTAAGCTTGAAAGGACAACTCTATCCTCAGTACTATATAAAAAAACATAGCTATTTTAACTTGTTTACTATATAAAGTACTTTAGAATTCATTCATTCAGGTGTGGAACAATTTCTGCTATGTTTATATTACAACTTATTTTGCAAGTTGCATCTTTAGAGTATTGAGTATATCTATTCAGGAACATGATTTCTGTGTGTATAATAGCATTTTAAATCTTGGTAAAATTTGGTGATTTTCCTCATAGAGGGTTAAAATATTTTTGTTACATTTATTACCAGTTATTATATATATGCATATATAATGTGTATATAAAAATATGTATATGTATGTGTGCATAAATATGCACATATAAATATTCATATATATGTGTACATAAATATATATATAAAATATGTGTATATGATATATATGTGCATACAAATATGGTGTGTGTGTGTGTGTGTGTGTGTGTGTGGTTTCTATATCATTTGTATATGACTGCAGTCTTTTCTCCATTGTACTTCTAAATGATTTTTGTTGGTATTTAGAAAAGAACATTTTTGTGTATTTAAAATTCCTTTGTTAACTGGATTTCACTAAATAGATAATAAAATCATCAGCAAATTATGATCCTTTTTTTCTTATCCTTTGCAATCAATAGTTTTGTAAACACTTCTATTCAACATCATCCTTGAAACACTAGCCAGAGCAATTAGACAGACCAAAGAAATTAAAGGGATATGAATAGGAAAACAAGAACTCAAGCTGTCACTATTTGCCAATGACATAAGTCAATATTTAGAGGATCCAAAAATCTCCACTAGACAACTAATAGAACTAATAAATGAATTCAACAAAGTAGCAGTATATAAGATCAATACACATAAATCTAATGCACTTCTATTCATAAGTGATGAATCCTCTAAAAGAGAAATTAGAAAAACCACTCCATTCACAATAGCCTAAAAAAAAAAAAAAATACTTGGGAATCAATCTAACAACAGAGGTGAAAGACCTCTACAATGAAAAGTACAGAACACTAAAGAAAGAAATTGAAAAAAACCTTAGAAGATGGAAAGATCTCCTATGTTCTTGGATAGGCAGAATTAATATTGTCAAAATGGCCATTCTACCAGAGGCACTATACAGATTGAGTGCAATTCTAATTAAAATTCCAATGACATTCCTCATAGAAATAGAGAAAGCAATCATGAACTTCATCTGGAAGAATAAGAGACCTCGAATAGCCAAAACAATCCTGAGTAGAAATAGTGAAATAGGAGGTATCACAATACTAGACATTAAACTATGCTACAGAGCAATAGTAACAAAAACAGCATGGTATTGGTACCAAAATAGACAGGCAAACCAATCATACAGAATAAAAGACACAGAGACAAACCCACATAAATACAGTCACCTCATACTAGACAAAGGAGCCAAAAACATACAATGGAGAAAAGATAACCTATTCAACAAATGGTGCTGGCAAAACTGGAAATCCATATGCAGTAAAATGAAATTAAACCTGTATCTCTCACCCTGCACAAAACTCAACTAAAAATGGATGAAGACCCTGCACCTAATAGAAGACAAAGTAGGCCTGAATTTTCATCATGTTGGCTTAGGATCAGACTTCCTTAACAAGACTCCCAAAGCACAAGAAATCAAAGCAAGAATCAATAAATGGGATGGATTCAAACTGAAATGCTTTTTCTCAGCAAAGGATACAATCAATAATGTGAAAAGAAAGCCTACAGAGAAGAAAATCTTTCCACATGCACTTCAGGCAGAGCACTAATATTCAAAATTTATAAAGAACTTACAAAACTTTATACCAAAAATACAAAGAACTCAATGAATAAATGGGCCAAGGAATTGGATAGACACTTTACAGAAGAAGACATACAGGTGATTAATAAATACATGAAAAAGTTTTCAACATCTCTAGTAATTAGAGAAATGTAAATTAAAACCACCTTAAGATTTCATCTTACTCCAATTAGAATGGCTATTGTAAAGAACACAAACAATAATAGATGTTGGCATGGATGTGGGGAAAAAGGCACACTTGTACATTGCTGGTGGAGTTGCAAATTGGTGAAGCCACTCTGGAAAGCAGTGTGGAGATTCCTCAGAAAACTTGGAATGGACCCACCTTTTGACCCAGTTATCCCACTCCTCAGTTTATACCCAAAGGGCTTAAAATTAGCATACTATAGTAGGGCAGCCACATCAATGTTTATAGCAGCTCAATTCACAATAACTAGATCGTGGAACCAATGTAGATGCCCTTCAATAGATGAATGGATAAAGAAACTGTGGTATATATACAAAATGGAATATTATTCAGCCACAAAGAAGAATAATATTGTGGCATTTGCAGGTAAATGGATGGAACTGGAGAATATCATGCTAAGTGAAATAAACCAATCCCCCAAAACCAAAGGCCGAATGTTTTCCCTGATAAGTGGATGATGATATATAGTGGGGGTTTTGGGGGTGGAGGGTGAGAGAAGAATGGAGGAACTTTAGATTATGTAGAGGGAAATGAGGGGAGTATGAAAAATGGTGGAATGAGACAGACATCATTATCCTATGTATATATATGATTACATGAATGTTATGAATCTATATCATGTAAAACCATAGACACAAAAAGATGTAGCCCATTTGTGTACAATGAATCAAAATGCACTCTGTAAAAAATTTTTTTTGACTTTATTACACAGGGACCTCTATAAGGATCTGTAATGATAGATGTGAGGGTGGGAATTTCAAATTTGAGTCCAATGGAAGTTTATGCACACTTTTTTCATGATGTCTGGTTTTGGCTGTTGAATTAAGGCAGACGGCCTTCATTGTGTTCTCTATTTAGTTGCTGCGGTTAGAAGTCGGGGGTCCCCCTTTTCCCATGTCCTCCACCCACTTCTCCTAACTCAATTAAATGTACCAATACATTGTCTCTCCTATTGAGGTAGACTGACATGTGAAATAAATACGTTTAGGTTCAAGACAGACACAATACAACAATGATTTGAGAGAGGACAGGGCCTGCTTTTCTAGGACCTTTTTTCCTGAGGAGGTGACATTTGAAGTGTGACCAGAATGGAGCACTGATTAAAAATGAGGGATCTGAAAACAGACCTCCTGGATCCAAATTCTAACTCTGACCCACCTGTTAAATGGTGACCCAGGGTGCCTCATTTCCTTATCTATAGATGGGGATAGGACGTCCTTCTTCACAGGGTTGTTGGGAAGATTAGAGGATGCAGTGCCCAGCAGAGCAAGCTCCTCAGATCTTTGACTGTAGGGAGCACCATTGATTGGCAGCTCCAGTTGCTGCACTCTGAGTCCGTTGTCACATTTTCTCTGGCAGACCCGCTCCTGGGGGACACTGGACTTCCCCAACAGGTGCCTTTGGCCTCAGAAGCTTTGATAAGGTTTTAAAAGACTGACAGGCAACTTAAGATGCACATACCCTTCCTGTCTCCTTTCCACGATTCTTTTCTTCACCTGGGATCGTGATCCGACATCTTGCCCAGCTCCCCCTGTTTCCTTTCCATTTTCTCTGACACAATGTCCCCAATGAATTTCATACATGTTTAATTCAATTGTGACTTCTACTTCTCGAAGGACCCAGGCTAACACAGATGAGGAAATATGTGTTACCCTATTTGAATAGGGTTTGGCACATGTTAGGTCTTGATAAACTTGAGATTAAAAAAAAAATTGTGGAAAGAGAGCATTCCCAGCTGGAGGAATAATGAATGCCAAAGGCCCAACCTGGGAAAAAGGTTTGCAGATTCAAAGAAAAGAAAGAACAAGTAGATCTGAATCACAGTGAGAAAAGGGGAGAACAAAATAAAATGAGCACAGAGGAAAGCAGAGGCCAGATCATAGAGGTCCTTGGAGGTCATTTTAAAGAGGTTGGGTTTATTCTGCTTTATGTGGCTTGAAGGTCATTCTCTCTGTCTCTCTATCAATCAATCAACCAACCATTAAATCGTTCAACCATCTTTCTGTTTTATAAAACCATCTGGCTTTTTTTTTCCTTTTCTTTCTTTCTTTCTTTTTTTCTTTCTTTCTTTCTTTTTTTCTTGTTTTCTTTCTTTCTTTCTTTCTTTCTTTTTTTTTTTTTTTTTTTTTAGTGAAGAATGGACCAAAGGGGAGAAGCTCAGAGGCAGAGAAATGAATTAGCAGCCTGTTTCAGCAGTTCAGGTGAGATATAATTGTGGCCAGGTGGATAGAAGACAGGAGATAGTGAGATTGCCAATGAGATTGATGAAGTAGCAGAATTGATACAGGAGAGAATTGCATGAATAAGGTCTTTGAGACAGCAAGATGGGGTTCAGAGTGTCAGTGGAAGGACCAACCTTGTAACAAGCAGGGAGGTGGAATGTGTAGCAATACAGGTAAGTTGGTGGAATTAACAGCTTATGCCTTAATATGTATGGCAGTGGAGAGTGTGGAGCCTGAGCAGTGAGCCTCTAGTACTGAGGTACGTGTGGTGGGAGAGAAAATCAGTCTCCACCATAAAGGTCTGCCAGGAACTCATTATCTTCAGGGTGTACCAGGATGGAGTAAGAAGGTGAAGAAAAAGAAAAGAGTTTGCAAAGGAAGAAATATGAGTTCAGTTTGGGCTCTAAGAGACTTACGGAGATAATTGGGGTGGCCTACATGTGGGGCTGGAAAGTTTGGCTTTTGAAGGTGACAAGATGAGAAATGGTATGGGATTAATTACCTCTAGAAACTCAAGAGCTATTGAAGGACTTAGAGTAACCAGTCTGTCCACAACTAGAGTTATACATATTGTTACCGCGAACTGCTGCTGTTTGCCGATGGGCTGCTTCAAGCGGCTCCGGTTACAGAGGAAAACTGCAGCTTCTTTCCCTTTTCGCTTATCTAAAACCGCTGCTTCTCACGCTTACGGCCCGACCAGTGGGACAGAAGACACGTACTTCAGAAGTTCATGAAGCAGCTTCCCCTTTATTCAAATAACACCCTCAATTTTTAAGCAGTCTCATGCATAAGTAATTGTAACCAGATATGTCCATCCAATCCTGTTAAAGGTCAAGCAATCACTCGCTGGAGCATACATGTAAAGTATATCTGTCCATGCGCTAGGTGGCTGAACTGATTATAATACAGCCAATTGTAAATGTGTTCTGCCTTTCTTCATGCATAATCAGAACGCTGTTTGCTTTCTGCCAGTCACCATCTTTGGATGCATGTGGTGTAACCCTGGGCCCCGGGTTCCACCCGCCACAACTCCCCCTTTCTGTTTATAAAAGGGACCGTGCCTGTCTTAGGTTGTCCACAGCAGAGCAACATCCTTACCCATCATTGGACAATGAGGCTCTAGCCCTCATTTCCTGTCTTAGGTTGGTATCAGCTCCCCATGAATCTTACCCATCATTGGCTACCAGTCCAGCATAATAAACCAGACTTGAGGGGATGGGCCAGCATCAATTGCGATGAGAGCTTGGTGAATAATGGCTGTTTTTCTGCACGGATGTATATGCATTTTGTATATGCACAGGACAGATACAACACACAAAACACCTCCCCTGGACAAAAACCCAAACCATTATTTTCCCCATAGAACAGCGGACTGCAGAAATGTGGCCAAATGTTGTAAAGTTAGGAGGATATAGAATAGAGGAGTTGGTAAGGGGTACAGGATAGGGCCACATCTACTATCCCCCATAGTTCACGGGAGTCTCCTCTGTTAATTTGGCAAGTATTTGCCAGCACCATCAGTGGGAGAAGCCTCCTCATCTTCTTCCTGTTTTTGGATCTCTGTTGAGGCCTTGACCAATCTCTCTGGCACCCAAATCGGCAATTGTGTGTCCTGTGGGAAAACACAGACAGACCCTCGGGTCTAGATTAATACTGGATCTGGGCCTTTCCATTGTCCTGATAGAATGTCCTTCCAGAGCATTTGAGGTAGATGCTTTTTATTAGGCTCTGAATGACGGTCAGCAGCCGATCGGCCCTCAGAATCAAGATTTAAAAAATTTAAAATGAACAAGACAACAGACAATTTGTCTTTTGGGGATCTGTGTGATGCCCCTATTCCCCCTTTTTGTTTATAAAGCATGTTTTTAAGTGTTAAATGGGCATGCTCAACAATGCTTTGTCCAATAGGATTATAGGGAATTCCTGTGACATGTTGAATATCAAAGGTGGAACACAATTGTTTAAAGGCCTGGGACCTATATCCAGGACCATTATCTGTTTTAATTTGTTTGGGAACTCCTAGGATGGAGAAAGAGTGTAAACAGTGTGTTATTACATCTTTGGTTTTTTCTCCAGTAAGAGCAGAGGCCATAATAAATCTTGAAAAGGTATCAATAGACACATGAATGAATTGTAGTTTTTCAAAATCTGAATAATGAGTTACATCCATTTGCCAAATATGATTGGGCTGACGCCCTTTTGGATTTACTCCTAACAAGGGATTAGGAATAAATGTAACATATTTAGCACAAGACTTGACTATGTCTCGAGCTGTTGCCTTAGTAATTTTATAGCGTGTGCGTAGAGTGGAAGCATTTACATGAAATTTGGAATGAAAAGTTTTTGCATTTTCAAGCGTATTAAAGATGTGTGGGTCTCTGGTGGCCATGTCTGTTAAATCATTGTGTAAACTTAGAGGACCTGGAAGGCCAGTATGAGCCCGATCATGCCCAATAAAAAAAGGATTTTTTTCTGTCCCAAATAAGTTTTTGTAAACTTTGCAAATATTTAGTAATAGTGGAGGTGAGGGAAATCATACTAGTTAATTCTAAATTTTGAACAGCATTAACAACATATTTGCTATCAGAGAACAGGTTAAAAGGCTCATGGTGGGTTTTGAATACTTCTATAGCTACTAATAGTTCCGTTTGTTGTGCAGATAGAGTATTAAACAGCAATGTTCTGTAACATTATCTATAGTAATAGCACCTGTACCATTTTTTGATCCATCAGTAAATATAAGGGTAGCTCCTGTAATAGGTTCTTTTCGGGTGACTTTAGGAAAAATTATAGGATGTTGACTCCAAAATTGGAGAAGAGGATCAGATGGCAAATGATTGTCAAACACAGCAGAAGTACTAGTAAAGACTACCGCCCATGAATTTGAATTATTAATAAGATATTGTATCAGATCAGTAGTATATGAAGTAGTGATAGTTGAGGGATGTGATCCAAAGGTGGAAAGGGATACTTTTAACGCCTTAAGGATTAATTCTGCCACAGATTCAGTAAACAAGGCTAAGACCTTGTTAGGGGCATAATTCATGTGAACCTATAGAATAGGACACTTTTGCCAAAACACTCCTGTGGGTAACTTATTTGTGGCCAAGACAATGAATGATAAAGGCTTAGTTAGGTCAATACAATCAAGATGAGACTTTTCCATAGCTGTTTCAACAAGCTTGAGAGCTGTTCGAGCCTTAGGGGTAAGCACTCACTTAGAAAGAGGGTCAGAATCACCTTTAAGAATATCAAACAGGGGGCCCAAACTTGAAGTGGGTAAATGAAGGTAAGGTCTAATCCAATTAATATCACCCAAAAGTTTTTGAAAATCATTTAAAGTTCTAAGCTCGTCCACCTGAATGGTAATTTTTGCGGGTTTAACCATAGTTTGATTTATGATAGATCCCAGGAAATTTTTGGTGTCTGTGATTTGTACTTTATTAATGGCAATATGTAAGCCCCATCTTTCAAGTGACTTTAGTAAGGAATTATAACATTGCTCTAAGACAGGTTTTTCCTTATGAGCTAGCAAAATATCATCCATATAAGGATAGATTAAAAGTTGAGGGTTAATTTGTTGATACACACCGGGGTGGAAATTAATCTGATTACCTTGCCCTTCATATGGTCCTTGGCCTGTCAGCATGTTTAGATTCCATTGAGGATTGCCCACAACTGCATTACATCGGGCAGTATCAGAACATAACTCCTGGTTAGCCACCTTCCATTTTAATATGGCTGCACTTTTGTTAGGTTTGGAAGCTATACCCAATCCCCTTAAAGTCTGATCTGCCTGTTGAATTGGCCAGGCTTTGGGCCATTCTGTAATTTTGATAATACTTTTGTCAGCCCCAGTATTTAATAAGCCCTCAAAACTTTTGCCTTCTATCACTAACTTTGTCATAGGCCTATCTTTTAAACCCCATGTTAACATGACCATATTTTTGCCAGTAGAACCTAACCCTTTATTTCCCCTAATAATATGTTTTGATGGATATTGATCATAGCAACTGGGTAAGACCAACAATTGTGCTATGCAATCACCCTGAGCTATTATTGCTACACCTCTTGGTGAAGAAGCAAGGATTTTTATTTCTCCTGTAAAATCAGGGTCTATAACTCCAGGGACAATATTTAATCCTTTTAAAGCAGAAGAACTCTTCCCCAGAACTAGTCCCACTGTTCCTTTATGTAATGGGCCAACAACTGAAGTTGGTATTGGTTGTACTCTCATCTCTGGAGTTAATACTGCTCTGGCGGAGGCACAGAGGTCTGAACATCTACTTTCTTTTTCAGAAGCTTGATTTGATTGTTCTTTTTCTACAATTTCTAATATCTTTTCCCCTTCTCTTAACTGTTTTTGAGATTTTGGTTTTTTGGAAGTCAGACAAAAATGAACTAATGTCACAACAACAACAACAACAACAACAACAACAACAAACAGAAACCAAACAAGGAAAGGTAACACAAACAGCAATTTACACATATTTGTTGTGGGACATCCTTTGCTGTCTCTTGGAACAGCCTTTCAATATATTCTCTCTCTAGGAGAATCTTCAGTTAATATTCCCTCTCTAGGGGACCCTTCTGTTAAAACCTTAAGGTAACCTTTTCCTCAAATAGGGAAACCTTCTCGTTAATTATGCTAGCAAAACTGTTTTTTATATACCTGAGTGCTCAACCATTTCCCAGTTTTATTCTAGTTTGATCCCCGTCTGGGCCACCAATTACCGCGAACCGCTGCTGTTTGCCAACAGGCTGCTTCAAGCGGCTCTGGTTACAGAGGAAAACCACAGCTTCTTTCCCTTTTCGCTTACCTAAAACCGCCGCTTCTCGCGCTTACGGCCCGACCAGCGGGACAGAAGACACGTACTTCAGAAGTTCATGAAGCAGCTTCCCCTTTATTCAAATAACACCCTCAATATATAAGCAGTCTCATGCATAAGCAATTGTAACCAGATATCCATCCAATCCTGTTAAAGGTCAAGCAATCACTCGCTGGAACATACATGTAAAGTATATCTGTCCACGTGCTAGGCAGCTGAACTGATTATAATACAGCCAATTGTAAAAGCGTTCTGCCTTTCTCCATGCATAATCAGAATGCCGTTTGCTCTCTGCCAGTCGCCATCTTTGGATGCACGTGGCATAACCCTGGGCCCCGGGTTCCGCCCGCCACATATTGTGAATGATTTTGCTTCTTCTTCTTTTTTTTTTTTTTTCCTTTGTTTTGGGAATTGAACCCAGGGACTCTTAAACACTGAGCCACATTCCCAGTCCTTTAAAAAATATTTTCTTTAGAGACATGGTCTCACCAAGTTGCTGAGGCTGACTTTGAACTCACGATCCTCCTGCCTCAGCCTCCGGAGCTGTTGGTTTTCTAGGCGTACGATGCCTGACCTGGTGGTTTTGCCTTTCTCACTTTACTTACAGTAAAGCATAAGCAGAATACACACATACACATTATTCACTGACATATGAACACATGTGTGTGCTTTAAATGGGCACATGATATTCCACCAAGTAGATTTGTACACAAGTGCAAAACTGAATAAGCACATTAATGTTTTTACTCCCATATTTAGGATTCTTTTTAAAGAAAAGATTATCAGGTTTGGGTTTATTAAGTGAAGGTCTAAGAACATTTTTAAGGCTTTTGAAAAGATAAATTTCCAAAAGGATTGTCTGTTTTACACTTTATCAGAAATGTGTGAAAAGGTCTGCTTCACAGAAACTCCTCTTGGGGCTCCCAGACCTAGAGGCAAGGCAGTGCAAGGCCAACTGGCTTCACAATCTCCAATTAATGATTCTGCTCTTTACTTAAAAAATTTTGGTGCTGAAGATCAAACCCAGGGTCTCATACATTCTAGGATCAGACTTCTGGTGCAGACTTCTGGTTTGACAGAAGTGCATCTTCTAAATCTTTTAAATTAGTGTGGAAGTGTGTGACAAGTTGTACAAGATTCTGACCCATCTTAGATTTTTATTACCAATTTTGGAAAGTATATTATGGGTGAGGGTATGTTTATGTACATATATACCTATGTGTTAAAATGTTTTAAAAAATTTGTAGAAAGAGTCTTTGTTGTTTCTTTACTCCATCCCATCTTTATGGAAGTATTTATATGTAAGTTCTTAAGTGCTATATTTTGAAAGGCAAATATATCTCTTTTATTGGTATAAGCCAAGGGTTTGTCAAACAATAATAAGAGTTTGTTGGTATTTTAGACATTGGTATATTTGTTGGTATTTTTGACAAATAATATTTCATCCTGCCTTAAGATAAGTTTTTCTTTGTTGTGGTAAAAAGAGCCTAGTTGCACTTCAGGTAGCATTTAAAATTTTTTTCTCAATGAAAAAGATCTAAGATTTGTGCCAGAATCCATGGAACTGTATAACTTTTCTGTTGATTAATTTGCATTTCAGTGGCTGATCTTTCATTGTTCTGAATTTAATTCCATCAATCACTTAAAAAAGACCTGATCTTTCTGCTTCACTATACTTTATGCATATATTGGAAATTTAAGTTACCTTTTCCTTTATTACCTTGATAATTGTCATCTTCGTGAGTGAATATTCCTAAAACCCAGTCCCCATGCAAGTAGGATTATTTCAGAGTTTCATTTAAATGAATACTTTTCTGTCCAGCCTCTGTATGGAGTTCAGTTCTGGTTTTCCTTAGCTTATAACTTTCTAATAAGTTCCTAGTTTTCAAATATCTTTTTCTCTATCTAAAACTTCACTGCATTTTGATAGGCTTCTTCTATTTCCACTGTATGTTGAACATTGGACTCTTCTGTGCTTTTGACCATAACTTTTCATTGTGACTTTTTTGCATGTATATTTGTGAAGAAGGCAAAACACATCCACTCACAATAAAGTAGACACTTTGAATTTTTTGCTAGCAGAAAAGAATTTTTATGGTATTGCCCATTTTCTTAGTTTCTTCTTTCTTGTGATCAATAGTGTGTGTTTGTGAGTTGGTAGTTGTATGTGAAGGCTGTGATTTCAGGGCAATAATGTCTGGTTAAAACAACAACTTCATGTTGGAGGTTAGTTCTGTTAAAACTATGGGATGAATCACATCGCATCTAATCTGACAAGTCTCAGAGACTCAGATTTTAGCCTCTGGGGTGGCTGGCATGTAAGTAGTAAAAATATAATAAATTTTAAAATGGTGGTATACATAAAGCTTATTAGGATCATCAAGATGAAGTAACAAAGTCTCTTGGAATGCTCAAGGTATATTTCTTTGTGGGCGTGATGTTGAACTTTTCTTTTTTTTTTTTTTCTTTTTTTTTTATTGTAAACAAATGGGATACATGTTGTTTCTCTGTTTGTACATAGCGTAAAGGCATACCATTTGTGTAATCATAAATTTACATAAATTTACATAGAGTAATGTTGTTTGATTCATTCTGTTATTTTTTCCCTTCCCCCCACCCCTCCCACCCCTCTGAACTCTTCTGAAGAGAGTTTAAATCTCAGGGTGGGTAAGCTGGGAAAGGGCGTGCCAAACAGGGACACAGAACATGGCAGCATGAGGCTCAGTGGACAGATGAGGGTTAGAGTATGAAGGATCTTGCATGCCCTGCAAAGCACATTTCTACTTGAGTCATTGTCCTTTGCTCATTCATGCCCTCCTCTGGAACACTGATTGCACTCTGACTTCTTCAGTCTTTGGATTTATTTTTGCTTTGACTACACTCGCTGTTTACTTCTCTTGGTGTTGGTTGATTTTGTTTTTTTTTTCTCTCTTGCTGTAAGTTTAGTGTATTCTGTCTATTTTCTTCTTGGAGCTCCTGAGTCTTGGATGTTCACCTTGAAATACTCTAGGAAGTAAGAGAGTGACATGCATATCAGCTACAATAAGTTTACCCTTGTGGAAAGAGTTTTGCCTGGAATCATGTGTTTTGGCTACAAGTTGCACTGGCCAGATCATGGTACTGGGCACTATTTCATTTTTCAATTTTCGCTCCAATTTATATTTTGTTTGTGTAATTTTCTCATCTCAAATCAGGAAGCATAATTTCATTTTTGTCCTGTGATATCACATTTCACACATGCATAATTACCTCTGGTAAGAACTGAATAAAAACAATAACCAAATATGATGGCAAATATGGCATCTGATTTCATTCCCTCCAATTAATGATGATTGGAGTATCTATAATCTCTTTCTCCTTTTCTGGATTTTCCTCGACTCACTATTGCTAACTTCCCTTCTAAGTTCTGTCTGATATCATATCTGTGTTTTAAAAAGCATTGTATGCAATTATTTTGGAACTTTATGCCTAATTATCCTTCTCTGTTGCTTTGTACAAAACTAAAGGAATCTAATCTTTCTGCCTCTAAGAACTAATAGGTACATATTTTTGTAAAATTCTGGGTTTATACTTGTTTTAGTCAGCTTTTTTCACAACTGTGAGCAAAAGACCTGACAAGAAAATAACCCCTCTCATCCTGTACAAAACTCAACTCAAAGTAGATTAAAGACCTAGATATTAGACTAGAAACCCTGCACCTACTAGAACAAAATGTAGGCCCAACACTTCAACATATCAGCTCAGGAACTGACTTCCTCAACAAGACTCCTAAAGTGTAAGAAGTAAAATCAAAAGTCAGTATGGAATGGCATCAAATTAAAAAGCTTCTTCATAGCAAAGTAAACAATCAAGAGTGTGAGGAGAGAGCCTACAGAATGGGAGAAAATCTTTGCCACCTACACCTCAGATAAAGCATTAATGTCCAGGATATATAAAGAACTCAAAAAACTTAACACCAAAAAACCCCCAAATAACCCATTAGATAAACGGGCAAAAGAACTAAACAGACACTTCTCAAAAGAAGAAACACAAATGGCCATGAAATATATGGAAAAATGTTCAACACCTTTAGCAAGTAGAGAAATGTAAATCAAAACTACACTTAGATTTCAGCTCGGTTCAACCAGCATGGCAATTATCAAGAATACAAGCTACAATAAATGTTGGTGAGGATGTGGGGCAAAGGGTACACTCATACATTGTTGGTGGGACTGCAAATTGGTGCAACCTCTCTGCAAAGCAGTGTGGAGATTCCTCAAAAAACCAGGATTGAACCACCATTTGACCCAGTTATCCCACTCCTTAGTATATATTCAAAGAAGTTAAAATCAGCATACTACAGTGATGTAGCCACATCAATGCTTATAGCAGCACAATACACAATAGCTAAGGTATAGAACCAACCTAGATGCCCATCAATAGATGAATGGATAAAGAAAATGTGGGTATATATATACACAACTGGATATTACTAAGCCATAAAGAAGAATGACTTTATGACATTCTCTGGAATATTAATGGATCTGGACTATCATGCTAAGTGAAATAGGCCAATTCCCAAAAACCAAAGTTTGAATGTTCCCTCTAATATGTGGATGCTAACCTACAACAAAGTGGGGTGGTGGTGAGGGGAAGAGTAGAACTTCAGTGGATTAGACAAAAGGAAACGAAAGGAAGGGAAAGAGGTAGGAACAGGAACTACAATGGAATGAAGCTGACATAATTTGCATATGTGCATATATGAATACACCACAGTTTATCTCAACATTGTGTACATCCACAAGACTGGGATCCTAATTAGAATAAATATATTCCATGCTTGTATAAATATATCAAAATAGATTCTACTGTCATCTATAACTAGAAACAATAACAACAAAAAGACCTGACAAGAACAATTTTAGAAGAGGAAAAGTTTATTTGGGGCTCATAGTTTCAGAGATCCCATTCCATAGACAGCCAGCTCCATTGCTCTGGGTCTAATATTGCACTAATAATGCACTCATTAAGTTAATTCTCTCATAACCCAATCACTTCACTTCTAAACTTTCTTGAATTCTCTTACTCATGAGTTTTTGGGGGAATACTTCATATCTAAATCATAACAGTTCTTTAAAAAAGAAATCTTTAGTGGTAGCCTAGGGTAAAATATAAAAGAGATAAGGTAGAAAATTTCATAAAATGTAGCTGGGATGCAGATATCTGTGTGCTTAGAATTTTGGGGTTGTTCCTAAAGATCATAGACTATTCTTCCTTCCATAAGAAGTTATATGATCATCTAGCTTTCCGATAAAGGTTTCCCAGATTTCCAGCTTCCAGATGAAGTTAAGGAGTAGAATTGATTTGAAAAATAATACCAATAAGAACCAATAAGAATAGAATTATGCAAATTTCTATTTCTTGGTAGTAGAAACCAAGAAGGAAAACCAAGTACCTTAGTTCTTAGTTCAAGATCAGATGCCACATTTAGTGATTAGCTCACCCATAATTAGGATAGTTTTTTTCCAGATCTACACAACAGTAGTTAGCCTTATCAGATATGTGTAAATACAAATTCTATGTGAAACAGTACAGTGTGGTGGAGAGAATATTCTATTTGTAGTATAACTGAAAAGAACAATAGATGTATTAGGGAGTAGTTGTACCTGTGTTGCCTTGGCAAAGTCATTTGGTATGTCAGGGCTTTTCCTCCTCATCTGCAAAGTGAAAGATTATACTGGATGAATATTATTAAACTTTTACAGAAGAATTTATAACATGTATCCCAGATGAGATGGGAAGTGATATTGGTGGAAGACACCACCCCTACAACTGTGACCTCCTTCAGGAAAGTCAGAGGATATGAGGGCAATGTTTTCCCTGACTTGGATTTGACATATAAATTTTATAACATTAAAAAGAACTTACCTATTGCCTTTGAGATTCAGTCAGAAGGTTAAATCTTCACCTTCTTCAAAGAGTTCCTGAAGCTTCCTAGAATTTATATTAAAAACTTCAAATATTTTACTCCAATTTTTTATATTTATAATTGTGTTAACACTAAGTTTTGTATCTTTGTAATTTTTCCAGTAATGAAGTATGTTATTTATTCACTACAAGTACCACTTTTGTTAAAATGCTATTATTAGTGCAGAGCTGTGGTAATTGTATAAACCTATCTGTAACAAAGTACCCAACTTTGTGACTAGAATAAATTGTTATGGAGTAAGAAGAATGACCGTGAGATGAATCTCACAGTGATATTATAAAAAAGTAAACAATTTGGGTCTATAAATACCTGATTATCAAGGAGACAATTAGTTAAACAAATTTAAATGTATTTATGCATTTTTTAAGGTGATATGTTGGTTCATCATTTAAAAAACACTGGCTTAACGTTTTCTAATTTAAGGTCGAGTCCAACTGCTGCAATGTCACAGTGTATAATTATTGGACAGCCAGAAGCAATTTTTAAAGTAAATTTCACACTATATCTGAGACTAGTGTCATACATTGCTAGTTTGAATTAATTTGTGAAAGTTATTTATATATCACACACTTTAAATTAATGAGAGATAGCATTCCATTAATAAATTAGGCCTGGAAATTTTTGTTTGCAAAGGTGATATCACTTCAAATAGGTATGTTAAGCAACGGTAAAATACTTAGATTTTAAAAATCTCTTTTGTGAAAAATCACTTATTTGTTTTTTCCTTCTCTTTTGTCCTTTCATTGGGATCTGAAGGTCAGCTTTCAATATGTACCAGGAGACAAGAAACATGATTTAGACTTAGCTTTCCTATAGATCCTTCCCTATCATCCCCTTTTCCCCACCCCACCCCAAGTCAGTTCCATCAGTGTCTCCAGGACAGTTTCTCCCTTCTTACCTCGTGACTTCATTTCACATAACAACTTTCAAACAACATTAGCTCTGGGCTTTCAAGTTATCAGAGGAACCTCCTTTTTCTGCCTTTCCTCCTATCCTTACCCTAATCATTATAGGAAGAGATAAATAATGAGGATAATCTTAATTTACCTTATATATGTTAAGTAATATTATTTATATTTTCCCTTCTTAAAGTGTACCTTAGGCAAGACAGTGTCAGGCCAATTTTTTAAGAATTCGTGCAGAAAATGGTTATGGTAGGATTGTGGTGGTACAGACAGGATTTAGGGCAAGATGCTTAATCAGCAGGCAGAGATTCGGGAAGATCAAGACTGTAAAAAGATGGAGGAAATAAAGACTTGTTTATAAGCAGGACATACAGATAAGGAAAAATGGAATTTGCTTAGCTGGTAGAATCTGAGCATAAATGTGGAAAAGCAAACTTAAGCTAGGTTTGTTCTTTAAGTCAGCACCTTGGGCAACTCCCATGGACCCCCTTCTGAGCACAGGTGTTTGTCCTGAAGGTTGCCTTTGGCAGTACAGGTATGGGAAGTGGTAGGAGATTTTGGCCCAGTGACTAAAGACTTGCTATCATGCCAGTAACTCAGTAGTAGTCTCTGAAGTGGATCTGAAGTAGATCATAGCTAGTCAATGCTTCTTTGTGTGCACATTAGAATATAGTAGTCAATACTTGTGCATATCTTACAGTTTTGAGGTTGAACAATTAAACTTGCTCTCAATTAAACTGGAAAGGTATGACAGTTTCTTGTAGAACTCTCTGAGAATTGGGAGGTAGTAAATTATGATTGTTCAGAGCCAATGTATTTCTGGCTTTGAGCATCAGTTTTACTTCCTAGTTACCTACAATCCTAAGTCAGGCACAGTGTCAATCAAGGCACAGTGTCAATCAAAGCACAGTGTCAATATCATGAGTGTATGCCATTTGTAACACATAGATAATAGTAGTGGTTCTATAGGGTTTTTGAGAGAACTAAGAGTTAATATTTTCAATGGTACTACTACTACTACTACTACTACTAATATCATAATAGTATATAGGATTTGCTATAAATTTCTACCTATTTCATCAAGCTTATAAAAACTAGTCACCATCGTATGGTCCTGAAAATCCTGGTGAATGTCTTAAGTCTACCAGGCTTATTTGTATAAAAACCCCTTTAAAAATGAGTAGATAATTCTTCTTATATTAGAGAAGAGTGAGAAAGCCTCTATGTTTTGGTCTGAATGGAAATCACTGTTAAAAATACTCTGTTATATAAATTAAAAACCAGAGCTTCAAACTGGTGATACAAATGTTCCAGGTCCTTGGCAACCAAATTACTAATGGCTGCTTCAACTAAGCATTGTATATGGTGATTTCTGATTCACTTCTTTTGGTCTTGTTTGCTACTTATTTATGTAAGGAAATAACCTGCAACAACCCTATTTGAGTTCACTGTACAGTGATACAATAAAAGCAGCTGAATGAGCTAGATGAGAATAGTAACAGGTTTGTTGTAAAAACACATACATTTCTGCTATAAACATTGATGTGACTGCATCACTTCAGTATGCTGATTTTAGTTCTTTTGGGTAAATACTGAGGAGGGAGTGGCTGGCTCATCCGATGGTTCCATTCCTAGTCTCAACAGAGTGGTTGTACTAATTTGCAGACCCACCACCAGTGTAGGAGTGTACCTCCCCCCCCCCCACGTCCTTGTTAGCATTTATGAGTATTTGTATTCCCAATTGCCATTCTGATTGAAGTAAGATGAAATTTCAATGTAGTTTTGATTTGCATTTCCCTGATTGTTAGGGATGTTGAATACTTTTTATATACTTATCGGCCATTTGGATTTCTTCTTTTGAGATGTGTCTGTTTAGTTCTTTTATCCATTTATTAATTGGGTTATGTTTTTTTTTGTGCTAAGTTTTTTTTGTATATTCTAGATATCAATCCTCTGTCAGGGGAGCATCTAGCAAAGATCTTCTCCCAAGTTATGGAACCAGCCCAGGTGCCCATCAACAGATGAATGGACAAAGAAAATGTGGTATATATACAGAATGAAGTTTTATTCAGCCATAAAGAAGAATGAAATTGTGCTGGGTGTGGTGGTACATGCCTGTAATCCCAGTAGCTCAGGAGGCTGAGGCAGGAGGACTGTGAGTTCAAAGTCAGTCTCAGCAACTTATCAATGTCCTAAGCAACTCAGCAATACCCTGTCTCTAAATGAAAAAAATAAAAAATAAAAAAAGGGCTGGGGATGTGGCTCAGTGGTTAAGTGGAATAAAAGAAAATAGATTATGGCATTGTTTGTAAATGTTTGAAACTGGAGAACATTATGCTAAATGGAATAAACCAGATTCATAAAGTAAAGGATTAATGTTTTTCTCATACATGGAAGTGGGTGATCCCATGAAAATTGAGTAGAGATTAGTGGAGCAAAGGAAGGGCATTTATGGGAAGGAAGGAGGGGCAGGAAATCATGAGAAGAAGTGGAATTAAATTGGCCAAGTTATGCTATGTATGCATATGAAGATACCACAGTGAATTTCAATGTTACATATATCTCTAAAGTACTAATTACGAAACTATAAATCAATAGAAGGAAGGCCAGTAGAGTAGAAGGGAAACAGGGGGAGGGAAGAGGGAAGGGAAAGGGGAAATAATAGGGATTGAATTAGAGCAAATTCAATTGTATTCTGTGCCTATAAGATCATGTCAAAATGAAATATAATATGTTTAACTATAATATACTAATAAAAACATAAGAAGAACATATACATTTCAGTCACTGATTTTGTGTGCTTGGTGTGTGTGTTATGTTTGTGTGTGTGACAGAGAGAAAGAGAGAGAGGATTTTCTTTTCTTGCTCATACATAGCACACAATTCACTGATTTTTTTTCAATGTCAATAATCAGCATCCCATTGCTTAGGATCTGGATTAGCTTCAGATATTTCAGAGTTAGAGTATGGAATAGTGGAGAAAAGTTAGGGTTATTTTGGGCCCAGAATAGCTTAAGCATGAATTTTAAAACATTCAGAACAGGTTACTCCACCTTTAACAAGGTTCAAGTTTTCTTGAACCGACACTGCTTTAATAAAATGCAGGTAATATTTATTTTGAGGGCTGTTATAAAAATTGCATTCAATAAGTGCCAGATATCATATTTATTAATAATTGTACCAGTTTAGCAAGTTGTTTGTGCCAAATTTATTTATAATAAAAGTTTTCTTGTGATTTTGCCAGAGTCTAACATTACTCTTTAAAAAATTTTGCGGGGGCTGGGGAGATAGCTCAGTCGGTGGAGTGTTTGCCTTGCAAGCACAAGGCCCTGGGTTCGATCCCCAGTACCAAAAAAAAAAAAAAAAAAAAAAAAAATTTGTGGATCGTTCGACAACAGTCAGCAAACTGATCGCCAACTGCCAGTGGAGACCTGGAAGTTCACAGTTACAGTACCTGCAGGTTTGATTACACTTGGCTGCCGCCATTTTGAGACAACAGCCAGGCCCCATAGGACCCCTGGCCGGACTGACTGAGCCCCGTCTCCAGGATCCCTCAGCCCGACCGATCACTCCCTGCCTCTGGGACCCTCACATTGACTGACCTCTCCCTGCCACCAGGACCCCCAGACCAACTGACTGCACTCTATCACCGGGACCCCAGACCAACTGATTGCAACTGGTCTCCAGGATCCCACAACCACACCAAACTCACCCAACCTCCAGGACCCCTGCCTGACCAACCGCATCCCGCCTCCAAGACCTCCAGCTGACCACGTCCACCCCTGAGCTGCAGCACCCCATTTGCCAACACATTTTGAAGCCAGGGCGGCCATCTTGGATAATTCTGGAAGCCATAGCTCTGATCTTCGGGTGGGGCAAATCCCATCCTGAGATGCCTGCTGGAGGCTTGAAGCTCATTGTCAGGTACCTCTCATGCATCAGGCTACTGAAGACTGGGAGGTTTCATTACTATATGACTGTTATACTGTAGATTTTCTTTTTTCTCCTTATAGAAAACATTTAAGTTTTTATTTCTATACTTTTCTTGCTCTCTTTTCCTTTTGTTTACCTGTTCCCTCAGAGTCTCTTTCTCCCTTTTTTGCATGCCAACATCCAATTTCTTTTGATTACACTCTCACCCTTTCTATTATCTAGAACTTCTGTATAATCTTTTCTTATCCCATTAACAGCCACATTATACATCCCTCTGCATCATCTTTGTCCTCCACTTGAAACTGCAGATATTGAAGATAGTATTTGAACTCATTCTGTTTATTATGAAAATTTTCTTATTGTCCTGATTGGGGCTATTTGGTCTAGGATTGCATAGTGTCTGAAATGGGAACTGCTAATATTGATCTCCCCTTAAAGAAAGGGTTTTGGAAACCTATAGAGCCACTATAAGCCTCTAGGGGGAATTCTGCAATACCCAAGATCTGCACTGCTAGAGGGGAAGATGCATGAACAATATGAAAAAACAAGGGAAGAAAATGATCCAAACAAATCTAGATTCTATATTAATAGAATCCAGTGACAGTATGTTAGAAGAAATGTCAGAAAAGGACTTCAGATTATACATGATTAAGATGATCCATGAAGCAAGAGAGCAAATGCAGGCAATGAATGATAATACCAATAAGCTGAAAGAGCAAGTGTAGGAAGCAAAAGATCATTTCAACAAAGAGATAGAGACTCTCAAAAAAAAAAAAAAATGGAAATCCTTGAAATGAAGGAAACAATAAACCAAATAAAAAACTCAATGGAAAGCATCACCAACAGACTAGACCTCTTGGAAGACAGAACCTCAGACAATGAAGACGAAATATTTAATCTTGAAAATAAAGTTGCCCAAACAAAGAAGATGGTAAGAATTCATGAACAGAATCTCCAAGAACTATGGGACATCATGAAAAGACCAAATTTAAGAATTATTGGGATTGAGGAAGGCACAGAGATACAAACCAAAGGAATGAACAACTTATTCAATGAAATAATATTAGAAAATTTCCCAAACCTGAAGAATGAAATGGAAAATCAACTACAAGAGGCTTACAGAACGCCAAATGCACAAAATCATAACAGATCTACACCAAGACACATTATAATGAAAATGCCTAACATTCAAAATAAAGATAGGATTTTGAAGGCCGCGAGAGAAAAGCACCAGATTACATATAAGGGGAGACCAATACAGATAGCAGCCAACTTCTCAACCCAGACTGTAAAAGCTAGAAGGGCCTGGACCAACATATTTCAAGCTCTGAAAGAACATGGTTGCCAACCAAGAATCCTATACCCAGCAAAACTAACCTTCAGATTTGAAGATGAAATAAAATCCTTCCATGATAAACAAAAGTTAAAAGAATTTACAAATAGAAAGCCTGCAATACAGAATGTTCTCAACAAAATATTCCATGAGGAGGAAATGAAAAACAACAATGTAGATCAGCAAAGGAAGGAACTACCTTAGAGAAAAACTACTCAAAGGAGAAACCAAGCCAACATAAAAACCAAAAATAAGCCAAATGACTGGAAATACAAATCATTTCTCAATAATAACCCTGAACATTAATGGCCTAAACTCATCAATCAAAAGACATAGACTGGCAGAATGGATTAAAAGAAAGACCCAACAATATGCTGCCTGCAAGAGACTCATCTCATAGAAAAAAGACATCCACAAACTAAAGGTGAAAGGATGGGAAAAAACCTACCATGCACATGGACTCAGTAAAAAAGTGGGGGTTTCCATCCTTATATCAGATAAAGTGGACTTCAAGCCAAAGTTAGTCAGAAGGGATAAAGAACGACATTTCCTACTGCTTAAGGGAACCATAAATCAGGAAGACATAATGAAAGTAAGAATTTATGCCCCAAACAATGGTGCATCCCTGTACATCAAACAAATACTTCTCAATTTCAGGAATCACATAGACTACAACACAATAATTCTGGGTGACTTTAATGCACCGCTGACACCACTAGATAGATCTTCCAAACAAAAACCAACCAAAGAAACCATAGAACTCAATAACACAATCAATAACCTAGACTTAATAGACATATATAGAATATTCCATCCATCAACGAGTGGATTCACTTTCTTCTCAGCAGCACACGGAATCTTCTCGAAAATAGACCATATGTTATGCCACAAAGCAGCCCTTAGGAAATGCAAAAAAACAGAAATACTGCCTTGTGTTCTATCAGATCATAATGGACTGAGAGTAGAAATCAATGACAAAATAAAAAACAGAAACTACTACAATACCTGGAGACTAAATAATATGCTATTGAATGGAGCATGGATAACAGAATACATCAGGGAGGAGATAAAAAAATTCTTCCAGGTCAATGAGAATGATGATATAACATATCAAAATTCTGGGACACTATGAAAGTGGTACTAAGAGGAAAATTTATTGCATGGAGTGCATTCCAGAAAAGAATGAAAAGTCAACATCTAAATGACCTAACATTACAGCTCAAAGCCCTAGAAAAAGAAGAACAGAATAACAGCAAAAGTAGTAGAAGACTGGAAATAATTAAAATCAGAGCTGAAATCAATGAAATTGAAACAAAAGAAACTATTCAAGAAATTGACAAAACAAAACGTTGGTTCTTTGAGAAAGTAAACAAAATAGACAAACCCTTAGCCACACTAACAAAGAGAAGGAGAGAGAAAATTCAAATTACTAAAATTTGTGATGAAAAAGGAAATATCACAACAGACACCACTGAGATACAGAACATAATGAGAAGCTACTTTGAAAATCTGTATTCCAACAAAATAGAAAGTACTGAAGATATTGACAAATTTCTAGAGACATATGCTCCTCCCAAACTGAACCAGGAGGACATACATGATTTAAACAGATCAATATCAAGCAATGAAATAGAAGATGCCATTAAAAATTCTACCATCCAAGTAAAGCCCAGGACCAGACGGATTCTCAGCCGAATTCTACAAGACCTTCAAAGAAGAACTCATTCCAATACTTCTCAAAGTATTCTAGGAAATAGTAAAGGAGGGAACCTACCAACTCATTCTATGAAGCTAATATCACCCTCATACACAACCAGGAAAAGACACATCAAGGAAAGAAAATTTTAGACCAATATACTTGATGAATATAGATGCAAAGATCCTTAACAAAATATTGGCAAATCATATCCAAAAGCATATTAAGAAAATCGTGCACCACGATCAAGTGGGGTTCATCCTTGGAATGCACGGATGGTTGAACAACCGTAAATCAATAGACATAATCCATCATGTCAATAGACTTAAGGATATGAATCAAATGGTTATTTCAATTGATGCAGAAAAAGCATTTGACAAAATACAACACCCCTTCATGCTGTAAACACTAGGAAAAATAGGGGTAGTAGGAACATACCTGAACATGGTAAAGGCTATTTTTGCTAAGCCCATGGCCAACATCATTCTTAATGGAGAAAAACTGAAACCATTCCCTTTAAAAATGGGAACAAGACAGGGATGTCCTCTTTCACCACTTCTATTCAACATTGTCCTCGAAACTCTAGCCAGAGCAATTAGGCAGACTAAAGAAATTAAAGGGATACGAATAGGAAAAGAGGAACTTAAGCTGTCACTATTTGCTGATGACATGATTCTATATTTAGAGGATCCAAAAACCTCCTCCAGAAAACTTCTAGACCTCACCAATGAATTCAGCAAAATAGCAGGCTATAAAATCAACACGCAAAAATCTACAGCATTTTTATATGTTAGCAATGAAACAGCTGAAAGGGAAATGAGGACAACAACTCCATTTGCAATAGCCTCAAAAAAAAAAAAATACTTGGGTATCAATCTAACCAAAGAGGTAAAAGATCTCTACAATGAAAACTACAAAACACTGAAGAAAGAAATTAAGGAAGACCTTAGAAGATGGAAAGATCTCCCATGTTCTTGGATAGGCAGAATTAATATTGTCAAAATGGCCATACTACCAAAAGTGCTATACAGATTCAATACAATTCCATTTAAAATCCCAATGACATACCTTACAGAAATAGAGCAAGCAATCATGAAATTCATGTGGAAGAATAAGAAACCCAGAATAGCTAAAGCAGTCCTTAGCAGGAAGAATGAAACAGGGGGTATTGAAATACCAGAACTTCAACTATACTACAAAGCAATAGTAACAAAAATGGTATGGTATTGGCCGTTTTTAGATCAATGGTACAGAATAGAGGACAGAGACACAAAGCCAAATAAATAAAATTTTCTAATACTAGACAAAGGTGCAAAAAATATGCCATGGAGAAAAGATAACCTCTTCAACAAATGGTGCTGGAAAAACTGGAAATCCATATGCAACAGAATGAAACTAAACCCCTATCTCTCACCTTGCACAAAACTCAACTCACAATGGATCAAGGACCTTGAAATCAGACCAGAGACCCTCCATCTTATAGAGGAAAAAGTAGGTCCAAATCTTCAACTTGTTGGCTTAGGATCAGACTTCCTTAACAGGACTCCCATAGCACAAGAAATAAAAGCAAGAATCAATAACTGGGATAGATTCAAACTAAAAAGGTTTCTCTCAACAAAGGAAACTATCAGCAATGCGAAGAGAGAGCCTAAGAGTGGGAGAGAATCTTTGCCACTCATACTTCAGATAGAGCACGAATTTCCAGAATATATAATGAACTCAAAAAACTCTACACCAAGAATACAAATAACCCAATCTACAAATGGACTAAGGATATGAACAGATGCTTCATAGAAGAAGATCTATAAGCAATCAACAAATATATGAAAAAATGTTCACCATCTTTAGTAATAAGAGAAATGCAAATTGAAACTACACTAAGATTCCATCTCACCCCAATTAGAATGGCGATTATCAAGAATACAAGCAACAATAGGTGTTGGAGAGGATGTGGGGAAAAAGGTACACTCATAAATTGCTGGTGGAGCTGCAAATTATTGCAGCCACTCTGGAAAGCAGTGTGGAGATTCCTTAGAGAACTCGGAATGGAACCACCATTTGACCCAGCTATCCCACTCCTTGGCTTATATCCAAAGGACTTAAAATCAGCATACTACAGAGATACAGCCACATCAATGTTCATAGCTGCTCAATTCACAATAGCCAGACTGTGGAACCAACCTAGATGTCCTTCAATTGATGAATGGATAAAGAAACTGTGGTATATATATATATATATATATATATATATACAATGGAATATTAGTCAGCTATAAAGAATAATAAAATTATGGCATTTGCAGGCAAATGGATGAAATTGGAGGATATCATGCTAAGTGAGATAAGCCAATCTCAAAAATCCAAAAGACGAATGATCTCACTGATAAGTGGATGATGACACATAATGGGGGGTAGGAGGGGGGCAAGAATGGAGGAAAGAGGGACTGTATAGAGGGAAAAGAGGAGTGGGTGGGGTGGGGGGGAAGGAAAAAGTAACAGAATGAATCAAACCTCATTACCCTATGTGAATGTATGGTTACGCAAATGGTATGCTGTTACTCCATGTAGAAAGAGAAACAACATGTATCCCATTTATTTACAATAAAAATAAACTTTAAAAAATTCTTGCTTCCATGACCGTTTGCTTGTTTAAAAGTTAACATGTTAGGTCTTGGCTTATTTAATTTAAATAGGTTAATGTGAATATTCTTTTTCTTTTTTGGTGAATTTTGACATTATTAAAGCATGTGAGGCGATGGAAATGTTAATTAGTTTGATTTAATCACTTTATAATATATGTGTTTATAACATCCATTGCGCACCATAAATAATTACAATCTCTCATTTGTCAACTACAATTTTTTTAAAAAAATTGATAGTTTTTTCAGATGTTTCCATAAGCAATGTTCCCTCTATTGTGTTTTCAGATCATGTGACAGTATATATTGGTATGTAATTGAAAAGTCTATATGACTGTTGAAGTGAAACAGTCTGTTCTTTTCATTATTTTTAACATTTCTGTATTGATATGTTTAAAATGAACCTCTCCATTCCAGAGAAAACACATTTCCCTTGTGAGATGAATCACTGTTGACTGATTCATCTCCCTCTCGGGGCGGAAGCTTGGTCTAGTGGTTCAAGCTGTGGTGTGTGAGTCAGTTGCTCTGGTTCCATTCCTCTTCAGCTCTTGGTAGTTGGTTTACTCCCTTGTCCAATGGAGATGGAGCCTTCCTATGTATACTGCTCAGAAACCATGGATTTGTGCCAGGGAGAGTGAGGAATGGGATGATGGAGAATAATGAAGAAACCATAGCCCTCTTTTAAGCAATGCATCTGGCACTTCACCTTCTGCTGGGATCAGTATTGACTCCAGGGATTCAGGGTAAATCAGCAGTGATTGAGCACCAGGACAATTTCAGTTGCAGGTCAGAGGAGACAGTCACCTGTATAGCCCCCTCTCCAATAGTGACACTGAGTGATTAAAAAGTGAATCTGAGAATAGGAGGGTTGTTAAGGCTTTTATTATAGTGGTGTTTTCCCATAAAATAAAATTTAACTGAAGATTTCCTCAGTGTGATTTTATTCTCTGACAGAGGGGCACACAGGGCCAACAACAAATGCATTGTTAGTACTTTGTATTACTCGGTAAACTTTCGGTTATAGACAGGATATAGATTTGTGTTATCATAGAGAATATGGTGATCTCTAAAGCAGACCGCATTAGTGTCATGCTATTGTACAATTGTTTAAAAATAATACATAAAAAGATTTTCTTTAGAGATCCATCAAAAAAATTATAAATCCAGCATTAGAATAAGTCAGTCATCTGCTTATTAAATAGAATATGAGGCTCCCTTCTTACTTTCATGATTTGATATGTGGCTTATTTAAAAAATACAGGCAAACCATTAGAAGAGAGTTTGTGTATGTCCACTTTTGTGTCATATTAACGTTTACTTTTTTTCAAACCTTGACCCCTTGAATGTCGAAATGATTGTTATTTCCCTCATGATACTTTCCTCATCTGTGTTGTGGGTAGGGGTGATTCCATCACAGCCTTGGATTTTGATTGTACCTTCGATTGGAATCAGGCAGAAAGAGACCCAAAGACAAGAAATTGAGTGCAAGCAATTTGGGAGATGATTCCAGAGAAAGAGAAGGGGAGAGAGAGAATGGAAGGAAACAAGTAGTGTGTTGTCATACAAGTTACTTCAGGGTGCAACCGCAGTCCCTCAGGAGAGCTCTGGGCACCACGTAGAATGTGCCTCAGAGTCATCCTTACAGGGAGCAAGGGGCTGAGGTGTTCATCCCCTTCTGAACATGGCTCAGGGTTACTTCTTCCTGGGGCATTAACTTTCCTCCAGCGTGTCCTTGCCAAGGTGAAGCTAGAAAAAACACTCAGACAAGAAGACACAGGTGTTCCTAGATGGCAGCCTTCAACATGGAGAGGTGGTGCTGTGGGTATGGGAAGCCTGGACGCTGCTGGCTTCATGCTCTTGCCTTCAAAGTTTATTTTTTCCCATAGAAAAAATTTCCCAGGTCTCCAACAGTACATCTTTCTCTTTTATCTCCTTTTAGAAGTATTGCTGTGCTAACTTTCTATTCTTTCTTTTGAAAATTGTGGTGAAATATTCATAAAATTTAATATTTAGCCTCTTAAGTGTACAGTTCACACTGCATTAAGTAAATTCCCACTGTTGTGCAAACATCACAACCACACATCTTCAGACCATCTTGATCTTCCAAAACCGAAACACTATACCCATCAAATGATAACTCCACTTTCTCCCTCTTTCCCACTCCTAGTAGCCACCAATCTGCTTTCTGACCCTCTGAATTTGTCCTTTCTAGGTAGCCTATACAAATGGAATTGCATAATATTTCTCTTATATCTGGTTTATTTTGTTTAGCATTATATCCTCTGGGCTCATTCATACTCTAGTATGTATTAGAATTTTATTCCCTCTTAAAGCTGAATAATATTCCATTATGTCTGTACACCATATTTTGTTTTTCATTTCATCTATTGATGGACCAATTATGCTGTTTCCATGTTCTGGCTATTGGAATGATGTCATGAACATTGGTGTGCACATATCTGTTCAAGACCTTGCTTCCAGTTCTTGGGGCTATATTTCCAGAAACAAAATTGGTGGATTGTATGGTACCCTTTTGAGGAACTGATATAGCATTTTCCACAGCAGCTGCACCACTTACCATTTCTGTTAGCCATGCAGAAAGGTTTTAACTTCTCTACATCCTCATCAACACTTGTTATTTTCTGCTTTTTGGTTTTGGGGAATATTCTTTGAAGTTTGTCTCTGTTATTTGAACATCTTTGGTTTCTACCAAAGTACACCTCAAAGTATTTATAAAAAAATTAGTTGTTCTATAATATAAGACCTCAAATTATATTACAAAGCTTTAGTAACAAAAATAGTATGGTACTGGCACCAAAACAGACATGAAGACCAATGGAACAAAAGACACAGAGACAAACCCACATAAATACAGTGATTTTATATTAGAAAAGGCACCAAAAACATACATTGGAGAAAAGATAGCTTCTTCAACAAATGGTGCTTGGAAAACTGGAAATCTATATGTAGCAGAATAAAATTTAACCCCTTTCTCTCACCCTGCAAAAAACTCAACTCTAAGTGGATCAAGGACCTCGGCATTAGATTAGAGATCCTGCGCCTACTACAAGAAAATGTAGGCCCAATTTTCCATCATGTTGGCTTAGAAACTGACTTCCTCAATAAGACTCCTAACGTGTAAGAAGTAAAATAAGTCGGTCTGATGGTATCAACTAAAAAGCTTCTTCACAGGAAAGGAAACAATAATGTGAAGAGAGAGCCTACAGAATGGGAGAAAATCATTGCCACCTGCACTTCAGATAGAGCATTAATCTCCAGGATATATATAAAGAACTCAAAAAACTTAACACCAAAAATACATAAGCCAATCAGTGAATGGGCTATGGAATTGAACAGGCACTTCACAGAATAAGTAATATGATCAGTCAACAAATATATAAAAGATGTTCAGATCTTCCAAGATGGCGGACTAGAGGGAGGCTGCGTTCCTTGTCGCTCCACAACGCCGGATTCAAGCAGAGGATATCTGTTTCTCGGTGAGACAGTTTTTGCTGTTTATCGATCCCCTGCTCTTTACCCCATTTGTCTGCTGTGATCACCTGCAATCTGCCAGCATATCGACGCCTTTTTGAGAGCAGATTGCTCACTTTCAGGCGTCTATCATCCGCCATTTGCCTGCCTCTCTCTTGCCTGTCCATCACCTGCCTTATGCCTATCCATCACCCAATGCTCGAGGTTCACCTCCCGATAGAACGATAGTCCGAGAGCTGCCAGCAGACTGACCGCAGACCGCCAGTGGAGAACCAGCTGCCTGTTGCTGCCTGGAAGTTCACTGTTACAGTACCTGCAGGTTTGATTACACGTGGCTGCCACCATTTTGAGACAACAGCCAGGCCCTGTAGGACCCCAAGCTGGACTGAGTCCCGTCTCCAGGATTCCTCAGCCCAACCGATCCTCCCTGCCTCTGGGGCCCTCACATCAACTGACTGCTCCCTGCCTCCAGGACCCCCAGACCAACTGACTGCACTCTATCACCAGGAACCCAGACCAACTGATTGCACCTGGCCTCCTGGACCCCACAACCACACCAAACACACCCAACCTCCACAACCACTGCCGGACCAACTGCATCCTGTCTCCAGGACCTCCAGCTGACCACATCCACCCCTGAGCTGCAGCTCCCCATTTTCCAGCACAGTTGGAAGCCAGAGCAGCCATCTTGGAAAATCCTGGAAGCCGTAGCTCTGATCTTCGGGTGGGGCAAATCCCATCCTGAGACACCTGCTGGAGGCTTGAAGCTCATTGTCAGGTACCTCTCATACATCAGGCTACTGAACACTGGGAGGTTTCATTAGTATATGACTGTTATACAGTAGATTTTCATTTTTTTTCCTTTTTTCAAAAATTTTGTTTTTATTTCTTTACGTTTCGTGCTTTCTTTTCCTTCTGTTTACCTGTTCCCTCAGAGTTGCTTTCTCCCCTATTTACATGCTAACATCGGATTTCTTTTGATTACACTATCACCCTTTCTATTTTCTAGAACTTCTGTATATTCTTTTATTACCCCATTAACAGCCATATCCTTCAACCCTCTGCATCCTCTTTGTCCTCCATTAGAAACTGCAGACTTTATTGTAAATGTGTTTGTTTTACCGAAGATAATATTTGAACTCATTTTGTTTATTATGACAATTTTGTTATTGTCCCCATAGGGTCTATTTGGTCTAGGATTACATAGTGTCTGATTTGGGCACTGCTAATATTGATCTCCCCTTAAAGAAAGGGTTTTGGAAACCTATAGGGCCACTATAAGCCTATAGGGGGAAATCTGCAATACCCCAGATCTGCAGCACTAGAGGGGAAGATACATGAAAAAACAAGGGAAGAAAATGATCCAAACAAATCTATATTCTATATTAATAGAATCCAATGACAGTATGGTAGAAGAAATGTCAGAAAAGGACTTCAGATTATACATGATTAAGATGATTCGGGAAGCAAAGGATAAGAGAGCAAATGCAGGCAATGAATGATAATACCAATAAGCTGAAAGAGCACCTGCAGGAAGCAAAAGATCATTTCAACAAAGAGATAGAGATTCTCAAAAAAGCCAAATGGAAATCCTTGAAATGAAGGAGATAATAAACCAAATAAAAAACTCAATGGAAAGCATCACCAAAAGACTAGACCACTTGGAAGATAGAACCTCTTCATTAAGACAAAATATTTAATCTTGAAAATAAAGTCACTGAAACAGAGAAGATGGTAAGAAATCATGAAAAGAATCTCCAAGAACTATGGGACATCATGAAAAGAACAAATTTAAGAATTACTGGGATTGAGGAAGGCACAGAGATACAAAAAAAAAGGAATGAACAAGCTATTCAATGAAATAATATCAGAAAATTTCCCAAACCTGAAGAATGAAATGGAAAATCAAATACAAGAGGCTGACAGAACACCAAATGCACAAAATCATAACAGATCCACACCAAGACACATTATAATGAAAATGCCTAACATCCAAAATAAAGATAAGATTTTGAAGGCCACGAGAGAAAAGCATCAGATTACATATAGGGGGAGACCAATATGGATAGCAGCCAACTTCTCAACCCAGACTGTAAAAGCTAGAAGGGCCTGGACCAACATATTTCAAGCTCTGAAAGAACATGGTTGCCAACCAAGAATCCTATACCCAGCAAAACTAACCTTCAGATTTGAAGATTAAATAAAATCCTTCCATGATAAACAAAAGTTAAAAGAATTTACAAAAAGAAAGCCTGCAATACAGAATGTTCTCAACAAAATATTCCATGAGGAGTAAATGGAAAACAACAATGGAGGTCAGCAAAGGGAGGAACTACCTTAGAGAAAAACCACTCAAAGGAGAAACCAAGCCAACATAAAAACCAAAAATAAGCCAAATGACTGGGAATACAAATCATATCTCAATATTAACCCTGAATGTTAATGGCCTAAACTCATCAATCAAAAGACATAGACTGGCAGAATGGATTAAAAGAAAGACCCAACAATATGCTGCCTGCAAGAGACTCATCTCATAGAAAAAGACATCCACAGACTAAAGGTGAAAGGATGGGAAAAAACCTACCACGCACATGGACTCAGTAAAAAAGCGGGGTTTCCATCCTTATATCAGATAAAGTGGACTTCAAGACAAAGTTAGAAAGAAGGGATAAAGAAGGACATTTCCTACTGCTTAAGGGAACCATAAATCAGGAAGACATAATGAGAGTAAATATTTATGCCCCAAACAATGGTGCATCCCTGTATATCAAACAAATCCTTTTCAATTTCAAGAACCACATAGACCACAGCACAATAATTCTGGGCAACTTTAACACACTGCTGTCACCACTAGATAGATCTTCCAAACAAAATCCAACCAAAGAAACCATCGAACTCAATAACACAATCAATAACCTAGACTTAATAGACATATATAGAATATTCCATCCATCAACGAGTGGATACACTTTCTTCTCAGGAGCACATGGAACCTTCTCGGAAATAGACCATATGTTATACCACAAAGCAGCCCTTAGGAAATGCAAAAAAATAGAGATACTGCCTTGTGTTCTATCAGATCATAATGGACTGAGAGTAGAAATCAATGACAAAGCAAAAAACGGAAATTACTCCAACACTTGGAGACTAAATAATATGCTATTGAATGAAACCTGGATAACAAACAACATCAGGGAGGAGATTAAAAAATTCTTCCAGGTCAATGAGAATGACGATACAACACATCAAAATCTCTGGGACACTCTGAAAGCGGTACTAAGAGGAAAATTCATTGCATGGAGTGCATTCCAGAAAAGAATAAAAAGTCAACAATTAAATGACCTAACATTACAGCTCAAAGCCCTAGAAAAAGAAGAATAGAATAACAGCAAAAGTAGTAAAAGACAGGAAATAATTAAAATCAGAGCTGAAATCAAAGAAATTGAAACAAAAGAAACTATTCAAAAAATTGACATAACAAAAAGTTGATTCTTTGAGAAAGTAAACAAAATAGATAAACCCTTAGCCACACTAACAAAGAGAAGGAGAGAGAAGATTCAAATTACTAAAATACATGATGCAAAAGGAAATATCACAACAGACATCACTGAGATACAGAACATAATGAGAAGCTACTTTGAAAATCTGTATTCCAACAAAATAGAAAGTACTGAAGACATTGACAAATTTCTAGAGACATATGCTCCTCCCAAACTGAACCAGGAGAACATACACAATTTAAACAGATCAATATCAAGCAATGAAATAGAAGAAGCCATTAAAAATCTACCATCCAAGAAAAGCCCAGGACCAGATAGATTCTCAGCCGTGTTCTACAGGACCTTCAAAGAAGAACTCATTCCAATACTTCTCAAAGTATTCCAGGCAATAGTAAAGGAGGGAACCTACCAAACTCATTCTATGAAACTAATATCACCCTCATACCCAAACCAGGAAAAGACACATCAAGAAAAGAAAATTTTAGACCAATATCCTTGATGAATATAGATGCTAAGATCCTTAACAAGATATTGGCAAACCATATCCAAAATCATATTAAGAAAATTGTGCACCACGATCAAGTGGGCTTCATTCCTGGAATGCAAGGATGGTTCAACATTCGTAAATCAATAAACGTAATCCATCATATCAATAGACTTAAGGATAAGAATCAAATGGTTATTTCAATTGACGCAGAAAAAGCATTTGACAAAATACAACACCCCTTCATGCTGTAAACACTAGGAAAAATAGGGGTAGTAGGAACATACCTGAACATGGTAAAGGCTATTTTTGCTAAGCCCATGGCCAACATCATTCTTAATGGAGAAAAACTGAAACCATTCCCTTTAAAAATGGGAACAAGACAGGGATGTCCTCTTTCACCACTTCTATTCAACATTGTCCTCGAAACTCTAGCCAGAGCAATTAGGCAGACTAAAGAAATTAAAGGGATACGAATAGGAAAAGAGGAACTTAAGCTGTCACTATTTGCTGATGACATGATTTTATATTTAGAGGATCCAAAAACCTCCTCCAGAAAACTTCTAGACCTCATCAATGAATTCAGCAAAATAGCAGGCTATAAAATCAACACGCAAAAATCTACAGCATTTTTATATGTTAGCAATGAAACAGCTGAAAGGAAATGAGGACAACAACTCCATTTGCAATAGCCTCAAAAAAAAATAAAATACTTGGGTATCAATCTAACCAAAGAGGTAAAAGATCTCTACAATGAAAACTACAAAACACTGAAGAAAGAAATTAAGGAAGACCTTAGAAGATGGAAAGATCTCCCATGTTCTTGGATAGGCAGAATTAATATTGTCAAAATGGCCATACTACCAAAAGTACTATACAGATTCAATGCAATTCCAATTAAAATCCCAATGACATACCTCACAGAAATAGAGTAAGCAATCATGAAATTCATCTGGAGGAATAAGAAACCCAGAAGCGCTAAAGCAATCCTTAGCAGGAAGAATGAAACAGGGGGCATCGCAATACCAGAACTTCAACTATACTACAAAGCAATAGTAACAAAAACAGCATGGTATTGGCACCAAAATAGACAGGTAGATCAATGGTACAGAATAGAGGAAACGAACACAAACCCAAATAAATACAATTCTCTAATACTAGACAAAGGCACTAAAAATATGCAATGGAGAAAAGATAGCCTCTTCAACAAATGGTGCTGGAAAAACTGGAAATCCATATGCAACAGAATGAAACTAAACCCCTATCTCTCACCCTGCACAAAACTCAACTCACAATGGATCAAGGACCTTGAAATCAGACCAGAGACCCTGCATCTTACAGAAGAAAAGGTAGGTCCAAATCTTCACCTTGTTGGCTTAGGATCAGACTTCCTTAACAAGACTCCCATAGCACAAGAAATAAAAGCAGAAATCAATAACTGGGATAGATTCAAACTAAATAGCTTTCTCTCAGCAAAGGAAACTATCAGCAATACAAAGGGAGAGCCTACAGAGTGGGAGAATATCTTTGCCACTCATACTTCAGATAGAGCACTAATTTCCAGAATGTATAAAGAACTTAAAAAACTCTACACCAAGAATACAAATAACCCAATCAACAAATGAGCTAAGGAAATGAACAGACACTTCACAGAAGAAGATGTACAAGCAATCAACAGATATATGAAAAAATGTTCAGCATCTTTAGTAATAAGAGAAATGCAAATCAAAACTACACTAAGATTCCATCTCACCCCAATTAGAATGGCGATTATCAAGAATACAAGCAACAATAGGTGTTGGAGAGGATGTTGGGAAAAAGGTACACTCATATATTGCTGGTTGGGCTGCAAATTAGTACAGCCACTCTGGAGAGCAGTGTGGAAATTCCTTAGAAAACTTGGAATGGACCTACCATTTGACCCAGCTATCCCACTCCTCAGCCTATACCCAAAGGACTTAAAATCAGCATACTACAGAGATACAGACACATCAATGTTCATAGCGGCTCAATTCACAATAGCCAGACTATGGAACCAACCTAGATGCCCTTCAATTGATGAATGGTTAAAGGAAGTGTGGTATATATATACAATGGAATATTACTCAGCTATAAAGAATAATAAAATTATGGCATTTGCAGGCAAATGGATGAAATTGGAGACTATCATGTTAAGTGCGATAAGCTAATCTCAAAAATCTAAAAGAGGAATGATCTCACAGATAAGTGGATGATGACACTTAATGGGGGGTGGGAGTGGGACAAGAATGGAGATAGGAGGGACAGTATAGAGGGAAAAGAGAGGTGGGTGGGGGGGAAGGAAAAAATAACGGAATGAATCAAACATCATTACTCCATGTAAATGTATGAATATGCAAATGATATGCTGTTACTCCATGTACAAACTGAAACAACATGTATCCCATTTGTTTACAATAAAAATAAATTAAAAAAGATGTTCAACATCTCTAGCAATTAGAGAAATGCAATTAAAACTATACTGAGATTCCATCTTACTCCAGTAATAATGGCAATTATCAAGAATACAAGTAACGATAAATGTTGGTGAGGATGTGGGGAAAAGAACACTCATACATTGTTGGTAGGACTGCAAATTGATGCAACCACTCTGGAAAGCAGTATGGAGATTCCTCAGAAAACTTGGAATGAAACCACGGTTTGCCCCAATTATCCTGCTCCTTGGTATATATCTGAAGAAGTTAAAATCAGCATTTTACAGTGATGCAGCCTCATCAATGTTTATAGCAGCACAATACACAATAACTAAGCTATAGAACCTGCCTAGATACCCATCAACAGATGATTGGATAAAGAAAATGTGACATACATATATTCACAATGGAATATTACCCAGCCATAAAAACAAATGCCTGTATGATATTTGCCAGTAAATGAATGGATCTGGAGACTTTCATGCTAAGTGAAATAGTCCAATCCCCCACAAATAAAGGCTGAATGTTCTCTCTGATATGTAGGTGCTAGTATACAATGGAGTGGGAGAGAATAGAAGTTCAGTGGATTAAGCCAAGGGGAATGAAGAGGGATGGGGATAAGTAAGAGAATGAATTGGACATAACTTTACTATGTTCATATATGAATATACTGTCAGTGAAAATCCACATCATGTACCACCACAGAATGGGATCCTAATTAGAATAAGTTATACTCCATGTATATGTCAACATATACTCTATTGTTAATGTAGATCTAAAAAAGAACAAATAAAAATATTCGAAAATAAAATCAAAAACCCCTAAAATGTAGTTGTGCTAAAACATTCTTTTAGGATACAATTTATTTTTTGGGTCATAAATTGATGAATTATCATAAAAATCTTAGAAAATATTAAAACATAAAGCAGATTTAATTCCTATATACTCATGAATTAAACACAATTGATGAGAAGATAATTTATTGAATGATTTATTCAACAACTTGAATAAATTATATAATGGTGATCTTTAAAGCTTGTACTCCAAAGCCAGACAACCTGAGGTTAAAGCCCGATGCCACATAATATCTGTTTGACTTTGGGGAAGTTACATGACCTCCTGAAACCTCATTTTCTCTTCCCATAAAGATGGAAAAAACAACAACAACAACAACTTGGGGTTGTGAGGATTAAAAATTCATGCACTGGTGAACAGAGAGAGATCTGAGGCTTATCGCTATCTAATAGCCTAATGGGAAAGGAATATTCATACAGAAATCACTGTAATGAATATATAATTGCAAAGAAGAAAAGTTCCAGGAAGAAATAAAACAATCGTTCTAGATAGTTTATTAAATAAAAGGCCTGATCTAGTCAGGAGTGTCAGAAGTTTTCTTAGGAAGTGATGATTGGAAGGATCTCGAGGTTGAGGAGGAATAAACTGGATAAAACAATTGGGGTAAGGATTGTTGTGCATCTTATGTGGATAGAGGAAATGATTGTTTAATGAAGGAAGAGAACAGAAAATACAGAAAAAATAGAAAATATTCAGGAGGAAGTAGCACTAAATTCAATCTTGCAGGGTCAGAAAACAATTTATACAAGAGGCGATGTTGACTTAATTTTTGAAGGAGGAGAAAGATTTTGCTGGATGAAAATTCGAGGGGCAGCCAGTATACTGCAGCACAAGGAGCTTTTCATAACTGTGGTTCCTACTGTATAGAGACCTGCTTATCATTCACTGCAGTAGGACCCACCCCCAAGTATGAAGAGGATAGCAGGGGCAGATTAACTTGCAGAAGTGGGCAGATGCCAGCTGATGGGAGATGTCGAGGCTATGCAGTAGCCCTTCGTCTGAGAGTCAGGGAGAGGAATGCGATTAGATTTGCATTTTTGAAATAACCCTGCATGAAGTGTAAGAAATGGATTGGGAGTTGAAGTGAGATTGGAAGCAGGGAAACTGATTAAGGGTGTTAGGGAAATTATTTTGATAGTCCTTTCAAGAACAATGAGGATGTAAGATCTGTGAGTGTGGAGATGAGCAGGATGGAGTTTTGAAAGATTAAGTGTTGGAATAATCTTTAGTGACCTATGTAATGTGGACAAGGAGAGAGAGAAATATAGAATATTGTACTGTTTTCTGTTTTTGTGCTGGGAAGGATTGGAAATATGGAATGTCACATTTTTGTTTTTGAAAGTAGTAGGTCGAAATAGAGACAAAGGATCTCAGTTTGGATAGGTTGACTATAAAGTGGTTGAACTTGTTTGTAAACAATACAAACCTGAGACATTAGTCCATAGCAGCTGAAACCAGTGAAATATTTTTTTTTCTCCCTGAATTTCTTCCTCATCCCCTCTTCTCAGTGCTAATTTCCTCTTATGCTTTGTGTTTCACTTCCTTCAGGTGGTCTTCTCTCATCCTTAAGTGAATCAGGTGCTTTCTTTGCACACAGAGCTGAACCTTGAATTCTCCATAAATATAAGTATTTTTTGGATGATCATCAAAGGCAAGGACCATCCCTTCTCTGTATCCAGTGTCTAGAAGGATTCTTGACACAGGGGAAGCACTTCAGTAATATATGCCGATTGATTAATTGAGTAAAGAAGACTGCTCAGGGAAAATGTACAAGGAAAAAAAGCCTTTGATGTCAGATTGGGAAGGAGATCAAATAAAATGAGCATTGAAATGTCCTTAAAGAGGCAATTATTGATCTTGGCCACTGATGTTTATTGTATATTCTTCTTTTTTTTTTGTACATTGTTTAAACATTCAGCATAATTATCATTCCTTGTACAAAGTGTACTCTTTTTATCCCTTACTTAATATTTTAGTGCAAGGACTTTCCTCAGTATTGGAATGTCTTTATTTTAATTTAGGTTGTATTTCATTTTGTAGGTTAAGTATGCTTTTTGGGCACTGGTGCTATATGAGTGCATCTTATTCACACAGGGCTGGTTGTCATCTTGTCTTTGCTTGTCACTCTCACATGCAGTCACTGAATGACGTGAGGTTATGTGGAAGATCCAGATGTTGAACTCACCATAGGATGGAAGAGAGACATGCACTAACTAATTACAAAAAGAGAGATAATAAGTATTTAACTGCTCTATGCTAAGTACTATTCTACAGTGAGGGAGCACTCTTGAAGGTTTTACTAAATCCAAATACCTACACTTAAAATAAGTGCAGCTGTGTTCTTCTTTAACTTTACACGAAGCAAAAATTTTATTTTTGGATGAGTAATTGTCTTTTTAATATGCTTAACTGTAAGCTTTATATTATGTATTTTCTTACCTCTGTGCTGAGAAGGAAGGAAACTGGCATTTACTAAGTAATTGCTATGTGCATGGCTCTGTACTAGGTAGGATCATTTACTTTAATCTTCATTATTTCCTTCAAACTAGCCATAGTCATCCTTGTTTGACAGAGAAGGAAACTTGAGGTTGAGAGGAGTGAAACTACCTCCTTTTGATCACACAAGTTGTAAGTAAGGGATTCAGAGAAGTAGTATGCAAACTGGGGTTTGCCTCCTACCATATACCATGTGCTTTTATTATTCTCTCTGTAATGGTTTGATTCTCAAGAAGACTAGGATTCTGAAAAGTGACTTTTGAATGTTGAACATCCAGATAGCTACGCCATATTTCACATATTGTGTTTTAATATGTTACAGTGCTCAAGAAAGCTGACTTGATTTTCCTTGCTAACGTGGAAAGGTGATGACAGAGAAAATGACATTTGTACATAACTTCATACTTTAGCCTTCATCAATTGTTTCATCCTCTTCCTCTCCTTTCCCATTAAGTTTTTTTACTAGATCTATTCCAAAAACAACTGACTTAACATCCCAATTCTCTTAAATGCCTTTGTGTAGCAGTAATGAGAGAAAATGAACCCTCCCTAAAACTTCCTTGGCCAGAGGGAGGAAGAGCACATCACTTGTGGGTCGTGTTTTCAGTTGTTTGTCATATGTACCTCTGATCATCCCAACTGAGGAGTGGCCTCACTCTTCCTTCCTGGCCTCCACTGAGCAGCTCACCACAGTGCTAGGTATAGAGCACGACCTTAATAATTATGTGTTCAGTTGACAGGAGCAGGAGCCAAGGGCTGAACTGATGATCTCACAGTGTAATGTCACCTCCTGAAAAATGCAGCATGGTCTGTGTGATTAATGTATTTATATATTCAAGTTGTATTAGTAATATCCTCCCTGCCTTCTTCCTGCCCATCTCTCTCATCCCTCCGCTGTGCATGTGCAGAAAGCCATTCTATAAAGTGTGCTTGTTAATCAAACAAGCAAGAGGAGGCATGTGGTAGGATAAAGGTGTTAGGGAGTTACTCATTTGAAAATATCTAAATAATTCATGTAAATGGTCTGCTTTACATGTATACACAAATTATAGATATAGATAGTTAATGGCTTCTCAGTAACAACAACTGAGATTTAAAAATGATGTATGCATGAGATGGTAATTTTATTACACTAGACATGGTTATTTTTTAAAAATTTTTTCTTTTTGTCTTTTTTAACAATGTAATGTACAATGGAGCAAAACAAAAACAAGACAAAACAACAACAATAACAACAACAACAACCTGTATTTGAACTCATACGTAATGTTTTCATACGTAATGTTTTATTTCATAGAAATATATTGTGTATTTAGCATTAAGCAATGATTCATGTTCTGATCTAAGTTGAAAAAATTACTAGAAGAAATAAGTATTTTTTTAGTTACTAGGAAGAGTGAGCAAACATATTCTTCAATGACTTTTCTATATTTTTTCCAACCAGAAGGTGGAAGAAGAGGTAGAGCCAATGCAGATTATTCATTTTTTACATGCACACCAATATATAAAGGATATCATTGGTTAGGTTCACTTAAATTTAATTATATTATGTACCTTAAGTATAAGGTAATACCTTGTAGCAAAAGGGTTTGTATGAGAATTTGTGATTCACACATTTCATGAAGGATTAAAATTAAGGTTTCTGATGCAGATAAAGCTATCTACATGTCTTTTGCTTATACTGTGAGCTTTTCAGACCACATAGAAATCTGGCATGGCTCCGCTGGCCAGAAGTAGCCAGACATCCTTAATGGAGCACATGTTGTTTTGTTGGCTCAATTCTCTGGGGGCCTCCTTTATCCTGATTTCTGGATCCATTCCACAATGTCTTGATCTATTTCTTCTGAAACACTGGCTGCCATTCTCTAGAGAATTGTGCTTCTTGTTGCTAGGCAGATTGAGAGATTCTAATATTCTCTCTGTGGATCCTTTTGGGTCAAGTTTTTACTCGCAGAGCTTTAGACCCACTCTTCTGGGTTTATTGTGGGGGTGGTCCTTATCCTTGCTGGATACAAAATATATAATATATATTTTTCAATTTTGTTTATTCATTCAGTTTTTGGATTGCAGTTCTGACATTCTAAAGTCTTACCTTTTAGTGACTTATGGCTCCTTTCAATGTTCAACTCAATAATGGACCAACTTGGACACCTGATCCAAACCCACTAAATGCAAAGAATAGATAATTACATTCTCCTTTTGAGAATTTGGGGGACCCAAACTAGTAATTTGGCAATGACCAATGGCTTAATAAGTGGTCACGAAGACTTCAGACTAGTAACCTTGTTGAAATTTTGGTTGACTTGACATTGGTCTAATTCCAACTCTAATAGACCATATAAACAAAAGGTTCTATTACTGATTGGTACATTAGGAGAATAATTTCTGTACCAGGAAGTGGAAAACAGAATAATAATAGATGTATATTTGCTGATATTGAGGATTTGAGAATTTAATGTATTATACCTGTTATACTATTTCATTGACCTTTTCTTCCCTTGCTAACAGTTGTGACTCTTAAGAGGCTAAAATTATTTAAGTAACCTGAGATTTCTACATGCAAGAATCACATGATTACTGCTAGAAAAACTACACAGAAGTATCAAAGTAGGCTCATTTTGCTATATGTTTAAGATGAAAACAGGCTTGGGATGTTGACTACATCTCATTATCAGGCAATTTTGCTAAACTTGTTTACTGTTCAGAAGAAATGAACTGAAAAAGAATGAAAAAGCACTGGGGGATGGTCTTTCAAAGAGCAGTGAGTAGTACTTTGGAAAACCAGATTAGTTTTTTTTTTTCCAGATTAGTTTTAAAGAAGATCATGGGTATATCATCACTTTCATTTGATGTCTAGATAGTCAGTGGTATTGGCTATCTTGTCTTCAGGGAAGAAGGTAAACTCCAGAGGCATGGGAAGCTTCTCTTCTTCTAAGAACATGAAGACTGCATTCCTGGGGGTTCTTGAATTTATGCATGGTTCAATCAGAAGTATGGTTAAAACTGAAGCCAAGTAGGATAGCCTTAAAGGGAAGGGTTATATATTCTATAGGAGAAAATAATGTCTACCATTTATTGTGTGCCACTGTGTTGAAAATAGTGTTAGATAGCTAAGATGATTTCCATGTAGCTAAGATAATTTCCATCTACAGTAAATATGCAACATATGTGTTATTTCTATTGTACAGAACAGAAAATTAATGCTTATGGAGATTGTCATTATTTGCTAATAGATGGAACGAAAACCCAGACCTTTTGACTCCAAAGACAGTTCCGAAAGAAAATTGCTTTGTTGGACTTTGAAGGATTTCTCAAAGTTT
Source organism: Sciurus vulgaris (assembly GCF_902686455.1). Lineage (NCBI taxonomy): Eukaryota > Metazoa > Chordata > Mammalia > Rodentia > Sciuridae > Sciurus > Sciurus vulgaris. Next base: position 46,620,630 of record NC_136474.1, on the reverse strand, counting down.
CCAGGAAAACCCACAACAGAAAACAGGTCATCTGTACTTCATTTTTGGATAAATGGAAAAATACATATCCTAAAACAAATCATCAGTAGAAAAGAAAACAAAGCAAAAAGTCTAACCCATTTTCTGACCAACCTTCCTTACAGTTGATTTCATGTTTCAATAAAGAACATGCAGTGTGTCCCATACTGGAGGAAGTCTATACTGTTTAGATTGACATTCAAAGCCCTTGGCTTGAGTCGCCTATGAAATTCTCAATACAATCCTATCCTGTCCTGTCCAGTTCTTTCCTTTCCTATCTTTCAAGCCACTCCAGTAGAAAACACTGGATTCAGATCATCCTTATTTTCTCTTTCCTCTTGCTTGCCACGTCTAGTCATCATGACATCCTCCACTACCATCTTTGTAAAACATTCCTAGTTTGCTTCTTCCATTTTAATGTATTTAACTTGTATTTCTTACAGGGATAAACATATTATAGCTAAATATAATTATTTAATAATCTCTACTAGAGTCTATATGTCTGGATGAGGGAGTATGTCTTATTTTCCTTTATTACATGGTCACTCAAAAATGAATATTGTAAGCAAGTAACAGATGCTCACTCAGGGTGATATTTGCTACTAGTCATTGGCTATCACATACTACTATGTGTAAGATACCATGTTAGACATTTTATATAAATCATTCCTCATTTCATAACATTCTATCTTGGGGGAAAGGAGTTGAAGTAGCTGGCCTGTGACATAATCTTGCCTGATTATTAGGTGAGAAAAAGAGAATACAAGTGATCTAGTATGATCTCCTTGGAAAACATGGAAAAGATGAAACTCCAGTTAAATAGCTTGCTATTTTGTTTAGGAAGATAGTCTTAATCTATGAAGGCCTTGAGTGAGACATCCCAAGTTTATAATCGTTTTATGGTGAGGAATAATCTATGGGTTTATGAGATATGGCTCTCTGGTGAATGTCATGTATGCTATACAAATATCGGGGGTATAAAATGGAGATGTTTCATCATTTCAATGTTTATCACTGTGTGGGGAGATCTTAGAGACCCCATTTATTATTCTGGGCCAGAGAGCATGTATACAAAGCAGCAGGGAGGACCCTAGGGAGCCAGAAATTGTCTCAGACTTCACCCTGCTTTGCATGGATCTCTTAATTGTTTGTATCTCCTGAAACTTGTGAGTGAATATATTACATTACAGGGCAAAGGGGAATTAAGGAAGCAGATAGAGTAAAGGTTCCTAAGCAGCTGGCTTTAATATAGAAAGATTACACTGGATTATCCAGGTGGATCCAATGTAATCACAGAAGTCCTTAGAAGTGGAAGAGGAGGGAAGGAGAGTCAGTATCAGAGTGATTCGACATGAGAAAGACTTGTCTAAACTTTGCTGACTTTGAAGACAGTAAGAATTATAAGCCAAGGAATACGAGCCTACTAGATGCTGGAAAAATCAAAGTGGATTCTCCACTAGAGTTGCCGGAAGGAATGTAGCCCTGAGACCTGCATCAAGCTTCTGCTCTCCAGAACTGTAAGATAAACCTATGTTGTTTTAAGTCACTAAATTTATGGTAATTTGTTATAGGAGCAACAGAAAACATATGCAGGATGATGTATCCTGTATATCTTCATTTGTAAGATGATTTGCTCAAGCTGACATGATTATTAAGGGGCATGGCTAGCATTTAAACTTGGGCTCATCTCACCCCAAGTCTCAGTGCTTTGGACCCCTTTTGAGGACTTATGCTTATCTTAAAGGATGCTGTTAAAATCTGTCTTGGACAGTAGCTACCATTGCTGTTTTTCTGATTTTATTTATAACTCTCTCCTTACATTCTAATTTGTTTACTTCCTCATGGGAGAAATACCTTCCATGTGCTGCCATGCCCAGCACAACCTTCTCTTCAGGGTTTTGAATGGGACTTAAAAATAGTAAGGTTAATTTGAGCTCTTGGGGTAAGAGTGATTCTAGCTCAAGAGTTATATAAATTAAAAATATTTTGAAGTCTTATACAAATAAAAACTTACCTCTCTAAGTAGGGTTAAAGTTATAAAAGCATATTAATGGCTTTAGAGTGGTATATTATGTCAAGAGCAGCTTTTACTATTTATGTGATTAGATAAGAAGCATTTGGAGTCAGAAAAACTTTTGTTTACACTCAATTTCTACTTGTTTTTGTGATCCTGGGGTAATTATCTCTGAGCTTCAATTTCCTGATTTTTAAAGATGGGGATACTGTAAGGAAGATTCCAAAGAGAATTCATGTGAAGCACATTGCGATCCATAAAACACTCTACAAATACAAGATGTAATAACGGTTATTGTTAGGAGATTTGGAGAAAATGTGAATCTATCTGAATGCAATTCACTTGCTGTAGGAAAAGTTTGGCTGATTATCAAAGCCCTAAAAAATTACTACTGTCAGTTTTGTTTGAACAGTTACTGGCTGGTCAAGGAAAAATTATGATCAATTTCAAAAATTCACATTATTAGCTTTCTCAAACTAATTTAGAGCACAGAGGCCCCTCGGTATTCAAAGTTCATAACATTTATTTTTAATGTTCACAAACTTGACTACACATCAGAATCATAGGTGGAAATAAAAGAAAATCCTGGATTCCATCCTGAGATACTCTGTTGTGTGTGTGTGTGTGTGTGTGTGTGTGTGTGTGTGTGTGTTTTAACTTCTGATGAGTCAAATTACTATGTAGGTTTGGAGATCACGACTGTATGGCAGTCTTTTGGTAGCCAATGGTCTTATATGTATTAATAGGCAATTTTTCCTGTTTAAAAGTGTTTTTGGTGAATGTTATGAGTCTTGTTTCTCCACATGAAGTGGCTCTAACTGAGTAGTATTGCTGAAGACATTTGCACAAGGAAAAGTACTGGATTGTCTGCAGGCCACAAGTAGTGGTTTGTAGTCCAATTCTTTGCAGAGATAATAGCAAGTTTTTAATTATTCATGACACCTGCTTAGAAAACTTGAAACTTGAAGAAACTGTAGAAATTATCTAGTTCATTTTGTCTTTTATTTCCCCCTTGGATATAAAAACTTGGACCAAGAGAAACTAAAAAAGCCCATCCAAGGTGACTCTTGTAGTCATCCAAACTAGAATTCCCTTGTCTTTTTCCTTGATTGATAAAAATTATAGAAGTCATAACTGAAATTCACAATAGTCAAGTCCTTTGTCTTAAGAGAAGCTCAATCTTCTCTCTTTTACTAGACTTCTTAATAAATGATAAAATGTGCAGACACTAAAATTTTTTTTCTCTCACGTAGTATATGGTGAATGTGCTAAGCAAGCATCTTCAAAATTTAAAAGGGTAAGAAATCATCTGAATCAACAAGAATGTTTTTACCCTCAAGTGTTTTTGTTATTTTTCTTCCACATATTATTGTACAGCATTTAAATTACCTCAATGATAACCCCCTCCGAAACCTTATATGAGACTGATTCAAACTAAAGTGAACACACTGGTATTAAAATGCAAAATAAAGATCACTTACAAAGCAAAAGAAAAATCGACTTTGCTAAATAATAAAGGACTTCTCTTCTTGAGATTTTTGTGCATGTATATACAGGGAGAAATTATTCTTTTATATGTCAGCAAAGTAGACTGGCAATGTTTCAGGAACTATACATTTCAGGAAGAAGGCTATACGTGTTCTAAATTTCTCTTGCTTTCTCAAGTAGCATAAATTATTTGTTTGTTCCTTATCCCTGCTAAGCTCTACAATTTTTCACACCTGGGTCATATCTTATTTATCTTTGACCTTCTAGCACCTACTTCATAGTTGAGTGTCAATAGTATGTCAAACTGAACTAATGAGGAAAGAAAAACCTTGAGACCAGAGTTAAGCACTATTTTTACAACTTCAGAGCTATTTTTGTTTCCAGCAGTGTTCTAAATAAAATAATTTTGTTCTAAAATTTATATAGAAATCAATTTCTATTTATAAGTCTTCATATGACTTTTGACAATGACATAATAAAGATATGGCAGTGTTTGAGTTTTAAGGATAATAAGATATTTGAAAGAGGTTATATAAAACTATAATGCTTACATAAAGGTAATTAGAATGGGAATAAAAAAATCTACTCTGAATCAATACCAGGCACTATTCCAAGTAGACAAGATCTAACAGTGAATGAGAGCTTCAAGTTCATGCCTAATCCAAGGGGAAGATACAAGAGAGACAAGCATATACTGTCAGGTGATTAGTGTCAGGAAGAGAAAAAGAGTAATGAGATAAGGGATGATTATGAAGAATGCTCAGTTAGGGTGGAAACAGGACTTCTCAGAATGTCATTAAAATCAGTTAGATATCATTTAGCCTAAGTAATTTTAGACGTGAAGTATGCATTGAAGTTGTTTACCCTTACTTTTCTAAGTCTAAAATAACCAAATATTTTTAAGAGTGCAAGATATTTTAGAGTGCATCTTTACTACACATTTTTACAAATGAAGAAACTGAGGCTCAGTTTGGAGAAAAACCAGTAGCTGGTTGGTGACTTAACTGAAACCTGGTTTTCTGGTCTCTAGGCCAATGTTCTTTCCACGATACCAAGCACTTCATCAGTTTCTGCATGGGAGGAATTCTGTGCATTTGAGCCTCAGGTGTGTTTTCTTAGCACAAGTTGGTGGAACAAGTTCTTTTTGTACTGGCTGTTTCCTCAAGTTGAGACTTACAAGTACTACAGAGACCCTAAATGTTGAGACCTTGAAAATTTTCCTTGATCTTCTCTATCATTTATGGAATAGATAACTCTCCCAGGCCATGTTTTTTTATGTCAAACTTTAAATATTATGAGTGACTTTACATACAATACATAATCATTACATAATTTTTTCCTCTACCATTTTTATTTGCTTTTAGGAGACATCTGGTTGTTGAAAAAGAGGGAAAGGGGGGCGGGGAAGGACCATAGAAGCCAGCAAGGGGAATTGGTCAATCAGAGGCTCAGCTGGTTCATGTCATGTCAACTGCACCTGTTTATTTTCAGATTTCCATATGTGTGGGACACATGAATTCGTAACAATTAACAGTATAAGTCAGACCTTTAGTTTTTCAGTATCAGCAGTCTATTTACATTTCTTTGAAAGTCATCAGTACCAACACATAATTAAAAGAAAAAAAAATACCCAAATAATTTGGGGGTCTCATTTGAAAAATTTGATACTAATGACAGCTTGAAGTTATGGTTCTTGTTTACGTCCCATAAAAGTATATTTTAATAACATCACAGATTAGCTATCTGGTATCTGAGAACAGCCTATTGGGAAAAATAGCACAAGGACTTGTCCTGAAGTTACTTTTACAGGGCAGATACTGTTTTACCTTGCCCTATGCATTTGTATCATATGGCTCAGCACTGATTGTATAACAAACATTCTGGTTTTCTTCCTTCCTTCATTTTGACAGGGTCTTGTGGTGTTGTTCAGGCTGGCCTTGAATATTCTGTCTTCCTGCCTCTGACTCCATAGTGGCTGAGGTTGTGGATCTACTATATATTTTCCTGTTTTGTTTTGTATTAGGGATTGAAACCAAAGTCACTTTAACACTGAGCTACATCCCCAGCCATTTTTATTTTTCATTTTGAGACAAGGTCTTGCTAAGTTGCAGGCTGGCCTTGAACTTGTGATCCTTCTGCCTGAGCCTCTGGAGTAGCTGGAGTTACAAGTGTGTGCTACTGTGCCTAGCATTTAACTAATAGTCAGTGTAGCACAGTTATAAAGAACAAGGTTTTTATTGCCAGTTTATGCCTGCTCATACCCCAGTTATGCTCTCTCCTAGCAGTTTGACTTTGGGTAAGTTTAAGTTCTCTGTGTCTCAGTGTTCTCATTGTGGAGGTAATATTGGTATTTATTTTATACAAATGTTATAGAGATCAAGGAGTTAATATATATGAAGCATTTGGAATAGGGGCAGTAGAAACCTCATTAAGCCTACTTCATGAATATTGGCTACTAAATGGTTGTGAGTCAGCTCGTGGGAGGGAAGGACCATACCAAGGTTGCCAGTTTAGCTGTTTGATTATTTTTTTCTGGCCACTATGTGCATAATTAAGAGCAAAATCTATAGGGTTGTTCAAAGGGGAAATTTGGTGACTGAATATGGAAAACAAGGCTGAGTAATCTGATTTAGGTAAAAGTAAGAATAGAAAAGTGAGAACCAAGTGGAAACAAGATGAGTATAGTCTCATCTGGGCTTGAGACATTAGTTACAGTGAATGTTTTAGGTAGATTCTTCAATGTTAATTGATACCAAATTATTCTGTGAATATAATTTTAATTTTTCTGACTAGTGGGAGGGTCATGTCTTACAATGTATGATGTTGCATGTACCATAATAAAGAAATGGATATTAAGTGTGAATTTTGCATGTTGTCAAGTTCAAGGGATTTATTTAACTGAGATAATAAGGAAAAGAGCTATGATGGACTTTGGATAATATAATTTAAATTATTGTAAAATGATCTTTTAGTAAGACAGATACTTTAGAAAGTTTTACCTGAATACAGGATATGGAAAGACTTGATGATATAATGTTTTTTATAAGTGTTATAAGTTATTGGAAAAACATCCAGTAGATTGAACATCCTTCTTTCCTCTCTGAAGAATAATTCAACTGAGATTCACTTACTTGCTACTGATTCGCATAGCTTTTTTAAATGAGGAAGATTAAAAATTATGTGTAGCCTTAAAAATCATGCACCTGGCAGTTTTGATTACATAATGGTCAGAGAGGTATTTAACATTCTCCATGGTTACTGAAGCTCAGCTTTGTATTTACAGTCTATCACACTTTCCTTAAATATGTTTGCATGGCAAGTGGTCATATCATTCTTTGACATTTCATGTTTTTTGAAGGCTTAAAACCAAATTTTAAAAACTCATTAAACATAAATAGAAAAATGATATAGATGTGTATTATATATATTTTGATATCTCACTTTCTATTCATTGCACTAATGGATAGGAGATGGGCTATGTTTCCTCATTAATCGTTAAGATTTGGGAATATTAAATAAGATTGACACTTGCAAGGAAAACAGTACAATTTTGAGAGTAATTCCATTCCACCTTTGACTTTTTTGATATGTATGGGATGGAATGAACAGAGGACAAATGAGAGATGAAGTCTTGGTCATCAAGTTTGAAGCAGATGAAGGAATTAGAGAGATCTTTAATCTGCATACGTATTAAAAGCAGACTCTTAACTTGATGTTATCAATGTCTTGGGACTTCAGAAACCAAATAGTCTGTGATTTCTCTCTCTTGAAGATAGTTTTGTGGAGTCATAGTTGGGAAAGACATCTGTCAAGCATTGTATCCATTACCCATCTCCCAGAGACATGACATTGGAAATTCCCTCTGAAGATGTGGTCTCTTGGGAAACAGGCAGAACTTTCTAAATATGACTCTTTGTAGCTTTTTACTGTGTTTTAAGACTCAATTTGTGGGAAGCTTTCTTTGTGTCTAGCATTCTGTTCCTGAAGACTTCCTCTTTTTTTCAGTCTTCAAGGGAAGTAGAAAATGGTTTGATATCCTTTTCTAAATTTGTGGAGTTACCAATGATCAGAAGTCTTAAGATCTTCACAGATTCTGTAGTTCACTGACCCTCATAAATACATTGTTCTGGATTTTGGGATTTGGAAAAAGGCTGTCGTTTCCAGGTCCTCTGATTAGAAGTGAATGAAAACACATGACATTCTGATACTTACTGGAGTTTAGAGAGTTTATAAAGATGGTATTAAGCCAACTGTTTCTTTTCTATGCAAAGAACATACTTGCAGATCTTTGTCCTGAAAAATATAAGCTACACGTATTGTGACTAAGGAACTTAAAAATCCATGCCTCAAAAACAAAACAAAACAATAACTGTCTCTTGGCATGGGGAGAAAATCTGAAAGTGTTATACCTTTAGGAACTAGAATTAGTTAATACAACTATATTTTATAAAACTGGTCTGAACAGTAGTTAGGGAGAGATGTTATTTGCAGCATCTTTTAAGCAAGCAGGCCGTGATGAACCCTTGGATAGGGTCTCACATCCAGTAGTAACTTGGGCTAGGTAGAGCAGAGATTGTATATTACACTGATTCTTGAAGAAAAAGTGGCTCTAAACGTTCTCAGATTCTGCTTCCACAGCACTCTTTTGTTACAATAGAAGGCACTGAAGGGAAACTTGCCCAGTGTTGTGAAACTTCTTTTGATAGAGCAACTGGCCCACTTTCTTTCCTTTTCCCCCCTAAAGTGGAAATCTCTTCATGTACTTGTGAAATGAAATATGTTCAGTCATCTGCAGATGATTGGTTCTAGGAGTCCCTGGGAATGCCAAAATCTGAATGTTCAAGTCTGTATATAGAATGGTCTAATATTTTTCCACAATCCAGGCATATTATCTTGTATATTTTAAATCACACCTAGAAGACATGTAATGTTTAATACAAGGCACACACTATGTAAATAGCCTCCATACTATATTATTTAGGGAATAATGACCAGAAAAAGTCAGTATGTGGTCAGTACTGACACAGTTTTTATTTTTAGAACATTTTTGATCCAAGATTGCTTGAATCAGTAGATGGGGAACCAATGGATAGGTAAAGATGACTGTGTATGAAGTTTTGTAAACAAATTTTAAAAACCTAATAGAATGTCACATGTGGGACTAATTAAGTTTGGAAAAAAACTGGACTAAAAAGCCATAGGAAAAAATCAAGTTCTGTTATTGACACTTGCTAATGTTTTACCTTGGGCAAATCACTTCAGCATTTTGTTCTTATATTTTTCATTAAGGAAGTGTGTGTGTGTGTGTGTGTGTGTGTGTGTGTGTGTGTGTGTGTGTGTGTGTGTGTGTGTGTGCACCTGCCTGTGAGAGAGATATAAATACTGGTGGGGGGAGGGAGGGAGAGAGAGGGAGAGAAGGATATTGATTGATTGATCTCTGAGTTTTTAAGGTGATACCCCCAAGGAAATGTGTGGAAAACTGTGGGTTCATTTTTACTTCTCACAATGACTTGGGATGTCACTGTCATTCTCTGGTTGTCAGTCTGGAATATCTTGCAGTGCATAGCACCATTTCACACAGTGAAGTATTACCCTGCCTTGAATGTCAATAATCAGGATCCTACCTTGAAGCCATAGATGAATGTTCAGGATTCTAGATACAAATCACATAATTGGTAAAAACAAAAGTAGGCCTTAAAAAAAAGTTGCATGAATTTAAAACCATAAACACAAAGAAATACTTCAAACATTTTTATAAAACACTTGGGGCAAAGGTAGTCTGTGTGATATTTACTAGAAAAAGAAACTGTCATTTATTGAATATGTTTGTACCAGCCATTTTCTATAATGCAATCTCATATATACATTTCAATCCAACTGTTCAATTTAAATGTTGTAATTATTACTATTTTGCCCATGAAACTGAAGTTAGGGCTTGCCACTTGTCTAATATTAGACTGTAAAGTGACAGAACTAAAATGTCTATTTGACCCCTCTGGCTCTAAATCTAGGGCTCTTTCTTCATATTATGCTCCCTTGAAAATGGAAAATAGTAAAGACAAGGGTAGAAAAACACATGAGTGCTAGCCACTATGAATGCTTTTTGAGTCCTTGAATGCACAATACTCTTGACCCTCAAGTCTTTGCAAGGCGTCCTTTCATCTGAACTTCTCCACACATGAAAATTGTCCTCATTCTTCAGGTCTGGCTTGTGCTTAGCTTCCTCTGGAAAGCCTTTCCTGACCACAAGGGCCCCGTTTCAGGTACCCTTTGTGTTCCAGCAGCCTCCTGTGCTTCCTTAGTCATCCACATTTAGGCTTAGTCCCGCTCTTTGACTGTGACAGCAAGCTTCTTAAGGATGGGGTGTGGGCAGCATGCTTTCCCAATTTCTAGCTCTGCATTTTGTGCCTTACTAATAATTTGAATAAAGGGATGGAAAAAGTGAACGTAGTAATTTATTTTAAGAAAAAAGTGATGTTAAGGATGAATACTTAGAACATTTTTTTCTTTGCATATAACATTAGATTATAATTCAACTTATATAAAAGTGTAATTTTTATATGTACATTTATTCCTCTAATTTCTAGAAGTCATTTCTAAAATTCATTCCTCACATGATTTCTTATACTATTATTTGATATTTTTTATGTGTCTTCATGCTTCTTTCTTTAGACATGTTGTGTATGAACTAAATGAATGATACTAATTATACCCTTGGACAGAAATGCTGAAAAGGAAGAGAGCAGACTATGGGGCCAGATGGCCTGAGTTTGAGAACCTTGGTTCTAAAGCTTACTAGCTGGATAGATATTTGACAAGTCACTTGACTTTTGCTCATGTGAAAAAAAAATCAATTAGGGAACTGTAGTGCTTATCCTTTATGACTGTTTTGTACTACTAAAGTAGGTAACACAGAGAATAGAAATGGTATATGTAAAGCACTTTAGGGTCTGAGGAAAAGTGCCATGTAGTAGAAGCATAGTTATTATTATTCTTCTTCCTCTTCGATTGGGGCATTTTTAGGTAGGATCTAAACAAAAGTATAGAATGAGAAAGGGTGAAATGATTAAACTTGATGCTCGCCTTTCAGGGAAAGGTTACATAGAGCAAATGTTGATTAATAAAACCCAAGGTGATTTATGCCAATTCCCGGTAGTACACAGAACTAGTCAAAACATAATGGTTATCCTAGGAGGATCTCATATGGCAGCACACTGGAAGGGTACATCAGTCATTTGGTGTCATTTCACTACAACTTTGTTCATTCCTATCTCCTCTTGATATTACTATCAAATATTGGCTCTTCCATTGTTCTTTATTGAAAGGGTGGGGTTGAAGGTTGGTAAGTCAAAGAAAGAGTAGATCCTGGGGCTAATTTTGGTGATTGAATTTTACAATATGGTGATATGCAGCTTTAATGCTTAGTTTGAGGACATTCCTAAATATCCTTTAGGATAATTAAACGTCTTACATGTAGATGAAGGAACGAATAAAACACCAAAGTTTTTCTCTTTTTTGGGTGCTTGACCAAGATTAGGCCTCACAAGAACCAGATACACATCTAAAACTGACTAGAATGTTTTCCCACTCTCATCTTAAATGTGGATCACTGTATATTGCTGGATTGCAGCAATTAATAAATAACAATTATACTGCTTTCCTCAATGGTATGTCCTGTTATTCTTGACTGGCCATACAGCTCCTATGGGAACTCATTTTAAATCATAATAATAAATCCTAGTTAATATAAAGATACTCTAACATATTAAAGTGTGAAATGCTGGATTAACAAACATTATTTTTATAATCCTTGTCAGTAATGAGAGGTGGGGAATTTTAAGGAGTTTTAATTTTTTTCTCACTTTTGTAATCTAGAGAGTTTATATTTTAGTTGTATACTAAGTCATGTCATACTATGCTATAATGTCATGAGAGCTAAAAGACCAATTATTCAAAATGGTATGACAGATTTTGTTGGTATGGACTAGATTGGGGACTGTTAGGAAAACCAGATCTTAGAAGACTACCTACATGGTGGTACTAATGACATTTTCCATTGAGAATGCTTATTTACTCCAGTGGAGAGCATCTTATATTCTTAAATGGTGTGTGTGTGTGTGTGTGTGTGTGTGTGTTGGGGCTGGGGGAAATAAACCAGAAGAAAATGATTTTTCAGAAATGAGTCATAGAGTTACAAAATACTGGTTGGGTTCTACCTTTGTGATTACTAAATATCATTCTGAAGCTATTTTTTTTTTTTTGGTAAGATACTTTTATATAATTTTTGCTATTCAGGAACTGGGTAAGTAAAGCAGGAGGAGATACATCTACTCTGTAATTTTCTGCGAATATATTTTACATGTCCTCACAAAAATGCTAAGGTTTCCCAAGTGTGTAATAATTTGCTTTAGTATTTCTTGTAAGGTGAACCTACTAACAGATTGTCTCAGTTTTTGTTTGTCTTGGAATGTGTTTATTTTGTATTCATTAAACAATTGAGTTATAATTCAGAAACCTTGTTTGTCCAATGTGGTCATGGCAATTTGAGGACCGTATTGGAATATCCTGTTTTATCTAAGTAGTTAAGGAGACCCATAACTAAATTAAAGAAGCTGATAGGAGAAAGGAGGACAAGTGCATATTTATAAGGCTTGTTGCATTAACCTTATATACCATTTTGGATCTCTTCTTTTGGCTTTAAGTTACCATATGATGTAATTTTCTTATTCCAGTTGGGCTTTGTTCTTTTCCATCTTTTTTTGTGCTATTATTAAAAACATTGCATTCTGTATGTGATAGACCCAATAATATAATTATCATTAATTGTTTTATATAATTGCTTTCTAAATTAAGAAAGAATAACTGTGCAATTATATTTTATAATTACCTACAGAATTATCTTTCTTGGCACTATTTATTTTGTATGTGTAGACTCAAATTACTAATAGCTCTCGCTTTCAGTTCAAAGACTTTGCCTTAGTATATCTCCTAAGGTGGTCCACTAACAACAAACTGAGTGTTTGGTTATCTGGAAATGTATTTATTTTACCTGCATTATAAATCCAGTTATAATTCAGAAGCCATAAAATTCTCCCCTTTCAATATATAACTAAGTAGTTCTTAATATATCCATGAAGTTGTGTAGCACCACTACTATCTAATTTCAGAACATTTTTATCACTTTGAAGAAAGTTTGTACCAGTCATTCCCTATTCCCCTCCCTCTGGCCCTAGGCAATCATTTGTTTCTATGTATTTGCCTATTCTGGATATTTCATATAAATGCAATCATAAGATATGTGGATTTGTGTGTCTGGCTTCTTTGACCTAGCAAAATGTTTTTAAGGTTCATTCATGTTGTATCATGCATTAGTACTTCTTTTCTTTTTATGGATGCGTAATTCATTTATAAATTATATTTTATTTTTTCATTTATTGGTTGATGGACATTTGAGTTTTCCCCACTTTTTGAGTGTTTTGAATAATGCTCCTACAAATACATTTATAGAAGTTTCTGTATGGAGACATTTTCAATTTTCTTGAAAAAAAGAAATACATTTTAAGTGGAATTCCTGGATCATAAACTCAATGTTTAGCTTTTTGAGAAACAAAGTAGTTCTCGAGAGGCTGCACTATTCTACATTCCGCCAACAATGAATTGATTCCAATTTCTTAATATCCAAGTGAAAACTTATTATCCTTTTTGATTTTTAGTCATCCTACTTGGCATGAAGTGGTATTGTGGATTTGACTGTCATCTTACTGTCATCTGGTCTCCATGGTTTTGATGAGAAAGAAGTTAGCCATTCACCTAACTTTTCCTTAACCATGATGAATCCTTTTTTCCCTTGCTGTTTTTAAAGTTGTTCTTTGACTATAATGACTATAATGTGAGGATGATAATTTCTTGCATTTATTCTACATGACATGTTAAATTTATTGGATGAGTGGATTAATGTTTATCATTCAATTTAGAATTTTTTTATCCACTAGTCACCATCTTCAAATATATTTTCTGTTCACTTTTTTCTTCTGGTACCTCTATCATGGTGTATTAATTGTGTTTCATCTTTCCCCGAAGCTTTGTTAATTTCTTATTTTTTTTTTTTCTGATTGTGCAGAGTACATAGTGTCTCTTGATTTATCTTCAGGTTTGCTCAAATTACTATTGAACCTCTAGTGAATTTTTCATGTTTAATAATTACACTTTTGAACATCAGTTTGTTTTTATGATTGCATTTGATAATTTCATTATTCTCTGTTGATTAGATGCTGACAGCAAACATTCTTTTGACTCTTTCTGATCTCTTTAATATGATATTTGAATATACTTATAATAGATGCCTTGAAGTCTTTGGATGGTAAGCCCAACATCTGGGCCCCCTCAAATAGTTGCTATCGCCTACTCCCGTTGTTTACTCCTTTTCCATTCCACCCTCTTGTGTATGGATCACACACTATTTCTTTGGATAGTTCATATTTTTTATAACTAGATATTTTAGTTAATACATATTTTGTAACTAGGTACTTATTCCTTACTCCTTGGAGCTTACTGTTTACTTCTTTATGGTTTAGTGACTTGGGTGGATTAATTTGATGAAATTTCCCCTATAACGTGCAGCCTCTGTTTCTGAGCGGGCACCACCTTGGGCATGTGCACATTTTTCTGGTCAAGAGGAATGATTGTAATCTCAGCAAGGGCCTCTTTGTGTCTCCCTCTCCACTTTAAACTTCTTGCTTAAAGCTGTTGGAACTGCTAGTTGGTTGCTTGAGGTTGAATCAACTGCTAGTTGACAGCTCTATTATATTTTGACAATACCCTATGATGTTAATAACTTTGTGGTATGATGAAATGGAAGTTAAGCCCCTTGACAGATTTTTGCCAGTCTTTGAGAGTTGTTCTAACCCTCACCTAGACAGAACCTCTATGCTTTGGATCAGGAACTGATGGGATAATCTAGATTTTCATGGCTATTCCTTGTAGAGATGGGACCGTGTGTGTGTGTGTGTATTTCGGTAGGGGGTTAGAACTAGCACTACCTTTTGGCTGTGTCTACCACCCAGTATGGATCTTCTGTAACTCAGTGCTGTAGAGGAAGGGAATAGCTAATATTTGGCAGCTGCCATCTGCTCTCTGCCTTAGGAAGCTGGTAGAAATGTAAGGGGGCATTGGCTGTCAAGCCCACTGGAGGAGCTTAGTGCTGTGTAGGAAAGGGACTGCATTCTTCACTCTCTGCCACGTTCCTACCTAGATGGCAGGGAGTTGATGTGACAGAACAGGTGACTCCCAGCTACCACCAGCTGCTTGGTATAGGCCCTCTACTACACAGTCCTGTGGAAGATGGGATCTGCTGATTTTCACTGGCTGCTGAAAACATCCAGAATACAGCTCCATTCCAGGTATCGGGGAGATGGGAGCTACCACTTGGCTGCCAAACCCACTGGATCCCACCAAACCTTTTTTCCTGCAAGACAGAGCTGTTGGTGAATGTGTACAGTCCCTTCCTTGAATGCCACAGCCTCCCACTGTTCTTGTTGAGTTTTCATTGATTTTGTTGAATAAATGCCTTTTAACTTGATGTAAGCCCTTTGATTAGTCCCTAGAGACTTTAAAAAAGTATTTTTTGCTAATTTTGACCAGTTTAATTGATCTCTCCGAAGGACACATTTCACTGGATTATAATATCACTGCCCACCCATAATTAAATTGTATAATTATAAAAATGTGCTACCTTATCTTATAAGCACTTTCAAATTTGTTGAGGAATTTTCCTAATTACCTCATTTTATCTCCACTCATTTTACCTCCACTAAGGCACAGAGAGCTAAGCTGAGACATTTTCTTTCCCAATTTGCAAATGATAGAAGTAAAAGCATTGGGGTACGTGACTTGCCATAATTGGTAACTGGCCTACAGGAAACTCAAATAAGATGTTCTCCAGACCAGTTTATTAATGTGCTTAGATCACACTACTCCTACCACCAAGATCTTGGCTGGTTATATTTTACTTTGTTCCAAGAAGTACAATCTCTATCTCCTGGGTTACTCTATTGGCACTTCAAATCCTTTAGAAAATGAATTCCATTTTTCATATCCTCATTTTCTTGGTACTTTATTTTGAGAGAGACATCAGAGAAAAATTCCATCTTCATAGAATTTGCTTTTTTGCCTTTTGTAAGTGATGGCCTTTCTGGCTTTCTGGAATGTTGTTTTGGCTACTGGAAACTGAGAGCTTCAGGTGAAACTGGATCTGCACCTGCAACAATATTTCATGTACAGGTGGTTTCTGACTTTAGGATAGTTCAGTTTATGACTCTTTGACTTCAGAGTGGTGCAAAAGCATATGCATTCAGTAGAAACATAAAATGAAAAAATGTCGAATTTTGCTCTTTTCTCAGCCTCGCTATATGTGGTATGCTATGTTGGGCGGCAGTCGCAAGCTGTAGCTCCTAGCCAGCTAGGCGATCGTGATGACAAGAACAAGCTGTACAGCGTATTGTGTGGCTAAGCTTCAATGTTGGCTAGGTTAGGTGTCTTCAGTGTATTTTTCAGCTTATGATGGGTTTATCTTTATCAAGAGTTGACTATCCCCAGTAGCCAAAGACCCAAGATTGTTTTTAATAGGCTGTTGTACCCTCAATTAAAAGAAAAATCCCCAGCACACCCATAGTCTATCACTGTAAAAATTATTACACATTTTGGGTATTGCTCTCTTATTGTCTACAGGTAAATTATCTTTACATTATTAAATTCTTAATTTTCAAAAATTTTGTGCCATAAACTTTTAACTTCATAGGCTTTTCAAGCTAGATGTAGAGATATAAAACAACTTATTCCTTACTTTTTAAATAAAGGAAACAATTTGATTTTCAAAGTTCAGATAATATTTTTAAGAAATAAATGTCTGTAGTTGGTAGAATTTTGGACCTGGAAAGAATAGATCATAAACCCAGTTATGTGATTTTTCTTTTTCTTTCTTTCTACAGAAGAAGAAATAGAGGCTGAGAGAGGTTACCTGACTTGCCAAAAAGTACTAGTGGCCAATGACAGAATTAGGAAGACTCAATTTTTTTCCGACTCGTAGGTCCTTCCTTACATCTTTAACAATGTACTTTACACTAGCAAACATCAAGAAAAGCTTAATGTGTTCTTAGTTAAATTGGTCCTGCCAACATACAGTTTGTGTAGAGTTCAAATAGTGACTTTGGACTTTAAACATTGGTTCCTTAAAAACCTAACTTTATATACAGTAAGAATATGAAGAAGATTTCTCTTTTCTGGAAATTTTAGGTTGTTTGGAATGCAAACACAAGGGCTGCTGGGTTGCACAAAGCACATGTGAAGTATACCAACTCAGGCTTCTGATTGGCCGAAGGCTTCTGGGTCTCCATGGGCCTCATTAATTTGATGTGCTTTGTTTCTATGACAATAGAACACTGGCATAGTCAATTACTTGCACCTGCATTTCTCAGCTTGTCACACACCACCTCTCTTTTTAGGTGTGAAAATAAATGGGAAAGAAAAGCTGTGTTGAGGGAGATACCTCCAGATTTGTTTTTTCTCTAGCACCCAGCAAATTGGTGTAAATTTATCTTCACTTTTTTTTTTTGTCAAATAAGTGGAGGTAAATTTATTCATTTAAGATACAAAAATTGTTTTGATTGTAAGATATGAGAACAGCCAGATTTTAGGAATAGGCAACTCTTTGGTATAATTAGCCCTTATTTCTTCCTTTTTCAATGAAGCATTTTTCCTCCTGTTTCCATATGTAAAGATATGCAATGTAGTTTCTCTGTGCTTGAAAACATACCAGCAAATTCTGCTGCTTCCAATATTTTAAAATGGCTATTGTAATGTCTTATTCCAGGCCATCATTAACAGTCACTCATTTCTGTTTTCTTCTTAATAATGCAAATTATAGCCCCATTCAGTTTCCCTATAGGAAAGTGTGATGGTGCAAACAGGACTGGTAAAAACCAAACTTCCTGTTCTATATGTTCTTGGAGAGTCAGAATCCCGATGTTTCCTTCGGTCTTCTAAAGAGTTTGTGTATCTCTTATGTAAGCAACAAACCTTATGTTGGGTCTATTTTAGTAAAAGACATTTTTTTCTCTGTGAAAAAGTGAAGAATCTGCTGTTAACTTAGTTTTTCTCTTCACATGCTATCTTTTCCAAACTTTTATTTTTGCTATTCTTTCGTGATGTTTCGGTTTAATTCTTCTACCTGTGTTCTTATTCTAATTTTATCTAATTCTTCTTCAGTTGTTATAATAAATATTTATTGGGCTCAATTAACCGATGCTCCCAGTATCACTATAAAACGTTAAAATGTCCCCCTCCATTTTATAGATCAGGAGCTTGTCTTGAAGAGGCCAGGTAGGTGTGCAGAGGCTTGCAAGGGGTGAGTGGTAGAGTTGAGGCTTAACCCAAGACTGACATAAAGCTTGAGCCTCTGTCCATGGTGCTAAATGATCAGTTCTAATTTTCTCATTTCTTTCCACTATACGTTTTTTTCTCCCAATTTCTAAGTATGTGCCAGGGTGGCCTTCCTTAAGGAAGTACCAGATATTTCTTCCCTAGGCCCTACCCTTCAAGCCCATCACGGGGACTGATGGCTTTTACTGGCCCACATTTTGATAAATTAGTCTGCACCCATGAATTCCATTTTTTGACCTCTATCCTCTCTCAACTCAGAGCCACCTGGCTTTTGCCTCTACCATAGCAAAAACTCCTTTCAGAGGTAAATAACTAGTTGCTAAATCTTGTGGTTTTTTCTTTAAAAATTCTAAACTCCAGTATAAGCGAACATACTTTGAGTGTGCAGATGAATTGTTTTTATATTTATACACCAATCAGATTGTTATAAAGTATTTGCAACACTCCAGAAGGATCCCTGATAACCTTATGCTGAATCTTGTTCTAATTTCTATACTAGATTAAATTTATCCTAATTTTGAACACTCTAGAAATAGGATCACACATTTGTGCCCTTTTTAAAATCTAGTTTAGTTTACTTAACATTATATCTAATAATCTGGCAGATTTATACAGGTGTTGCATCTAAGTGTTCATTCTTTTTAATTGCTATATATTATTCAAGATGAATGAGACACAAACTACTTATTCTTTCTATTCCTGATGAACCTATGGAAATTTTTCAGTTTTTGCTATTTTTAATAAAGTTGCTATAAACAATACAGGATGTGACTTTTGGTGGATATGGCAGATTTTGGTGGACACAAAAGCAGACTTGTCATCTCATTGACTAGGCATTTATTAAGTTTTAGTAGATAGTGCCAATTAGTTTTTGAAGGTGACTTTGCTAATACCTACTAGCAACATTTGAGTTGTTTAACTGCTTTACATTTTCTCCATCACTTGATATTGTCAGTTTTTTTTTTTTTTTGTACCAGGAATTGAACTTGGGGGCACTCAACTACTGAGCCACAATCTCAGTACTTTGTTGTATTTTATTTAGAGACACGGTCTCACTAAGTTGCTTAGCACCTCACCATTGCTGAGGCTGGCTTTGAACTGATGATCCTCCTGTCTCAGCCTCCTGAGCTGCTGGGATTACAGGCATGTGCCACTGCACCTGGCTGACAGATTTGTTTTTAAAATTCCATTTTCCAATTGTCCATTGCTAGTGTTAGAAATACAATCCTTTAAAAAAACTTTATTGATGTGTAATTTACATAGCATACAATTTACCCATTTAAAGTATGCAGTTTGGTAGCTTTTAGTGTATTCAGAGTTGTGCAATCATAACATGATCAATTTTAGAACATTTTCATTTTTTTAAAAGTCTTCAGTACTTTCCAACTCCTCATTGTCCCTCTTTATCTACTTTCAGGCCCAGGAAGCCAATAATCTACTTTCCTCTCTGTAGATTTTTCTGTCTTAGCTATGTGATATAAATGGAGTCATATTATATGATTCACTGTGATGTCTTCTTTCACTTAGCATAATGCTTCCATGGTTCATGCATGTTATACCATGTATCATACTTCATTTTCTTTTACTGTCAAATAATACTTTATTTTATGAATATGCCCCATTTTATTTGTCATTAGTTGATATTTGGATTGTTTATACTTTTGAATATGTGAATAAGATTGCTATAACATCTGTGTATGTTTTGGTGTGGACATATGTTTCATTTATCTTGGGTAGATACCTAGGAGTAAAATTTCTAAGTTATAGCTATCTTTAGACCTTCGAGGAATGTCAGATTGTTTTCCAAGGTGGATGAGCTATTTTACATTCTTACCAGCCATGTATGAGGCTTCCAGTTTCTCTGCATGATCAACAATACTTGTTATTATCTGTCTTTATTATAACCATTCTATTGTATGTGTAGTAGTTAGATAAAGATTTTGGGTTTGCATATTCCCTGAAGTGTAAACATGCTGAGCCTCTTTCCATGTGATGGTTGGCTATTTGTGTGTGTGTGTGTGTGTGTATGTGTGTGTGTGTGTGTGTGTGTGTAATGTCTACTTATATCTTTTACATATTTAGTTGGGTTGTCTTTTTATTATTCATAATAGTTACATATTGAAGGTAAAATTCCACATATATATGGAAAATCTCTTTGTGTTTGGTGACTTTTCTTTTCACTTTGGTATATTTGAATCATAAAAGATATCAATTTTTAAGAAATCTATCTTCTTTTTTTGGGGGGGTTGCTTTTGCTGTTGGTATCATGGCTAAGAAACCAATGCCCTAAAGTCATCAGGATTTATGCCTCTTTCTAAAACAATAAGAATGCAAAACTATATAGAAATATAAAAATATAAGAAATAAAACTATTATAGTTTTAGTTTTTACATATGGGTTCATTTTGAGTTATTTTTGTATGTTTTTAGATAGATGGTTTAGATATTAGGTATCCTCCAAAAGCTCATGTGTGAGACAGTGAAAGAAGGTTTAGAAGTGAAATGATTGGGTTAAAGATCTTATAAGCCAATCAGTGAGTTTGTTACCATTAAGGGATTTTGGGTTCATTATCTCCACTTGGCAAAGAATTGAAGACCAAGACACAGGGAGAGAAAGCAGCAGGTTTATTGCAAAAGCAACAGTAACAGACTTCTCCAAAGAGAAGGGACACAGAGCTAGGAGTCTGGGGAGTTATGGGAGGGTGTTTTGGCTTGTTCTTTTTATGGTCCCTGGAATCTCCTCTTCTCCTCATCTCTTCCCCGACCATGCTGTCCTCACTATTGTTCATTGGTGCCCCTGTGAGAAATAGGAAGTCCAGCGGTCCATTTTCATAATATAGTATTTAACCTTTATTGAATCCAATTGTAGCCATTTTAATTATAGCCCTTCTCTTTGCCCACTCCAATTTAAAATTTAGTCAATTGTGTAGATTGTAACTTGGAACTCCTCCAATCATGGTAAAGGCCAGTGCTGCATTCGGGAATATAAGCAGGTGGATTGCCCACCCAGGAGTGTTTGCTAGCCAGGTTCTGTAGCATGCCCTTCTGGCAGAAGTAAAGTTTGCCTTGCTACCCACTGTACAGCATGCATCTGATTTCTTGTGGCACCTCTGTATTTCTAATGCCCCCTGTGTCCACACATTTATTTCAGTTTTTCTATTGGACCTCCCCCTTAGGAGGACTATATGGAAGTGTCTGATCCCCTGCTTGTGTCCACAAGCACTTTTTTCACCTGTGAGGTGGATCTCACTGGAAGACACTCTCCAGGCTCGTTTGGTCTGGACCTGCCCTCAGCTCACTCAGCTTCTTGCCCTGGCTGCCTGCACCCTTCTACATCTCCCTCAAATTAGGTCTATCTCTGCTTCCTTGTGTGATGTCTTGAGCTGCTTCTCTCCACCACATTCCTTGACTGTACTGTTCTACCTCACCAAGGAATAGAGCTGGCTCTCTATGGACTTAGACCTTTGAAACTGTAAGCCCCCAAATAAACTTTCCCTCCTCTAAAGTTGTTCTTCTCAAGTCTATTAGTCACAGAAGTGAAAAAGCTGACTAAAATAGAAGTTGGTACTGAGAAGTGGGGTCATGCTGTGACTAACCTGACCATGTGGTTTAGAAGCTTTTGGAGGTTTTGGAATTTGTGGGAGGAATTTTGGAAAATTTAGAGATAAAAGCTAGAGAAGTTTTAGATTGTTGTAAATGGAGCTTAATAGGCAATTCTAGTGGGAACTCAGAAGACCAGAATGCCTATAAAACTCTGGACAGTAAAAATAGGACTCCAGATTTCAGAGGTAAAAGAGGACACTATTGGTACTTGGACTAGAGACCATTGGTGTTATATTCTGGTTGAGAAGTTCTCTACATTTTGCCCATGTCTTGAGATATTCTGTGAGGCTGATTTTAAAAGTGATGGACTTCTTAATCTAGCAGAAAAAAATTTCTAGGCAGCATAATATTTGGGCAGTGACATGGGTATTGTGGTGGCTTTTAACTAAGTTTATTGTGACATTCAGGAACAGAAAGCAGAACAGAAAGATTTGAATAACTTGGACTTGAAAGGTGGGAGTAAAACTAGGGCTGAGGAAGTTGCAGTTGTTAAAGACTTTACCCAGAGACAATTAGAAAGATGCTTTTAGGGCATCTCAGGAATTGGCAAGAACACACCCCCTCTCAGGTTGAAGGGAATAAAAGTAAAAATTCCTTTGAGGAGAGCAGTGGGGCACGCTGTTTGCACAGGGCTGCCCAGGAAATTGTTTTGCCATGCTCAGTGGCCCAGGCACTGGAAGGCTGCTGCAACCATGGTTTCTGGTAGACTTTGTCATCAACCATGTGGTGCTGGTTCATCAGGAATTCAGGATGCTAGAGTTAGGGAGACATAGAAGCTTCCACTGAGATTTCAAAGGAAAGCCTGGGAGGCAGGGCAAAGAGCAGCAGGGTCAGAGTCCCTGTGGGCTTCTGTTAAGAGAATGGTGCATGAGGATGTGAGGAGGAAGCTACAGCTGCAGTGGAGAACCCCAAGATTAAGAAATGCCAGTAATGTGGGACCTCTGTTGAGGAAAGCTGCAGGAATTGAGTAGAGTCAAGCCAACAGAAATGCCTCCAAGGCTGCAACCAGCAAAGCCAGAGGGGCAGAGCTACAGAAGTCTTTGGGGAGGACATGAGGATGCCATGCACCCCAGATGTTGGATGTAGAGCTACAGGACTACCATCTCTTCTTTCCATGCCCCTATTTCTTCTTTTTGGAATGAAAATGTTTATTATGTACCTTTTATATATCAGATACATGTAACTTGCTTTTGATTTTTACAGGGGATTATGCTGACAGTTTGCCTTAAGTAGACTTGGAAATGAACTAAATGTCTTTTGTATTGTGAGATTAGCTTGAGCTTTTGGACCAGGGGTGGAATGCTATGGTTTGGATATTAGGTGTCCCCTAAAAGCTCATGTGTAGGACAATGAAGAAGGTTTAGAAGAAAATGATTGGATTATGAGAGACTTAAATCAATAAGTGAATTAATCCCCTGATAGGGAGTAACTAAGTGGTGACTGAAAGCTGGTAGGTTGTGTCTGGAGAAGGTAGGTCATTGGGGTATCTTGTCTTGGGTATCTCCATCTGGCTAGTGGCATCAGTCAGTGTCTGTCTGTCTCTGGTGTGATGTCTTGAGATACTTCCCTCCACCACACTCTTCTACCATGATATTTTGCTTACCTTGAGCCCTGAGGAATGGAGTTGACCATCCATGGACTGAGACCTCTGAAACTGTGAGCCCCCAAATAAAATCGTTCCAATCAACTCTTTTAACTCACATCAGTGAAAAAGCTGCTTTGTCAAATAGCACCTTTGTCAAAAAGCAGTTGATCATAAATGTGAGGGTATATTTCTGGACTCAATACTATTCCACCAAAATATATATGTATATATTTTGTTCCAGTACCACATTGCCTCAATTATTGTAACTTTGTAGAAAATTTTGAAATCAGGAAATGTGAATACTCCAAAACTGGTTCTTTTTCAAAATTTTCTACTCTGGGTCCTTTGAATATATAGTAAATTTTAGGATAAGTTTATCAACTTATGCAACAAAGTTAGCAGGTGGGATTTTGATATAGCTTTGAATTTGTAGATATAGCTTTGATTTGTAGAAGTAATAACCTTAACAATATTAGATTTTCTAATATTTGAATGTGGGATGCCATTCCTTTTTTTTTTAAGGTTTGTGAAATATTTTCAACAATGTCTTATAGTCTTTAGAGTATAATTCACACGCTTATTTTGTTAAATTTATTCTTTAAGATAGTCTTTTTTTATGAATGAAATTATCTTAATTTCATTTTTGTTCATTGTTACTGTATAGCAATAAAATTGTTTATTGTATACTGATATTGCTGCCTGCAACTTTGCTGACTTTTTCATTAGTTTTAGTGGATTTTAGTGGATCAATGGGGAGATTTCTTTATATAAGGTCATACCACAAACATATAGAGATAGTTTTCTTTCTTTCTAATTTGTACCTCCTTATTTTTCATAAGATTGCCCTGGCTAGCACCTCAAGTAAAATTTTGAATAGAAGTGTTGAGAGGAAGAATACTTGTTTTTGGTATTAGGGGAAAAATTTCAGATTTTTAAGTGTTATTTTAGCTTTGAATTTTTAAAAAATTTATTTTTATTGTAAACAAATGGGATACATCTTGTTTCTCTGTACATGAAGTAGAGGCATACCATTTATGTAATCATACATTTACCTAGGGTAATAGTTTTCGATTCATTCTGTTATTTTTTCTCCCCCCACCCCTCCCACCCCTCTTTTTCCACTATTCAGTCCCTCCTTCCTCCTTCTTGCCCCCCCCCATTATGTGTCATCATCCACTTATCAGTGAGATCATTCGTCCTTTGGTTTTTTGAGATTGGCTTATCTCACTTAGCATGATATTCTCCAATTTCATCCATTTGTCTGCAAATGCCATAATTTTATTATTCTTTATAGCTGAGTAATATTCAATTGTGTGTGTGTATGTATGTATGTATATATATATGTATGTATATACATATATATACATATATATGTATATATATATATATATGTATATATATATATACACCACAGTTTCTTTATCCATTCATCAATTGAAGGGCATCTAGGTTGGTCCCACAATCTGGCTATTGTGAATTGAGCAGCTATGAACACTGATGTGGCTGTATCTCTGTAGTATGCTGATTTTAAGTCCTTTGGGCATAGGTTAAGGAGTGGGATAACTGGGTCAAATGGTGGTTCCATTCCAAGTTTTCTAAGGAATCTCCACACTGCTTTCCAGAGTGGCTGCACTAATTTGCAGCCCTACTGGCAATGTATGAGTGTACCTTTTCAGCTTTGCATTTTTAAATGGATTTTTTTATCAATTTGAGGACATTCCTTTCTATTGTTGTTTTCTTCAGTGTTTTTCTTTGTGAAATCATGAGACACTTTAATTTCACCAACTATTTGAATGATCATGTGGTTTTTGTCTATTCTATTGAAGGTTTGTATTTATATTAATCAGTCTTGATATTCAACTAACCTTGGATTCTGGGATAAATCCCACTGGGTCAAGGTATAACTCTTTATTTGTTATAGGTATATTTAGATTTTAGAAAATCTAACAGTTTATATAGTATGTCTTTCTAAGAATTTGTCCATTTCATCTAACTCGGGCCCTGATCCAATTTCTTAAACCCTCATATAAACATTGCTTTCCTTTGTTGAGAACATCCTTTTATCTTACTTTCCATATTAAAGACCAGTGCAACACTCCATAAGTAAATTCCCCTAATAAATTCTTTAGACTGATCACCCTGACATTTAGTACTTCTTTCTTTGAAATTTCAATTAACTCCATTTCAGGACAGTTTGGAGTAGTCCCTTGCACGAACTTGATTGCCACCAATTTTTGGTTAATGCCAGTGGAGGGTTTGGCCAGACAGATAAGTATTTCTTGTCATGCAGGTTTGCTAACAACAACTTACCTGTTTTTGTTTATCTCAGATTGTGCTAATTACTTCATTTTTATTTATATTTTATTTTATTAGAGCTTTATAGTTAGTTATACATAATAGTTGGGCTCATCCTGACAAACTAATTCATGCATAGAAATGACTTTCCGTTCAATTTATTTTTGAATGAGATAGAATTAGCTGGATATAGAATTCTTGGTTGATAGTCTTCAACACTTTGAAGATGCCATTCCAATCTTCTGGCATCCATGGTTGCTGATGAGAAGTAGGCTGTAGGTCTTATTGAAGATATCTTAAATAAGAAAATTCTTTTTGCTGCCTTTTCCATCTTTGACATCCATCAGTTTGACTCTAATGTATTTAAGTGTGTATATTTTTGAGTTTATTTTACTGTAATCTGTTGAGCTATTGGAATATATAGATCAATATTTTAACATCTAACTTGGGAAGACTATGGCTATTTCCTTGACTATTTTTCTGTGTATTTCTGTTCCTCCTTGAGTAGGACTATAATTCTATACATGTTGATACAGTCAGTTGAGTTCATTTTCCTTCTTTTTTCTTTGATTATCAGACTGAATTATCTGTATTGACCTATTTCAAATTTGCTAATTCTTCTGTTACCTCATATCTCATATTTTCTCTAGTAAAGTTTTCATTTGTTTGAACTTTTCCATTCAAGAATTTCTATTTTTGGTTTCAAGATGGCGGCCTAGAGGGTGGCTGCATTTCATGTTGCTCCAGGACTCAGGATTCAAAAGAGGAGAAATTGAGAGACTTGGGACCAACTCAAAGCAGCCGGGTGACTCTCTCCCGTTGGGGAGGCATCCTGGATGGGGCGGTGGTCCCGGAACGCAGGGAACTTTGTGAAGTAGAGCTGCCGGCGAGACGCCCCTCCCCCCGCTGGAGCAGTGAACTCGGACACTGGGAGCGTCGTAAAGTAGGCCGCTCAGCACAGCGCTGGGACTCGGAGCAACCACTGGGGCTCTGGCGGCTGCCCAGGGGAGGAGCAGCAAGGAGAGCTGTGTGGACTCACAACACTGGGGCCTGCCCTGAGGAGGAGGAGGAGGAGGAGCGCGGCCGCTTGGATTCGGAGTGACTGCACCAGAGCTACAGGCGGTTGCCAGAGGAGGGGCTGCGTGGCGAGCTGTTTGGACTCAGACCACCTCTGAACACCGGGGCCTGCCCGGAGGAGTAGGAGGAGGAGGAGGAGGAGCGCGGCGGGTCATTTGGACTCACAATGACTGCATTAGAGCTCCAGGCAGCTGCTCAGAGGAGGAGGCGATTGGTGAGTTGTTTGGACTTAAAGCGACCGCTCCTGAACACAGGGGGGCTGCCTGGAGGAGGAGCGCGGTGGGTCGCTTGGTCTCGAGTGGCTGCACCAGAGCTCCGGGCGGTTGCCCAGAGGACGCGTGCAGTGGGTCACGTGGATTCAGAGCCACTCAGAGCAACAGCTCCTGAATGCCTGGGGGGTTACATGGAGGAGGAGGAGGAATAGGGTGGGTCACGTCGACTTGGAGTGATTGATTGCCCAGGGCTACGGGTGGTTGGTGGGAGGAGGAGGCATGCAGTGAGTTTCTTGGACTCCTAGTGACCGCACCGAAATACTGGGCGGCTGTCTGGAGGAAGAGGCGTGTGGTGGGTCTCTGGGACTCAGAGTGATTGTACGGGGCCCCAGGTGGCTGCTCAGAGGAGGGGCCGCATAGCCAGGTGATTAGGTGCAGAGCAGGGTCTCGGGATCTAGGAGGCTTCTTGGTGGAAGAGCCGCACAGAGACACGCTTAGGGGTGGAGCGAAGGTTCCAGGACTGCGGGCAGATTCTCTGAGGAGGGACAGCCTAAGGAGATTCATCTGCGAAGGGTGAGGCTCCCAGGCCCAGGAGGTAGGGCCGGGCCCCTGGGAACTTTGCAGAGGAAGGCAGCCCAGCCCAGGCGGTAGCTGTAAATTGAGGGGAACCTCTAGGAGGGTACTGACCAGTGAGACCTCCCCACCGGGTGAGTCTTCCCTGCCGCGTGAGGTTTCCCCACAAAGATGGTAAAACCAGAGACTCAGGCCCAAACAGGCCTTGCCTCAGCTCACAGCCTAGTTCCCCTTTGGATGAACTTTGGTTCAACAAGTGGAGGCACCTCTGCCCACTAGCAGGGATTATACCCCACCTGAAGGCCACCACTCCTAGAGAGGCAGCTTCCTTGTGGAGCACCACTTTATCAACTTCCTCCAAGACTTCAGCCTACTGAAGGCTAAGAGGAGATATATAGAGAAATCTTCAGGGACATTGTAAGTCAATAGAGGAAATCTGCAATATCTCAGCGGTCAACTGATACCTGAACAATATGAGAAAACAAGGAAAGAAAATGCTGCAAACAAATCTAGATGTTACATCAATAAAACCCAATGACAGCATGGCAGAAGAAATGACAGAAAAGGAGTTCAGAATGTACATAATTAAAATGATCAGGGAAGCAAACGATGAGATGGAAGAGCAAATGCAGGCATTAAATGATTGCACCAATAGACAGTTAAAAGAGCAAATACAGGAAGCAAAAGACCATTTCAATAAAGATTTAGAGATATTGAAAAAAAAAAAGGAAACAGAAATCCTTGACATGAAGGAAACAATAAACCAAATTAAGAACTCCATAGAAAGCATAACCAATAGGATAGAACGCCTGGAAGACAGAACCTCAGAAATTGAAGACAAAATATTTAACCTTGAAAACAAAGTTGAACAAACAGAGATGGTAAGAAATCATGAACAGAATCTACAGGAACTATGGGATATCATGAAAAGGCCAAATTTAAGAATTATTGGGATTGAGGAAGGCCTAGAGAAACAAACCAAAGGAATGAACAATCTATTCAATGAAATAATATCAGAAAATTTCCCAAATCTGAAGAATGAAATGGAAAATCAAGTTCAAGAGGCTTATAGGACTCCAAATACACAAAATAACAACAGACCCACACCGAGGCACATTATAATGAAAATACCTAACATACAAAATAAGGACAGAATTTTAAAGGCTGTGAGAGAAAAGAACCAAATTACATTCAGGGGGAAACCAATACGGATATCAGCAGATTTTTCAATCCAGACCCTAAAAGCTAGAAGGGCCTGGAACAACATTTTTCAAGCTCTGAAAGAAAATGGATGCCAACCAAGAATCTTATACCCAGCAAAACTTACCTTCAAATTTGACGATGAAATAAAATCCTTCCATGATAAACAAAAGCTAAAAGAATTTACAAAAAGAAAGCCAGCATTGCAGAACATTCTCAGCAAAATATTCCATGAGGAAGAGATGAAAAACAAAGAAGCAAATCAGCAAAGGGAGGAATTATCCTAAAGGAATTGTCAAATAAAGGAGGAAACAAGTTGTGTCAAACAAATAAATAAATAAAATTTAAAAAATGAACCAAATGACCGGGAAACCAAATCATATCTCAATAATAACCCTGAATGTTAATGGCCTGAATTCATCAATCAAAAGACATAGACTGGCAGATTGGATTAAAAAGAAGGATCCAACAATATATTGCCTACAAGAGACTCACCTCATAGAAAAAGATACCCATAGACTAAAGGTGAAAGGATGGGGAAAAACATACCATGCACATGGACTCAGCAAAAAAGCTGGAGTATCTATCCTCATTTCAGATAATGTGGACCTCAAGCCAAAGTTAGTCAGAAGGGATAAAGAAGGTCATTTCATACTGCTTAAGGGAAGCATAAATCAGCAAGATATAACAATCATAAACATCTATGCCCCAAACAGTGGCTCATCCATGTATGTCAAACAAATCCTTCTCAATTTCAGAAATCAAATAGACCATAACACAATAATACTAGGTGATTTTAACATGCCTCTCTCATCACTGGACAGATCTTCCAGACAAAAATTGAACAAAGAAACCGTAGATCTCAATAACATAATCAATAATTTAGAGTTAACAGACATTTATAGAATATACCATCCAACCAAGAGCGAATACACTTTCTTCTCAGCAGCACATGGATCCTTCTCTAAAATAGACCATATATTATGCCACAAACCTAATGTTAGCAAATACAAGAAGATAGAGAAACTACCATGTATTCTATCAGATCATAATGGATTGAAGTTAGAAATAAATGAAAGAGTAAAACACAGAAACTATTCCAACATCTGGAGATTAAACAATATGCTATTATATGATGAATGGATAACAGAAGGTATTAGGAAGGAAATTAAAAAATTCTTAGAGGTAAATGAGAACAAAGAAACATCATATCAAAATGTCTGGGACACTATGAAATCAGTACTTAGAGGGAAATTTATTTCATGGAGGGCATTTAATAAAAGAAGTAAAACTCAACAAATAAACGACCTAACACTACAGCTCAAAGCCCTAGAAAAAGAAGAACAGACCAGCACCAAAAGTAGTAGAAGACAGGAAATAGTTAAACTCAGAGCTGAAATCAATGAAATTGAAACAAAAGAAACAATACAAAAAATGGACAAAATAAATAGTTGGTTCTTCGAAAAAATAAACAAAATTGATAAACCTTTAGCCACACTAACAAAGAGAAGAGGAGAGAACCCAAATCACTAAACTTCGGAATGAACAAGGAAATATCACAACAGACAGGATTGAAATACAAAACATAATTAGAAGCTATTTTGAAAATCTATACTCCAACAAAACAGAAAACCTCGAAGACATCAACAGGTTTCTAGAGACATATGAATTGCCTAAACTGAACGAGGAGGACATACACAATTTAAATAGACCAATTTCAAGTACTGAAATAGAAGAAGTCATCAAAAGCCTACCAACAACGAAAAGTCCGGGACCAGATGGGTTCTCAGCCGAGTTCTACAAAACCTTTAAAGAAGAGTTCATCCCAATACTTCTCAAAGTATTCCATAAAATAGAAGAGGAGGGAACCCTCCCAAACTCATTCTATGAAGACAATATCACACTGATACCTAAACCAGACAGAGACTCATCAAGGAAAGAAATTTCAGACCAATATCCTTAATGAACATCGATGCAAATATTCTCAACAAAATTTTAGCAAATCACATACAAAAATATATTAAAAAGATAGTGCACCATGATCAAGTGGGTTTCATCCCAGGGATGCAAGGTTGGTTCAACATCAGGATATTGATATGGTAATTCACCATATCAATAGATTAAAGTCAAGAATCACATGATTATTTCAATAGATGCAGAAAAATCATTTGATAAAATACAGCACCCCTTCATGCTCAAAACACTAGAAAAAATAGGGATAGTGGGAACATTCCTTAACATTGTAAAGGCCATTTATGCTAAGCCCATGGCTAATATCATTCTAAATGGTGAAAAACTGAAAGCATTCCCCCTAAAAACTGGAATAAGGCAGGGATGCCCTCTTTCACCACTTCTATTCAACATCGTTCTTGAGACTCTGGCCAGAGCAATTAGAGAAACCAAAGAAATTAAAGGGATACGAATTGGAAAAGAAGAACTCAAACTATCCCTGTTCGCTGATGACATGATTATATATTTAGAGGAACGTGGAAATTCCACCAGAAAACTCTTAGAACTCATAAGTGAATTCAGTAAAGTAGCAGGTTACAAGATCAATGCTCATAAATCCAACACATTTTTATACATAAGTGATGAATCTTCAGAAAGAGAAATTAGGAAAACTACCCCATTCACAATAGCCTTGAAAAAAATAAAATACTTGAGAATCAATCTCACAAAAGAGGTGAAAAATCTCTACAATGAGAACTATACATCACTAAAGAAAGAAATTGAAGAACACCTTAGAAGATGGAAAGATCTTCCATGTTCTTGGATAGGAAGAATTAATATTGTCAAAATGGCCATACTACCTAAAGTGCTATACAAATTCAATGCAATTCTAATTAAAATCCCAATGATGTACCTTACAGAAATAGAGCAAGCAATTATGAAATTCATCTGGAAGAATAAGAAACCCAGGATAGCTAAAGCAATCCTTAGCAGGAAGAGTGAAACAGGGGGTATTGCAATACCAGATCTTCAACTCTACTACAATGCAATAGTGACAAAAATGCCATGGTATTGGTACCAAAATAGAAAGGTAGATCAATGGTACAGAATAGAGGACATGGACACAAACCGAAATAAATATAATTTTCTCACACTAGACAAAGGTGCGAAAAATATGCAATGGAGAAAAGATAGCCTCTTCAACAAATGGTGCTGTGAGAATTGGAAATCCATATGCAACAGAATGAAACTAAACCCATATCTCTCACCATGCACAAAACTAAACTCAAAATGGATTAAGGACCTTGGAATTAGACCAGAGACCCTGCAGATTATAGAAGAAAAAGTAGGTCCAGATCTTCAACATATCAGCTTAGGACCAGACTTCCTTAACAGGACTCCCATAGCACAAGAAATAAAAGCAAGAATCAATAACTGGGATAGATTCAATCTAAAAAGCTTTCTCTCAGCAAAGGAAACTATCAGCAATGCGAAGAAAGAGCCTACAAAGTGGGAGAATATCTTTGCCAATCATACTTCAGATAGAGCACTAATCTCCAGAATCTATAAAGAACTCAAAAAACTCTACTCCAAGAATTCTAATAATCCAGTCGACAAATGGGCTAAGGAAATGAATAGACACTTCACAGAAGAAGATCTACAAGCAATCAACAAACATATGGAAAAATGTTCAACATCTCTAGTAATAAGAGAAATGCAAATCAAAACCACCCTAAGATTCCATCTCACCCCAATTAGAATGGCGATTATCGAGAATACGAGCAATAACAGGTGTTGGCGAGGATGTGGGGAGAAAGGTACCCTCATACATTGCTGGTGGGGCTGCAAATTAGTGCAGCCACTCTGGAAAGCAGTGTGGAGATTCCTTAGAAAACTTGGAATGGACCCTCCATTTGACCCAGCTATCCCACTCCTTGGCATATACCGAAAGGACTTAAAATCAGCATACTACAGAGATATAGCCACATCAATGTTCATAGCTGCTCAATTCACAATAGCCAGACTGTGGAACCAACCTAGATGCCCTTCCATTGATGAGTAGATAAAGAAACTGTGGTATATATATACAATGGAATATTACTCAGCCATAAAGAATGATAAAATTATGGCATTTGTAGGCAAATGGATGAAATTGGAGAATATCATGCTAAGTGAGATAAGCCAATCTCAAAAAGCCAAAGGACGAATGATATCACTAATAAGTGGATGATGACACAAAATGGGGGGGAAGGAAGGGTTAGTGTTAGGGTTAAAGTTAGGGTTAGGGAGGGGGGCGGGTATGGAGGAGAGAAGCACTGTATAGAGGGAAAAGAGGGTTGGGGGGAAGGGAAAAATAACAGAATGAATCAAACAACATTGCTCTATGTAAATTTATGATTACACAAATGGTATGCCTTTACGACATGTACAAACAGAGAAACAACATGTATCCCATTTGTTTACAATCAAAAAAAAAAGAATTTCTATTTTTTTCTGTACCCTTTTATCAATGTTGTTTATCTTGTGAGGCATTATAATATTACTTTTCTTTAATTCTTGCACCTTGATTTCCTTTTTTAAAAAATATACTCATGTAAACCAATTTAAAGACTTTTCTTATAAGTAAAAAATCTGGGCTTCCTCAGGGATACGTTTGGTTGGTTATGATTTTTTTTTCCCTGTGTATATATCTCTATTTCCTATTTTTATATCTCAGAGATTTTTAATTCATTTTTATTGTAAACAAATGGGATACATCTTGTTTCTCCATTTCTACATGAAGTAGAGGCCTACCATATGTGTAATCATATATTTACCTAGGGTAATAGTTTTTGATTCATTCTGTTATTTTCCTTTTCTCTTCCCCACCCCTCCCACCCCTCTTATCCCTCTATAGTCCCCCCTTCCTCCATTCTTGCCCCCTTCCCACCCCCTATATGTGTCATCATCCGCTTATCAGTGAGATCATTCATTTTTTGTTTTTTTGAGATTGGCTTATCTCACTTAGCATGATATTCTCCAATTTCATCCATTTGTCAGCAAATGCCATAATTTTATTATTTTTTATGGCTGAGTAATATTCCATTGTGTGTGTGTGTGTGTGTGTATGTATATATATGTATGTATGTATATATGTATGTATATATGTATGTATGTTTCTTTATCCATTCATCAATTGAAGGGCATCTAGGTTGTTTCCACAATCTGCCTATTGTGAATTGAACAGCTTTGAACACTGTTGTGGCTGTATCTCTGTAGTATGCTGATTTTAAGTCCTTTTGGGCATAGGCCAAGGAGTGGGACAGCTGGGTCAAATGGTGGTTCCATTCCAAGTTTTTTAAGGAATCTCCACACTGCTTTCCAAACTGGTTGCACTAATTTGCAGCCCCACCAGCAATGTATGAGTGTACCTTTTTCTCCCACATCCTCCCCAACACCTATTGTTGCTTGCATTCTTGATAATCGCCATTCTAATTGGGGTGAGATGGAATCTTAGTGTAGTTTTGATTTGCATTTCTCTTATTACTAAAGATGGTGAACATTTTTTCATGTGTTTGTTGATTGCTTGTAGATCTTCTGTGAAGTGTTTGTTCATATCCTTAGCCCATTTGTTGATTGGGTTATTTATATTCTTTGTGTAGAGTTTTTTGAGTTCTTTATAGTTTCTGCAAATTCATGCTCTATCCGAAGTATGAGTGGCAAAGATTTTCTCCCACTCTGTAGGCTCTCTCTTCGCATTGCTGATAGTTTCCTTTGCTAAGAGAAAGCCATTTAGTTTGAATCTGTTCCAGTTATTGATTCTTGCCTTTATTTATTGAGCTATGGGAGTCCTGTTAAGTAAGTCTGATCCTAAGCCAACAAGTTGAAGATTTGGAACTACTTTTTCTACTATAACATGCAGGGTCTCTGGTGTGATTTCAAGGTCCTTGATCCATTGTGAGTTGAGTTTTGTGCAGGGTGAGAGATAGGGGTTTAGTTTCATTCTGTTGCATATGGATTTCCAGTTTTCCTAGCACCATTTGTTGAAGAGGCTATCTTTTCTCCATTGCATATTTTTTGCACCTTTGTCTAGTATGAGAAAATTGTATTTATTTGGGTTTGTGTCCGTGTCCTCTATTCTGTACCATTGATCTACCCATCTATTTTGGTGCCAATACCATGCCATTTTTGTGACTATTGCTTTGTAGTATAGTTGAAGGTCTGGTATTGCTATACTCCCTGCTTCACTCTTCATGCTAAGAATTGCTTTAGGTATTCTGGGTTTCTTATTCTTCCAGATGAATTTCATGATTGCTTGCTCTATTTCTGTAAGGTATGTCATTGGGATTTTAATTGGAATTGCATTGCATCTGTATAATACTTTTGGTAGTGTGGGCTATTTTGACAATATTAGTTCTGCCTATCCAAGAACATGGGAGATCTTTCCTTCTCCAAAGATTTTCTTTAATTTCTTTCTTTAGTGTTCTATAGTTCTCATTGTAAAGGTCTTTCACCTCTTCTGTTAGATTGATTCCCAAGTAGTTTATTTTTTTCAAAGCTCGTGTGAATGGGGTAGTTTTCCTAACTTCTCTTTCTGAAGATTCATTAGTTATGTGGTGGAATTTTCTGGTTCCTCTAAATATATAATCATGTCATCAGCAAATAGGGATAGTTTGAGTTCTTCTTTTCCTATTCATATCCCTTTAATTTCCTTGGTCTGTCTAATTGCTCTGGCTGGAGTTTCGAGGACAATGTTGAATAGAAGTGGTGAAAGAGGGCATCCCGGCCTTGCTCTGGTGTTTAAGGGGAATGCTTTTAGTTCTACACCATTTAGAATGATATTGGCCATGGGCTTAGTGTAGATGGCCTTTACAATGTTAAGGAATGATCCCACTATCCCTATTTTTTCCAGTGTTTTGAGCATGAAGGGATGCTGTATTTTATCAAATGCTTTTTTTCTGCATCTATCATGATAATCATGTGATTCTTGACTTTAAGTCTATTGATATGGTGAATTACATTTACTGATTTCCAGATGTTGAACCAACCTTGCATCCCTGGGATAAAACCCACTAGATTGTGGTGCACTATCTTTTAAATATATTTTTGTATGTGATTTGCCAAGATTTTGTCACGAATTTTTCATCAATATTCATTAAGGATATTGGTCTGAAATTTTCTTTCCTTGATGTGTCTCTGTCTGGTTTAGGTATCAGGGTGATATTGGCATCATAGAATGAGTTTAGGGGGGTTCCCTCCTCTTCTATTTCATAGAATACTTTGAGGAGTATTGGAATGAGCTCTTCTTTAAAGGTTTTGTAGAACTTGGTGAGAACCCATCTCCTGGACTTTTCTTTGTTGGTAGGCTTTTGATGACTTCTTCTATTTCATTAGTTGTAATTGATTTATTAAATTGTGTATGTCCTCCTGGTTCAGTTTAAGTAATTGGTATGTCTCTAGAAAGCTGTTGATGTCTTCAAGATTTTTTACTTTATTGGAGTATAGATTTTCAAAATAGCTTCTAATTCTGTTTAGTATTTCAATCATGTCTGTTGTGATATTTCCTTGTTCATTCTGAATTTTAGTAATTTGGGTTTTCTTTCTCCTTCTCTTTGTTAGTGTGGGTAAGGGTTTATCAATTTTGTTTATTTTTTCAAACAACCAACTCTTTATTTTGTCAATTTTTTCAATTGTTTCTTTTGTTTCAATTTCATTGATTTCAACTCTGATTGTAACTATTTCCTGTCTTCTACTACTTTTGATGTTACTCTGTTCTTCTTTTTCTAGGGCTTTGAGCCATAGTATTAGGTCATTTATTTGTTGATTTTTTTCTTTTTTTACTGAATGAGCTTCATGTAATAAGTTTTCCTTTGCTGAACTGCTTTCATGGTGTCCCAGAGATTTTGGTATGTTGTTTGTTTGTTCTCATTTACTCGAAGAATTTTTTAATTTCCTTCCTGATATCTTCTGTTATCCATTCATCACACAATAGTGTATTATTTAATCTCCAGGTTTTGGAGTAGTATCTGTTTTTTATTCTGTCATTTTTTATAATTTCAGTCCATTATGATCTGATAGAATACAAGGTTTTATCTCTATCTTCTTGTATTTGGTAACAGTAGTTTTGTGGCATAATATATGGTCTATTTTAGAGAAGGATCCATGTGCTGCTGAGAAGAAAGTGTATTCACTCTTCGTTGGATGATATATTCTATAAATGTCTGTTAAATCTAAATTATTGATTGTGTTATTGAGATCTATGGTTTCTTTGTTCAATTTTTGTTTTGAAGATCTCTCCAGTGGTGAGAGAGTCATGTTAAAATCACCTAGTATTATTGTGTTGTGGTCTATTTGATTTCTGGAATTGAGAAGAATTTGTTTGACATACATGGATAAACCACTGTTTGGGGCATAGATATTTATGATTGTTATGTCTTGCTGATTTATGCTTCCCTTAAGCAGTATGAAATGTCCTTCTTTATCCCTTCTGACTAACTTTGGCTTGAAGTCCACATTATCTGAAATGAGGATGGATACTCCAGCTTTTTTGCTGTGTCCTTGTGCATAGTATGTTTTTTCCCATCCTTTCACCTTTAGTCTGTGGGTATCTCTTTCTATGAGATGAGTTTCTTGCAGGCAGCAAATTGTTGGATCTTTCTTTTTAATCCAATCTGCCAGTCTATGTCTTTTGATTGATGAGTTCAGGCTATTAACATTCAGGGTTATTATTGAGATATGATTTGTATTTCCTGTCATTTTGCTCATTTTTTTTTTTTTGACACGATTTGATTTCTCCTTTATTTGGTAGTTCCTCCCTTTGCTGATTTACTTCTTTGTTTTTCATCTCTACCTCATGGAATATTTTGCTGAGAATGTTCTGTAATGCTGGCTTTCTTTTTGTAAATTCGGTTAGCTTTTGTTTATCATGGAAGGATTTTATTTCGTTGTCAAATCTGAAGGTAAGTTTTGCTGGGTATAAGATTCTTGGTTGGCATCCATTTTATTTCAGAGCTTGAAAAGTATTGTTCCAGGCCCTTCTAGCTTTTAGGGTCTGGATTGAAAAATCTGCTGATATCTGTATTGGTTTCCCCCTGAATGTAATTTGGTTCTTTTCTCTCACAGCCTTTAAAATTCTGTCTTTATTTTGTATGTTAGGTATTTTCATTATAATGTGCCTTGGTGTGGGTCTGTTGTAATTTTGTGTATTTGGAGTCCTATAAGCCTCTTGAACTTGATTTTCCATAGCATTCTTCCTATTTGGGAAATTTTCTGATATTATTTCATTGAATATATTGTTCATTTTTTGGTTTGTTTCTCTAGGCCTTCCTCAATCTCAATAATTCTTAAATTTGGCCTTTTCATGATATCCCATAGTTCTTGAAGATTCTGTTTCTTACCATCTTCTCTGTTTGGTCAACTTTGTTTTCAAGGTTAAATATTTTGTCTTCAATATTTGCGGTTCTGTCTTCCAGGTGTTCTATCCTATTGGTTATGCTTTCTATGGAGTTTTTAATTTGGTTTATTGTTTCCTTCATGTCAAGGATTTCTGTTTGTTTTTTTTTTTCAATATCTCTAACTCTTTATTGAAATGATTTTTTGCTTCCTGTATTTGCTCTTTTAGCTGTTGATTGGTGCGATCATTCAATGCCTGGATTTGTCCTTTCATCTCATCCTTCAATGCCTGCATTTGCTCTTTAATCTCATCATTTGCTTCCCTGATCATTTTAATTATGTACATTTGAACTCCCTTTCTGACATTTCTTCTGCCATGCTGTCATTGGATTTTATTGATGTAACGTCTAGATTTGTTTGGGGCATTTTCTTCCCTTGTTTTCTCATATTGTTCAGGTATCAGTGGACCACTGAGATATTGCAGAGTTCCTCTATTGACTTATAATGTCCCTGAAGATTTCTATATATATCCCCCCTTAGCCTTCAGTAGGCTGAAGTCTTGGAGGAAGTTGATAATGCGGTGCTCCACAAGGAAGCTGCCTCTCTAGGGGTGGTGGCCTTCAGGTGGGTATATTCCCTGCTAGTGGGCAGAGGTGCCCTCAGTTGTTGATCAATGGTCCTCCAAAGGGGAACTAGGGTGCGGGCTGAGGCAAGGCCTGTTTGGGCCTGTATCTCTGGTTTTACCGTCCTTGTGGGAAAACCTCACCCGGCAGGGAAGACTCACCTGGTGGGGAGGTCTTGCTGGTCAGTTCCCCTCCTATAGGTTCCCCTCAATTTACAGCTACCGCCTGGGCTGGGCTTCCTTCCTCTGCAACGTTCTCAGGGGCCTGGACCTACCTCCTGGGCCTGGGAGCCTCACCCTTCACAGACGAGTCTCCTTAGGCTGCTTCTCCTCAGAGAATCTGCCCGCAGTCGTAGAACCTTTGCTCCACCCCTAAGCATGTCTGTGTGCGGCTCTTCCACCAAGAAGCCTCCTAGGTCCTGGGACCCTGCTCTGCACATAATCGCCCGGCTATGTGGCTTCTCCTTTGAGCAGCCACCTGGAGCCCCGTACAGTTGCTCCAAGTCCCAGCGACCCACCGCACGCCTCTTCCTCCGGGCAGCTGCCAAGTGTTCCGGTGTGGCTGCTAGGAGTCCAAGCAACTCACTGTGTGCCTCCTCCTCCCGCCAACCACCCGTAGCCCTGGGTAGTCACTCCGAGTCCAAGTGACCCGCCATGCTCCTCCTCCTCCTCTGGGCAGCCCCCCCGGGTGTTCAGGAGCAGTCGCTTTGAGTCCAAACAACTCACCACTCTCCTTCTCTTCTGGGCAGCCACCCGGAGCTCTGGTGCAGTCACTCCAAGTCCAAGTGACCCACCTCACTCCTTCTCCTCCTCCGGGCAGCCCCCGGTGTTCAGGAGTGGTCGCTCTGAGTTCAAACAGCTCGCCGTGCACCTCCTCCTCTGGGCAGCTGCCGGAGCCCCAGTGGTTGTTCCGAGTCCAAGCGCTGTGCTGAGTGGCCTCCTCTACGATGCTCCCAGTTGTCCAAGTTCACTGCTCCATCTGGGGGAGGGGTGTCTCATTGGGCAACTCTACTTCACAAAGTTCCCTGCGTTCTGGGACTACTGCCCCATCCAGGATGCCTCCCCAATGGGAGGGACTCACCAGCGGCTTTGAGTTGGTCCCAAGTCTCTCAATATCTCCTCTTTTAAATCCTGAGTCCTGGTGCAACATGAAATGCAGTCACTCTCTAGTCCGCCATCTTGAACCCCCCGGGTACAGCTTTTTGTCTGTTGGCATGTGACGCCTCTTCCCCTGCCCTTGCACGTGCAAGTAGCTGGGCTGCGCTTGCACGGCAGCCCGAGAAACCTCATGAGTGAGGTGTCCAATGAGGAAGACGCAGAAAATGCAGGCTCCTGGGGGCAACTACGCCAGACCAGCACTTCAGTCTGCACTTCAGCCAGCAAGACCTTGGTGTGCTTCTCTAGTGTTCAAACTTCAATATTAGAGGGAGCAGAACTCCTCACTAGTCAAAGGCGATATCAGCACTCAGAGAGTATGTTTCAGATATGTTTTTAAAAATCCATGATTTTATAGCTTGACTGTTATTTAGGTGAACGTGATGGTATTTTGTGATCTTGGGTTTTGATCTAGCCAGAAATGAAATCCTTCCTAGGACTTTAAGATTCTACTTTTTTTTTTTTTTTTTCAATTATAGTGGTCCTTTGAAATATGAGTTTTTCTAGGTCCAATTCATAGGCTAGGGAAGGTCAATGATTTGTAAAGAGGTAGATAGTGAAATTTGCTGTTGAGACTCTTGATTTTGATTCTAATTTTGATAATATTCTCAGCTGTTGAAGAGGTTGTTGTACCTGTGGTTGGGTGTGTGGAGGGTACATTGAGAGCAAGGTACAAGCCAAGCCTTGAGGTCACCTGTGAAACTGGGATCATTTTGTGGAAGCTTGCAAGAATAAGATGCCATTAACTTCGATTAGCTTTATGAATTGTTGTATGAATGCATCAGTTTTGTCTGTCCCTTATTAGTCAATGGATATTTGGGATATTTCTTCTTTTCTGTGATTAAAAACTTAATTTGACTTTGCTACTAATTTGAATAATAAAGTGAAAACATTTAGAGAGGTAGAATCATGTAATTTATGGAAGAATGTGCTTCATCAGACAACATGTTCTGATGACCTGGAAATGTTTTCTGAACAGGTGAATGAGGTCAGGATTAAGCTTGTGATTTTTCCCCCCCACATTCCTTTATTATCTTTTAAAATTTTTATCATTCAAAAAAAGTATTTTATATAACATAAACATGAATGTTAGTCATCATAATTGCATAAAGAACCCTTATTAAACCCGTTTCTCAATCCTAGAACTAGAACATTAAAAAAACTTTCTGATACCTATTCCTTTCCTTCTGCCCATCTCTCTGCCTTCCTATCACCTCTATACCACAAAGGTCACCATTATTTCAAAATTCGCATTATTATGTTATTTCTTAAACATGCTTTTATTATAAACGTGTATGACTAAATATGCCCATTAACTTTGTTATTGAGTTCTATGGAGATGGTATGTAATATGTATAGTTTATTGGGACATACAGTTTGGAGTAAATATTATGTTTTTAAAGTATATCTACATTGTAGAAGATACTTCTAATTCACACTTTCTTTCCTTTAGATTTAAAAAAAAATATTGGTGCATATAAATGATACAGAATAGTGGATTTCATGGTGGCATATTTTACATGTAGGTAATGTAACTTGATCCATTTCACTCCTCAGTACCTTCTCTTGCTCATCCTCCCCGCTGCCCCAATTTCTTTTCTCTACCCTAATGGTCTCCTGTTTTCATGAGATTCCTTTTCCCCTTTCTTTCTCTCTAACTTACACATATGAGAGACCAAATATGTTATTTGTCTTTCTGAGTCTGGCTTATTTCATATAACATAATACTCTAGTTCCATCCATTTTCCTGCAAATGACATAATCTCATTATTCTTTATGGTTGAATAGAACTCCATTGGGTTCACACATTTTTAATGCTGTAAGAATAGGTCATACGTTTACTTTTTGTCTGTTCTCAATAGCATTTGTGACATTTCTACTTTTGTGCCATTAAGAACTTTTCCCAAACTTTTGAATCTGTTTAAAAATTATTTTTATTTACTGTTTTAGAACATATCTATTGACATATTTCTTTAACACTGTACCAATGAAAAGTCTTTCCCAATGGCTGTTCTTTATAGACATATTGTATGGAATGATTATTTTTGTAACTTCCTCTGAGATACCTAATGTTCTCTTACCCCAGAGCCTTTGCATATATTATTCTCTTGAAGTTTTGCCTCCCTACTCCTCATTTGCATTTATCCCTTAGGTTTTCTCTTAACTGTTGTTTTTTCCAGGAGTCCTTTCTGACCCAGGGTTGTGGTAGGTAGTTCCATACTCCTGTACTATGCATATTTCCCTTTCCAAATCACTCATTATGCTCATATGTATTATAATCTGTCTTACTGTCTGGCTTACTGTCCACTAACTCATTGATTTGTAATGGAAGAACTGTGCCTCATTTAATGATATACCCTTGAAACCCAGCCTAGGGTCTGGAAGAAGAGAGACTTTCAATAAACTTACAGACATCATTACCCTATGCACATGTACGATTACACGAATGGTGTGAATCTACATCTAGCACAGCCATAGAAATGAAAAGTTGTACCCCATTTGTGTACAATGAATCAAAATGCAGTCTGTAAAAATAAAAAAAAATAATGAAGGAATTTCTGATTTTTCATTACCTGCTCACCAAAATTACCAACAAAGACAACTATTCATTGGTGAATGGAATTGTGATATTTTCCCTTTGGATCAGGTGTTTTAATGCTATCAGCTATCAAAGATGGAGATCAGAAATAAACAAACTGGGCCTCTGTTCACTCCTGTCTTCTTGGCCCATGGAGATGTACTCCACAAAGGCAGCTATTGATTCCTACCATTAATCTGCCAGGCAAGCCAGCAATAATTGCTTTAGGAATTTTGTCCATGAATATTTCCTGTTAATTTCCCAGGAGTAAAACCAGCTGCTCCCACTCTTTTAACAAAAAATTAGAGCAGGTGGAAATTAACATACTCATAAATGATTGTTAGAAAAATATTTAGTTGAGTTTGCGCCTGTGAAGAATAAGAAGCAAAATATGAAGTATTCAAAGTTTTCAAAGAATTTTAATTTGAAATATGAATGAATAAAGGCAAAGGTAGAAAAATATATTCGATATTTGATTTATGGAAACAGTTTCCCATTCCATTTAAAAGTATTTAATCTTTTCAGGGTCTGGTAAACTTGATATACAACTCCCTTGTTGCTCAGATAAAGGAATGATAGTTTGGCTCTGTAATCTTCACGGTTTCTGGCATCTCGACCCTTTTTTGGAAATCATTTCTTTTCCTTGAAACATACTTTTGGGATGGTCTCCTCTTGCTTTCTGTCTGCCTAAATGTCTGTAATGGTTAATTTTGTGCATCACCTTGGCTAGGTCATGAGACTCAGATCTGGTCAAACACACCTGGATGCTACTGTGAAGTTATTTTCTTTCATATGAGATTCACGTTAAAGTGAGCAGACCAAGTAAAATAGATTATTCTTCATATCGTGAGTGATTCTCATTTAATCACTTGAAAGCCTTAAAGAAAAGGACTGGCCTCCTCTGGAGAGGTAATTCTGTGTCCAGATTGCCATAGGACTTGAAAGGCATCAACCCTTCCCTGAGTCTCCAGTCTTCAGTCCTACCCTTCAAATTTTTGAGTCTGCCAGGTTCCATAGTCACATGAGCCAATTTCTTAAAATAAATCTCTCTCTATAAATATAGTCATGAATCACTTAATGATGGAAGTGCAAAATCATTAGGTGATTTTTTTTTGTTTTGTTTTGTGAACATCATAGAATGTACTTATGCTAATGAAGATGGTTATGATGTCACTAAGGGATCTTATTGGACCACCATGGTATACAGGATCCCTTGTGAGTTGTGACCAAAGCATTGTTATACAGTGCATGACTTTATATACGCACACATTGTATTTGTGTTGCTTCTTTGGAGAAGCCTGACTAATGCAATGTCTTATTTTTATCCTTCCTATTGAAGGATATTTTCATCAGATTCAACAGTTTCCTTTTATTTGCAGGAATACATTCCAAGGCCCCCAGTGGATTCCTGAAACTGTGGATAATGCTGAACCATGTATATATATATTTCCTATACATACTTACATATATGGTTGGAATCATATAAACTTGGATTCTCTTTCTTTGCAATATGCTTTTAAGGCTAACCCA
The DNA here is from genome assembly GCF_902686455.1 of Sciurus vulgaris. Classification (NCBI taxonomy): domain Eukaryota; kingdom Metazoa; phylum Chordata; class Mammalia; order Rodentia; family Sciuridae; genus Sciurus; species Sciurus vulgaris. The sequence continues at coordinate 46,576,924 of NC_136474.1, read as the reverse complement.
TGTCTTCATGGATTTAATATGTATATATTTATATATATGTATATATAAATCAATGGATTTAATATGTATTTATAAATATAATATGTATATATAAATATGTATATATACATAAACATGTATTTATGCATGTATATTTATATATGATTTAAACATTTTATGCTTTGTTAGGGCACTATAGTTATCCATAAGTGTTGGGTTCATTTTGACACAATCATACATTTTTCCATATGTGCATGGAACTTAATTTGCCCCATTTCAGTCCCTGGGCCACCTCTTTTCCTCCCCTGACCCTCCTCTATTCCCCTTTCTCTACTGTTCTGGTCTTCTATTTATTTTTAATTGGTGCTTTATAGATGAATTTTGCTGTGGTATATTAATACATGCACATAGTATAATTTTTTTGAATTTGTTCTGCATTTCCCCCCTCTGTCTCCTCCTTCTACTTCACTGATCTCCCTTTTGACTTTATGATGTCTGATTCCCTCTGCTTTTCCCCTTATTTTGGTCTAGCTCCTGCATAAGAGAGAAAGCATTTGATCCTTGATTTTTTCTAAGTCTGCCTTATTTCACTTAGTGTGATGTTCTCTATTTTCATCCCAAAATACCATAATTTAATTCTTCTTTATGCCTGAATAAAACTCCACTATGTATACATACCACATTTTCTTGATCCATTTACTTATTGATGGGCACCTGGGCTGGTTCCATATTTGCTATTGTGAATTGTGCTGCTACAAATATTGATGTAGTTGCATTACTATCATATGCTGATTTTAGTTCTTTCGGATAAATACCAAGGAGTGGGATAGCTGGGCCAAATGATGGGACTATTCCTGATTTTTTGAGGAATATCCATACTGCTTTTCAGAGTAGTTATAATTTGCAGTCCTACTGGCAATGTATAAGTGTACCTTTTATCCCACATCCTCAGCATTTATTATTATTTGCATTCTTTTTATCACTATGAACTTAGATTTAGCTTAATACATTGTTACATATGGAAATATTTATAAACATGTTTATGCACAAAGAAGTAGATACACAAAGGAAAAATACATACACAGGTATATCCTTGCTCTGACAACTGTTTTCTTCTATTGTGAAGTTTCTGGTCTAATTTCTGATTTTGGCTCAAAAAATTTTTTTGTTTTGTACCAGGGACTAAACCCAGGGGCACTTAACCACTGAGCCAAATCCCCAGTCCTTTTTTTAAAATATATATATTTTATTTAGAAACAGGCTCTCCCTAACTTGTTTAGGGTGTTACTAAATTGTTGAGGCTGGCTTTGAGTTTTCAATCTTCCTCCCTTAGCCTCCTGAACTGTTGGGATTACAGACATGCACCGCTGTGCCTGGCCCTGATTTAATTTTTTTTCTTTTGAAGATTCAAGATATTTTATTATCAGCTATTACAAACAGTAAGATAGCTTAATAAGATTACCAAGTACAAAATCAACATACAAAAATCAGTAGTTTACATATATTCAATTGATCTTTTGAAGATTTAATGGAAGAAAAGATTTCATATATAACAGTAACAAAAATATATGAATATATGACAAAAATATGTTTGTCAATAAAAATGTGAGACCTATTAAAAATAAAAATAAAATACCACTGAAGCCAAAAAAATAGGCTGTCTACAAATAGAAGGACCATATTATTGTGTAAATTAATTTGTAAATTTAACAAAACCTCAATGAAAACTTAACAGTTTTAAGTTATATCACCTGATGTTAAATTTAGTGAAAAATATAAACATAGAAGTGGGACCAGCACTGAAACACATGAAGGCATTTTTAAAAGCCTTAATAATTTAAGAGTATCATACTGGTCTATTAGCAAAACGGAATGCCCAGAAGTAAGTACACTCACATACATATAGAAATTGAATGTATAAAGAGGACATCATCTCAAATCACTGGGAAAAAGAAGTAGTCAATAAATGTTGTAGGGATAAGTAAAGTGCCTCACCTCATATACCGTGATAAAGTACATATGTACCAAAGATTTTTTAAATAACACAACCATTAAGTAATAATAAGAAAACTTGAAATTTTTTCTTTACAAATCAGCAAGAACTATTTAACCTTTCTGCTGATATCCATATTGGTTTCCCCCATATGTAATCTGATGCTTTTCTCTCACAGCCTTCAAAATCCTATCTTTATTTTGAATGTTAGGCATTTTCATTATAATGTGCCCTGGTGTGGATCTGTTGTGATTCTGTGCATTTGGTGTTCTGTGAGCCTCTTGTATTTGATTTTCCATTTCATTCTTCAGGTTTGGGAAATTTTCTAATATTATTTCATTGAATAGGTTGTTCATTCCTTTGGTTTGTATCTCAGTGCCTTCCTCAATCCCAATAATTGTTAAATTTGATCTTTTCATGATGTCCCATAGTTCTTGGAGGTCCTGTTCATGATTTCTTACCATCTTCTCTGGTCAACTTTATTTTCAAGATTCAATATTTTGTCTTCATTGTCTGAGGTTCTGTCTTCCAAGTGATCTAGTCTGTTGGTGATGCTTTCCATTGAATTTTTATTTGGTTTATTGTTTCCTTCATTTCAAGAATTTCTGTTTGGTTTTTTTGAGAGTCTCTACCTCTTGGTTGAAATGATCTTTAGCTTCCTGCAGTTGCTCTTTCAACTGTTTGTTGGAGTGATCATTCATTGGCTACATTTACTCTCTTATCTTTTGTTTCATGAATCATTTTAATTAAGTTTATTCTGAACTCCTTTTCTGACATTTCTTCTACCATGCTGTCACTGGATTCTATTAATATAGACTCTTGGTTTTTCTGGAATATTTTCTTCCCTTGTTTTTTCTTGTTGTTTGTGTATCTTCCCCTCTAGCAGTGCAGGTCTGGGGTATTGCAGTTTCCCCACTATGGGCTTATAGTAACCTTGAAGGTTTCCAGAACCTCTTCTTTAAAGGGGAGATCAATATTAGCAGCACCCAGTACAGACAATATGCAGCCCTAAACAAAATAGTCCCTATGAAGATATTAAGAATGTTGTCATAATAAACAGAGGGATGAATTCAATTATTATCTACAGTATAACAAATAGATTTGCAATGAGGTCTACAATTTCTAATGGTGGACAAAGAGGATGGGGAGGAGTGTAGGATGTGTTAATGGGATTAAAAAAAGAGTATATAGAAGTACTAGATTGTAAGAAGAGTGAAAGTGGAATCAAAAGAAGTTGATTGTTAGCATGAAAAAAAGGGAGAAAAAGACTCTGAGGAAACAGGAAAATGAAAGGAAAATAGACCAAGAAAAATAAAGAAATAAAAACTTTAAAATTTTCAAAAAGGAGAATACAAAAATCTTCACTATAACAGTCATATAGTATTCAAACCTCCAAGTCTTCGGTAGCATGATGCATGAGAGGTACCTGACAATGAGCTTCCAGTCTCTAGCAGGAGTTTCAGGATGGGATTAGCCCCACCTAAAGATGGCAGCTTCTGCTTCCAGGATAATCCAAGATGGCTGTACTAGCTTCCAAACATTGGCAAATGGGGAGATGCAGCACCAGGCATGGTTGTCAAATCCGTGTGGGGAGCAGTTGGTTGAGCTGGAGGTCCTGGAGGTAGGGCAGGGTCAGTCAGGCTGAGGGGTCCTGGAGGCAGGGCATGGTGGTTCAGACCGGGGATCTTGCAGGTCCTGGCTGTTGTCCCAAAATGGTGGCAGCCTCATGTAACCAAACTTGTGGGTACTGTGACAGTGGATTTCCAGGCAACAGCAAGCAGCTGGCGATCTGCTGGTGGTATGAGGGCAGTCTGCAGGCTACCAGCAGACAATTGCCAGGTGGACCTCAGGTGGTGGGTGATGGGTAGGTGAAAGGCAGACAAGAGGCAGGTAAACAGGCAAATGGCGGATGATAGTTAGCAATCAGTGAGTGATCTGTACTCAAAAAGTAGTTGCTATGCTGGCAGACTGCAGGTGATCCAGGTGGACAAATGGGGTAAACAGCAGGGGATCCATGAGCAGCAAAGGCTGCCTCACAGAGAAACAAATTTTCCTCTGCTTGAAACCCAAGTTAAGGAGTGACAAGGAATGCAACCTCCCTAAAGTCTGACATCTTGGATCCCTGATTTAATTTTTAAAAATTATTTATTTTTTTATTTTTTACAGACTGCATTTTGATTCATTGTACACAAATGGGGTACATCATTTCATTTCTATGATTGTACATGATGTAGATTCATACCATTCATGTAATCATACATGAACACAGGGTAACAATGTCTGTCTCATTCCACGATTTTTCATACATCCCTCCCTCTCATTTCCTTCTTCATAATCTAAAGTTCCTCCATTCTTCTCTCACTCCCCACCCCCACCCCCATTATATATCATTATCCATTTATCAGGGAAAACATTGGACCTTTAGTTTTGGGGGATTGGCTTATTTCACTTAGTATGATATTCTCTAATTCTATTTATTTATTTGCAAATCCCACAATATTATTCTTCTTTATGGCTGAATAGTATTTCATTGTATATATATACACCACAGTTTCTTTATTCATTCATCTGTTGAAGGGTATCTAGGTTGGTTCCACAATCTAGTTATTGTGAATTGAGCTGCTATAAACATGGATGTGGCTGTCTTACTGTAGTATGCTAATTTTAAGTCCTTTGGGTATAAACTGAGGAGTGGGATGAATGGGTCAAAAGGTGGGTGGAGGACATGGGAAAAAGGAGACCTCCAATTTCTAACTGTAGCAACTAAATAGAGAACACAATGAAGGCTGTCTGCCTTAATTCAACAGCCAAAACCAGACATCATGAAAAAGTGTGCATAAATTTCCATTGGACTCAAATTGAAATTCCCACCCTCACATCTATTATTATAGATCCTTCTAGAGGTCTCAGTGTAATAAAGCCATAAAATTTTTTTTAACAGACTGCATTTTGATTCATTGTACTCAAATGGGGTACATCTTTTTGTTTCTTGGTTGTGTATGATGTAGATTCATACCATTCGGACAATCATACATGTACATAGGCTAATGATGTCTGTCTCATTCCACCATTTGCCTACCCCCCTCATTTCCCTCTACATAATCTAAAGTTCCTCCATTCTTCTCTCACCCTCCACCCCCAACCCCCATTATATATCATCATCCACTTATCAGGGAAAACATTTGGTCTTTGGTTTTGGGGATTGCCTTATTTCACTTAGCATAATAGTCTCCAGTTCCATCCATTTACCTGCAAATGCCACAATATTATTCTTCTCTATGACTGAATAATATTCCATTTTGTATATATACACAGTTTCTTTATCCATTCATCTATTGAAGAGCATCTTGTTTGGTTCTACAATCTAGTTATTGTGAATTGAGCTGCTATAAACATTGATGTGGCTGCCTTACTGTAGTATGCTAATTTTAAGTCCTTTGTGTATAAACTGAGGAGTGGGATAACTGGGTCAAAAGGTGGGTTTATTCCAAGTTTTCTGAGGATTCTCCACACTGCTTTTCAGAGTGGCCTCACCAATTTGCAACTCCACCAGCAATGTACAAGTGTGCCTTTTTCCCCACATCCATGCCAACATCTATTATTGTTTGTGTTCTTGATAATAACTATTCTAATTGGAGTAAGATGAAATCTTAGAGTTGTTTTCATTTGCATTTCTCTAATTACTAGAGATGTTGAGCACTATTTCATATATTTATTAATTGCCTGTATGTCTTCTTCTGTAAAGTGTCCTTGACTCATTTATTGATTTAATTTTTTAAAACAAAATTTAAAATCATTTTAAAATCTTTAAATTGTTTGCCAAAACTCATATGAAGGGAGAATAGATTGTATCTTTCAGAATACTGGTCCATTTCACCTAGGTTATTAGATTGGTGGGTATATGTAGTTGTTCACAATCTTCTAATGTCCATGGGATCAGTACAAAGCCTTTACAGAGCAGCTGCTTTTACTGACCAGCGTGTATTTTAGACTACCCCCTCACCACTGCCAACTTTCTTTCCATGACTTCATAGCTTGCTTGTTTCTTTTGCAAAATAATACACCATTTAATACATTCCCACAGTTTGTTCATCCACTCATATATTGAAGGACATCCTCAGAGCTTCCAGTTTTGGCAATAATAAAGACATCTGCTACAACACTTTTGTGCAGGTTTTTGCATGTGGAGGTTTTCCACCTATGTGGGTAATTAACATTTGTGAAAAATATATGTTCTGTGTATAGGCTTCTTTCTATTTTATTTTATTTTTTTGGTTTATGGATGTACCATTGTTTCAGGTTCCTTCCTTGAAAAGAGTTATCCTTTCTCTGAGGAATTGCCTTCGCTCTTTTGAAAAAGTCAGTTAACTGTGTGTGTGGGAGTCTATTTCTAGGGTATTTTTTTCCCCCATTGATCTATTTGTGTATTTATTTCAGCCACAACATACTCTCCTGATCATTATACTTTATAACAAGTCTGGAAGTTGAGTAGAGCAGTCCTTGGTTCTTAAATATTGTTTTGATTCTTCTGACTATTTTCCCTTTCATATAAACTTTAGGATCATTTGTAAATATCTATGAAATAGCAAATGAACTTTGATTGCAATTATATTGAACCTATAAGTAAGATTATTAAGATTGGCATTGGAACAAAATTGAGTTCTATTGTCCATAAACGTGGAATACCTTTCCCTTTACTTATTTTTATGTCGTTCATTAGATTCTTAAAAATATAGATCTTATACTTTTTTTAGATTTCTACCTATTTCACTTTTTTTCAATTGGACAAATAAAATTGCATATTTAAGTCATATAATGTGATGTTGTGATATTTGTATACATTGTGAATTGAGTACCACAATCAAGTTCAGTTAAGATCATTTCACATAGTTACCTTTATTGTGGGAGAACATTTCAAATTTGCTCTTTTTTAAACATTTATTTGCATTTATTTTATGCTGAATTTATTCCTGTGCCATAATTTTTTGTTTCTTTAGTTTCTTCTGGGATATCTTTTTCTTCTGTGCACACTTCTTTTCTGGAATAACTTGTTCCTTTTCAGTGAGGATCATCTCAATGTGGCAGGGAGAACTCATGTATGAGTTAATATGACCATGAGTTCGATAAGTACAGCAGCACATCTTAGGTGCTTGGTTCACTTGGATATGACCAGAGAATCCTTGAGTTCGGCATTACTCTCTGCATTTTTAAGCATGTGTAGCAAAAATTCAGCACTCTTTTTGGGCCACTGACCCTGTGTCCAGCCCCACTGTTTGGTCTGGTTATACCTTCCAACTCCACCATTGTAACAGCACAATGGCATACATGGCTTCCTTAAAATGTCATCTTTCAGGTACTTGGTAGTTTTTTGGATCATGCATACCTTTGATGGCCTGTGCAGTTTCATGGATGTTCTTAAAGTGAACATGAAGTTTTGAACCTCCTGATTTGCATGGTTTTTGCAGGGTTTTCTGGGTCAAGAGAGTAGTGAACCATTTTCACAGATCACCTCAGGCCACTTACAAGAAGAAAGATGCTCTCAGTCTTTCATTTTCTAATGTACTAACACATTGAATGTAATTGTTAATGCTTCTAACAATCCTGCTTTTTTTCCTACTGCTTCATACCCACATTGCCCAGTTTCTATATATGTTTATTGCTTTTGGATTGTGAATATTTTATTTTCCATGAATAAATTTAGTAATCTTGATGAAACCTAGAGGTAAGTTCCTCTAAAAAAGATGTTTTGAATTCTGTCACCAACTACTAGTTGGTGATTATTTTTTACTGAAAAAAAGCTCACCTTGAGGCCTTTTGAGCCATTTGCTATATAAATTTGGGTTGCAAATCTGAGGCTATAAATTTTCAGAGTAATTCCCCTTCCCCTTCTTCCATTCAGGCTGAAACTGGGCATTGCATCTCATAGTTTTGAGAATCATTTACTGGGCTCTTGCTGGAAGATGTGGTTTATTTCCAGTTTATCTTTGTCTTGAGGTACTGTCTTTATGGGGATGTAGTTCTTTTATTAGACTGACTTTCTTGGTAAGGTCAGAATTTGTGGCCTGATTCTTCTTCTTTCTTTTTGAATTATTGTCCATGAGGTAAAGAAATTTTCTTTAAAAAACTTAAAAATACTTTAACATTTTAAGTGATTCTCTCCCACCCACACAAAGAATAGTAGACCCAGATAATGAGTCTATGGTTATGAGACTGTCAGATGGTTATACCCAGATGCTCTGAGGGTCCCCAGGCTCAGTATCTGGCCCTTAGCTAGAGCATCTATGGCAACAGCTGTACTATCCACACCCTTGACAAACTGGCACTCCTCCCTGGAATGGACAGTATGGGGGTGCTCTGTCACAGACAAGCAGGACTTGAGACAGGCTTATGAAGACTGAAAGGCCATATTTTCTGTGTGTTGAGGCTGAGATGGATACTAGGGTGACTGCGGAGGGTCAGGTGGAGTGAGAGATGCATTGGGCAGGATCCGCTTGAGATGATGTCCCCATGGTCTGGATTTAGCAGCATCTGGTGTATAGCTTGGAGTTTTCTACCATGAGTAGGTGTTCACGTCACTGACTTGTACTCCCTGCTCTTAGGGGAGAGGGTAGGATGAGAGCCTGGTCTGTCTGGGCTGGGGTTGAGAAAGCCTAGTCCTGATAGCTTATCCTCAGGCCCCAAAGGGCCCAGGGAGGAAGCTGTTACGTAAACCTGTTACAGTTGTTTTTGATTTAAAAATTAATCTTGTTTCTTTTATCTGTTGTGTTTAATTACTTTTATGTTCTAGGTTAGTATTTTTAACAGAAAAATTTTATTTTACTTCTATCTTGAATTATGTCAATTAGTTTCTAAGATTTTCTAGTTTTGTTGTATGTTGTTTATTGCAGTTTTAGTCCACAAACATTAATCTGGCATATCATTTTACTCTTTCTTGATGTAGTTCATTTGCTATATCTCCACAATCATTATTTATATTTTAAGATAATTCATATAACAAAAGTTCCACATGTGAAGTTATGGAAGCTATTTCCTTGAACTGAATATAAATTGATAATAGATTCCACATACTGAAGTTCTCATGCTGCCTCTCCTTAGGGATTCATGTCTTAGTGTTTTCTCCTTTTCCAGAAACTTTTTTATATTTACTATAATATCCCTAAATTAACCTAATTAATTTAGGCTTTCCTTTATTTTATGTGTATTTGAAACTATTAAGAGAAATAATTAAACACTATTTCCACTTTAAGACATGTTTACTTAGTGCAAACAGTTTTTCTCTCATTTCAGGTTGATTTTAAATGTTTTTCCCCAAGCTATATATCTTTGTTAAAATTACATTGGTCATATCACCAAATAATGCTTGGTACCTAGAGAAACAAAAGAATTTAAGCAGAAAATATATGTTTTGTTTGGAAAACATTTCAACATGGTGAAAGTGTGATGGATTTTCTTTCTCTTTTGAGGGCAATTTTAAGCTGCCATGGGATCTCCTTGGGTGATGTTTATGGAAAATACAGTGTTTTTACAGTTTTAATGATGATTTATGGCAGAATTTTTTTTAATTCCAGGATTTTATTGATATAAAAAACTTGTCTTATTTTCTGAGGTATTTTACTAGAACTAATTATATGTGTGAGTCTCATAAACTCTTACACTATAGACCATTGTTGTTTTGAAATATACTATTTTTTAAAATTTTTATTTATTTTTATTTTTTACAGATTGCATTTTGATTCATTGTACAATTGGAAAATATTTATTTTGGAGACCCCCCCCCCCCCCCGCTCCAATTACGTCTGTGCTCCTGACTTTCATTTACATTAAACAACAATGTTTATCTTATAAAATAGCTTTATCTCTTATTCAGGAGACAAATTTAAGTATATCATTTCAGGCTTATGCAGAAACAAGATATCTAAAAAATTTTTGTTGAAACTTACAAAGTTTTAAATGGTAGAGTAAATGTCTTTTTTATGCACTTCTAGTAATTCATAGCAAGACAACAGAATAAAAAATCAAAGACGAAATTACTTCCAATTGAATTATTTTAACAAAATTGTGACTGATTATCAGATGTGTAGGTTTGTCTAAGTGTTGCTCTTCTTGTTTAGAACTACTAGAGTGAATTCTGATTCGTCAGATATTTAAAAAATATCACCATTGTGATCTTTTGGTCACATGTCTCAATGACCTCCTTTCATAGTTCACATATCAATGACAATTAACTTTGAAAAAATCAAAGTTACATATAATGAATACACCCTGAAGCATTTAAATAAACCCCAATACCTGCCTGAACACTACCAATTTAATATCAATCTCAACTAATGAACTGTCTATTCTCATGCTGATAACCATATCATCTTGTTTATAGTAGGTGTTGTGTTATATCCAGGTAGGGTAAAATATCCAAATTCAAAGGTGTTTCTGTCTGTGCTAGGGTCTTTGAATCTATATGTTAATTTTAGAATCAGATAGCAAGATTTATCAACAAAGAGATTTTTATTGCAGTAAATTTAACAAGCCACTTTGGGGAAATACAAATCATAACAATATTGAGTCATCTAGTCCATGAACATGGAATAGGTTTCTATTTATTTTGTTCTTAAATTTTTTTTAGCTATGTTACATAATTTTCAAGGTGCAGACCTTGCAAATCTTAAATTCAATTCTAGTGTGATCAAGTGTTTTGGTGATATTATAACTATTTAAAAATCTTCACTGCCTGTAAATAAAAATACAATTGATATTTGTGTATTGATCTTGAATCCTGTGACTTTTCTAATTAACTGATTCGGACAGATGTTTGTAATATTAAAATTTTCTATGTATATAGTTATGTTGTTTTGAATGATGACCATCTTATTCTTTTCCAATTTGTCTTTTTAAAGATTTCCCCATTAATGAACATGCTAGAATCCAGTAGAATATTGAATGGTAATAGTGAGAAAGATCATTTTTACTTTTGTTTTGATCTTTGAATAAAAATGTTGAGCATTTGATCTTTAAACACATCCTTTAGTTTTTTAAATTTATTACTAAGTTGACACATAAAATTGCCTGCATTTACCAAACATGCTGTTTGAATTGTGTACACACACACAGGCAAATTATGGAATGATTAAATCTAGTCAATTAACATGTGCATTATCTCACATAGTTAACATTTTTTTGTGCATGTGGTAAGATTTCTTTATATCCACTCGGCATTTTTCAAGAATACGATATGCTGTACAATAGATCTGTTGAACTTTTTCTTCCTAAGTGAACTTTTATATTTTTTGACCAAAATTTCTCTGTTCCATGCCCTGAAAGTCCTGGTAATGACCATTCTGCTCTTCCATGAGATCAACTTTTTTCAGAATGCATGTATGAGTAAGAAAATGTGTTGTCTGTCTTTTTGTGCCTGACTTATTTCACTTAACCCAATGTCCTCCTGATTCACCCATGATGTCACAAATGACAAAATTTCCCTTGTTTTCATGCCTGAATAGTATCATGTTGGGTATACATTCTACATTTAAAAAAAATCTGTTCTTTTGTTGATGGACACTTAGGTTGGTTCCATATCTTGGCTATTGTCAATAGAGCTGCAATAAACATGGAAGTGAAGATATATCTTCAAATATACTGATCAATATCTTTTTGATATGTACCCAGTAATGAGATTCCTGAATAGAATTCTCTTTTTATTTTTTAAGAAACTTCAGTAATGTTTTCCATAGTGTGCGAATGTTATCTTTTCTTCATATCCTGTCCAATACTTGCACTTTCCCTTTTAATAATGACAAATTTAGTAGGTGTGAGGTGATATCTTACTAAGGTTTTAACTTTCATTTTACTGATTTAAAATATTGAGTATTTTTTCATATACATGTTGGCCATTTCTATTTCTTCTTTGGAGAAATACCTATTTAGGCACCTTTATTTTAAAATTGGGTTATTTGTTTTCTTGCTGTTGTGTTGTGTGTTTCTTATGTAGTTTGGATATTAGCCTCTTATCAGGTATATAGTCTGAAAATTTATTTCTCATTCTGTAGATAGTTTCATTTGCTGTGCAGATGTCTTTTAGTTTGCAGTCCCATTTATCAAATTTTGCTTTAGTTTCCTGTAATTTTGGAGTCATATAAAAATCTTTGCTTACATCAGTTTTAGAGTTTTCCCTTGTTTTCTTCTAGTAAATTTATAGTTTCAGTATTTATATTTAAGTTTTTAATGCATTTTAGTTAATTTTCATATGGTATGGGATAAAGGTCGGACTTACTGAAAAGACTGTGTTTTTAGTGCCTTTGTTGACTATCAGATGACCATAAATGTGTGAAATTATTTTGGGATCTTTATCTGTTCCATTGGTCTAGGTATCTGTTTTCACATGAATACCATGCTCTTTAGTTACTATGTATCTTCACAGTGTATTTTCAGAGATAATGAATAGTCTGTCTCTGTTCTTTTTGTTTGAAATTTCTTTTGTTATTCAGGGTGTTTTGTAGTTCCAAACAAATTTTGGAATTTTTTTTCATTTTTGTGAAGAATGTCATTGGTATTTTGATAGGGATTGCACTGAATCTGTAGATAGCTTTGTATAACATGGACATTTGGAAATGTTAATTCTTCCAATCCACGAACATTCGTTTGTGTCTTTTTCATTTCTTTCACCAATGTTTTATAGTTTTCAGGGTAAATATTCACCACCTTGCTTAAATTTATTCCTAGTTTTTGAAGCTATTGTAATTGGGATAGTTTTCTTGATTTATTTTTCAGATGATTTGCTATTTCTATATAGAAATATTACTGATTATATTTGCTGACTTTGTACCCTGTTAACTTTACTGTATTTATTAGTTCTAACAGATCTTGGTGGGTTTATTAGGGTTTTTAATATATAAGATTATGTCATCTTTGTTTCTTCTAATTTGTGTGTCTTTTATTTCTTTCATTTGCCAGTTGCTCTAGCTAGCACCTCCAATGCTATATTGAATAGAAATAGTGTCGACATCTTTTTCTTGTTTCAGATCTTAAAGGTAAATCTTTCAGCTTTCCCCTGTTTAGTATGGTGTAACCTATTTGTCTACCATATGTGGTCTTTATTTTGTTGAGGTCCCTTCCTTCTAATTTTCTCAGATTAAAAAAAAAATTAAAGGTGTTAAATTTAGTTAAATATTTTTTCTGAATCTATTGAAAGGATTTCTTATCCTTTATAAATGTGGTAATTCAAATGATTTTTCAAATATTAAATTTGTATTATGTGACACCAGAATTTCAATAGCATACTTCTATTTCATATTTCAAATATTATTTTCATATATTTACAGTTTTATAACAAAAGTATGAGTACAAACACATTTTTATACATTCAATTGCATTTTAAGGAAATATAAAAGAATTTATATTATCTTTACCACTTCTTCCATTCTTCATTTCTTTAAATAAATCTGAGTTTCCATCTGGAATAATTTCTCTTCAGCCTTCTTTTAATTATTTCTTATAATGAAACTCTGCTGCTGATGGGTTCTTCTAACTTTTGCTTTTATCAAACTATTTTATCTTCAAGTTTTTACATTATTTTTTCATTGTGGCAAAATACACATAATATTTATCATCTTAACTATTTTTAAATGTTGGTATTAATAACAACATTAATTTTAAATAGTGGTATTAATTACATTAATATCATGCCACTGTCACTATCCATTTATCATTTAAAAAATTATGTTAGTTGTAGATAGACAAAAATACCTTTATTTGTTTTTATGTGGTGCTGAGGATTGAACCCAGTGCCTCACATGTGCTAGGCAAGTGCTCTATCATAGAGCCACAACCCCAGCCCCATGTCACCACCCATTCATCTACAAAACACATTTTAATATTGAAAAACATTGTCCATTTACATAATAACTCCCATTCACTCCTCCTCCTAGTTCCTGGCAACCATCTTTCTATTCTTTATCTCCATGGATTTTGGCTACTCTAAGTATCACGTCAGTGGAATCAGACAGTATTGTCGTTTTGTGACTCACTTGTTTCACTTAGTGTAATGTCCTCAAACTTCCTCCAGGTTGCAGCCTATGTCAGAATTCCCTTCATTTTTATGGCTGAAAATACTTAGTTCCTTTCACTGTTTTCTATTTGTTCTGTAGTTTTTTCTCCCTCTTACATCCTGACTTTGTCTTCTTTTGGGATCCAAAGGACCCCCTTCAGGATTTCTTGAAATTTTTAACCTTCATTTTTGAAAAAATATTTTAGTGGATATATAATGTCAGGTTGTTTAATTTATGCCCTGCCCCTAATACTGTAAACAAGTGTTTCCATCATTTTCTGCCTTGTATTGGTTTAATAAAAGCCAATAGATTTGTTCCCTTGTAAGCAATAAATATCGTTTTCCTTTGACTGATTTTAAGATTTCTTTGTCACTAGTCTTAAACAGTTAGTCTATTATGATTTGGTCTGGTTTTCTTCATATTTATACTGCTGAGGTTCATTGAGGTTCCTAGCTCTGTAGACTGATTTTTTTTTTATCATATCTGGAAAATCTCAATTATTTCTTCAAATATTTCTCTCCCCACTTTCTTCTTTTGGGGGGACTCCTCTTAGTAATAGACTTCTCATTTTTGCCCAAGAGCTTATTGTGATTAATTTTTTTCAATCCTTTTTCTTTCTGTGATTCAATTTGGATACTTTCCTTCACTTTTTTTTCAAGTCTATTGGTATTTTCCTTTATAGCTCTTATCTAATAATCTTACCTTAATCATTTTTGGATCTGTTTCAATTAAACTGTTTCCATTTCTCCCCCATGGGCCATAGTCCAGGAAGTGCCCCCAGGAAAAAAATTCAGGAGATTGCATGGCACACCTTCCCCACCCCTACACTCTCAGGGATTGAAGTCCTTTACTTCCTATTTTCCAATAAATTCACTTTTTGTTCACTTTTCTAGTTATCTAAAGTGGAATGACTCATCTAGTTCATCCTGACTGGTAGGGCAAATTCTTATAATTGTCTCCCAATTTTGATATCTTTCAGATATTTATTATATGGAGAAATAATGGAAGTAAAGCTTAAAATTTAATGGAGTTGGAGCTAATCATTCATTTAAAATGGGCAGCCAGTTTTATGTGATGCTCTAAGAATATCCCCTATCATTTTTTACTAATGTTCGAATTTTGCTAGACCCCCATCAGTGCCTTTCACGCTTCTTTTAGATTGTCAGATGATCATAACTCTTTCCTATCTACCAAAGGACTCACTTGTCCTTCCCTAGACTGCTTTTTACTACTATTTCAACAAGATCAAATTTTACTTTCACTTTGCAAATCACCTAAGGTTGTCTGTATTTGTTTCAGCTCTTGATGATCTCATCTTATTGTAGTCACTTCTATTAGGTCCTGAAGAACAGTGGACTCGGATTCATAATACTGAAATATGCATCCAAGCTCTATGAATCTGGTGGGAAACACATTACTGCTTTGACCTTATTCAACTGTGGAATCAGTGTGATAATACATCCTCTTATCTCACAGATTTGCCTTGTTAATATGTAGATATAAGGCTCAGAACATATTATTAACCTGGCACAAGTTCATGTAGTAGGGTCTCAAATAATTTTGTTTTTATCATCTGTGTTTTTTCATTCAAAAATTACTTTCTGATGCATCATATATAACTTACACATTGTCTCTTGCTCCATAAATTGATTTAACAAAATTATCTAGATGGCAAAGAGGGATATCAGCAGGCAGTAATTCATTTGGAATTCAAGTGTACTTTACTTTCTCTGGAGTAGATTCCCTTACATGTCCTAGGTTTGCTTGGTGGGTGCTTTTCAGAAGAATTAAGATTCCTAAATTTAGGACATTGTATTTATAGTGGGTCTGTGCTCTAAACATTTTCTTTAAAATATGATTTAGAACAGGTTTACTGAAGGACATGTTAATTTATATTATGGCTTGATTAGTCTATGAAAGTTTTCTCATCATAAATGTACTATATGATACTATATGTACCAGAAATATTTGAGCTGTAAGATGAAAGGTAGTTTTAGCTTAAATACCTGATCTGGGGGTTCTCTGATAGGGGTAATTCCCTAGGTCTTATTTGCTCACAGGTAATTCCTTTAGCTCATGCTCAATGGTGAGAATTTTCAGATTTTAATTCTTCACTCAGAACAAAGAATGGACCTTTTGTTATTTTGTTCTATATGTATGTTGAGAACTAACTATTTTTTATTGGATCTTCCATGAGACCATTGACTTGCTTCTACTGATTTCAGAGATTATTTCTTAAAATTTTTCATATGTTTAAGTTTGTACATATATTTCACATATATATCATGTTGTACATATGTGCAATGTGAATATGCCATATTATGTTTAGGTTGAATAATTACGTGAACTTCTTTTTGGGGCTTCATTCTTTTCTTCTTTTACTTAT
Organism: Sciurus vulgaris; assembly: GCF_902686455.1. Taxonomy (NCBI): domain Eukaryota; kingdom Metazoa; phylum Chordata; class Mammalia; order Rodentia; family Sciuridae; genus Sciurus; species Sciurus vulgaris. Next base: position 46,560,528 of record NC_136474.1, on the reverse strand, counting down.
ATCAGTTTAAATCTTGAAAAGTGAAGATTTTTCTTCTGTCTCACTGTTCTCCTTGGAGTGTTCTCTATAGCTGGATACTTGCTTTTGAAAAATGACACCTCACCTCATTTATTCTTCATAGCAAACTTTTGAAAAGGAAAAAAGTGTGTACATTGGCATACTGAGATTTTTCTTAGGTAAAGAAGGGTAACATGGAGTGAGTCTTGATGACTTGATGGTTTGAAGGATAACTGGAACACTTTACCAGACTAAAGACGCCTCTGTATGGGGACTTGATCATGGTGTAGGTTATTGTCAACAGTTTTAATAGCACCAGTTAGGCTTTTGCTGATGATTGTGGGAATTGCATTTTGATGAGTGAAACAAAGAAGATAAAGACAGTTTTACTGTAACGCTGGTGGAACCTCTATTGCCGTCCCATGCACAAATTTCGTCTTAATTCCTAGAAAGTAGAAAGGTCTGCTTAAGTGAAATAGGAAAAAGGTGAATTTTTTTTTCTAACCCAAGTCATTAATGAATACTTCCATGAAACATTTTAGATCATTTAAGTTTTTTTTTAAAGTGTTCTCACCCTTTCTATTACTCTTGCTTTGAGGAAAAGGACTTGTGACCAAATAGCTATTACAGTGTGGATCTTTTCTTTTGTGATGTGAAGTAATTCAAGATGGAAGTAATGCAGGGACAATGAAGAGCGGCATCTGGGAATGGGGACTGAAGAATGAAATGAGGAAATTCCTGGAGGTTTTCTTTCCTCTAGCATTTCGTACAAATAAAATACAGCTTCATAACTTCTGAGAATGTCATATCCAGTGAGCCAGAATAACTAGATTATGTTACTTCCTGAAGTTTTCTTTTGTGGGCTTTGAATATTTATTAAAACATTATCTGACAACTTCTGCTATGTCACATTCATGCTTGAGAAGTTGATTAAAAAAATACATAAGCATCTGGACAGAGCTTTAAAAGAGAAAATGGGATCCCCCAACGTTTAATGCTGCTCCTAAAGATGACTGTTGAAACATTACCAAGGGGGAAGATTCAAGATTCCTTATCTCATAGAAGTCTTTCTCCATTGCTGCCTTGCAGGGTCATAAGTTTCATGTTATTCTAGTTTTTACTTAAATATACTCAAAATAAAAAAATATAATAACTAAAGAAATTTAGTCCTTTTCTCCCTTCCAGTTTGTTTTAATTTTTGAATTGGTTTTAGAATGAACCTGATTTATGTTATACAGATATTCAACCAGAGTCCTATTAAGTGACTCAAAACTAATGTGCTAAAGAACATGGAAAAATTTTCACAATTCTGGTAGGTATAATTTTTAGATCTCAAGTATTCTAAAGAAAGCTAATGGTTTTGTTTAACTTCTACAATAAAGCTCTGTAAACTTTTTAGGTTTAGTAGGTCACATAAACCTTTTGGGACAGTTTCAGATTTATAATGTTTGACTTATTTTTTTTAACTTTATGATGGTACAAAAACAATATTCAATAGAAACTGTACTTCAAATTTTGAATTTTTGACCCTTTTCTGAGCTAGCAATATACAATATTATGGTCTCTTTCAATGCTGGGCAGCAGCAAAAAGCTGCAGCTCCCAGTCAGCCATGAGATCACGAGGGGAAACAACGGATTGTCCACAGTGTTTAGTAGGTTAGATGTATTAGATGTAATAAATGCCTTTCAACTTGGGATATCATCTTACAGTGGGTTTTACTGGATAATCCCACTGTAAATTGAGGATCATATGTATTTATTTTTTCCTCTAAAGCCAGGCATCTTAACATATTGTCTTTGTTTCTTGAGTTTAGTTTCTAGATAATTAATGCCTAGGAAAAAAGTAGATCCACTATTTAAGATCTTTTCTGCTTTAGTCATTTTTCTGTCCTATTTAATCTTATACCTCCCCATCTCTGGTGTCCTTCCTAGGTCAACTAATTAGGTCTGTTAAAAAACAAAAAAAATGTAGCTGGTCCTTGTTCTTCTGTACTAGCTTGTTCTGGCACTTATTTTATATCATTTGAAGTACAGTAAAAAGATGTACTGGTGATTTAAGTATATCTAGCACTGGGAGAACTTTTGTTCCAGTCAGTATCCTGACAGAACATCCCAAGAATAAGGTAAGAGCAGGGGAATAGAATCCTAGAACCAGGAAGCATTACTGCCAGCTTAGAGAATTTACTGGGCTAAGAATAGCTCAGTGTTCAAATGTACACTACAACTTACTAAATTAATGCATAAAAAGAGAAAAGAGATATATGGTCATCTTTATGACTGAAAAAGCATTCAATGACATTTAACATTTGTTCTTGATAAGAAACTCAATATGATGCAAGAGTTCTAACATAAACTATCCTTAACATAATAAACTTGCAATTATTTTTTCATCTTTAAAAAATAAGATCTTCTAGAACATCTTGGAACTATTCCTTTCCGTTTAGAAATAAGAGAGAGATGTTCGTTATGACACTATAATGAACTCTGGCTAATTTAATTAAATAAGAAAAATAAATGAGGGATATGAAAGTTATAAGAGAAGGCAGAATAAATACTTGCAGGTAATATAGTTAAAAGCATTAAGAACGTAAATGGGTAATCTGAAAATTTAATAGAGCAATAAAATAATTCAGTGAAGTGGCAAAGAACATGAAGAAAAAGGTAATAGCCTTCTCATACAAAATAAGATTAAAAACTGCAATTGAAGGAAAGCACTTATTAACCATGGCTACAAAACAGTTAAATACCTAGGAATAAACTTAAGTAGAAATATAAAACCTACAGGGCTAGGGACGTAGCTCAGTGGTAGAGCACTTGCCTACCGTGTATGAGGCCTGAGTTCAATCCCCAGTAACTGCCACCTCCCCAACACACAAAATATAAACACTGTGAATGAAAAATTTATAATATCACTGGAATATACAAAAAAGACAGAAAAATCAAGGCATTTCTGCTTCTTGAATGTGGAAACTCAATATTATTATGATATTTATTTTCTTCCATTAAATCTGTTTTAACATGCCCCTAAGTAGTTACACTAAGATCTTTTACAGGAACTGCACAAACTGATTCTAATTTTCTTATGTTAAAGTGAATATATTAATTGCTAGGAATATTTTGAAAAAATAATTACTTTTTGAACGTGTTCATGGAGGGAGGGAAGGTGTACCTGGTTTTGCAGGATATTAAACATATTGTAAAAACATGCTAATTTAAGGATTAGTATAGCACTTACATAAGTTATGTGGAGTTCAAAGAAACAGAAACTGTCCAGAAATGGGCTTAATATATTTGTCAGTTTGGTATTAGTTAAAAGTAGCATTGAAAAAGCAGCAGCAGAAATAACAGTTATTCAGCAATTGATACTGGAAGAACTGCATTGCCATTTGGAAAAAACAAAATTGGTTTTGCTCCATGACTTCATATGGAGAAAAGATCTTAGTGTAAAAAATTAATTCATCAAAGTACTCTAATAAATCAACAAAAAAAAATGAAGAAAAATTTGGAAAAACAAAGTATTTGTAAATGTCACCCAAAATCAGAAGCCATAAAATAAATGATTCAAAAATTTGCCTAAAATTAAAATATTTGCATGGCAGAAGTAACCATAAATAGAAGACATTTAGAAAAACATAACACTTTTCATAGTGTTATGGTTTAGTTATGAGGTAGCTTGCACATAAATGCTCGTGTGTGAGAGAGTGTAAGAATGTTTACGGGTGAAATGATTTGAGAGCCTTAACCTAAACAATGCTTTAATTCACTGATATGGAGTAAGTGAGCAGTAGTAACTGATGTGACCGGAAGAAACAGGTCACTGGGGCTGTGTCTTTGGGGTTCATATTTTGTCCCTGGTGAGTGGAGGGCTCCCTTCCTGTTGGCTGTTCTTTACTGCTTTCCTCCACCATGCTCTTCTGTCATGAGCTTCTGCCTCACTTTGGGCTCAGAGCAATGGGCTTGGCCATCTATGAACTGAGACCTCTGAGACTGTGAACCCCTAATAAACTTTTTCTCCTCTATGTCGTCCTTGTCAGATATTTTGGTCACAGTGATGAAAAAGCTGACTAAAACATAGACATAAGGCAACTTTCCTTAATGTATAAAGAGTTTCTATTCATCAATAAGAAAATAACAAATAATCAAATAGAAAAAAGAGCAAAAGTCATAATGTGCAGATCATAGAAAGTACAAGTGACTCAAATTTAGGAAAACATCCTGGTATCTTTAAAACAAAATATAAATATAAATTAAAATCACAACAAATAAGGAACACATATTAGATTGACAAAGATAAAAATTATAATGCAGACTTGTATTTCTGTGTTATATGGGTTAATAATAGAACAAATAATAGTTAACATTTTAATTAGGGCATTTTAATGACCTAGAATAATGGGTTCTATTATGGTACATTTGTACATGCAAATCATAAGATCATGTCCACTCTTCCATCACTATCCCTTTACTGATCCTTACTCTCCCTTTCCGATTCCTTCTCTAATCCTCTCCATATTTTTCATGTTGTCTTTTTTTCCCACCACTTAGATCCTACATATGGGGGGAAAATATGTGATACTTCTCTTTTTTGAATTTGATTTATTTCACTCAACATTATGATCCAGTTCCATCCATTTTCCTGCAAATGATATAATTTTGTTCTTCTTCATGGCTGAATAATACTCCATTATGTGTATATATACCACATTTATCCATTCATCCATTGAAGGGCACCTAGGCTGATTCCATAAGTTAGCTATCGTGAATGGTGCTGTAATAAACTTGGGTATGCTGTTATCTCTGTAGAATTCTGACTTTATTTCTTTGGGATATATTCTGAGGAGCTTGATCATGTGGTAGTGATATTTTTAGTCTTTTGAGGAATATGCATATTGTTTTCATAGTGGCTGTAATAATCTACATTCCCACCAACAATGTATAAGGATTCCCTTTTCCCTGCATCCTCACCAGCATTTATCTTTTTTTTTTTTGGATTCTTGATGATATTTATTCTGACTGGGGTGACATGGAATCTCAATGTGGTTTTGATTTGCATTTCTGATTGCTAAACGCGTTCAACTTTTTTCATGTAATTATTGGTCATTGATTTCTTTTTTTTTATATATTTTTATGTTTTTAATTATTGCTTTAGTTTTACAGACTGCATTTTGATTCATTTTACACAAATGGGGTACATCTTTTCATTTCTGTGGTTGTGCATGATGTAGATTCACACCACTCATTCAATCATACATGTACATAGGGTTATGAGATCTGTCTCATTCCACCATTTTTCGTACCCCCCAAGGACTTAAAAGTAGCATACTACAGTAATGCGGCCACATCAATGTTTACAGCAACTCAATTCACAATAGCTAGATTGTGGAACCAGCCTAGATGCCCTTCAACAGATGAATGAATAAAGAAACTGTGGTATATATACACACAATGAAATATTATTCAGCCATAAAGAAGAATATTATGGCATTTGCAGATAAATGGATGGAATTGGAGAATATCATACTAAGTGAAATAAGCCAATCCCAAAAAACCAAAGGCCGAATGTTTTCCCTAATAAGTGGATGATATATAATGGTGTTGTGGGGGATGGGGGATGAGAGAAGAATGGAGGAACTTTAGATTATGTAGAAGGAAATGAGAGGGAGGAGGGGGGTATGAAAAATGGTAGAATGAGACAGACATTGATTTCTTTTGAGAAGTGTTCATTTAGCTCATTTACTCATTTTTTTGTTGTTCCATGTTTTGAGCCCTTTATATATATTCTGAATATTAAGGAATAGCTGGCAAAGATTTTCTTCCACTCTCTTCACCCCATTAATTGTGTTCTTTGCTGGGAAGAAGCTTTTTGATTTGATGCGGTTCTATTTGGCCAATCTTGCTATTATTCCCTGAGTCATTGGAGTTGTATTCAGGAAGTCATTGCTTGCTTGTGCCAGTCTTAAAGTTTTTCCCCTATGTTTTTGTCTAGCAATTTCAAAGGCTCAGGTCTTACATTTAGGTCTTCTCATCATTTTGAGGGTGAGAGATAGGGATCTAATTTAAATATTCTCCATATGGATATCCATTTTCCCACCACCCTTTGTTAAAGAGGCTGACCTTTCTCCAATGCATGTTTTTGACAACTTTGTCAAGAATCAGAGGATTGTAACCTCATGGGTTTGCCTTGGTGTCTTCTGTTCTGTTCTGTTGGTCTATGTGTGTGTGGTTTCTTTTTTTCTTTTCTTTTCTTTTTTTTTTTTTTTTTTTTTGTGCTACTACTGTGCTGTTTTGTTACTCTGGCTTTATAGTATATTTTGAAATGGACATTGTCATGCTTCCAACATTGCTCATTTTGCTTAAGGTTGTTTTGACTATTCAGGGTTTGGGGTATTTTTTTGTTTGTTGCTTACATCTGAATTGTAGGATTTTTTTTTTCTCGTTCTGTGAAGAATGTCTTTGGTATTTTGATAGGTAGTGCACTGAATTTTTAGATCATTTTCTCTAGTGTGGACATTTTACTTATATTAATTCTACTGATCTGTGAACATGGGAGTTGTTCTTATCTTCTAGGGTCTTTTTCAATGTCTTCTGTGTTCTGTAATTTTTATTGTAGAGATCTTTCACCTCTTTGGTTAGGTTTATTCATAGATATTTTATTTTGTATGTTGGAAGCTATTGTGAATAGAATTGTTTTTCTTACTTCTTTGCAAGTTTTTTACTGGTGCATAGAAAAACCATTGCTTTTTGTATCCTGCTATATTGTTGAATTTTTTTCAGATATAAAAGTCTTCCGGTGAAGTCCTCAAGGTCTTCTAAGTATAGGATTACATAATCTGAAAATACAGATAATTTGACTTTCTCCTATTTGCATTCCATTTATTTCTTGCCTAATTACTCTTGTTAAAATTCTCAAGTAGTATATTGAATAGCAGTGATGAGAGTGAACATCTTGGCTTGTTCCTAATTTTAGGGGAAATTCTTTGTTTTTTCCCCACTCAATAAAATGTTGGGCATGAGTATTTTGTATATAACCTTTGTTATGTTGAGATTCAATTGTTCTATACCTAGTTTATTCAGGGCTTTTACGTAAGGGAATGTTGAATTTTGTTGAATACTTTTTCTGCATCTATTGAGATGATCATGTGGTTTTTATCCTTGATTCTATTTATGTACATCTATTGATTTGTGTATGTTGAACCATTCTTGCATCCCTGGAATAAAACCAGCTTGATTGACTTGCATGATCTTTTCAGTGTGTTGTTGAATTCAGTTTGAAAGGGTTTTAGTCAGTATTTTTGCATTTATGTTGATAAGGGTGTGTGTGTGTGTGTGTGTGTGTGTGTGTGTGTGTGTGTGAGTGTGTCCATACCTGTTCTAAGTAACAGGGTGCCGACTTCATAGAATGAGTTTAGAAGTATTTCTTCCCTTTTTAATTTTGTGGAACAGTTTGAGGAGCGTTGGTGTTCATTTTTCCTTGAAGTTCTGGTAAAACAGCTATGAATCTGTCTGGTTCTGGACTTTTCTTTGTTGGACATTTTATGATTGCTTCAATCTCTTGCTTGTTATTGGCCTGTTTATTTATTTTTTGTCCTCTTGGTTCCATTTTGGTAGGTTATGTGTATCTATAAGTTTTTATTCATTTCTTTGAGATTTTATATTTTTAAATATGCATTTTTAAGAGAGTGTCTAAATGATCCTCTGGGTTTTCATGGTATCTGTTTTGATATTTCCTTTTTCATCTCTAATTTTATTAACTTGGGTCTTCTCTCTTTTTGTTAGTTGAGCTAAGGGTTTATCAATCTTTATCTTTTCAAAGAACTAACTTTGCTTCATTGATCTTATGTACTGTTCTTTTAGTCTCTATTAATTTCAGCTCTGATCTTTATTATTTCATCTACTGATTTGGGTTTGGTTTGTTCCTGTTTTTCTAAGACCTTGAAATATATCATTAGATTACTCACTATCTGATTTTTTAAAAATGTAGGTATTCCTAATAGTTAACATTCTTGAATGCTTTTTTTGTGTCGGGCACTTTTCTAAGAGTTACAACATTTCTATAAAGCAAGTATAATTATTATATATGTAGGTGGCATAATTGAGGTCTAGAAGGATAGGTAATTGAACCCAGGTGATCGGCTAAAAGATATGCAAGTAGCTATACACGACTATTGTTCTCTGAATGGTCTGAAAAAAAAAATACAATTTTATAGTCCCTTTAACCCTGAAATTCCACATTCAGGTATTTATCCTATAGTCGTACTCAAAATGATGAACGTACGTGTATTTGTTACAACCTTGTCAATGATAGCAATGGCTTGGGGTCTAAATTTCCTTAGTAGGAGCTGGTTATATATACTAAGGTACAGTCATACAATGGACTCCTAGGCAGCTAGGCAGCTGAAAGCAAAAATGGGGAAACTTTTCAGTTTCCTCCTCTGCATATATACTATCATATTTGTACCCTCCAAAACACTACACATCCATAATTTTTGTGTGCATACTCATGCTATGTTAGACCATTTGCTAAAAGAATGCATGATGATTACACCTGCCTTGGGGAGGGAAATTGGGGATGGGGATAGGGGAAGACATACCCTTTGGTTTTATTTCAATTTTGTGCCATGTGAATTGTTAATTCAAAATGAAGTCCCCCATTTAAATTTTTGATGACTTTTGGAAATGGATTCACCAATATTCTTGAACTTTCTGTAGAGAGGTTGCACTTAGTCATTATTTTTAAAATGATATATGCTTATGGTATATAGCAGATGTTTTGATGTATATATACACAGGGAAGTAGTTATAATTATCTTAACAGCCTGGATTCTTTTGTTATCTTTTTAATACTGTAGTCCCCAAGCATGGAAGCTCAGAATGCTTACAGACTATCTAAATCAAAGTGTTTATTTTAAAGAGGAGGACATTAAACACAGAGTATGAAGGGGTTCACCTTTTCAAAGCTTTTTTGCTCAGTAGTTGTGGTTTCTCATCCATCCACTTCACTACTTCCCAGATGCTTCTGATCAGGTTCCCTCCTGGACAGTTTTGCTCCATTACCTGGAATTGAGGGTCTCCCAATCCTTCTAGATAGAATATTTAAAAATACCTTACAGTATAGAGTCTGTAAACATAGCCAGTGATGATACCAATAGATGTTTGTTTTTCTCATTTAGCCTGGTTTTGGTTCTCAGACACTTTTCTGATTCATGTTTGTTTATTGCCTTTGAGTAATGCAAAGTAGCAGAGGTCTTCTGCAGACACAGCTTTCCTTGGCCATCTTGCTATAAATGTCTCCGTGGAGGTTATTTTAGTGTTTGTGGTGCAGTGGGGACTATGTTCTTGAGGGAATAGATGACAGACGTTCTGGGCTATAAAAACATGGGATTTGTCACTGGCATGAGTAAATAGATTGTGCAGGTGCAACATATGTTTTCAGGTATATTGAATACATTCTGAGTGGCATGCTTCTTTTCTGTACTTAGAGCAACAACACTCACTCATTGCATTTAAAAATTCATAGATGCCTTCTTAATTAATTAAACTTGTAGTCAACTCATTATTTTAAGTTTAGTTTAGCTGGTTGGTCATGATTAATAGATAAGTGAATTTTAAAAATTAATGAAAAAATGACTGCATCTTATTGCAACCCTGTGTTATGAATACTCTAATTAATGAAGAAAACGATGCCTACAACACTGACATACATGGGTGAAATGTTATCTTGATAATCAAATACTTATTCCACAAATCATCATTGAGGTCTATTATGTATAAGGCACTGCAGGAACTGCTAAATGCTTCTGTGGTACCCAACCATTTTATAGCATACATTTTGTAACAGACTAAAATTAACTTCAGATGAATTAAGTAAGGGGTGAAGTTTTAAAAAGTCAATAAAAAATATTGATGGAAATATCTCCAGACAGGAAGCAAATTTAATCATGAAAATAAATAGTTTTGACCAAACTAAATTACTATACTTCAAAATAATCACCTTCAGCCAAATTTAAAAAGTGGAAGAAAACTGTAGAAACAAAATATTTCATCAGAAGTTTATGTCTAATAACAATTCTATTTTTAATAATATTGTAATATATGTACTTTCTACATCGAGAATAATAAAAATGATCTATGTCTAATAGTGATTGTAAGTTTAGAATCTTAGGGGGAAAAAAAGAATCTTGTTTAACAATGAAATTGATTTAATGTATTCTGTTACTTGAAACTCTTAAGGAGTATTTTAGTCAGCTTTTTCACTGCTGTGACTAAATGATCTGACCAGCACAATTATAGAGGAGGAAAGGTTTTCTTGGGGGTTCACGGTTTCAGAGGTCTTAGTCCATAGAAGGCCAGCTCCATTCCTCTGGGCTCAAGATGAGGCAGAACATCATGGTGGGAGAGGGTAGCAGAGGGAAGGAACTTGCATCATGAGGAAGCAGAGAGGTTCCATTCTCCAGATACAAAATATACACCCCACAGCCACACCCCAATTCCAAACTCCTCCAGCCACACCTTAGCACTTCAATTAATCCCATTGGGGATAAATTCACTGATTGGGTTAAGACTCTTACAACCCAATCATTTCTCCTCTGAACCTTCCTGCATTGTTTCATGTGAGCTCTTGGGGGACACCTCACATCAGAGCCATAACCAGTCGAATGAAGGCGAAGTCAAACTTCTTAGTTTGGGTGATGAAGCCCTATACAATCAACCCTTCCCCTCTTTCAAAGAGGTTTAACTCCATCTGACATCACTGTACCTGTTTTTATCACTGTGACCAAAATAGCTGACAAGAACAGCAAAGAGGAAGAAAAGTTTATTTTGGGTTCATGTTTTCAGAGTTTTCAGCCCAGGGCTGGGTTGGATCTATTGCTCTTGGCCTGAGCCAGAACACAATGGTGGAAGATTGTGGTTGAGGATAGCTGCTGAGTTCATGGCAACCGGGGAGAAGAGAGTGAAAGAGCCAGGGGACAAAATATATCCCTAAGGCACCCCTCCAGGGACCCACATCCTCCCACCATACCCCACTGACTATAGTTACCACCCACTACAACAGTCCTTTCAAATTCCTAATCCATCAAATGGATGAATTGGCTGATTAGATTTTGAGAGCTGTAAACTAATCATTTCACCTCTGAATGTTGGCACAGCAGCTTTTGGGGGATGCTTCCTATCCACACCATAACAGCACCTAAAACCATAACAGTACCTTATTGCCTTTTTAAAAATAGCTTTTAGAAATTGAAACATCCATATGCTCTCTGACCTTCTTGCTTTGTTTCTGTGACCAGGAGGATGTGAGAGGTTGTGTGGTGGGGCCCGCTCATTTGGATTCACCCCAGGTCCTTCTCCTTGCCTGTCAAGTTTAGGGTTAGTAGCAATGCCACAACATACCCATTGGATTCCTTAATTACGCCCACACCTCTTTTCATAGTCCCTTCATTAGTGTTTTCAAACTGCAGGTGTTTCTTGCTAGGACAATGAATGATACAGCCCTCAAAATTCAGAATTAAAGAGTATTTCTTTTTGTAATTTTCTTAAATTTTTAAAAAATCAATGTTAGTAGATAAGATTTATATACAATGTAACAAATCCACTTCAACCATATAATTTGAATTTTGACAAGTGTACATACCTGTGTAACTGCCACTGCAACCTAAAAAGTGAATGTCCCTTTATGCCCCCAAATTCTCTTTATTCTTTCTCAGTCAAATCCCCCTATTAACTCCCCAGATTATCACTAATTGGCTTTCCATAACTGTAGATTAGATTTGTGTTCTAGATTTCCAGATAGAAGGAATCATATACTATTATTTGTTTGTATTTGATACCTTTTGGTCACCGTGATATTTTAAAGATTCATTCGTGTTGTTGTATTCTTCACTCAATTATTTATTTTTATGACCAAGTACTGTTTAGTTATTTGGGTATATTGCAATTTGTTTATCCATTCCCCCATTGATGGACATTTGGGTTGTTTCTGCATTTTGACTATTATAAAAAACATACCATAAACATTCACACCAAGTTTTTGTGCAGATACGTTGTTTGTGGCGGCTGGTAAACCCCTTGGTGGAGAATTGCTGAGTCACATGTCCTCTTTATAGGGAACTCTTCAAAATGGCTGTCCCATTTGACATTCCCACCAGCAACGAATTCGATTCTACCTTTTCCATATCTTTACCTCGCACTTGTTGTTTTCAGTTTTAAAAACTTTAGCCATTTTAATGGTCCATCGATGTTTTATTGTGGTTTAACCTGCATTCTCCTGATGACTAGTGCTGCTGAGCTGAGCATCTTATCTGATAATTTTGTCATCTTTTTATCCATCTAAAAACGTGAGGTTATTATTTATTTTTTTATTAAGGGTACATAGTCCAGATACAAGTCCTCAGTCAAATATATACAGGGCAAACATTTTCTCCCAGTTTCACTTGCCTTTCATTTTCTATGGTTATAAAGAGAAGAGGATGAGGTCCAGTTTGACATTTTAATTTTTTAACTTGTGATTTTTGTGTCCTAAGAAATCTTTGCTTTACTGGGTCTTGATTTTGCTCCTATGTTTCTTGAAAATTCTTTTACTTTAAAAAAAATAAACCCTATAAGTTTAAAATCGCCTACTTAGTCTCCTCCCTTGATTTCAGTGCTAGCCACTATCAGAAACTTCATGGGCTTATACTTATCTGTGTTTTAAAATTTTGCCACACAAATTATTATGCATAACAGTATCTAACATTATATGATGAATTTACAAAATTATATAAGTGACCTCATCTGCACATATGTGTATCACTTTGCTTTTTCTGTGTATCATATCACGCCAGCATGAAGTGACTTCAACCCACATCATTTACTTACCTCGTAGTTCTGTAGCTCTGTAGTCTGGATCAGGCTTAGCTGAGCTGTTGTTCAGCTGGGCTCATTTCATTTTATTCATGCATTTATCATCAGATTTTAAGTTTGCAGGAGGTGGTTTGGTCTAGTGGGTGATGTTCATTTTGCTTAACACCATTTCTTATCCTCCAGTAGGATAGCCAGGGCAGTGAGTTTTAAATTAGGCCAGCCCTAATAAAATGATTTAAAAATCTCTGTTTGGGTCACATTTGCTACTAGCCAATGAGGAAAAGTAATTAGTAAAGAGGACTCTATAATCAGGGAGGGCACTCGAAGTATACAGTGAAGATGCAAGAATAGTTTTTGCCATCATTTCAACATTTCCCATGTTGAAATGAACAACCTTATACATATCTTATTTTTCATATATATAAGTTTTTCTAGTTTTAAAATGAACATACTCAAAAGCACAGCCATTCTTAGGAGACATTATCAAATTCTAGTTTGTTTTTTGTATGTTAAGGGCTAAAATGTACCCCACCTCCTATTCATATGCTAAAGTCCTAGTCATTAGTATCTCAAAATATGACTCTACTTGGAATTAGTCTTTAGAGAAATTAACTCACTACCATAGTGAAAATCACCCTAGGGTAGACCACTAATTCAATTGTGAAGATGAACTTACAGACAAAGAGGGAGGGCACCCAAAGTTGCAAAGGTGTCACAATTTCTTTTTCTATTTTTTGTATGTTTCTTCATTTTTTAAAAAATTTATTTTTATTGTAAACAAATGGGATACATGTTTCTGTTTGTACATGGAGTAATAGCATATCATTTGCGTAATCATACATTTACATAGGGTAATGTTGTTTAATTCATTCTGTTATTTTTCCCTTCCCCCCCACCCCTCCCACCCCTCTTTTCCCTCTATTCAGTCCCTCCTTCCTCCATTCTTGCCACCCTCCCTAACCCTAACCCTAAACCTAACCCTAACCCTAACCCTAACGCTAACCCCTCCCACCCCCCATTATATGTCCTCATCCGCTTATCAGCGAGATCATTCGTCCTTTAGTTTTTTGAGATTGGCTTATTTCACTTAGCAAGATATTCGCCAATTTCATCCATTTGCCTGCAAATGCCATAATTTTATTATTCTTTACAGATGAGTAATATTCCATTGTATATATATATACCACAGTTTCTTTATCCATTCATCAATTGAAGGGCATCTAGGTTGGTTCCACAGTCTGGCTATGGTGAATTGAGCAGCTATTAACATTGATGTGGCTGTATCTCTGTAGTATGCTGATTTTAAGTCCTTTGGGTATAGGCCAAGGAGTGGGATAGCTGGGTCAAATGGTAGGTCCATTCCAAGTTTTCTAATGAATCTCCACACTGCTTTCCAGAGTGGCTGCACTAATTTGCAACCCCACCAGCAATGTATGAGTGTACCTTTTTCCCCACATCCTCGCCAACACCTGTTGTTGCTTGTATTCTTGATAATCGCCATTCTTATTGGGGTGAGATGGAACCTTAGTGTAGTTTTGATTTGCATTTCTCTTATTACTAAAGATGGGGAACATTTTTTCACATGTGTGTTGATTGCTTGTAGATCTTCTGTGAAGTGTCTGCTCATATCCTTAGCCCATTTGTTGATTGGGTTATTTGTATTCTTTTTTTTTTTTGCACTTTTAATTTAATTTAATTTTTTAATTAAAAATCATAAATTTACATAGGGCAATGTTGTTTGCTTCATTCTGTTATTTTTTCCCTTTCCCCCATCCCTCCCACTCCTCTTTTCCCTCTATACAGTCCTTCCTTCCTCCATTCTTACCACCCTCCTTAACCCTAACCCTAAAATTAACCCTAACCCTAACACTAACCCCTCCTACCCCCCATTATATGTCCTTATCCGCTTATCAGCAAGATCATTCGTCCTTTAGTTTTTTGAGATTGGCTTATCTCAATTAGCATGATATCCTCCAATTTCATCCATTGGCTGCAAATGCCATAATTTTATCATTCTTCATGGCAGAGTAATATTCCATTATATATATATGCCACAGTTTCTTTATCCATTCATCAACTGAAGGGTATCTGGGTTGGTTCCACAATCTGGCTATGGTAAATTGAGCAGCTATGAACATTGATGTAGCTGTATCTCTGTAGTATGCTGATTTTAAGTCCTTTGGGTATAGGCCAAGGAGTGGGATAGCTGAGTCAAATGGTGGTTCCATTCCAAACTTTCTGAGGAATCTCTATACTGCTTTCCAGAGTGGCTGCACTAATTTGCAACCCCACCAGCAATGTATGAGTGTACCTTTTTCTCCACATCCTCGCCAACACCTATTGTTGCTTGTGTTCTTGATAATCGCCATTCTAATTGGTGTGAGATGAAATCTTAGGGTAGTTTTAATTTGCATTTCTCTTATTACTAGAGATGTTGAACATTTTTTCATATATCTGTTGATTGCTTGTACATCTTCTTCTGTGAAGTGTCTGTTCATTTCCTTAGCCCATTTGTTGATTGGATTATTTGTGTTCGTGGTGTAGAGTTTTTTGAGTTCTTTATAGATTCTGGAAATTAGCGCTCTATCTGAAGTATGAGTTGCAAAGATATTCTCCCACTCTGTAGGCTCTTTCTTCACATTACTGATAGTTTCCTTTGCGGAGAGAAAGCTTTTTAGTTTGAATCTATCCCAGTTGTTGATTCTTGCTTTTATTTCTTGGACTATGGGAGTCCTGTTAAGGAAGTCTGATCCTAAGCCAACAAGTTGAAGATTTGGACCTACTTTTTCTTCTATAAGATGCAGGGTTTCTGGTCTGATTCCGAGGTCCTTGCTCCATTTTGAGTTGAGTTTTGTGCAGGGTGAGAGATAGGGGTTTAGTTTCATTTTGTTGCATATGGTTTTCCAGTTTTCCCAGCACCATTTTTTGAAGAGGCTATCTTTTCTCCATTGCATATTTTTGGCCCCTTTGTCTAGTATGAGAAAATTGTATTTATTTGGGCTTGTGTTCGTGTCCTCTATTCTGTACCATTGATCTACCTGTCTATTTTGGTACCAATCCCATGCCATTTTTGTTACTATTGCTTTGTAATAGAATTGATGATCTGATATTGCGATACCCCCTGCTTCACTCTTTCTACTGAGGATTGCTTTAGCTATTCTGGGTTTCTTATTCTTCCAGATGAATTTCATAATTGCTTGCTCTATTTCTGTAAGGTACATCATTGGGATTTTAATTGGAATTGCATTGAATCTGTATAGCACTTTTGGTAATATGGCCATTTTGACAATATTAATTCTTCCTATCCTAGAACATGGAAGATCTTTCCATCTTCTAAGGTTTTCTTTAATTTCTCTCTTTAGTGTTCTGTAGTTCTCATTGTAGATCTCAATAACACAATCAACAATTTAGACTTAACTGACTTATATAGAGTATACCATCCAACAAAGAACGAATACACTTTCTTCTCAGCAACACATGGATCCTTTTCTAAAATACACCATGTTTTATGCCAGAAAGCTACTGTTAGCAAATACAAGAAGATAGAAATACTACCTTGTACTCTATCAGATCATAATGGATTGAAATTAGAAATAAATGACAGAATAAAAAACAGAAACTCCTCCAATACTTGGAGATTAAATAATACACTATTATATGATGAATGGATAACAGAAGACATCAGGAGGGAAATAAAAAAATTCTTAGAAGTAAACGAGAACAAAGACACATCATATCAAAACCTCTGGGACACTATGAAAGCAGTACTTAGAGGAAGATTTATTTCATTGGGCGCATTCAACAAAAGAAGTAGAAATCAACAAATAAACGTCTTAACACTACAGCTCAAAGCCCTAGAAAAAGAAGAGCAGACCAACACCAAAAGTAGCAGAAGACAGGACATAGTAAAAATCAGAGCCAAAATCAATGAAATTGAATCAAAAGAAACAATTGGAAAAATTAACAAAATAAATAGTTGGTTCTTTGAAAAAATAAACAAAATTGATAAACCCTTAGTCACACTAACAAAGAGAAAGAGGGAGAAAACTCAAATTACTAAAATTCGGAATGAACAAGGAAATATCACAACAGACATGAGTGAAATACAAAACATAATTAGAAGGTATTTTGAAAATCTATACTCCAACAAAACCGTAAACCTCGAAGACATCAACAATTTTCTAGAGACATATGAATTAAGTAAACTGAACGAGGAGGACATACACAACTTAAATAAATCAATTTCAAGTACTGAAATAGAAGAGGTCATCAAAAGCCTACCAACAAAGAAAAGTCCGGGACCAGATGGAAGAGCTCATTCCAATACTCCTCAAAGTATTCCATAAAATAGAAGAGGAGGGAACCCTCCCAAACTCATTCTATGAAGCCAATGTTACCCTGATACCCAAACCAGACAGAGACTCATCAAGGAAAGAAAATTTCAGACCAATATCCTTAATGAACATTGATGCAAAAATTCTCAACAAAGTTTTAGCAAATTGCATACAAAAATATATTAAAAAGATAGTGCACCATGATCAAGTGGGTTTCATCCCAGGGATGCAAGGTTGGTTCAACATCCGGAAATCAATAAATGTCATTCATCATATCAACAGACTAAAAGTTAAGAATCACATGATTATTTCAATAGATGGAGAAAAAGCATTTGATAAAATCCAACATCCCTTCATGCTCAAAACACTAGAAAAAATAGGGGTAGTGGGAACATTCCTCAACATTGTAAAGGCCATCTATGCTAAGCCCATGGCTAATATCATTCTAAATGGTGAAAAACTGAAAGCATTCCCCCTAAAAACTGGAACAAGGCAGGGATGCCCTCTTTCACCACTTCTATTCAATATCATTCTTGAGACTCTAGCCAGAGCAATTAGACAAACCAAAGAAATTAAAGGGATACGAATTGGAAAAGAGGAACTCAAACTATCCCTGTTCGCTGATGACATGATTATATATTTAGAGGAACCTGGAAATTCCACCAGAAAGCTCTTAGAACTCATAAGTGAATTCAGTAAAGTAGCAGGTTACAAGATCAATGTTCATAAATCCAGTGCATTTTTATACATAAGGGATGAATCTTCAGAAAGAGAAATTAGGAAAACTACCCCATTCACAATAGCCTCGAAAAAAATAAAATACTTGGGAATCAATCTCACAAAAGAGGTGGGTTATTTGTATTCTTGGTGTAGAGTTTTTTGAGTTCTTTATATATTCTGTAAATTATTGCTCTATCTGAAGTATGAGTGGCAAAGATTTTCTCCCACTCTGTAGGCTCTCTCTTTGCATTGCTGATAGTTTCCTTTGCTGAGAGAAAGCTAATTATTTTGAATCTGTCCCAGTTATTGATTCTTGCTTTTATTTCTTATGCTATGGGAGTCCTGTTAAGGAAGTCTGATCCTAAGCCAACAAAGTGAAGATTTGGACCTACTTATCGTCTATAAGATGCAGGGTCTCTGGTCTGACTCCGAGGTCCTTGATCCATTTTGAGTTGATTTTTGTGCAGGGTGAGAGATAGGGGTTTAGTTTCATTCTCTTGCATATGGATTTCCAGTTTTCCCAGCAAGGTGCCACAATTTCTTATGCACATTTAGTTTGGGTTAAAAATACCATATGTAAGTATTTTGGTTATTATTTCCAATAGGACACATTCCTTTCAATGCAAGTCCTAATTAATTTGTACTATGTGATCATTTGTAAGAGATGGAAATTTTATCATTTAAAGGATTAATATTGCTGGACTATATTTAGCCCATGTAAAATAAAGTAGTCTTTTTCGCATGACATTTTTATTTCACTTATAAGTAAGAAGTAATCTGATCTATTAAATGGCATCTGGTAGAACTTGAATAATTTTCCCTAACATGATAGAAGCTGGTCTTGGGTTTATCTAGTGGTTTTGGTGTTTCTTGTTCTTGGATTAGAAAAGAAAATATTTTGGATGATATTGATTTAAAGTATGAAGTTTCAATGCTTCTAAGTCTAATAGAGATGAAATAAAATAAATGGTTCCTTTGGAACATAGAATTAAATGGAAGCCATGATAATACACATGAGCTTGTTAATGATATCTAGGGACCACAATCCAGTTAGCAACAGGACTGCCAAACAACTAGAATAACCATCCAGAAAGAAGATACCCTATGTAAAAGGCAGGGAATTATTTACTTCTATGAACATAATATTTTAAAATTATATTTTGTTATTCATACTGCCAAATCAGTTTTCTTCTGATAAACATTGGCTACTACATCTTTTGCCATCCTTTCATTTTCAATCTTGAACTATTATGTTTTAGATGCATTTTTTTCTGCAAAAAAGCATATGGGTGGCTTAAAAAGTCTGCTTTGAGTCTTCGACTTCCATGAAAATTTTATTCTGCTTTTAATGATAATTAATCACATTTAGATTCATTTATTTCATTTAAATTGAAATCGTCCTTATTTCTCCCTTGCTTGTGATTATTGGACTGACTGTGGTTTCCAGGTTGACTTTATTTTCTCCAATTGATTTGAATACATCATTTCATTTTTATTCTGATATCTTAAGTATGTCAGTCATGTTAAACTGGTTCTATTTTTATCTATTTTCTCTCAGTATGGAATAGTTAGCCATTCAAAGATGTTTGCTTTTATTCATTGTTAATCAAAATCAGATCTTTATATATGGGTATCTATAATTACATGTATATCCATATATACAGAGAGAGACATACAGGAAAATATTTAAATTTTAGAAGAATGAGTTAATCCAACTTTTAAACTATTAAATTATTACTGTCATATTTTACCTATTGATGAAATTCTCATAATAAAAATAGAAATGACATTTGCCATACACTATGCTCTTATGAGCATGGCACATAATATTTCATACTGTGAGACTCTAAAGAGTGGGTGGGGTGAGGTGGTGGCTCCTCTTCTATTCAATTCTGTGAACTTGCCAGTCTTCTTACCGTATCAAGCCCTTCACTCAAGTTACTCAATTCCATTTCTGGGCACGTTACCAAAGAAATTTAACTGATGTACCTGCCACTTCAGAGTGAGGGGTAGTGAAGAGCTTGCACTTTAAGAGATATCTAACAGGGAAGATAATAATTTATTCAAGTAAATAAATGATAGGTAGCTATGTGCTTGGAATCCTTTCCTTTTTTCCTCTTGAGTATACACAAACAGCATCTTCCCAAACAGCAGGTAGGTGGGACCAGGTAACTGATTCTTGATAATAGAATGTGGGTGAAAATGATTGCTACTACCAGTGCTATCTCTTAAAATATGGTCAATATTCCAAAACTTCTCAATGAAGAAGGTGGAGAAGATCCAGCAGGTAGTGTGAGACCAGACAGTGGAGGGCAGGACTGTAGAACCCTTAAAATAGAAGGAATATGAATTCCTGTGCCACTTCTCTTAACCAAGACAAGTGGTTAATTTCTAAAGACTGAAGAGATATACACATTATAAAATATTTGCCAAATTTTAATGCAATTCATTTATGTGTACACATAATAATTTAAGAAGATAGTTATATGTATCAAGGGCATAAATTTTTTCCAAACTTTTAATGAGTTCTCAAAGCCTTAAAATTCCTGTATTTATTTAATAATTTAGATAAATTAAAATAACTATTCATGCCTTAAATATTCATTAGATTCTAGAGAGTTTCTGAGGCTATAAGTTGAGTGTACAGTGTCAGTTGAAGAATGTGGGCCTAGGAATTTTCATCCCTCAGCCCAAATTTCTGTACACTTTTATCTATTTTTGACCCTTGACATTTCACTATTAGAATCTTATTTATTTGGTGATTACTTTGCCTTTCAGATATCTATTTTAACAAATGCAAGCTCTTCTCTATGTTCCATTCTGAAGTGGAGGGTTCATCAGTTAAGTTTCTAACATTACATTGCCAGAAATGGAATTTGATTACCTTGAGTAAAGGTCATGATACTGTGTGGAGATGGGTGAGTTCACAGAATTGAATAGAAGATGAGGTGCATAAATATTCCTCATAAGATCAGGAAGTTGGGAAGACAGGCTGTCAAGAGCACCAACCTATAGAAACTCTCTTTGGGTTCTACCATCGAGTAAGTTGATATGAATTGGTTTTATCTCCTTGTGACTCTTTGCTCTACTCATGGGAGAGAAATGTAGTCAACTTAGTTTTGGCCATCAACTCTTCTAGATCCTAGGAGGGAGGATGTACTTAAGACTGAGAATCCACCAGGGACATACAGAAAGGAAAAAAGGAAATTCTTTGTGGAAAGTGAGGCCATATTTGGTCCAAGAAGGAAAAGTGATGAATGGCATGTTTTCAATAGCCTGTATCCATTACAAAAGAGGACCTGCTAAGTTCTTGAGACCTTGGCAAAATTAAATCCATTTGATGTCATCATATTCTGATACTTTAATAAGAAGATGGGAACAAACAGTACCATTACATGATGGCTAAATGCTACATACTTTTATAAAACAAAATCCCATTTTGGCTATGGAGCTCAGGAGCTGAGCTGGTTGTGGGGGAAAAGTGCTGTAAAGAAGGAAAATAAGGAAGGAGGAGTTACCTGAAACTACCTTGTAATAGGGGTTTAATGGTTACTGGTGATGTTCCATTTAGAACATCCCCAGAGCTGTATTGAAGTCATGAAAGTACCTACATGAGTGTAGTATACAAATAATTCCAAGGTGTACCGACCATCTTTAGCAATAAGACTGAGATGACATGGTAAGATAACAAAGTTAGTTTCTTAGGTACCAAGGGAGAGTGTTAATGTAGTGAGTCATTGTCAAGAATGCAAGAGACCAGTAATTCCCCTAACACAGAATGTAAATGGGGAAGAGGAAGTCATTTTCCCTCAAGGCAGATAACATCTAAGAAGGTTACTTACTCTAGAGAAAAACTTGAAATTAGTGGAAATGCATCTTAGGGAACATGATGTAAGGGCCGGAGAAGGTTAATTAAAATTTTCTATAGAATTACTGATTTCAGAAAATAGTTTTCAAAGTTGCAGATACTCCTTTGTTTTTCAAAGTTTATTCTTAACCACTGAAACTTTTTTCTATTCCTTTGCATAAAGATCTCACAAAACATATTTTAATGGAGATTGAAATTCTCACAGGGGTTGGCGACCATGTTTCATTTGTGTGGTTTGGGACACAGCACACAGAGGTGGCAAATGGGTACAGAACCGATGCTCTTTGAGAAGACATGAGGACAACAAAACCTATTTATCACCTGCAGTCTCTGGGACTTTGACTAGTGATAGAGTAATACAGTAAAAAGGATGACAGAGCTTTGATTATTTCAGTGGTCATAAATGTTTCCTTTTTTGTATTTTAAAAATGCTACTTTTGGTAAAGAAAGTCACCTCAAAGAATACTGCTGTATGGGAAAAAAACTTCAAGGTTCCTGGTTTGCTATCGGTAGCCGAGTGAGGACAGATTCAGGTCCGTGTTCCATTTTCCTTTCACATTATCTGTCTGCCTGTTATCTGTGAGCATCCTGGAACTTGCATACCTCACTTTCTGCACGTGGTTCCTCTGTTCAGTCACAGAGAAGAGGACTGGAGCTTCAGAAACGCCACCGCATCCTTTCTTCTCTCTGCGCCTACCTGAAGTCTCATCTTCAAGGTCAAGTTTAAGTCTCATTACCTTCAGCCACAACACCTACAGTAACTTCATTTATTTTCTGAATTTATGACATTTGTGCCAATGCTTTTCTCCTACTGTGAATTCCTTCTCTCACTGTGACCTGTCTGTATTGTTGAATTTTGATTTTTTTTTCAAAATTAATAAAGCATAGCATGCAGTCATTCCCACATTATAAATAATCCTTAAGAGGATGGACAATGACTTATATGATTTCCTGTTATAATTTTGGTTAAGCATATATTTGAGGGCTATTCTGCCTCAGGACCATGCTAAATTCTAGAAATAATACAATGAGACACATTGTTCTTGCCTTCAAAAAAGCTCAGTCTCATATACAGGTGGCATGCAGTGTTTAATGCAAAAGAGCCAGTATATCATTTTAGCTTTATACAAAGCATGGTGGGACTTGGGAAAAGCAGCTCCTAAATCTGCCTTGGGGATTATTGGGAGAAGATAACATTTCCCAAGAGACTTGGAGGAGGAGTAAGAATATTTAAGGTAGACAATTACGAAGGAAAAGTTGGAAGGATATTCAAGGTGATGGTGGCATTTGGGGCAGGTGAAAAGCTAGGTGAAGGGAGTAACAGGCCCTTCGCTGATGTCAAAGGGCAAAGTACAAAGAGACTTCATGGGTGGATTGCTGGAGAGAGGCCAAATCATGGTGGGCATTTCGTGTTTGGGAAAATACTTCCCTTTGTTCCAATGGGCAGTGAAATCCAACAGAAGGGTTCTAAACAGAAGAATAGATGTTATCTGATTTAAATTCTAGAAAGACCACACTTTCTTGAATGATTATGTGAAATGTGTGTCAGAAAGTCCCAGAAGTAGGGAGATGATCACAGTATTCTTTAAGATAGAAGCATCTAGGGGAGTAGGTGATGCAAAGGAAAAAGAAAAAACAAAACAAAACAAATTGATAAAATCTGTACCCTGCGACACGGATGCTATGTGGTGGATATGGAAGTAAGGAGCATCTGGCTCCTGAGGTGGAGCCACGGAAGGGGCTGGTGTAGACTTCCTGAGAGGGTTATTGCCTCCTTATTGCTTCTGCTTCTGTGTGTTGGGCCTGGGCTCACTGGTGGTCACTGTGGCCAGTAGTCAGGCAGAGGTGGACATGGAGCCAGGAAAAGCAAGGATCACCTGGAACCCACCGTGGTCACCTTTGTGTCTGCCCTTCACTGTTTTTAACTCCGTGTCCCTCATGCAGATGTTCCCAACAGCCAATTCTAACTCAGAAACATGGAGGTGTGCGTTG
Source organism: Sciurus vulgaris (assembly GCF_902686455.1). Classification (NCBI taxonomy): domain Eukaryota; kingdom Metazoa; phylum Chordata; class Mammalia; order Rodentia; family Sciuridae; genus Sciurus; species Sciurus vulgaris. The sequence goes on along the minus strand of NC_136474.1, from coordinate 46,536,777 downwards.
GGAAGCGTCATTTACACAGAATAAAACCACCACCTGCTATAACCAGTCGTATTGGAATATCTTCTAAAATGACCCTTTTCCCATGGACCCTGCCTCACAGTGACTCCCACAAGTTCTCTGTTACCCAAAACATCACCATGGAAGTATTTTTAAAAAATGTTTAAAAATTGGAATTGAGGCATAGTCATCGTACCTATTTATGGGATACAGCGTGACATTTCAGAGCACGCGTACAACGTGTAACAACAGATCAGGGAGATTGGCATATCTATCATCTCGTTTATCACTTCTATATGTTGGGAACATTCAAAATCCTTTCTACTAGCTCTTTTGAAATAGACCATTAATGTTGTCAAACACAGTTATTCCACTGTGCCATGGGACGTTAGAAGTTATTCCTCCTATCCAACTTCACCCCTGAAGAGTTAACTCTGGAAATCTTAATGTCTGTACTCTCTGGCAATTTTTTTTCTCCATTTACTATTGCTACTGTCCCAGCACAGGTTGTTGACATTTGCTTGGAGGAAGAGAAAACTGAAACATAAAGATCTTTGAGAAACTTCAAACATGTCTTCTTGCTGTCACTCATTATGTCTTCCATACATATTCTTCTTTGCCAGAGGACTTTATTGCTAAAGAGTACATTTGATCACCTAGCTCTTTAGATTAAAGTCCTTTATTTGCTCTTAAATGCCTGCAGGATAAAATATATACTATTCAGTGTGACCTATGAGGCTCTCTAAACAAGGTCCTCTCTTACTCTCATTGTGCACAATCTCCTCTTTCCCTTTGACACCTGGATCCAAACTAAATAGTGTCAGTTCTCTGAACATGACCAAGTTCTTTGATCAGTCTTGACTCTTCCTTGGATCATTACGTCTTCTTCTGTTCTGCGAATCTTTCTTAACGTACTTGCTCTTGACGAAGCTGACATCCCTTTGTGTACCACTGTAAGTGCAACATGTTTGTTCAGGCAGAAAAGGAATCAGGTTAGCTTTCAGATTGGATCTTGACCACCCCACAGATGATTTCTTTTTCTTTTATTTATTGGTACATTATAGTTTGGTACAATATAGATTGATACATAATCATTTGTTCCATTTTTTTTTTTTTTTTTGGTGGTGGTACTGGGAATAGAACCCAGATGTGCTTAACCATTGTTCCACATCCCAGCTCTTTTTATTTTATACCTTTTGAGACAGGGTCTTGCTACATTGCTTACAGCCTTGCTAAGTTAGGGCAGGCCTTGAACTTGCAATCTTCCTGCCTCAGCCTTCCGAGCTGCTGGGATTACAGGTGTGGACCACCGTGCCCTGCAGTTGGGTTCTTTTTGACATAATCCTATAGGCTTGGGATTTGATTTACTCAGTTTCAGCCTGTAGTGCTCCTTTCTTTCTTCCCCTTCTTCCATCCCCATCTTTTACTCTACTGGTCTACCTTTCGCTCATTTATATATTTTCATTGGTAGTTTATAGATTTAGGTGGGATTCACTGTGGTGCATTTATATATGTACTAGGGTAGTTTTGCCACATTCATTCTGCATTTTCTCCCCTTTCTCTTTCTTTCTTCCTCCCCTTCAATCTCCTACTTCTGATTGTCCCTCTGTCTCTATGATATCCGACCCCTACCTCTTAACCCCCGCTTATTTTGCTCTAGCTTCTGCATATGAAAGCGAAACAGTCAATCTTTGATTTTCTATATTTGGCTTATTTCACTTGCACAATCACCTGGACTGATTCCATAATTTGACTATTATGAGATGTGCTGCTGTAAACATCAACGTGACTGTATTGCTATAATATTGCTGATTGTAGTTCTTTTGGGTAAACACTGAGGAGTGGGAGAGCTGGATCATATGGTGGTTCATATGGTGGTTCTATCGTGAGGAATCTCCATATTGCTTTCTAAAGTGATTGTACTAATTTTTCATCCCATCAGCAATCTGAGTGTACCTTTTCCCCCACAACTTTGCTGACATTTATTATTTTTTGTATTCTTTTTTAAATTTATTTTTATTGTAAACAAATTGGATACATGTTGATTCTCTGTTTTTACATGGGGTAAAGGCATACCATTTGTGTAATCATAAATTTACATAGGGTAATGTTGTTTGATTCATTCTGTTATTTTCCCCTTCCCCACACCCCTCCCACCCCTCTTTCCCTCTATACAGTCCTTCCCTTCTCCATTCTTGCCCCACTCCCACCCCCCATTATGTGTCATCATCTGCTTATCAGTGAGATCATTTGCCTTTTGGATTTTTGAGATTGGCTTATCTCACTTAACATGATATTCTCCAATTTCATCCATTTTCCTGCAAATGCCATAATTTTATTATTATTTATAGCTGAGTAATATTCCATTGTGTGTGTGTGTGTGTGTGTGTGTGTATACACATATATATATATATCACACCACAGTTTCTTTATCCATTCATCAATTGAAGGACATATAGGTTGGTTCCACAATCTGGCTATGGTGAATTGAGCAGCAATGCTGGGTCAAATGATGGATCCATTCCAAGTTTTCTAAGGAATCTCCATACTGCTTTCCAGAGTGGTTGAACTAATTTGCAGCCCCACCAGCAATGTATGAGTGTACCTTCTTCCCCACATCCTCTCCAACACCTATTGTTGCTTGTATTCTTGATAATCACCATTCTAATTGGGGTGAGATGGAATCTTAGTGTAGTTTTGATTTGCATTTCTCTTATTAGTAAAGATAGTGAACATTGTTTCATATGTTTGTTGATTGCTTGTAGATCTATCTTCTTCTGTGAAGCATCTGTTCATATCCTTAGCCCATTTGTTGATTGGATTATTTGTATTCTTGGTGTAGAGTTTTTTGAGTTCTTTATAGATTCTGGAAATTAGTGCTCTATCTGAAATATGAGTGGCAAAGATATTCTCCCACTCTGTAGGCTCTCTCTTCACATTGCTGATAGTTTCCTTTGCTGAGAGAAAGCTATTTAGTTTGAATCTATCCCAGTTATTGATTCTTGCTCTTATTTCTTGTGCTATGGGAGTCCTGTTAAGGAAGTCTCATCCAAAGCCAACAAGGTGAAGATTTGGATCATTTTCTTCTATAAGATGCAAGGTCTCTGGTCTGATTTCAAGGTCCTTGATCCATTGTGAGTTGATTTTTGTGCAGGGTGAGAGATAGGGGTTTAGTTTCATATTGTTGCATATGGATTTCCAGTTTTCCCAGCACCATTTGTTGAAGAGGCTATCTTTTCTCCATTGCATATTTTTGGCCCCTTTGTCTAGTATGAGAAAATTGTATTTATTTGGGTTTGTGTCCGTATCCTCTATTCTGTACCATTGATCCACCTGTCTATTTTGGTACCAATACCATGCCATTTTTGTTACTATTGCTTTGTAATAGAGTTGATGATCTGATATTGCGATACCCCCTGCTTTGCTCTTTCTGCCGAGAATTGCTTTAGCTATTCTGGGTTTTTTATTCTTCCAGATGAATTTCATGATTGCTTGCTCTATTTCTGTAAGGTACATCATTGGGATTTTAATTGGAATCACATTGAATCTGTATAGCACTTTTGGTAGTGTGGCCATTTTGACAATATTAATTCTGCCTATCCAACAACATGGGAAGTCTTTCCATCTTCTAAGGTTTTCTTTAATTTCTTTCTTTAGTGTTCTGTAGTTCTCATTGTAGAGGTCTTTCACCTCTTTTGTGAGATTGAGTTCCAAGTATTTTATTTTTGTTGATGCTATTGTGAATGGGATAGTTTTCCTAATTTCTCTTTCTGAAGATTCATCACTTATGTATAAAAATGTATTGGATTTATGAGCATTGATTTTGTAACCTGCTACTTTACTGAATTCATGTATGAGTTCTAAGAGTTTTCTGGTGGAATTTCCAGGTTCCTCTAAATATATAATCATGTCATCAGCGAACAGGGATAGTTTGAGTTCTTCTTTCCCATTCGTATCCCTGTAATTTCTTTGGTTTGTTTAATTGCTCTGCTTAGAGGTTCAAGGACGATGTTGAATAGAAGTGGTCAAAGAGGGCATCCCTGACTTGTTCTAGTTTTTAGGAGGAATGCTTTCAGTTTTTCACCATTTAGAACAATATTGGCCATGGGCTTAGTGTAGATGGCCTTTACAATGTTAAGGAATGTTCCCACTATCCCAATTTTTTCTAGTGTTTTGAGCATGAAGGGATGCTGTATTTTATCGAATGCTTTTTCTGCATCTATTGAAATAATCATGGGATTCTTAACTGTAAGTCTATTAATATGGTGAATGACATTTATTGATTTCTGGATGTTCAACCAACCTTGCATCCCTGGGATAAAACCCACTTGATCATGGTGCACTATCTTTTTAATATATTTTTGTATGTCATTTGCTAAAATTTTGTTGAGAGTTTTTGTGTCGATGTTCATTAAGGATGTTGGTCTGAAATTTTCTTTTCTTGATGTGTCTCTGTCTGGTTTAGGTATCAGGGTGATATTGGATTCATAGAATGAGTTTGGGAGGGTTCCCTCCTCTTCTATTTTATGGAATACTTTGAGGAGTATTGGAATGAGCTCTTCTTTAAAGGTTTTGTAGAACTCGGCTGAGAACCCATCTGGTCCCGGACTTTTCTTTGTTGGTAGGTTTTTGATGACCTCTTCTATTTCATTGCTTGAAATTCATTTATTTAAGTTGTGTATGTCCTCCTTGTTCAGTTTAGGTAATTCATATGTCTCTAGAAACTTGTTGATGTCTTTGAGGTTTTCTGTTTTGTTGGAGTATAGATTTTCAAAATCGCTTCTAATTATGTTTTGTATTTCATTCGAGTCTGTTGTGGTATTTCATTGTTCATTCCAAATTTTAGTAATTTGAGTTTTCTCCATCTTTCTCTTTGTTAGTGTGGCTAAGGGTTTATCAATTTTATTTTTTCAAAGAACCAACTATTTTGTTAATTTTTCCGATTGTTTCATTTGTTTCAATTTTGTTGATTTTGGCTCTGATTTTAACTATGTCCTGTCTTCTACTACTTTTGGTGTTGATCTGCTGTCCTTTTTCTAGGGCTTTGAGCTGTAGTGTTAAGACGTTTATTTGTTGATTTCTACATCTTTTGTTGAATGGGCCCCATGAAATAAATCTTCATCTAAGTACTGTTTTCATAGTGTCCCAGAGATTTTGATATGTTGTTTCTTTGTTCTCATTTCTCTCTAAGAATTTTTTTACTTCCCTCCTGATGTCTTCTGTTATCCATTCATCATATAATAGTGTATTATTTAATCTCCAGGTATTGGAGAAGTTTCTGTTTTTTATTCTGTCATTTATTTCTAATTTCAATCCATTATGATCTGATAGAATACAAGGTAGTATCTCTATCTTCTTGTATTTGCTAACAGTAGCTTTGTGGTATAAAATATGGTCTATTTTAGAGAAGGATCCAGGTGCGGCCGAGAAGAAAGTGTATTTGTTCTTTGTTGGATGGTATATTCTATATAAGTCGGTTAAGTCTAAATTGTTGATTGTGATATTGAGATCTATGGTTTCTTTATTCAATTTTTGTTTGGAGGATCTATCCAGTGATGAGAGAGGTGTGTTAAAATCGCCTAGTATTATTGTTTTGTGGTCTATTTGTTTTCTGGAATTAAGAAGGATTTGTTTGATGTACTTGCATGAGTCAATGTTCTGGGCATAGATATTTATGATTGTTATGTCTTGCTGATTTATGCTTCCCTTAAGCAGTATGTAATGTCCTTCTTTATCCCTTAAGACTAGTTTTGGCTTGAAGTCCATATTATCTGAAATGAGGATGGATATTCCATCTTTTTTGCTGTGTCCATGTGCATGGTGTGTTTTTTCCCATCCCCTCTCCTTTTGTCTATGGGATGAGTCTCTTGCAGGCAGGATATTGTTGGAATTTTCTTTTTAATCCAATCTGCCAGTCTATGTCTTTTGATTGATGAGTTCAGGCCATTAGCATTCAGAGTTATTATTGTGATATGATTTGTATTCCCAGTCCTTTGACTCATTTTTGTTTTTTGACATGATTTGGTTTCTCCTTCATTTGGCTATTCCTTTAGGCTAGTTCCTCCCGTTGCTGATTTGCATCATTGTTTTTCATCTCTTCCTCATGGAATATTCTGCTGAGAATGTTCTGTAATGCCGGCTTTCTTTTTGTAAATTCCTTTACCTTTTGTTTATCATGGAAGGATCTTATTTCATCATCAAATCTGAAAGTAAATTTTGCTGGGTATAAGAATTGGTTGACATCTGTTTTCTTTCAGGGCTTCGTAAATGTTGTTCCAGGCCCTTCTAGCTTTTAGGGTCTGCATTGAAAAATCTCCTGATATCCATAGTGGTTTTCCCCTGAATGTAATTTGATTCTTTTCTCTCACGGCCTTTAAAATTCTTCATTTTGTATGTTAGGTATTTTCATAATAATGTGCCTTGGTGTGGGTCTGTTGTATTTGTATATTTGGAGTCCTATAAGCCTCTTGTACTTGGTTTTCCATTTCATTCTTCAGATTTGGGAAATTTTCTGATATATTTCATTGAATAGATTGTTCATTCCTTTGGTTTGTTTCTCTAAGCCTTCCTCAATCCCAATAATTCTTAAATTTTGCCTTTTCATGATATCCCATAATTCTTGTAGATTCTGTTCATGATTTCTTACCTTCTTTTCTGTTTGGTCAACTTTGTTTTCAAGATTAAATATTTTGTCTTCTATGTCTGAGGTTCTGTCTTCCAGGTATTCTATCCTATTTTTTATGCTTTCTATGGAGTTTTTAACTTGGTTTATTGTTTCCTTCATTTCTAGGATTTCTGTTTGTTTGTTTGTTTTTCAGTATCTCTAACTCTTTATTGAAATGATCTCTTGCTTCCTGTATTTGCTCTTTTAACTGTTGATTTGTGTGATCATCTAATGCCTGCATTTGCTCTTTCATCTCCTCATTTGCTTCCCTGATTATTTTAATTATGTACATTATGAACTCCCTTTCTGACATTTCTTCTGCTGTGCTGTCATTGAGTTTTACTGATATAGTATCTAGGTTTGTTTGGGACATTTTCTTCCCTTGTTTTCTCATATTGGTTAGATATCAGTGGGATTCTGAGATATTGCAGATTTCCTCTATTGGCTTATAGTGTCCCTGTAGATTTCCAGTATATCACCTCCCAGCCTTCAGTAGCCTGAAGTGTTGGAGGAACTTGATAATGCAGTGCTTCCAAAGAAAGCTACCACTAGCCCGCTACTGGTTCTAGGGTTGGAGGTGGCTCTGTGCAGAAAGGCTCTCACTGGGGGGCCTGCTCCGAGAAGCTGGCCGTGTGGCAGGAGCCCACTGCCCAAGGGAGCAGGGCTACCTGGGGAAGACTCTAGCTGCCCTGCCTTGCACTGAGAAGCTGCCCCTATCCGGGCCTGCAACCTGGACCGAGCTTCACCTGGTGAGGGAGATTCACCCCGTGGCTCTATTTTAGTCCGAGTCTCTCAATGCCTCCCCTTCTTGAATCCTGGGTTCTGGAGCGACAGGATATGCAGTCGCCTTCTAGTCCACCATCTTGGATGGGCTCTGTGTGTTGATTTTATAGCCTGTTATTTTGCTGAATTCATTGATGAGGTCTAGAAGTTTACTGGAGGAGGTTTTTGGATCCTCTAATTATAGAATCATGTCATCAGCAAACAGTGACAGCTTAAGTTCCTCTTTTCCTATTTGTATCCATTTAATTTCTTTAGTCTGCCTAATTGCTCTGGCTAGAGTTTCGAGGACAATGTTGAATAGAAGTGGAGAAAGAGGACATCCCTGTCTTGTTCCTGTTTTTAAAGGGAATGCTTTCAGTTTTTCTCCATTAAGAATGATGTTGGCCGTGGGCTTAGCATAAATAGCCTTTACAATGTTCAAGTATGTTCCTACTATCCCTATTTTTTCTAGTGTTTTGAGCATGAAGAGGTGTTGTGTTTTGTCGAATGCTTTTTTTGCATCAATTGAAATAACCATATGATTCTTATCCTTAAGTCTATTGACATGATGGATTACGTTTATTGATTTACAGATGTTAAACCATCCTTGCATTCCAGGGATGAACCCCACTTGATCGTGGTGCACAATTTTCTTAATATGTTTATGGATATGGTTTGCCAATATTTTGTTAAGGATCTTTGCATCTATATTCATCAAGGATATTGGTCTAAAATTTTCATTCCTTGATGTGTCTTTTCCTGGTTTGGGTATGAAGGTGATATTAGCTTCATAGAATGAGTTTGGTAGGGTACCCTCCTTTTCTATTTCCTGGAATACTTTGAGAAGTATTAGAATGAGATCTTCTTTGAAAGTCTTGTAGAACTTGGCTGAGAATCCATCTGGTCCTGGGTTTTTCTTGGATGGTAGATTTTTAATGGCTTCTATTTCATTGCTTGATATTGATCTTTTTAAATTGTGCATGTCCTCCTGGTTCAGTTTGGGAGGAGCATATGCCTCTAGAAATTTGTTAATGTCTTTGGTAGATTCTATTTTGTTGGAATACAGATTTTCAAAGTAGTTTCTAATTACGTTATGTATCTCAGTGGTGTCTGTCGTGATATTTACTTTTTCATCCCAAATTTTAGTAATTTGAGTTTTCTCTCTCCTTCTCTTTGTTAGTGTGGCTAACGGTTTGTCTATTTTGTTTACTTTCTCAAAGAACCAATTTTTTAAATTGTTTTTTTTTATTAATTTCTTTGATTTCAACTCTGATTTTATTTCCTGTCTTCTGCTACTTTTGCTGTTATTCTGTTCTTCTTTTCCTACGGCTTTGAGCTGTAATGTTAGGTCATTTAGTTGTTGACTTTTCATTCTTTTCTACAATGTGCTCCATGCAATGAATTTTCCTCTTAGTACCACTTTCATCGTGTCCCAGAGATTTTGTATGTTGTATCATCATTCTGATTGACCTCTAAGAATATTTTTATCTCCTCCCTGATGTTTTCTGTTATCCATGTTTCATTCAATAGCACATTATTTAGTCTCCAGGTGTTGGAGTAATTTCTGTTTTTTATTTTGTCATTGATTTCTACTCTCAGTCCATTATGATCTGATAGAACACAAGGAAATATCTGTATATATATATATATATTTTTTTTTTTGCATTTCCTAAGGACTGTTTTGTGGCATAACAAATGGTCTATTTTTGAGCAGATCCATGTGCTGCTGAGAAGAAAGTGAATCCACTCGTTGATGGATGGAAAATTCTATATATGTCTATTAAGTCTAGGTTATTGATTGTGTTATTGATTTCTACAGTTTCTTTGTTCAGTTTTGTTTGGAAGATCTATCTAGTGGTGACAGCAGTGTGTTAAAGTTGCCCAGAATTATTGTGTTGTGGTCTATGTGATTCCTGAAATTGAGAAGGATTTGTTTGATGTACAGGGATGCACCATTGTTTGGGGCATAAATATTTACTATTGTTATGTCTTCCTGATTTATGGTTCTCTTAAGCAGTATGAAATGTCCTTCTTTATCCCTTCTGACTAACTTTCTCTTAAAGTCCACTTTATCAGATATAAGGATGGAAACCCCGCTTTTTTACTGAGTCCATGTGCATGGCAGGTTTTTTCCCATCCTTTCACCTTTAGTCTGTGGATGTCTTTTTCTATGAGATGAGTCTCTTGCAGGCAGCATATTGTTGGGTCTTTCTTTTAATCCATTCTGCCAGTCTATGTCTTTTGATTGAGGAGTTTAGGCCATTAACATTCAGGGTTAATATTGAGATATGATTTGTATTCCCAGTCATTTGCCTTATTTTTGGTTTTTAAGTTAGCTTGGTTTCTCCTTTGATTGGTTTTTCTCTAAGGTAGTTCCTCCTTTTGCTGATCTACATTGTTGTTTTTCATTTCCTCCTCATGGAATATTTTGTTGAGAACATTCTGTATTGCAGGCTTTCTATTTGTAAATTCTTTTAACTTTTGTTTATCATGGAAGGATTTTATTTCATCTTCAAATCTGAAGGTTAGTTTTGCTGGGTATAGGATTCTTGGTTGGCAACCATGTTCTTTCAGAGCTTGAAATATGTTGGTCCAGGCCCTTCTAGCTTTTAGAAACTGGGTTGAGAAGTCGGCTGCTATCCGTATTTGTCTCCCCCTATATGTAATCTGGTGCTTTTCTCTCGCGGCCTTCAAAATCCTATCTTTATTTTGAATGTTAGGCATTTTCATTATAATGTGCCTTGGTGTGGATCTGTTGTGATTCTGTGTATTTGGTGTTCTGTAAGCCTCTTGTATTTGATTTTCCATTTCGTTCTTCAGGTTTGGGAAATTTTCTGATATTATTTCATTGAATAGGTTGTTCATTCCTTTGGTTTGTATCTCTGTGCCTGCCTCAATCCCAATAATTCTTAAATTTGGTCTTTTCATATGTCCCATAGTTCTTGGAGATTCTGTTCATGATTTCTTACCATCTTCTTTGTTTGGGCGACTTTATTTTCAAGATTAAATATTTTGTCTTCATTGTCTGAGGTTCTATCTTCCAAGTGGTCTAGTCTTTTGGTGATGCTTTCCATTGAGTTTTTTATTTGGTTTATTGTCTCCTTCATTTCAAGGATTTCGGTTTGTTTTTTTTGAGAATCTCTATCTCTTTGTTGAAATGATCTTTTGCTTCCTGCAGGTGCTCTTTCAGTTTATTGGTATTATCATTCATTGCCTGCATTTGCTCTCTTATCTCATCCTTTGCTTCGTGAATCATCTTAATCATGTATAATCTGAAGTCCTTTTTAGACACTTCTTCTAACATGCTGTCATTGGATTTTATTAATATAGAATCTAGATTTGTTTGGATCATTTTCTTTCCTTGTTTTTTCATATTGTTCATGTATCTTCCCCTCTAGCAGTGCAGATCTTGGGTATTGCAGATTTCCCCCTATAGGCTTATAGTGGCCCTATAGGTTTCCAAAACCCTTTCTTTAAGGGGAGATCAATATTAGCAGTTCCCATTTGAAACACTATGCAATCCTAGACCAAATAGCCCCAATCAGGACAATAAGAAAATTTTCATAATAAACAGAATGAGTTCAAATACTATCTTCAATATCTGCAGTTTCAAGTGGAGGACAAAGATGATGCAGAGGGATGTATAATGTGGCTGTTAATGGGATAAGAAAAGATTATACAGAAGTTCTAGATAATAGAAAGGGTGAGAGTGTAATCAAAAGAAATTGGATGTTGGCATGCAAAAAAGGGAGAAAGAGACTCTGAGGGAACAGGTAAACAAAAGGAAAAGAGAGCAAGAAAAGTAAAGAAATAAAAACTTAAATGTTTTCTATAAGGAGAAAAAAGAAAATCTACAGTATAACAGTCATATAGTAATGAAACCTCCCAGTGTTCAGTAGCCTGATGCATGAGAGGTACCTGACAATGAGCTTCAAGCCTCCAGCAGGCATCTCAGCATAGGATTTGCCCCACCCGAAGATCAGAGCTATGGCTTCCAGGATTATCCAAGATGGCCGCCCTGGCTTCAAAATGTGTTGGCAAATGGGGTGCTGCAGCTCAGGGTGTGGACGTGGTCAGTTGGAGGTCTTGGAGGCGGGATGCAGTTGATATGGCTGGGGTCCTGGAAGTCTGGTGTGTTTGGTGTGGTTGTGGGATCATGGAGGCTGGATGCAGTCAGTTGGTCTGGGGTTCTGGTGATAGGGCGCAATCAGTTAGTGTGGGGGTCCTGGAGGCAGGGAGCAGTCAGTCGATGTGAGGGCCCCAGAGGCAGGGAGTGATCGGTCGGGCTGATGTATCCTGGAGACAGGGCTCAGTCAGTACGGCCAGGGGTCAGACTGTTGTCTCAAAATGACGGCAGCCACGTGTAATCAAATCTGCTGGTACTGTGACAGAGAACTTCCAGGCAACAGCAGGCAGCTGGTGTTCTACTGGCAGTCGGCAATCAGTTTGCTGACTGTTGTTGGACATCGGGAGGTGATCCTCGTGGGTTGGGTGATGGATAGGTGTCCCGATAATTCTTAAATTTTGCCTTTTCATGATATCCCATAATTCTTGTTTCTCTGTTCATGATTTCTTAATCTTCTCTGTTTGGTCAAATTTGTTTTCAAGATTAAATGTATTTTCTTAAAGATTAAATATATTGTCTTCAATGTCTAAGTTCTGTCTTCAGGTGTTCTGTCCTATTGGTTATGCTTTCTATGGAGTTTTTAATTTGGTTTATTATTTCCTTAATTTCCAGGATTTATGTTTGTTTTTTTTTTCAGTATCTCTAACTCTTTATTGAAATGATCTTTTGCTTCCCATATTTGCTCTTTTAACTGTTGATTGGGGTTATCATTTAATGCCTGCATTTGTTCTTTCATCTCCTTTGCTACTCTGATTGTTTTAATTATGTACATTCTGAACTCTCTTTCTGACATTTCTTCTGTTGTGCTGTCATTGAGTTTTACTGATATAGTATCTAGGTTTGTTTGGGACATTTTCTTCCCTTGTTTCCTCATATTGGTCAGATATTATTGGGACTCTGAAATATTGCAGATTTCCTCTATTGGCTTATAGTGTCCCTGTAGATTTACAGTATATCACCTCCTAACCTTCAGTAGCCTGAAGTCTTGGAGGATCTTGATAATGCAGTGCTTCCAAAGAAAGCTGCCCCTGGCTGGCTGCTGTGTGTGGGACTGGGGGATGGGTGTGCCTGGAAAGCCTCTCACTGGGCGGGCCTTCTCCGAGAAGCCTGCCGGGCTGCTTGGGAAAGACTCTGGCCCACCTGCCCTGGTCCGAGAAGCTGCTCACTGACCCGGCCTGCTGCTCGGGCTGAGCTTCACTCAGTGGGTTGACTCACCCAGCATTTCTGAGTTGGTCCAAGTCTCTCAATACTTCCCCTTCTTGAATCCTGAGTTCTGGAGCAACAGGAGATGCAGTCACCCTCTAGTCCGCCATCTTGAAAACCTATTTTTTGTATTCTTGATAATTGTCATTCTGATAGGAGTGAGATGAAATCTCAATTAATTTTAATTTGCATTTTCCTGATTACTAGGAACATTGAACATTTTTTTGGCCATCAGTGTTTCTTCTTTTGAGAAGTGTTTATTTTGTTCTTTTGCCCATTTATTGCTTGGGTTATTTGGGGGGGGGGTTGTGTGTATGTATGTTAAACTTTTTGAGTTTTTTACGTTTTCTGGATATTAATCCCTTGTCAGGTTTAGTTTGTAAAGAATTTTTCCCATTCTTCACAGATAATTTTTTTTATAATAAATCTCCTTAAGAAATCATCTGTCAACTCAACATGGATCAAGGACCTAGGAATTAGACCAGAGACTCTGCATCAAATAGAAGAAAAAGTAGGCCCAAATCTTCATCATGTCAGTTTAGGACAAGACTTCCTTAACCAGACTCCCAAAATACAAGAAATAAAAGCAAAAAAAAAAAAAAAAAAAAAAAAAAAGAAAAAAAAGAAAAAAATCAATAAATGGGATGGATTTGAGTTAAAAAGATTTTCTAAGCAAAGGAAATAACGAATAACATGAAGATAGAGCTTATAGAATGGGATAAAATCTTTACCATATGCACTTCAGATAGAGCACTAATCTCCAGAATTCATAAAGAACTAAAAATACAAATAACCCAATCAATAAGTGGGCAAAATGGAGCAGACACTTCAGAGAAGAAAATATATCATTGATCAACAAATATATGAAAAAATGTTCAATATCTCTAGCAATTAGAGAAATGCAAATCAAAACTAAGATTTCATCTCACTCCAATTAGAACGGCAATTATCAAGAATATAAGCAACAATAAATGGTGGTAAGGATGTGGGGAAAAAGATAAACTCATACATTACTGGTGGGGTTGCAAATTGGTGCAGTCACTCTGGAAAGCAGTATGGAGATTCCTCAGAAAACTTGGAATGGAACCACCATTTGACCCAGATATTCCACTCCCTGACCTGTACCCAAAGAACTTAAAATCAGAATACTACAGTGATGCAGCCACATCAATGTTTACAGTAGCTCAATTCACAATAGATAAACTGTGGAACCAACATAGATGCCCTTCAACAAATGAATGAATATAGAAACTGTGCTATATATGCACAATGGAATATTACTCAGCCATAAAGAACAATAAAATTATGGCATCTGCAGGTAAATGGATGGAGTTGGAGAATATCATGCTAAGCAAGATAAGCCAATCCCTCAAAACCAAGGCCAAATGTTTTCTTTGATAAGTGGATGCTGATACATAACAGGGGTGGGGGTAAGGGAAGAATGGAGGAACTTTGGAGTGGGTGGAGGGTAAAAAGAGGAGGGGAGGGAGTAGGGAGTGTGAAAGATGGTGGAATGAGAGGGATGTCATTACCCTATGTACATGTATGATTGCACAAATGGTTTGTTCTACATTGTGTACAACCAGAGAAATAAAATGTTGTACTCCATTTGTGTAGAATGAATCGAAATGCATTCTGCTGTCAGGTAACACTTAAAAGAACAAATTTTAAAAAAAAGGATGTTTACAAATATCCACGTTTCTCTAGAGTGAAAAATCTTGAGTGTAAATTTTCATACTTTTTGAATTTTAGGTTGGCTGAGTTCTTTTGTCCTTACACAATTAAATTTTTGATAGTAATTTTCATTTCCTGTTTAATAGTTTGAAATTAGTTGAATGTGAGATTATCAATTAAAATATGTAGTATGGAAATAAAAATAAATCATCTTTTTGGTAGTTCTACAGATTACCTAATTCATTGGGTATTCTCTATCACTAAGAAGCAAGGCAGGATGGGGAAGGCAACTATTCTCTGGACCTCAGAAGGATTTAGACAAGAGGAACAGATACACTCAAAAGGTGCCACAGCCACCTGTAACTGCTTGCCATTGTCAGAGCACCTCAGGGAGCATGAAGTCATTAGCATCTGGGGAAATCATCATCAGACACAAGATGGTGATGGCACTATACCTTTTACGTGGGTGACCATGTTTCTCCCTGTATCTGGTTTCTAGAAACAGATAGTGGATTGGGTTATGGCAGGCACATTTCAGGGCAAAGAGTTCATAATATAGAGGATCTCATGGAGAGGAAGGGCATGCACGTGCGTGCACATGTGTGTGTAGGAGGTACATGGGTGTTAACAAGGAGCCTTTCTGCATGTCCATTCATCATAAACTGAGTGTGTGCTAGTCTTCAAGTTTGAATGGCAGATTCCTTAGAGCTTTCTTGGATTTCTGCAATCTTCTCTGACCTTCTGTACCCTGTTGGGAGTTCTATCTCCTGCCCCATGGATCATCAGTTCCTGTCACTTGGTTTCAGTGTAGCATCATTACTTCTAAACAGTTCTCATCATCTACTCAAGTAGGCGATTTGAGGGCAGAGACTGTGTTTTATCACCTCAATATTCCTTCACAGGACCAAATGTAGCACCATAACACAATCAGTTTTCCAAGAACTACTAATTGAACAAGTGGATGAGTGAATGATTTAGAAAATTAAGATCATTGAATGAATGACAGAAAGTGATTAGGGGCAATGAGTAGAACAGAGGGCCAGACTGAGGTGATGAAAAACCTTTAGTACTAAAAAGCAAACCCTGAGAAAGGGATGGAATGGATATGAGCATATTCCTTAACAGGCAATAGGGACATCTTAATTGCTACCATAATTTAATTTGTCTACTTAAATTTATCAAGGATAAACTTAGTATGTCTCAATGATTGCATTGGTGGAATTTCAAATTAGTTACAACCACTCTGGAAAGCAGTATGGAGATTCCTCAAACTAGGAATGGTACAATCATTTGACCCAGTTATCCTACTCTTTGGTATATATCCTAATGACTTAAAATCAGCATACTGTAGTGATGCGGCCATCTCAATTTTTATAGCAGCACTATTCATAGTAACTAAGCTGTGGACCAATCTAGATGCGCTTCAACAGATGAGTGGATAAAGAACATGTGATATGTATATACAATGGAATATTACTTAGCTATAAGGAAGAATAACTTTATGGCATTTTCTGCTAAATGGATGAAACTGGAGAACATTATGCTAAGTGAAATGAGCCAGTCCCCAAAAGTCAAAGGTTGAACAATATCTCTGATATGCAGAAGCTAATCCAAAATAATGCTAAGGGAGGAGGGTAAAAAAAAAAATAGAAGATGAGAGGAGTAGACAAAGAGGAATGAAGGAAAGGGAGGAAGGATGCAATAGGAAAAGTCAGTGGAATGAATCTGACCTAACTTTCCTATGTACATATACGGATATACCACAGTGAGTCTCACTGTCACACACACCCACAAGGTAGTAACTAAAAGCAGAGACGAAGTAAATAGCAGAAAGATCAGTAGAGCAGAGGGAAGGAACCGGAGATGGGAAGAAAGGAGGGGAAGGTGAAGTACTGAGGACTGAATGAGAACAAATTATATTCCTTGATTTTAAAATTGTGTCAGAGTATATTCTATTGTCATGTATAAATAAAAAGAACCAATAAAAAAATAAAATTTCCAAACTTAAAAAAAGAGAATGTAGGGATTTCAAGATGGCAGCCTAGAGGGTGGCTGCATTTCATGTTGCTCCGACTCAGGATTCAAAAGAGGAGATATTGAGACACTTGGGACCAACTCAAAGCAGCCGGGTGACTCTCACCCGTTGGGAAGGCGTCCCGGATGGGACGGTGGTCCCGGAATGCAGGAAACTTTGTGAAGTAGAGCTGCCAGCGAGACACCCCTCGCCCCGCTGGAGCAGTGAACTCGGACAACTGGGAGCGCCGTAAAGGAGGCCGCTTGGCACAGCGCTGGGACTCGGAGCAACCACTGGGGCTCCGGCGGCTGCCCAGGGAAGGAGTGGCGAGGAGAGCTGTTTGGACTCAGAACACTGGGGCCTGCCCTGAGGAGGAGGAGGAGGAGAAGGAGGAGCGCGGTGGGTCGTTTGGACTCGCAGTGACTGCATTAGTGCTCCAGGCGGCTGCTCAGAGGAGAAGGCGAGTGGTGAGTTGTTTGGACTTAAAGCGACAGCTCCTGAACACAGGGGGGTTGCCTGGAGAAGAAGCGTGGTGGGTCGCTTGGTCTCGAGTGGCCGCACCAGAGCTCCGGGCGGTTGCTCAGAGGACCCGCGCAGCGGGTCACGAGGATTCAGAGCCACTCAGAGGGACTGCTCCTGAACACCCGGGGGGTTATCTGGAGAAGGAGGAGGAACGGGGAGGGTCACTTTGACTCGGAGTGATTGATTGCCCAGGGCTAC
The DNA here is from genome assembly GCF_902686455.1 of Sciurus vulgaris. Taxonomy (NCBI): domain Eukaryota; kingdom Metazoa; phylum Chordata; class Mammalia; order Rodentia; family Sciuridae; genus Sciurus; species Sciurus vulgaris. The sequence continues at coordinate 46,519,617 of NC_136474.1, read as the reverse complement.
GGGTGGTTGGTGGGAGGAGGAGGCACGAAGTGAGTTTCTTGGACTCCTAGTGACCGCACTGGAATACTGGGCGGCTGTCTGGAGGAAGAGGCCTGTGGCGGGTCTCTGGGACTCAGAGCGATTGCTCGGGGCCCCAGGTGGCTGCTCAGAGGAGGGGCCGCATAGCCAGGCGATTAGGTGCAGAGCAGGGTCCCAGGATCTAGGAGGCTTCCGGGTGGAAGAGCCGCACAGAGACAGGCTTAGGGCGGAGCGAAGGTTCCAGGCCTGCGGGCAGAGTCTCTGAGGAGGGGCAGCCTAAGGATATTCATCTGCGAAGGGTGAGGCTCCCGGGCCCAGGAGGTAGGGCTGGGCCCCTGGGAACTTTGCAGAGGAAGGCAGCCCAGCCCAGGCGGTAGCTGTAAATTGAGGGGAACCTCTAGGAGGGAACTGACCAGCGAGACCTCCCCACCGGGTGAGTCTTCCCTGCTGGGTGAGGTTTCCCCACAAGGACGGTAAAACCAGAGACTCAGGCCCAAACAGGCCTTGCCTCAGCCCGCAGCCTAGGTCCCCTTTGGATGACCATTGGTTAACAAGTGGAGGCACCTCTGCCCACTAGCAGGGAATATACCCCACCTGAAGGACACCACTCCTAGAGAGGCAGCTTCCTTGTGGAGCACCGCATTATCAACTTCCTCCAAGACTTCAGCCTAGTGAAGGCTAAGGGGGCATATATATAGAAATCTTCAGGGACATTGTAAGTCAATAGAGGAAATCTGCAATATCTCAGCGGTCCACTGATACCTGAACAATATGAGAAAACAAGGAAAGAAAATGCTGCAAACAAATCTAGATGTTACATCAATAAAACCCAATGACAGCATGGCAGAAGAAATGACAGAAAAGGAGTTCAGAATGTACATAATTAAAATGATCAGAGAAGCAAACGATGAGATGAAAGAGCAAATGCAAACATTGAACAATCTCACCAATCGACAGTTAAAAGAGCAAATACAGGAAGCAAAAGATCATTTCAATAAAGAGTTAGAGATATTGAAAAAAAACCAAACAGAAATCCTTGACATGAAGGAAACAATAAACCAAATTAAGAACTCCATAGAAAGCATATCCAATAGGATAGAACACGTGGAAGACAGAACCTCAGACATTGAAGACAAAATATTTAACCTTGAAAACAAAGTTGAACAAACAGAGAAGATGGTAAGAAATCATGAACAGAATCTACAAGAACTATGGGATATCATGAAAAGGCCAAATTTAAGAATTATTGGGATTGAGGAAGGCCTAGAGAAACAAGCCAAAGGAATGAACAATCTATTCAATGAAATAATATCAGAGAATTTCCCAAATCTGAAGAATGAAATGGAAAATCAAGTTCAAGAGGCTTATAGGACTCCAAATACACAAAATTACAACAGACCCACACCAAGGCACATTATAATGAAAATACCTAACATACAAAATAAAGACAGAATTTTAAAGGCTGTGAGAGAAAAGAACCAAATTACATTCAGGGGTTAACCAATACGGATATCAGCAGATTTTTCAATCCAGACCCTAAAAGCTAGAAGGGCCTGGAACAACATTTTTCAAGCCCTGAAAGAAAATGGATGCCAACCAAGAATCTTATACCCAGCAAAACTTACCTTCAAATTTGACGATGAAATAAAATCCGTCCATGACAAACAAAAGCTAAAAGAATTTACAAAAAGAAAGCCAGCATTAAAGAACATTCTCAACAAAATATTCCATGAGGAAGAGATGAAAAACAAAGAAGCAAATCAGCAAAGGGAGGAATTATCCTAAAGGAATTGTCAAATAAAGGAGGAAACAAGTGGTGTCAAACAAATAAATAAACAAAATTTTAAAAATGAACCAAATGACCGGGAAACCAAATCATTTCTCTATAATAACCCTGAATGTTAATGGCCTGAATTCATCAATCAAAAGACATAGACTGGCAGACTGGATTAAAAAGAAAGATCCAACAATATGTTGCCTGCAAGAGACTCACCTCATAGAAAAAGATACCCATAGACTAAAGGTGAAAGGATGGAGAAAAACATACCATGCACATGGACTCAGCAAAAAAGCTGGAGTATCCATCCTCATTTCCGATAATGTGGACTTCAAGCCAAAGTTAGTCAGAAGGGATAAAGAAGGTCATTTCATACTGCTTAAGGAAAGCATAAATCAGCAAGATATAACAATCATAAACATCTATGCCCCAAACAGTGGCTCATCTGTGTATGTCAAACAAATCCTTCTCAATTTCAGAAACCAAATAGACCATAACACAATAATACTAGGTGATTTTAACACGCCTCTCTCACCACTGGACAGATCTTCCAGACAAAAATTGAACAAAGAAACCATAGATCTCAATAACACAATCAATAATTTAGACTTAACGGACATTTATAGAATATACCATCCAACCAAGAGCGAATACACTTTCTTCTCAGCAGCACATGGATCCTTCTCTAAAATAGACCATATATTATGCCACAAAGCTAATGTTAGCAAATAGAAGAAGATAGAGACACTAGCATGTATTCTATCAGATCATAATGGATTGAAGTTAGAAATAAATGAAAGAGTAAAACACAGAAAATATTCCAATACCTGGATATTAAACAATATGGTATTATATGATGAATGGATAACAGAAGATATTAGGAAGGAAATTAAAAAATTCTTAGAGGTAAATGAAAACAAAAACATCATATCAAAATGTCTGGGACACTATGAAACAAGTACTTAGAGGGAAATTTATTTCATGGAGCGCATTTAATAAAAGAAGTAAAACTCAACAAATAAACGACCTAACACTACAGCTCAAAGCCCTAGAAAAAGAACAGACCAGCACCAAAAGTAGTAGAAGACAGGAAATAGTTAAACTCAGAGCTGAAATCAATGAAATTGAAACAAAAGAAACAATACAAAAAATTGACAAAATAAATAGTTGGTTCTTCGAAAAAATAAACAAAATTGATAAACCTTTAGCCACACTAACAAAGAGAAGAGGAGAGAAAAACCAAATCACTAAAATTCGGAATGAACAAGGAAATATCACAACAGACAGGATTGAAATACAAAACAAAATTAGAAGCTATTTTGAAAATCTATACTCCAACAAAATAGAAAACCTCGAAGACATCAACAGGTTTCTAGAGACATATAAATTGCCTAAACTGAATGAGGAGGACATACACAATTTAAATAGACCAATTTCAAGTACTGAAATAGAAGAAGTCATCAAAAGCCTACCAACAAAGAAAAGTCCGGGACCAGATGGGTTCTCAGCCAAGTTCTACAAAACCTTTAAAGAAGTGCTCATTCCAATACTTCTCAAAGTATTCCATAAAATAGAAGAGGAGGGAACCCTCCCAAACTCATTCTATGAAGCCAATATCACACTGATACCTAAACCAGACAGAGACTCATCAAGGAAAGAAAATTTCAGACCAATATCCTTAATGAATATCGACGCAGAAATTCTCAACAAAATTTTAGCAAATCGCATACAAAAACATATTAAAAAGATAGTGCACCATGATCAAGTGTGTTTCATCCCAGGAATGCAAGGTTGGTTCAACATCAGGAAATCAATAAATGTCATTCACCATATTAATAGACTTAAAGTCAAGAATCACGTGATTATTTCAATAGATGCAGAAAAAGCATTTGATAAAATACAGCACTCCTTCATGCTCAAAACACTAGAAAAAATAGGGATAGTGGTAACATTCCTTAACAGTGTAAAGGCCATTTATGCTAAGCCCATGGCTAATATCATTCTAAATGGTGAAAAACTGAAGGCATTCCCCCTAAAAACTGGAACAAGGGAGGGATACCCTCTTTCACCACTTCTATTCAACATCGTTCTTGAGACTCTGGCCAGAGCAATTAGAGAAACCAAAGAAATTAAAGGGATACGAATAGGAAAAGAAGAACTCAAACTATCCCTGTTTGCTCATCACATGATTATATATTTAGAGGAACCTGGAAATTCCACCAGAAAACTCTTAGAACTCATAAGTGAATTCAGTAAAGTTGCAGGTTACAAGATCAATGCCCATAAATCCAATGCATTTTTATATATAAGTGATGAATCTTCAGAAAGAGAAATTAGGAAAACTACCCCATTCACAATAGCCTCGAAAAAAATAAAATACTTGGGAATCAATCTCACAATAGAGGTGAAAGACCTCTACAATGAGAACTATACAACACTAAAGAAAGAAATTAAAGAACACCTTAGAAGATGGAAAGATCTTCCATGTTCTTGGATAGGAAGAATTAATATTGTCAAAATGGCCATACTACCTAAAGTGCTATACAAATTCAATGCAATTCCAATTAAAATCCCAATGACGTACCTTACAGAAATAGAGCAAGCAATTATGAAATCCATCTGGAAGAATAAGAAACCCAGAATAGCTAAAGTAATCCTTAGCAGGAAGAGTGAAACAGGGGGTATTGCAATACCAGATCTTCAACTCTACTACAAAGCAATAGTAACAAAAACGGCATGTTATTGGTACCAAAAAAGGTAGATGGTACTGGTACCAAGAAAGGTAGATCAATGGTACAGAATAGAGGACACAGACACAAACCCAAATAAATACAATTTTCTCATACTAGACAAAGGTGCCGAAAATATGCAATGGAGAAAAGATAGCCTCTTCAACAAATGGTGCTGGGAGAATTGGAAATCCATATGCAACAGAATGAAACTAAACCCATATCTCTCACCATGCACGAAACTAAACTCAAAATGGATTAAGGACCTCGGAATCAGACCAGAGACCCTGCAGATTATAGAAGAAAAAGTAGGTCCAAATCTTCACCTTGTTTGTCTAGGATCAGACTTCCTTAACAGGACTCCCATAGCACAAGAAATAAAAGCTAGAATCAACCACTGGGATAGATTCAAACTAAAAAGCTTTCTCTCAGCAAAGGAAACTATCAGCAATGCGAAGAAAGAGCCTACAGAGTGGGAGAATATCTTTGCCAATCATACTTCAGATAGAGCACTAATCTCCAGAATCTATAAAGAACTCAAAAAACTCTACTCCAAGAATTCAAATAATCCAGTTGACAAATGGGCTAAGGAAATGAATAGACACTTCACAGAAGAAGATCTACAAGCAATCAACAAACATATGGAAAAATGTTCAACATCTCTAGTAATAAGAGAAATGCAAATCAAAACCACCCTAAGATTCCATCTCACCCCAATTAGAATGGCAATTATCAAGAATACGAGCAACAACAGGTGTTGGCGAGGATGTGGGGAGAAAGGTACACTCATACATTGCTGGTGGGGCTGCAAATTAGTGCAGCCACTCTGGAAAGCAGTGTGGAGATTCCTTAGAAAACTTGGAATGGACCCTCCATTTGACCCAGCTATCCCACTCCTTGGCCTATACCCAAAGAACTTAAAATCAGCATACTACAGAGATACAGCCACATCAATGTTCATAGCTGCTCAATTCACAATAGCCAGACTGTGGAACCAACCTAGATGCCCTTCAATTGATGAGTGGATAAAGAAACTGTGGTATATATATACAATGGAATATTACTCAGCCATAAAGAATGATAAAATTATGGCATTTGCAGGCAAGTGGATGAAATTGGAGAATATCATGCTAAGTGAGATAAGCCAATCTCAAAAAGCCAAAGGACGAATGATATCGCTAATAAGTGGAGGATGACACATAATGGGGCGGAGGGAAGGGTTAGTGTTAGGGTTAGAGTTAGGGTTAGGGAGGGGGGCAAGTATGGAGGAAGGAAGTACTGTATAGAGGGTAAAGAGGGGTGGGGGGGATGGGGGGAAGGGAAAAAATAACAGAATGAATCAAACAACATTACTCTATGTAAATTTATGATTACACAATTGGTATGCTTGTGCGCCATGTACAAACAGAGAAACAACATGTATCCCATTTGTTTACAATAAAAAAAAAAAAGAGAGAGAATGTATTGACATATTGACATTGCAGTTACTACTGCGGAGTTACTAGGTTAGTGTGATGTTTGCAAATCGTAGCCTTTTAAAGCTGAGTTACTGAGATTTCTATACACATAGGCCTGCCCTGGACCCTGTATGTTCTTATATCTAATGTTGGTGTTTTGTTCTGAGAAACGAGTGCCAACAGAGGCTAAGCTTCATTTACAATGAAGGATTCTGTAGGAAAGTTTCTGAAGGCCATTTTTCTAAATGATAGTGTTCATTATTGGTAATGAGTGTGGTATGATGTATCAGGTATAAAAAGTATATCAGGAAGCCTGAGTTCAAGTTTTGTCTCTGCTGACAACTAAATAGCTTGAGCGCTTGGAGACTTTTTCACCATTGTGATCCTTGGTCTATTTATCTTGTAAAGGGACAGAGTTGACTGGGGTTAGGCCCGAATCATCCTATATTCTAGTTTGAAAAAGATAATGAACAGTTGCTTTCTCAAAGGTTAATGCATGATTTCCCTTTGATTTACAAAAAGGCAGTTTTGTTTCCAAGATCTCAATGGGTTCTTAAAACAAGAATGCTAAAATAGGTTGTGGTAGTAACACATGTGCACATGTATATATACATGATATGAGGAAAGAAAACGTCTGTACATATGTATATACACATGATATGAGGAAAGAAAAAGTCTGTACATATGTATATACACATGATATGAGGAAAGAAAACGTCTGTACATATGTATATACACATGATATGAGGAAAGAAAACGTCTGTACATATGTATATACACATGATATGAGGAAAGAAAACGTCTGTACATATGTATATACACATGATATGAGGAAAGAAAAAGTCTGTAATTGAGGATATTCACCGCATAAGAATCAGGGATTTCCTATCCCATGTTAAGCAGACTTGCAAAACAAATTCATTTAACCTGGAAGAACTATTAGTTGCAACTCAAACAGTTAAAAAATGATTTTATTAACTAGTTCTGCAATACAGCTCTAATAAGAATCTTCTGCAGATCTTCCTAAGCTTACATTTCAAATATATTTAATGCATGATTTAGAAAATTTTAGTTATTTTTATAACTTCTAATCATTGAAACTCACAGCAGAATGGCATTTGACAGTTTAAACTTTTAATTAGAATGCTCCTTGAACCATGATGGGTAAAGTCAACAGTTCTCTTTTAACTTTCTGGAACAGATGTGAACATACCAAGGAAAACAAGGAAAGAAAAACAAACCAAAATAGAGCTCTCACATCCAGGAAAACTAGGAATCAGCAAAAACTCTGAATTATAAAACAGGTGAAAAAAGTACCCAAAATAATGGCAATAAAACAGATTTGCAGGAGCTAAGAGCTAAGGAAAGACCTGCAAAGTGTCTTTATCCAAGATAATATGCTCATTCTAAATTGTAGAATGAAATCCCGTCTTCACAACCTTTGGTACAGCTATGACTTGTTCTGGCTTTGAGAAGCAGCAGAGGAGAGGCCCACAAAGAATCAGAGAAACCCTAATCATAGGAGTTAAAGGTCAAAATGACATCTGCGGTCCTGGCCCTTTCCTCTAAGAGCGTGTTTAAAGTAACAGGTCCAGTAAAAACCCAATTCATTGGGGGGAAATAAAGTGGATCAAAAATAAACTGCATGAGAATACAAGAGAACAAAGGAGAAAAGATTAAGGAAACAAAGAGTCTAACTGGAAAAATGCTCTTACATGTTGCCTTGTGAATTACAAAAGAAACTCAAGAAATTCCCTTGATAAACTAGAGTATAGAGCAGAACAGCAGGAGATGAAATAGGAGTAGAGAGATCGTAGGAAAAAAGTAAAACAAACAGAAACAAGAACAAAACCCAAAACCCAATCCTTCAAAATCCACCAGATAAATAAATTAGAAAACACAAGGAACCTGCAGAATATCCATGAGGAAATAGGGGACTGAATGCTAATGTAGATGGGGAACATACGTGCACAAAGCAGTAAGAATTAATGGTAAATGGAGTCCTTGATATTGGGGGGAAAACCCAAGCATTTAATGATGTGCACAACTTTTTTTATAAACAAAAACATTTAATCTACAGACCAAGAGGGCACACCAAATCTGCAAAAAGTCCACGCAGAATGGGCCCAGCAAGACCTGAAGGCTAGCTAGCAAATCCATTCATTTTTTTCCCTTTATTTTCCACTGGTGTCTATTAATCAGACAAAATGATGGGTTTCATTGTGGAGTATTAATACATACACAAAACACAGTTTGATCAATTTCATTCCCTGGTGTCCGCCTCCCCTCCCCTCATCCCTCCTCCGATCATCTTCCTCTGCCCTAATCATCTGTCTTCCACTTTCCTGGCACCCCCCCTTTGTGTCCCCTGCTTTTTCCTTCTGGTTTCCACACATGAGAGAAGATGTCTACTTTTTCTTCTGAGTCTAACTTATTTTGTTCAAAATTATGGTCTTTAGTTCTGTCCATTTTCCTACAAATGATATCATTTTTTCTTCTTTATGATAGAATCAAACTCCATTGTGTGTGTGTGTGTGTGTGTGTGTGTGTGTGTGTATAGTTTTCTTTAACCAATCTTCTGTTCACAGATACCTATGCTGATTCCACAATGTGATTTTGTGCATATGCTGCGATAACTGTGAGTATGCATGTATCTTTAAAGTCTTCCTACTTTCATTTTTTTTTTGTTTTCATATTTAATTCTTTTTATTTATCTTTTAATTTTTTACAGGCTGCATTTTGATTCATTGTACACAAATGGAGTGCATCATTTCATTTCTATGGTTGTGCACGATGTAGATTCATACCATTTGTGTAATCATACATGTACATAAGGTAATGATGTCTGTCTCATTCCACAGACATCATTTTTTTATACCCACCTCCCTCTTTCATTTTGACCCAAAATATTCTTAACTACTTCTTGGCATGGAGTTAGATCATACTCTCCTGGTTTGAGAGTGGTCATGTGATAATTCCATCCAATGGAATTAAGTATACTTAATATTTTCATAGCATAATAGTCTCCAGCATCCCAGCCTGTAACATCTGCTTTCTACCCTCTCTCCAAGCACTAAACCAGTGCCACATATTTTAAGTCAGCTATAGCTGATCCCATTCCTATTACTTATTTTCATATTAATTAGTGAAAGCCAGATGGCAATAAGAAATATATGCAAAATATAATAGTTGAAAGCACAAAAGAGTTTATTTCTTGTTGCTGTAATCATCCAGGTCAAATATTCCAGGGTTATGAAGAAGGAACTCTCTTCCCCCAGAAGAGACTCAGGCTGTTGTTCTATCAAAGACTACTGACCGATAAGCTCAATCAATGCTGTCATTAATCCTTTGCACTGTTTTGGTAGGAGACAGTGTAGCCCACATTAAATGATGTAGAACTTGGATAAATCAGGAAGGTATTATTGGTTGGCTCGGGAAGTTCCTCACACTTATTCTGTACATCTTCCGAGGAGGTCAAATTTTCCAGTGGTCACTTGGAATATGGCATGGAGAAGGGGCAAGAAAAACTCCTTCAGAAGGTGGAGCAAGAGACTGTGGAAAACAGCAAATTACTCTTAGAGAGCAGGCAGGTCCAAGGTGTAGTTGAGAATCTTTCAACTTTGTTAAGACTTCATGATGTTTGCCCAGCTGGGTTACATCATTGCTATGACTTATGTGTTTCTCATTTTTTTCTGAATGGGGATCTTTACTGTGGTGATCTTTTCAATACCACTGGTTTTGGGGTGTGTGAGTGTGTGTGTGTGTGCGTGCACAGGGCATGTGTTAGTTCTAGTTTTAAACTATCAGATTCTCAGCCCTCAAGGAACCAGAACTGTGCCTAATATAAAGGATAGAAATCACACAAAATCCTGAACTTGAGTCGTATGTGAGATCTGAATAATGCAGAGCTTTTTCCTGTGGGAAGGATGAATTATTTTCGTGTTTGACCAGTAGGTTATGCATATGGTAGCCAGAGAAGCAGATTGTGGTGGAAATTACTAGTGTTCAGCAAAATCTTTCATTCTTGGACACTCAGACACATTTTCCAGCCTCTTTTGTGCCCATATGACTGTATTCTCGTCAACAGAACGTGAGCAGAAGTGAGTTGTCCCTCCATGTTCCTTCTCCTTCTAATGGGCTGCTAGTATGGCCACAACGATCAAACAGGCAGAGATGAATGATAATGTGAGTGAGAAGTCCCACATCCTAACCTGGAATATTTGTTCCCAGAGTAAGAAACCAGTTTCTATTATTTTAAGCCATTGCATATTGAGACTAAAATTGGCAGTTTAGTCTATGCCAATTAAGAAAGTAGACATAGTTGAGGTATCTCCTCATAATGTTATGAGACATTGAAGATGAGGAAAGAATCATTTGGGAACCCATGCAATAAAATCAAACCACTTAAAAATGGAAGTAAAATATCAAGCTGTCCTTAGATTGATGCATAGCAGCATTTGATACTAATGGAATGATTTCTACTAGTCCTCAAGGAAAGGAAATATGACTCAAGAAGATTATATTCAGACAAACTGTCATTCAAGTATAGAGACAAAAGATAAACATATCGAATACACAAGAACTTAGGGAATATTGTTTTCATGAATCTTCATGGAAGAAATTAGAAGATGAACTTAGTTTTCCAAGTGATGAGGGGAAAATTATGGAACTAACAGTGAGAATTTTATTTTTGTAAACATAATTTATAACAAAAGATAAAACATATAAAACAAAGGTACCAATAACACTAATGGATATAATTTCCAACAAATATGAAATAGTTAGGAGTACCAGGAACTAAATAATATAATTTTACTATCATTTCCCTAATGAATATTGATTCTATACAATAGAAATAGAATTATATGGGTTGTAACGAACTTTAACTCACATTTCTTATATAACAAATCAGCTGGGAGCACAAAATAAACTAAAACTACAAGGTGACTTTGTAAGATAGACTTAACAGATACATTTTTACCTTTGTATCTTAAAAATAGTGTACCATCTTTACAGCCCCTAGTATAGTCACAAGGGATCACTATGTCAACTTATAAAATCAAAAACTTGGAATGGACCCACCATTTGACCCAGCTATCCCACTCCTCAGTTTATACCCAAAGGACTTAAAATCAACATACTACAGTGATGCAGCCACATCAGTGTTCATAGCTGCTCAATTCACAATAGCTAGATTGTGGAACTAATGGAGATGCCCTTCAATTGATGAATGGATAAGGAAACTGTGGTATATATACACAAAGGAATATTACTCAGTCATAAAGATGAATAAAATTATGGCATTTGCTGGTAAGTGGACGAAGTTGGAAAATATCATGCTAAGTGAAATAGGCCAACCCAAGAAACCAAAGATCAAATATTTTCTCTGATAAGTGATGATGATATATAATGAGCAGGGGGGTGGCAGTGGTGGGGAGAGAAGAATGAAGGAACTTTGGATGGTGTAGAGGAAAATGGGGTGGGAGGCAGTGGGGGACAGAAAGATAGAATGAAAGAGACAGTATTACCCTATGTATATGTATGATTACATGAATGGTGTGAATCTACATTGTGTACACTCATAGAAATGAAAAGTTGTGCCTCATTTGTGTACAATGAATCAAAATGCAGTCTGTAAAAATAAAAAAATATATATATATTTAAAAAATCAGAAAATGAAAAAATCCTGCTTGAATATTTTAAAACTTTCAACTTACAAACATAAAATAGAGTATTTGACAATTATAATACTATATAACAGCAACTAGTGTTCACAGTGAAAGCAAGGATCGGAGAATCGGCTGCAGTTTAGTGTACTTAATAAGAAAGCATGAGCATTAGCAAATTAAACATGTATCTAAAAGAGACTGAATAACTCCAGCAGGAAAACAGAAATAAGAATTGATAGTGGTAAAAGTAAAAATCAATAAATTAGAAAAATAAAAAATGGAAAACTTATTTGTGTATCCAAGAACTGGATCTTTTAAAAATAAGAGTTAAATGCTAAATAATCAAGCAAGAAAAAAGGAAGGAAACACAAATATACTAAAAAAGAAATGAGAACAAAACCACAGTTGCAGATAAAATTTAATGAATCAAGGTTGGTTTTCTAAATCCCATGCAAATGCATATGAGATCTTTTGAAATGGATTGTCTTCTAGGAGAACAGTTCCAGAAAAAGGGAGAAAAATTTGAAAGACCAATTAACATAGAGGAAATAAAGTTGGCCAAGACCTAGTTATCTAAAAAGGACTCAGTCCAGATTCATAGGAATAAAGCCAATGTTACTGAAATTGGTCTAGAGCCCAGCTGAAGAATAACTTCCAAGTCCATTCTCTGTTGTAGTATATATAACATCACCAAAGTCCAACAAAAGTAGCATAGAAGATGAGCTGCAACACCATATTGGTGTAAAAGTCTGAATAAATTATTAGCAAAGACATACTAGTAGTCAATTAAAAGATCATTTCAAGTGTGCACGTGTGAAGATTGTTCTATATTAGAAAATATATTGATACATATATATGTATATATATATTAATACTAGGGATTGAACCCATGGGCACTTAACCACTGAGCAACATCCCCAGCCCTTTTTTATATTTTATTTAGAGACAGGGTCTTGCTGAGTTGCTTAGAACCTTGCAAAGTTGCTGGGGCTGGCTTTGAACTTGTGATCCTCCTGCCTCAGCCTCTAGAGCTGCTGGGATTATAGGAGTGTGCCACCTCACCCAGCTATTGATACATAATCTTTATAATAGATCTAAGATGACTCTTATAATTTCCAAATGTTTTGAAAAAGCAATGTAAAACTAAAGGTAAGCCAGTCACAAAAGATCACATATTGTCTGACTCTATTTATATGAAATATTCTGAATAGGCAAATTTATAGAAATAATAACAAACTAATTGTTGCCTCATGCTGAACTCTGGTAGGTAGGATGGGGAGTCTGAGAAATTAATGGACCTGGGGTTTCTTTTTTTTAAATATTTTTTTAGTTGAAGATGGACACAATACCTTTATTTTAATTCTTTATTTTTATGTGGTGCTGAGAATCAAACCCAGTGCCTCACATGTGCTTCACTGAGCCGTACCCCAGCCCTTAAAATTAGACTGTGGTGATGGTCACACAAATTTGTGAATATACTAAAAGCCATTGAATTGTACTTTTTATATGGGCTAATTATTATTTATGTGAATCATATGAAAAAATGTTCAACATCTCTAGTAATAAGAGAAATGCAAATCAAAACTACCCTAAGATTTCATCTCACCCCAATTAGAATGGCGATTATCAAGAACATAAGCAACAATAGGTGTTGGAGAGAATGTGGGGAAAAAGGTACACTCATACATTGCTGGTGGGGTTGCGAACTAGTGCAGCCACTCTGGAAAGCAGTATGGAGATTCCTCAGAAAGCTTGGAATGGAACCACCATTTGACCCAGCTATCCCACTCCTTGGCCTATACCCAAAGGACTTAAAATCAGCACACTACAGAAATACAGACACATCAATGTTCAATAGCTGCTCAATTCACTATAGCCAGATTGTGAAACCAACCCAGATGCCCTTCAGTTGATGAATGGATAAAGAAACTGTGGCATATATATACAATGGAATATTACTCCACCATGAGGAATGACAAAATTATGGCATTCGCAGGCAAATGGATGAAATTGGAGGATATCATGCTAAGTGAGATAAGCCAATCTCAAAAAACTAAAGGACAAATGATCTCACTGATAAGTGGATGAGGACATATGGGGGGGGTAGGAGGGGTTAGTGTTAGGGTTAGGGGTAGGTTTAGGGTTAGGGATAAGGAGGGTGGTAAGAATGGAGGAAGAAAGGAATGTATAGAGGGAAAAGAGGGGTGGGAGGGGAGGGGGGAAGGGAAAAAATAACAGACTGAATCAAACAACATTGCCCTATGTAAATTTATGATTTTTAATTAAAAAAAAGTCTAATGTACGTTCTTGGTTTAAAACCTTCCGTAAAATACTCTTAAGTTGGTTAAAACCTGTACCTGGCTCCACCACAGAGCTAACATCAACCTTGATGGGAGGAACCCTAGTGTTTTCCCCATAAATATTTGGGACAAGGAAAGGCTTTCCATGATCAGAACAATGTGTCTGAAGAAACCAGCGAATATATAGATAAAAGACAGAAGTACAAAATTTAAAAAGGATAAGATAAAATCACCACTATTTCTAGCTTCTATATTGTTATAGACATAGAGAACATAAAATGAACAAAAAGAAAGAAATTTTTAAAAATCTGGTAAGATTGATTGGTAGGTATGAAAGGCAGGTCTTTTATAATTTTAAATTAAAGTCAGTTAAACTATTTAGTTGAGAAATATCGCTATGTATGTTTGTTGCAGTCAACAACTCTGTGACCTAAGATGAAGTAACTTAACCTCTTTGCATCTCATTTTCCTCAGCTCTAAAATGCAGAAAAATAATCTCTAGCTCAAAGAGGTTTTTTGAATGATTAAATATTCCACTCATTAAACAAATGCTGGTGCTGCCCACCCTCACCCTAAGAATAGGATACAACATCTCTCTGAACTGGTTCACATATGGTGTTAGAAAGTGTAGAAACTGATAAGCTGATTTACCTCAGGATGTCCAGCATCATCTCTGGGGTAGAAAATGAGCTTCCTCTTCAATGCCAACTTTATTAACATCATGAGCTGGAGTTGCAATGTTGAGAACAATTGTAAAGTTACCTGTTGATTAGGTGAGAAGAAAATCTATGAGCAATTAAGAGTGATTTCTTGGGAATCAGAAGAGGGTGTTTATGGTGCCAGACTGCATCTAAGGTGCCAGTAAATGCATCTAAGATTTCTTGTTTTCTCCATTTTCATCACCACAATTTCAGATAAAGTTCTTATAATATCAGGATCAACAATAGCAAAATTATGGCATAAATGCATGCTTAGTTCTTATTTGTGGTATACAAGTAGTCACTATTTGCTTTTTATTAAAATGCCAGACATAGGCATTCGTCATAGAAACAAGTATTCTAAAGGTAAAACCTGAATAATGCTGTTAAATTGAATTTTCTTTCTCTGTCTTCCTATAGTTGTCTTATTCCATCAGACTTTAGAGATAGTATAATAGTACATCTTTTCATATTTGAATTTAACTTTGTAATAAAGTCATGAAATAGACTCCTATTATTAAACATAGCATAATATTTTCTAAAAAGTTGAAATACACCAGGACCTTCACCTTTAAATAAGTATCATCCTTCAAATTAGTCATATTAGAATGCTAATTACTTGTTGCACTCATATTGCTATTATTTGAATCATTTTCTGAGCTCTTCTCTTGCAATTCCCATCATAGCCTGTAGTACTTTCTTTTGAGTACATGGAAATAGCTAGGAATAATTTAGAGACATGTATGTTTGAATTAAATTATATTGTTTGATGTTGAAACAAGGAAAGAAATTTCAAGTTTGACTGTAAAGTAATAAGACTGGCTTTTTGATGGATGGCTTGGTCATTGTGTCTAAAATCACTTGTATATAAATCAGCTCCAGGACAGCAGAAATAGATTTACCTGTTTTCTAATGCAGAGAGTTTACTGATAAACTGAGTGCCTTGTGAGGTAATGGATGGAAGTCTTAACAGATGTGGGTTTCAATCCCAACATTGCAACTGTGTAATATTCAAGGTAATGCCAGGAAACCTTGATGTGATTTTTATTATAAAACAAGTTGTTAAAATAAGTGAATTAATATGAAAATTACCAAGGTCCAGAGTGTGACATACAAGTACTTACCAAGTATCAATTCCTGGCTTTAAGTCAAGTTGAGGATAAGATGTGATATAATGGATTCTACTCTCTAGTTCTAAATCTATCCAGGAGTCACATGATAACCCTAAACTAGTTCTTTGTCAATAAGCAACGACTGGTTTATAAATATTTTCCATGACATAGGTAATTTATTTTCTGGATGCCTTTTCCACAGTCAGTTTTAGGCAAGATTCCATCTGTGATCCCAGAGAGGGATCATCCTGGAGAGGGGCAGGAAAGAGGGTTGCTCACACCTGATGCTCTATCCAGGGAAAAAGACAATGTCAGAGATTCCAGGGACAGATAGCTTAAGGGGTCAGCATTAGAACTTGCACTGTTTGGTAATTAAATCTGTAACAATAAGTGCTGAAGGGAGACTTCAGCATTGTGTACTGGTGATCTAATTAAGGCCAACCATTCTCAGAAGAACCCTTCCTAAAGTGGCTTAAGGTAAGAGTAAAGACAGAACTATACAAGTGGTTATGAAACCTGTCTTCCAGGGATAGAAGAGATGTCCTTTTTGATTTGGGTTTTGTTGTCTTCTGTGAATAGAAAGCATTTGCTGTCTCCTTTGGGGGTTTTATTTTTCTAATTTTATTCTGAACCAGTGAGAACTTAAAAGTTTGATATTTGGGAAGTACCAGTGTCATTCACTAGGTATAGGATTCAGAAAAATTTAAAAATGTATACTTAGAAATTTCAGTGTTTTCCCCTTAAAGAAAAAGATGTACTCTTTTTGTTTTCTTTTTTTTGTACCAGGGATTGAACCCAGGGTGCTTAACCACTGAACCATATCACCAGCCCTTTTTATTTTTAATTTTGAGACAAGATCTCACTAAGTTGCTTAGGGCCATACTAAGTTGCTGAGGCTGGCTTTGAACTTGCAATATTCCTGCCTCAGCCTCCAGAGCCGCTGGAATTACAGAATTGCGCCACTGTGCCCAGTAGATATATTCTTTTCTTTAACTTAAAATTATTATTTGTTGCTTAACATACAGACATTTACATTTTTGAACTTTATTGACATATAATTCACAACTAAAACTATATGTATGGTGTAAAATATCATTTATGGTGTATAATGTATGATTTTGATAACATATCATTGTGAAATGGGTAAATTGGACTAATCAATGTATCCATCGTGTATATATATATATATATATATATATATATGCACACACACACACACACACAATGTATATATATATATATATATGTGGTCAGAACATTTAAAATCTACTATCTTAGCAATTTTCAATTATACAATACATTGTTATTAACTGTAGATGCCATACTCCACAATGGATTCTATAGAGAATTGTTCCTTTAGTTACTTATAGTTTTAAGCTACTGACTCCCATTGGGATATCCTGCTGGTGAATCTGTTGGGGGTTTCAAGAGGTTGAGTTGAACACGGAGTATGAATTTCTAAGATCAAGGTTTCCTGTAGTGGAATCAATTTTCTTCCTAGAAGTTATATTAAGTTGGCTATAGTGCATGCAAATGAACCGCAAAAGAAAAAAATAATGTTCCATTATTATCAGGAGCAATCAATTGGATTAAAGCTCCTTTGTGAGGACCCTAACCAAAAACTATACTACAGCTTTGGTACCTACTTAGAGCATAGCTTACAGGTCTTTGAATAGAACAAAAAATATAATCAGAAGTTGTTCCTGAAAAATCAGAAGTTTTTCCTGAAAAATCAGACATTAGAATTTATCTCAGGTTAGCCTGAGATGTAATACCATTGTGGTATCACATTTATTCAAATATTGCCCTTAACTATTTATCATTTCCTACGTATTATTTTTATTTTTGGTACTGGGGATTTAACCCAGGTGTGCTTTATCCACTGAGTCACATCCCAGCCCTTTATATTTTTTATTCAGCCAGGGTCTTGCTAAGTTGCTGAGGCTGGTCTCAAACTTGTAGTCCTCCTGTCTCAGGCTCCTGAGCCACTGGGATTACAGGTGTGCACCACTGCACCTGGCTCTTATGTATTATTTTACAGAATGTAACTCAATCAGTATGTTTTGAGTAAAAAATATACTGTTTAAAAAGGTAGCTCAGTAGTAAAATTCAAAGTTTTATATCATATCATGTAACTAGACCTGAAGTTAACTATATTCAGAAGACAATATGCTTCCAAACTTTCAGAGTTATCTCAAGAACAGCTACCCAACTTCTAGGCTTATTGTTTAGCAATACCAAGAAAGCTTTAGTACAGTATTTCTCAAATTCTTTTCTATGCATCATCTACTACAAAATCTACAGATCTTAATGGAAATGTTTGATTCTTGGGTCCTTCCCTCAGACCTACAGAGTTAGCATATCTGGTGGCATATCTTTAATGAACTTTAACTCTGGAAATAGCACCATGGATTAGAAGCAATTTATGACTTTAAGATTACTGAAATTGAAGCTGAAACAAGAGGCACATAATTATAAAGTGATAATTCCAAACCAGAAGACATGTCGGCATCATGAAGGATAAAATAAGGGAGTGACATCTTACTTGGTAGGTTGAGGAAAGGTTTTACCACAGGAAGATCAAGGAAGGCTTTGTTCATCAGAGGCAGTAGAAAAGTTATACTGAGCAGAGTCTTAAGACATGGAAGAGGTTTAGTTGTCCTGGGAAAATTGTGATTCATTGAGATGGTCCAAAACCAGTTCTAGGGGAAGGGTAAAGAATCAATAAGAAATAGTTACATTTTTGGAAGATTTCTAAGCTCCTCCAAAATTGGTATGCAAAGCTGAAAATATGCTAAACCATGATGAAAATATTTAGATTGTTCTAGGAATTATGGGTAAGATAGATCAAATTAGCAATAAGAGGCATTTGTGGACCAGGCGTATAGACGTGAGGGTGTGATCTGGGGCAGGGCCTGCGGAAACAAGAGCATAATTAGAAATGACATTATGAAGCAAGAAACAGCAGTACTTGATGACTCTTATGATCTAACACTCGTGCATGAAATGATCTACTTTTCGATATTCATAGTTCAAGAATCATCATTATATTAAAAAATGGAATTTCATGCTTTGTTGTGAATTTTGTCTGTGAAAAACATAGAATGTTTCCTCGATGTAATGATTCTATAATTTTATTGATGCCTTCTCAATATGTAGCATATATGGAAATATCTCACTATTACATTATTGATAATACAAAAACAGATTTAGGAAAAGTGTGTTATACTGGTAATTATTTTGTGTCCTGTAGCTTCACCAAGCTTCTTGACTAGGTTTTGGGAAGATAAATGTGTGACACTAATGGCCTACTACCTAGTAATAGGAGTTTTGAAGTGAAGAGTAAAATTACCCAGGAGCAATATGTATAAATGATAGGGAAAGTGAGATAATGAAAACATAGTATGAGACCCTCCTTGACACTAGG
The DNA here is from genome assembly GCF_902686455.1 of Sciurus vulgaris. Lineage (NCBI taxonomy): Eukaryota > Metazoa > Chordata > Mammalia > Rodentia > Sciuridae > Sciurus > Sciurus vulgaris. The sequence goes on along the minus strand of NC_136474.1, from coordinate 46,500,430 downwards.
TATCAGTTGAGGATGTGCATATTAAGTATTAATTATTTGGAACTCAAATCTTTCAGAGAGAACTTACTTTTCAGTTAGCATAAGTAAAAGATAACCAAGTCAAATATTATTAAAGAGACACTACATTAAAATGATAGCATTTGGATATTAAGAATTAAATAGGTGTATAATTCTTTAGACACTCAAGATTAGGGGGCCAGCAAACTGGCTGGCAGATCAAATTTAGCCTACTGCCTGTTTTTTTATAAATAAAGTTTTATTGGAGCAGTCACCTTTGTATAATGGAGTGTCTGACTGCCTTTACACTAAACAGCAAGAGTGAGTAGTTGCAACAGGGACTTTATAGACTTCAAAACCTACAGGGTTTACTATACGACCTTTTACTAGCTGCTTTTCTAGAAATATAAAGTTTGCTGAACCCTGTCATAGAAAGAAAATAATACTAAAAGGATGGTGCTGGAGATCTTTCTATAACTTCAGTACTCCTGACTCTCCACTTTTGCTTCTTTTCTATTCCTAGAGGGAATTAGAAATTATATCCTTCCTGAGTGTCTTTCCTACCTGCAAATACTGAGGTTGGGTCACTCAAGTTTGACAAATTAGCTCCCCAAACTTAATTCCTTCCCCATCACTCTTACCCTGTGCTCTGAGCTCCAACCACAGTGGCGCTCTTGCTGTTCCTCAAAAATGCCCCGTCAGATCCACTGCAGGACTTCCTGGCAGCCGGGAGTGTTGGTTCCATCCCTCTTTGCAGGCATAGTTCCCTTCATCCTCAGCCTCAATGTTCTCTGAGGGCAGCTGGCAGAGGACCTTCCTGACCACCCTATTTATCACATTGTTTTCCTGTTCCATGAATGTTCACTTATTTATTGCTTTTTGTTTCATGAATCACTCTCTGAAATGATTTAGTCTACTTTTTCACTTATTTATTGTCTATCTCCTTCACTTGATCGTCAACTCTGACACCTAGGAGCAACATTTGGCACATCAGAGACCTCGGTATTTGTCAGTGGTGACTGTTGAAATGCTGTCTTGAGGTAGAAAGCAGACACTACACACCAGAGATGGCAACACAGCCTGATCGTCATGAAAATTAATGTGTGAAAAGTGTCATAATTTCTCATTTTTTAAGGCCTATTTTTACTTACAAAATACTCCAGGGAACTTTAACAAACTCCCCACTGAAAATGAATGTTCATATAGTTTTTAGTAATTTTCAGTCTTCTACTTCATGAGTAAATACTCTATGCCTTCCTTGGTTTTAGGTATTAAACTGTTTAGTGCTTGGGTTTTTCTAGCACCCAATTTTAGACATATTAGTTTCCAGCTCTAACATTAAACTGAGAGTAGAAGTGGAGTTACATACACAAGCCTCCTCAATTCTGACTTTATGTATTCATCTCACCATTTATAAATGCAAAAAAAACACACGCCAGAAGTCCTAGTTTGCTATGGTTTAGATATTGTTTGTCATCCCCCAAAGATTCCTATGTTGGATGCTTAGTTCCCGGGTGGTGGTATTGGGAAGCAGTGGTACCTTTATTTGGGGCCTAGTGGAAAGTCCTATGCTCAATTGGGGGGCAAGTCCTTGGAAAGGATTGTGGGATCCTAGTCTGTCTTTCATTCTATCTCTCTCTCTCTCAGACTTCCTTCCTGGTGATGTGATCTATTCCTCTTACATGTGCTCTCCTGGTTGCTGCTGTCAGCCATCTGTAATGAGTTCTTCACCAAAATCAAGTCAAGGCCAGGTGTCTCCAAAACTGACTGAATAAGTCTTTTGTTCTTTATAAAGTCAGGCTGTCTTAGGTATTTTGTTATAGTGACAAAAACTGACTTATACACTAGTAGAACCTAAACTCCCTCCTTTCTAATAAGTCCATTTTTAAACCTTACTGGATTTCAAAGTACCCTTTCCAGGAAAGAAAGCTCAGTTATGTGTGCTGCTTTAATTGTCAGATAAATTCCATCTATAATGACATATTGTTCTCATTAGCTAAGTAAACGAGGTTGCAGAATCTAGGTGGGCAACTCTTAGTGGGGAAAGAAATAGCTATTTGGCTCCAGTGAAAGATATATGATTTTTCAAACCTCTAGTACTTCCATAAGATTGAGGCAGTTTTGGATATTGTCAAAGTTAGTAGCACAGTTGAACAGTTGTGTTACAATGGATTCAGCAAGGAAAATGTATATGCCAAATAGTTTTCCTTTTTAAGATACTTGGAATAAAGTAGAGGTTAAAAAGCATGTAGTTTATAGAATTTAAAAAAGTTTAATGTTCAATTTGCCTAACTCAGAACAAAACAGTGTCTTGTATGTGGTGGTGTTTACTTATGAGATATGGGGCTCTGTGTGCTTAAATATATCACCAGAGTCACTCTTTAATTATTGGATGCTGGAACACTATTTAGTCAATTACTCCTGCAGGGAATTCAACGACCTTCCCCTCTCTGGGGAGGGGACAAAACTATTTTCTCCTCATGAACTTAATTTATACCTAATTTATGAAGAGGATTGATAAAATACATTCTTTCATTTAAAGCTGAAATTGATATTTGTATTGCTTTGCTATTAACTAGATTGACAACGCCACCTACATAGTTCACCTCAGTATCTTTGCTAGTTCCAATTCCTGACACCATCATTATTTCAGTGCTGAGTTGTGTTGGACTGTATGGTGATAACTGGACATTTCTATTGAGATGCCTCTCAATGTTACAGAATCTCAAGAATTTCTTCTTTTTGAAGAAATTGTGTCACAACAAAATTCTTACATTGAAACATTACTGTTGTGACTATGCATAGAAGCATGGTCTTCAGAAAGCAGTTAATTAAGGTTAAATGGTATCATGAGAGTGGAACACCAATGCAGTAAGACTAAAATCCCTATCAGATGAGGAAGAACACTATAATCCTCCACGTGCACAAAAACAAGTGACCATGTGATAACACAGTGAGAAGACAGCCACCCACATTCAGGAAGAGTCCTCACTAGAAACCAACCTGTTGGAATTTAATTTTGAAGAAGTTTGTTTATTAATGTGTTAATTGTATATATTAATGGGTTTCAGTGTGATATTTCCACATGTGCATATAATATACACTGATAAAATCCAGTCTCCCCTTACCTATCTCTCCTTCCTTCTCCAAACTTCTAACTGTAATTCTACATTCACGTCATCTTACAAAACAAAACAAAAATAACTACCATATATGAGAGAGAACAAGTGGTACTTGCCTTTCTGTGTCTGACTTGCTTCATTTAACACAGTGTGCTCCAGTTCCATCCATTTTGCTGCTGATGACAGGATTTCATTTTTTTTTTTTTTTTTTTAATACCAGGGATTGAACTCAGGGACACTTGACCTCTGAGCTACATCCCAGTCCTCTTTTGTATTTTATTTAGAGACAGGGTTTCACTGAGTTGTTTAGTGCTTCACTTTTGCTGAGGCTGACTTTGAACTCACAATTCTCCTGCTTCAACCTCCCAAACTGCTGGGATTATGGCTGAATAATATTCCATTGTACATCATACTACATTTATCCATTGATGGGTACCTAGGTTGCTTCCTCTCTTGCCTATCAAGCATACTGCCAGAATAAACACGGATGTGTAGGTATGTCTTTGGTATGCTGATTTCATTTTCTCTGGATAAATAACCAGAAAGGAGATAATTGGATTACATAGTACATATATTTTTGAGGAACCTCTATAATGACTGTGCTAATTTATATTCTAACCAATGGTATATTAGAGTTCTGTTTTGGTCTATATCTTTGTCAGTACTTGTTATGTTATTATTTCTATTAATTGCCATTCTAACTAGGGTGAGATAATATGTCCTTGTAGTTTTGACTTTGTTGATGGTTTATTGGTTTGAGATATTGAGATTTTCTTCATGTATTAGTCATTTATATTTGTTCTTTTTCCCCGTTTTATATTTCTTCTTTTGAGAATGTTTAGATCATTGTCTATTTCTTAATTGGATTACTTTTTTTCTCCAATTCCTATGTATTCAGGATATTAATCCTTTGTCAGAGGAGTAGTTGGCAATCATTTTCTCCCATTCTGTAGGTTGTCTTTCCTCTGTTGGTTCCTTGGCTGTGCAGAAGTTTTTCAGTTTGTTGTAATTTCAATTGTCTATCTGTGCTTTTGGGGTCATATCCAAAAAAATCACTGCCTATACCAACGTCTTGAAGTGTTTGCCCTATGTATTCCTGTAGTGGTTTCAGAATGTCAGGCCTTAAATTCAGATCTATGACCATTCTGTTGATTTTTGTAGAGGATGAGAGGGGTAAAGTTTTAATCTTCTGCATTCGGATATCCAGTTTTCCCAGCATCTTTTATTAAAGAATATATCTTTCTCTAGTGTATGTTCTTGGCACCATTGTTAAGAATCAGTTGGCTGTAGACATATGGGTTTATTTCTGGGATCTCTCTTCTGTTTCATTGGTCTGTGGGTCATTCTTAAGCCACTGCCATGCTGTTCTGGTTACTATGACTCTGTAGTATTCTTGAAGTCAGGTATTGTGACACCTTCAACTTCGTTCTTTTTACTCAAGGTTGCATTCCATATGAATTTTAGATATTTTCTTCTAGTTCCATAAAGATTGTTGTTGGTATTTCCATAGGGATTGCATTGAATCTAAAAATTGCTTTGGGTAAAACAGAATTTTAATAGTACTAATTCTCAAACTGGCACTTTGGTTTTGGATTCCCAGTCTCCAGAACTGTGAGAAGGTAAATTGGTATTGTTTAGGCTGCTCAGTCTGTGGTATTTTGCTATGGCAATCCTAGAAGATGAAAAATGTACTCCTTATGAAGGAAGTTTTGTATGGTTTATACTTTTGAAAGTGGCTAATTCATGATGTTGCAGAGGACTATATAGGGGGAATAAGAGAAACTCAAACCACCACTGTAATAACATCTGAGAAGTAACATACCAACAACCAGGAATAGATGCACATTGGAGTCACAACCAATACCTTTCTACTATTGGTATAGGTTTGATAAAATCTTGTCTATTTTAGGTCACATTCAAAATGGCTAAGGTACTCAGGTACCCCCAAAATAGATTTATCATAGAATATATAGCTAGTATTATCAAGTGCTCTGGAGATCCTGCTGGAATAGACTGTTGGTGTGATACAAACCAGTTCAAATAGACAAGGGGGCACTGTGTAGTATTGAATCAGGTCATTTCCACTAGTTCTATGTTGGAGGTATGTTTTAGTCTGGAATGGCCACAGGTTGGGTATAACATTCTGGAATTAAGGAAAGTTGGACTGGATGCTGTAGGATCCCAGGATAGTTGCTTAATTCCATGTTAGTTCTCCTCTTAATCTTATGCTTTCTCCTGTAGAAGAAGAATTGCAATTTGTGTGGTTTGGCACTTTTCATTCACAACTTCTTAGATTTTTCTTCCTCTTAAAGTTGATTATATTGTGGGTAAAAGTCACCCAGACTTAGAACTATAGCTAAGAATGTGTGTGTGTGTGTGTGTGTGTGTGTGTGTGTGTGTGTGTGTTGGTTCTTTTCCTAAGCACATTCTCCCTCACTAAAGGTCTTTCAATAGTTTCAAAAGCTGGGTTGACTCCCCTACAGATCTGTGTTGCAAGTCTCCCTCTGTGGTCTTATTTGTTGACATTTAACCCTGGAGAGTTAGTTGGTAAAGGTTAATTATATAAGGATAAGATGAAAGTGATGCCTTTGGATTTTTTTTTTGTGTGTCATTAAAAAGCAGAGCAGTGACACAATTAAGTTTCCATTTTCTAAGAAAAATTTTTGAACGTATTTACAGAGTACCACATGATAATTTGATACTTGTAACTTGAGTCTGGGTTTACATTTTAAATGTTTGAATAGGTTGAAGCAGGTCAAGAGTGAAACTGAGACGAGGTTATTCTGCTGCAGTAAAAGTGGCAAAAAATGAGGGTACTTGGATAAAGGTGTTTGTAGTGAACCTGGCGAACAGTGAATGGATGTGGTGATAACCTGGAGAGATGAGACAAGAGACATTGCTGATGCACTAAATGAGTGGGTGACAATTCCAGAGGAAGGATGGAATTGAGAATGACATCTGCAGCTGGAGCTTCTGTAATTGGGTTGCAATTTCACGTATAGAAATGGGAAATGCTGGGTGAAGCAGGTTTTCAGGGGAAAGTCAAGAATTCTGTTTTGGTCATGTACATCCAGAGATTCCTATTAAATATTCCAAGGGAACTGTCAGATGGTTAGAGACACTAGCATGGGATTCAATGAGGTGAAGTCAGTGAGAAACATATTTGGAAGTAATACAATTAAATGCCAACGGTAGCATTTAAAGTTGCAGGAATTGATAAAATCACCTGGGGAGAAGAACTAGAGCAAGTACAAAAATGGTCAATTCGTGATCCTTGCTCTCTCAAAGTGAGCTGAGAAAATACATGTTCAAGTATCTATGTATCTGTTGGTTGACTGTCCATCACTACACCAAGGACCTGAGATGATCAACTTATAAAGAGAAAAGGTTTATTTTGGCTCCATTTTGGAGCTTCCAGTTCATCATTGGTTGACCCTGTTACTTTTGGGCTTGTGTTTAGGGAGTGCATCATGGTAGCAGCATGTGATGGAGCAACACCATTTCATGGTCAAGGAGCAAAGAAAGAGGAGGACCTGGGTCTCATGAACCCATGTGTTTGAAAAACACATGCCTCCAATGATCTTTAAAAATGGTACCTACTAATTGGGAATAGTGTGTTGATACTTATATACTCTGTGAAATGTTTAGACGGGGTTAAACGTATCTGTGTCCTCTGATATTTATCATGTCTTTACAGTAAACATTCAAAATCCTTGCCTCCAGCTTTTTAAAATATAAAGTGTCTCATTTTAAAAAGAAAACCATGCTGTAGGAAAATGAATTTCACCTCTAAGATCTGATGTCCCTTTTCACAGAATACCTTCCCCCTCTTTTGTTTCATAGTCTCACCATTTAATGTTTTCAATTTTGGGCCAGATGAGAGAAAAGTGGTATTTTTGAGAAACTTGAAGGAGAGCCATGCTTTTACTTTTTAAGAGTAAAAATAACAGCCAAGATGGTAACTGTGGAGTCTGCCTTGGCTCTTCCTCACTACTGTCTGCTCCTCATGAAACCCGAGGAAATGCTGAGTCCAAGGGGGGCCAGTCAAGGGAAGCAGTTGGGAAGCTTAGGAACAGCAGCGCCAGGGACACCCTGTGTGCACTGTCTCTCCCATTCCATGAAGAGAACTGGTGGGTAATAGAGAAAAATATATAACTCAAATGAGGAGAAAATTACATAAAAGAAGATTGATATCTGATATTGACTTTTCATCACAGGAAGTCTGTCTCATAACTCAGTTCAACCTCTCAGAAAAGCAAGTTCATTTTAGCTAACATTTTCCTCTCGATATCTCCTTCCCAAGTCTATAAAATCATGTAGGTATCACTGGTGCAATATGCTTTGCTAATAAGAACATCTTTTTTTTTTGTATATTAAGGATGGCCATTGATATACTCTTTCTACTTTATTTCCAGAATTCACCTAGAGTTTTCCTTGTGAAAATACATCTCATCTCCTCTTCAGATCTTGAATTCTGCTAGTGGTACTTCTTTGAGAAAAAGCAGCAGGTTCAGGTCACCCAGACACTAGATTACCATTCTGATTCTATAGAAGGGCCACAATAACAGTCCTATAATAAAACAGTCCTTTTATGATCACTAATGTCCCCATCTAATCTAGACAGGAACACTTGACCTATTACTTCTAATCTCCTTACTAACTTCCTAGAAGTAACTTCCTAGTTTTTAGACTTCCTGTCTGAAAGTGAGTGAATTTTAAATCATTGTTGAATGTTATCTTTCCCTCACTAATCAGAAAGGGCTCTGGAATGAAAATTGTGTGCATATGTATCTTTCTATATGTCTATCTGTTTATCAATCATCTATCATCTATTTATGTACCTGTCATCCTTACTTTGTTACAGAGGGTAAGTGAGACTGTAACCTTGAATTTTTTTGAAGTTCTTTTAGACATTGAGAAAAGTTAATTAGTCTTCTATCAGGCAAGAAATGTTTTTTTTCCCCATTTGCTCACAGGGAAATACAGAACAACTAGCAAGGGGACAAAATACCCCTTTTCTGTGTTCAGTTCTCATCTTTGTCATGGTTCCTGAGTTGGTAGACTGGATTAAGGGAAACATTAGGGGCTTCCCCTCACTCTTGTGGCATTCAATTACCTAGTGCAGCGACCCTGCAAAACCTGCTTGAAATCTTGTGTCTTAATACCATGCTCTTTATCACAGAAAAGACAATGACCTTTAAAATGTATATCTCTCTAATTATCTGCTGACAGTCTTTCCTGTCCAGCTACCCAGTTTATAGAAGTAAAACCTGATGATCAAAAAAATACCTCAAAGTTCAATTTCCCTGGGACTTTGTCAAATAGCTAACAAAAGTTGCTTTGACATTCTTAAGTCTTAGAGGTTTATGTCTTGTGCCAGGAGATGATTTGAGATTTATTGAAATCAAATAGAACTTTATTGGAAGAGATAGAAATGACATATCTCTGGTATGCCCTGAGAGCAGTATCATTCTAGTTAAACTGACATCAAGATAAAAATCTTCTGGCAATTCACAGATCAAGGTTATACCATTCTTTTGACTGATATGATACAAAGGTTTTTAAAGGAGACTTTTTGGCTAATAAGATCAATATGCTCAGCCACAGAAGCCATAATAACCAAAACGAATTCTCTGTAGAACATTTTTAATTGATACTTTTATGGCAAATGTTAGTATATATTTCATTGTGTTTCTGTGGTTAATATAATAAAAGCATATAGCACTCTTAATTTAAAAGTTACTTCAAGAGATTATTTGATTTTGGAAACTCATATGTATTTGCAAAGTATATGCTCATTTATTAGCTATTTCATTTACATTATTTTTAGACTATGAATCCCATTATAGATTATAAAGTAACTAATACACAAACTTTTGAAGTATATGTGACTTTAATATATATGATCATTAAATGTATACTTAAATATGACATAATTTTGGAATTTTAAAGCATACTTCTATCAGAAATTCTTCTTTATGCAAACAAAAGTTTAGTGAGCTTTAGGAAAATGTATCAATTTCACTAACAAATTCCTTTGCTCAAGAAAAAAGCAATTCTCCTTCTTTTCAACAATCTATGGGAGATTTACCAAATTTGTCTTCAGAGCATGAGAGAAGGAGGCTTCAACAAATTTCTAAGGACAGATAACATGCAGTACTACAGACCTGAGAGTCGTGAGATAAGTTTAGCAGCCAGTTAGGAAAATCCCAATCTCTTTACATTCCTTAAATCAGTAAAATCGAGGAGAATAAATGATATCATACAAGCTACAGAATAAGAGAAAGCAAATTCTGGAATTTTCATTTTTCATGTAAGTTTGAAAATGAATCAACACCAGAGGATCACTGGATCCTTCCCTGGTGTGGAGTTGGGAAATTTGCATTTCCCTAATAAGATCAATACGGTCAGTCATGGAATACTACTAATAGTGCAAAGCCGAAGGGAACTAACAGTGAGTCTCAACACTGGCTGACACACTATCTGAGGAGAAATACTCAGAACTGGTCAGAGCTGGCTACATGGAAATCAGAATGCAGGCACTTGGCAGGTATGTGGAACAGTGGTGAAGTCTTAGGAAGGAACCACTTCTGGAGAGAAAAAGCAGATTAGAGGGAATGTCTTTTGGAGGTTTTGTGCAAAAGCAAAGAAGGCCTTAGATGCTGGAAGACTACTGAGAAAGCAGATAGCATCACAGAATTGGACTTGATCCCTTCAAAACTGCTGCCATTGAAGTCAGGTTTTATTGAGAACCAATTTAAATGAAGGACAATTCACTCTGATTTCATGTTAAAGTTTATAAAATTTGACAAACACACAGGCATGTCACCACCTTCACAATTAAGGTTTAGGATTTTTCCATCATCCGGAAAGTTCCCTTGTGTCCCTGGGTGGTCTTTTCCCTTCCTGCATCTCCAACTCCCTGGGTCTATTTTTGGTTCTTATAGTGTTACCTCTTCCAGAAAATCATATAAATAGATCATAATGGTAGTTTTATAGGTGTAGACTTTTCCACTCACCACAGTGCTTTTAGATTTGCCCATGCCATAGCATTTCTGTGTATTTTTTAAATTATGGAACAGTAATCCATTGTATAGTTTATAAAATCACTTGTCTATCTCTTCATCAGCCTATGGATATTTGAGTTGCTTCCAGTTTTTATGATTATGAAAAAAACATTGTAAGGACTAACAATTTTTGCCATGAACATTTTAATCCTTCTAGGAACAATACCTGGGTAGGAATGATGGCTAATTTTATGTATCAGTATGGCTGAGCCACAGGGTGCCCAATAATAGGCCAAATAGTAACACTGGGTGTTTCAGTGAGGGTGTTTTGGGTGAGATTGACATCCAGATTAGTAGATGTGTGAAGAGGATTGCCTTCTGTAAAAGGAGTGTGTCTCATCTGATCAGTTGAAAGTATGAATAGGAAAAAAAGTTGGACCCTCTCCTGAGTAAGGGAGAATTCTCCTACTTGACAGCCTTGGAGTAGGAACATTGCTTCTTCTTTTTTTTTTCCCTCCTCACCGTTGGGCTCAAACTAAAACATGGGCACTTTCTACATGTCCAGTCTGCCAGTTCCCAGAGTGGAATGATGCTGTTGGCTTCCTGATTCTCAGGCCCTCAGCTGCAGACTGGAGCTAGGTCATAGGCTCTCCAGGGTCTCAAGCCTGCTGATTAACCCTGTTGATCCTGGAACTTGTGCACTTCTATAATGCTGGGAGCCAATTCTTTATAAAAAAAAAAAGAAAAAGAATTCTCTCCTCTCTTTCTCTCTTCTCTTCACATATACATAAAGACTCCATTGGTTCCTTTAGTCCTGAGAACTCTGATTAATGCAAAACGTAAATATCATATGATTTAAGAAACTGCCAGTTTCCTACAATGACTGTACTTTTCATTCTCATTCTCCAGGGCTTGGTATTGTCAGTTTTTCATTAATGGGGAGGGTAGCTGTCTCATATTGTTTTAATTTGCATTTACTTAATGACTGATAAAATTCGACTACTCATATACCTGCCCATGCATAGATTTATAATTCATATGGTCATGTATTGTTTGAGTTTTATGCTCATATATTTTGCCAAATTTTGGGGGGAGGGGAGGAGTCTTATTTTCTTATTTAGTTGGAGAAGTTCTTTATAAAATCTGAATTTTCTTTCTTTTTTTTTTAAACATTGATTTTTATTGTTTCAGTTAACACAATTTGGAATTAGCAAATTAATAAAATGTGGTAATTTATGCAATGTAATGTATGTGCAAAGTATTTCAGACATAGTACTGCTCAAGTTGAGACAAAGGAGATAAGAGCATCTTGAGAAGATAAAGCTAAATCAAAATCTTTCCCAGCAAAAGATTCTTTCCCAATCTTTCCAAGAGAATGTGACTCTAACAACACTTTCATTTCTGATTTCTGGTCTTGAGAACTGTGAGAGAAATTCTATCATTTTAGCCTTTCCACCCACCCCCACAAAAGGCATATTTTAAAAGATACTATGTTAAAAAAATACAGCTATTTTATGATCCATTCAAAAAATAGCATCTAGTGATCAAATACTATAAAAATCTCACACTGAGACAGGAATTTCCAGATAGAATTTTAAAAAAATCTGAATTTTATTTCTTTACCATATGTGTTTTGCATATATTTTCTCCAAATATTTGGTCGGTCATTTTAATTATTTAAGACTATATTTTGAAGAGTGGAAGTTTGTTTTTCATTTTGATGAAAAACAGTTATTGATTTTGTTTTAGGATTCATACTCTCTTTTTACTTTACCTAAGATACTGATGCCTAATTCAAGATCAAAATTTTCCTCCCATATAGTCCTCTATTATTGGCTTTACATTTGGGTCTATGATCCACTTTGGGTGTTTTATTTTTATTTTTTAATTTTTAAAATTGTTTTGCTTGGAGCAAAATATAGCTCAAGCTCCACTTTTTGCAGATGAAGATGCAATTATTTCATCACTTTTTATTGAAATTAATATAGTTTCCATTTTGAATATATTTTAGATGATATATTATAACAATTCTGGGTACTACATTTCCTGGCAGAAGGGTTGTTGCTGCTTGCTTGATAATTTGATTATTTGTTTAATGACATGGTTGAGCTAATTCTTCAGACTCATTTTTCTGGCAGTGTGCTCCAATTTTTTAAAATCTTCTGTTTAACCCATTTATAGAGTGTGAAGGAGATGTTTAAATCCTTCAATGTATTTATTGAATAAAATAAGATAGAATGAAAATCTGTTTAAAGCATGTTTTCAGTGTGTAATTTTAAGGTCTTAGACTTATAGATTCTTTTTAGAAAAATAAATTCCAATTTCTCTTGAAATTCTTCATCTTTGGTTTAATATTGATTGTATTTTATTGAACATATCAGTCATGGTTACTTTAATGTCTGTGTGTAGTAACTGTGATAACGTGGATCATTTTAATTTTCTGTTAGTTTCTGATTATGGTTCAGATGGGCATAATCTTTCGCATCCCTACTGATTTTGGATTGAATACCGGACCTCGTGCATTAAAAACAGTAGAGAGTCCAAACGACATTATCTTCCATCACAGACGATTTGCCCTTTTCTCTGCTAGTCTATTATGGTTTGAAATTTATTTGAAGAAGGGTTAGACTTAGTATGTCTTCTTCTCCTTTTTCTAGTGTCTCTAATATTGGCAACTCCAATCCTGTACACCCAACAGAGTATATACTGGTTTCTCTGTGCCCAAGGATAAGACCTCTGTGGCCAACCTCTTCCTCAGTTTCTCTCTGTAAGTATGAGAAAGACTTGCAGGAAGAAATCAGTTGAAGATTATTGATGCGAATTCGTGACTCCTTCAAACCTTTTGACTTCCAACACTGTGTCTCAGACCTCCCCGCCGAAATTGTTACCTTCAAGGGATTGGTGGGAACAAAGTAGAGAGGATGAAGAAGGAAGCAGTTCTACATGTAGTTTCAGGTTTTGTATAAAATTTGTAGTTTTATTTTATATATTCAAAATTGAAAAGGAACCCAGAAAACAAAGTCTAAAATTGAATACAAACAGATAATTGAATACAAACAGATAAATGAATACAAACAAATAAATGAGTCCAACAATGTGTCAACTTGATAATATGATCATAGAGAAGAACAGAGTCAACTAAACTTTGGGCAAAATAATTTGTATATCCTTAGAGGGATGTATTCCAAGGACAAAACTCTTCCAACAAACATTAAATTTTATTGGGTGTGTTTATAGCTGGTGATAATAGATTGTACATTTAAACTATGTAATTAAAGCATATAGGTAAAAAGATTGCTGTTATAAGAAAATGAGATATTTAGTGAAAGGGAGGCACAGATATTTATGTAGATAGCAATATGAATTATCATAAGTGTTCTCATGAACATATACCAGTACACATACACACACCCCACCACCTGCTCTTTCAACTATAGCGGTGGAAATGCAATGATTAACCAGTGGTGATGATCTTGCATCATACTCAAGCTCTGGTTTCTAAGTAACAGTATTAGCCAAAAGAAACTAGGGCTCCTTGGATCCTAATTTCAGATCCAGGGCAGGAAAATACAGGGTAAGTTTGGAACATGCTGCTGTGCCCATCAGCAAATTAATATATTTACTAGAAAAGTGAGTTCAGAAGCAGCTTGATATACCTGCTCATATATGCACATCTTTGATATGATAGCCCAGAATGTACAAAATCAACACTACAACTTTTAGATTTTAGCAACTGTGTATATGATATGTAAGCAAGAAAGCATCCTTAAACAAGGTGCAAAATTAATATCCATAAAGAAAAACTTGATAAATTGGACATTATTAAAATTAAATATTTATCTAAAACAAAAGTACCTTAAAAAAAGTCACAAACAGGGAAAAAAAATCTTTGCAACATGAAAAATACAAATGAGTTTAAACTAAAATGAGAATCACCAAACAACACAATAAAAAAATGGGAGGCACCCACGTCAGAAGAGAAACTCAAATGGCCAATACCATGGCAAGATAAGTTCATACTGTATTGAAAAATATTTTACCTGCCTATGTCAGATCGGTGAAACTCAAAATTTGTCAGTACAAACATGTTCAGAATAAAAATGTTCATGTGCTATTTGATCATGTGAAAATTGCGACACACTTCTGATATATTTCCATGTATATACCAGAATTAACAGTCAAGCTGTTAAATATAGAATTAATTTTTAAATTTAAAACACTGAAAATTAATACAAATATTTCAGGAGGGAACAGATAATTGTGTTATCACCATATAATGGAGTACTATAGTTCTTAATGTGAATGAGTAAGCTCTATAGATACCACTGTTTTTACATTTATGTTTAAAATAACATGTACAGATAGCAATTTATTCTTTACTAAGTATAATATTTTTAAAAATTTGCCTAAATTCTTTAAAGAACGTCCTCTGGCATTGGAGAGGAATGGGACTTGAAAGAGAAACAAAGGAAACCTCCTGTAGTTTGGAGTAAAAATTATAAAAAATATTAACTTGATTTCAGAGTACCTTAGTTTGTTATATTTTCTATATTTTGAAGCTAAAATAAGGAGAAATGGCAGCCTCTGAAATATCATATGTAGCCACTTAATTACTTTTTAATCAAGTTTATGGTAGAATCATTAACAACTAAGTCTAGAAGACTAAACTCTCTTAGTGAAACTCTCCCCTTTGGCATGGAAAATGTGGTTTACCAACAAAGAAATGGCAAGTTTACAGCCCCTAACTGTGCAAGACTCTGGAGAGATGCCTGTTCTGAGGATGCAGGGAAATGCTTCCTAAAGATGATGATGGTCACACCTGTTTTTAAGCACAAAGCAATTTATATGTAAGGACACCATAGTATATTCATTGAATGCATTTTGAGAATTTTAGAGCTAAATAAGCGTGTTCTGGTTTAGGTGTAGCAGAGTCATGATTCATTTCTTGTATCTTATCCTCTTAGAAGTCCAGTTCTTTTCCTGTAGCCTTCTTACATTCTGACTCTAACTGAACACTTCTTAGAGGAAGAGGATATGGCTTGGGATAGTTCCTTTTGTTACCTTGGGAATGGGTGTATTTAAAAGAGAGAGAAGGAAGAGAGCTTTTCCTACCTCCAACCTCCTTCCTCTGCAACTCCTAGTGGGTAGAGAGGAAGAGTTAACGTATTCTCACAGGTTTGGGTACGATTTCTAGATGTCTGCTGAAGCCCTTGCATATGGTGAGAAGAGCCATGTTTGGTTAGAGATCTTTTTGCTGAGCTTCTGCTTCCACTTGTCACCAGAGGATATGCTAAGTGTCCCATTTGCCTTTTGGGGAATGAGGATGGAAAACCTGGATCTGCTGGGGAGATGCTAGAGGGAGGCTGGAAACAGGAGGAGCCACCGTTCAGAGTTCATCCATCAGAGCCTTGGAGGGCAAGAGACATCTGTCTGAAAGCAGTTAATGTTGCAAAGGGCACAATGAAGACCACAAGCCCTCTGGGCTGTCGTGATTCCCTTGCATTCAGTTTCCAACACAGAGAATGAGGTCGATGGTAGCAACTAAAGACAGTTAAATGCTTTTCCCTGAGAAGGATTTGAATTTGGATTTGAAAGAATACTTACTGAAAAGGATTCTTGTAACTTGGTGGAGACCAAATTACTATAGTTGGCAATTTATTTTTCTTTCTGTACCAAAAGTATCTTCCTATTCTATTCTTCTCTTGCTGCCTTCACGGACTTGGAAGCCCCAGAACAAGAAGAAATATAGAAAATAGAGTTATAGTTTTTACATGTGGATTTTTGACCTTTAAAATCTGATTCTAGTGTAGATGATAATCCATTCTTAAAAGAGAACTATATTTTTTTCTGGAAGAAAAAAAATTTTGAAAATGACTCTATTTTTTTTATAATCTGTTCTGAGCACCACATTGAGACTACCTCAAACTGGCAATGTTCTTATTATAGCCTTTAAAAACCATGCGAGAGGCACAGTAAATGTAATCTGGAATATTTCTTCCTCCATATCTATGTGGTCTTTAATATGGGCAACATTTTATTTTATTTTATTTTATTTTGATTCTGGTTGGTCTTCCACAGAGCTACATCCCCACCCTTTTTTATTTACTTATTTTGAGACAGGGTCCCACCAAGTTTCCCAGGCTGACCTCAATCTTGTGATTCCCCTTGCATCCTCCTCCTGAGTAGCTGCAATTACAGGCGTGTGCCACCACACCTGGCCATCTTAAGTATGCCTAGAGGCTGTTTTTTTCTGTTATAATCAAACCCATAAATATCAAGGTACCTTTCTAAATTTTAATTTTTAGCTTCCTTTGCTAATGATTCTGATATTGTATGGATTGGGTATAATCTTTCTTATAATAAGTCTTATTTTTAAAACATTGTCAGAAGTTCAATCTAAATCATCTGTTTCAGGAATGAAGCCTTCAAAACACTCTTTAAAGCTTCAAGAAGTTACAGAGTGACAGGCAGTGTTCAACGGTGAAGGCTATAATTACTGAAGTACAGAGTAGATACATGCTTCTGTCTCCGCCCTGCGTCTGCCTCTTGACATCCAAATGGATGCTTTGTGATAACAGTGGTTGTACTGATGCCACCTTTATTCAGACAAATATTGACATACAATATTGACACTTAACTATATTAACATTTCCATTCCCTGCTGACTCATTCACTGGGAACAAGTTCATATGCCAATCCATAGTAGGCATTTAATAAATATTTGTTGGATGAATACATGAACATATGGGCTGATTTGCATGAGACCTTAAAAATGAAATGTGGCACATTTGTATGATAAAATAAATCATTGTTTTATGAGTTCCCTTTTTTCCTTCCTGATGTCCATGGTATCAGTTTTTCACTTATATATGATATTTGACACAACAGGTAAAAATGGAAATTGTGAAGGAGAAGGAATGAAAGAAGGAATATATTTTTTTACTTTTGGAACATGGGAATGTAGGTGGAAAAACACATGATTTATTAAGAGTAGTCCCATGAAGTACCAATCTGAGGATATCACTTTTTCTAGTTCATAATAAGTCAATGTTAATTGATTTCAACCAGTCTAAAATTCTTCCTTTCCTTCCATTCCCTTCTTGAAACAGGATCTTGTTATGTTGCTGAGGCTGGCCTCAAATATCTGGGCTCCAGGGACCCTCCTGCCTCAGCCTGTCAAGGATCTGAGACTACGCGTACATACCATATACTCCGCTTGGTCTGAATTTCCATAGAGAAGAAATCACCAGCAGGAGATGAGGGGAGTCTTTTCTTCAGAATTTCAATGTAGGAAAGGTAGACTCTGTGGTGCTTTGGAACCTGAGATGTGGGTGAGGGGGCAGTAGGAGTAGGGTAGTATGATAAAATTTACCCTTGGATTGGAATTGATGTAAGATGTTGGGAAGCTATAGACAAAAGATTGTAACGAGCTGGGCACTGTGATGCACACCTGTGATCTCAGTGACTCGGGAGGCCGAGGCAGGAGGATCACAAGTTCAAGGCCAGAGTCAACAATCTAGTGAGACCCTGTCTCAAGATCAAAAGGGTTGGGGATGTAGTTCTGTGTTAGAGCACAGCTGGGTTCAATTCCCATCATGGGGGGAATAAAGATAAAGGAAGGATAGTAACATTTGTCTTTAGAAAGTTAAAAAGTGACAATTTAAAAATTATATTTTAAATTTTGTTGATTCTGACTCAAAAGCTATTCCGCCTTCCTGCTTCCCCAGTTCTCACAGATGTTGTCCCCATTACAAAAGCTGAAAATGCCAGCCGCTTGTTTTGCATTCTACCTCGCATCCAGGGCAGGTATATATATTTAAATGGCAAAAAAGAAAGTCATAAAATATTTGTCTGTGAAAGTTTTCTCTCTCAAGTATGACTTACACACAAAACAAAACAAACCAAAGGAAAATTCTCCTGTCATTGGATATGAGGTCTGGAGCTCTAGCATCCATCTTGTGATGATGAGGCAAAACCTAAGGAAAATTCTATAAAGTAAGGATAACAAAACAAATATTGCTACCAATGAGGTATTGGGGAAATAACTAAAAATAATTAGAAATGTTTTGCTTCTGGAATTATTTTAATGAAAGATAACAAGTGGGTTTACTGCTAAATTTTTTTATCCTATTTCTCTATGATGTTCAGATTAGGTAAATTCTATTGGCCTAAAGTTCCCTGACTCTATCCTTTGTTATTTCCATCTGTGTTGAGCCTGCCAGTGAATTTTTAAAATTTTGGTTGTTATATTATCAGTTCTATTTTTTTTATAGCATCTACATCATTGCTGAGATTTTCTATTTTTCAATTTGTTTAGGGGAATTAGTAATTGCTCATTACAACATTTTTATGGTGGCTGCATTCGTCTTATTGTTGATGTTCCTCAATTGTCTTGTTCATCTTCTTGGTTCCTGGGATGACGAGTCTCCTTTTTAATTGTATCTTTGACATTTTAGGGTTACAAGACTGTGGCCCCTATTTAGTCTTCAGCTTTTAGAGTAGGCAGTCCTCTTGTGCTGGCTGTGTACACAGGGCTTCCCGCTGGGCCCTGCAGATACCACCCTGACCAAAGCAGACACCTTGCCCTGTTGGCATCTTCACAGTGGAAGTGAAGCACTGATTTGTGTGGGGTGGTGGTTGGTGGGGGGTATGGTCAGGTCTCCATGGGACTCCATTGCCACTCACAGTGAGGGTGAAGGCTGACATGCACTGCTTTGTTGCTCCAGAGTGACCTCAGAAGCTCAGCTGTCACTGCCCCTGTGACACTGGGTTAGGGATGGTCTGCAGGTTAACTATCCAGCCTTGAGCCACCTCATTAAATTGCACTGCTGTTGGCTGTTGGTGGAGACTCCATTCCCCACCAGGCCTCTCTGACTCCAAAGAGGAAGAAAAGTAGCTGCTCTGTAGCCTTGACTTGCATGGCCTTGTACACGTGCCCATACTGGGTGGCGGTGGAGACCTCAGTGGGCCCTGCTGAAGTGAGGGTGGGGAAGCATGGTAGTAACTAGGTCTGCCTTGTCCCACCTCACCAAGACTTGCTGCTGCAGGGCAGGTATGGAGGCTCAGCTTGCCACCGGGCCACCACCCTGATGGCATTGGACCCCCACCTGCTTCCACCAGGCAAAGAAACCAAAATCAGCCGCCTGTTTGAAACCTCTGAAACCTCTGAGCAGAATTTGAGGGTTTCCTGTTGGTGTTTGGTTAGAGTAGGATTTTGCCAAAAAGACACCTGGGCTTAAGATACCCTTTCCCAGTCCTTTGGCAAAAAGAATCAGGCTTTTCCTGGAGTTTCTTTCTTCTGTGCCAGTGGGCAATTTTGAGGCTCCTGCATCACTTCACGCGGGCTGGAATACATGGGATGATCAGGAAACTCAGAAATCACCACTGAGATGCTCCTAAAGGCTCCTGAGGTCTCTCTCTTTCCACTACTCAGTGCCTCCCTGTGCTTATTTGTTGGGTAATCTCCGGGGATTTTTAGGAAGCACGACACCCTTAGTACAAACTCTCCACTTTTCCTTTTTTTCTAGATGGGTTAGATTTTATTCTTTAATTTTAAGTCCTCTCTTGGGGTGTGTGTGTGTGTGTGTATCAATGTGTACTTGCATATACAGAGGCATACATCTGTATAGTCCTTCTTGCCTGGTTTGGGACCAGACTTACCCCTTGACATATGTACATCAGAAGCACTTTTTCGTTTGTCAAGATGCTGACCTACCCCTAAAACTTTCTCACCGCCGCTAACTTTTGTATTGACTGCTAAAATAATTACTAACTGATCCACTGCTAAGACATGGGATTCTTTCCTCCAATCACTCTAAGTGGGCTTTATTAAAGTGGCTTTGTTGCCAGAGGACTTGTTACTAGGGCTATCACCATAGTAACAAAATAATGACACTATCTGTAATGAAGAGCTTGACTCCACGGTTGATGTTTGCTGATAACGTTCAAAATTCATGTCTCCCTCTGGTCCTAGGTCTGAGCAAGGAAAAGCGTGCGCTCCCTCCTTGGTATGTGCCGGAAGTTCAAACGTGCAAGGCTCTGCCCCCTGTGGGAGCCCTCATGATAGCCCATCTCTAACCCCCCAAAAGCCAACGCTGGTCACCCCTCCTCGCTCTCTCGAGTCATTATCAGGCCCGCTTTGCTCTCTTTTACCCAGAAAGGCTCATTTTTGTGCACATTTATACCTGACTGGTACATGTATGGCTTTGTCAGTTTTGACATTTGAATCAGGGTTTGAGTGGGGTTCCATCCCATGTCTGCAGCTTCACTACAACAATATCCAAATCTTTTTGGTACAGATATCACAATGATGGGGTTTTAGGGAACCACTGAATTTTCCCATCAGTTTCTATCACAGCAATTTTTCTTCAGAGGAGAAAGATCAGGAGGTTTGGAGGATCTCACTGCATTTAATATATGGGTTTGCTGGACCCGTGGGGCCAAAAGTTGTAACCATGTAGTTCATTGTGTGTCCTTAACATTTAACATAGTAGATGGCACAAAATAGATAATAGCAGACATTGTTGAATGAATGAATGAATGAAGCTCCAAGCTCTTCCTGAGATTCCAATTTTAAGGGAGGAGAAGGAAAAATCCCTGGGCAGTGTCCTGGTTTTGATGAACCCAGAGACATGATCTAGAGCTCTAAACATGACTGAAAAACAGCATGGATAAGACAGATGCACAACTTTTTAGTGTTTTAAACTTTCAACTGAAAGGCATCATGAATTGCTTGACTAATCAGAGACTTGAGATTGCATTAATCAGGGTTAAAAATGGTTAAGAACTGTCAAAAATGAGTCAAAGATGTATAAAATGACATCCTTAATAGGAAGAAGTGGGAGTCAACATTACGAGAATGCACATATTTAAACAATCTTAAGTGACTGGGTAAGGAAATGGATCAGGTGTTTAAACATAGGGCTGCATAATGAATTAATGATGAACAGAAAGATGCCAACTGGAAATCTCTGCTTTACAGTTCTTGTTTGAGTTTTTCTCAGACTTTGAGTAATTTTCCCATTCTTAGAAGATTATTCATGTTCCTAATTTATCCCAGGAACAGGTAAATGTAAATTGGTCAGGATCTTTGCACTGTAAGACTCACAGATTAGTAGGGAATAGACAGATAATTACAGCATGGTTAAATGCTATAAGAGTAGTTTGCATAAGGATTATTGGAGTCTATGAGATAACTCATACAGGGTCTCAAAGATTTCTCCAAGGATGAACAGTCTGTAGAAAAGGCTTCTAGAATTCCTCAAGCTAGCTCTTTCTTCAGTTTTCACTTAGTTATATCACCTTTCCTAGCTACCTCTCCTTAACTCATCACTGTATCAAAGTAGGAACACAGAATTGAGTTCTGGTTAATTCAATGAGGTCAGGAAACACAGGACTCCAAGGCCTGACACTAAGGGTTGGAAAACTACAGCCTGGAGACCAAATCTGGCCTGTGCCTCTTGTTTTGTAAATAAAGTTTTATTGGAACATGATTACATCCGTTTGCTTACATGTCGGTTTTGGCTGCCTTAGTGCTACAGTGGTAGAGGGGCTGTAATAGACCACATAGTTTGCAAAGCCCCAAATACCACCTGGCCCTTCATAGAGCAGAGTTTGTGGAACCTGCCTGAAAAGATGGTAGAACCAGGAAAAGGAGGGATCTGGATGGGGAGTGATCCAGAAAAGCAGCTTGACTGAGAACAGATGTTTTCTCTTGTTAGGCTTGGCAAAAAAGAAAAACTTTTAGTGTGCCATGCAATTATTATAGCCACAATTGAAATAGCAGCTAACGATGCTTGCTTTAATAAAAGAAAGTAAGTTAATTAAGGCATGAGGAAGGAAAGGATCTTTCAGGTAGAAGATCAGCATGATCAATATCACACAGGTCTTTGAAACTCTAATGTGAATGGAACCCCATAAGCAAAGTGGTATCTCTGAGCTTAAGTGGAGCAGTGGGGGCTGGCAGCTGCTGAACCTGGAGGGAGAGGGAGAGGGAGAGGCCAGGACTACTGCAGAACTGCCAAACACAGCATTGAACATGTCTGTATTAGCACAGCATTCCGGGGTCCATGCTGGAGACCAGGAGCCAAAAAGCTGAAGTAGCTGTACTTCTGTAACTGGGGATTTGCACACTTAGAGTTTGAATCATGAACTGATTATTGACAGGAATTATTTTGTTAGGCAACAAATGTTAGAAAACAATGTTCAGAATAACACAAGAGAAAGTCTAATGCTCCTCGTTTAGGTGTAAATCATCAACTTTTCCCATTCAACTTTGGTTTTGCGTGTGAAAAGAAATCCATCTCTAAGTTTCTGCAATTCAGCTTCTTGTTTATATTCCTCCAGCATCTAGGAAATATGTGAATAATTGATATGTCCAATAAGTGGATCAATAGTCAAATTGTTTCAGTAGCCCAAGCAATCAGTAAAGATTTTTGAGTATCCAGTGCACATACTTCATATTGTTTTAAGTGAATAAGGAATAAAAATATGGAGTCAGATCTGTATTCTGTTCTTAGTAAATTTCCAAACCACTTGGAAGTACCCATGAAATCCAAAGAAAACAATGTCAGACGTATAACTTAATATAACAAATATATATATACATAAAAGAATTTTTAAATACTCTTGTAGTTTGGAGAAGGAAACTTTTCAATATCCTAATTTGGTTCTCTTAGTTTCCTACTTGCTGTTGTAACAAATTAACACAAACTTGGTGGTTTAAAACAAATTATTTCAGTTCTGTAGGTAAGAAGTCTGATTTAGGTCTCATTGGGCAAAAATCAAGGTGTGCATAGGTCTGTGTTCCTTTATGGAGACCCTGAGGGGAGGCCATTTCCTTACCTTTCCCTATTTTGAGTGGCCATCTTGGCTTATGGCCCCTTTCTCTATCTTCAGCAATGTCAGGTCCAGTCCTTCTCATATCACTTTAACCAACTTCTCTGGCTCCCTCTTTAAAGACACTTGTGAATACACTGGGATTATCCAAATAATCCAGGATAATCTCTGTATTCTATGGTAAATTGATTCACGAGCTTAATTCCTTCTGTAGTTTTAAATCCACTTTTCCATGTAAATCAGCATGTTTATGGTTGCAGGCGTTAAGATATAGGCATCTTTGAGGGGGTGGATTGTTTTGTTCACTGAAGATGGAAAAGAAATTATTATTCTTAAGCCACTTGAAACTATGTCTGTGAACTCCATATAACTGTAAAAACCAGAACAGAAAATGTTAGCATTCTTTTGGTATGGGCTAGACACTGAAATTTCCACTTCATGATTTTTTGCTTCCTTTTAAAGAATATTGTTTATCCTCCTAATAAAAGGAGAATGAAACATGCTATTTCCTTAGATTTGTTGGCTTTTTGTTTCTCTTTGGAGAGAACCTAATTTTGTAAAAGTGGTAGATTTAGATTATTTTAATAACAGGGTCAGTAGACATGACTATAAACCCTTTTGTATTTAGAAGACATAGAGCTTTATTACATGGGGGTCATATTCTTTTTGAAGCAGAAGAATTTGGTCACATAAAGAGATGAAAAAAATAATAGGATAAAATATTTTTATATTAGGGAATATTAATGCCATTCTTTAAATAGTAGATAAAAAGATTAATTTTATTCTCTTAGTAGAAAGTGAGATAAATTTTGAAGAAGCCTCCAAATTTTGTGTAGTTATCTTCTGGAACACTACACAGCTTGGGAACCTATGTTATATTGGATTACTTAGCCATAGCTTTGATAGCTCTTTGGCTAGGAGAGACTTCAATAATTAGACAATTGTTCGAATGTGGGTCTAATCTTTATGTCTACTTTTGTCTCCTACTTAATGATAATAGGTATTAGCTGGTCAGTCATACTACTTGTTCAATGGATATTATGTTAGAAAAAAATATATTTTATTTCTGTTTAACAAATATTTCAAATTATTTCTCTGGAAATTATGCTGCTTTTATAGTCTGCTTGGTGATGGAATGCCTATAGCATTAAATTTGACATTGGTTTTCAGTTCATCTGCATTGCCTTGGTCCATGATCTATTGCTTTATTTTGAGTTGTTTTTGTTTTTCATAGAGCCTACTTTTGTATTCTTGAAGGGCAATATTGTTTGAAACAATTGAAGCAAATATCATTGCAGCCTGGAAGACCTCTTTGATCCTTCAATTCCTGCATAACTAATTCTGTAGCAGGTAGCTTAGGAATCCAGAGCAGGCACAGAAACCACTCCTCTGCAACCTCTCCAGATCTGAAACAGTTCTGCACATGCTGATTACTTGCAAATGCAACTGTCTAGGTTACGTACAAAATGAACATAATAAGTTTTTATTTCCCTTGGTGATACACCAACAGCTACATTCGGCTTCTAATAGCCTGCAATTCAGTAATAATAGCTTGGTTCAGTTTAGTTTATTGAAGACATAAAAATACTTGGCAGCCAGAGGCTAGAATGCGTGGTTCAAGAGAATAAGATTCCAGCAGGGACTACAGGACCTGTACGTGGAACATGGGTACACACAGCATTTAGCAACCATGATTTATTCATTTAGTGAAGAGCAGCATCCCATCAACATGATTTATGTAATTACTAAGGGGGGAATTCAATCTCTAGATATATAGGAAGGTGCCTCTGAATTTTGTTGCACACATTTCACCTTTTTAATAACATTTCTTTTGGCAGAAAATATCTCAGCTTCTTTCTTTTCTCAGGAGAAAACGCTTCATTTTTATCCTTTAGGAAAAAAAAAAAAAAGAAATAGAAAAACACCAACTCACTAACAGGCTCAGGAACTTGGGCATTACAGCTGTCTGCTGTGGAAATGAAGAATTTCCTGAATTCAGTTCAAATATCTTAAAACAAGTAGAGCTACTAGGGAATAATTTGTTTTTAAATAAAAATATGTATTTTCTAGAAGTAAAAATTTAAAACTTCACATTGAACAATATTCATGAAACATGAAATTCCATCATTAGGCATTAGGAAGTTTAGATAAGGTTGGCAAGCAAATTATATTTTTATTCATCCTCCATATCAGTGGAGTAAAAATAACTCAGATTCTGTAATAAGAAGACCTAGTTACCATTAGCACTATCTTCCAACTAAGCTGTAGACACACTTTACTATATGAACTTTGGAAATTTGTTGGGGCTTCTCTCAGCTTAGTTTTCTCCAACTTCCAAATAAAGGACCATGTTAACATTGGCCTCATCTGTTATGTCACAGGTGCATTGTAAAGGATCAGAAGGCATGATGCATGTATGAGTAGTAGGTGTGATGTAGAGAACTTTGTGACCTTTTATTATGTGAAACTGCCCCAGTGGCCACCAGAGAAATGTGTTCTCTCTTGGTAATGGTGGAACTGCACAATTCCATATGCTTGTTTTGCCAGTCTTCTTCCCTGCTGATGATGCAGGTTGTAACGAGAGATGGCCTGGGGATTAAGGTACATAGCTATTGGAGAGAGAGTGTCGGGTGGCATAAAAAATCCTGGCTCAAGATGGAGGTCCTTTAGTTAAAAATACTGGGTAATACATTGGCATTCTTTAAATTTCAGTGATGTCATCTGTAAAATATAAGAATAAAACCCACTGATGTTATGTTACAGAGTTACCATCACCAAAAGATTCAATGCATATAGAAACTTTGGAGAATTATAGCATACAAATAAATATTAGCATTATTCTTATACTTTCATATTGTAACCTATAGCACTGATAAACAAAGTTATGTAGGAAACAGTTATTTCTTGATAAAAGTCTAATGCTATACTGCAAAAGGAAACAATCCTGTTTATTTTTTGTGAGAAATAGTTTTTAATTTGTAGTAAATAAAATTTGTAATACTTTTATAAATCATTAGAACCATGACTATTTCATATAGTTACCTTTTCTTTTGAAAATTATGTCTCCATTGTGAATAAAGACTTTAGATTCTACAAACTGACAGTTAAATCATCATTTTTAAGAACGTTCAGATGTTTAAATAACACTGGTGGTTATTTAAGAAACTCCACATATGAAAATTTGTATTTTCAAAATAAATTAGTTGGGGTAGGAAGTAATGGGATAATGACTTTACTAATTATTCATTGCTTCATAATAACTCTTAAGGATGTTTAAAAATAGATACATTATCTGATGAAATATGAAATTAGTACACTGACACAGAATTAAGATAAAAGGAAAGGGATTGGATTTTTGTGAGTTCTTATTTTAGTAAGATTAAGGGTTTTTATATCCTGTGAAATGGAAATCTACATAGATAAGTTGAAATCTTGAATACTGAACATTTATCATTTTAACCATCTTTAAGTATACAGTTTAGTGGCATTTAGTACATTTTATTATGAAGCAATATGATTTTCTAGATGGTCAGAAATTTTTTCAGGGTCATAAAAAAATCAAATGATTGAGATACTTTTCGATTGATGGACTTAGCATAAAGAGACATTGTAGTAGATGTAACACACAATCTGAACTCTACCCTTCTGTGATAAAGGACATTATTGGGGTAACTGGTGAAATATGAGTGGTTTCAGAGGATGAGAGGTTAGTATGAGATCCATGCTAACTTCCTGCTTTCTATTAGTTGAAAAGGAGGTGATTTTTGTTTGCAGGAACTACGTGTTTTTTGGGCAGCTGATTTGGTATTAGCTTGACAACATACTTTCAATTAGTTAAAGAAAAAAGTTCTTTGTATTGTACTGGACAATTTTCTATAGATTTGAGATGATTTTGAAATAAAAATGTAAAGAACAGAATAAAAACCTCCCTCATTTTTCTTTCTTTTAATGTTGTAAAAAATAAATGATGTGGTGAGTCAAATGATTTAAAATGCCTTTATTTTTCTTTAAATCATTTGTTCTCATGAAAAATTAAATACATTTTTCTCTCTTCCTAAGAATTTACATTTTGTCTTCACTTTTTTTTTGTTTTCTACTTGAGGGCCCCAATAGTTCCTGTGATTCGTGTTGGTCAGAATTACACACTGCAACAATTTCAGCTATGTATGTAAATTAACCAATACTTTTGTGTGTAAATTAACCCAAACCTGCAAAATTATTTTTAAATGTTGTATGAAAGAGCATTGTTCACTTCTAATCAGTAATAGAGAACAAGCTTTCATACTATTAGCCAAAACTTCAAGAGTTGCAAGATGATATATATTATTAGTCCTTCAGGTTAGTACCTAAATATCAAAGCACTTGTTGAAGCATCTGAAGTTTGCCTAGGAAGAAAAAAGCCAAGTGTATCTGAAGACATAAGTGTAGATGTAGGCATGTATGTATGATTTTAAGTTTTCCAATGTAAGTTCTTAATAATAATGTCTTTGCAATAGTTTACTTTAGAGTGATAGGCTAAAACAGTTAGTAGACTTGGATTTTTAGAATAATTGTAGATTTGGAGGGGGGATATGAAAAAATGGTGGAATGAGATAGACATCATTACCCTGTGTACATGTATGATTACATGAATGGTGTGAATCTACATTGTGTACAACCATAGAAATGAAATGATGTACTCCATTTGTGTACAATGAATCAAAATGCAGTCTGTGAAAACTAAAAAAATTAAAAAAAAAAAAGAAAAAGAAAATTGCAGACAGTGTAGAGTTGGCTTAAATCCCCTCTTCCCTTACAGTTTCTCTTATTATGTTACTGGGGCATACTGGTGATAGTTGATGAACCAACATGTTATATTAACTAAAGCCCATAGTTTATATTAGGACTCAGTCTTTATATTGTATACTGTGGGTTTTGAAAAATGTATAAGATCATGTACCCACAATTTTAGTAGCAGATAGAACTTTTCTACTGCCTTAAAAATCCCATCTTCATATACTCATCCATCCTTTCTCTCCCTCATCGCTTGGCAATCACCAATTTCCCTAGTTTTGCCTTTTTAGAATGTTGTATGCTTGGAATCATGTCATGTGGCCTTTTAAGATGGCTTCTTTGTCTTAAAAATGCCCTTTTAAAATTCTTCCATGTCTCTTTTGTGGCTTGGGAATTCATTTTTTTTAAACCACTGAATAATATTTCATTGTATGGATCTATTGTACATTGTTTCTCCATTTACCTATTGAAGGACACCTTAGTTGCTTCCAGTCATTGGTAATTACAGAAAAAAAAAAAACAACAGTTTTGAACCTACATGTATAGGTTTTTGGGTGGACATAACTTTACCATTTGGATAAATACCTAATGGCATAATTGCTGGATCATATGGTAAGGTAGTTTAGTTTTATACAAACTGTCAAACTGCTTTCTGAAGTAGACAGAACATTTTGTATCCATGCCCACAATGAATGAGAGTTGTTTTCATTATACATCAAAGATGGAATTTGATAATGTCAGGCTTATGGGGTGTAGTGGTATCTCATTTAGTTTTAATTTGAATTTCCCTAGTGATTGAGGGTGGACATCTTTGTCCTCTGTATAATTTTCCATATGTATATCTTTGGTGAAATATCTATTCAGATATGTGGCCCTATTTAAAACTGAGGATTTTATTTTTGTTACTTTTTAGTTCTTTGTAAATTTTGGCTATCCATTCTTTATCAGATATGTGTTTTGCAAACATTTTCTCCAAGTCCGTGTCTTTTCTTATGAACTTCTCACCAGTGTCTTGACAGAGCAGATTTTTTCATTTGAATAAAGTCTAAATTCTTAATCTTTCATTTCATAGATCACAAGTTTTTTATGTTGTATTTAAAAAATCATCACCAAACCCAAGACCATCTAGATTTTCTTCTTTGTGATGTCCTAGGGGTTTGCAGTTTATATTCAGGTCTGCAGTCCATTTTGACTTTGGTTTTGAAATATGTGAGGTCTGTGTCTGTACTCAGTCATACTCTGAGTATTCTGTCTCCAGTTGCTGAAAAGCCTCTCCCTTCTCTATCAAACTGCCTTTGCTCCTTATCAAAGATCTCTTGACTATACTTATGTGGGTCTAACTCTGGGCTCTCTATTCTCTTCCATTGATCGATTTCTCTGCTTTCACTAATATCCTATTGTTTTGACTACTATAACTTTATAATAAATCTTGATGTTGAGTAGTGTTAATCTTTTAACTTTGTTCTTTGCTTTGTGATAGCTAGCTATTTTTGGTTCTTTGCCCTCCCTTTAAAAATTTAGAATTATTTGAAATATGTCCACAAAATAACTTGCCGAGGTGTTGAATGAAATTACATTGAATTAAGATATTAAGTTAGAAGAAGTTAACAGTAATATTTTGATCCACCAGATATGGAATATTTCTCCATTTATTTAGATATTCTTTGATTTTCTTCAATAAAGTTTTGTAATTTTTCCCATCGAGATCTTGTATGTGTTTTGTTAGATTTATATTCATCTTTTTCATTTTGGTGCTAATGTAAGTGGTATTCATTTTTTTTTTTTAATTTACCCAAAGGACTTAAAATCAGCATACTACAGTGATGCAGCCACATCAATGTTCATAGCTGCTCAATTCACAATAACCAGATTGTGGAATCAACCTAGATGCCCTTCAATTGATGAATGGAAAAAGAAATTGTGGTATATATACACAATTGAATATTACTCAGCCATAAAGAATAATAAAATTATGGCATTTGCAGGCAAATGGATGAAATTGGAGAATAGCATGCTAAGTTAGATTAGCCAATCTCAAAAAACCAAAGATCAAATGATCTCACTGATAGGTGGATGATGACACATAGTGGGGGATGGGAGGGGGGCAAAAATGCAAGAATGTAGGGAGGGACTGTATAGAGGGAAAAGAGGGGTGGGAGGGGTGGGGGGGGTAAGGAAAAAAGAACAGAATGAATCAAACACCATTACCCTATGTAAATGTGTGATTACACAAATGATAAGCCTTTACTTCATGTACAAACAGAGAGACAAGATATATCCCATTTGTTCACAATAAAAATAAATTAAAAAAATTTTTGAATTCCAATTGCTCATTGTTTATATATAGGAAAGCAACTGATTTTTAAATATTAACCTTGTATTCTGAAATTTTGCTATGTTCATATATTAGTTTCAGGAATTTTTAATTGGGATTTTTCTGGACATAACCATGCCACCTGTGAAAAAAGAATTTTCTTTCTTTCTCAATACATATATATTTTCTTTCTTATGCATTACATAGAACTTTCAGTAAGATGTTGAACAGGAACATTTTGGTCTTCTTTTCAAACTGAGGGGCAAAGTTTCTACTTCTTCATCATTAAGTACTAATGTTAGCTGTAGGATTTTTTTCCTTATACTTTTTTAAAAAAATAATTGTTTCAGTTTATAAGCAGGACATTACATTGATTTTTAACATTTATTTAAATTTATTTTTAATGCAAAAGCATAATTGTTCATATAAATGGAGTAATGTGATATTTTGATGTATAAATTTATATATGTATATTGTCAAGAAAGTTCTTTTTTCCTAATTTGCTGAGAGTTTTTATCATGAATATTTGATTTTCTTAAATGATTTTTCTATATTAATAAACTTGTATGGCATTGTTCTCTTTAGCTTGTTGACAGATTGCATTAATTGTCAAATGTTGAACGAGGCTGATATACCTAGATTCAAACCCACTTTGTTGTGGTGCATCCAATTTGCTAATATTATATTGAGGATTTTTGCTTCTATATTCATGAGAGATTGGTCTATAGTTTTCCTTTCATATAATATCTTTATCTAACTTTGATATTGGTGTTATTCTGACTTCATAGAATCAGTTAGGAAATGTTTCCTCTGCTTTTAGTTTTTAGAAGATTGTAGAGAATTGGTAGCATTATACATTCTTCTTATTATTACTGCTTTTGAATGATAGACCTTGAGCTTACAAGATACAGTTATGCCTAATTCTCTTTTAATCAATAATATAGCACTTCATGGGGAGCATAAGTATCCCGTATAATATTGCTGCTACTCATTTCACTTATCTGGAAGATTTATACACCATGACTATTATTATTTTGAACAACACATTAGATCAATTAAAAATAAGAAAACATTTTACCTTCATTTAACACTTTTAATTTATACAGATTCAAGTTTCTGATCTGTAATTATCCCACTATCTTTCTGAAGGATATAGTTATATAGTTTAATATTACTTACAAGAAGGATCTTTTGTTTGAAGTTTTTTTTTACACTTTACGTATGTTATACCTGGATATAGATTTCTCGAATTTATTTTTTTGGTGGCATTTGAAATTGTTCCTGAATCTGTGGTTTGGTGTCTTTCATTAAACCATTAATTTTGTGAAATTATCACTTATTGTTTCAAATATTTCTTGTATAACTTTTATTTTTTCTTCTTTTGGTATTCTATTATATGTATGCTACAACCTTTGTAGTTGTCTTATAGTGCTTGGATATTCTGTTATAGCTTTTTTATTCATTTCAGTTTTAGAGGTTCCTATTGATGTTCTTCAAGCTCATAATTTCTTTGACCATAATCAGCCTATTAATGAGGCCATCATCAATTTTGTTGTAGTTTTTAAAAATTTCTAGTATTTCCCTTTGATCCCCAGGGATATTTTATTGGCTAACATTTCTTGATCTGTCATTCTTAGTCATTGTGTGCTTAATTGTCTTCCTATGATATCATTAAAAAATTAGTAATACAATAATATTGAATTCTCTTCATACACCAAGACCCTAGAAAGTTTTATTTTTATTTTCTTCATCTAACATACAAAATTTAATTTTTCTTCTTATTATATGTTTTTTAAAACATTTGTTCTAATTAATTATACATAATGGGAAGGATGGTGGAATGAGATGGATTATTATCCTATATACATGTATGATTACACTATGGGAGTGATTTCACTTCTTTTCTTGCGTGACCCTTTGGTTCTTGCATGTTGCCCCTTCTGTCCATTAAATCTATTAGCACATTAATCATAGTTCGAAGTTCTTGGTCCCTTCAGACATTTTAGGATGACTTGTAATTTTTTGTTGAAATTATGATGTGATATACTGGGTAAAAGAATCAGTAGTAAATGGGCCTTTAGTATTTGAGTATTTTAATCATGAATGGGTATGTGTAACAAAGTTATCTGGCTAGGGGTTAGGCTGTATTTATTGTTTGCTGTAGCTTTAGATATTAGAAACTAAGATGTTCTGATATTCCTGTTTTTCCCTCACCTGCTATTTTTTGGATTCCCTGGAAACTTAAGGTCAGATATGTAGTTCTTCCACTATATGGACATGTCATTACAGAGGAGCCCTTTTGATGTGGTGAGGTGTGAAGAAGAGAAGCATTCTTTAGTCCTATGATTAGGTTTCTGACTTTAGGGTACTTCGGCACTTGGGCTGTGACCTATACAAGAGCTTCTCAGGCCCCACTCTTCCTTAGGTGAGACAGGAAGGGAGGGGATGCTGGAGGTAGACTCTGCTTTCCCCAGGTGAGAGGCTGGGTAGGCTGTGGCCGGGTTCATCTCTTCCCTTGTTAGTTAGGCTCTGATAAAAATGACATCGCCTGGCCCCTGACAAAAGCTCCCTTTGAGGACAGGCTGTATTAAGAACAGAATTCACGAGGAGAGAGGGGCGGGGGCATAAGGAAGAATAGAGTTCCTTTATATAGGGGGGAGTGAAGGGAGGGGAAGGGACTAGGGGAAGGAGGATAGTAGAGTGAAATAGACATTATTACCTCATGTACATATATGACTGCATGACCCATGTGATCCTGCAATATGTACAATCAGAAAGACGAGAAATTTATGTGTGATCTATCAAGCTGTATAAATGCATTCTAAAAAATGATTAAAAAATAATTAAAAGAACAGAATTGTTACACAGGTCATCAAGTACCAACCAGACGAATGAGAAGTTATACTCTGTGCATGATGTGTCAAAATGCATTCTGTCATGTATAACTAATTAGAACAACAACGACCAAAGAACAGAATTGTTCCTGACTTATTTCAAAGTGGCTCTTCCCCGCCCCCACCTGTCTGAATCCTGGGGATTTTTTTTCCCTAATCTTCACTTTGAGAACTAGTAAGACTCCTACAGGTAAAACTCTAAAGTGTGGGTTCCTCTCAGGGTTGGGACTACTGGATTTTTAACTCAGACTTGTCCAAACTAATCCTTTAGCAATTTTTAACCATAATTTACATTTTCCTATCCCAGTACTGGTTCCACTGGTAGTTTCTACTCTGGAAAGTTGTGATTCTCTGAATTTACCTGTTCCATCAATTATTGGGCTACAGGTTTGCCCCATATCTCAATTCTCTGATGGATGTAAGAAGGGGTTCTGAATTTGTTTGTTCAGCTTTTTCTTGTTATGTGAACATGAGGACATCTAAGCTTCTTACATCCCAGGTCAGAAACTGGAAGTTGGGTTCCTCTATATTTTAAATACATATTAATTATTTTAAAATTCTTGTTTGAATGATCAGTGGATCTAACTTCTTTTGCCTATTTTTATGGTTGTTTTAACAGTCACTGTAAATTGTCATATTATCTTATTATCCATCAGATAATAAGATCCTCTGATAGGCATGTAAGATGGAGTTGTATTTGCTTTGAATGTCATGGGAACGGATCATCAAATGCATATGTTAATGGGCCATTGGGAAGTAATTAGGATTAGATGAGGTCAAGATGGGGAGCCCCCTGTGATGGCATGCATCACTTTATAAGAAGAGGGAGAGAGACCAAACTAGCTGGACCATATTGTCTCACTGTGTGACACCCTCTTTCATGTTATGATGTAGCAAGGTGGTCCTCACCAGATGTTGGCGCCCTGTTCTGGTGTTACCAGCCTCCAGAGCCATGAGTCAAGTAAACCTCTGTTCTTCATAAGTTGCTTGGTCTCAAGTATTTTGTTAGAGCAAAAGAAAAAGAAAACATCAGGAGTTAATAATTTAAAGTCCATCAAAAGCTGAAGAGGGATGATAGTTTCAGTAAGGATCATTTGTTTACTTCTATTTTTTTAGAGGGAACTCCAGGCTTTTAACAAATTATCTTTAAAGTATCTTTGTTTACTTAAAAGTTCATGGAAAATTAGGCCATGTCCTTCTGATTTTCATAGGCTAGAGCTTCAGATTTATGCCCCAAGCACTTGAAATTATGACAAGTAGCCTGAGGAGGAAACTGGCATGAGTTGAGGAAGGCCCCTCACCACCACCCCTCAGTCCTCTGTACTACTATAAATTTAATACAGCCTTTAGAAGCTTTTTTCCTGCCAGGCACAATGGTACACACCTGTAATCCCAGCGGGTCAGGAGGCTGAAGCAGGAGGATCATAAGTTCAAAGCCAGTCTCAGCAACAGCAAAGTGCTGAGCAACTCAGGGAGACTCTGTTTCTAAATAAAATACAAAATAGGGCTGGGGATGTGGCTCAGTGGTTGAGTGACCCTGTCCATTCCTGGCCACCCGCCACCCCTCCCCCCCCCCAAAAAAAAAAGCTTTTTCCCTAACCCCCTGGCCTCTAACACTGCTTTAAAACTCAGCTGATATCTTTTGGAAAAACCAGACAGTATAGTTGAAGTCCCTCAAGTATGGAGTTTATTATTCCAGTTCCACATGGCATTTCAAATGTTTATGTTTTTCTTGCTGCCATCGATCCCACAGAGACTTTTGCCTGGACTAAAGATGACACTCAGTTCACTCTTGGAATTGATAAATGCCCCTAGGTGATTGTAAGTTTACCTAAGAAATGCTGTCTCTTTTCTAGTTTATCAGAGTGTTCTAGTTGTCTTTGCAAGGATATTAATAGGATCTGAGTTCTGACATGGAACTAACTGTGGAAATATCCAACCCCTGGCATTATGCTTGTGGAATATATTGGCTAAGATGACATGTGTTCTCTTTGAACAATTCCATTTTTCTTGCTCACTTCTTTTAGAGATTGTTATCTCTAAATCATGGTGATTAGGGTATTAATGAGGCAAAATAGGAAACAGAACTCCTACCAAAATTCCTTATTTTAGGAAGAGGTCTGTAAAGTGTCATAACTGGAAAAAGTTCCATGTTTACAGACAAGGTGATAGAAAATGCATTATAAAGAAAAAAACAATTCCATTATTTTGAAGTGGTCAGAGTACTATTGTTCTAACCTCCTAACATTAATTAGCAATGATTGCATTTTCAAGCAGTTTTCATAGTCCTAGTAGCTGTTAGGAGTTCCTACCACACTGACAAAATGTTTTGTTTTGCTTATTGGAGGTGGTGGGGTCCATTTTTTTCTCATTGACAGTGTGTCATGGTCTGCTAGCCTGGCGTGGGGCAGGCTCTCCATGTATTTTATATATCTTCACTTTTTGGAATGGTTCTTCATATAAGTAAGTGCTTGATAAATATTTATTGAATGAATAAATGAATGTGTTATTGACAGACAAAAACAACCAAAACAAACAAAAATCAAGTGTGTAATATTCCATTGTACATATATAATACAGTTTCTTTATCCACATCAATTGAAGGGCATCTAGGTTGGTTCCACAATCTGGCTATTGTGAATTGAGTGGCTATGAACATTGATGTGGCTGTATCTCTGTAGTATGCTGATTTTAAGTCTTTTGCGTATAGGCCAAGGAGTGGGATAGCTGGGTCAAATGGTGGTTCCATTTAAAGTTTTCTAAGGAATCTCCACACTGCTTTCTAGAATGGCTGTGCTAATTTGCAACCCCACCAGCAACATATGAGTGTACCTTTTTCCCCACATCCTCGCCAACACCTATTGTTGCTTGCATTCTTGATAATCGCCAAGACATAAATAATAATAAAATTATGGCATTTGCTGGCAAATGGATGAAATTGGAGAATATCATGCTAAGTGAGATAAGCCGATCTCAAAAAACCAAAGGACGAATGATCTTGCAGATAAGCGGATGATGACACATAATGGGGGGTGGGAGGGAGGCAAGAATGGAGGAAGGAGGGACTGTATAGAGGGAAAAGAGGGGTGGGAGGGGTGGGAGGGAAGGAAAAAATAACAGAATGAATCAAACAACATTACCCTATGTAAATGTATGATTACACAAATGTTATGCCAAACAAGTTGTATCCCATTTGTTTACAATAAAAATAAATTAAAAAATCCAGTGTATGGCATCTGGTTGTGGGGAATAGGCCCACACTCTGGGAAGAAATGTTCTAATAGAGGTTGATGGTGTTTGAAGGTTGTCACCTTATTGAGTTGGTGTGTCATTTTTGAGAGATAAGAATAATTTTTTCCCTCTTGGTAATTATTATGACTAATATTAAGTGTTGTATATCATATATAGCATAATGCAGATTTTAATATTCTGTCCTGAGTTTAGAGGTATCAATTATGGTTTAGTTTAAAATAAACCACCGTTAAATTAACAATTGTC
Source organism: Sciurus vulgaris (assembly GCF_902686455.1). Lineage (NCBI taxonomy): Eukaryota > Metazoa > Chordata > Mammalia > Rodentia > Sciuridae > Sciurus > Sciurus vulgaris. The sequence goes on along the minus strand of NC_136474.1, from coordinate 46,463,988 downwards.
TTACATACCTTGGTCCAAAAGTTCTTAGAAAATAGGAAGAAGTTGAATGCAGATGTGGTATTATATATTTTTTATATTTATATACTTAACTACAAACAATTTCAACTCTGTGTGCACACACAGATTGAGAAAACAAGTTTCCCTAGCATATCAGTGTAACATGATGATGACCCATCGCTGTTAGTAAGCTAGCTATTTAAGCAGTCTCTTCTCTAGACGAGGACAACATCTGACACTTGGTAAGAGATTTATTCTGGCTTTTTGCTTCTTAGTTTCCAGAAGAGTGTGATTATTTGATTCTCACAGTTACCATCCATCCACCTCACTGCTTCTTAGACTGCCGGCTGTTGTGCTTTCAGCTATTTTGTGGAGATTCTTGCTGAATTTCATTGCCTACATTTTCTATTTGAGGTTATGTTATCTTGCTTCATACTCTACTGTCTTCCTGACCTGAGTTTGGTAGGCTTGCAGTTGATTGGACTGTGCACATCAATATGTTTTGCATGTGAAGAGTATTTCTAAGAAACATAGGAAATTCATTGTATTGGAGGATTATATTATGGAGTTGAAAGTGATGCCTGTAAAATTGCCACAGGGAAGACTCATAGTTATTATTGACCCAGGTAAACATTATACTTTGATCTGGAAGGAAGGCTATGTTATAATTTTTAAAGCTAGGGTCTCCAAAAGGTTAAACATTTTTGACTTAAAATTCATAGGGAAGATGAACATTTTCATCTTGTCATTGAAATCATTGAGGAGGCAAGTACGGTTACATAATAGCAGGGACTTACTGTTGTAATCAGGGTTAGTGCCAGGAAACACATCACTCAAATTTCATGTACAATGTTATTTAATAAAGGAATATTTGTATATATACAGAATTATAAGGACAGGTCATATAGTTGTGAACCACATGGACAGAATTCTGTCAGTGACTGTTGCTTCCATGATTATAGATGCAGTTGTCAACTACCTTTTGTAATCATGAAATCAGTGGTTGGACAATATTCCAGTCACCCAAACTGCTTTGTCTATCATGTTACTATTACCTTGCTTTCTGGTAGCAATAGGAGCTTCCAGTTTTCAGATCTCATCTGAAGATATCTAAGCAGCAGAACATAATTTACATCCAGAAACTTAGCTGCAAGGGAGCCTAGGGATTGTAATTTACAGGTCTCCAGGCTTTCCCAAGAAGAAATGAAGGAATTTAAAAGAATAAGCTTCAGTATTCCAAGGCCACCCAAGTCTAAAAATATTTAAACAACTATTTAGATTGACTATAACCAGTTTTACCCAGCAATATAATAGGTGTGCCACAGCTAAGACAGGTGGAGGCACAAAGAGGCAGTCCAATCCTTTATGCAAAATGAAGTCCACGTTCCTATCTTTAACTTGGTGTGCCTATGACTCTCCCACTTCTAGACCTCTCTATAGGCCTCTGTCACAGCAGAGAGATTCAGACCAGGCGTCTGTAACCTCTTTGTAAAGAATTGGAAGGTAATTGTTTTGGCTCTTGGGGGCTACAGAGAGTCTTTCTCTTTGTAAAAAAGCATTTTTAGCTTTGAGGACGTGCCAAAGGAGGTCACTGTCAGTAACCTGTGAACCCTCAATCCAAAGCATGTATTGCTGTACCTCTAATTCATAATACTTAAGTCTCTTCTTATCATAAAGTCCTTATAAGAGGTTGGTGCTGTTACTAGGACACCTAGGATTTAGGCCTTTACAGTTTTTGAAGGCTTCCTGTCATTGTTCTTCCAGCGTGACACAGAGATATGTAATTATTTACTAGAATTCAATGGCCTAATACATTCTGTTTCCACAGATAGGTCCTGATACATTTGTCTTTCAATACAAAATACTTTTTCTGAAAAATAAGTATTTAATATCTAATCAAATATTAACCATTATCTTATACCCTAAATAACCAGTAATAGAAAGATTCGTGGGTAGAGGTAAGATGATTGCTGTAGATAGTGAAGTATCTGAACACTGTTACTTAGTGGATATATATATCAAAAAAGAGAAAATGTACACTTACTATCCCTAAAATTTTCTAAACTACGATTAACATAATGTAATAAAATATCTGGGTTGTGGTTTATCTCCTCTGGTTGGAGCATTCCTACCCATATTCAACAATAAAACATGTAGGTTATTTAGAAAAGAGAATGATATTGATATAGCCTTGACATAAATTAATCATTGAGATATTAGTGACTGTAAAAGCGGCCAATGAATTCCTGAAAGTTAGACAAATCAATAGAGTCAATTAAACCCTGGTTTCTTGGCATATTACATGCTTGCATGTTCAAACTGACATCTTAAAGTTTTATAAAGATCAATTCAAATTCAGCATGATGAATAATCTTTAGGTTTAATAAGCCCTTAAGACTTAAGACCATCTTGAAGATGGCGTCTTACCCAGTATTCAAGAAAGTATTTTCTAATGTCTCAGGAAAAAAAAAAATGTTCTTTGTATTGTTATTGGAAACCCAGTAACTCTATTCTAGCATCACATTTTCAAAACTGCAGACCCCTGGTGGGTAGGGGTGGTGTTCAATTTATGCCTGGGGAGATGGTGGCCCCACCTCTTTGAGGAACTTTTGTTGACTATGCACTTGAAGATAGTTCTAGTCCTTTGGGATAGCACACATTTCTCCTGTCTATCCTAGGTTTGGAATAAGTTTTCCTCTTAAAAATAACACACTAAACCAATTAGCTTTTCTAAATTGAATTAACCTAATAGCATTCAAAAACTGACAAACATAATCTGCTTGTTTTAAGACAGAAGTGGATTAGTCAACAGCATCATATCTTTAGTCAGGTCCAAATCAAGTTATAAAATCTAACCAAACAGTGAGTGCTGGAATCAGTCATATTAGTATGCATAGTCATACTGATCTCAAATGCAAACAACATAGGTCCTTTCAGCAGAGATATAAAAGTTGAGAGTTGAAGAATGCCTTTTCATGATGTGGTAGACTGTTGGATGTACATAGCTCCCTCAAGCCTTAACGTATTTTTCACATTTCTTATAGTCATATGAAGGAAGAGCTCCTCATTTTCCTATTGGGTAGTATTATTTAAGGTTTGTTTTTTGTTTGTCTGTTTTTTGCCTTCCTGCTGCTTGTTAGAATCTGCACCAAAGCAAAAAAAAGACAAAACTCAAGTACATTGAATTCTTTTTCTTAAACTTTTTTTAAAAAATTATGCAAACGTATTACCTTCTTTATAGGAATATTTTTAAAAGACTAGTGATGGATAATAGAGGCAAAAAAGAGGATTTAAGAATCATCAATGCATTTTATTTATACTATTTGCAAATACAGAAAATTAAGTCAAATTCATTTTCATTTTTTAATATGAATTATCACTGAGAGACATCCTATAAAATCCACTGAGTGATCTTTCCATTTCTATTCTCTGTCAACCCTTCCAATGCCACTCATTTGATATATTGTTTAGAATGAAATTAAGGTTTCTGTTGTTAAATAAATACTATTAGAGATGAGACCATCTGTTTTTCATATATGACCACAGTGCAGTCATGCTTGTTATTCCTGCTCTAGGTAGTTGGTCCTCTAGGCTTGAATCTGAGGTAGCCCTGTTATTCCAGTCACTCACTCCAGTTGAGGATAAAAATGCCTTTATGGACATTTAGGCTTTTCAACCTTCATATAGCTCCAGCCCCAGCAGCTCTTTGAAATCCAACGAAAGTACTCCATGAGAGCCACACTCTTGACCAGAACATCACAGACCTGTGAGAGATGGTAGTAAAAGGATGGTTTAAGTCACTGAATTTCAGTGTGCTTCATTACACAGCAATACGCAACCAAAGCACTGAGAAAGGTATTTGCTTTTTGTTTCCTTTTTAAATCATAATACTCCGTGACTTCTGAATAAATTTTGCGCATAGAATTTTGTGAATTTGATATTCCCGCCATCTTTGTTTTGTGTATAATTCTCAGAAAATCTGAAGCAGAGTGTGTGTGTACTTCACTCCTATTGGACCTTGTAGAACTTTCTATAGAAGGGGCAATGGTTCTAGATATTTTAATGTTTTCAGTGGCAATAACTGCTGTAAATTTGCTAATTTAACTGTATACACTGAAACATAGTGGGTAATAAAGCTAGGCTTTCAAAGAGAAAAAGAGGGAAAAATTTTTTTTTTCCCATGAGAAAAGTATTTAAGGAGAGAGTTGGAGAAGGGGAAATTCGTGTAGTACTGATGTTTCTTTTAGCAACTGATGATTAATGACACCTGAGTCAGCAGGTATTTTTAGGACAGTTAATCTAGTTTATGGAAAAAAGGGGAGATATCTGTGTGTTTGTGAGCCTGAAGTGTTATGGTAGCATGAAGAGGGTTCTCTGGAAAGAACTAAACATCTAACTTTGACCTCAGAAGTACTTGATGTTCTTCCAGGGCCCTGGCAGTATGCAGCAGCTATTGAATGGTATGTATTAATTGGCTATCCTAGGAGCTGTATTCTAGTAAATTGGGAAAAAGTTGTAGTATTTGTCAGATTTAATTTATAACTACTCAGTGTCAGTGTCCAAATATTTATTGATGCTTTAAGGTAAAAAGTAAAATGATAAAGTATCAGTACTCTCACTTCAGAGTAATTCCTTAACAACAACAACAACAACAACAACAAAACAGAAGTGTTTTTTTGTTAAGTAGTGGGACTGGTGCATAGGGCCCAGGGTACTAAATTTGCCTGGGGTGTGTAGCAAATGTTAGAAGCTTAGCATTGAGCTTACTTCTTTAGAATGCATAGGTTAATAGAATGATAAAGGAATGTGTGTGCAAAGGAAGGGGTAGAGAGGACATATTTCAGAGGAGGTCTTAGTCCTTCTATGGACTAAGACCTCTGAAACCGTGAGCCCTCAAATAAACCTTTCCTCCTCTATTATTGTGCTGGTCAGATCATTTAGTCACAGCAGTGAAAAAACAGAGGAAATGATTTAGGACAGGGACCAAATGTCTCTCCCAGGTGAACATCTGAATATATCTATATAAGCATCATATCTAATACATATCTTTATATAACTTTATGCATAATATATATTATATATATGCCTAATTTACATTTTAGTCCTTGTACCTAGTATTTTTTTGGGGGGTGGGTACTGGGGATTGAACTCAGTGGCACTCAACCACTGAGCCACATCCCCATTTTGTGTTTTATTTAGAAACAGGGTCTCACTGAGTTGCTTAGTGCCTCTCAGTTGCTGAGGCTGACTTTGAACTTGAAATCCTCCTGTCTCAGCATCTTGAGCTGCTGGGATTACAGGCATGAGCCACTGTGCCCAACTTATACCTAGTATTTTTGACATATAACACAGGCACTCAATAATTACAATAAATAAATGAAGAAATAAGAGTAAAAATATAACACTCTTATAAATGTGATATTTATGGACATGTTAGAGTTCCCCATTCGATTATAAAATCTTTTTGGGAAGGGACCTTGCCTCATTTTTCTTTCTTTAAATGGTACCCAGCAGGTAGTTAGAACCCTATAAATGCTTATGATTGAACTGGAAGGAAACCTGAGTCCTTTACTTAAACAAATCAACTAAAGGCTTCATTTAGGCCTGAAGCATTGAAATTATCGCAGTAAATGATCTTGAAGAGAGCAGCGTTTTGCAATACTTACGAGGTTGTCATAGTTTTGTCTTTCCCGTTGCCTAGACACAAAAGTGTGAGGCTATATGCAGCTGTGAGTTTGTACTGATAACATTATCTATGCAAAGTCCAGCCTTCCTTTCTGGGTTAGAAGTCATCAGTACTGAGGAACTTCAGAGAATAATGTGGTCTTCACAGTTTTGTTTGCTAAGTTTAGCCTTGTGTTAGGGTTTGGATATGAGGTGTTCCCCAAAAGCTCACATGTGAGACAATGCAGGAAGTGTCAGAGGAGAAATGATTGGGTTGTAAGAGTGTTAACCCAATCAATGAATTAATCCCTGATGGGATTAATTGAGGTGGTAGGAGGAGGTGGGAATTGGGGTGTGGCTATAAGGCATATATTTTATTCTGGAGAATGGAGACTTTCTCTCTTTGCTTCCTGATGATGCAAGCTGCTTCCGTCTACCACCCTCTTTCACCATGATGTTTAGCCTCACCTCAAGCCCAGAGGAATGGAGCCGGCCTTCTATGGACTAAGACCTCTGAAACTGTGAGCCCTCAAATAAACCTTTCCTCCTCTATAATTGTGCTGGTCAGATCATTTAGTCACAGCAGTGAAAAAACTGACTAAAACACTTTGTTTCATGGTATTACCAGCAGATACACTTATCTAAAGAGAATAATCCTTCATGTAAAATAACTGTAAGAAACCAATTATGTTGGATAACCAAAATATTGGTCAATTAACTGTTCTGTGCTTATGGTTATAATATTTTGATTTTATACAATGACAGTGAACAATGTAGTATATGGAAAGATTAAAGAATAGGGAAAATTGATATTTGGTTTGACAACAAACCAGTATTTTCAAGATAAAGGAATTGAGATCATTTTGACCTTGTGATTAACAGTGTGGCAGTGCAGGAGAGTGGGCTGCTTAGTTTCTAGTTGGAAGTGCCCTTTTCTCCCTGCCCTGGTCATGTGAGAGTAGATGAAGGTGAAGCCTGATAGTGTATGAATAAGGGCTGGGAGAGGGAATCCTCCATCCTTACCTGTACCTCTGACCTTTTTCTGGCCTCAGGCATTGGTAAGCCCAAAAATAATTTTGTTCTTCTGGAAAGAAAGGCTGTTCTGCTGATCCAATCTTTTTTTCAAGACTGCTGCAGATGATGATGAGGCTATAAGGAAGAGCAAAGAGGGTTAAAATCAGCTTCTGAATGAAAGCAGTGGAGCTGGCGGGGTTGTTCTAGGGACACTGTTGGACATTTAGCCACTGGTTTGGGCACCCTTGGGAGCAGAGTTTTAGCAATAGTCTATGTTGTTCAAGAGCAATTTCTCATGTGTCAACTTATTTTAACATTCACAACAGTGCTTGAGGTTGTCAGGCTAGATGGTATATTACTAGTGAATAATGACCTGAGGTTCAGACAGATGAAGTGACAGTGTAACAACCAGCCCACAAGGGGTGGTTTATAAACATCTGTGCTGGGCCTATCTCCATTGCAATGTCCTTCTTTACTGGTAGTGGTGGAAGCTTAATTATGATTCTCATGGACAACTTTAGTGCTGAAGATCAGCATTTGGAACATACCACATACTGCCTGTGCATATTTTTGTGCATATTTCCACCATATCATAAGAAATTAGAGAACACCATTTTCTGTTACCCAGAATGCAGTAAGTGTTCATCCAAGGTATAACAATTGTCTGATGTAGGCACTAATGCTATACAGTCATGGAGTCTATTGAATAGTAAACAAGGCTTGTTATGAATCCACACATTTATGAGGGTGAATTGTACATACCATTTTAAATTAAAGGATGCTTCAATGATTGTCTTGATTGTTTCACAAATTTATGTTTTGGTGAGTGACTCTTATAATCTAGATCATGAACTAAGCTTGAGACTTTTTGTTGTCTTCACACATTTTGTTTCTGAGCTATTATAGATGAGTGAGTCTCAGCTTCTGTCTCTGTATTATCACCAAAGAAGGCTATCATCCATTTGGATTTCTGGTGCCAGAAATTATATGTAAAAAGCCTAATATTCATTTAATTCTGACAAAAGTGCCATATCACGAATAGTATTATCCACCTTTTAGATCAGGATTGTAAAGTTCAGAGGGTAAATGTGCCCTCAATAGTGCTGAGATTTGGGTTTGAGTCTTTTTGACTCTACATGTATTGGATTGTGTGTGTTTATCTTTAAAGAAATGCAAAACATTTTGTATTGACCATTGAGATTCAATGAGTATTACATTTTTCTTCAGTACTTTTAATCCTTAGCATTAAAAAATAAGTCTCTTTTGTTGGTAATGCCTAACACCAACATATTGCTATACCCAACAATAGCAAGCATTTGTACAGTAACATTAGAATATTGCTAAGCAATATACTATAGTGTTTATCACCTTAAGTTATGTATTGGCTTCTGGCTAGATAGACAGAATTTAATTGGATTATATGAATCCCTTTTATCACAATATCATTATATCATCTTTTGTTTTCCTTAATATAACTTTATCCTACTTTAGATAATATAATTAAGCCTCCATTAAATAACATATTTAAACCTCCATTTGTCCTTTGGAGTCATAATCTTTTACTACAAGATGACATTAGGATCTTTACCCTTCCTTCCATTTCACATCTTCATATACCAAACTTTATAGATTCTAAAAGTTGAAATGTTTCATTTAAATTATCATAATGATCTAACTATGGGGCTATTGAATGAGATGTTATTATAGATCCCATCTACATTCTGTTGTAGATACCACTCACCATTTTTTACAATATCTATTTTTGGGCTATCTAAAGAAGAGTACTAATAGCATACTGTCCAAGTGATTAATCTTTAATACTCAAGTAATTAATACCATGGCAATTTTTTTCAAAGGTATTTACTTCTTTAGTTATCTTTTCCTCCATTGCTGGTAGGAGAAATTTATACAGAATATATTTTTTCTAAGCATTACATGTTATCTCTATTGTTGCTAACTCATCCTATTCCACTTGACTCTCATTGACTTGCTATTCCAATCTGGTGTTTTAGTTCATAGCTGGACTTAATATATTAGGACATTCTTGTGCCATTTTTATTTCCTGAAATTTGAATAGTCTTTTTAATTTTTTATGGTATTGGGGATTGAACCTGGGGCCTCACCCATGCTAGGCAATTGACCAGAGTTATAGCCCCAGCTCTCTTGAATTATTTATTTTAGCTTTTATACTAGTCTTGAAATTTCTAGTCTCCCAAAGTAATTTATACTGTATTGTGTTCTTTATTTTTTAACTTTTAATTTTTTATTAGTTTTGTATCTCTACATAGTGATTTGGTTCATCTCTACAAACTCATACATGCGTGGAAAACAATTTCAGTTCATGATTCCCCCTGGTTCTCCTTCCCACATTCCCTTCCCTTCTACTTCCTCTACTAGACTTCCTTTTGCTCTTCTATTAAATTATATTTGATTGGGTATTTTTATTCCTTTTAGATAAATACAATAGTAGAGTGTGTTGAGACATACATTCATGGAGTATAACTTATTCTAATTAGATCCCTTTCTTGTGGTTGAACTTCATGTGGAGTTACAATGGTTGTGTATTCACATAACAAACATAGGAAAGTTCTGTCCAATTCATTCTAGTGTCTTTTCATTTCCCATCCTCTTCCCTTCCCTTCTTTCTCTTTGTCTAAACCAATGAACTTCTCTATTCTCTTCCCCTATGCACCCTTATTATATGTTAGCATTCACATCTCTCTGAATGTTATGCCTTTGTTTTTTTTGGTCTTGGCTTATTTTGCTTAGCATGACGTTCTCCAGTTTCAGCCATCTACCAGAAGATACCATAATTTTATTCTTCTTTGTAACTGAGTAATATTCCATTGTGCACATATACCACAGTTCCTTTATCCATTCATCTGTTGAAGGATACCTAGGTCGATTTCTTAGATATTGTGAATTGAGCTGCTATAAACATTGATATGGCTGAATCACTGTAGTATGCTGAGTTTAAGGTCTTTGGGCATAAACTGAGAAGTGGGCTAACTGTGTCAAATGGTGGTTTGCATTCCAAGTTTTCTGAGGAATCTCCACACAGTTTTCCAAAGTGATTGCCCCATTTGCATTCCCACCAGCAATGTACAAGTGTACCTTTCCCCCTACATCCATGCCAATATTGTTACTTGTATTCTTGATAATTGCCATTCTCACTAGAGAGAGATGGAATCTATCCTCATATCAGATAAAGTGAACTTCAAGTCAAAGTTAATCAGAAGGGATCAAGAAGATCATTTTATACTGCTTAAGGGAATTATACATCAAGACATAAGAATCAAACAGACCACAACACAATAATGCTGGGTGACTTTAACATGCCTCTCTCATCACTGGATAGATCCTCCAGACAAAAACTAATTAAGCTATAGAATGAAAAAATCCAATTAATAATTTAGACTTAATGGACATATATAGAATATTTTATCCAGTAATGACTGAATACATTTCTCAGCAGCACAGGGATCCTTCCCGAAAATAGACCACAAAAAAGCTACAAAGCAACTCTTAGAATACAAGGTATTATCGCTATTTTTTTGTATTTGTTATCAGACCATAATGGAATTAAATTAGAAATTAATGATATAATTAAAAATAGAAGCTACTCTAACATCTAGAGAATAAATAATACACTATTGAATGACCAATGGATACCTGAAGAAATCAGGGATGAGATAAAAATAAATACTTAGAGATAAAAGAAAACACTGATATCACATATCAAAATATCTGGAATTTCATTGCATTGAGCTCATTCATTAAAAGAACAAGTCAACACCAAAAGCAGTAACTAGTTAAAATAAAAAGACAGGAAATACTTGAAATCAGAGCTGAAATCAATGAAATTAAAACAAAGGAAATAGTTCAAAAAATTGACAAAACAAAAAGTTGGTTCTTTGAAAAAACGAAATTGATAAACACTTAGCCAAGCTAATGAAGAGAGAAAACTCAAAATACTAAACTTCACAATGAAAAAGGAAATATCATAATGGCCCTACTGAAATATAGAAAATAATCAAAGTATTTTGACAATTTGTAATAAAAAATTTTGAAGACATTGACAAATTTCTAGAGACATATGACTTACCCAAATTGAATCAGGAGGACATAGAAAATTTAAACAGATCAATTTCAAGCAATGAAATTAAAGACACCATGAAAAGCCTACTAATGAAGAAAAGCCCAGTATACCAAATGGATTCTCGGCCAAGTTCTATCAGATCTTAAAAAAAAAAAGAACAAATGCCAATCTTCCTCAAATTATTCCATTAAATAGAAAAGGAGGGAACCCTTCCAAACTCATTCTGATACCAAAACCAGACAAAGACACATGAAGGAAAGAAAACTTCAGACTAGTATCCCTGATGAACATGTAAACATCCTTAATAAAATACTGGCAAACTGCATACAAAAACATATTAAAAAGATAGTGCACCACAATCAAGTGGGGTTCATTCCAGGGATGCATGGTTGGTTCAACATATGGAAATCAATAATAAACCTGATTCATCAAACTTAAAAACAAGAATCATATGATTATCTCAATAGATATAGAAAAAGCATTTGAAAAAAATACAGTACATCTTCATATTCAAAACACTAGAAAAACTAGGGCTAGTAGGAACACATCTCAACTCTGTAAAAGCTATCTATGCTAAACCTAAGGCCAACATCATTCTAAATGGAGAAAAAGTGAAAGCATTCCTTCTTAAAAACCAGAACAAACAGGGATGTCCTCTTTCACCATTTCTAATCAATATAGTCCTTGAAACTCTAGTCAGAGCAATTAGGCAAAATTAAAGGGATACAAATAGGAAAAGAAGAACACAAACTGTCCCTATTTTCTAATGACATAGTTCTATATTTAAAAGACCCAGAAAACCCCACCAGGAAACTTCTAGAACTCATAATCAAATTAAACAAAATAGCAGGATATAAAATTAATACCCCTAAATCAATTGTGTTCCTATACACTAACGATGAATCACCTAAAAGAGAAATTAGGAAAAGTATCCCATTTACTGTAACTTAAAATGACAAAAAAACTTGTGAATCAATCTAACAAAAAAGGTAAAAGACCTCTAAATAAAAACTACAGAACATTAAAGAAAGAAATTGAAGAACACCTTAGAAAATGAAAAGATCTCCATGGACTTGGACTGGCAGAATTAGTATCATCAGAAAGGGCTACACTACCCTACCAAAAACACTACCCAGATTTAATGTGATTCCTATTGAATTCCAATGACATTCTTCATAGAAATAGAAAAAGCAGTCATGAAATTCATTTGGAAAAATAAGTGGACTAGAACAGTTAAAGCAATCCTTAGCAAGAAAAGTGATGCAGGAAGCATCCTAATGCCAGAATTGAAACTATACTACAGAGCCATAGTGACAAAAATGCCATGGCATTACACCAAAACAGACACATAGACCAATGGAAAAAAAAGTCAGAAAAACCCACATAAATAGTTATCTCATACTAGACGAAGGTGCCAAAAACATATTGGAAAAAAGAAAGCCTTTTCAACAAATGGTGCTGGGAAAACTAGAAATCCATATGTAGCAAAATAAAATTGAACCCCTATCTCTCACCTTACACAAAACTGAACTCAGTGGATCAAGGCCAGAGACCCTGTGCTTACCAGAAGAAGATGTAGGCCTGATTTTCCATCATGTTGGCTTAGGAATGACTTCCTCAAGACTCCTAAAGGGCAAGAAGTAAAATCAGACTCAAATGGAATGGTATCAAACTAAAAAGATGCTTCACAGCAAAGGAAACAAGAACTAGAGGAGAGAGCCTACAGAATGGGAGAAAATATTTGCCATCTGCACCTCAGATGGAGCATTTATCTCCACGATATATGGAAAACTCATAAACCTGAACACCAAAAAGCCCCCAAATAACCCAGTCAATAAGTGGGCAAAGGAACTGAATAGACACTTCACAGAAGAAATATGAATGGTCAAAAAATATATGAAAAAATATTCAACATCTCTAGCAATTAGGGAAATGAAAAATAAAACCACACTGAGATTCCATATCTTGTTCTTTTCTGTCTGGTGGTTTTTCTTATAGACATTTGCAACATCTTCTCCCAGTATGGATTCGTTTCCTTAGCTGCTAAGCAGTTGCTGTCCTGAGACTTCTCCTTGTTCTTTTGGACGTTGAGCCATTGATTGTTTTCTGAATCTTGTGATTTCCTTTCTCTTGTTCCCTCTTGTGTTTTATTATACACCCTTAAGTAACTCCATGGAAAAGTGAGTGGTGGAGGTAAATTTTCTAAATCCTCACCTGCTGAAAATATGCGCAGTTTCTCTCAGAGGATTCGTTGTTTTGTGACAGAGGTTTATTTAGAAAAGCAGAGGCACGTTCAGGGAAGAATGTGAGCCATCTCCAGAGGGTGAAATAACCAGATTGGTTGTTTTGCTCTCTATATTTATCCAGGTTAAATATCATTTCCTTCGAACAGTGTTGTCTTCACACATTACATTTTGGTTAGGGGAAGTCTGACAGCAATTTGATTCTACAACTTTTGGGGATGAAACATCTTCAGTATCTGTGCGTTTCTGGAAAGAATTATTATTTAACTTCTTTTACCTTCCCTGATAAATGTGTGGTTTTCAAGTCACTTCATCTTACACTTTGTCATCCAGGCTTTTCTCAAAAAATTGTAACCTGTCATTGCCTTTTCAAACATTGAGAGTAAGGATGTGAGTCGGATGGTCAGCTCTACTTTCTAAACATTCAAGTAGCACTGGTTTTAACTTGAAAGGGCAGGAGGTTTCCCACTGTTTCCTCAAGATGCCCAAATATCAAGACTACTCTGGGTACCAATGTCCAAGCTAGTTGCCCTGGTTCTCTCCAGGAAGTTTATTCAGTTTTATCTCTGAAAAGGAAGTGAAGTGTTCTTTTGGGAAACCTGGACATGAACATCAGGCTGGAGATGATTCTGAATATAGAAGTAAAGAGGTGCTTAAGTGAGCAACATAGAGACTTTCAGGGGATGCTCCTCTTTTTAGCCCTGTGAATCCCTCCATGTTTCTGCCCATCACTGCATCTGATTCTTCTGAGCAGCTGTCTTCATTCACAGTGCAGTTCCTCTGCACACATTTCTGTCTACCTATTATCTGCTAGAATACACATTTTTATCCTTTGATTACCTCCCTAGTTGCTCTGTTGCTAGTTTTATAACTATTACATTTTTATATTTAATGGGAAGTTAGGAAAGATGTTTCCATTTTTGTTTTCATCTATCGCTGCTGTAATAGATCATCAAAAATTTTGTGACTTACAACAATAGAAATGTATCCTTTCACAGTTGAAGAGGAGAGAAGCTCAAAATCAGCATGATTGAAATCAGGGTAGCAACAGGGCCATGGTCCCTCCAGGATCAAGGTGAGAATTCATTTCCTGGTCTTTACCAGTGACATCTCTGTGACTCAGCATTCATCACATAGTTATTTTTCCATTTGATATCAAATCTGCATCTTTTGAAAGGATATGTGTGATTGCCCTGGATTATCCAGTGGTTCTATTGCAATCTCTTCATTTCAACATCATGAACTTAATTAGATCTAGAAAAAATCTTTTTGGTTTTTGGCTCTATGATACAACATTTACAAATGACAAGATTGGGACATACATATCTTTTTGAGGGCAATTATTCAAGCTACCACACTTCCCACACACTTACTGTTCTGAATCTAACATGTATTAACTTTCTCTCTCTCTGTCCCTGTAATTTGAATTAATGAGGCAGTGGTAAGAGATCTCTTCAGTATACACTTGCCAAGACTATGTAGACTTCAAACACTGGATTTATCATTTTAACATCAAACATGATTCTCAAAGCCTTCCCAGAGAAAAAAATACCCAATTTTTCACTAAATAAAGCACTGATATTTTGATCTTATGAACAATTAGTCCCATGCACCCTATGCCTGTCTTATTCATTCAGTTCTGATGTATTCCTTTGTAATACCACCTATATTGTATATCTTTATATTTTGGGTCTTTAATATTATCTATACTTTCTCAGTATCCCCCTATTTTTCATATTCCCTGAACCACTACCCATTTCTTTTGCTAATAAAAATACGTAAAATTGAGTCTCAGTGGTAGAACACTTGCCTAGCATGTGTAAGGCACTGTGTTTGATCCTTAGCATAGCACCACATAAAAACAAATAAATAAGGATGTTTTGTCCATCTACAACTAAAAAATATTTAAAAACTATATATATTTTCTCTTTAATGAGCCCCTTTCAAGTTCCAGTCACAGTTACTATCCAGTGTGACTCTTAAATGCTCTTTGTGGCCATCATTTATTATTTTCCCCATTCTACAGAATGGGAGATAAACCTGGCATGAGAAGTGACATAACGATGATACAGTTAATGAATGGAAGTTTAAATAACGATGATACAGTTAATGAATGGAAGTTTAAATAGTCCATATAGTGTCAGAATGTGTAGTTCAATTACACACAACTATTGAAACTGCTTGTGATCTAAAAATGCTATATGCTTGAACCGTTCACAAAAATCTGCTTATTCGTGGCTGCATTTTAATAATGTAATTCTACACAAAACTTGCAGCAGCAAAATTTCAAAGATGAAACAAAGAAAGCAAAGAGAATGTGTGAGCTCTTGGAAAGGCAGCTTTGGCAACCTCTTCCATGTGTTAAGTAATTAATAAATGCCTATATTTGGAAAGATTTCATTTTCTAAACACGTTGCAAGCTTCTCTCTTCTGTCATAAAGACTCCATTGCTTTGGCAAAATAAGTTAGAGCAAAATTTTAAATTGTCTAAAAACATGTTCATCCTGCTGTAGGAAGTAAATTTTTAGAAGTTTGACAGTTGGGCAGCCAGATTTGAAGAAAAAGGGAAAAAAAATAGTAGGCATGCTAACATTTCACTTTGAAATAGAAAACACAATCCAAAATTAGGAAAAGGTTGACAATCAATTTGGAAAACTGCTTATGCACTGGTATATAACAACATGCTTTGAATTCCATTTTGAATATGTAACATTTCACAGGATTCTAAGCAAGTATCTGAAATAGACACAATAGTCCAAATAGTCCCCACCTTTCTTGCCAGATTTTTTTTTTTGAACTGGTACATATTCAGCAAATAGTTCCAGAGAAAATATTTCTGAGATGAGTGAGAAATTAATGCATTGGTGATATTTGTGATTTAAATTGACAAAACTACCAGAGCTTTTGAAATACTTTAAGAGAATAGATGTATACCAACTATTCATATTCAAGCTAATACTTTAAAGTATCAAACTCAGACATACATTTTCAACAGATTCATAAAAATTATATGTAAATGAGGTGTCATGTAATATTTCAATCAGGTTAAGCATAATTATCTTCTCAAACATCAAGTCTTTGTGGTAAAAACTTTCAAAGTTCTTCTAGTTTTTGAAATATACAGTACATAATTCTTATCTATAGTTATCCTACTGTGCAATAGCACACCAGAAGTGCTTCCTGCTATTGGAGTATTCACTCAGAAACTTTACCCTTCCTCTCCCCAAACTCTGGTGGCCACTATCCTACTCTCGACCTGAGTTTTTTTTTTATGCATATGAATAAGATAATGTGATACCTAATCTCTTTATGCTTGGCTATTTCACTTAATTCCAGTTCCATCCATATTGTTACAAATGACAGAATTCCATTCTTTTTTTTCTATAGCTGAATAGTATTGTATATATGTAACACATTTTCTTGATCTAGTTCATCAGTTAATGATTGCTTAGGTTGTTCACATTTCTTGGTTATAATGAATACTTCTGTAAATAATGTGGAAGCGCAGATATCTCTTTGATATACTGTCCTATTCAGTTCTGATGTATTCTGTTGTGATACCACCTATAGCATATATCTTTATATTTTGGGTCTTTAAAATTGTCTATACTTCTCAGTATCCTCCATTTTTAATATGCTGATTTCATTGCCTTTGCATATGTGCCCCGCAGCAGGGTTCCTGTATCATAGGATAGTTCTGATTTTTTTTGAGACACCTCTGTAATGTTTTCCAAAATGGCTGTACTGATTGACATTTCCACCAACCAGTGTTCTAGGGGTCCCTTTTCTTCACATCCTTGGTAGCACTTATCTTTTATATTTCTGTTAAGTCATTCTTCCTGAAGTAAGGTGACACTTCCTAGTTTGTTTATATCTGCCTATAATTACATCATTTTTTACATGTAGCTGTTAGATATTTCTCAAAAGGCATATAACATTTGTTGCCCACTTTTTAATTGGGTTATCTGATCATTGCTATAGAGTTCTGGGTGTTTCTTACATATTCTGAATATCAAATCCTTGTCTGATGAATTGCCTTCAAATGTTTTCTACCATTCTATATGTTGTCTCTTCACTACATTGATGGTTTCCTTTGCTGTTCTAGAAGGTTTTTTTAGTGTGATTATAATCCCAATTATCTATTTTTGCTTTTGTTTACTGTGCTTCGGGGATCATGTCCAAAAAAATTCTCACCCATTCTAGCATCCTGAAGTATTTCCCCTAGGTTTTCTTCTAGTAGATTCATAGCTTCAGGGTTTGCATTGGAGTCCTTAATCTACTTTGAGTTGATATTTGTAATTGGTGAGAAAGGGGCACTAGTTTCATTCTGTGTGTGTAGCTATAAGGACATGTATTGAAAAGACTCATTTCTTCAATGCTTGCTCTTAGCACCTTTGTCAAAAATCATTTGGCTGTATATGTGTGGTTTACTTCTCCCCTCTCTATTCTGTTCCATTGCTCTGTGTCTGTTTTTTGCCAATACCATGCTGTTTTCATTACTATGTCTTTACAGAATGTTTTGAAGTCAGTTAGTACAATGCCTCCTTCTTTGTTCTTTTTGCCCAAAATGGCTTTGGCTATTTTTTTGTTATTGTTTAGTGTGTGTGTGTGGTTCCATGGGAATTTTAGAAGGTTTTTCTAGCTCTATGAAGATTTTGTTAGTATTTTGATAAGTATTATAGTGAATTGCTCTGGAAAGTAGTGGGTTTCATTCCAGGGATGCGAGGTTGGTTCAACATCCAGAAATCAATAAATGTAATTCACCACATCAATAGACTTAAAGTTAAGAATCATATGATTATTTCAATAGATGCAGAGAAAGCATAATATAACAAAACATAACACCCCTTCATTCTCAAAACACTAGAAAAAAATAGAATCAGTAGGAACACACCTCAACATTGTAAAGGCTATTTATGCTAAGTCCACAGTCAGCATCATTCTTAATGGAGAAAAACTGAAAGCATTCCCTCTAAAAACTGGAACAAGAGAGGGACACCCACTTTCACCACTTCTATTCATCATCGTGCTTGAAACACTAACCAGAGCAATTAGACAGTCCAAAGAAATTAAAGGGATATGAATAGGAAAAGAAGAACTCAAGTTATCACTATTTGCCAACGATACGATTCTAGAGGATATGATATGTTTAGAGGATCCAAAAACTCCACCAGAAAACTTCTAGAACTAATAAATGAATTCAGAGAAGTAGCAGGATATAAAATCAATATACATAAATGTAATTCATTTCTATTCATAAGTGATGAATCCTCTGAAAGAGAAATTAGGAAAACTACTCCATTTACACTAGCCTCAAAAAAAAAAAAAAAAACTTGGGAATCAATCTAACAAAAGAGGTGATAGATCTCTGCAACAAAAACCACAGAACACTGAAGAAAGAAAGAAAAGCTTAGAGGATGGAAAGATCTCCTGTGTTCTTGGATAGGCAGAATTAATATTATGAAAATGACCATACTTCCAAAGGCACAATACAGATTTAACACAATCCCAATGACATTTATAATAGAAATAAAAAAAAGCACTCATGAAATTCATCTGGAAGAACAAAAGACTCAGAATAGCCCAAGAAATCCTGGGTAGGAAGCATGATGCAGGAAGTATCACAATAGTAGTCCCTAAACTCTACTATAGAGTAATAGTAACAAAAACGACTTGGTATTGGCACCAAAATAGACAGGTAGATCAGTGGTATAGATTAGAAGACACAGAGAAAAACTCACATAAGTACAGTTTTCTCATACTAGACAAAGGTGCCAAAAACATACAATGGAGAAATGATAGCCTCTTCAACAAATGGTGCTGGCAAAACTGGAAATCCATATGCAGTAAAATGAAATTAAACCTCTATCTCTCACCCTGCACAAAACTCAACTCAAAATGGATCAAGGGTCAAAGATCTACGAATTAGCCCTGAAACCCTTCACCAAATAGAGGAAAAAGTAGACCCAAATCTCCATCACGTTGGCTTAGGAACAGACTTCCTTAACAAGACCTCCAGAGGATAAGAAATAAAAGCAGGAATCAATAACTGGGTTGGATTCAAACTAAAAAGCTTTCTCTCAGCAAAGGAAGCAATCAATAATGTGAAAAGAGAGTGGTAGAAAATATTTTCTACACACACTTCAGACAGGGCACTAATCTCCAAAATTTATAAAGAACTTTAAAAACTTTACACCAAAACCACAAAGAACCCAATCAATAAATGGGCTAAGGAACTGGGCAGACATTTCACAGAAGAAAATATATAGATGATCACAAATATATGAAAAAGTATCCATCATCTTTAGTAATTAGAGAAATGCAAATCAAAACCATGCTAAGATTTCATCTAACTCCAATTAGAATAACTATTACTGAGAATGCAAGTAACAATAGGTGTTGATGGGGATGTGGGGAAAAAGGCACACTCATTCATTGCTGGTGGGATTGCAAATTGATGCAACCACTCTGTAAACCAGTATGAAGATTCCTTAGAAAACAGAATGGAACCACCATTTGACCCAGCTATCCCACTCATCAGTTTATACACAAAGGACTTAAAATCAGCATACCACAGTGATGCAGTGACATCAATGTTCATAGCAGCCCAATTCACAATAGTTAGATTGTGGAACCAATGTAGACGTCCTTCAATAGATAAATAGATAAAGAAACTGTGGTATATATACACAATGGAATATTACTCAGCAATAAAGAAGAATAAAATTATGAAATTTGCTGGTAAATTGATGTAGTCAGAGAATATCATGCTAAGTGAAATAAGCCAAGCCCAAACAACCAAAGGCTGAATGTTTCCTCTGATAAGTGGATGATGATACATATTGAAGGGTGGTGGTGGGGGTGCAAAAGAAGAATGGAGGTACTTTGGATTGTGTAGAGGGAGATGGAGTAGGGAAGGAAAGACAGTGGACTGAGACAAACATTATTACCCTATGTACATGTATGATTACACAAATGGTATGAATTTACATCATGTACAACCAAAAAAATAAAATGAAAAGTTGTACCCCATTTGTGTACAATGAATCAAAATGCAGTCTGTAAAAGTAAAAATAGAAAAAAAATGAAACTACAAGCAAATAGAAACCAGAAGTGAGTGGGAATGGTTATGCTCATATCTGAATAAATGATTTAAAAAATAAGAAAAGACACCATTGATCAAGGATCAATTCAATAAGATAGAATGATTATAAATTCATATACATCTTTTTATATGACAAACACTGTTTGACCTAGAGGGAGAAAGAGGTAATAATATAATAATAGTGGGGGACCTGAGCACCCCATTTTCATCAATGATCAGATCATCCAGAAAATTCAAAGAAACAAAACATAGGGCAGATTAAATTGACTTAGCAGATATTTGCAAACACACCAGCTGACTGTTGCAGAATACGCACACTTTAAATCAGTGCATGGGGCTTTCTGTAGAACATACTATATATTATGCCACTAAAATGTCTTAAAATTAAAAAAAAATGAATCATATCTTGTGTCTTTTCTGTACACCATAGAATAAAACGAATTCAATAATGAAAGAAATCTGAGAAATTATATGAATCCATTAAGATAGAACAATATACTTTTCAATGAGCAATGGTCATTGAAGAAATCAAAAGGGAAATTTAAACAATTCTCAAAATAATTGAAAATGGAAACACGACACGACAAACCTCATGGGATATAGCAAAGGCAGTATGAGGGGGGATATTTATAACAATAATGGCTACATTGAGAAGATAGATTGGAGAAAGAAAAGATGGTAGATTAGAAGAAATAGTTTCCAGTTGCTCTGTGGCTCAGAACTTAAGCAATGGAAGTATTGCTTCTCAGTGAGGTGGGTGAGAGACGGACTTCATTAAAATTGAATATTGGATAGTAAGAGACTAATAAACAAATGTAGGTGCTTTGAACAAAGAATAAAAGAAGAGTACATTGGAGCCAGTTCAGTGGCACCAATCCAATGTAGAGGGGGTGGTGACACAGTAGAGAGAGAGAGAGAAACAGTGAACACATTTGGCACAGGAGAACCTGTGGAAAAGAGCATCAATCTGAACTTAACCAGATACTGTGTACGGAGCTGATGTTTCAAAAGTGCTCTGTGTTTCTCAGCTGATGAGCAGAGAGCTGAGCTGGGAGCCATCTTGAAGCAGCCATACTGCAGTAATCTGCTGCAGAAGACAGGGGAGATCATGGCAAGTGTCTGAAGCATCTGCTGTGTGGCCTAGAATGTGCATGGCAGGGTATGATTGATATGGGGACAAAGGATTGTGCCAAAGGGATTCAGGTTGG
The DNA here is from genome assembly GCF_902686455.1 of Sciurus vulgaris. NCBI lineage: Eukaryota > Metazoa > Chordata > Mammalia > Rodentia > Sciuridae > Sciurus > Sciurus vulgaris. The sequence goes on along the minus strand of NC_136474.1, from coordinate 46,442,658 downwards.
AGATATGGAGGAGAGTGTACCTCATTTTCCCTTGGATCTGGTGGCTCATGGGACGAGCTGGAGAGATTCCAGAAACTGGACAGATGCAGTTGCACTTAGTGAGAGTCTAGGAAGATCACATTAATGGGAAGTGTGTATGAGGCCTGTGGAGGGCTTACCATATCCTATAAGAGGAGTTCATGGGAAGCCCCTGGATCCAGATGCCCAGCAGAGATTGGCATCTGAGCAGCCTTGGGTGTATTGATCTAGTATCTCAGGAGCAACTACCACATGAGAAAGTTCCAAAGATCCAGAGTTAGACCTCAGCCACTAGAACTCTGCATCAGCCTCTCCCTGGGAGGGCTGTGAATAGCAGCCCAATTCACAATAGCTAGATTGTGGAACCAATCTAGACGTCCTTCAATAGATGAATGGATAAAGAAACTGTGGTATATATACACAATGGAATATTGTGTATGTAGTCTGTCCAGACAAAACCCTAATCGTCAGTCAGTACTTCTCATTCCATCCTATCTTATACTGGTCAAAAGGAAAGCTGAGAGTCAGTAGAGCTAGCTTTGGTTCCAGATCACTCCAGCTGGGGGAAAATGAAGAGGAACCAACACCAGGCCTCCTTCTAAGGGGTACATAGCCCAAGAAGAAATGGAAAGAAGGGAACTCTGGCAATGGCAGTGAACATCAGCTCTTGACAGTTTTAACCACCTCAGTGGAGACAATCCTTTCATTTTCCAATAAGATTTTAATTTTGTATGTTCTTGCTCAGCTAACTGGTTCATGGAATATATAGAAATGCTAGGAAGAAATGGGGACACTATAATTTCACAGGGTAGGCACTACTGCTGAGCTGCATCCACAACAGGCCAAATGATAGCACCCCTTGCTCTATATGTAATCTGACTCAGTCTTGAAAAATATTTTAACACATAGAATAGGGGAGAGGAAACCCCCAAACTCATGACCAGGTCCCATGTAGGAATGGCTAGGGTAGCCCTACTATCCTACTCTTGGACATCTATAGTAAAAAGAGAAACTGGTTCCAAGATGATGACTTAGGAAAATTCACGGCATTGCAGAAGCTCTCAAGGAGTGAATTAAAGCAGCAGTTTTGCAGAGGCAAACAGAGAGGTTGAAATGAAGCATATATGCTCAGCATAACCCAAATGTCAAACTAAGATATACTGACAAACAAGGACTTACTACAAGAGAGTAATGCACAAGAAAGGGCCCCATCTCAAATGATGCACAAGTCTAAGACCTCTGAAAGCAGAATTAAACCAACAAGTCACCTTCTAAGATTTATAATCTCCTAACAAAGTAATCTACAGATATTGAAAGCAATAAAATCCCAAAGACTACAAAGATCATTAAATGATTAATGAACTAACAGAAAATCTAAGGAACAAATTAAGAGTCCTAATATGGGAGGTAAATGACCCACTTCAAAAACAAGATAGAGACTCTGAAAAGAAACCAATCAGAACTCCTCAAAATGACAGATACTTGCAAGTAAAATGTTTTTATTTATTGTATCACCAACACATTGGATTATGTAGGAGACAGAACTTCAGGTCTGAAAGACAGCATATGAACTCGGATTCCCAGGAAATGGTAAAGGAAACAAAGACCATGATCAGAATATATGAGAAATCTGGGATAAGATTGAGACCAAACCTTGGAGTCATTGGTACTGAACAAGGTACAGTCATACAGGTCAATGGCATTAAGAACCTTTCCAATGAAATAAGAGAAAAAATTGAACCTTAGAAATGTGATGACCCATGTACAGAAAGTGTATGAAGCCCCAAATAAACCAAAGGGGGAAAAAAAACCTCTCTGAGATATAAGCAAATGCCTAGCACAGAGAATGAGACTAGAATATTAAAAGCCACAAGAGAAACATCGTGTCATATTTAGAGATAAACCAATAAGACCTCTGACTTCTCCGTTCATGTGCTAAAGTCCAGAGGGCTTGGAACAAGATAATCCAAGCTCTAAAAGGAAACAACTGCTAACCAATATTGCAATGTACAGCAAGGTATCTTTTATGGTTTAGAAATGACATGTCACCCCAAAGCTCACATATGAGAAAACACAGAAAAGAACCTGAATCTAATCAGTGAGTTAACTAACTTGAAAGGATTAACTGGGTGGTAACTCTAGGCAGGGAGGCTATGGCTGAGGGAGGTGTGTGTCTGGGGTGGTTATGGGTGGGTATATATTTTGTCTTTTGTGAGAAAATTGATCTTTCTGCTTCATGATTGCCATGACTTGAGCTGCTTTCCTCCTGAACTTTCTTCTGCCATGACTTTCTAAGCCTCATCTCACATCTAAAGTAATAGGGTTGGCCAAATGTAGACTGAGACCTCTGATTCCATGAGTCCCACATAAACTTTTACTCCTCGGTTTTACTTGTGAGGTCTTTTGGTCACAGTGGCAAAAAAAAAAGAGTGTGACTAAAACACTCCAAGTCCAGGATAAACTAAATGCCTTGGTATTGGCACCAAAACAGACACATAGACCAATGGTACAAAATAGAAAAGACAGAGAATAACCCATATAAATATAGTTAACTCATGCTAGACAAAGATGCCAAAAACTTACTTTGAAGATAGCCTCTTTAACAAATGGTGCTGGGAAAACTGGAAATCCCTATGTAGCAAAGTTAAATGAAACCCCTATCTCTCACCCTTCATAAAACTTAACTCAAAGGGATCAAGGACTTAGACATTAGAACAGAGACCTTATGCCTAATAGAAGAAAAAAATAGGTCCAAATCTTCACCATGTCAGCTTAGGAACTGAGCTCCTTAAGGAGACACCTAAAGCACAATAAGTAAAATTAAGAATCAATAAATGGATGGAATCAAACTAAAAAGTTTCTTCACAGAAAGCAAACAATCAATAACATGAAGAGAGAGCCTACAGAATGGGACAAAATATTTACCACATGCATCTGATAGAGCATTACTCTCCAGGATATAAAAAGAACTCAAAAACTTAACACCAAAAACCAAACAACCCAATCAACAAAAGGGCTAAGGAACTGAACGAACACTTCATAGAAGAAGAAATACAATCAATCAACAAATACATAAAAAAATGTTCAACATCTTTAGCAATTAGAGAAATGTAAATCAAAACCACACTAAGATTCTATCTCACTCCAATTAGAATGGCAATTACCAAGAATATAAGCAGCAATAAATGTTGGTGAGGATGTAGGGAGAAAGGTACACTCATACATTGCTGGTGGGACTACAAATTGGTGCAACCACTCTAGAAAGCAGTATGGCGACTCCTCAGAAAACTTGGAATGGAACCACCATTTGACCCAGTTATATCACTCCTCAGTCCAAAGAACTTAAAATCAGCATTCAACAGTGACACAGCCACATAAAAGTAATAGTAGTTCAATTCACAATAGCTAAACTACAGAACCAACCTAGCTGACCTTCAACAGATGAATGGATAAAGAAAATGTGGTATATATAGACAATGGAATATTACTCAGCCTTAAAGGAGGAGGAAATGATGGCATTTGCTGGTAAAAGGATGGAGCTGGAGAATATTATGCTAAGCATAATAAGCCAATTCCAGTGAACCAAAGTATGAATATTTACTCTGATGTGTGGATGCTAATTCACAATAAATGGGGGGTAGCTAGGGAAGAATAAAGGTACTTGGATTAGACAGAGGGGAGTAAAAAGAGAAGGGGTATGGGTGTGCCAAGAATAGTAGAATGAATCGGCCATTATTACCATGTGTGCATACATGATTGCACCACCGGTGTAATTCTACATCATGTACAACCAGAAGATTGAGAGGTTACACTCCATTTATGTATGATGTGTCAAAATGCACTCTGTCATTTATAACTAATTAGGACAAAAAAAAAAATACATGACCACTAATCCTGCACTACAGAAGTACCTTAAATACTATACCCAGAAGAACTCAAAAACACACCCCAAAGTTTCTGAATGTATAATGTTCACTAACATAGCAAAGAATTAAATCTTGCTGTTTGCAAGAGACTTGTCTCATAGGTAAAGATATTCACGGGTTAAAAGTGGAAGGATGTGCAGCTCTGAAGTGGACATATTTCCCCTTCTCCTCCCTAATCCTGGGGGAAACAATGATCCTTTGGATCACCTCTTTAAAAACCCTCTGTTCTGATATGGGAGAATTGTACCTTTGAGATAGAAATCCCTTGTGTTTCTCCTTTGCGAGCAATCAAACATTTTTTCCTTTTTCTCAAAAAATAAAATAAAGATGGAATGATGGAGATTGATATACCATGCAAATAGAATACAAAAACAAGCATGCATATTTATTCCTGTATCTGAAAAATCAGATTTCAAGCAACAATTTATCAGAAGAGACAAGGAAGGTCACTGCATATTGGTACAGGAAACAATTCAACAAGAAATAAGGATATTGTGTGTTTATGCCTCAAATATTAGTGCACTTAATTACATAAACTAAACATTTTTTTGACATTAAGTCCCAGATAGACCTAAGTACAATAATATTAGGATATTTTAATATAACCACCAACAATAGGTAATCACCAGACATAAAATCAATAAAGACACTTCTGACCTAAATAATACTAAGTCAAATGAACCTAACATCTACAGAATATTTCATCCAACAGGTGAATACACTTTCTTCTCAGCAGCTCATAAAAAATTTTCCAAAATAGTCCACATTTTAGGCTACAAAGTAAGTCTTACAAAATAATTTTTTAAAAAGACAATATGAAGGATCAATGCAACAAAGAGTTGGTTCTTTGATAAACTCTTAGCCAAACTACCAAAAAGTGAGAAAAGACAAATCAACAGTATTAAAGATAAAAAATAAGATATCACCACAGACACTTCTGAAATCCAGAGGATCATTAGGGACTACTTTGTGAAAACTTACATTCCAATAAATTGGAAAGTCTAGAAGCCATTGACATGTTTTTGGACACATATGAACTACCCCGGTTAAAACAAGAGAATAGAGGAAACCTAAACTGATAAATAGCAAGCAACAAAATTGAAGCAGTAATGAAAAGCTTTCCAACAAAGCAAAACCCAGGACCAGATGGATTCTCAGCTGAATATGTGCTACAAGACCTTTAAAGAACTAATGCCAATCATCCTCAAATTATTTCATAAAATAGGAGGGAACACTCCCAAATTCATTTTATGAAGGCAGTATTACCCTGATACCAAAATCTGATAAAGACACATCAAGGAAAAAAATTAGAGACTAATAACCCCAATGACTATAGATGCAAAAATCTTTTTTTTTTTTTAGAAACTTGAAACAATTTATTAGTATTTATTATGATTCTGTCATTTGACTGGACCCAGCTGAGTCCAGGTTTGCCTGGGACTGCATTCATCTGAAGGCTCAACTGGACTGAAATGTTCAAGATGACTCATTCACACAACTAGCAGACGATGCTACAGATCAGCTGGAGCTGTCAACTGAAATACATCCATGTGAACTGGGAGTGTCAGAGAATGGCAGCTGGATTCTGAAAGGTTGTGACCCAAGAATGGGCATCTCAGGGACAGCAAGATGAAGCTATTAAACAAGTTAGGCTAAGCCTGGGATAGGCATGGTGTCACAAGTGCCATATACTATTGGTCCAAGTAATCATGGATCATAACAGGTTCAAAGAAGTGAAAAACAGATTGTTCCTCTTGCTGAAACTTGGGAAAGTCACACTGCATAAGAGTATGTCGAATGAATCTATAGAAAACATAATCTGCCACAAGTATCCAGACTCTTGACTATGAAAAATGATTTTATTGTCTCTTTAAACCTCTCTGAATTATTTGCTGCAAGTTGAATATGGATTGTGGACTTTCAATCCCATGTGACCTTCCAAAATGTAATCATTTCAAATGCAATTTAGTCAGAGAAAATGCTATCTTTTGTTAGACTCTGTGACATTCTTCTTGAAAGTAATGTCCAGTTGAGAGAATACCCAATCTGTAGAGAGTCCACATAAGACAGATTTTTTTTTGTCTTTCCACAATGTCAGAATTTATTAAACAACAATATATATACCGGCTACACCACTTTCATCAGTTACAGTTCACTGAATACTTGTGAGTCACCTGGTAGTCATAAGCTGGGCAATCACAGGCTCTTTTATTACAGTCTTAATTTCTTTTTTTTAAATTTATTTTTATTGTAAACAAATGGGATACATGTTGTTTCTGTTTGTACATGGAGTAAAGGCATACCATTTGTGTAGTCATAAATTTACATAGGGTAATGGTGTTTGATTCATTCTGTTTTTTCCTTCCCCCCACCCCTCCCACCCCTCTTTTCCCTCTATACAGTCCCTCCTTCCTCCATTCTCACCCCCTCCCACCCCTCTCATCATCTGCTTATCAGTGAGATCATGCGTCCTTTGGTTTGTTGAGATTGGCTTATCTCACTTAGCATGATATTCTCTAATTTCATCCATTTGCCTGCAAATGCCATAAATTTATTATTCTTTATAGGTGAGTAATATTCCATTGTATGTATATACCACAGTTTCTTTATCCATTCATCAATTGAAGGACATCTAGGTTGGTTCCACAATCTGGCTATTGTGAATTGAGCAGCTATGAACATTGATGTGGTTGTATCTCTGTGGTATGCTGATTTTAAGTCCTTTGGGTATAGGCTGAGGAGTGGGATAGCTGGGTCAAATAGCGGGTCCATTCCAAGCTTTCTAAGGAATCTCCACACTGCTTTCCAGAGTGGCTGCACTAATTTGCAGCCCCACCAGCAATGTATGAGTATACCTTTTTCCCCACATCCTCACCAATTCCTATTGTTGCTTGTATTCTTGATAATCGCCATTCTAATTGGGGTGAGATGGAATCTTAGGGTAGTTTTGATTTGCATTTCTCTTATTACTAGAGATGTTGAACATTGTTTCATATGTTTGTTGATTGCTTGTAGATCTTCGGTGAAGCATCTGTTCATATCCTTAGCCCATTTGTTGATTGGGTTATTTGTATTCTTGGGGTAGAGTTTTTTGAGTTCTTTATATATTCTGGAAATTAGTGCTCTATCTGAAGTATGAGTGGCAAAGATATTCTTCCACTCTGTAGGCTCTCTCTTCACATTGCTGATAGTTTCCTTTGCTGAGAGAAAGCTTTTTAGTTTGAATCTATCCCAGTTATTGATTCTTGCTTTTATTTCTTGTGCTATGGGAGTCCTGTTAAGGAAGTCTGATCCTAAGCCGACATGTTGAAGATTTGGACCTACTTTTTCTTCTATAAGATGCAGGGTCTCTGGTCTGATTTCAAGGTCCTTGACCAATTGTGAGTTGGTTTTTGTGCAGGGTGAGAGAGAGGGGTTTAGTTTCATTCTGCTGCATATGGATTTCCAGTTTTCCCAGCACCATTTGTTGAAGAGACTATCTTTTCTCCATTGCATGTTTTTGGTCCCTTTGTCTAGTATGAGAAAATTGTATTTTTTTGGGTTTGTGTCTGTGTCCTCTATTCTGTACCATTGATCTACCTGTCTATTTTGGTGCCAATACCATGCCATTTTTGTTACTATTGCTTTGTAGTGTAGTTGAAGTTATGGTATTGCGATACCCCCTGTTTCTTCCTGCTAAGAATTGCTTTAGCTATTCTGGGTTTCTTATTCTCCCACATGAATTTCATGATTGCTTGCTCTATTTCTGCAAGGTACATCATTGGGATTTTAATTGGAATTGCATTGAATCTGTACAGTGCCTTTGGTAGAATGGCCATTTTGACAATGTAAATTCTGCCTATCCAAGAACATGGGAGATCTTTCCATCTTCTAAGGTTTTCTTCAATTTCTTTCTTTAATGCTCTGTACTTTTCATTGTACAGGTCTTTCACCATTTTTCTTAGATTAATTCCCAAGTATTTTATTTCATTTTTTTTTGATACTGTGAATGGAGTGGTTTTCCTAATTTCTCTTACAGAGGATTCATCACTTATGAATAGAAATGCATTAGATGTATGCGTATTGATTTTATATCCTACTACTTTGCTGAATTCATTTATTAGTTCTAGAAGTTTTCTAGTGGAGTTTTTTTTATCTTCTAAATATAGGATCATGTCATCAGGAAATAGTAAAAGAAGAACTAAACCTGTTACTATTTGTGTCCCTTTAAATTTTTGGTCTGTCTAATTGCTGTGGCAAGTGTTTCAAGGATGATGTTGAATAGAAGTGTTGAAAGAGGGCATCCCTGTCTTGTTCCAGTTTTTAGAGGAAATGCTTTCAGTTTTTCTCCATTAAGAATGATGTTGGCTATGGGCTTAGCATAGATGGCATTTACAATGTTGAGGTATGTTCCTACTCTTCCTATTTTTCTAGTATTTTAAGCATGAAGGGGTGCTGTATTTTATCAAATGCTTTCTCAGCATCAATTGAAATAATCATGTGATTCATGATGTGACTTCACATGTGACTTTAAGTCTACTGATGTGGTGAATTACATTAATTGATTTCCGATGTTGAACCAATCTTGCATCCCTGGGACAAACCCCACTTGATCATGGTGCACTATCTTTTTAATATATTTTTTCATGCAATTTGCCAGTATTTTGCTAAGAATTTTTGCATCTATGTTCATCAGGGATATTGATCTAAAGTTTTCTTTCCTTGATGTGTCGTTGTCTGGTTTTGGTATCAAAGTGATACTAGCCTCATAGAATAAATTTGGAAGGGTTCCCTCCTTTTCTATTTCCTGAAATACTTTGAGGAGTATTGGTATCAGTACTTCTTTAAAGGTCTTGTAGAATTCAGCTAAGAATCCATCTGGTCCTGGGCTTTTCTTGGTTGGTAGACTTTTGATGGCACTTCTATTTCAGTGCTTTATTCAGTTTGGGAGGATCATATGTCTCTAAAAATTTGTTGATGTCTTCAATATTTTCTATTTTGTTGGAGTACAGATTTTCAAAGTAGCTTCTAATTATGTATTTCAATGGTGTCTCACATGATCTTTCCATTTTTCGTCAAGAATTCTTGTAATTTGAGTTTTTTCTCTCCTTCTCTGTTAGTGTGTCTAGGGATTTATCAATTTTGTTTACTTTTCTTTTTGTCAATTTTTTGAATTGTTTCTCTTGTTTCAATTTCATTGATTTCAGCTCTGATTTTAATTATTTCCTGTCTTCTACTATTTTTGGTGTTGATCTGTTTTTCTTTTACTAGGGCTTTGAGGTGCAATTTTAGGTCATTTAGTTATTGACTTTTTATTTTTTTAATGTATGAGCTCAATGCAATGAACTTTCCTCTTAGTACTGCTTTCAGAGTGTCCCAGAGGTTTTGATATGTTGTGTCATTGTTCTCATTTACTTCTAAGAATTTTTTTATTTCTTCCCTGATGCCTTCTGTTATCATTGCATCATTCAATAGCATATTATTTAGTCTCCAGGTGTATGAGCAGTTTTTGTTTGTTATTTTATCATTCATTTCTAATTGCATTCCATTATGGTCTCATAGGATACAGGGTAGAATCTCTATTTTTTGCATTTACTAATGGGCTTTTTTGTGGCATAGCATATGGTCTATTTTGGAGAAGGATCCATGAGTTGCTGAGAAGAAAGTATATTTGCTTGATGATGGATGAAATACTCTGTAAATATTCATTAGGTCTATATCATTGATTGTATTATTTAGTTCTATAGTTTCTTTGTTCAGTTTTTGTTTGGAGGATCTATCCAGTGGTGAGACTGGTGTGTTAAATTCCCCCACTACTAATGTGTTTTGGTCTATTTGATTCTTAAAATTGGGAAGGGTTTGTTTGATATATGTAGATGCTCCATTGTTTGGGGCATAATTATTTAAAAGTGTTATATCTTCCTGTTTTATGCTTCCCTTAAGCAGTAGGAAATATCCTTCTTTATCCCTTCTGACTAACTTAGGTTTGAAGTCCACTTTATCTGATACGAGGATGGAGACCCCTGCTTTTTTACTGGGTCCATGTGCATGGTATGTTTTTCCCCATCCTTTCACCTTTAGTCTGTGGATGTCTTTTACTATGAGATGAGTCTCTTGAAGGCAGCATATTGTTGGGTCCTTCTTTTTAATCCAATCTACAGTCTATGTCTTTTGATTATTGAATTTAGGCCATTGACATTCAGGGTTATTATTGAGATATGATTTGTATTCCTGCTCATTTTGCTTATCTTTGGTTTTTTACTTGTCCTTTGGTTGGCTTTTCCTTTAGGGTAGTTTCTCCCTTTGCTGACTTGTATTGTTGTTTTTCATTTCCTTCTCCTGAAATATTTTGCTGAGACTGTTCTGCAGGTCAGGCTTTCTATTTGTAAATTCTTTTTACTTTTGCTTATCATGGAAAGATTTTTTTTCATTGTCAAATCTGAAGGTTAGTTTTGCTGGGTATAGGATTCTTGGTTGGCATCCGTGTTCTTTCAGAGCTTGAAATATATTGTTCTAGGCCCTTCTTGCTTTTAGAGTTTGGGCTGAGAAATCTGCTGATATCTGTATTAGTTTCCCCTTATATGTCATCTGACACTTTTCTCTTTTAGGCTTTAAAATCCTATCTTTATTTTGTATGTGAGGTATTTTCATTATAATGTGTCTTGGTGTGGGTCTGTTGTAGTTTTGTGCACCTAGTGTTCTGTAAGTCTCTTGTATTTGATTTTCCTTTTCATTTATCAGGTTTGGGAAATTTTCTATTATTATTTCATTGAACAGGTTTTTCATGCCTTTGGTTTGTATCTCTGTGCCTTCCTCAATCCCAATAATTCTTAAATTTGGTCTTTTCATGATGTCCCATAATTCTTGGAGGTTCCATTCATGACTTCTTAACATCTTCTCAGTTTGTTCAATTTTATTTTCAAGATTGAATATTTTGTCTTCATTGTCTGAGATTCTGCCTTCTGTGAGGTCTATTCTGTTGATGATGCTTTCTATTGAGTTTTTAATTTGGCTTATAATTTCTTTCATTTCAAGTATTTTTTTTTCAGAATCTCAATCTCTTTATTGAAGTGTTATTTTGCTTCTTGCATTTTCTCTTTTTACTGTCTACTGGAATGGTCTTGAATTACCTGCATTTGCTCTCTTATCTTGTCTTTTGCTTCACAGATCATTTTAATCATGTATATTCTAAACTCTTTTTCTGTTATTTCTACTGCCATGCTGTCATTGGAGTCTATCACAATAGCATCTTGGTTTGTTAGGGACACTTTCTTCCCCTGTTTTTTCATATTGTTTCTGTATATTCCCCTCTAGCAGTGAAGATTAGAGTTACTGAAGTTTGCCCCCTGAAGGCTTATTATGACCCTGCATTTTTCCAGTACCTCTCCTTTGAAGGGGAGATCAATACCAGTAGCACCCAATACAGAGAAAATGCAGCCCTGAACCAGACAGCCCCTATAAAGACTTTAACATTTTTAAAATAAACAGGATCAGTTCAATTACTATTTACAATATTTCTAGTTCATCCTCTAGTGAACAAGAGGATGGCCAATTACATTCTTTGTGGAGCTAAATACCAGTCCTAAAATTCATTTGGAAGAATAAAAGACAGAATAACAAGAAGACTGATGCTGGAAGCATCACAATATCTGATCTCAAATTATACTACAAAGCTATAGTAAAACAACCAGTATGGAATTGGTATCAAAGTAGACATGAAGACCAGTGGAATAGAATAAAAGCCTAGGACATACTTAGTCATATGATATTTGATGAATATACCAAAATATATATATTGGAATAAAGATAGATGCTATGAAAAGATAGATAAACAAATGATGCTATGAAAACGATATATCCATATATAGAAAAATCAAACTAGATTCCTATCTCTCACCCTCTACCAAAGTCAAATCAAAGTGGATCAAACACTTAGGAGCTAATCCAGAAACTTTGTAACTGCTAGAAATAAAACAAGATATGCCGGTTTTACGATTTTTATTCAGCATAACTCCGGAAGTCCTAACCAGAGCAATCAGGCAAGAAAAAGGATATCTAAATTTGAAAAGAAGTATTTAAATTAAGCTTGCCTAATATTATTTTATTCAATCTGTAGGATGACCTAAAGACTCCACGAAGACTATTAGAAATGATAAATAAATTCAGGAAAACATCATAATGACAAATTTACACCCCAAATCGATAGCATTTTCAACAATAGTGAACTTGCTGAGAAAGAAATCATGAATACAATTCCATTCCCAATCAACAAAAAATAAACATGTATAAAGTTAACCAAGGAAGTATAAGATAAATGGGATGAAAATTAGAAAACACCGATGAAAAATTAATGAAGACAGAAAAAAAGGAAAGATCCTCCATGCTTATGGATTGAGAGAATATCGCTAAATTACCTGTATTACCCAAAGTGTTTCAAAGATTTAGTGCAATCCTCATCAAAATACAAATAACATTTTTCACAGGCCTAGAAAAAAATCCCAAATCTTATATGAAAATAAAATAACCCTTAATAGCCAAATCAATCTTGAGGAAAAAATTAAAAAGTGCAAGTTTTAAGACATACTACAGAAACAGTGATCAAGCAGTGCAGTATTTACACAAAAACAGAAGCATAGGCCAATGAATAGAGGGCCCAGAAATATACATCTATAGTAAACAGATTTTGCCAAAGGCACAAAACATATACGCTGAACAGTTTGACCAGTCAGTTTGATAAATGGTGCTGGGAAAACTGAATATCCATATGTGGAATATTGAAACTTGATCCCTCTCTCTCATTCTGTACAAAAATCTACTCAAGATGGATCAAAAACCAAAATGTAAGATCTGTAACTATGAAACTACTAGAGGAAATTATACAGGAAATACTTCAAGATTTTGGCACACCAGTGATTTTCTGGATAGGACCCAGAAGCACAGGAAAGGAAAGCAAAAGTTGACAAGTGGGATCACATCAAATAAAAAAGTTTAAATGACTTCTGCGAGGGTTTCAAGACGGTAGAATAAAGAAGGTCACTTTCCTGACTGCTCTCTAGCGTGAAATCAAGAAAGCAGATAAGAAGCTTCTCAGCAAGGTGGGTGGAAAAGAAAAAAGGTTGGGGGGACTTTACTGGAATTTAATACTGGAGATTCAAAGCAGATCAGGGACTCAGAGGTTGGGTATAATAAGGAAGAAATCCCCAGTACCACAGCCACTGCCATGGCCAGGGGCACCAGCCAGCTGTGTGCACAGGACAGAGGAAGGAACCATTTTGCCGCTGTGACATGGGGGCCTGAAGCTGGGAGGACCAATTCCTGGCAAACCTGAGTTTGGCCTGAAAGACAGGCCTGGAAAACCCACAGTGCATGACATAGAGGGTACCTAAGTGACCAGGAAAAAATCAAATGTGGAGAGGGTTTTATGCAGGGGAGTACTGGTTGTGGGCCAGCTGGGAGAGATGTAGCCTGCTGGGAGTTTGAAAGGGTGGGGTTGGGGGAGATGGAGTTTGGAGGCTGAACCAAAGACCAGGAAACGTGGGGTCCACAGATGATGTACTGGACTAAGAACTGACTCCTCTGCAGCACAAATGGAACCCAGGGACAGTCCTGGGGTGCAGTCTTCCAGCCCCTGCTGCAACCGCTGGGCCCTGGAGGTGCCCTGATTTAAAATCTCCAGACCAACTGGCATTCATCAAAGAGCCTGGATCCTACCTAAGCCTAAACTCCCTCTCCAGGAGTTCTGCCTAGGGGATTACCTCTCTCATCCACCACCCCACCCCGAGGATGAAGCCAGCATCAACTCCAGATGACCCAACGTTACACTGCTCAGAAGGGAAGCTGAGAATCTTTTGAACACCAGTGGAAACAATCCTTTAACTTTTTATGATCACTTGTGACCTGAATGGTTCATGCGCACTTACAAATAATTATATTTGTTTTTGTTTTTTCTTTCATTTCTGGCATGTTTTAAACCACTTGTTTTTCAGGGATCAGTATTTTGAGGACTAGAATGTTTGATTAGTATATTTCAGTTTTGTTTTGTATTCTTTTATTTTTATTTTTAATTTTTAAAATTTTTATTTTATATTTTTCTCTCACTTATCTGTTTCCCTTGATTCTCATTGCTTTGGTAACAGGCAATCTCTATTGTTCTTTCTTTCGCACTTCCTTTAATTCTTTTGCTTCTGTTTTCTCTCCTCCTCCCTTATAATCATCACATCCTACATGTTTTCTGCTCTCTGTCCATCATTCAAAATTGTAAACCCTTTCATAAACTTAACGTTATTACTATGGACAATAACTGATCACATCATTTCTGTTTATTTTGGCAATTAACATTGTAGATGTCATAGCAGAAATTATTTGGTTTAATGATATATATATATATATATATATAGTTTGCATTAGTGGTGGTTATTATTTTGAAATGTAAAAGAACCTAAGTAACGCCATTTTGTTCTGACCTGACTCCATCGTATACTTGCTTATAATGTTCTTTTTGCAGCCTCCTGAAGCTATATCTATGTTGACAGTACAGTAAGACCTTCCCATGAGCCCCTGCCTATGGCCCTGATGTCTAAACAATGTCTGAAATGTATAATCAACACGATTCTCTCATGTAATCAAAATATCTCAACAAGGTCTTTTCTGACCTATATCCTTGTAGTTTTTGCCTTTATAAACTCTGTACTTCCAAAATTCAGGTGCTGGGAGTTCTTTGAAGCACCAGCCTGTTACTAGTTACGTGTACTACTGTTACATGAAGCACATGTCAGTTACTTGCCTGGCATGCTCATTAAAGGACCTTTTCCCCTTTCAATTTGGCTAAATAAGCAGGGTGGTCTGTATTCTCACACATTCTTTAACATTTAGAGGCCCCAGTGAGTTGGGGGTGGGGGTCATGAGACCACGCCATATCCACGAGATTCAGCCTCACCCCAGACCTTCCAGAGCAGTTAGGAAGATGCAGAGGAGGTGTCCCCTGAAGAAATCCCAGAGCCCCTTTCCTCCCACTGAGTCTGGAAGGACAGCTGTATTCCTGGAACACCAAGACTGACTGCTCCTTCTAACCTTCCTAGAAGGTAAGTCTGTGCACTGTTGTCAGCTATGGTTTTGGGAGTGGGAAGGGAGAACCTGACAAGGAATCTTCCCTAGTCCTCTCGCATTATATTGGGATGCTCACAGCAGAGGATTTTGGTTTTCTGATTCTCTTGAGAGATTTAGTTTTGATTTTGGGTTTGATTTGCTATCTTGTTGCATGAATAAATATGTTCTGGGTAGACACTTGGCCTAAAAATGTCTCCTTGTTAAAGTCTTTGTCCTGTCTGATCTCTCTGCTATGTGTTCTGAACTCACTTTGACTGAGTGGCGCTGGGAAGCCTGGGGTACTGGTCTCCTGCAGGAGGAGTCCCACTGCCCTCCTAGCCTATGCTACCCCAGCGGTGCTGACCCCTTTCTGGGGTTATATGGACAGTTCTGGTAAACTCCTCCTCTAAGTTTTGTCTTTCATTAGTTTTGTCCTTTTGTCCATGTCAACTCTGTCCTCTGAGTTTGTCTGTTATTTATTTTGTCACTTGTCTGCAAACTTCCCAATTGTCCCTCTTTCCCTGATCCACTGGCTTGCCCGGCCCCATGGGCTCTTCCAGTCACACCAGTGCGCCCTGACTCACCTTGGCCCTGGCTTGCCGCTGGCACAATGCTTCACAGGCTGAGGCCCCTGCTTGCCCCCTGCACGCAGCCTGCCTGGGCTGGTGCTGCAGGCCAGCCATCTGCTGCTCCCGCCCAAATAATTCAATTTAAAAAGGGTAAATGAATAGACTTTTCTTGAATGCAGAAGTACATTCTGCATTATCTGTTGATAAATATGTGACACTCTGATGGACATCAGTGATCATCAGGGAAAAGCAAATCAAAATGACAAATATCATCTCACCTCAACTAGAAAGGTTAAAAATCAAGCAAAAGAAAACAAAAAAATAACAAATGCTGGTGACAATGAGGAGGAAAAGGAACTCCTAGGAGCTATTGATGTGAATGTAAATTAAATTAATAAGCACTACGAAGAAGAGTACGGAGGTTCCCCAAAAAACTAAATAAAGGTTGCTTTAGTCAGCTTTTCTGCTGCTGTGACTAAATGACCTGACCAACACTATCATAGAGGAGGAAAGGTTTATTTGAGGGCTCAGGGTTTCAGAGGTCTTAGTCCATAGAAGGCTGGCTCCATTCCTCTGGGCTTGAGGTGAGGCAGAACATCATGGTGGAAGAATGTGGCAGAGGGAAGCAGCTTGCATATCAGGAAGCAGAGAGAAAGAGAGAGAGTCTCCACTCTCCAGATAAAATATATATATACCTCAAAGCCACGCCCTGCCAATTTGCCGATTGAGTTCACTTTTACAATCCAGTCATTTTTCCTATGAACCTTCCTGCATTGTCTCACATGTGAGCTTTTGGGGGACACCTCACATCCAAACCATAACAAAGATCTACCACATCTAGCTATCCAGCTTCTGGGTACATATCCAGAGAAAATGAGATCAGCATACTTGCACACCCATGTTTATTGCATCACTATTCACAACAGCTAAGACAGAATCAGACTAGATGCCATTAGTAGATTACTAGTTAAAGAAATGGAATATTATTCAGCAATATAAAGAACAAAATCTGGTCCTTTGCAGCAAAATGGATGGAGGTAGAGGACATTATGGTAAGCAAAATAAGCCAGATGCAGAAACACAAGTACCCTCTCATAGGAAGTAAAATAGCAAGTTGATCCAAATGCAGAACACTGAATAATAGAGTTCAAAGTGTGTGTGTGTGTGTTGGGTGGTGTTGTTTTTGAGTGGATGGTATATACATGGAAGTTGGGGTTGATCCGGTATGTGCTACATGTTATAAAAACATCACATTCAATCTTACTGATAAGTACATGTTAATAAAAAATAAGAAATAAATCAGTACATGCTCTAAAGTTTAAAAATAAATAGAAAGTACAAAAAATCAAGTATCAGTAAATGTATCTAGATATATAATCTGGAAGAGTACATTTGCAATTTTTTTCTCTTAGCTGCCTTAAAAGTATATTAAACTACATATATACTATATATAAGTATATTAAACTACATATATAGTATATATATACTATATATATAATGTTGTGCTTATAACACAGAAAGGTAGTATATTAGAAAATATCACAAATGAGTTGAGAGAGAGCAAAAATACTGTAAAAATTAAATGAAATCAGTGGTAACTAGAATTCAAAGGCACAACTGAAGGGAACTGCACATGGGAAATAAGGAGGTTCATACAACAAGATATAAATGTATACTTGCTTCTTTACACATAAAATTATGTACAGAAATAGCTAAAACAATGTGTTACTGGGCTTGTAACATATATAGATATTACATCTAACACTAATAGTACACAACACCAGAAGGGCAATTATGCTGTGTATAAGTGTTATTCTAGATTCCTTTGACAGTAGGTTAATAGAAATCTGTAAATATTCTAAGATAAAGTATATATTGTAAGCACTACACTGACCACTAAGAAAATAACTGAAAAATACTATGAAAAAAAATCAAAGTAATTAAAATGTCACACTAGAAAATATCCAATTAATGCAACAGAAGGCACTAAAATATGAGTAGTGACCAAAAACGACATGAAAACTATAGAAAATCAGAACTCAGATGGAACACTTAAATTCAAGTAACATTCAATAGTTCCAACTATTTACTATCTCTAAAAGACATTTTAGATTTGAAAATGTAGATAAATTGAAATTGAAAAGATGGAAAGATAAATATCATACAGACAGTAGTCATAAGAAACCTGGAGTGACTATATATCCTAGACTTAAAAAATAATTATTAGAGACACACAGGAGCATTTAAAACCATTAAAATGTCAAGTCACCAGAAAGATGTAATAATTATAAACAAACATATGCCTATATGACATATCTCCAAATTTATGAAGAAAAATCTGACAAATAAAAAGGAGAAACAGACAATAGTGACATTTGAAGACTTCAGTCACTTCACTTCAAATAACAAAGCAGCTAGGCAGAAGATCACTGTTATGGTTTGGATGTGAGGTGTCACCAAATAGTTCACATGTGAGACAAGGCAGGAAGGTTTGGAGGTGAAATGATTGAGTCATGACAGCCTTCACCCAATCAGGGAATCCATCCCCTAATGAGGATTAACTGAGTGGTGACTGTAGGCAGGTAGGGTTGCCTGGAAGGGCTGGGTCTCTGGGGGTGTGCCTTCAGGGTATATATTTTATCCCTGGTAAGTGAAGTCTCTCTCTGCTTCCTGGTGCCATGTTCCCAGTTGCTTTCCTCTGACATAAACTTCTGTCAGGATGTTTTGCCTCATTCCAGGCCCAGAGGAATGGAGTCCACCATTCAATGCACTGATACCTCTGAAACTCTGAGCTCCCAAAGAAACTTTTCCTCCCTTACATTGTTCTTGTCAGATCTTTTGGTCACAGCAGCGAAAAAGCTGACTAAAACCATTACCAAGAAAATTTAAACCTTGAAAAATGCTACAAACTAATTAAACCTAATACACATCTATAGATACTTCACACAATGAAGCAGAACGTACATTCTTCTCAAGAACTTGTGAAAAATCCTCCGGTATAGGCCATATTCTAGGCTATAAAACAATCATCAATAAATTTGAAAGGACAGAGATAATATAGAAGTCTTCACACAATTGAATGGAATAGTAATCAATAAAAAATTTTGAAATTCATACTGAGTTCAGTCTTTATTAATAGATCAAATAAAACATCACAAATGAAAATTAAAAAATACTTTGAAATCAAAACTTATGGGATACAGCCAAAATAGTGCTTAAAAGAAAGAGAAATTAGTGGTCAATGTCTTCATCAAAACAAAGCAAAAAAACCACCCCCCACCCCAAACAAACACCAAAACATTAACAATCTTCCTTCTTAAAATTACTGGTGAAAGAAAAATCTGTGACTACCAATAAAAGGAAATAGTAAAGACCAGAATGGCAATTAATTAAGTGGAAAAGAAAAAAAAAACATGGACTAAAATCAGTGAAACCAAAATTTGTTCTTTGAAAAATCAAAATATTAAAAAAAAAATCAAAATTAAAAAAACTTTAGCCAAACCAACCAAGTTAAAAAGATAGAAAAAAGACTCATATTACCAAAATCAGAAAAGAAGACATTACTAACACCTTTTAGAAAAAGACTATATGAGGAATATAAAAGTATGAACAAATGTATGTAAAATAATTAGACAATATAAATAGGAGCATTCCCAGAAAGATACAGACTAATAAAACTCAAAAAATAGAAAATATTAATGTATCTTCATCAAAGAGATCAATGTTGTCATTAAAATCTTCCCCCAAAGAAAGGTTAAACCCATATTAACAGTAAATCCTACTGAATATTTAAAGGAGACTTTAAATATTTTTCAAAGTCTCTTCAAAAAGAGGTCTTTTCACAGACTCTTCCAAAAAAATAGGAGAGGGGGGAACATATTTTTGACTGAATGAGGCTTATGTTACCCTGATATAAAAATTAAAACACACACATTATATGAACAGAGACTGTAGATGAATATCTTCTATGACTATAGAAAAAAGTTCCTCAACAAAATATCAGTCAATCAAACTTAGCAACATTAAAAAAATTATATACTATGACCAAGTGGGATTTATCCCAGGAATGCAAGCTTGGCTTAACATCTGAAAAATCAATCTAATACATTAGATAAAAAGAACAAAACCACAGGTCTGGGATTGTAGCTCAGTGGTTGCCTAGCATGTGTGAGACATTGGGTTCAATTTTCAGTACCACATAAAATAAATAAAAATAAAGGAATGTGTTTATCTACAACTAAAAATAATATTATAAAAAGAACAAACCCACAAGACTATCATAACAGACACAGAAAGAGCATTTAACATAATCCAGCAGGCTTTTGTGAAAAAAAATCATCAGATAAGAAATGGACGAATAATTCCTTAAACCTGAAAAATACCTGCAAAAGTTCAATAGGTTATATCACACTTAAGTGACACTGAATGCTTTCCACCTAAAATCAGAAATAAAACAACACTCATCATTTCTATTCAACATTGCACTGGAGATTCTAGCCAAGGCAATTAGGCAAGAAAAACAATGTCATCCCATTTGGGAAGGAAGAAGTAGAATTACCACCATTTGCAGATGACATGACCTAGGGCACAGAAAATACTAAAAGAAAGTACACTAATATGGCTTTAGAAACAACACACAAGGTTTCAGGGTGTAAGTCAATATATAAAAATCAATTGCTTCTTTGTACATTAGCAATGGACAGTTCTGGAATGATTTTAACAACAGTATTAACATTTACAATAGCATCAAAGAGAATAAAATACTTAGGAATAAATTTAACTGAGGAGATGCAAACCTTGCTGAAAAGAAACTCAAGAATGCTTAATCTAAGTAGAATTAGGTTTTACTATAGTTATGATGGTAAAGCTTTCCAAATTGATTCATAGATTCCAGATTTGGGAAACTCAGCTGGCTTT
This sequence comes from Sciurus vulgaris, assembly GCF_902686455.1. NCBI lineage: Eukaryota > Metazoa > Chordata > Mammalia > Rodentia > Sciuridae > Sciurus > Sciurus vulgaris. The sequence continues at coordinate 46,422,164 of NC_136474.1, read as the reverse complement.
TTGCAGAAATTGAAAAGTTGATGTTTGAATTCATATGGAATGGGATGCAGCAAAAGCAGTACTAAGAGGAATGTTTATATTAATGAGGCATCAAAAAGTAATTCTCAAATAATAACTTAATGATGCATCTCAGGGTCATAGATAAACAAGAAACCAAGTCCAAAATTTGTGGAAGGAAAGAAATAATTATGATCAGAGTCATAATAATGAAATAGAGACTGAAATCATGAAACAAAGAATCAATGCAATAGTTGATTTTTTGAAAAGATATAATTGACAAACCTTTAGCTAAATTAACCAAAACAAGATAATCCAAGTAAACAAAATTAGAGATGATAAAGGAGCCATTATAACTGATACCATGGAAATTGAAAGGATCATTTAAGGAATATTTTAAAAAACTGTATGCCAATAAATATAAAAATATGGAAGATATAGACAAATTTATGGACATCTATGACCACCAAAACTCAACCAGGAGGACATAAAAGACTTAAATAGACAACAACAAGTAATAAGATTGAAGCAGTAATAAAATAAAAATTTTCCCAACAAAGAAAAGTAGAAGACCAGATGACCTCACAGCTGTATTTTACCAAACTTTTAAATAAGAACTAACACCAGTGCTTCTCAAACTATTCCATAAAATAGAAAGGGAAGAAAAACTTCTAATCTCATTCTACAAAACCAGCATTGCCTTATTACCAAAACTTAATAAAAAGTGAGAGGGGAGGGGAGACCAATATCCCTGATGAATCATTAAGTGAGATGGCCTTAAATTTAAAAAAAACTGCAAAACAAAGAAGGGAATAAGGAGAAAGCCTACAAAATTTAAATGGGAGTAAATTTTAGCAAGCTACTTTTTTTAAACAGGGGATTAATATCCAGAATATATAAGAACTCAAAAAAACACCAAAAAATCCAATAACTCAGGTAATAGATGGGCAAATGTTCTAAACAGATTTCTCATATGCAGAAATTAGAGAGAAACAAAGGAAATCTCATGAAAATAGAATGGAGAGCAATAAACTAGAGGAAGGAGATTGAGGGGAGGTAGAAGGGATGGGAAAGCAGAGGAACTGTAGAATTATATTGATTAAATTATGCCATATGAACTTATTACCTTTATGTAGAATTCTTTTTAATATATTCATACATGCACAATTAAACAGAAGATCAGAGTAAAGAAAGTATCAGGTGGAGGAGAGGTGCTAAAGGGGAATTATTGGGGATTGGAATGAAGTGAATCATGTTATATGCATTCACAAGTATGTCAAAGTGAATTCCACTATTATAGATAACTAAAATTCTTTAATAAAAACATTAAAAACCTTGCAAATCAAATTCAACAGCACAGTTTTTTTCTTTCTCCAGAATTTCTTTTGTTTTTTAAATTTATTTTCTTATTTTTACAGACTGCATTTTGATTCATTATACACAAATGGGGTACAACTTTTTATTTCTATGGTTGCACAGGATATAGATTCACACCATTCATGTAATCATACATGTACATAGGGTAATGATGTCTGTCTCATTTCACCATCTTTAATACCCCCACCCCATCTCATTTCCTTCTACACAATCCAAAGTTCCTCCACTCTTCTCTTACCCCCCATCCCCAACCCCATTATATGTCATCATTAACTTATCATAGAAAACATTTGGCCTTTATTTTTGGGGAATTGGCTTATTTCACTTAGCATGATATTCTCCAACTCCATCCATTTACCTGCAAATACCATGATTTCATTTTTCTTTATGACTAATATTCCATTGTGTATATACATCACAGTTTCTTTATCCATTCATCTGTTGAAGAGCATGTAGTTTGGTTCCACAATCCAGCTATTGTGAACTGAGCTGCTATAAACATTGATGTGGCTGCATCACTGTAGTATGCTTGTTTTAAGTCCTTTGGGTATAAACCGAGGAATGGGATAACTGGGTCGAAAGGTGGGTCCATTCCAAGCTTTCTGAGGAATCTCCACACTGCTTTCCAGAGTGGCTGCACCAATTAGAAACTCCACCAGCAACGTACAAGTGTGCCTTTTTCCCCACATCCACGTCAACATCTATTATTGCTTGTGTTCTTGATAATAGCCATTTTAATTAGAGTAAGATGAAATCTTAGCATGGTTTTAATTTGCATTTCTCTAATTACTAGAGATGTTGAACACTTTTTTATATATTTGTTAATCCCCTGTATATCTTCTTATGTAAACTATCTGTCCAGTTCCTAGCCCATTTATTGATTGGGTTCTTTTTATTTTTGGTGTAAAGAGTTTCAAGCTCTGTAAATTTTGGAGATTAGTGCTCCATCTGAAGTGTGTGGAAAACATTTCTCCCACGCTGTAGGTTCTTTTCATATTTTTGATTGTTTCCTTTGCTGAGAAAAAGCTTTTTAGTTTGAATCAAACTATTCAACAAATGGTGCTTGGAAAACTGGAAATCCATATGCAGTAAAATGAAATTAAACCCCTATCTCTCACCCTGCACAAAACTCAACTCAAAATGGAAAATGAACCTAGGAATTAGACCAGCGATCCTGCACTGAATAGAAGAAAAAGTAGACCTGAATCATTATCATGTTGGCTTAGGACCAGACTTCATTAACAAGATCCTAAAGTGCAAGAAACGAAAGCAAGAATCAATAAATGGGATGGATTAAAACTAAAAAACTTTTTCTCAACAGCACATTTAAAAGATCATACACCATAATCAAGCTGAATTTATTCCAGGGATGCAAGGATGGCTTAAAATATGCAAATTAATAAGTGTAATACAACACATTTGGAATCAAGTATAAAAATCATACAATCATCTCAATAGATGCAACCTCTTCAACTTTTGATAAAATTTAAATCTCCTTCATGATGTCAGCCCCGAATCAATTAGGTGTAGAAGGATCAGACCTGAACGTAATAACAACACCTGACAAATCCTTGTCCAACATCATACTAAATGGGGGGAAAACAATGCATTGTACATAAGATCAGAAAGGAGACAAGATGGCCACTCTCACCATTCTTATTTAATACATTATTAGAAATTTTAAAGTGAGCAATTGGGCAAGAGAAAAAAAAGGAAGAAGGAGGTTAAAGTATCCATGTTTGCTAATGATAGGATTATATATAGAAAATCCTCGACTCCACCAATAGTTTATTAGAATTGATAAGCAAATTCATCAAGTAACAGGATATATACAACTAACATACATAAATGATGGCTTTTCTATACACCAATAAAGAAATCAGGAAAGTAATCCTATTTCAAATAGTCACTAAATAAACAAAATCCCTGGGAATAAACCTAAGGATGTGAAAGACCCCTACAATGAAAATTACAAAACCCTGAAAAAATAAATTGAAGGAAACTCTAGAAGATGGAAAGACCTTCCATGTTCACCACTGAATGAATATTATTATTGTTATTGTTATTGTCCATGTTACCCAAAGTGATTGACAGATTCAATGCAATCCCCCAAATATCAATGACATTCTTTATAGACCTAGAAAAGAAGTCCTAAAATTCACATGGAAGCACAAAAGACCCCTAAGAGCTGAAAAACTCCTCAGCACAAAGATCAATACTGAAGGCATCATAGTGCTTGATTTCAAAATATACCACAGAGCCACAGAAACAAAAACAGCATAGTATTGGCATAAAAAAGACAGACTAACGGAACAGAATAAAAAATACAGAAATAAAGCTATGCATCTACATCCATTTGATTCCTGACAAAGGTGACAAAAACATGTTAGAGAAGGGACAGCCTCTTGAACAAATGGTGTTGAGAAAATTGCATATCCACACATAAAAGACCAAAACACAACCCTAGTACAAAACTCAGCTCGAAATGAGTCAAAGACCTCAATAATCAGAAACTGTAAACCATCAGAGGAGAATAAAAGTAACCAAAACACTGGTAGAGGCAATGATTTCCTGCATAGGATTCCAAATGCATAGGAAAGAAAAGCAACAATTGACAACTATGGTTATATCAAATGAAAAACTTCTGCACAGCAAAGAAATCAAAGAGAACACCTACACAACAGGAAAAAATTCTGCCAGCTATTCATCTGACAAAGAATTAATATCCAGAATTTCAAAAGAACTAAAAAACAGTTTGAATAAAAAAATGGGTGAATGATCTGAATAGACACTTCGAAAGAAATAAAAATGGACAATATATATGAATAAATGTTCAATAGTTTTAGCCATTAGAGAAATTCAAATTAAAACTGTAATATGACTCCATTTTACTACCATTCAAATGGTTATTATAAAAATAATCAATGTTGGGTGGTTGTGGTTCAAGTGTACATTTTTATAACCATATGGAAGACGTCATGGAGTTCACTCAAAAATCATTTGCTCGTTCAATTTTTAGATTTTTACACCATATCCAGAAATTAACTTTGAGTGAGTCATAGAACTAAATATAATAATTAAAGCCATAAGAATTCTTAGAAGAAAAGAGAGGAGTGACTATTTGTGATCTTGGGCTCAGCGAATCTTCTGAGATAAGACTCCAAAAGCACAAGACTCCAAAAGAAGACCCTGACGAATCAGACTACAGTAACATTAAATATATTTGTGCCTCAAAGACCACTATCAAGAAAGGGAAGGGACAATCACAGAATGAAAAAATATTTGCAAATCATATATTTAACAAGAGGCATGTCTACAACATAAAACTAATACTTCTTACATTTTAGTAAATAAAAAAAGACAGCACAAGAGTGGGTAAATGATTTGATAACATTTAAATAAGCATCTGAGATGGTATTCAACCTCTTAACCAGAAAGGAAACTCAAGTCAAAATTGCACTGAAACAACAAAAACAAAAACAATAATAAAGGACAGATAATAAGTGTCAGTATGTGAAGAAATAACCTTCTGCTGTTGGGAGTGTAAATGGTACAGGCACTTGGAGAACAGTGCAGTAATGTTAAACAGCACTGAAACCTGAGCCAGCAGTTCCACTCCTAGCATATACCCAACAAGGTGTACACATACATCTATGCAAAAACTTGTACATGAATGTGTATAGCAGCATTACTCAAAGTGGAAATAACACAAATGTCTATCAACTGATGAATGGATAGATAGAATGCAGTATACCTACACTATGGAATAGAAAAAGGAATAGAGTACTTAGATGTGCTACAACATGAATGAACCTTGTAAACATTATAGTAAGTTTAAAAAAGAACAGTCACAAAAGATCACGTTATATGATTTTATTCATGTTAAAATCCAGTGTGGAAAATTCTATAAAGCAAAGCAGATTAGTGAGTACCGAGGTTGGGTAACTGGGGTGAGGAAGGAGGTAGGGGTGGTGGATGGTGGTAGGGAAGAACATACAGGGTTTTCTTTTGGGGTGATAAAATGTTAGATTGTCGTGTGCAACTCTGAACAATTTAAAGATGTCCAATTGTACACTTTAGATGTATGAATTGTATCATATGTGAATATCTTGGTAAATTTTAAATAAAATCAATGTCCAAAGGGAAAGTTGGAATTGAAATCCATGTTTTTTATTTCAAAATAAATATTTATCTAAATGGGTTGATTAGAGAGATGGCCACCAAAGGCAAGGAAGACAGCACACTGTTCAGAATGAACACTTGGCTCCTACAGAGTATCCCATGCCTGAAGCTAAACTGAGATTCCAAGGCCCCAAACTCTTAGTCAGACACACAGGAAATTGCTGAGTTTTACTGTGATTATCAAAGATAAAGCATGAGCAACAGCAGAGCCGGGAGGCCTAACTCAGATACGGCTCTTGGAATTCCTTTTTCAGTGCTAGAATGCAGTGTAGTTCGGTGATGAATAATGCTCACTGCATAGAAGGCGTATTAGTAGAGGGGAGTCATTGAGTTTGGCAATCTCCTACTTCATGTTATCTTGCCAGCCCATACCTCTATCTGCTCAAATTATTACTTCCACCATTTAGCCTAACTGTGGCCCATAAATTACAGGATCCTTTACAATAAATAATCTAGAAGATCAGATATATTCATCTAAAAGCAGCCTTAGATTTAAAAAAAATCATTGCAAAGGAACTTCTCAGGTTTCTCAATTTATTCTTTAACTAGTAAATTCCACCAGTAAAAGTTTGCAAGGAATTTCCAGCTGGTATTAACATTGCTTTAGGCATCCCCAAGAATGACCAAGTTCTAGTCATGAACTGTTTCTTGCTTTGGCCAAAGACCTATTTGCTAGGGCACCTAACACTCTCTTGATTGGTGGAGAAGAGGCTTGAGAGATTCAGGCTTTAGTTTTCTATTGAATCTTCACTTAAATTTTGTACATGCCCTAAATCCAATATTAATGAGAGGATCCCCACATGGACTCCATGAGAGCGCACCTGAGCACCAGTGTGAGCACACTGACAACTGTCTTACAACAAATCCCACTATGAGCACCAAGGAGAAAAATTTTAAAACCTCAGAAGTGAGAAAACCTGATGAGAAAATTCAAAAGCATGACATAAATCTTGAAAAGCTGAAGGACATTTAATCGGGAGGTGAAAGAATTTGACTTAAGACAAAATGTAGTTGCTGATGAGGGAACATGATATGTATCTTCAAATATCGAAACGTATGTGTATGGAAGAGAGGTTGAACTCATATGTGATCTGAGAAAATAGCTGGTAGAACAAACTGTATTTTGTAATTGTCAAAAGATCTACAGTGTGTTGTACTGGGAGACAAGGGATTTCCCATTTTGCAGGTAATGAAACCTGGACTGAACTCTCTCTGATCAAAACACCGTAGGCATGTCATCAGCCAACAGGGATAGTTTGAGTTCTTTTCCAATTCGTATCCCTTTAATTTCTTTGGTTTGTCTAATTGCTCTGGCTAGAGTCTCAAGAACGATGTTGAATAGAAGTGGTGAAAGAGGGCATCCCTGCCTTGTTCCTGTTTTTAGGGGGAATGCTTTCAGTTTTTCACCATTTAGAATGATATTAGCCATGGGCTTAGCATAAATGGCCTTTACAATGTTAAGAAATGTTCCCACTATCCCTATTTTTTCTAGTGTTTTGAGCATGAAGGGGTGCTGTATTTTATCAAATGCTTTTTCTGCATCTATTGAAATAATCATGTGATTATTGACTTTAAGTCTATTGATATGGTGAATGACATTTATTGATTTCCTGATGTTGAACCAACCTTGCATCCCTGGGATGAAACCCACTTGATCATGGTGCACTATCTTTTTAATATGTTTTTGTATGCGATTTGCTAAAATTTTGTTGAGAATTTTTGCATCGATGTTCATTAAGGATATTGGTCTGAAATTTTCTTTCCTTGATGAGTCTCTGTCTGGTTTAGGTACCAGTGTGATATTGGCTTCATAGAATGAGTTTGGGAGGGTTCCCTCCTCTTCTATTTTATGGAATACTTTGAGGAGTATTGGAATGAGCTCTTCTTTAAAGGTTTTGTAGAACTCGGCTGAGAACCCATCTGGTCCCGGACTTTTCTTTGTTGGTAGGCTTTTGATGACTTCTTCTATTTCAGTACTTGAAATTGGTTTATTTAAATTGTGTATGTCCTCCTCATTCAGTTTAGGCAATTCATATGTCTCTAGAAACCTGTCGATGTCTTCGAGGTTTTCTGTTTTGTTGGAGTATAGATTTTCAAAATAGCTTCTAATTATGTTTTGTATTTCGATCCTGTCTGTTGTGATATTTCCTTGTTCATTCCGAAGTTTAGTGATTTGGGTTTTCTCTCGTCTTCTCTTTGTTAGTGTGGCTAAAGGTTTATCAATTTTGTTTATTTTTTCAAAGAACCAGCTATTTATTTTCTCAATTTTTTGTATTGTTTCTTTTGTTTCATTTTCATTAATTTCAGCTCTGAGTTTAACTATTTCCTGTCTTCTACTACTTTTGGTGCTGTTCTGTTCTTCTTTTTCTAGGGCTTTGAGCTGTAGTGTTAGGTCGTTTATTTTTTGAGTTTTACTTCTTTTATTAAATGCACTCCATGAAATAAATTTCCCTCTAAGTACTGCTTTCATAGTGTCCCAGAGATTTTGATATGATGTTTCTTTGTTCTCATTTACCTCTAAGAATTTTTTAATTTCCTTCCTAATATCTTCTGTTATCCATTCATCATATAATAGCATATGATTATATATTTAGAGGAACCTGGAAATTCCACCAGAAAACTCTTAGAACTCATAAGTGAATTCAGTAAAGTAGCAGGTTACAAGATCAATGCTCATAAATCCAATACATTTTTATACATAAGTGATGAATCTTCAGAAAGAGAAATTAGGAAAACTATCCCATTCACAATAGCATCAATCAAAAAAAAAATAAAATACTTGGGAATCAATCTCACAAAAGAGGTGAAAGACCTCTACAATGAGAACTATACAACACTAAAGAAAGAAATTAAAGAACACCTTAGAAGATGGAAAGATCTTCCATGTTCTTGGATAGGAAGAATGAATATTGTCAAAATGGCCATACTACCTAAAGTGCTATACAAATTCAATGCAATTCCAATTAAAATCCCAATGACGTACCTTACAGAAATAGAGCAAGCAATTATGAAATTCATCTGGAAATATAAGAAACCCAGAATAGCTAAAACAATCCTTAGCAGGAAGAGTGAAACAGGGGGTATTGCAATACCAGATCTTCAACTCTACTACAAAGCAATAGTAAGAAAAACAGCATGGTATTGGTACCAAAATAGAAAGGTAGATCAATGGTACAGAATAGAGGACACGGACACAAACCCAAATAAATACAATTTTCTCATACTAGACAAAGGTGCCAAAAATATGCAATGGAGAAAAGATAGCCTCTTCAACAAATGGTGCTGGGAGAATCGGAAATCCATATGCAACAGAATGAAACTAAACCCATATCTCTCATCATGTACGAAACTAAACTCAAAATGGATTAAGGACCTCGGAATCAGACCAGAGACCCTGCAGATTATAGAAGAAAAAGTAGGTCCAGATCTTCAACATGTCAGCTTAGGACCAGACTTCCTTAACAGGACTCCCATAGCACAAGAAATAAAAGCAAGAATCAATAACTGGGATAGAATCAAACTAAAAAGCTTTCTCTCAGCAAAGGAAACTATCAGCAATGCGAAGAGAGAGCCTAGAGAGTGGGAGAATATCTTTGCCAATCATACTTCAGATAGAGCACTAATCTCCAGAATCTATAAAGAACTCAAAAAACTCTACTCCAAGAATTCAAATAATCCAGTTGACAAATGGGCTAAGGAAATGAATAGACACTTCACGGAAGAAGATCTACAAGCAATCAACAAACATATGGAAAAATGTTCAACATCTCTAGTAATAAGAGAAATGCAAATCAAAACCACCCTAAGATTCCATCTCACCCCAATTAGAATGGCAAATATCAAGAATACGAGCAACAACAGGTGTTGGTGAGGATGTGGGGAGATAGGTACACTCATACATTGCTGGTGGGACTGCAAATTAGTGCAGCCACTCTGGAAAGCAGTGTGGAGATTCCTTAGAAAACTTGGAATGGACCCTCCATTTGACCCAGCTATCCCACTCCTTGGCCTATACCCAAAGGACTTAAAATCAGCATACTACAGAGATACAGCCACATCAATGTTCATAGCTGCTCAATTCACAATAGCCAGATTTTGGAACCAACCTAGATGCCCTTCAATTGATGAGTGGATAAAGAAGCTGTGGTATATATATACAATGGAATATTACTCAGCCATAAAGAATGATAAAATTATGGCATTTGCAGGCAAATGGATGAAATTGGAGAATATCATGCTAAGTGAGATAAGCCAATCTCAAAAAGTCAAAGGACGAATGATATCGCTAATAAGTGGATGATGACACATAATGGGGGGAGGGAAGGGTTAGTGTTAGGGTTAGAGTTAGGGTTAGGGAGGGGGGCAAGTATGGAGGAAGGAAGGACTGTATAGAAGGAAAAGAGGGGTGGGAGGGGTGGGGGGAAGGGAAAAAATAACAGAATGAATCAAACAACATTACTCTATGTAAATTTATGATTACACAAATGGTATGCCTTTATGCCATGTACAAACAGAGAAACAACATGCAACATGTATCCCATTTGTTTACAATAAAATAAAAAAAAATAAAGTTACATAAAGAAAAAAAAAAACGAAAAAAAACAAAAAAAAACAAAAAAACACCGTAGGCATATTTAGCATTGGCTATATTGGCTATGTGCTAAAATGGCCATATGTCCTAGTTTGCCCATGAGAGTAGCTGTTTATTCTTTAATCCAGGTGTGATTATTAATGGGTTCCCTTTTATAAAAGTGCTGTAGTACATGATATGGTTACTTTGGCCACTTCTTTAGAACAATGCTTTCTTATCCCTGGTTAAATATTACACTAACTTAGAAAACTTGTTAAAAGTACTGATGCCTAGACATTGCCCCACACATCAACTCAGAATCTTGGTGATGTGATATAGGCAACAGCAATTTTAAAAACTTCCCAGGTGATTCACGTATGCAACAGGGATTGAGAATCCTTTGTCTGGAGGATCTTCCCTTCCAATCCAATTTTAACTGAATCCTACTCTTCTACCTAATGATAACACATATTGTACTCCATGAAGAAAGAAAAGTATGTTACTGTTTATACATACAAGAAGATATAAAACAATTTTATATTTTGTTATAATTTTTTTTTTTCTTGCAGTGCTGGGGATCGAACCCAGGGCCTTGTGCTTGCAAGGCAAGCATTCTACCAACTAACTGAGCTATCTCCCCAGCCCTTTGTTCTAATTTTATCTGTATGTTTTTGTCCCACCCAAAGTTCCTTTTCACCTAAAAACAAACCCTAGAATGTTTTTAAGCTTACATATTCTCTTATGTGAAAATAGATTATATGAAGCTTTTATATTCCTTGGGAAAATCCGACTCCATGACGATTTCTAAACTATACTTATACTCTTCATTTAATGAGATAATTATTTTGCCAAGTGTTGAGCTAAGAGGTTTACCGTGTGTGAGACACTGAATTAAATTGGTGCACAGTAGATATAGCAGTTATTTAGCCTCCACATTAGTTTATTAGATTTGATCCTTTGATATATTTTGCCACTTAGCCATGAGCCCTTGATTATACTTTAATGAGTCTAGTGCTTTATCAGCTGCTTTTTAAAACATGGTTTAACTTCTTACCTGACTGTCAAATGATTAGGGGCTCCATGCTAATAATGTATTTTTCTTTTGGTAATTCCTGCCAGGAAAAATAAAACCCCTTTCAGTTATTCCATGGAATTTATATTTAAATAATGAAGATGCATGATGAGGATTAGAAAAAAAAAAAAGGTATAAATCTTATACCTGACATTTATAGAGATAAAATTCACCAAAGATTATAAAAATGCTTAACATGCAGGAATGTACTTTAGGATGTTGATAGCATATCATACATATTTTAAGAGATGTGCAGTGCCTCTGTTTTATTTTATTATGGAACATATGAGATAGTAAATTTAAAATATTACTCTTTGTATCTAGTTCCCCATAATGCTGAAGAACCACCGTTCTTTAACCTGAGATCTTGGGCTGAAATTGTCACTTACCAACATTAGCTTGAAGAATGAGTAATAAGACAGAGAAACCAACTCTGTTTTCAATTTCAGATATAAATTATTTGTTCCGGCAGACATGGAAGGCAGCTGACATTCCTCATTTCTTTCTCTATGGGCTCTAGTGAGGTCATTTGCCCCAGAGTTTCAGAAAACACATAAGCAGCCTGAAAATCATATGGTATAATCACATAATGAGGCAGAACAAAATTAATCACTGAAACAACTGGCTCTAAATAACAGACTTACATAAGAAAGGAGTTTCCTCCACACTCCTCCTTCAGATCACTCATCTGATGACAGAGAGGATCTTTCCCATAAAAAAGACAAAAATCCTGGAAACTGTATAGAACAGCATGAGATAACTCATGTCCACATTAAACTTTTGTCTTGCTGTTTGGTCCAAATCAGTTGCTTTAATTTTTGTGCTTAATAAAGACAAAACTGGGTAGAAAAGCTAAATTAGCATGAAGAGAAAGATGATCTATTATTTGTAATTATTTCTATTGTAGTTGGTTATATCTGTATATTTTGATTTCTAGCACTTAGGGCAGGCAACCCAGTATCTATTCAGAAATCTCCTAAAGGAGGAATCTCCTTTCTTTTGCAGTATTCCTGAAATAAGTAGTAAATGCCATTCTCGTTTCCTATTGTTACTGATTTTCACAATTTTTTTTCTCAGACTTTCTTCTCAAATAGCAACCCAGATAGCTATCTTTAATCTTCAGACATTTTTCCATTTTAGTCTTTCAGTTCACCCTTTTCTGCTTATGTATGAGTCTCTGTATAAATGCATATATGTATTTAGTGGCTCTGATATTTGTACCTCCATCTTATTCTGGAATGAATAAAAGGCAACTTTTGAGAAGACAGAAATATACCAAAATTACTTATACAATGAAAGGATAAATAAAGTATGGATGCAGATTGGAGCATACAGGGATGATAATATTCATAACCTAATAATCACCTATATTGAACTAGTGAGTGAGCTATTTATTTCACTCCAAAAAAATAAAAACATAACTAAAAAACTAGAACAGGTTAGTCATGCAATTCAGAGAGGCTGTAAGAAAAGTCAAAGGAAGTTCTTAGGAAATGTATGATTAATCTCAGTGCTGAGACCAGTTAGAATTTTCCACTCTGGAATTTTAAAAAGAGTAGATTTGATGCAATATAATAAGTTAAAATGGCCTCAGGACAAGACCCCCATAGATAAATCTATTTTATTTACTTCTAGAACCAACAAATTTTGGGGAGGTATCAATTTATAGCATGGTTGTTAACACTGATGATAATGTTTCAACATATTTTAATGATACTGTTTATTATGTATCCATTTTTAAATGGTCAATGTATAAAGATCGAGAAAAGCTCAAATTCTGTAGACATGTGGGGTCATTGGTTAGTTAAGTTCCTTTCTACCATATTCATATATTAAATTGTCCTGTGACATTTTTGTGTACCATCATAATGGTGTACATTTAAAAGGCCAATAGCTGAACTTTTTCATCATGTGCACTAAATTGACATACATGGTATGAAAAATCTATACGTTATTTAAACTTGTTTCTAAGTTTCAGTTTATATTGTATTTAGAACATTTAGGTCAGATCTCTTCCAAAACAGATAAAAGACAATGCCAGTTCGATTTCTTGACATACGAGATGAAATTGGGAGAGAAAGAATGTAGTTAAGAATGACTCAAAATTTTTTACCTAAGCCTCAAGAAGGCTGGAATTAATCATTAATTGAGCACAAAGAGAGAGCCTACCGAATGGGAGAAAATCTTTGCCACCTACATCTGAGACAGAGCCCTAATCTCCAGGATATATGAAGAAATCAAAAACCATAATCCCCCCAAAACAAATAACTCAATCAATTAAAGGGCAAAAGAACTGAAGAGACATTTTTCAGAAGGAATACAAATGATCAATAAATATATAAAAAAATGTTCAACATCTCTAGCAATTAGAGAATTGCAAATTAAAACTACACTGAGATTTCATCTCAGTCTAGTCAAAATGGCAATTAACAAGAATACAAGCAAGAATAAGTGTTGGTGAGGATGTGGGGGAAAAGGATAGACACAAACATTGCAAGTAGGACTGCAAATTGGTACAACCACTATTGAAAGCAGAGATTCCTCAGAAAACTTGGAATGGAACCACCATTTGACCCAGTTATCCCATTCCTTGGTATATACCCAAAGGACATAAAAATCAGCATGCTTTTGTGGCACAGTCACATCAATGTTTATAGCAGCTCAATTCACAATAACTAGGCTTTGGAACCAAACTAGGTGCCCTTAAACAGATGAATGAATAAATAAAATGTAGTGTGTATACACACACACACACACACACACACACACACACACACACACACACACAATGGAATATTACTCTGCCATGAAAAAGAATGCCTGATATTTGCTGGAAAATTGATGGATCTTCAGATTGTTATGCTGAGAAAAATAAGTTAAGCCCCCAAAATCCAAAGGCCAATGTTCTCTCTGACATGTGTATGCTAACACACAATAAGGGCGGGGAGGGAAAGAATGGAAGTTCAGTAGATTAGATAAAGGGGAATGAAGGGAAGGGAGTAGGGACAGGAATAGGAAAGACAGTAGAATGAATCTGACTTAACTTTCCTATTTACATATGTAAATATACCATAGTGAATCTCCACAACCACAAGACTGGGATTCTATTGGAATAAGATGTACTCCATGTTTGTATAAATATCTCAAAATATACTTTACAGTTCTGTGTAATGAAAAAGAACAAAAAAAAATGCAAACACAAAAAACCTCAAAAAACAAAAACAATTGTTTGGTAAATCAACTTTTATCTAAATGATAATTTGACCACTTATGTCACACAGATCATAAATATCAAAATATATAATTCATAAACTCAATGGACCATTTTATTTTACCTTTCAAAATATAATTATTGAGGGTTTTGTACATTATAATACCTTGATCATATGTATTACAGTTTTAATTGGAATTATTAGAAGATGCTTAAAAATACTAATGATAATTTTAAAGATTGTAATGATTTTTTGTTTTTAGTATGCTTGAAATTCTGGGTTTCAAAATAACACTTTTTGAGATTATAGTCATACTAATTAAAAAATAAAATTCTAACATGGGGAAAAATGAAGGCTGGAATTTCTAGTACTGAAGATATGGAAGAGAGTGGGGAGTCAGAGGTGGGGAACCGGTTCTGGAGGGAAGGTAGTTTGGGATACATTTAATATGTCTTCATGGCATCGAGTGGAAAATTTGCAGAGGCAGTTGGATATTAGAGTGTGGGGTTAGGAGAGTAGCCTGGTCATGAATCCTAAATCTAAGTTCTTAGTGGTAAATGAAACCACAGACTACATAAGTGACAGACTGTGATTATGAAGAAAGACAGGGTCCGAAATCTGAAGCAGTTCAACTTTCAGGAGGTCAGAAAAAATGAGGACAAATCTGCCCATGAGACTGACAAATGACTAGTGGTGCAGAAAGTAAGGTGTCTTGAAAGTCAAAGGGTGAAGGTATGTTGGGGGGAATAAGTGTTCAACTGGGTGGAAATTAACCATTAGATTTGCAAAGGTCATCTGTGACATTGGCAAATAGTCAAGGGGGTAGTCTGACTGGAGGCAGGTTAAGAGAGAATGCCGAGAAAGGAACTGAATTTAAGTGATAAATAACAACCTTGAAGGAAGTTCCACTGCAGAGGAGAGCACAGGATGGAATTAGATCTGGATTGGGAAATAGGACCAAGAGAAAAGAAAAATTAAGATGCAAGAAATCTCAGCATTAGAGTAGAAAAGCATTGATTGGTAATTTGCTTCTTTTTTAGGGGGTATTATTTTACCTTTACTTTACTTAGTATGCTTCTTAAAAACAGAATTCATGAAATTTAAGAGAACTGGAATTCAAGTATTCTAGTTCTTCATTGTTCAACCCTGGAAGCTGAGGTTCAAAGAAGTGAAACTGTGGTCACAATGATGGTTAGGAACAGCTGCTATGTGTTTTAAAATAAAGTAGAAAACCACTAAATCAAGTTGTCCAAACAATTACATGCAACTTGCATAAAAATTAGGTACTTTACACAATATGATTTAGCATACAGATATGATCAACTATCCATCCATTCTGAAGCAATGCATTTTTTGTTAGACTGTATTGTCCACATACTAATTATCCAGCAGCTGTTTTGAGAGAGGCATGAGGTCTGAAGAGATTAAGAAATTGTTCTTGAATTTTTCTTTGTAATCTCCAGTCCATCTAAGTCATGGTGATATTGTGGTATGTTAAGTCACTAGTTTCAAGAATATCAAAGGCAAGAAAGGAAGAAAAGACTAGAAAGCTACTGCAGAGTTCAGAGTTTTCTAAATACATCTTCTTTACTAGTTATGATAATAAATACACCTTTGGCAACAAATGTTTACAGGACAGCACTTGAGGCTTCTGTAGACTGTCACAATCCACTGAGCACTTTAATTGCCCAAAAAAGATAGAGCCCAAATCCCAATTGCATCTTTAAAAGAAATGCAGATTCAATATGTGTCACTACCCAGTGCTAGAAGCAGTTGATATATATACTTTTTCCTTCCCTACCTCCTCATATATTTCTGGAAGAAGAGTCAATATTATCTGCTCTGTTCGATATAATGGACATTCATCATTCAGCATATTTTTTATAGTGGAGATAATGTGTAATTAGCAATGAGCTGGAAATCTAAGCCTAAAAATAAGACTTTTGGAAAAAACAAGATGAACGTGTTTTCAATATATTGTCTCCCCAACTTTGTAACAGAATTTTTCTCATTTTAAAGGGAGCAGTCATGAGAAAGAAAGGAATGATCAACTCAGCTCAACCCTCTTCAACAGTGAGCACCTTGGCTTCTTCCAAGGTACAACAGAGTCACCTATCCCATTAAATGACATCCTTCACCAAGGTTATAAGCCTTCCCTAAAGTTCAGGGAAAAGTTGTAGATAAATGAAACATTTACTGGACTCTCAGGAAAGCTCTGTAGAACAAGCAACATTCATTCAACACTTAAGTACCTAGTACAGTGATTTTTGAATCCCAGATGCAAGTTAACATTCCTAGATAAGATTTTTTAAAGAACATCAAACCTCTCGCTGCATCCCAGATAAATTAGGAAAAGCAGTCAGTATTTCTTTTAACAGGTAATTCTAAGGTTCTAAGAGATTCTCTTCTAGCTAAATGTGAGTAAAGCATAGTCCTTGTCTTTAGAGGGACTGGTATGGAAGACAAATATCTATGTAGAAAATTTCACTAAAACATCAAATGAGACATATTTTCAAGCTGTTGTATATTATTTTCTGGATATTACACATATAGCTATAAAACTCTCAATTTGTCATTATTATAATTTTGTAGGTGTTGAAGTGAGAGTTCTCAAAATTATTACATTGGCCAAGAACACATTAGTAAATGGCACAAGAGATGCTCAGCCTGTGTCCTTCTGTGTCCAAAGTTTGGAACTTTTCCACCGTGGTGCACTGTCTTTGTGCAGGCTTCTCAGAGGAAGTAGTCCTTGAGTTGAGACTCTAAGGATGAGCTGACTTGCATGCTCAGGCAAAGAGATTCCATAATGTGCCAAAGACACAGAAGTGTTCAAGAACGTGGCCTGTTTAGAAATGACTCATAGTTCCATGTAGCTACCTAGAGTGGTCATTAGTATATTTGAGGGATGATGGGTGTGTGTTGAGTGAGGGAAAAAGGGTTAAAAGTCATCAAGAATTATACCATGGATATTAACTACTTTGATAGAAACATCAAAATATTAAGAAGACGAAACATTTTTTGTCTGCTCAGGAACCTGCCATTTGGGTGTGAATGTCCAATTCTCTTCGCGGCCATCAGGCTACCTGATTCTCACGTGCTCTTACCTGTCATTTCCTAACTCCAATGACTGACCTCTTTCTGTTTGCTCAGGCATCTACCCCTTGGCATTCAATGACCTTCACTAAGGTGTCTGACCTAAAAATGAGAGAGTGAGTGTCCTTCAGCTGAGGATGCTGTGGGATGAAAAGTCCCAGACCTGCTGGCAACAATGCTACTGCTAAGTGGAGGGAAAAGGAGCAACACTCCCATTCATTAAAAAGAAGAGATGGAAACTGGGTCTTTGAGTCTGCCTGTCCTTTAGTTTTAGCTATATTCCTGATGTACTAGGATGGATGACATTTTAACAGTTCCCCGAATCCCAGTGGCTTAAATACAGGTTCATTTCTTTGGCACACCCGTCGCCATCATAGCTCACTTCTCATAGTCCCGTAGGGACTCCTATGAAGAAGACCCTTTTCAAGTGTTGATCACCATGTCTCTCACCAATAATTAAATGCTGGAGCTCAGAGGTGCCATGGATTACTTCTATGCACAAATCATCAGTGGGGGTAGCTATGGTGCTCCACCTAACTCCAGGGGCCCACGAAGTACGTACTATATAGCCAGACTGGAGAACCAGAAAAGAGTTACAAATAGCATTAATGACTATCACATTAACCTCCCCACAGATTTGTTTTCAACCCTTCAAGTTCCATAGAAATGGTATTGCCTTTCCTATAAATTCTCCTTTTAATTTTCATTTAATACATTCCATTTTTACTTTCACTAGGTAATAGATGTCTATAAAGTAAATGATGATAAAAGGCTTTTAAGAGAAAGAGTCCTCCTTGTTATTCTTTGTCCTGATCCCAAGGGACAGTCACTTCCAACTCTTGAGGGTGCTTCTACTCTCTGCTGTGTTAATCACTACCCCGCTAGCTAGCGACCTTCCTTCTGCCAACAGTGTTGACTTCTCTTAGGTAAAACATCCTCACCGGCCAGGATTTTCTTTTAAGTGTGGATATGCCTGGCAACAAATGTGACATCTTGGGTGTTTTCTTATTCCCCACTTATATGACCTTTAAATATTTATTCCTCTTCTTAAAAAATAATATCTTGGGGCCTGGGGGTATAGCTCAGTGTTAGGGTATATTCCTAGTACATGCAAGGTCCTGGGTTGGGTCCCCAGCACCAAAACAATATCAACACAAACGACTTTATTATTTTGATGAGTTTCAGGAGAAAACAACAATTCTACATGTGTTTATATCCCCCCAACCCTCATCTCCCCTAAGTTCTAACTGGGATTCTCAACTGAGATTTAAGGAGTCATTTCCAACAAATGTGAATTCTTTTCACCCTCAGGGTCTTTGAATTGTGGTGGTAACATGGGAATGTTACAAAGAGACCATCCTTTGGTGGAACGAAGTCTATTTCCCAGTGAATATTACAAATAAAACCTCGTCCCAGGAACTGTGGTATACTTTGTTCTTAAACTGGAAAAGTCAACCTCAAATTTATAGGTAGAATACTTGATTACGAGATCTATGAGGTATTCTGAAATTACATTTATTTGTATTTTAGCACTTCTTGGATGCTTTCCACCTAGCTTAAGAATTACAGTACAAAAGCTAACCTCATATTGGGGCTCAATGGAGGAAAATAAAATTTTTAGTCTTGTCAAGTCATTGATTTTATGACACTCACTTTTCCCCCTAGGCTTCAGAAATCTTTTATTCCTCTTCTCTGTTTTGTTTCCAGAATCCCTTTGGGGGTCGGTTGTAGATGTTTTTTCCCCAATAAAGGTTAGAAACCTCTTGGGTATCTTTCAAGAATGCATGAGAATGGCAGAGCCAAGGACAGTTTGTTCTCAGAGCAGTATATACACCCTATGTATCTATAGAAACTATTATTCATTATAAGGATTTATGGATATTCCACAGATGACAATTAAGAGAAATGCTATCCCTTCATTAGACATGTGACTCAAGAAAGAAAATTGCATGACTGACCATATCCTCAAACAGAAAAATTCCATAGTTAAAAATATGTTTTTACATTTTAACTGAGAAATGTAGTTATGCTAATATGGTACATATTTTCTTTCTCTTTCCTTTAGGAATATTATATTAATAGTGGATATAGGACCCCTGATATATAAATATTGCATTTGAAATGCTTCTAGCTTAACCAAAATTTCTAACATCCCACAATGAATATATGCACACCTACGATTTGACTTATAACTTTTATCGAAGTATTGAGCTCAGGATTATAGCTCAGGGGTAAAGTGCTTGCATAGAATGCACCAGGTTCTGGGTTCAATTCCCAGCACTAGATAAAAAGAAGTTTGAGACCACACTCTCCTTAAAAATTAAACTAAAATGAATTTAGACCCAGGAATTTGTTCTATTTTAGACTAAGCTTGATTCCAAGTTTAAGAATGATGGAATCACATTTATTTCTTTGTTGGGCTTCTAAGGCTGAGACGTTATCAAGTGCTACAAATTTCAGAGAAAGAAATTTGTATTTTAGGAAAGTTAAATGTGGGTACTGATCAACCCACTCTGCATTTCGTAGCTTACAGAATCCTCATTTATCTCTATGACTAGAGAATATTTGCATGTGTGCTCCTTCAGGTCCTCCTACCGTCATCTTGGAAAAAACAGATGCCATATAATTGCAGAACTGTCAAAAACTAAAATGATTTCCCTAAAAAAAAAAAAAAAAAAAAAAAAGAAAAGAAAAGAAAAGAAAAGAAAAGAAAAAGAAAAGGCCTCTTCTTCTGGGTTTTACAGACAGAAAAGGAAAAATGAAAATTGTGGACAGAACCCATTCTCTTCTTTTCTCACCCACATGCAAGATAAAATACTCTCCTTGTTGGGGGTTTCTTTTGTAGTACATGATTAGTGATGGGGGTGACGTGCCTTTTCTTGGACCTGGACTGGACTGCTATTATGCCTCACCACTGCCTCTGGGTTTCTGTAGATTGTGTGATGGGTAAACTCTAAGGGTTCAGGTTGGAGTTCAGAGTAGGAGCTGACTGAGGAGGTGGGCACCACAGCAGTCCACCTTTCCAGCAGCTCAGACGTGCTACAGAGTCCTTCCCACTTGCTCCCTTCTGCCTGAAATAGGTCTTGCCTTCACGATTGTATTTCTCCAAATCTGCTAAGCCAGAATTGATTGTTTTTTCATTTAGATTTAGTTGGGGAAGTAGGAAACTCATTAATGGCTTCAACTGCTTTAGCATACTTTAACAAAATTTAGCTAATGGTAGGAATGAGCAAATCTTCTGTCCAGGTCCATATGACTAGGTCAAATTATTGTTTTTTTTTTTTTTTAAATTATTTAACAAATATTTATATAGGGTGGTAGGTACCAGGTATTTTTCATAAGGCTGGGCATAAAGCTGAACCTAAACAGACCCCGTCACTATTCTGAGGGAGGTGCATTTTAAGGCAGGGAGGTAACACATACATATTTGCTGGGGGGAGGTGAGAATACTAAGAATAAAAATAGAGCAGGAAAATGGAATCAGATAATGATTCAGTGTGTGCTATTTCAAATAAGTTCACCTGGGAAGCCCTTCTTGATAGCTTGTCATCTGAATCAAAATATAAAAGGAATAAAAAAGTCATGCAGCCACGGAGGGGAGAATTTCTGGCAGCAGGGACAAGCGGAAAGGCTCTGCGGTGGGTGTAAGACTGTCCCAGCGCAGGTACAGCAAAGAGGCCTCGCTGAGGTGGACTTAGGAAGGGCGAACGTGGTGGGTGAGATGCGCGGGTGGAACGCGGAGAGAAGCAGGTCTAATTATGCAGGTCTTGATAAGGGGGCAGTTTCATCCTGACCCGTCAAGAGAGAGGAGACTGGAGGCTTTTGGATTTGGGAACAGGAGGTTACTGGGTCCTTCATCAAAGGTTTGGAGTACTCATGGGACAAAAGACTAATGAGATCAGGTTCAAGAGAAGAAGGGATAAAAATGAGTGAAGAAACTGAGCATAGAACAATGCGGTGGAGGAGTTTTGCTATAAATGGGAACTGAAAATGTCGATAGGTTAGAGGAAGGGTTTATTTAGTTTGTTTATTTTAAGATGGGATTGTAACACCTTTGCTAAGGCAAGTGAGAATAGAAGTATATATTGTTATTCTATGGGAAAAGAAGCAGAGATTCGGAGCTAGCTTGTTCAGTAGGTAAATGGAATTCAGTGACCCAAGTGAGGGTAGAGGGGTTTTTTTGAGAAGCGAGGAGAGCATAGGAGCATATGGTATACACCTATATGTGTACAGTAGACTAGTAGATGTATAGGTGGAGAAAGTTGGTAGTTCTTAGATACCTGAGACTAGATCAACATATCTCTTCTAGAATTCTTAGGTGTTCACAAGGAAGAGATTTTGTATAGTATACAATCTACCATTGCCATAAGCTGAAGTGCTCAATGCACATCTTTTAAAATGAGACTGTAAAGAGTTATGGTGTGGGCGAAATTATGGAAGATGTGTGAGCCTGGAAATCTTGAACTTTGGACAGATTTCCTTACAGAGTGTGCTCCAATTTTAGAATACATGTTCCAGGGACTGACACAATGAACAGAGCTTTTGGTAACTTCATGGATCTGGGGATGGTAGAATGGAGCAAGAGATTTATTAATTGACTCCATTGCCTAATCTACTTTTTTGGGTAGGGATTAAAAACTATACACAACTAGATAAGGTAACTAGAGATGGTCTAGGTCTCATTAGGAACTTATGTCCAGCTTCAAATGACCTCAATTTTAATACTTATCACTGTCTTAAGAAGATGCTCTGGGATGGCTAACTCTAGCAATAGAGTATGAATTCTTCATGGAAAAGATAGCATACAGTGCCTTAAATTATTCCTATAATTCACATAAAATACCTGGCACTCAATCAAAGTATCCAGGCATATGAAGAGATAAAATAATGTGGCTAAAATTAAATAAAAACAACAAACAATAGGAAAAGATTTAGAGGTGATCCAGATGATGTTATGATACACACAGTTTAAAACAGTATTCTCAAATAGAGTCAGTAAAATAAAAGTTTGAGAACTCCTGTTGAGGACTGCAAATAGTAAAGATGAATAAAATGAGATTCTATAATTGTAAAAAACATGCATTAAAATTCATAATTAAATTGATAAGTTTACAACAGATTAAATGCTGCTGGAGAATTAATGAACTAAATGGTAGTTCTGAAAACATAAAGAAATTAACAATCTGAAGAATGGAGAGACCAAAGAATTAAATATACAGAAAAAAAGTATAAGAAATATAGGAAATACAGTCATTAGAACTCCAGAAAGAGTTTATGCAATGTTTGAAAATTGGCAATTGAGAATTTTATAACACAGTCAAGAACAGTGAAGTACAAAAATGAAAGAAGTCCTACAAACCCTGTAAGGGTACACAGAAAGAGAACTACCCTTAGAGGTGTCATAGTAAAATTGAAAAAGAGAGAGAGAGAGAGAGAGAGAGAGAGAGAGAGAGAGAGAGAGAGAGAGAAAAGATACTCAAAGTGACCAAATGAAACAACTACACATCATCATCCAAGGACAATAAAACTGACAGTTACTTTCCCTAAAGAAACAGTAGAAGACAATTGGTTTTTCAAATTGCTGAGAAAAAATAACTGCCGAGTTCAAATTTTATACCTAAATAATAGAACTCTTAAAATTGATGATGATACAAATATATTTTGGAATCTAGAAACAGATAAGACATCAATAGCATACACTTTTGCAAAGATTCTGGGCAAAATGACATAGGCAGGTAAATATAAGTTAAAACTGACTACATAAATGAATAATAATGTCTTTTAAGGCTTTAGCTATACCTGGAATTAAAATAAGCTGTAATAAGTACAATGAGTAAATAAAGAGTTCTAAGGTTTCAACATTGTCTGGAAGAAATACTATATTAGTATTAATAATAAGTCAAGAATGCATTTTATAATCTTAGCGATAACAGGTAAAAGATTAGTATAACTCTTAAGACAATAGTGAAGGGAATAATAATGATTACTACAAGACAGTTAAAGGAAAGACGTTATTTATGTGGGCTAGAAAGACTAATAGGAAGATATTAGATTAAAAATATAATTACATTAAATGTAAATTAAGGGTAAATGTTGGAATATAGGATAATAAAACCAAGGTCAATGTTATGCTGGTTAGAAGAGATGCTTAAAATATCAGTATATAGAAAGGTTGAAAAATAAAATGATAAAAAAGGCAAAGTATATAAATATTAGTCAAAGAAAGTTGGTTTAATTATATTAATGTTAGACCAAACATAAAGGCAAAAACATGACTAAAGATAACATAGGACTGAGCAATGCTAAATGACATAGTTCACCAGAAAGATGTGACAATAGTAAATTTGAATGTACCTAGTAACATAATGTAAATATGTTATCAAACACAGAAATACAGGAAAGGAAGAAATAAACCTGCAATCATGGTGAAGCATGATTTAGGATGTGATAGAACACACACATCCAAAATCAATAAGGTTCTAGAATATTTGAACAAAACATTTAGTAAAATTAATGGCATAAAACACTGATTCTAACAACTATAGTATGTTTAGAAAATTTATCAAAGGTGAGTACAAGGTGGTGGCTGAAAAAATGCTCCAACAACTAGCTTGGTACAGTGACACCAATTTGGAAAGCTATTCACACACCAAACTACCTACACAAGAGTAAAGGAAGCCAAGCGGGAGGCCATAGTGTCTAGTTTCTGTATAATAATAAGAAAAAGGTACAATGGAGAAGGCAGAAGGAAAGAGTTACCCATTCACCCTCACCTCAAATCCAAGTAATAGAGTCTAGTGACACCCCCTGTTCAGAGGAAGGAGAGGGATTAAGTCCAGACCTTGGACTTGAAACTTAATACCAAGTCTACCATGGTGAAACCCAGTGTTGGGCAGAGTTCTATGAGCTTGTCTACTAGGCTAGTACACATGGACTGAACCTCTGGATACTCCTTAGGATGCCAAGAAACTGTTTCTACCACCTCTCCTCTTGCCTTGGACAACATAGGGTGAAGTAAGGCTCCACCTACTGAAGAGTAGGAAGCAGGGATGTAAGCACAAGGAGTTTGCCTTGAAGTTTATTGCCATGTTTGCCATGGTGAGATCAGGCCAAAGGCAGAGCCCAAAGGTTCTTATCCAAGCCAGTGCTCACAGACAGAGCCTCTAGAACTGCTCCAGCAATAGGCAGAGACCCTTGACCCAGTCAGACAGACTTGCGCTTTGGCCTGGATCACCAAGCTGCATGAACCTCTCATGCATATCATGCATCACTGAAACTATACAGATCCCTGTGACTGGGAGTCTCAGGTGTAATCCAGTTTAGTATTAGTCTGAGTGATCAAGGGACTATCTCTACTGACCCTCTCTCACCCTCGGGTAGCACATGAAGGAGCAAAACTCAAGTGTGTATAGTACTGTGTCTTGGAACACAGTGTCTGGCTAGTAAAACCTAACACTAGGGAGATCCTAACATCCCTATTCCCAGACCAGTGACCACAAGTAGAACCACTGGACCTGCACCAGTGCATGGTGGAGACACATGACCTTAGTCAGCAATATTTCTATCCTGGCCAACGTCACCTATGGCTGTTTGCCAGGGTATTGGGCCACATCCCACCCCAGCAGTAGATAACCCATAACATTGTCAGCTTTGGTTCTTCTCCTGCCTTGTGTTGATCTCAGTAGGCTGTAGATTCCAGGTGTGACCCATTGTTGTCATTCTGGTGACCATGGGACTTCCAACCTCATTCCTTCCTTAACCCTAGGTAGCACAATATGGAGAGAGTAATTGTCCATGTGAGGGAAAGACACATTTTTGTCAGCACATGAAACACTGTCCAGGATATTATTATTATTTTTTTTAATTAAAAATCATAAATTTACATAGGGCAATGTTGTTTGGTTCATTCTGTTATTTTTTCCCTTCCCCCTACCCCTCCCACCCCTCTTTTCCCTCTATACAGTCCTTCCTTCCTCCATTCTTACCACCCTCCTTATCCCTAACCCTAAACCTAACCCTAATCCTAACGCTAACCCCTCCTACCCCCCATAATATGTCCTCATCCACTTATCAGCGAGATCATTCGTCCTTTAGTTTTTTGAGATCGGCTTATCTCACAAAGCATGATATTCTCCAATTTTATCCATTTGCCTGCAAATGCCATAATTTTATCATTCTTCATGGCGGAGTAATATTCCATTGTATATATATGCCACAGTTTCTTTATCCATTCATCAACTGAAGGGCAACTAGTTTGGTTCCACAATCTGGCTATGGTGAATTGAGCAGCTATGAACATTTATGTGGCTGTATCTCTGTAGTATGCTGATTTTAAGTCCTTTGGGTATAGGCCAAGAAGTGGGATAGCTGGGTCAAATGGTGGTTCCATTCCAAGCTTTCTGAGGAATCTCCATACTGCTTTCCAGAGTGGCTGCACTAATTTGCAACCCCACTAGCAATGTATGAGTGTACCTTTCTCCCCACATCCTCGCCAACATCTATTGTTGCTTGTGTTCTTGATAATTGCCATTCTAATTGGGGTGATATGAAATCTTAGGGTAGTTTTGATTTGCATTTCTCTTATTACTAGAGACATTGAACACTTTTTCATATATCTGTTGATTGCTTGTACATGTATATGATAGGCCTCAAAACTAATTTTTTAAAAATCAAAATCATATGGATTATCTTTACATAACACAATATAACTAGAGACTAATAGTAGGAAAAAGCTGTTTACACTATCAAATACATGGGAATTAAGTAAGTTATTCCTGGAAAACCAATGAATCAAAGAAGAAATTATGAAGCAAATTTATAAATTTCTTGAAACTAGTAAAGAACTAAGTATACCAGAATCTATGAATATAGCAAAAGTAGTACTAGGAGGAATATTCATAGCAACCAACAGTTATGGCAAGAAAGCAGAAGACCTCTAACAACCTTTCCCTGTACTTCATAAGTCTAGAAAAATAAGAACAGTTCTATCCCCTGAGTAGTAGGAGGAAAGAAACACTAAAGATCAAAGCAGATAAGTGAAATAGAGACTAATATGCCAATTCAAAATATCAACAGAGCAAAGGCCTAGGGTCTTAAAAATATTTTTAAATTAATAAGACCTTAGCTACACTGGTAAAAGAGAGACTAGGCTTAAATAAAATCAGATGAAAAGGAAGACATTACAACTGTGCTACAGAAACAGAGGATCATTAAAGATTATTATGAACAACTATATGTCAACAAATTTTCAAACCTGGAAGAAATGGACAAATTCCCAAACACACATACCTAATCAAGATTGAATCATGAAGAAATAACAAACTTGAACATATCAAGGATAAGTAAGAAGACTAAAGTAGTAATAAAAAGCTTCCCATTAAGCCCAGGATTATGTGGCTTCAATTCTGAGGTCTACCAAATATTTGATAAAGAACTAATACCAATCCTCCTTACATTATTCCAAAGACTAGAAGAGGAAGAAATTCTTCCAAAAATAACTACAAGGCCAACATTACCCTGACAGTAAAACCAGGTAAGGGCTCAACAACCAAAGCAAATTACAGGCCGACATCCTTGATAAGTGTAGATGTAAAAATTCTTAACAAAAAATCTAGCAAACAGAATCCAAGAACACAAGATTATTAAACATAATCAAAGATGTTTAGGTATATGCAAATCAATAAATTCAATATATTTTATCAATAGAATCCAGCACAAAAAACACAAGATCATCAATAGATGAGGAAAAGTCATTTGATAAAATTCAACATCCCTTCAAAATAAAAACTATGAACAAATTAGGTTAAGAATCAGCTTATCTCAACATAATAAAGGCCATATATCAAGCTAATGTCTAATATACCAATTGGGAAAAAGCTGAAGCTTTCTAAGACCTCAAACAAGATGAGAATGTCTACTTTTATTCAACATAATACTGAAACTCCAATCAGAACAGACAAGAAACAGAAATAAATAACATCCAAATTGAAAAGGAAGAATTGAAATTGTCACTCTTAGCAAGCCACATGATTTCATGTACAGGAAAACTCAAAACTCCACCAAAAAATGATTATAGTCTAAGAAGTAAATTCAATAATGTACAGGATACATAATTAACAGAAGAAAATCAGTAGCACTGTTATATATGAATAGCAAATTATCTGAAATGAAATTTTAAAAATCAATATTATTAAAATAGGTAACAAATTACCTAGAAGTAAATTTAACCAGAGAGGTAAAAGATCTCTATAGTAACAATCACAAAACATTGATAATGTTAAAGAGGACAAAAAGAAATTGAAAGACATGCCATGTTCATGGATTGAAAAAATCAGTATGGTTAAAATATTCAAAGCAATCCACAGACTGAATACAATCTTTATCAAAATACCAATGACATTCATCCCAGAAATAGGAAAAGCAATCTAAAGATTTTTGTGGCACCACAAAAGAAAACCAACTAAAGCAAACTAAATAGCCAAAGTTATCTCAAGTAAAAAGAACAAAGCAGGAGATATTATATAACCTGACTTCAAAACAAATGTCAAAGCTTTAAAACCTGTTTCAAAAGAGCATGGTACTGGCATAAAAACGGGCACACAGACCAATGGAATACAACAGAGACCAGAGAAGTAAACCCATCCATATGCATTCAAATGGTTTTTGACAAAGGTGCTAAAAGCATATACTGGAGAAAGGAGAGTGTTTTCAATAAATGCTATTGGAAAAATGGATAGCTATATGCAGATGAATAAAACTAGACCCCATTATCTCACTAGTTACAACAATCAACTCAAAATGGACTAAAGATACGAACTTGTGAAACTATTAAAAGAAAACAGAGGGAATGCCTCAGGGTGAGGTTTTTTTTTTATTTTTATTTTTTGGTTAGGCCCTAAAAGTACAGAAAACAAAACCAAAATTAGACAAATGGGTTTTTATCAAACTAAAAAACTTCTGCATAATGGAGAAAACAACAGAGAAAAGAGACAACCTCCCTTTTAGAAAAAAGCAAGCATTTGCAAACCATACTTCTGACCTGGCATTAAAATCCAGAATACATGAGGAACTCAAGAGCAAAAAATAAAAATAAAAAATGAGCAACACAACTAAATAGATGTTTCTCAAAGGAAAACATACAAATGATCAGATCGTATATGCAATAAGGTCCAATACTACTAACCTTCACGTAAATGCAAATCAAAACCACAATGAGATATCACCTCACTGTGGATACAACAGCTATTATCAGAAGGACAAAAATAACAGGTTCTGGTGAGTACATGAAGAGAAGAGAACCCTTGCACACTATTGCTAGAAATGTAAATTAGTGCATCCAATGTGGAAAGTAGTATGGAAGTTCCTCAAAACACCAAAACCAAATTAACCATATGATCCAGAAATCCCACTGCTAGGTTTATAGTCAAAGGAAATTAAATTAGGTAAAGAGACACCTCCTCTGCCATGTTTACTGTAACTTCTACAGTTATATAGCTTAGATATGGAATTTACTTAGATGCCCATAAAGGGAGGAATGGATAAAGAACATATGGTGTATATACACAATGGAATACTACTTAGCCATAAAAATGGATAAAATCCTATCCTTTGAGACAATATGGATGGAACTGGAGGTCATTATTTTAAGAGAAATAAGCCAGGCATGGAAATACAAGTACCAGTCAAACTCACTCATATATAAAATCTAAATAAGTCAATCTCATAGAAGTTGAGTGTAGAATGGCCTTATGAGAGGCTGGGGAGAATAGTGGGGGAGGGAAAGATGGGGGAAAGCTGATTAATGGTTAATAAGTTCCAGTTAGATAAGGGTAAGAAGTTGTGGTGTTCTATTGCACAGAAAGATGACTGTGGATAATGATGATGTTATTCTTTAAAAAGCTAGAAGAATTTTAAATGATTTTACCATCAATAAATTAAAAATGAGGAGACATCCACCTAACCCTCATTTGAACATTATACAATATATTCATGTTTCAAAGCATCATATGGTACTCCATAAATATGTTCAATTTTATTTATCAGTCAAAATTATATATATAAAGGAAAATTTAGCCAAATGAACCAAATGCTGGGTCATAAAGAAGGTCTTAACAAATTTCAAAAGATTGAAAACATAGAACACATGTCCTCTCATTACAGCAGAATTAGGCTAGAAGCCAATCACATTGAGATAACTAGAAAGTCACCATATGTTGGGAAATTAAAAAATATTTATTTTTACTAAAAATTTTATGAATCGAGAAACCACAATGGTAAAAAACAATTCATGAACTTGTGGATGAAACCACAGTGCCTGTAAAGACACATGTCAGCAAAGAGCCAGACAACATCAGTGATTGACCCATCACTCCAATCTAGAGAAAGATTAGAGCATAATGGTCGCCACCTGAATCCAGCACCTCCCATACATCTCCCCAAATCATAAGACCAGTAAATACAAGGAAGTCACACATGCCGTGTTAACAGGAGACAGAGACTACCATACCTTTATATCGGTTGAAAGTAGAAAAATAAACAGCTTACAACCCAGCCAGCATTGTTGCTGTAAACCCATGGGTATGGTGAGTGGGAAAGGCTAGGGTTCTGCAAATGAAAAAGGAGACAGGAATGGAAGACATACACGAGGTATAGACAAAGCCCCTGTCACAATGTTGGGGCCAAATGCTCAATGGAGATCTGAAACTTGGTATTTCCACAGCACCAGCTGCAAAGAGGGCGTTTGAAAGGGACCAGATGCAGCGTACCTGAAGAAAAGTGCTTTTGGGAGAAATTACATATGTACGCAAAGTATCATAACCTTTAGCTGACACATGAATGATGGCCTCTCTACCTCCCTATGTGATAGGGAGCGGGAAGAAGGAAGCAAGAGGGGGGAATTAAAATGCTTTCGTCCCCATGAACCCTTTTCGAAAAATTTAATGGATGAGCTTTCTCCAATTTAGAGATTAGGAGAGGAATATCAGTAAAATGAAAGACATGATTTAATTAGTTGCACAGCTAAGACTAAAACAAGGGGTGGAGACAGGGTTGGAGAAAATAGGCTGCAGACATGTATGTTCTGACAGAGTGGAAAAATGCAACTAAATAACGGGGAGGTAAATGCAGAGAGAAAGGGGAAAGAGACCATCATTGACTGCTAAATAGGTAATAATGAGCAGGCAAATGATACTAACTGGCAGCCCAGACAATAAAACGTTATAAAAAAGGAAACTTAAGGGCACAATAAAATGTGTGCCCATAAAAGAGCTAACAGATTAAAACCTTCCCAATACCAGAACAATTTTAATACAAAGATCAAATAGAGAAATGTAGCATGATGTAATTCACTGGAACATGAAGTGAGATAATATGACTGAGTTGAGACCAAGTGTATCAGTTATATCAATAAAGGTATAAGGGTTTAGCTTCTTGATTAAAAGAATAAGATTATGAAATTGGTTTCTGAGGTGAAAACCAACGCTAAGCTGTATATGAGAAATATGACTCAAACAGTGATTTAAAAAGTCTAAGAAATAAAAAGGATGGATGAAGATATAGCAGACAGAGATAATAAGAAAACAGATATTCTGATTCTTTTATTAGATAAAGCAGAATTCAGGTCAATAAACATTAAAGGAGATGTAGAAGGATAGTTTCTAATATTGAAAGGCTGCAATTCACCATGAAGATGTCAGTTATAAATATCTATGCACCAAAAAGCACAGTCTTATATAAAGGAAAAAAGATTAAAGTTCCCAACTCAAAAAAGTTAGAGAAGGGATGAAGGAAACCCAAAGAAAGCACAAGGTGGCAAATACTAAAGACAAAATAATAGAAATGGTTGATGTGAGGATGATAAAATAGATGAAATCAATAAGCCAAGACACTGAGTCTTTGGAAAAATCAGTAATAAACAAATTGTTAGCAAATTTAATCAAGACAGGTATATGAAATAACAAATGGCAATGGAGAATGATGATTGATAGTAGTATCACAAGACAGGATTCTGCACACCTCTTTGCAAATTTAATAAAA
This sequence comes from Sciurus vulgaris, assembly GCF_902686455.1. NCBI lineage: Eukaryota > Metazoa > Chordata > Mammalia > Rodentia > Sciuridae > Sciurus > Sciurus vulgaris. The sequence goes on along the minus strand of NC_136474.1, from coordinate 46,390,627 downwards.
ACGTAGATGAAATGAATATTTCTTAGGAAAAGACAGTTAAGCAAAACTGATCTTGGTAAAAATAGAAAGCTTTCATGGGCTTATGTGTGTTGGAGAAAGAGAGGAGTTATTGAGGAACCACTTCATAAAAATAGGACCAGATGGTTTTACAGCATAATTCTATAAACTTTAGAGAATAATTAGTGTCATTGCTATATAAATTACTTAAAGAAACTAAAGATGTATACATTCATTTTACAAAGTATACATGGTTAAATTTATTAAATGTAAAAAAATTAATATAATTTACTAATGGCTAATACAATTTTCCATATTTATTGACTAAAGAAGATCATTTTATTTTTCTCATGGATGCTAAATAGACTTTGACAAAAATCAACCCACTTTCTTAATAGAAGCCCTAGGAAGAGAGGGATGAATATCTTCCTTACCAGGATAAAAATGTATGTATTCCATCCTAAACTTACTATAGTGAAAAATTGAAAAAGCCTTTAAGATGAAAATGCCAGTCACAAAGAAAATATTCATAACATATATTTGAATCATTAAAATGATCTACAGTCATGTTACAAATCAATATTAAGATTTACAGTTCAATTAGAAAACTGGCAAAAAGATGTGAGCAAATACATATGAAAACTATATTTAAATGGTGGATAAGGACATTCAAAGGTGCTCATCTTCACCGTTGGTCATGGAAAAATGCAAATGGAAAGCTGCAAAGAGGTAACACATATGCCTAACGTAGCAAATGTTGCTAAGAATGTGAAACAGCAGACATTCTGTATTCTGCTAACTGGCCTATAAAATGATATCACAATTTTGCAAACAGTGTCCCATTTTCTAATAAAGTGAACATACTGTTACCATATGACACAGTGATGCTCTTTGTAGGTATTTACCCAGGAGTAATGAAAACACATGTCAGTGCAAACAAATGTTCCTAACATTTCATTCATAATGACCTGGAACTGGAAGCAGCTTAGGTGTTCCTTACAGAAATGGACAAATCTGGTACATTCATATGATAAAGTACTACTCATAACTAGGAGGGGCAAACTACCAATACATGCAAAATGTAAAAGAATCTCAAAGGTATGGTGGTAAGTGAAAGAAGTCAAATGCAAAATATATTCATGAAATTCAAAAGCAGGAAAAACTAGTAATAGAAAAAGCTTCGCTAATAAATGTTAACAATGTTAACTGTGGGTTTTTTTTTTTTTTTGAAAGTTGTAATTCTTTTTAGTTGACTAAATAGTCACCTACTTTTCATTTTTTACTTTTTGTACAATTATTTTATTTAGTTCAAAAACAATAAAAAAGGATTATGCATTAGGGTATTTAACTGTGTTTCCTATAGCATTACACTCAGCCAAGTACTCATGCACACACACACTTGAAATGGACAATTAGGTCAAGGAGGGATTGGGAATGGCATGAATTTCTCACCTTAGAAAGTCAACCTATAATGTGTTTCCAAAGAATTCTGCTTTGTACATGAAAGCTCTCCATTTTCCTTTTGATGTTTCTGTTCTTTTCACTTTAATACAGTCAGACAAAACACAGAATAAACTGCTGCTTCAATGACAGATTTATTTTAGATGCAGGTATAAAGGGTTCAAAACTCAAAGTGGATCGAAGACTCCACACCTAATAGAAGAAAAAGTGGGCCCAAATCTTCACCATGTCGGCTTAGGACCTGACTTCATTAGCAAGACTTCTAAAGTGCAAGAAGTAAAAATCAAGAGTCAATAAATGGGATAGATTCAAACTAAAAAGCTTCTTCAAAGCAAACAATCAATAATGTGGAGAGCCTACATAATGAGAGGAAAACCTTACCAAATCCATTAATCTCCAGGATATATAAAGAATTCAAATAACTCAGTACAAAAAAAAAAAAAAAAAAAAAAAAAACCCAAAAAACCCCAATCATTAAATGGGCTAAGGAACTGAACACTTCACAGAAGAAATATAATCAATCAACTAACATATGAGAAAATATTCGACATCTCTAGCAACTGGAGAAATGCAAATTAAAACTACTCTAAGATTTCATCTCACTCCAGTTGGAATGGTAATTATCAAGAATACAAGCAACAGTAAATGTTGGCAAGGATGTGGAGAAAAGGTACACTCTTACATTGCTGGTAGTACTGCATATTGGTGCAACCATTATGGGAAGCAGTATGGAGATTCCTCAGAAAACTTGGAATGGAACCACCATTTCCAGCTATCCTACTCCTCAGTTTATATACCAAAGGACTTAAAATCAGCATACTATAATGATGCAGCCACATCAATGTTTATAGCAGCTCAATTCACAATAGCCAAACTATGGAACCAACCTAGATACTCTTCAAAAAATGAATGGATAAAGAAAATGTAGTATATATGCACAATGGAATATCATTCAGCCTTAAAGAAAAATGAAATTATGGCATTTACAGGTAAATGGGTGGAACTGGAGAATATCATGCTAAGTGAAATAAACCAATCCTTGAAATCCAAAGGCAAGTGTTTTCTCTGATATGCAGATGCTAATTCAAAATAAGGCAGTGGGGCTAGGGTAGAATAGAGGTATTTTGGATTAGACAGAATTTACCGAAGGGAGGGGAGGGGACATGGGGGTAGAAATAGAATGAATCAGACATTATTACCCTATGTACATATATGATTACACAACTGGTGTGATTCTACATCATGTATAAGCAGAAGAATGAGAAGTTATGCACCATTTATGTATGTTGTATCAAAATGTATTCTACTATGTACAAATAATTAGTATACATAAAATATGAATTAAAAAAAGAAAAAAAACATATTCCTTACAGATGGGCTGTGGCTCAGTGAGTGCTTTAAAATGGACTATGTCTGAGTTTTTTTTTTTTTTTTTCCATTTATATTTTCTAACTTAAAAATTTGAGTTGTGGTCAAAAACAGTAACAAAATTTACCATGTTCATTATTCTTATCATTTATCACTTAATGATGTGGATACATTCAGTGAGGTCATTAGGTGATTTTGCCATTATGCAAACATCATAGATTGCATGTACAAATACCTAGATTATGTGTTACACATACCTAGATGGTCTAGATCAATCACTGGTGGTCTCTTGATGTAATCAAGAGCGTGCGAAGAGACTTTGTGGTAAAAGTGCATGGTTAGGTTGGGAGAAAAAGATGGGAAGCCCCAGATGTATGAGGCTGTTGCCAGCATAGAACGGCAAACTCTTTGAAGATAAACTTTTTTTAAAGTAGGAGTACACTATAAATTTGGATTATTATTATTATTATTATTTTTGGCAGTAGATGCATTTGCAAGAGAAATTTTCTGTACAAAGGCAATTCTGGTGTTTTTCTTATTTGTCTTTCTTTACAATGAAATTCTGCATGATTTTTTAAGTCCTGCTTCTTTGGGATATTGATTTGAGTTAATTTTGTTAAGGTGTTCATAGTCATAGTCGTAAAGGAGGCCAGTTGCTCCAGCACTATAAACGCATGGACTGCATGTGACTACACTCTGTCTCTGGTGGCCTGATTCTGGGAACTCTAGTCTGTGTAGAGGCTAATCGGCACTGACAATAGCAGCGGCGGAAGACATTACCTGGGCTTTAAAAGGCATTCGTTTTGGCTGCCTTTGCATGTAGGGCAAGTGGCTTTACACCTTTGACTTCCAATCTCAACATGAACCGATAAAATAATAAAACTGAGATTTCAGAACGTGACTTACTATGAGAGATGAGTAAGTCTCAAATGACAAATATCCATAACTTGTGTAGCAGCCTTAACCAATTGGCATATTAGAGATAAACTCAAGCCAGGCAATTGAGATGAGGGTTGCAGGGGTTATTCTGTCTCTTCCAGACACAGGTCTGAAGATGGAGGCACAGACCCGCCACACAGGCAGGCTTTACCTTTAGTGCTTTCCCTTGACCCTCGTGTGGTCATTTATTTTCCTTCTAGTTAGACTTCATTTCCAGTGTCATTGCCATGGTCACCTTCTTATTAGTTCTGCCAAAGCACTAGAATCAGATGGGTCAATGAAACTGTGGGCAAAACAACTGGACTTTTTCAGACGAAGTTCCTTTTTGGTAATACATGAGTTTTGTGTTAGGATTAAACACTTTAGAAACTCCTTGTTGACATTCAATTGGATAATACTCATGTTGCCAGCAGCTCTAGCTAAGAGCAACACTGTTTTCTGGCAACTTTTACACCTGGCCAGTACAGGAGTGTGTGAAGAGGGATTGCTCTGTTAAATGCTTTTTGTTTTCATTTTGAAGAATATTTTGGTCTGCTTTCTGTTGCTATAACAGAATACTAGACTGGGTGATTTATGAAGAAAAGAGGTTTACTTTGTCTCACAGTTTTGGAGATGGGGAAGGTGCTGGCGTCTGTTTGACTTCTACAGTAAGTCTCATGCTTCTCAACACATGGCAGACAGTAAAAGAACAACCAGGAGCAGGTGAAAGGGAAATGCATACTCAAGAGAGTGAGGGAGGTGCCAGGCTTGTTTTGTTATAACTCACTCTTGTGGGAGCCACGTCAATCCCTTCATGAGGGTGAGGCCCTTAATGGCCCATCACATTGTACTAGGGATGGGCTTCAATATGAGTTTTGGTGGAGAGAAACTATGTACAAACCAACCATAGCAAGGGCTGGGCATGGTGGTGCATACCTGTAATCCTAGCAGCTCTGGAGGCTGAGGCAGGAGAATCGTGAAGTTCAAAGTCAATCTCAGCAACATAGAGAGATATAAAATAAATATAAATATAAATATAAAATATAAATATAAAATTTAAAAAAACTCTAAATATAAAATATAAATATAAAATTAAAAAAATATAAAATTAAATATAAATTAAATATAAAATTAAAAAAATATAAATATAAATTAAAATTAAATATATAATTAAAAAATATAAAATTAAATATAAAATTAAAAAAAATATATAAAATTAAAAAAAAGGGACTGGGGATGTGGCTCTAAATATAAAATTAAAAAAAAAAAAAAGGGACTGGGGATGTGGCTCAGTGGTTAAGCACCTTTGGGTTCAATCCCTGGTACCAAAAAGAAAAAAAACATAGCAAGGAACAAATTGTCCTTTGTTTAGATAAAATCTTTTTTTTTTTTTTTTTTTTATTATACAGATGAAAAAGTCATCTGTATAAGGCCTAGAATGGAGGCCTTGGACATTGAAATAAATTGCTCTATATAATGCTGGTTAAAAGGTAGGCTTCTTTGTGGCATTGTCCCTATTCCTACTGTATATTTTAAGTGGCCCAGCATACTTATTGTGACTGTGGAAGACCACTACAAGCACACACTTTTCTCTCTTCCCTGCATAATGCATAGTTCGGATTTTTCTATTCCATTATCCACAAGTGTTTCATAACATTGGGCTAATTGTTAAAGGTTGTAATTAGCTGTGCCTTGGGGAGGTCTTGTGTTTGTATTTCTATGCTGGAAGAATAGAAGAGAGTCTGAAAGGTGACATCCTTTGGGACAGCAGGTTGCTGAGGTGACAAGAGACAGTACAAATTTGTATAGTGTAACTTCCTCAGGGATCTCTAGAGAAATTGATGCTCCTGAGGCCAAAAAGAATTTGGATTGTGATTATTATATGGGCATTAAGACAAATGGACTATCCCCATTACTTATGTAAAGGAGTATCTTCTTTCAAGTTATTTGTATTTGAAAGAGGTTTTTCTAAGATGAAAGTGATGGATGATATACATTTAAACTATGGGCCAGGAATAGTGAAATAACACCCAGTGGTGATAACTTAGGGAAGGTAAAGTACCTGATACCCTCATTAAAATTTTACCAGATAGGCTGTGGCCTACTTACAAATTGGCTCCTGTTTTGTTCCAAAAATAATCTGTACCTCAGAGACCTCCCATTGCCTCAAAATTTTTTGAAGCCATTAAAGAGTTGGATCTGTGTTCCCTGGCTTGATTCCGGTGCTTAGTTTTTGTCTAGCCATTTAGTAAAAAGAGTAAAATATCTCTGTCACCACATTTATTTGGAATCAAGATCATATCTGTAGCCTTTATTCTTCTCTTTCTGGAAACTCCTAATCCTTCCCATTCTAGTGTTCCAATAAAAAGTCATTGGGTAGGTAATGTGGGGTAGGGAAGTGGGGGTAATGCTGGTGATACTGCAACAGGACTCCAGGGTCTGCAGCTCTGTAAGGGTCCGTAACCTTGGGTATGCAGGGATTCTAGCTGAAGACACAGCAGATAATGTTGCAAACTTCATGAAGAATGGCCCCAGGCTTCTTCAGTTGGTAGCTCCTGCCACTGCTGTGACTTGACTAATATGACTAATCAAGTCATATTATTCTTCAGTGCTCAACAGTTGGACAGGAGAGTGTATCTGAAGAATTAGAAATGGACTAATCAGAGTTCTGAGTTGTACCCTTGGATTGTATTGTATGACATTTTGGAATCTACGATTTACTACAGAAAGAAAAATGGGAAACATCTCAGGCCAGAAAGCAAATGCCCATTTTTCTTTCTTTCCAGATTTTTAAGTACCAATTTTCTTCTATATTAATGTTTGGCTTCATAGGTTCTTATCTAATATGATTTGTGGTGACACGTTTGCTGAAACCAACCAAATTTTGGTATATTTCAAGATGATTTAAAAGCCCATTTCTCATGTGCATCAACTATCTGCTGGTAACTGTTGTGATTGGTCAAACTCATTTTGTAAATATATTAAAGAATTATTCTACTGGTATGAGAGAAACTAGCTGCATGCCTCTTCAGGTCCTTTATGCTCTATAACATACAGTGGCCTGTAACCTCTGAAAGTTATTTCAGTGGAAACAGAGAAGCTCTGAACAGAAGTAATGACCAGTTTTCTTGGAAAAAAAAAAAATCTGTTTTTTAGATTTTTTTTTTTTTTTGGTCAGGCTAATTAGGCATAAAAAAAACAGATTTTTTTTCATGTAAAACTTTTATCCAATGACTGACTCAATAATTTTCATTTATGGTGGCACTTTAACATCAACATCTGAGAAAGAGAATAATCACTAACAACACTCCTGGTTATTGAGGTTTTGAAGCACTAGGGTATCCTGCTTTATAAAACCCAGAGGAATTGTAATGCCATACTTTTGCTTGATTTTGGGTAATTTGACTGTTTACAACATCTCTATGGTGATTTCTATCACATTTCACACTTAATTTTAAGAACGAGTGTCTTCTGTGATTCCTTCCACCCACTCTTTTTTTTTTTCATGCAGAAACTGTTTTAGGTGATACATAAAAGCTAAATATATTCACATATATCCTGGCAGCTATGTTTACAAACGGATATAATTGCTTAGCAATTTGGAATATTATTCATGACATTAAATCTTAAATAATTAAATACAACTTTTAAAAACATGAATTTAAACCCAAAATTTCTCACACATCACTTTCCTTGTTTTAATAATTAGGAGTTTCCCTAGTCTTAATGTTTGAGATTCTCCATGATACTTAAGCCAGTAAGTGTTAGTGAATAAATAAGACATAGATGTTGCTTTTATTGGTGCGTAATAGTTGTACGTAAGAGTTGGGTTCATTTTGACATAATCATATGCGCATGGAATTTACTTTATTCCCTGTGTCCCCAGTGCTCCGCCTTTCCTCTCCTCCTCTTACCCCCGTTTCTCTTCATCTACTCTATTGGGCTACTTTGCACTCATTTATTTTTTATTAATTTTGGGGGAGAGTACCAGGGATTGAACTCAGGGGCATTCAACCACTGAGACACTCCCCAGCCCTATTTTGTATTTTATTTAGAGATAGGGTCTCACTGAGTTGCTTATCATCTCTCCATTGCTGAGGCTGGCTTTGAATTCACGATTCTCCTCTCTCAGCCTCCCAAGTCATAGGGATTACAGATGTGTGCCACTGTGCCTGGTCACTCATTTATTTTTAAAACTGGTGCTTGTATTAGTCAGGATTCTCTAGAGGAATAGAATCAGTAGGAAGTATGATTACAAAAGAGAATTTATTAGATTGGCTTACACCACCAGAAGTTGGATACTCCGAAATGGCCATCTGCAGCTGGAGAGCTGGAAGAACCAGCAGCTGCACAGTCCAAGATTCAGAAGTTTCAGAACAAAAGAGATCAACAGTGCTATCCTAGTCTGAGACCAAGGCTTCTGGAAACTATCTGGAGAATCATCAGCAGAGTCTGCTTTGGAAGAGTGAAGAAGTGAGAGTCCAATATCCTCAAACGATCAAAGCACAATCAAGAATCCTTTCAAGAAGAGTCGAGCTTGCATCTGCATCTGCTTCCTTGTTCTTCCAACTTTTATTCCATCCTATTGGACAGTGCTGCCCATGCTTAGGGAGGGTCTCCACTTTAGTTCACTATCCCACATATTAGACATTCCTAGATACACCCTCATGGACCCACCCAGAAGCCTCTTAATCATTGGAATCTCAATCCAATTAAGTTGACAATTCAAATTAACCATTACAGAGTATTATAATTATATGTAAAGGTGAAATTCACTGTGGTATATTTATACATGCACATAGCACAATTTTATAAAATTCATTGTGCATTTCCTGCTCCTTCCCATCAATCTTCTACTCTGATCTTCCCTCCATCTTTAAGGACACGTTCTTGATACTAAGTTATGGTAACAATAGAAAACAATTAGTGCTTATTAATGAGTAAAGTGCTCTACAATCATTCATTTGTAAGTAATACTCTGAAGTAATACTTTCCCTCTAAATTCAAAGATGAGGAGATTAGAACCTAGAGAGGTTAAAGAAATTCCCCACAGTTACATAGCTAATAAGTGGCAGGTATGAAGTGGCATCTTCTGGGCCTGTCTCCTGGAAGGAGACCTACATGGCATTAAGTCAAAAGATGAAAAAGCCAAACATGATCCTCAGGGACTAGAGCCCCATCTTTCTCTTCTGTGTTCTGTGAGCAGGATGTTCTTCTGTGTTCCATGAAATTGTGTGTGTGTGTGTGTGTGTGTGTGTGTGTGTGTGTGTGTGTGTGTGTTTTCCTTCCTGTAACCAACCTATACTGTGCAAAATAGGCTAGTAACTGCTTACACAGGTTTAACCTTTAAGATGTATGGCTCACTTAACTATAAGGATATAAAAGTCAGAGTTATATGCAGTAAAGACAGAAGAAGCTTCCTGTGTGACAAGTGCTCTATCTCTCCTGAATAAAGCTCTTCTCAGATCTTCATGTGTAGACTGAGTCCCTTCCATAGTTGCTAATGTTTTGGTCAACCTCCAGAGTTGCAGACTCGAATAATGCAGCAGTATCTGACTCAGGTTGTTCCCAAATCCAGCACTCTTAAACTCTATGTGTTTGGTGAGTTAGTAATTCTGTATATAGATAGTATTTGCAATTTAAGTTGTGCAAAACTAGCTGTGCATTGAGAAATCAATCAATTCTGGGTGAGAATGGACTTTTATAAGCCAAGTCTCTTATTAATTTGAGCACTATTGAGAGTGAGCACTATTGTTCTGCCCCTTTTTGCTGTAGAACTGCTCTGCTAGGTTTTACTTGTGGACTTGCCCTGGCAGACCACACCTGCCCACGTGACTAGAACTTCTCCTATCCATTTCTCTGGCTCTGGTACCCTGTACTGTGGGAATTTGTTTTACTTCTAGTAAGAGATGGCATTCTGAGAATGGCCTTCCCATTATTCCTTGGGATTTATCCTTCTTAATCAGGAGATATTTCCTAATGTATTTCCTCCTTACACAAGAACTTTTCTTTTATTGCACTTCACTGCCACTCAGAACTGCAGGAAGATAACTAACCCAACCATGGGTTTCTTTTAAAAATGCCACCTGAAATAAATAAGGTCTGACAGGCCCAGAAGAGAAGTCATAAGGTAAACTCTTCATTTAACTGTCTGCTGGCAAACCTGTTCCTAACATAAAATGAGGTGGAAGAATAGAACTCTAGGAACTGGGAGACATGAACTTTAGTGCCATGATTGTTAGTATATTCTAAGAGGCTCAAGGGACAAATTAGGTATTCAATGACTCTGGGCACCAGTTTCCTCATTTGTGAAACAAGCAGGGCAGTCATTTTCCAACCTCACAAGGTCGTGATAATGATAATTTTAAAGTATTTTGAAAAACGTATAGCAGCCCACAGAATGTGGACATCTACTTCAGTGCAGCACATTGATATGAGCACAATGTGGCAGACTTCCAGGAAATGGATTTGGGTCCAGGAGCTGCATATTTGTATGTGTGAAGATCCCGATGATAACGGGGAGCAAAGTTGAGCCTGATGTCGGATACCAGGTCCTGTCAAGAACTGACAAATATACTTAAGTCCAGGGATCCTGGGATGGAACTTTTACATTTGGATCTTCTTTGGCATTTGGGACATTGCATTAAGACCCAGGTCTGAAACCGTCACTAGCTCTGGTTCCATGTTCTCTAAGTCTTGGTGTCTTTTCTGAGTGTGCCACTAGAGTGACAAAGAACATCCTGAGAATTTGCTCTACATGGTGTTGGAATCAGAGCACAATCCTTGCAGGATCACTGGTTGAAAGTAGAATGCCCTTTTAGGTTTTCATTTCTGACATTAGATTTTGAAAACTCTGTGGCATATGCAGGGAGCAGAGTGCCTGAGGGTCTAAAATGATGATCCATTATCAATTCTTCATGATTCTTTTAAAACCTTGCTTGAAATGAAAACTAAACTCAAATATATAACATGGATCCTCCTGGCATGATTTTAGGAAATGTTTAACCCTCTCCTCCATACATTCCAACTTTAATTGTTTCCTATCACCTCTACCAGTTCCACCTACAAATGAAGAGGGTGATTTCTGTTCCTTGAACAATTTTAATACTTCTCTACATACCAGACACTAAAGACTAAGACTACTAAGGTAAGTCAAAAGAGACCCAGACCTTTCCCTAATGGAGCTTGAGACTAGTAGAATAAACCATCACCAATCAAGTACTCACACTAATAAATGTGGTTAAAAACTGAGAAACGGACTTCAAAGTATTATGAAGGAAAATGCAATACGAACTGATATGGTTTAGATGTGAGGTATCCCCCGGAAGCTGTGTGAGACAGTTTAGAGGTAAAATGATTGGATTATGAGAGACTTCACCTAATTGGTGAATTAACGGATTAATTGAGAGGAATATAGACAAGTAGGGTTTGGCTAAAGGAGGTGGTTCACCAGGGGAATGTCCTTAGGGATTATATTTTGTCCCTAGTGAGGGGAAGTATCTCTCTCTGCTTCCTCATTCCCTGTCCTGAGCTGCTTACCTCCTTCACACCTTTCTGCCACAGTGTTCTGCCCTGTCTCAGGTTCAAAGCAATAAAGTCAGCTGTCTATGGACTGAGCCCCAAATTAACTTTTCCTCCTCTAAAATTGTTCTTGACAGGTCTTTTGGTCAAGGCAGTGAAAAAACTCACTAAAACACAAGTTTATTTCCATATTAAGGACAAGATCTTGCTGTATGTATATTTATCAATGTCCTGAGAAAATTTGGAGAAAGAAATGTATTTCAAATTCTGAATATTTGTAAGCCACTCCATAGGCCCTATTAATTCAGAAACTATTTTGAATTTGTTATCTCTTCATTAATAAAGTATGGCCTCAGCATTTGACCTTTTAGGTATTCCAGGTGATACTGCCATCCCAGATAGCCTGTGCTTCTTCATAGAATGTCTGAATTTTTATGTCTTTCATTCATTCATTAGCCTTTCAATAAACATTCTATTATCATTCTTACAAAGTTGCTAGCATTTGTGTAAGTCTCAAAATTACACAGACATTATATCAGTATAACCTATTCTCCTTGAATAGTTCCTTGAGCAGTTTTGAAATGTAGGTATTAGTCTTATTTAATATGAGGAAAGAAGACCCAGAGAAATGAGTAAATTGCTCAGGGCCATACAGGTAATTGTTATCTAGAATTCAAATCAGGTTGACTTGGTTCCTAAATCTGCATCTTTTCATTACTCTGTTAAAGTAAGGACAATGACATCTGTACAGTTATGGTTACATTCCAAGAAAATATATGACAAGAGCCACACTCTGATATTAAGATTATGGATGGGGAGGGTAGCATTTTCACTAAAGTGACCACACTATGTAACTTTTCCTCTATTTACTAGTTCCTTGGATCTGCCACATTTTTTTTTTTAATTTTGAGTCTTCTCTGTCTAGTACATCATTATCTCCCTCTCTCCTTTATGCAAAAACCTTGAGAGTCCTTATAACTGGAGGAGAGAAGAGTATTGCTGTCTTTAGAAGTGTTCTCTGCTTAAAAGTTTTTATCCTGATGATAGGAGACAGATTTGCAGTCTAAAGTACTTATTTCATCTCTCATTCCCGTTTTCTTAAGAGACACTCCATTTCTGATTCAAGGCTGTTTCAGTACATCAAACAGGTATGCAGTGTCATTTTCTCGTTTTCAGTGGTAATGACATATTTGATGACTACGCTCTCAATTTCACTGTTGATTTAGGAGGCTCATGAAGATCCATCTGGCAGCCTCCTGTCAGCCGGTGCCAGCTGGTGAGCAAATGTTGATGTGGGCTCAAACTGCTTCTCGCCATCTTTGTATCAAACTCCGATCACTTCTTTTGGTCTACACCATGCAAACATGCACTCAAAATCGGTCACGTAAACAGGTAAATTATTAATCCAACCACTATGATTAGGGAGCAGAGAAAAGGTGGTCAAAAATAAAACACTGCAATTAAAGAGCTATTAAAAACTCTTAAAAAACAATTATTTAAGCCAGAGTTGGCACAGCTGTGTTAATACTGTCCTCTGAGTCCTTGTGATTGTACTTATCTCTCTTACCTTTCCCTGGCGGTCTGTGGAGCCCTGAAAAATGCATATATTTGTTCCAAGACATAAAATAAATATTGGATGTTTCAATCAGAGGGCTTTGGATTTAATAAAAAAAATCTATGACCCATATACAACCTTGGGTAGGTCATTTATGTTCTAAAAGCATCAGTTTCCTTACTGGAAAATGGAGGCGACCATGACTTGTCCTGATTACTTTTCAGAGTTTTTAGAAGAAAGCACAACAAAAGTAAAGGTACACAGAGAGTGTTCTGTGACTGGTGACATCCATACACATTTTACTCTTTCTGCTGCTAACCTGTACGTACCTAGGCAATATGGAAATTGACTACATAAATCAATGGATAATATTTTAAAGGTAGAAATAAAGTAAATGGAAGTTCAGAATCCTATATGACTTGATCTTGGAAAATATTTGAGCTTCCTGGTTGTCATTTTCCACAATGCAATTAAGAATAACAGGACCTGTTAAGGAAGTCTGATCCTAAGCTGACACGTTGAAGATTTGGACCTACTTTTTCTTCTATAAGATGAAGGGTCTCTGGCCTGATTCTGAGGTCCTTGATCCATTTTGAGTTGAGTTTTGTGCAGGGTGAGAGATAGGTGTTTAGTTTCATTCTGTTGCATATGGATTTCCAGTTTTCCCAGCACCATTTGTTGAAGAGGCTATCTTTTCTCCATATTTTTGGCACCTTTGTCTGAGAAAATTGTATTTATTTGGGTTTGTGTCCATGTCCTCTATTCTGCACCATTGATCTACCTGTCTATTTTGGTACCAATACCATGTCGTTTTTGTTACTATTTCTTTGTAGTAGAGTTGAAGATCTGGTATTGCGATACCCCCTGCTTCACTCTTTCTGCTAAAGATTGTTTAGCTATTCTGGGTTTCTTATTCTTACTCTGGAAAGCAGTATGGATATTCCTCAGAAAGCTTGGAATGGACCCACCATTTGACCCAGCTATCCCACTCCTTGGCCTATACCCAAAGGACTTAAAATCAGCATACTACAGAGATACAGCCACATCAATGTTCCTTTCTGCTCAATTCACCATAGCCAGATTGTGGAACCAACCTAGATGCCCTTCAATTGATGAATGGATAAAGAAACTGTGGCATATATATACAATAGAATATTACTCAGCCATAAAGAATGATAACATTATGGCATTTGCAGTCAAATGGATGAAATTGGAGAATATCATGCTAAGTGAGATAAGCCAATATCAAAAAACCAAAGGATGAATGATCTCGCTGATAAGCGGATGATGACACATAATGGGGAGTGAGAGACGTTAGTGTTAGGGTTAGGGAGGGGGACAAGAATGGAGGAAGGAAGGACTGTAGAGAGGGAAAAGAGGGGTGGGAGGGGTGGAGGGGAAGGGAAAAATAACAGAATGAATCAAACAACATTACCCTATGTAAATTTATTATTACACAAATGGTATGCCTTTACTCCATGTACAAACAGAGAAACAACATGTATCCCATTTGTTTACAATAAAAAAAACCCAAAGAATAACAGGACTCGGCTTATGGGCTTCACTGAAAACTCAAGGAACTTTTGGGATTATGCCACCATCTCTTGGATGGTCAGAAATGATATTTAATATTGATTCCATCATTCACTGATAAGCTTTGAGCTAAATCAAGTGTGCCTTTACCTTTCTTAGTAATAGTATTTTATTTTTCTTGAAAACATATTTAGATTTTTATTTCAGAGGACATATTAATCGAAGTGCTTTATTAGCTTTATGGTAGTATGGTTGTCAATACATTTCCTTTGTAATTAGCAAAAATAAAAATCTTTTAATTAACTGTGAAAGACACATAAAAAGCATTTTATATAATACTATCTCAGTCATAACGAATTCAGAAATAGGCCTTTTTATTCAATTGATAATACCATTATTGTTTTAGTGATAAGGAAACAGACTAATAAATAGTAAAATTATACAAGGTTGTATGAACTGAAGGAAGTGAACTAGAATCTTAAAATTATCCCAAACTAGATTTTGCACTTTTCAATGTCTTCTGATGGTTTTTATCATAATTGAAATTAAGTAATAAAATGTGTGGTTAATTGTTTAATATTTCTCTGCTGGTTTACTATTTGTACTTCCAGTTATTAGCCCCATTCATTGCACATAGGCGCTCAGTATTTGATGAATCAAAGAATGAATGAAAAAGTGGGTGCTTCTGAATAGAGAAAAAGTTATGGTGACCAGGGGCATTTTGGAACTCTACGAAGTGTGTGTGTGTGTGTGTGTGTGTGTGTGTGTGTGTGTGTGTGCTTCTACTTAATTATATGGGTGGAAACTTGTTTCTTTTCTTAACATTTCTTATTTCCTGGGACCCAACTGAGAGAGTCTAGGACAATCAAGAGCTTTCTTTTCTTGGAAGAGAGGCTTCCTGGGTGTGTAGAGGCTTGAAGGATTTCCAAGCTGGAGGGTTGCTGAAACACAGACTTAAACTCTGACAACTGATATGACAGGAGTGTTAAATGAGATAACAACTTTGACTTTAGACTTTTGGATTTGTCTTCTTATAGTTGTTAATTCCATCTAAGATTAAATACACTAGATATGTGTATATTTTTAAACTAGAGAATACCATTGTCTTAGACTGCTCAGGTTGTTAGCTGAAAACCATATATATTTCCTCATATATTTTGGAAATCAAATTATCCAACTCATGGTTTGTAAATACTTTTTCCCTATTCCAAATATTCCCATTTCATTGTTTATTATAGATTAGTTACAAATGTTATCTTATAATTTCTAAAAAACTCACGGGTTGGCCTTTTTTTGTGAGGAGAAACCCAGTAGAGGAAGGTTAATGGGATAAATTTTAACATTGTTAAATTGGTTCAAGCACTTAAAAGGTGATTAATAATGAGTATTTAAAATCATAAAGGACTAAAACAATATGGCACATGCAGAAGGAATAACTTATAAAGCCCAATATCCAATAAATGATTAAAAACTTTCAAAATATTTACAATAGTGTGAGACTCTGAATCTATAATGAATACAAATAAGTTCACATGATAGCGAAAGAATGTTTTCTCCTCATGATCAGGAGCAAAGTGATGATTTTCCTTGCTTCCATTTAACATATTGAAGAACCTGTTCATTATAGTAAGGCAAGAAAACTAGTTATAAAAGCATACATATTTTAAAATTAGAATTAAAACTGGAAAGCAAAACTAGTACCTCATGGTGCAGTTTAGCAAAGATGAAATATATGAGTAAATACACAAAAGTCAACAGTATTTCTATACACTAGCAATGAACAATCAGAAAATAAAACATTCACAGTAGTATAAAATTCAATTCTTGGGAATCAGTATAGTAAAATGTAAGCTAGAAATGCTGCTAAGAGAAATTTAGAAAGATTCCAAATAAATGGAAAGATGTACAAAGGTTGGAAGATACAATATCATTAAGATGGCAATTCTGTTCAAGCTAATCTACTGTTTCAATACAATCATCAATTTCCAGCCACTTCTAGTTTTTGTAGGAATTGAGAAACTGTACGTATTTTATGGAAATTCAAGAACCAAAAATAGCTATTGTAGTTTTGAAAAAGAACAAAGAAGAATTTTGTACTACATGATTCCAAAATGTATGAAAAATCCCAGTAATAACACCAAATATTAATCAATAAAGGAAAATATTGATAAACTAGACTTCACTGAAATAGAAAAGTTTGCTCTTCCAAAGGTCAACAGAAATGAAGAAAGCAACAGACTCAAAAAAGTGATGTGTACCCAGCAATCTTAAAATAAGATGACACTCTAATTTTTTTTTAAAAAAGGATAATATATTTGAATAAAAACTTCATCAATGAAGATTAGCAAAGGGCCAAAAGAATATACAAAATATATTGAAATATATATTCAAGTATATACATCAATATAATTTATCTTTAAGGAAATACAAACTATAATGAGCTATATCCACTAGAATGTCTAACATCAAAACCATAGACAATGACTACTAGTGATTTTGGTCATAAAACCTTGATTATTACTAGCAGGAATGTAAAAATGGTACATTTACTTTAAGATGAAAATCAGTTTGACAGTTTAGTAAAAATGATACCTATGCTTGACATAAGATCCAACTATTCCACCTTAACCTAAGAGAAATAAAAACATATACACTAATGCATGAACATAGTTATTCACAACATTATATGTAATAGCCCCAAATCATCAGAAATAATCTAAATATATCTGTCCCCCAAAATGTAGTTTATGTATACAATAGACTATGTTTCTGGACCTGAGCAATTAACCAAAGAGAGAGAGAGAGAGGGAGGGGGAGGGGAGGGGGAGATGGGAAGAAGCTCCAAATAAATAAAATTAGAAATAAAAGGGTAGATATCACCACGAATACTTCTGAAATCCAGAGGATCATTAGAAACTATTTTGAAAATTTATGCTGCAATAAACTGGAAAATCTAGAAGACATTGACATATTTCTACACATATATGAGCTTCCCAAATTGAACCAGGAAGATACAGAAAACCTAAACAGACCAATATTGAGTAATGAAGTTGCAATAGCAATTAAAAAGTCTCCAACAAAGAAAATCCCAGGATCAGATGAATTCTCAGCTGAATTTTATCAGATCTTTAAAGTAGAACTCACACTAGTCTTTCTCAAATCATTCCATGAAATAGAAAGGGAGGAAACACTTCCAAATATGTTCAATAAAAATAATATAATCCTGATATCAAAACAAAACAAAAACATATCAAGGAAAGGAAACTACAGATCAATATCCCAGATGAACTTAGATTCAAAAATACTTAAACAATATTAGTAAAACAGATCAGGAATGTACCATGATCAAGTGGGTTTTATTGCAGGGACACAAGTCTTGTTCAACATACACAAATCAATATATGTAGTTCACCATATAAATAAAATTAAGGACAAGAACCACATGATCATCTCAATAACTGAAGAAAAGTTCTTTGATAGAATCCAGTATCTACTCATGTTAAAAACACTTGAAAAACTAGGGATAGAAGGAGCTTACCTTGACATTACAAAGGTTATATATGACAAAACGGAAGCCAGCACTACACTAAAACAAACAAACAAAAGCACTCAAAGTATTTTCTCTAAAATCAGAAAGAGAAGGATGTTCACTCTCACCACTTGTCTTCAATACAGCTCACAAAGCTCTAGCCAGAGCAATTAGTCAAGAGATGGAAATGCACTTATCAGGGAAAACATTCGGTCTTTGTTTTTTTGGGATTGGCTTATTTCACTTAGCATGATATTCTCCAACTCCATCCATTTACCTGCAAATGCCATAATATTATTCTCCTTTATGGCTGAATAATATTCCATTATGTATAGATACCACAGTTTCTTTATCCATCCATCTGTTGAAGGGCATCTAGGTTGGTTCCACAATCTAGGTATTGTGAATTGAGCTGCTATAAACATTGATGTGGCTGTATCACTGTAGTATGCTGATGTTAAGTCTTTTGGGTATAAACCGAGGAGTGGGATAGCTGGGTCAAATGGTGCTTCTATTCCAAGTTTTCTGAGGAATCTCCAAACTGCTTTCCAGAGTGGCTGCACCAATTTGCAACTCCACCAGCATTGTAAAAATGTGACTTTTCCCCCACATCTCCACATGTGTTCTTGATAATAGCCATTCTAATTGGAGTAAGATAACATCTTAGAGTTGTTTTAATTTGCATTTCTCTAATTACTGGAGATGTTGAACACTTTTTCATACATTTATAAGCCAATCCCCCCAAAACCAAAGGCTGAACGTTTTCCCTGATAAATGGATGATGATATATAATGGGGTGGGGGAGTGGGAGTGTGAGAGAAGAATGGAGGAATTTTGGATTATGTAGAGAGAAATGAGAGGGTGAAGGGGGTGGGGTATGAAAGATGGTGGAATGAGACAGACTTCATTACCCTATCTATGTACATATATAATTACACAAACGGTATGAATCTACATCATGTACAACCACAGAAATGAAAATTTGTACCCCATTTGTGTACAATGAATCAAAATGCAGTCTGTAAAAATAAAAAAAAAAAAAATAAAGAGATGGAAATGAAAGGAATACAAATAAGAGAAGTCAAATTTTCTGTTTGCTCTATATTAGAAGACCCAAACTCCACCAGAAGACATGCAGAGCTGATTAGCAAAGTAGCACAATACAATAACAACACTCATAAATCAATAGCTTTCCTATACTCCAACAGTGATACTGTTGAGAAATAATAAAAACCATCTTACCCACAACAACCTCAAAAACAAATACTAAAAATTAAAACAAAAACTTGAGGATTAATCTAACCAATGAGGTGAAAAATGTCTACCATGGAAATTATAGAATACTGAAGAAAGAACTTAAAGATCTTAGATGATGGAACAACCTCCCATGTTCATGGATAGGCAGAATTAATAGTGTCAAATACTATCAAAAGCATTATACAGATTCAATGCAATCCCCATCAAATTACCAATGACAGTCTTCAGAGAACTAGAAAAAAAAAACTATCTTTCAATTCATTTGGAAGAGTAAGAGACCCAGAATAGTCAAAGTAACCATGAGCAAGAAAAGCAATACAGGAGAAATTCTAATACCTGATCTCAACTATAATAGTGCTAGAGCAACAAAAACAGCATGGCTTTGGTATCAAAATAGACAACAAGACAAAAAGACAACACAGACAATCCCATATACTTATAGTTATCTGATATTTGACAAAGGTGAGAAAAATACATGTTGGAGAAAAGATAGACTTTTTAACAAATGGTGCTGGGAAAACTGGATATCTATATGTGGAGGAATCAAACTAATTTCTTATTTTTCACCCTGCAGAAGTCAATCCAAAGTTGATCAAAGACGTGGGTACTAGATCAGACACTCTGCAACTGCTAAAGGAAAATGTAGGCACAACACTCCATTGTATTGGTGCAGGCACTCACTTCTTTAATGAGACCCCCAAAGTTCAAGAAGTAAAACCAAGAATCAGTAAGTGGGTTGCCATCAAATTAACAACCTTCTGCACAAAAAGAGCATGAAGATAGAGCCTACAGAAAGCCTACAGAATGGGGGAAAATCTTTTCTAGTTACTTCACTAACAGGAAATACACAGAATATATGAAAAACTTGAAAAGCTTAACACCAAAACCAACAACAACAACAAAAAAATAAAACACCACAAATAACCCAGCCAATCAAAGGGGAAAAATAACTAAGCAGACATTTCTCAACAGAAGAAACACAAATGGCCAAGAAATATATGAAAAAATGTTCAATGTCTTTAACAATCAGGGGAATGCATGTCAAAATGACGCTAAAATTTCATCTCACACCAGTGAGGACGGCAGTTATCAAGAATACAAATAACAGATGCTGGGAAGGATGTGGGGGAAAAGGTACGCTCATACATTTTTGGTAAGACCGCAAATCAGTACGAACATTCTGGAAAGCAGTATGGAGATTCCTCACACACTTGGAATGAAATCACCATATGACCAGATATCATATATATACATATGGTAACAATAAAAAATAAATAAGATATAGGAAGATCAGTAGAGAAAAGAGAGTAGGGGGGAGGCAGGAGGTGACTAAAATTGAGTAGATCAAATTCCATCAATGTATGACTATGTCAAAATGAATCAAATTACTATGCACAACTACAGTGCCCTAATAAAAAGAGAATCAGAGTAGCTAGGAAGAAAGTTTCCTGCAACATCATCCCAAATGTCTATATTAATAATTTTCTACCTTTTCCTAAAGAATCTACCCATACTTGGGCAAGTCTAACCTGGCAACAGGGAAAAATTATTTCAAGGAACTTCTGAGTATTGTGTTTGTGTTGACAAATTCTGGGGTTCTGAAGCATATTAATGCACCGCTATTCAAGTGTGTGACACATAGATACCAACTAATAATGAAGTCCCAACCTGACTCTGGTTCACAGTTATTTCACCTGGTGGTCATCTCTCCAGTTTCCAAATGTATCATTGTAATGAATATATACGATGACTGTAAAAGCCCATGTTTTAATTTCTTGGCCTGTAATGTAAGAGTTATCAAATTCAGAAAATCCAAATCAAGTCTCTGAAACTTCCTTTCCTTTATCCCTAGCTTGGCAGCCACTAAAATAAATTTTAAAATGATGGCATTCCACAATAACACCATGGATGTTTTAGTCAGCTTTTTCATTGCTGTGACTAAAAGATCTGACAAAAACAATCTTAGGGAGGAAAAGTTTATTTTAGGGCTCATGGTTTCAGAGGTCTTTTATAGGCAGTTGACTCCATTCCTCAGGGATTGAGGTGAGGATGAACATCATGGCAGAAGAGTGTGGTAGAGGGAAGCTGCTCACATGATGATCAGAAAGCAGAGATACAAAATATATACCCTGAAATCACATCCCCAAAGACCCACCTCCTCCAGCCACATTCTTTCCACTTCCAGTTACCACTCAGTTAATCCCATCAGGGGGTTTAATCCACTGATTGGGTTAAGGCTCTCATAACCCAATCATTTGTCCTTTAAACCTTCTTAAATTGTCTCACACATGAGCTTTTGGGGGACACCTCACATTTGAGCCACTACAATAGACTGATGTCACAATTAAGTATATGGAAGAGTTCAGGGGTAGTAATCCATATCATATCTTAACTCACCAATCTGAACTTTTAAAAAGCCTAATAGGTTTTAGTCTATAGCAATAGACTACTACAGACACAAGTAGGTAGTAATCCTAAGTACAGATATTAAGAAGATGTGATCTTTGTTGAAGCAGATTGTCAAAGCTTAAGGAATATAAAATGTGGTCAATGAACTGGTGGATGAATTCTTTTTCATCCCTATCATGAAATATAAAAGGTATTTGGACTTCCTATGGGATGGACAATGATATACATTTTACATTATGGTTCTTCCTTCACTACTTCCTTCTTTAACTCTTTTTATACCTTTCAGAAACTGGCATAAGGGGACCTAAATCATGTGACCATTCTACAGAACACAACAATGGTTTACTGTATCAGTGACATCATATTTATTGCTCCAGAGGAGCAAGTAGTAGCTATTGTTTTTGACACCTTAGTAAGATTATTCATTTCAGAAGTGAGAGATGGAAGATTCAGAGACCAATCATGTGATTTAGGAATCTAAGGGTCTGGGTCATTCTCCCAAAAGTAAATGAAAGGATAAATTACTACATATCATATCTTTTGCCACTTAAATGTGGCCAAGTGGACCACAATGTATGTTAGGCCCCTTGAAGTTATAGAAGCAGCATATTCTTCACTTGGAAAAGTTCTCACTCATTTACTAAGTGATAAGAAAGGCTGCCAATTTTGAGTCGAACCCAGAGTAGGAATGACTCATCAATAGATCCATGTAAGGTACAAACAGTCCTGCTGCCTAGGCCCTATGACTAGGCCAGCATTATAGGATTAGCATATCTGTGGTGACAAAAATGTGTCTTGTATAATTTATAGAAAGCTCAATAGGAGAAACACAATGTAGACCTGAAGGGATTGTGCAGAAGGAAACTGTATATATGATTTGAAAATCGGCTCATGGGATGTTAATAGACTGTGGTAGGCAGATCGTCCATGAATACAGAGCTGCCCATTATAAGCTGGGTGCTCTCATCGCCATCAAGTCATCATGTGGAGTAGGCCTAGAAAAACTCTGTTGTAAAAGTTTTACCTCTGGGATTGGGAACAGAGGGTACAAGAAAGCTACATGAGAAGATAATCCAGACCTCAGGTCATTACCATTGTACAACAGCCTCTCTTTCAGTTCTTATGGTACCAGAGAGGTTCTCATATGACTTGCTGATAGCAAAGGCAAAAACCAAAGTCTGATTTCTGGAATGATCAGTTTGATATGTAGGTCGAAGTAAAAATGAAACCAAATGCTGCTGCACTGCAGTTCTCATGGGTAGCACTCAAGGAGAAAAGGAAGGTAAGGGAAATGTTCCCAAGGGCCAGTTCTTCCTGGGGTGCACCTCACTGTCCAGGAATAAGTAGCAGGCCAACGCAACAACATGCACAGACTCACCTGTCGTAATAACAGCTTGTCTGAACAGGAGTCAGGTGAGAGAAAATTGAGATATTGGGGACAAAAATGGAAAATGTATATGTACTGTCTGATGGTTATGAGTGAGAAGAGTGAAGAATTTTGTCTTACATATTCATAGAGGGGCTGGCATTGTGATTCAATGGTCAAGCACTTGCCTTGCATGTGTGAAGCACTGGGTTTGATTCTCAGCACTGCATATAAATTGATGAATAAAATAAAGGTCCATCAACAACTAAAAATATTTTTAAAATATTAGTAGGGACCAAGGGGAATCTCCATAGAAGAGGCACTAAATAATAACACAAAATAATTTAAGCAGTTGACACAAGTCAGTTTTTCTCATATCTACCCCAAGTCTAACCCAGTGGATTCAGAAATGGACTTATAGTAGCAGAGCAGTCTTGCCTTTAGATACCCCTCACTGAGACTGATCTGGTCACCCCACTGTTACAAGTCCACCCTGTCATAAGAAGACACCAACTTGCTAACTCCTGATACCTCATTCTTTGAGGAGAACAACTAGTCCAACATTCATTTGGACTCCTTGTCACGGTAGGATGGCCAGTGATTTGGATTAACTAGCAGCAACCCATATTTTGGTTATGGACTTTTATTTCCTGACTGCTGGAATTCCACTAGCAACATTTTCTAAGGGTTCAAAATGTTTGATTCACCAACAGAATCGGGCATAGCAATGTCCCAAAGGAAAAGATTCACATTACAAGAAAGTTGCATTAGTAAGTATATGGCCATGGGATTTCCTGGTTTTCTTACACACCACTTTACCCAGAAATTACTGACCCGTTAGAGCAATGCAATAGCTTGTTGAACAGAGCTAAATACTAGCTTGTAGATGATGCTCTGTGAAAGTCATGCCATCCTCCAGGACACATTATATATACCTTAACTAAATGTTCATTCTTTGGTGTTGAGACATATTTCTGGGAACCAAGGTATGAAGATATCCTAGTTAACATCACCCTTAATGACCCACATGGGGAATTTGGACTTCCTATCCCCACAGCTCTTGGCTCTACAGGTCTGGAAGTCTTGGTTCGCAGAGGGTGAACACTTATCCTGATGAAACAGTTCCACTTGACATTAATTCCCATAAATTGGTGACTGGTGACTTTGGGTCCTTTTGCCAAGGGTCCCATGGAAAGGATTCTAACTTGATCATCTGGAAGAGTTAGGACTGCTGACCTAATGAGAACTGCCACTGTTGTGTCTCTTGACATTCTCATGGCCAATTTTGATGGTATACTGGCAAGTGCCCCTGTCAAGGTCTGAGATGAGCATGGTGAGCAGGTACTCAATTATCCCAGGTTTGAGGGAGTAGATCAGCAGTTGTGCTATCCAAAGATAAGGGCAGTGTGTCCAGGAAAGATTATGGAGGAGGAAGGCCATGAGTGTCAATTATGGCTTTGAGACCAATTGCTACAGCTATAGTTCATTTCAGTAACTTTCCTTTTAAAATTTCCCTTTGGAGAAGGACCACCCAGAATCCCAGAGGAGGTAATCTCAAAGGGGATGAACTTACTGTAAGGCAAGCAGATCTATTTTTCTCAGAGTGGACTGTAGTGAAGATCTTAGTTCCCTCTCTAGGACAGAAAGGCTTATTCCATCTTCTGCTTGGATGATTGATTGACTGTTGACAACCCACATCTGAGTCCCTCTCATTTCTTTGACCCACAGGAGCTGTCTTATCTTCTGTCCAGTGCCCTCCCAAGAGGTAGCTTATATCTAGTGGGTGCTCAATTTTATGTTTATAGTGGGGCTCCTGATCTCAATTCAGCATCAGTTGGAAGGTACTGCTCTAAAAAAGAAATCATTAATCTTTATGCAAGTGATTCACACTACTTGGCACAAAATCTGAGATAGGATATGTAAACGTATTACATGCCCACAGAAATATGCCAGATTTTATTGATGTTTGTTTTGTATGATAGGATTTTGGATGATTTTAAATGGCCATTTTATATTGTTATGTTTTGAGTTTTTCTGTAATGGTCACAATAATCAATCAAAATAAAACAACAGCTCTAAATTTTATTTTTTTAAAATCAAGAAAAAGTACTGTCTTTGAAGTTAGAAAATTTAGGTTCAAATTCAAGCCATATGACATTTTTCAGGTCATTCAACAGTTTTCTGAAACTCAGTTTCATCTGTAAGATGTGGAGAGTCATAATTACGCAGCTTGGATTTGTTTTGTGGAGGAACATAAAGAATATAAAACGCTTAGAAAAACTGTAATGCACTACTAAGATGTTATTTGTTTCTGATTTTATTATCTCTGGAACTGTTTCCTACTGTTTTTCTTTTTATATGTTGGTACCAAATGAGAGTGGTGTTGGCTTAAATGACCAGGAAGATCACTATGTACATTTTATTTTATTTTTAAATAAAGATTAGAGTCAATTCCTTTCATCAGACTGTACTCAGATCAAAACTTTGACATCCTTGTTAGAGTAAAGGAAGTCAAGGTCTTGTTTGAGTTCTGCAACAATCCTGTGGGACTCCAAGTCACAACACTCAATGCCTCTAAAATGTATCCTTCTCAAGACATCTAACTCTTGGGACATAATCAATGAATGTGCTATGAAGAATCCCGTTTTTAGTCAGCTTCCTGAAAGAATTTGTTTGCTGTGAGATCAAGTGAGGTTGGGACATTTTGGATCTTAGTTACAGGAGCCTTTAAATTTTCTTTAGGCAGAACATTTTTATGCAGTTAATAAAATTCTGTCTGCCTCTAATGCTGGAAAGCATCTGTTCACTGCTGTTGGAGGAATAATTCTCAATTGAAACTTATAATTACCTGCAGAGTCAACTTCCTTCTACAGCTAAATTAGTCTGGTTTTGGTCAAAACTAATTTGGAATGATAGGAATATTTCTATATTGAGTACTTTACTAAAAAGTTTTCCCTTCTGTGGTCAGTGATTAAAAAAAGAGCATATTTAATAAAAGGCTTAATTGAAACTAAAGATGATGAGGTCCTTTTTCTCCCACTACTTATTCATTACTTAAAGTAAGGATTTGTGTTAATAGGGATCTGAAAAATTTAGAAGCATGACCTCTGCGTAAGCGTATGTGTTGGCATACTTTGGAGAAAGGACAGACTCCAGACTCCAAGCAGGGTGCTGGGGACACTGGATATCTGCAAAAGATTAAAGCTTGATCCCTCCCACCCAGTACAAAAGTCAACTAAAATGGATTAAGACCTTAATATAAGACCTGAAACTCTCAAACTGCCAAAAGAAAACGTAGGGAAAATACTTCAAGACATTAGCATAGGGAATAATTTTCTGGCTAGGACCCTCAAAGCCCAGGAAACAAAAGCAAAAATCGAAAAACTGCATCACACGAAACTAAAATGTTTCTGTGCCACAAAGGAAACAAAAGAGTAAAGAGACAATTTATGGAATGGAAGAAAATATTTGCCAACTACTCAAATGACAGGATTAATATTCAGAATAAAGGGACTCAAAAAATTAAAAATGAGCACTTCAATTAAAAACAGGAAAAAGCTCTGAAGAGACACTTCTCATAAGAAATACAAATGGCCAATGAAGACTTGTAAAAACTTTCAATATCATCATCAGAGCAATGTAAATCAAAACTACAATGAGATATCATGTCACCCCAGTTAGAATGGCTATTGTAAAAACATAATACAGACCCATAGTACTAGTTGTGGGGAGCCATCCCTGTCTAGCAGAATCAGGCTTGGCTGAACCATGGGACACAGAGGTCTGACTCCCAGGAACTGAGGGTCATGAGAGACTGTTTCAGACGACCAGGGAGTAGGTGGCCCTGTACAGAGTTGGTTCACCTTCTGAGGAAATGCTATTTCTCTAAGCAAATGGCTTCCCTAACTCCACCTCATTCTGTTTCTCACAGAAGAAGCCCCTCCCAGTCCCCCTTTACCTGTGCAACTATACATAAAGGGAAGGTGGACTTCTCCTTCTTGTTGGAGGTCAGATCTGGCATGGCTCAATCTGTTACACCCCCTCCCATTTGAAAAGATTATTGGCTCCTGTTTATTTGATTAGATAAGTTTCTTAGTGATTAATAGTTGGCACCATCCTCAGACAGAAACTTTCTCATCCATGTGGGATGTGGCAGGAGAACCACTGCCCCCCCCCCCCCCAACAAGCAAGGGTGAAAAACAAATTTTGATTCACCATTGGTGGTAACATACCATTATGGGGACAGTATGGAGGTGTCCAACAAAGACAAAAATAGATCTACCATATGATGCAGCTGTCTTGCTTCTGGGTATAGATATTATCCATGAAATGAGCATACCATAGAGATACCTGCACATCCATGTTTATTGTGGCACTATTCACAAGAGCTAAGGTACAGAATCAGCCTGGGTGTCCATCAAAAGACAAACGGATAAAGACAATTTATATATACACAATGGACTATTATTTATCTGTAAAGAATGAAATCGTGCCATTTGGAACAAACAGGATGGAACCATTGGACAATGTGTTTAAGTGGAATAGCCAGACCCAGAAAGACAAGTATTGCATGTTCTTGCTTATACGTGGGAGCCAAATTAAAAAAAAAAAAAATCTATATGAAAGTGGATATTTAGTGGTTAATAGGGATTGGGAAGTGTGTGGAGGTGGGGTGGGAAACCAGTGGTTACATTTGACTCATGTGATCATGTGTGTGAAAAATCACACACTGAACCTAATTAATACTTATAATACATGTGAAAATATGACAAGTCCAGAAGTATGGAGTGGATGGATCCTTGACTCATGAATTTAAGTGTATTTTGTTCAGCTTCTAGGATGCTGGGTATATCCCCTTAACTCTCAGTACCCAATTCCTGACTATTAGATGAAAAAAAACAGGTCCTCAATACTTACCCAAACTATTTGACACTTGAGTGAAATAACCTACGTGAGAACACTTTGAAACATATGCAGTGGGATATGACATCCTTAGTATAAAGTGATTCAATTGCTTATTGTTTTTCTCAATGGTATATTTGAATTTCTTAGGTGTAGGTAATAAATCCTAGAGAGTATCAGAAGCGACACTCAAATGGATTTTAAAGGAAATGTTTTCATATATGTTTAAAAATGATGATTCTAATGTACAATACTGTAGTGAACCTATATACGAGTTGAAGATGATGTAAAATCAGGGGTTCTGAGGACACTGTTAGTGGTCTCTGGGTTCCTTATATTGTGTGGTTCCCACACCCGCTTGGGGAAATCCATGGTGTCATCAGTCTTGGAAAGATCAGGTGCCACCTGGTGTTTGTTGACAATCTAACTGCCCTGGCCGCTGAGCTGGTCAGCAGCATGTTTCAGGCCTGGTCTAACTGACCCATGAGCAAGAACAACTTTTTTCTCCTCTGGCTATTAACTTTTCGGTTGGTTATAAATCAAGATTACTGTGTAAAAAGTAAAAATAGAGGAACAGGGGAAACAGGCTTTTAACAGTAAGCCAGCTCTGTCTGTGCCATCTTCCTCCTGATCTTCATGTTTGAGCAGAACATAGAATCTTGCTGGGTCAAGACCGGGAACTACAGACAGACGGGCTGTCAGGCTTGGTACATAGATGTATAGAGAAGCCTGACTAGTAGTATCTTTTAGCCTAAGCCATGCTCTCCAGTACATTATTGAGTATTTACGTAAGAAGGATCTTAGATCAACTTTCCATCTGTGACAGTTAGTATTTTTAACCACTGTTTCACACTTGACACATCTAATGAACAAGTAGATCTCCTCAGTCTTTAACCTCCTCTAAACACTCCTTACTAAAAGATGGTAGGTCATTTTTGCATCTTCTATTATAAGACGGATGATGCTGGTTGCTCAGTCACTCAAAACCAAACATTTTTGGATGGTTACTTTGTAATTATAGCATGCACTTTTTTAATGTCTGTTCTCTTTATATCTACCCCATCTTCTTCCTTTGACATGATAACCCTTCTTGTCCCATAACAAAATAAGCATTTTTGTATTGTAGAGACAGGATGATTCACTTCATATATATATATTTTTTCCAACAGAGTATTAGATATCATGAACTATTTTAGATTTGGGTTAATTGTGAAAAAAATTCCAAATTCATAAATAGTAAGAATTCCAAGTTTAACATTCTTCACAAGAATATGTAGTACTTGGTAGATTTACTTCACTATTGTGTTTTAATTAATGGCTTTCAACTGAACTCATCAATATAAATATACCTTTCAAGAGTTTGATTATGGCTGAGGTTTCCAGTTTTTACATTTGTTGTCACTGATCTATTGCTCCTCTTGTTATCATGTGCTCACATTAAAGACTTTTTGCAGGGTGGTATCGGTTATTGAACTCAGTGGTGCTTAACCATTGAGCCACATTCCCAGCCCTTTATAGTTTTTATTTTGAGGTGAGGTCTTCCTAAGTTTTCAGGCTGGCCTCAACTTTATGATCCTCCTGCCTCAGCCTCCTGAATTGCTGGGATTACAGGCATATGCCGCCATATCTGGTGAAAAGATAATTTTTCAAGGAAAAAAGATCTCACAATTTCAAGAAACGAGCACAATGTTTAGAAGTATTCATTTTCTGCCTTTGATTTGTGAATGTACTTATATGGTTGCAATGTTATAGTCTAACATTCTTTCATCAAGTATGTTTAATGATTCCTTAATTATCAGTAAACTACATAGCATTGAGTTAGATTTTGTGTTGTGATTTACCACTTGCAGTGACCCTTTTACTGTTTTTTAAAAAAACTATTTTTGATATTATTGCAATTACTACCTTTGCCTTGATAGCTGTTCTTTCTCTATTGAATTACTTATGAATATTTTATGACTTTCAAAAATTATCAGTTTATAGCCAAGAACATCCAGAGAATGCTCTTTTATAGCTTGCATTGTACATGAGTATCCTCACAGCAAAATTAAGTGTCTATGCTTCTTTTTCAATTTAAATTTGTTTTTTTTTTCTTTTTTCTGCATTAAGTTTTAAAATTTGATTTTTTCCCCATAACAAGTTCTTTTAAAACCATATAATATATTTCCTATACTGATACCACATGATCCACCAAAACATAGGCAGGGGGTTGACTGTTGGTGGGGGTGCTATATTCTCCCTCACTTCAGCCAGACAGTTCAACCTGAGTTCCTTGTTCCTTCCTCTCAGCATGCCTCTGCTTTCCCGGAAGAAAGGCATTCAATAATAGCAACTAGGTTAGCCTCACATTTTCTCTTAATTCCTTCCATTTTCGCTATCAGCTTTTCCCCTGCCAACTTGCTGAAGTAGTTGTTCCCCTGCCAAAGTAGTCTGAAGGACTTCTCATTTGTACTCCTTCTCCTCTATTATTTCAGCACCTGGGCTTCTGAGACTTCCTAGCCATTCTTCCCTCTCTCCTCTGTAGCCACCATTGTTTTCCCCCAAGTCTCCTCCAGGAACAGGTCTTTCTTCTTTGGAGAAGCTTAAGTTCCATGGAGGTACTGAGATAGGAGGTGGTGGCTTCAAGGCCAGCTCAGATGTCTAGCAGGAGACACTCTTGTGGACTTGCTTCACTTTCACATGGTCCTGAGCGTAGATGTTTAGAGACCCTGGGGGAAAAGAGACAGCGATGGCATGGACAGTTTATCTTCTTTTCACACACCACTGCTGTCTTAGTCGTTACAGGGGATGTGCAGATGCTGAACAGTGGTAGGCCAAGAGAGGACACTATTTTTGTATTTACATAAGACTGTATCTTAACACTGTTTTCATTTCAATTTCAAACCAGAAGTGAATATTAAAAAATATTTTGTAATAGTTTCTATTTCCTCTAGCATGAAGTATCTCTGGGATTTTAGGCATTTAGGGGACATTTACAGAAGCTTTATTTTGTATGAATGCTAATACATTTTTTACACATAAATATTTTCCCAAATTGGTTTTTCTTAGTATTCATTCTATTTTTCTTAAAAACTGAGTATTTTGGTAGTCAAATACATCAGTCTCTGTTACCATTTTGTAGTTGGAATAGAATTTTTCCATCTTCAAAATGAAATTTATAATGGAACACAGAGCAGGGATAGAATTGTTAAAAAAAAAAATCCAAATATTTCCTCATGCAGCTAGAATCAGAGGTGTTTATGAGGATGGCTTCATGAATCAACTGCCGATTTTGAAAATGGAATCAAGTATGTTGCAGCTATTTATGGTCTGATTGAAGGTTGGAATTTGTTATTGTTATCTGTTTTGTTTCTGGTTGGAAGCTGTAGAAACCAATTCATTTACATAAACAAAAGAAATTACTGGAAGGATCTCAGGGGCTCAGTGAAGAGAAGCTGAAAGTCCAGGATCAGGAAATGTGTCCGAACATGGGGATTTTGGAGGTTTGTGCAATGCCAGCACTAATGAGACCCACCAGGCCCACTGCTGTCACCAGAGCAGACTCTGTCTTCTTGGTAAGCAGCAATGCCTGAGGCTACAAACCAAGAGGAATTCTCCAGAATAGAGAGCAGAGTGCCAACGGGCAGCAAACTGTGGATATTGGACATCTCCTTGTGGTGTGTTTACAAAAGTACTTTTACAGATAGTCTTACCTATCTTCAGATTCCAGTTTATTGCTCATGAAGGAATAATCAGATTCTCACTGACTGAAACGCACTAACAAAAATTCAAGGAAACTAGGGTTTCCCTCATTCCTAATTAGTTTAACAAAAGATATAAATAGGTTAAGAATGTAGACCAGCCATCTATTCTGTCTTCTCATATCTACTTATTATTTCAGATGGCTATTCAAAATTTGGTTAGATGAAGTTAGTATCAGAGAGAGTAGATGGTAATTAGGGTACTTTTTTCATTCTGTTTATGTAGCGTTTGGGAGATTGTTTTCTGCTCTTGGTGAATTTCTGTTGAGGTCTAACCCTAGCTACTGTACTGGTTTCCTTTTGCTGCCTTAACAAATGACTACAAACTTAGTAACATAAAACAAGAATTTATCATTTTGTAGTTTTGGAGGTCAGAAATCTATATAGGACTCTGATCTAAAATTGTCAGCAGAATTGGTTCTTTCTGAAGTTTTTAGGGGAAAAAACTTTCTAAAATCTAGAGGATGCCTACATCCCTCAGGTCCCGGTCTCCTCCCATTATCTAAGCTAGCAAAAAGTGGTCCAACCTTTCTTACATCACTTCAGTCTGACTATGACTCTTCTGCACTCTTCTTCCACTTTGATATCCTTGTGATGACATTGAGCCCACCTCATAATCCAGGATAATCTCCCTATTTTAAGGTCAACTACTTAGCATAATCCCATCTGCTATCTTAATCCCCATTTTCCATGTAAATCATATATTCACAAGTTCAGGGAGTCGGACATATACCTTTTGAGTATCGTTGTTCTGCCTACCATGATTATTCATTCACATAGCTTCCTTCTGTGATGGGCTGACAGATCTGACTCCATGAGAATGTTATAGGCCAGACTCTAAGGGAAATGACTAGACAGACTCCATTTTGCCCTGAGACTCCATGTTATGTAAGAAACAAGCTTCTCCCATGGGAACACCCCACCTCTGTGCCCATCATCAGTTACTTGGTGTGACATGTTTAATAATATACAATGGCAACTCCTATGTAGTAAAGAGTTGCTCTCTTTTGATTCCTATTGCTCCTAAACAATGTACCATGTAAACAGTGATTGTGTGGATGTTAGCAACCATTCTTTAGTTTGTACCTAGGTAAGGGTCATTTTGACCCACTTCCCATCTGTTGATGATCTCATGATGTTAGTTTGTAATTTTGAATCATAGCAACAGACATTTATGATTAATGTGATCTTTGGTATAAGAACCCCTACAGCCCTGTGGTTGGGGCTGTTCTCCCAATATTCATTTTTTGGGGGGCATTGAGTGAGACAGTCAGCTGGCCAGCTTAATAAAGACTCTCAAATTTGGACTTCTCAGTGGTGATCGGTCTGTTCTTAAGTTGCGCCCCATAACACCTCTTTGGTGGACATTTGAGCTGATGTGTGAATGCTGCTCTTCTTTTTTTTGAATTTTCATGGAAGGTGTCTCTTGTGTTTCCTCATGACTAGAACTGCAGATTTATGCTAAAATAATTTTAAATCTGGAAAAGTTAAGGAACATTGTCTCTTCAGTCTTTACATATTTGAAATCTTTGAATTCTAAAATTCATGTGACACCTCAAAATCTTAAGTTAGGCAAATAGATGTACAATTATTATAATTGTTTGAACTGAATAATTATTACATATCAGAAAGTATACGATTGTCGAAGGGTTTCAAAATCTTATGTAAATATCAAGGACTGTTTTCTACTACGAAACTATACTTCTAGAAAACTGTACTAACAGGGCAGCAGTTATTTTATACTTTGCACCAGTATATTTGGATCCAAATAAAGTTCATATAATTGGAACATAATAAAAATTCAAATGTGAATGAGGCAACAAAATATTTTGTTTTCTCACTTATGTTTTCTTTATGATCAAGACGTATGGCATTCACAATTAAAATAAGTGATTATGGGAATGTGGAAAAATATTCTGAAATCTCACACCATTGTAGCAGGATTTATTACATTATAAATCTGGCTTTTAAATGGTCCTATTTGCCCTAACCTCATATTAATGAGAACTCTAAGAATGATCATTTTATCTTCAAGGTAAAGAAAACAAAAATGAAAAAAATTATAGCTTCTTTATAATTAAGGATCCCTATTTGTTTCAAGCTCAATCAAGCTAACATGAGTAAAGTCTACATATAGCCTTATTTGTTCAAATAATTTAAATACTATTTCTTACGCATTTTCAATGGGCCAGACACTGTGATGGACAATTGGTGCTAAGATAATGAACATGATCACTCTATATGGGAACTTCCCATTTCAAAATGCTTTTAGTAAAATGAATTTAGCAATTTATAATTTTTGAATTGCCTATTTTATTCATGAAATCCTGAGCTGTGGCTGTAATACCTGTCCTGCATTATTACTTACACATTACTCAGTGGCATATGCAAACCAACAAGTTATTTACTGTTATTCTCTCTCAAGGTCCTAGAAGTTGACTGGCTTCAGTAAGGCAGATATCTCTTGGGGTCTTTTATTTGAGGACTGTTGGAAAGGGCTGGGGCTAGAGTCATTTTGGAGACTTACCCATGTCTTTTGCTTAGTGCTGGTTAGGACCTCAGCTAAGGCTGGCCTGAGCACCTTCATCTAGCTCTCCAGGTTGCCCAAGTTTCTTTGTAATATGGGGCTGGTTTCCAAGAACAGGCTTCCCAAGCAATCCAGGTAGAAGCTAAATCACCTTTTCAGACCTGGCCTTGAATGTCAGACTGTCACTTCTCCTGTACCCTATGGGCTGATGCAGTCACAATGGAATGTTCAGCATTGAGACAAAAGAAACTCTACCTCTTTGTAGAGGAGCAAGGAGAGTATAGAGATATGATTACAAGCAGTCTTTGAAATTTAGAGTGGCTCCACCTGTTTAATACTGTAGCTGGCATACTTGTGAGTACCTTTGCTATGTGCTGAAGGCAAGTTTTACAGAGATTGATCTGGTAGCCACCACTTATTGGAATGAGAGGGGATAAATATGATGAAGGGAAGACTGGAAAACAATTTAGGAATATGTGAATGACAAGAAGGAATGGAAAACTTGCACCCAAGAAACATTTTGTTGGAAAAATAAGCAGAATAGTATTGCCACTGGATAGGAAGCACGAATTCAACAGAAAATTTAAAAATGATTTTAAGGCATTAATTCTGGGATTCCAGATAAGAGCTGCAACAATAGAAGTAGATACAAAGAAAAGTATGTCCAACTTCATGGGATGCATAGAAGGACCAAACACATGTTTGACAGCATTCGAGTTTTCAAATATAGATGCCTTATGTGACAGTGAAATATGGAATTGGACCTTGGATGAAATGGAAGTTTGCATTTTTAGATTATTAGAGACCTAACTTGAAATAAAATCTGTATCTGAGGAAATATAGAAGATGAGCCTAAACTCATGAACTAAAGATCTGTTTTATGGTTACATGAAAAGAAAAGTCATGTTTCATTGGAAATTGTTCATTTTCTGTAGCGTCCCCTTCCTGGTGATTTAAGACCTGTGCATTGTCTTGAGCTATTTTTGTAACTCTTTTTACACCGTAACTGGTATGTAAATATTGTCCTGTCATTTCAACTGACTCTTTCTTGTAAGAAACAAGTTCTGTCTCCATTTGCTGTTCACCTCCAAATTCCTTTATATAAACTTGATCTAAGTAAAGGGAAAGCTAAAATAGCACATTTGCTTTGTGCCCTCCTATCATTTGAATAAAAGAGTTCACCACACAGTCATGTTGAAATCTGTACCTTGTTATTCTGATACTTGTTAGGACATTGGAAGACCTTATTCAGGACTCTCTGTAGGTGTCTAGGCTATCATAACAGGGGAGAGAGATGAGGCTCAACTTTGAATACAATGTGGAGAATTGAGGACTTATAGCTGGGGAGGGTGGAAAATTACCAAGAAAAGCCATCAAGAACAGGGAAAATTCTTGCTAAACTGACCTAACAGAAGGTAGGCCAGGGTGATCTGAATTACTTAGGGGATGAGGAATTTGATAAGATAGAGATATTCAAGTGATTAGATACTGAAGAGGAGAAAAAAATCTCTGTAGATTGGTTTAGCAGGATTGTGGCTACTTGGGGTAGGTAGACTTAAGGACAAGTCTCAATCATCAATGTGGCCTGGTCAAAAAGATAGCATTAATCAATGAATTATGATTATAATTTTTCTGAAAATTATCTTCGCAGATGGTCGAAGAATTATCTGAGTGGCAGGAAAAGAACTCAAAGCTCTGGGGTAATGATGAATAGGTGTCATTAGACTAGAGTGAAACACAGGCAAAGGAAGGGAAAATAAAAATGAAAAAACCACCCCTGTGTGTCCTACCTTTTAACAAATGATAATGGAGCTTCTGTTCATCATTAGTAGAGTTGGAAGGTAATACAAATTGAACAACCCTAATAAGAAAATATGAAATCCAAAATGTTCTAAAATCTAAAACTTTTGGGGGCCGACACTACCCTCAAGGTTTCAAATTGTCAGTAGACCTCAGAATTTTCATTTTCGGATTATGAATACACAACTGGTCAACTCAACACAGACATCCCAAAATTCAAGTATCTCTGAAATCTAAAATACTCTTGGTCCCAAGCATTTTGAATTAGGGTTATATGACCTGTAATACTGCCTACCTTACATGGTCATATGCAGCTAAGATTGTGTGGGAGAGTCATTTCCCAAATCAGCATGTGCTATGCTAACAGGAAGTTATCTCTAAGAAGATTCAAGACATGCTACTCTAAAACAGGGCACATTGTCATTGGTGAAGACCTTAGAAGTAGAGTGGTCTCTGATCTCCTCTCTCTAGTGCTCTGAAGTGTCTCATCCAACCTGATCAACCTTCCTCTGAGAGATCACATGACCCTCATTCTGAGGAGTCCATCCAACACCTGAAGGAGAGACATTCTCATCTCTGAACACATCAAGATACCACCAAGAATCTGAACAAACACCTAGCTAAGCCCACCTCCCCTACCCCCACCCCACTTATGGCCATTAGATCAAACCCTTTTGCCCTTCAGTCTTACTTCTGGCATGAGTGTCCACAAAAAGTATTCTCTTTTTTTGGAGTCTTCATTTATGAAGATTCCCATGGTGTATTAAACATATTGAGTACATTTATATGCTCTTTTTCTTGTCACTCTTGTTTATAGGGGTTTCAGCCATGAACTTACTGATGGGTAAAAAATGTATAACCTCTCCCTTACAACCACATTTTAGGAGTCATAAAAAAGCTGTGGAATAGGAACACAGCAGATTGCTATCTGACTCCTAATACCCATTCTCCCTTCTATGGTGGACTCTGACTTTTTTCTGGGTGAATTACTGCCCATTCATCGTCTTCATCTCCCCGTTTCTTTGATCCCCCGTGTGACTACAGGGTTGAGTTATGAAGAGAGATGTGAATAGGAAGTGTGGGATATGACTTTAGGAGTTTCCTTAAAATCCTAATTTTAAACTAGAAGCTGAACTGCTTTATAATTTAGGTACTTGTATCAAAAGTGCTTGGTATTTGCATAAATTATGCCTGTTAGAATTTTTTTCCAATGTATTGTAATTTCAAGTTTTATAGCTTTATTGATTTGCATTTCCTGCTTCTTATTTTACACTATTTTATCTTATTTCACACTTCTATCTACTAATCAGGGAAGATCATTAGCACATTAAAACTTGGAATATTTACTTTTTGCTGTTTAGTTTTTGTGCTTCATACTTATTCTAGATGTTAATCCCTGTTAGAGGGGTAGTTTATTTCACCTTGAAATTTAAAGGTTGAACATATAGAAGTAGAGGGTAGAATAGCAATTGCCACAGACTGGTGAGGGTGGAGAGAGGATGAGATGGAGAGAGATGGGTTAATGGATTTCAAGTCACAGTCAGATGGGAGGAATAAGTTCTGGTGTTATATTACACAGAAGGTGGTTCTAGTTAATGATATTCTATCATTTCAACATAACTAAAAGAGGATTTTGAATAGTCTCAGCACAAGTAACTGATGAATGTTTGAGACGATGAAAAATCTGAAAGTTACTGAGTTGATCAATACATAATGCACAAAACATCACACTGTACCCCATAAATATACACAATTATTCTCTCAGTAAAGAACAGATTTTATTTCTGAGTCACAATCCACACCAAAGTCTTGCAAGTGGCTCTAAAATCTTTAGAGATAATATGGCAAAACTGCACAAAAATTGACTTGCAATTGTTGGAGCCTATTTCTTTAGAAGACCATAAATTTTCAATGTACTTGACCTCAATTCATCAGAATAATCATGGGCTATCAAAATCATTTAGTCAAATGTCCATTTGGGACCTGGATATGTCCACAGATTTTTTTTTCATAAAGATGTAGATAATTATACAGTAATGAACTCACATTAGAGAAATATTTTTAAATCTTAAGGAAATAAGACTTGGATATTTCTGTTTGATAACCTCTTTACCCCAACCTTTGCCAAAATTAAAGTGAAATCCAGTAAGTTATTATATAAAAATATTTTGGTTCATTTTATTCCCTTAGTCATCTTTTTACCCATACCAAAAGTTCTCCCTCTCAAGGTAGCCCAATTTTGTAAAACCATGTAGGATATACTATTATTTCCTTCCAAAGTTCTAATTCTCTCATTATTTGTTATTGCTGTGTATTCAAGTTAAAAGTACATAGCTCCCCAGTTCATGTTTCCACATCAAGGTTACATAAAAATAACACAGTAGAGGTTTATTTCATGTTCTAATTAACACAAATATGATTATGTTGATGGTTTCCCCAAAAGTTGTATATAATTTATCAATTCACTGAGACTTATCTTAATGGAGTATATTTTTCTTCAGTCTCCCTCCCAAAATGGAATGCAAAATCTGAGTCAGAAACTCATCCTGAAAATGCCTCCAAAAATTTGATTTTAATACCCATTAGTATGTAAACTCGTTTAAACTTGGGAAAGATATTAGAGGGAAGGAATATAGACTCATTTATAATGATACCCTGACTTTGGGACATCATTAACTTTGTAAACTATACTATTAGTATGACTGAATTTCTCCTTACAATAACCAACATTGAGGGAGAATTGTGGACTGGATAAAAAGGTACTAGTTCTAAGTGCAGAAAACACAAGTAGCGGTGTAATATATTCATAATTAGATCGTTGAGCCAAGGAAGGGGCCAAAATTTAATTCATTCAAGACATTCCTGATAAATTTTCCTCAAATAAACACACACAGGCTTCAGCTTGGAGCTCTCTGCCATTCTGCTCTTATGACTGGTTCTCCTGACCATGTGGTATTCTGCAGCTTCCTCACTTACCTCTTGTTGCATCTTGCCCCCCTAAAAGACCCGCTGCCCCGGTCACATGCTGAGTATACAGACATTAATATGAATTCTAGTGTCATCTTGGCCCTGGTGAGCTAAATTGGATAAATATATAACAAACCTTAAGGCAGCACTTTGACCAAGCTTTCTTGCAGGGAGGAAAATCTAAACAAATGGAAGATATCAAAATATACCATCTAAAACATGCCATAAGAATAGTTTTTTGTTGTTTGTTTTTTAAGCAATTTAGTCAAAGAATTTCAGTATTACTTTAGGTCTATTCACCGAAAAGCATACAATTTAATTTGTGTATATCAAGCTTCATAAAATGCTAGTGGTTTTCTCAACCTCTTGCAAACCTAAAGATAAATTCTACTGAATCAAGAACAACAGGTCCTGTGACTCAGGTCTTCAAAACCCCAAGCTTTTTGTCCTCAAATTTTATTATGAAGATTTATAAATACATAGGAAAGTTGACAGAATTGTACTGTGAACATCCTTATGTTAGCATTTCACTATATTCGCTTTATCATGTCTATTCATCTGTCTGATTTTTTGGATGCATTTTAAAGTCAGGTACAAATGTCAGTGAATTTCACCTTGGTCCATCAATGACCACAGTTCAATAGAAGTTTACAGTTCTTGTTTTCAAGGGATCATCCACAAAATGTAAGAATAGCTTTGAGCTGAAAGCAATTAGCTCTCGGCCCTCCTTTTTTTACTGTCTAAAAGTGAGACGTGAGATTATTGTCTGTAGTCCCAGGCAAGCATACAGATGATGTGAGAAGCATGAGTGACCCAGAGGAGACCAGCAGAACTGTCCAGTTGAGCCGAGTTAGCCCACAGAACTGTGAAACATCACACATTATTGTGGCTATGGGGGGTTGCTATGCATCAATACATTACTGACATGAAAGATCAGAGGTGACTGGGGTGAACAAACTCAAAAGAAAATACAAATGATTTGGATAAATACAACTGGGCAGACAGGGTCACAAAGGCCTGGAAGTATGTATGTAGCAGGAACACCTTTTAGGCATGAGGATTTTAGGAACTTAGTCCCAGGAACGAGTTAGGCCGAGTAGAGATAGACGTAAACATAGAAGAGGATTTAAGCAGAGAGGTGGTAATAAAGACCCAGTTATCTAGACCCATATGGAAAGTGAGGACATAAGACTCACTAAACTGACTTATTGATCCATAGGCTGTTAATTCTTCTAGGTCAGGATTACATTTGGTTCCAGACTTGGGAAGCCGAAGGAGGGCAGTCACAATAATCCATTTCTCTAAAATAACTATTTTAGATAAGATTTAATATCATAATTTGGCTAAAAAACAATGTAGGTAGTGTTAGTTCCATGAATTAATCTTCATGTATTAATTGATCGAGCTCCTTGAGATCAGACCCAGGACAAGGCCCCCGTTCTCTAGTAGCTTGTAGTTGGGGTGTAGGAACAGGGGGTTGCAGGATATCATTAAAGGATAGAGGAATAACCCCCATAGGATGGAGCCGAGAGGACTTGTGCTTTTGGGACTCTGAGGGAGACTGAGGGGAAAGCAGTAGTGAGAGAGGGCTATGTG
Organism: Sciurus vulgaris; assembly: GCF_902686455.1. Classification (NCBI taxonomy): domain Eukaryota; kingdom Metazoa; phylum Chordata; class Mammalia; order Rodentia; family Sciuridae; genus Sciurus; species Sciurus vulgaris. The sequence goes on along the minus strand of NC_136474.1, from coordinate 46,350,181 downwards.
GTGAGATAGCCTCAGATTGGGCTGGGACTTCATTATTCCAGGACAACAGGGTGGAGGCTTTTGATTGGGTGGGGCAAGAGGAAGGCCCATGTGTTAGAGCGAAGTATGGTTGCCAGTCTGTGGTTCTCCTGAGAGGGGGTAAATGATTTAAGAGATGAGCCTTGTGGAAGGAAGTTAGGTCACCCAGGGCGTGCCCTTGAAGGGGGTTATTGGGACTCTTGTCCTTTTCTCTTGCTTGGCCTCCTGGTTGCTATGTAGTTTCCTTCTCCATGTGTTTCTACCACAATGTACTGCCTTATCACAGGCCCCAAAGCAACAGAGTCAACTAACCATGGATTGAGACCATGAGCCAAAATAAACCTTTCTTCCCTTCAGTTGTTTATTTCAGGGATTTTGTTATAGTGACAGAAAGCTAACTACCACACTATGTAGCTGATAATGAAACCCCATGGCACTCAATCATCACTTCAAGGCCTCTGGGCTCACTCCACTGCTCCCTCAAATGGGCCTCTGACATTCTAGAATATAGTTATCAAATGGCTCCAGAAAGTTGAACTTTTTTGTTTGTTTGTTTCTTATGAAACTTGAACTTTAAAAGCCTTTGAAAACTTTTACTGCAGCCTATTCAGAGAGAATGTAGACATCTGGTGCATGTGATTTCATCTTGCTTTCTCTGTCAATGATGGACTTTTCATTGACTTTGCCCTACCTCCAAAGAAAGTTGCTAATGTAAGATTTTGAAGTAATTCAGGGTGTGCTAATATCCTGAAAGACACTGCTTCCAAAGGTTATAAAGAAGGGGTAAGATAGTCCCTCTATATGAGACAACCACATAGCATGGCAACATCAATTGCTTTGGATATACTGTTGAAGTATTGAATATATTTGATTTTTCAAGACCAGCATTTCATGCCCAGAAGTGAATATCCAAAGACAAAATAGTTGGTTGTAGAATTTGAAGCAGGTTACTTAGTGGGGTGGTGGTGGGGTGGGATGGGGGGGGGCAACTATTTCTCACCCTGCAGCTTCTGTAGCACCTGTGGTAAATAAAGACAGAAGTACTGAAGGGCTCCAGAGGCTTGGAAGTAAGGTGTGGGTGTGTAGGCGGGATGTTTCGCTATCACCATAACTGGGACTCCATCAGAGTGACAGTGGTTATCTCAGTTTGTCCTTTACCATCTGAGACTGAAGCAGCAGCATGCTTCCTCTAAGGCAATAAGTTAAGGGCAATGTGGACTGAATTAATTGCTGATCAGTGCTAAGGGAAAAAAATTTGACACCATAGGAAATTTTGTATTCCTAATTATTAGTATTACCTTTGATATGGGGAAGATTTCACACTTGTCTGTTGAACTCAACCAGCTCTCCATGATTTGTCTGTGATATGATAATTATTTGAGGCTAGTATATTATGATATAAGAAATATATATTTAGTGGTTGGCACCATTCTTGATCAGACAGACCTCCTAAAACCCTTCTAAATTCCTAAGTGGTAAGTGTTATAGAGGTGAAAGGGACATCTTTTGTTATTCATAACAAGCCCCTTTCAACCATAGGGTTTATGAATGAGTTAACTCTTGGAAAGCCTCTACAAATAGGGGCTGGTTGCCAGGAGAAGCAACCCTGTGATCAGACAGCTGGAATTTTTCAGTTCTATCCTCCAACCCCAGGGCAAAGAAAGGACCTGCAGAATAACTTAATCACTAATGGCCAACAATTTAATCATGTCCACATAATGAAGCCTCCATAAAAATCCAAAAGGAACTTAACTTCTACTCTAAGCATTTTTCAGGAATAAATTATAGTCATCACATTGTACAATAGAGTTCTTGAAATTTTCCTATCTAAAAGATTTTTTAAGCTTTGAGAAGCATCTCCCCTAATTAGCGTAATGGTTTAGCCATCCTGTCCACAATGTACATATATTTTAAAATCATTATGTTGCACATGATAAAATGTATATGATTTTGTCTGTTACAATTTTAAAAAAAGGCTCAAAGAGCTTCTGGGCTGGTGAACACATGGAAGAGCTGGGAGGGTAACTCACCCAGAAAGGAAATAAAAGCTTCCTGTACCTCCCTCATACCTTCCCTATGCCTCGTTTCATCTGGCTGTTCATGCATTGTGTCTCTTTTATATAAGAAACTAGTAATTTAGTAAGTAGTTGTGAGACACTGATTTATCCAGCAGTGCACAGGTGACAACCTGGACTAGTGATTGGCAGCCAAAAATCGGGGAAAGGGTAGTCTGGTGTTGCTGAATGCTTAACTCTTGGGTATGTGCTAACCCCAGCTAGTTGGTGTCAGAATTGAACTAAACAGTAGGACACCCAGATGGTATCTGCAGGAGAATTGGAGAATTAGAATTGCTTGGTGCAGAAAACCCACACATTTGGTGTTTGAAGTAAGGAGCGCTTGGGGGGCGGGGGGGCGGAAAGCAGTACATTTGTCTTTTAAGCTGGTTATATTGAGTCTGAAAATAGAAAAAAGTAAATTTGGGATTTAAGATCTATTGAAGAGACAATGAAAGAACTATTTTGGACTTGAACATTCCGATTCCTGCTCATGAATCATTAGATTTTCAAGTGTTTCAACGTAAGCTGTTCTGGAAGAGGTATCACTTTCCGCCCCCCCAGAAATATGTTCACACTGGTTTCTTTGGTTTATGTCTTTTCTTCAATCATAGATATGCCTGAAAGCAGGTAATGCAGCATGAACATTCCTTTGCATTAAAGAAAATCTTCAGTGTTGTGGTCCAGGTGTTTGAATGTTTTAAGTAGCATGTGAGGTTTGCAAAGGTTTCTGCTGAACCCTTCACAGTGAATTTTCTTGGGAGTTATTTTTTCTCCTGCAGTTTCCTTTTGCCTCTTCTTCAGCTATATATTACTCTCCTGGTTCCATCACAATCGTATGAAATCGTTATTGTACATGCAGACTGTTGACTGAAATGATTGTGTACCCTTTTAAAGGGTACTAAAATTTACAGGTTTAACATGAGATTTTCATAGGATTTACTGACATTTTTTGAGAAGGGTAAACTATAAACTTGGCCCTAATTAAACCAACAAATAAGTTAATGAAGTGTGGATTTTTAGGATCTTAAGAAGTTTACAGATATTAGTAGATACCCTCCAGTAAGTAGGGAGAACTAAAATATTTTAAATGAGCTTAGGAAGACTAAACATAAAGCTTAATGGGAGGCATGTGTAAAACTACTGATAGAATCTGGCCCTAATCAAAACAAGTCTTTTTGTGCATCTGTGCAAGTGTATTCTCAATATTATGGGCAGTAATGTGGGAAGAGTGAGTTGCTGAGGGAGGAAAAAAAATTCAGAATATTCTTAGAAGTATGTAACAAGGAGTGGCAAGTATTTGGAGGCCATAGGTAATGAAGACAGACAAAAAAAGGGGGACGTTTTATTTTCATAGTTGATAGAAAAGTAAAGTAACAGCCCTCACTGCAATTTAATTAGTTAAGACTAGTTAATCGACAACAATTAGGAGATAATACAGAGGTAATAAGGCAAAGATAATTGCACTTATATTTTCTGTTTCAAAGGAATTGTTGAGTCTAAAGTAAAATAGCAATAGAATAATAGAATACAAGATGGTGATATGTTCTTCACCCTGGCTCAAATAAGGGACTAAGGGATTGTAGAGAGAATGTAGGATGGTGATAATGAGATAATTAAGTTTAATCATAGTGAAGTAACTTGCTGGCTTTATCATCTCACACTAATGTATTACTTGGTATTTTTGAGACCCATTTCCTCCTCTTTGATGCCATTACTACCACCTAGTTGGGAGTATGTTACGAATGTTATGTGGGTCGATTTAAAATTAAGTGCAAAAGTAATGCCAAAAAACAGGTCCAAATATTAAGAAATGACAATGATTTTCTGAAAATATGGTACCTTGGTGTAAGTATGATTTCTACATGATAAACCCAGTTTTGATAAGCTTTTGACAAATATATACTCATTAACTACTAACCCATCAAAATTATAACCATTTTCACCACCCCCTCTTTTTATTTTATTTTTTTAATTAGGCCCTCAATCCTTCCCTTGCTCTTGGTAACTGCCAATTTGTTTTCTGACACTACAGATTTCCCCTCTTCAGAACTCCAGATAAATGGAATCATCTTACTGTGTATTCTTTTGTACTTTGTTTCTTTCACTAAGCATGTTTGTGATTCATCCATGATATGTATCCATTGTCTATTGTCCTTTATTGCTGAGTGGTATGCCTTTATGAACATGCTACTTTTCCCCCCCAATTACATGTTGAGGGGCATTTTGGTTACATTATTTTTTGTAAACATGTTTTCCTTTCTGTTGGACAAAGATCAAGGAGCAGAATTGCTGTGATGTTTTGATCCATAAGAAATGGCCTGTTTCTTCCAGTATTCATACAATTTTTAACACCTACTCAAGTCTACTCTGCTTCTTCTTCAACCAGTTCATGATACTAGTCAGTGTTTTTTCTTATTCTAGCCATTCTAGTGGGTATGGGGTAAGATTTAGGGCTTTGATATTTCCCTGATGACTAATGACATTGACTATATTTTCATATGCTTATTACACATTTACATATTCACTTAACATCTTTTGTGAAGTACTCATTCAAATATTTTGTGCAGGACTCAAATCATATAACCCTGGGACTGTGGCTGGGCTTGACAATGTTTGAGGCTTGATTTGCCTTTTATGTGTGCATTATATTCTTACAAGATGATGGTGAATAAAGTGTGGTAAGGAACTGACACAGATTTAATGTCTGTCAATCAAGTAGGAGCTTATCAAATTTTATAGGTGCTGATAGTAACACCTAAGAAATTTGAATCATGATAACTGGGGAAGATTAGATACAGATTCTTTTATAATTCTACATTTGAATATCCAAATCCCTAGAAAATATAAAGTCAACCATTCATATTCCTGAGTTCTGCATCCACAGATTGAACAAACCATGGATCAAAGATACTCAAAAAATGTGCCTGTACTAAAGATGTATAGAATTTTCTAAATTATTCCTTAAACACAGTATAACAACTATTTAGATAGCATTAGATATTAGAAGTGCTCTAGAAATGATTTAAAGTAAGAAAGCTGCACCTAGGTTATATGCAAATACTATACTATTTTACATGGGGTACCTCCAGATTTTGATTTTTATAGTAGTCTTGAGCTTGATTCCCCTTTGATACTGATGGAGGACTGTACATGGTGATTCTCTCATCCATCCATTCTCTTTTGCATTGCCAACATGAGATCCATGGGAAATCAAAGTAATACAGAAGACACAGAGAAAACCACATAAGTACAATTATCTCATAATAGACAAAGGGGCCACAAACATACATCGGAGAAAAAACATACAAATAGTGCTGTGAAAACTGGAAATCCATACGTAGTAAAATGAAATTATACCCCTCTCACCATTCACAAAACTCAAAGTGGATTAAAGACCAAGGCATTAGACCAGAGACACTGCACCTACTAGAAGAAAATGTAGGCCCAACTTTCCATCATGTTGGCTTAGGAATCGAATTCCTCAACAAGACTCCTGAAGTGCAAGAAGTGAAATCAAGAATCAATAAACTGGGAACCTTCCTATCCCTCCACCAAGGTCAGGCGCCATCACTGAGCTCACCCGCCCATACCAAGGTCGGATGCCAGCGCTGAGACCCCCAGCCCGCCCCCACACCGAGGATGGAGGCTGGTAGCTGAGCCTGCCCACATGCCCTCCTACTGCTGAGGGACACTGTGCCTGCCTCTGTGCACCCTCGCTGAGGCTCCCCAGCTTCTTTGTAGGCTGGTGCAGGCATTTTGAAATTATTCCTGAGGGTACAGCCATCATCATCGGAAGGGCGGCTCCCTTCCTGAGACACCTACAGGAGACTGGAGGCCCTTTAACAGGTACCTCTATTTACTCACTCACATCCTACACCCTTCCTATCCTCTTGTTCACAACTAGAAATACTGTAAATAGTAATCAAACTGATCCTGTTCATTACAATGTTAAAGTCTTTATAGTGGCTGTCTGCTTCAGGGCTGCATTTTCTTTGTATTGGGTGCTATTGGTATTGATCTCCCCTTCAAAGGAGAAATAGTGGAAAACTGCAGGGTCATAATAAGCCTGCAAGGGGGGAACTTCAGTATCTCTTATCTTCACTGCTAGAGGGGACAATATAGAAACAATATGAAAAATATAGGGGAAGAAACTGTCCCTAACAAACCAAAATCCTATTGTGTTAGAACCCAATGACAGCACAGCAGTAGAAATGACAGAAAAAGAGTTTAGCATCTGCATATGTAAAATGATCCATGAAGCAAAAGACGAGGTAAGAAAGCAAATGAAGGCAATGCATGACCATTCCAGTAAACACTTAAAAGAGCAAACGGCAGGAAGCAAAAGAACATTTTGATAAAGAGATAGAGATTCTGGGGAAAAAAAAAAACTAACAGAAATACTTGAAAAGAAATGATGAAACAAATTAAAAACTCAATAGAAAGCATCACCAACAGACTAGGTCTCATGGAAGACAATCTCAGACAATTAAGACAAAATATTTAATCTTGAAAATAAAGTTGAACAAACTGAGAAGATGTTAAGAAGTCATGAACAGGACCTCCAAGAATTGCAGGACATCATGAAAAGACCGAATTTAAGAATTATTGGGATTGAGGAAGGCACAGAGATACAAACCAAAGGCATGAACAACCTGTTCAATGAAATATCAGAAAAGTTCTCAAACTTGAAAAATTAAATGGAAAATCAAATACAAGAGGCTTACAGAACACCAGGTGCACAAAATTACAGATTCATACCAAGACACATTATAATGAAAATGCCTCACATACAAAATAAAGATAGGATTTTAAAGGCTGCAAGAGAAAAGAGATTACATATAAGGGGAAACCAATATGGATATCAGTAGATTTCTCAACCCAGACTCTAAAAGCAAGAAGGTCCTGGAACAATATATTTCAAGTTCTGAAAGAACATGGATGTCAACCAAGAGTCCTATACTCAGCAAAACTAACCCTCAGATTTAACAATGAAATAAAATCTTTCCACAATAAACAAAAGAATTTACAAATAGAAAGCCTGCCCTTCAGAACATTCTCAGCAAAATATTTCATGAGGAGGAAGTGAAAAGCAACAGTACAAGTCAGCAAAGGGAGGAATTACCCTAAAGGAAAAGCCAATCAAAGGAGAAACCAGTCAAGTTAAAAACCAAAAATAAGCCCAAATGACCAGGAATATAAATCATATCACAATAATAACCCTGAATATCAATGGCCTAAATTCAATAATCAAAAGCCATAGACTGGCAGATTGGATTAAAAAGAAGGACCTAACAATATGCTGCCTTCAAGAGACTCATCTCATAGTAAAAGACATTCACAGACTAAAGGTGAAAGGATGGGGAAAAACATACCATGCATATGGACCCAGTAAAAAAGCAGGTGCCTCCATCCTCATATCAGATAAAGTAGACTTCAAACCTAAGTTAGTCAGCAGGGAAAAAGAAGGACATTTCATACTGCTTAAGGGAAGCATAAAACAAGATATAACAATTTTAAATATTTATGCCCCAAACAATGAAGTATCTATGTATATCAAACAAACCCTTTTCAATTTTAAGAATCAAACAGACCAAAACACATTAGTACTGGGGGACTTTAACACACCACTCTCACCACTAGAGAGATCCTCCAAACAAAAACTGAACAAAGAAACTATAGAACTAAATAATACAATCAATGATACAGACTTAATGGATATTTACAGAGTATTTCACCCATCATTGAGCGAATGTACTTTCTTCTCAGCAGCTCGTGGATCCTTCTCCAAAATAGACCATATGCTATGCCACAAAGAAGCCATTAGTAAATACAAAAAAATAGAGATCCTACCCTGTAAGCTATCAGACCATAATGGAAAGCAATTAGAAATGAATGATAAAATAACAAACAAAAATTACTCATACACCTGGAGACTAAATATTATGCTATTGAATAATGCAATGATAACAGAAGACATCAGGGAAAAAATTTTAAAAAATTCTTAGAAGTAAATGAGAATGATGACACAACATATCAAAATCTCTGGGACACTCTGAAAGCAGTACTAAGAGGAAAGTTCATTGCATGGAGCTCATACATTAAAAGAACAAAAAGTCAACAACTAAATGACCTAACATTACATCTCAAAGCCCTAGAAAAAAATTGTAGAAGACAGGAAATAATTAAATTCGGAGCTGAAATCAATGAAATTGAAACAAGAGAAACAATTCAAAAAATTGACAAAACAAAAAGTTGGTTCTTTGAAAAAGTAAACAAAATTGATAAATCCCTAGCCACACTAATGAAGAGGAGAGAGAAAACTCAAATTACTAGAATTTGTGATGAAAAAGGAAAGATCATGCAGACACCATTGAAATACATAGCATAATTAGAAGCTACTTTGAATATCTCTACACTCCAATAAAATAGAAAATATCAAAGACACTGACAAATTTTTAGAGACATATGATTCTCCCAAACTGAATCAGGAAGATGTACACAATCTAAACAGATCAATCTCAAGCACAGAAATAGAAGAAGCCATCAAAAGTTTACCAACCAAGAAAAGCCCAGGACCAGATGGATTCTCAGCCAAATTCTACAAGACCTTTAATGACGAACTGATACCAATACTCCTCAAAGTATTCCAGGAAATAGAAAAGGAGGGAGCCCTTCCAAATTCATTCTATGAGGCTAGTATCACTCTAATACCAAAACCAGACAAAGATACATTAAGGAAAGAAAACTTTAGACCAGTATCCCTGTTGAACACAGATGCAAAGATCCTTAACAAAATACTGGCAAATTGCATACAAAAATATACTAAAAAGATAGTGCACCATGATCAGGAGGGGTTTATCTCAGGGATGCAAGGTTGGTTCAACATCCGGAAATCAATAAATGTAATTCATCACATCAATAGACTTAAAGTTAAGAATCACATGATTATTTCAATAGATACTGAGAAAGCATTTGATAAAATACAGCACCCCTTCATGCTTAAAACACTAGAAAAAATAGGAATAGTAGGAACATACCTCAACATTGTAAAGGCTATCTATGCTAAGCCCACGGCCAACATCATTCTTAATGGAGAAAAACTGAAAGCATTTTCTCTAAAAACTGGAACAAGACAGGGATGCCCTCTTTCACCACTTCTATTCAACATTGTCCCTGAAACACTTGCCAGAGCAATTAGACAGACCACAGAAATTAAAGGGATACAAATAGGAAAAGAACTAAAGCTGTCACTATTTGCTGCTGACATGATCTTATATTCAGAAGATCCAAAAACTCCACTAGAAAACTTCCAGAACTAATAAATGAAATCAGCAAAGTAGCAGGATATAAAATCAATACATGTAAATCTAATTCATTTCTATTCATAAGTGATGAACCCTCTGAAAGAGAAATTAGGAAAACCACTCCATTCACAGTAGCCTCAAAAAAATAAAATAAATAAAATACTTGGGAATCAATATAACAAAAGAGGTAAAAGACCTCTACAAAGAAAACTACAGAACTAAAGAAAGAAATTAAAGAAGACCTTAGAAGATGGAAAGATCTCCCATGTTCTTGGATAGGCAGAATTAACATTGTCAAAATGGCCATTCTACCAAAGGCACCGTACAGATTCAATGCAATTCCAATTAAAATTCCAATGACATTCCTCATAGAAATAGAGAAAGCAATCATGAACCTCATCTGGAAGAACAAGAGACCTTGAATAGCCAAACAATCCTGAGTAGAAAAAGTGAAACAGGAGCTATCACAATACCAGACATTAAACTATACTACAGAGCCATAGTAACAAAAGCAGCATGGTATTGGCACCAAAATAGACAGGCAGACCAATGATACAGAATAGAAGACAGACAAAAACCACATAAATACAATCATCTCATACTAGACAAAGGACCTAAAAACATACAATGGAGAAAAGATAGCCTGTTCAACAAATGGTGCTGGCAAAACGGGAAATCCATATGCAGTAAAATGAAATTAAATCTATATCTCTCACCCTGCACAAAACCCCACTCAAAATTGATCAAGGACATAGGAATTAGACCAGAGACCCAGCACCTAATAGAAGACAAAGTAGGCCTGAATCTTCATCACGTTGGCTTAGGATCAGACTTCCTCAACAAGACTCCCACAGTACAAGAAATCAAAGCAAGAATCAATAAATGGGATGGACTCAAACAAAAAGCTTTTTCTCAGCAAAGGATACAATCAAGAATGTGAAGAGAGAGCCTACAGAGTGGGAGAAAATCTTTTCCACATGCATTTCAGATAGAGCACTTATCTTCAAAATTTTAAAGAACTTACAAAACTTTACACCAAAAATACAAAGAACCCAGTCAATAAATTGGCCAAGAAACTGGATAGACACTTTACAGAAGATATACAGGCAATTAATAAATATATGAAAACGTATTCAATATCTCTTGTAATTAGAGAAATGCAAATTAAAACCATCCTAAGACTTTATGTTACTCCAATGAGAATGGCTATTATTAAGAACACAAACAATAATAGATGTTGGTATGGATGTGGGGAAAAAGGCATACTTGTACATTTCTGATGGGATTGCAAATTGGTGCAGCCATTCTGGAAAGCAGTGTGGAGAAGCCTCAGAAAACTTGGAATGGACCCACCTTTTGACGCAGTTATCCCACTCCTTGGTTATACCCAAAGGACTTAAAATCAGCATACTACAGTAACGCAGCTGCTCCATCTATTTCCTGCCACTCCAGCATTTGACACAGTTCTGTTGAAGTAGAGGATCCCACACTTGAGATGGTTCTGTTGATCATCCTCCCTCTTGGGGGCCATAAGGGTGGCATGTCTCCATGTGTAGTTGCTTTTTAATATTAATAATCAATATATCATTAGAAACTTATTGAAAGAACATTGGAAAGGTTTTACTGTATTGGTACACAAAATAGTGCACAATGAAAATTCAGCAGTAATACATAGATAAAATATATGAAAATGAACAATTGTAACTGTGCTTGAGTTAAAAGGAGCCTGTGATTGCTTTCGTATGATAGATGGATAAAGAGGCATTCCTCAGAGCTTGGATGCTGTGTATAGCCTTTGTTCCTTTCCTAGTTTTAATAGTTGATTCTAGAGATACTTTACATAATAAAAATATTTAGGTTAGACATAAATAAAGTTTGTGTTTTTCCTATGTTTAGTCTAATTCTTTGAGAATCAGAATATGATTGTAGTCTGCCACTATATGAAATAGAATAGACTAAATTTTAACTGTAAGTTGATTTCTTGTCCTTTAATAATAGTAAAAACTTTTCACTATTAAACACTGGAGTTCATGCTGGGGGTGGTTTCTCAGAAAATCTAGTGACATGTTTGTTCTGAAGGTTGAAGGCTGGCAGATCATGAGGCCCTCAGTTTAGCTGGGAGACAAGGTTGTTTTAATCTAGCTGGGAAAGAAGCTTGTTTTGGTCTGGGCTGTTATACAGAGAGAATGTGTACTTTGAGAAGAAGCATAGATTGTACTTTTGTAGGTTTTTCTTATTTTAAACTAACCATAAAATGATATAATCATTACTAAAGAAAAATATCTATAAAACAGCTGGTAGAAAAAATAAAGACAGATTCAGCTTCAGAACACTTGGTGTCTCTGGGTGCTGTTTCTCTGATGCCTCCCATCCACCTAAGACCCCCAACCCCTGCTAGTGCTGACCCCGGCACACAGCCACATCAATGTTTATGGCCACTCAGTTCACAATAGCTAGATTATGGAACCAACCTAGATGCCCTTCAACAGTGAATGGAAAAAGAAACCGTGGTATATATACACAATGGAATAATATTCAGCCATAAAGAATAATAATATTATGGCATTTGTAGATAAATAGATGGAATTGGAAAATATGCTAAGTGAAATAAACCAATCCCAAAAAAACCAAAGGCCAAATGTTTTCCCTGATAAGTGGAGAATGATATATAAGGGGAGTGGGAGGGGTGAGGAGTGAGAGAAAAATGGGGGAACTTTATATTATGTAGAAGGAAATGAGAGGGAGGAGGGGGTGAGGGTATGAAAAATGGTGGAATGAAATAGACAATACCCTATGTACACGTATGATTACATGAATGGTATGAATCTACATCATGTACAACCATAGAAATGAAATGATGTACCCCATTTGTGTACAATGAATCAAAATGCAGTCTAAAAAATTAAAAGATAAAAAAAGAATCAATAAACAGGATGGTATCAAACTAAAGCTTCTTCCTAGCACACGGAACAATCAAGAATGTGAAGAGAGCCTACAGAATTGGAGAAATCTTTTCGACCTGACTCTCAGACACAGCATTAATCTCCAGGATATATAAAAGAACTCAAAAACCTTAACACCAAAAAACAAAAACAAAAACAAAACAAAACCCAATCAATAAATGGGCAAAGGAACTGAATAGACACTTCACAGAAGAAACATGGAGGGTCAACAAATATATGAAAAAATGTTCAACATTTCTAGCAATTAGAGAAAGGCAAATCAAAACTACACTGAGATTCCATCTCACTTCCAATCAGAATGACAATTATTAAGAATACAAGCAACAATAAATGTTGGTGAGGATGTGGGGAAAAGATACACTCTTACATTGCTTGTAGGGTTGCAAATTGGGGCAACCGCTCTGGGAAACAGTATGGGGACTCCTCAGAAAACTTGGACTGGAACCACCATTTGACCCAGCTAACCCACTCCTTGATTTATACCCAAAGGACTTAAAATCAGCATGCTACATTGATTCAGCCACATCAATGTTCATAGCTGCTCAATTCACAATAGCTAAGCTATGGAACCAACCTAGGTGCCCTTCAACAGGTGAATGGATGAATAAAATGTGGTATATATACAGGATGGGATATTAGTCATAAAAAAAGAATGAAATTATGGCATTGGTGGATAAATTGATAGAACTGTCTATTATGCCAAGTGAAGTAAGTGAATCTCCCCCCCCAAAAAAACAATAAACAAAACAAAGGTCGAATGTTCTTTGATATGCGGATACTAACTCAGTAAGGGTGGGGGGAGGGAAGAATGGAAGGTCATTGGATTAGACAAAGGGAAAATGAAGGGAAGAGAGGGGGATAGGAATAGGAAAGATAGAAGAATTAATAGTACATAACAGTACCAGTGTAACTCCACGTCATGTACAACCACAAGAACGGGAAGTTATGCTTCATGTATGTATAATATGTTTAAAGTATTCTACTGTCATGTGTAACTAAAAATTAAAAATTAAAAAAAAAGAAATCAAAGTAATAGTTATTTACACACAAAAAAAATCCAGATAAAACCTGAGGAAAAAGGATTTTTTAAAACTTTCTCTTCCTCTGATTACCCTTGCAGCCTTCCCCTCCATTCCTCTCCAGGTGCAGTGGGGTTAAATCTGTTGGAGCAATTACAATTTTTATCTACAGATCCTTCCACTTTTCTCAACTGTACTTAACATGAAGTCTTGCGTGGTTAGTTTTTCCATTCTAAAAGAATATTTTTCAGTAGACAATGCCATTTTCTGTGTGATAAAATTGACAAATGACACCTGTGTAAAGCACAATATTGGCTGTACTATTTCTGTGAAGGCAACAAGGCAAGTTCACGTATTTTCCTGGGAATGTTAATGTCAACTCTGAATGCTTTCTACACTACTTATGCTTACCCAGGTGTATCTATGCTATAAAAATTGTCAGAAGGGATGCAAGCCTTATTTTCAGTTTGACCATTATAACTGTTTTGGTATTGAAGGGGAAATGTAATCTTTAAGGAAAAATTTTCATTACTTCTTACCCAGATTTCTTTAGGTCATGGTCGGCTCAGTTGTGATAAAGGGTAAAGTCAGAGATAGCTAATGGAGAACTATTTCTCATGCTTACTTCCCTGCAGCCAAGTCAGACATTGACCATGACATTGCCCTGCATATGAACCAATGTCAGGCCACCCCACCAGGGATGGGGGATTTGAGAACAACTGTCATATTTGGAAACTTTAATTATATAGCAGTTGACTGGTTAAAAAATTATATAAAGTAATTATATCTCTAGAAAAATACATTCTTAACAGTCAAGCCCTGCTCCTTTTCCTCTGTCATATTATAGTAGTATACTCCAATGTTTGTTTTACTTTTTATATATAACAATACTTATGTATGGGTAAATGATTTAAAGCACTTGGCTTTTAGTTCCTAGAAATAAAATGTTAGCTTAGGGCTAGACGCCACTCGGCATTTACATTGAAGGATTTTAATAGGAAACACAGGAACTTCCATGGCATTTTCCATGTTCATTAACATTTTTTCAGAAAAAAATTCAGTCCTTGTTGAAATTACCTGTACCACTGATTTTTAAAAAATGATTTGGGATATTACTTAAATACAAGTTGGTTATATTATAAATAAGAAAAATTGAGGGGTAAATTCCAATACGGTGGAACAGATATGCCTAGTGCTTGACTCTCCTACACAACAGACAACAAAAGCAATAGGTAGATAGCGACAGTTCAATGTCAGTGATTAAGGAAGAGCTCTAGGAATAAGACAGAAACTTGGGATGTTAGCATTGAAAGAAAAACGAAGTACACCAGAAACCGTGACCCTGACTCCCTCGCCAAGGGGGTCCTCACGAGAGTCCCAGTGAACCCCGACACCATGGATGCCAGCAATCCTAGCTACCGGAGAGTTCCATATTCCTCTCAAGCTTGGATCCCAGTTTGGGGAGCTGCCTGATAGAGTCTGCACAGTAGCTCTGTGAGCGTTTCTTCTACAGAGCATTTACCCACCCCCCAAACTTCCAGACTCAGGCTACCATACCTTGCTGTCATCCTCAGAAGGGAGCCACCGTAGCATTCAAACTGTTTTGGGGCCACCAGGCTTTTACATATCCCCATTCATGGGCCCCCACAGACCTCACATCATACTAGTACATGAACCGGAAGCCTCATGATCCCAACAAAACCCATCAGAGCAACTGTGACCCCACACCAAGACTGACCGGTGACTTGCACTACAGAGGCTAGGTGGTTCGGCTTGATGGAGAAGGTCGCCACCTCTAAGACCTGAGGGGCCAGAGTGCTTTCCTCTGGGATCTGGAGCCCATTCTGCTCACTTCCCCCACATCCTCCCTTGCAACCCACTATTTCTGCAACATTGCTAGAACTGAGGGAAAGAACTGGACTCTCCTCACTGCTGTGGGTGCCACATTCTATCTGCACAGGTCCAATGCCGTGGGTCACTGTCAACAGGACAGCTCGCCCTGGCAATACATGAGGAAGTATCCACCAGGGAATGTGCTCCCGGACCCACCACTCTCTTGTTGCCAGAATGGCCCCACCATGGGCACCTCCACACTGCTGTATGTACCTGCCTAGGCTGCAAGTAGCCCCCTCCCACTCCCCAGATTCCCACACAGCCCTTGGAGACAGATGGGCCCTTACCCGGCTGCCACTGGTTCCATGCCCAATATCATTAAATAAAGATGATCTTCATTAAATAAAGCTGATCTTCAGCTTATATCTTCAGCTATTATAGGTGAATGACACTGACACCCAACTGGAACCAAAGCCAATGTAGCCTATGAAATCAGTACCGGTAAGACACGCCTTCAGGATAAACCCTTCTACCGTGGAAATGTTGCGGTTTGATATGGAGTATGTCTCAAAAGTGCCTGTGTTAATGCAGAGGTGAAATTTTTGGATGGTAAGAGCTATGACATAATCAGTCCATCCTAGTTTGGTAACTAGGTAGGTAGGGTTTGGCTGGAGGAGGCTGGTCACTGGGGCTGTGATCTGGAAGCACTAATCTTCTGTGTGGCCCCTTCCACTTTCTCTCTCTGCTTCCTGTCTACCATGAAGTAAGCAGCTTCCCTGTGTCACCACAACTCTTTCCATGATATTCTACCTCACCTTGGGCCCAAAGCAATAGAGATGGCCAATCATGGACCTCTGAAACCAAGACCCCAAATAAACTTTTCCTTTAAGTTGTTCTAATATTGGGTATTTGATCACAGTAACAAAAATCTGACATAGACTGCCTCCTTATAAAAGTGGGAGAGTCAATTGATCTGCCAGATGGTCTAATATCAACACAGGGACATGTCATAGCAAAGGATATGAGCCACATGCCTGAGAAAGAATTCAAATGAATGATTCTGAGGAAAGTGAGACATAAGGACATAAGAGAACACAGAGGTTTTAATGAAATTAGGAAAACAATTCCTGGTATGAGTGAGAAATTCAGCAAAGAGAGATCTCACAGAAAAAGAACCAAACAAAAATCTTAGAAATGAAGAACTTAAATGAATCAAAAAAAAAAAAAAAAAGAAAAAAAGTAAAAAGGGCAGCTCAGTCTCAACCACAGACTAGATCATACAGAATATATGAACCTAAAGACAGGTCTTTTGAAATAGCCTACCACACAAAATAATTCAAGGAAACAGTGAAAAAGAAGAAAGAATGCCTCCAAGACTTATGGGATATCACTGAATTTTTTCCTTTGGGCCCAAGGGTGGGGGGTAACACCTGAACACCAAGAGAAGGTAGGAAAGCATAGAAAACCTATTCAATGAAATAATATCTAAAAATTTCCCTAGTCTTGGGAAAGATACAAGCATCCAGATACAGGAGACCCAAAGAACCCTAACAGATTTGATCAGAAAAGTTAATTGCTGCAGCGTATCATAATCAAACTGTCAAAAGTACAAGACAGAAAATTCTAAAAGGAAAACAAAAGTGCCAATTTACATTTTACAAATCCTCCATTTGACTATTAGCAAATTTCTCAGTAGAAACGTTACACACAGAAGAGAATAGGAAAATATTTTCGAAGTTCTGACAGGAAAAAAACTTGCCTACCAATAATACATTTACCACCAAAGCTATCCTCCAGAAACTAAAGAAATAAAGACTTCGAAGAGAAGCGAAAATTGAGGACACTTTCTCAGCAGTAAGTTGGGTTTATAAAAGATAGGTAAAGATATGTAAGGAAGTTCTCTACTGAGATGTGAAAGAAAGGTAATTGCCATTATGACAACACAAAGAATAAAACCCACTGGAAGAGCAAATACAGGAAATGTAAAAAGAACCAAACCAATATAGAGAACCATCAAATCACACACAGGAGAGGGGAAACAGAACAAAGGGTATTCAAGGCAGTAAGAAAGCTAACAAAAAATGACGAGTCTTTACTAACCTTGAGTATAAGGAGACTAAATTCCCAGTTAAATGATAGACTGAAATAATGAATGAAATTAGGGCATTGCTGGTAAAGAGATGAAACTGGAGACTATCATGCTAAGTGAAATAAGCCAAAACCCAAAACCAAAGGCCAAATATTCTCTCTGATATGCAGATGCTAACTCACAATAAGCTGGGGGAGGGAGGAGAGGAAAGGAGTTCACTGGATTAGATGAAGGAGAAAGAAGGGAGGGAAAAGGGAAGGGAATAGGAGAGAGAGAATGAATCAGATGTAACTTTCCTATATTCACATGTGAACACACCATTGGTGAAACTCCACCATGTACCACAAGAATGGGATCCTAATTAGAATAAGTTATACTCTAATGTATATATGTCAAAATATACTCCACCATCATGTATACCTGAAAACAACAAAAAGACTGAATAAATAGTAAAGCATGACCTAAAGCTATGCTAACTATGAAAAACCAGTTAAGCACACACAGACTGAAAGTGGAAGGATAGAAAAAGATTCTATGCGATTAGAAACAAAAAGCAGGAGTAGCTATACTTTATCAGAAAAAAAATACGCTGTAAGCTGAAAAATGAAAAAAAGAACAAAGACGGTCACTATATAATGATCAAGGGATTAATGTAATAAGGTGTGACAATAAATGTATATGAACCTAATGCCAGAACCCTCAAATTTTATAAAGCAAACATTACAGAGATAGGTTGCAATATGATAGTCCTTTCATCAATGGACAGATTATCCAGACCAATTAAAAAACCAACAAAACAAAAATAACATAGGAATGAAACTATTCTATAGACCAAATGGAACTAACAGACATTTACAGAATTTTTCATACAACAGCTGCAGAATATATGACTATTCTTCAGGATAGATCCTACATTAGGCCACAAAACAAATCTCAATAAAAACAATTAAAATGTTATGTGATTCTTCTGACTACCATGTAATAAAACTAAGAACAAAAGATATAGAAATTATGCAACTACATGGAGACCAGTTAATATGCTATTGAACTGCAAATAGTCATTAAAAAAAATGAGATTGAAAGTACTTTTTGTTACTGATTCAATGAAGAAAAGCCCAGGACTGGGTAACCTAACTGCTGAATTTCATTAAACTTGTTCAGAACTAGTGATAATTCTTCTCAAGCTGTCAAAAAAAATTGGAAGGGAGAGAGCTCCTCCAAACCGACTATGAAGCTGGGGTTACTCTAATACTCCAAACTAGGACATAAAAACAATAAACGACTATCCCTGGAAAACATGGAAGAAAAAAAATTCTAGTAAACTGAATTCAACAATATATCAAAAAGATCATGATGATCTTTGTCCAAGGGAAACAAGCATACATCAACATATGCAAATTAATAAATATCACATCAAAAGGCTGAACAAAAATCATTATTATCTCAATAGATGCACAAAAAGAGTTTAAAATTCACTATTCTTTCATGATAAAAATAGTGAAGAAATTGTAGAAGGAGCATATTTCAGTGTAATAAAAATGACATACAACAAACCCAGAGTCAATGTCATAGTGGAGAAAAGCTGTGTTTTCTTTCTCTCACCACTCAAATTCAACACAGGGTTGAAAGTCTTAGAACAATTGGGTAAGAGAAAGAAAAGGCAAACAAGTAGGAAAGGAGCATGTCAGATTATCCTTGTTAGGGGATTATATGATTCTCTGTATAGAAAAAATAAAAACCTCAAGACTGCATCAAATGAGAGGGAGTGGGTATGAAAAATGGAGGAATGAGACAGACATCATTACCCTATGTACATGTATGATTACACGAATGGTGTATGAATCTACATCGTGTACAACCATAGAAATGAAATGATGCACCCCATTTGTGTACAATCAAAATGCAGTCTATAAAAAATAAAATTTAAAAAGTCTATTAGAACTGATAAAAATTTAGCAAAGCTGTAGGATACAAAAACTCAACATACAAAAGTCACTAGTAAAAGACCTCTACAATAAAAATTATAAAATTTTGATTAAAGTAATGGAAAGATACAAACAAAAAAGAAAACATTTGCTATATTCATAGATTGGAAGATTCAATACTGTTAAAAATGTTCATTGCACCCAAAATGATTTTAAAGGCAATGAAATCCCCAAATTTCCAGTGATATTCTTCCTAAAACTAGAAAAAAAATCATAAAATTCAGATGAAATCTTGAGCATAAATAAAATGCTGGAGGATCGATTATAATACCTGATATTAACACACACTACAGGACCACAGTAATCAAAACAGCATGGTATCAGCATAAAAAAACAAATAAACAAACCGCACAGAGCAATGGATCAAAATAGAGATTCCAGAAATAAAACCACATATTTAGAGCTAACTGATTCTTAGCATTAGAGCTCTTGGCTTCTACAATATACGGTGCTGGAAAACTAGTTATCCATATGCAGAAGATTGAAATTTGACCTCTCTCACCTTGCGCGTGCGCACGCACACACGCGCGCGCACACACACACACACACACACACACACACACACACACACACTCACAAAATCAAAATGGACCAAAGACTTACAGGCAAGACCTGCAACTCAAACTGCTAGAAGAAAATTTAGAGAAAACACTTCAATCCAGTGTATAGACAGTGATTTTTTGCATCATGCTCCAAAACCATAGGCAACAAAAGTAACTAGACTAATGGGATTATAGCAAACTAAGAAGCTTTTACACAGCAAATAATAATCAACAGTGAAGAGATGATCTACAGAATGGGAAAAAATATTTCCCTACTATTAATTTGACAAATATCTGTAATATATAAGGACTCTCCAAAAAACAACAACAAAAAAATCAACAGCAAAATGATCTAATTTAAAAATGTCCAAATGATCTGACTAGACTTTTTTCAAAAGAAATTCAAATGACCAAGAAATATTTGAAAATATGCTGATTAGATATCACCAAAATGCAAATAAAAACCACAATAAAATATCTCACCCTATCTAGAATGGCTATTATCTAGAATAGCTTCTATCAAAAAAAAAATATATATATATATATAACTGGGGAGAATGTGGAAAATGGTACAATCTATAAAATTGGTAGGTTCCGATGTAAATAAGTACACTCCTTTTAGTAAACAGTATGGAGTTTCCTCAAAATAACTAAAACTAGACCAATCATCTGATTTGACTATTCCACTTTTGGTTATATGTTTAGAAGAAAGGAAATTAGTTCATCAGAAAATATTCTGCTGGTGGCGCATGCCTGTAATCCCACTGGTTTGGGAGGCTAAGGCAGGAGGATAACAAGTTCAAAACCAGCCTCAGCAACTTAATGAAGCCCTAAGTAACTTAGGTCTTGTCTCTAAATAAATAAAGGGTTGGGGATGTGATACAATTTTAAAGCGCCCCTGGTTCAATCCCTGGTTAAAAAAAAAAAAAAAAAAGGTTCTGCACTCCCACGTCTATTGTGGCACTCTTCACAATAGTTAATATATGCATTCAACCTGAGTACCGATCTGTGAATAAATGGTGGTATATATATACAATGGAATATTTTCAAGCCATAAAAAAGGAAATAAAATACTCCATTATTTTATGCAAAAATGGATGGACATTATGTTAGGTGAAATGTTAGACCCAGAAAGACAAATCCTGCATGTTCTGTCACATGGAAGCTGAAACAGTTGAGTTATGGGAAAGGTGTAGGGAGAGTGGTAGAAAGAGGCTGAGTAATAGGGAGCAATACAGTAGAAATATATTCCAGTATGCCATAGCACAGTGGGGTGGCTATAGTTAACAATAACATATGTATTTTATGAATAAGTAGTTGAGAGGAGCTTGAAGGCTCCCAATAAGGCAAAGGAAATGCCAATTTCCCTGATTTCCTTGGTATAAACGGGATATATGAATCAAATTATTACACTCTACCTGAATGGCTTGGGTGTGTGATGTCCCCCTGAAGACAATGTGCCAGACAATGCAATAAGGTTTAGAGGAGAAAGGTTAGAAGGGTTATGAGAGTCTTAACCCAATCCTTGAATTAATTCCCTGACAGGGATTAACTGAGTGGTGACTGAAGGCAGGTAGGATGTGGCTGAAAGAGGTAAGTCACTGGGGATGTGCCTTTGGGGTATATATTTCTTGTCTGGTGAGTGGAATCGTTTTCCTGATCATCATGTGAGCTATTTCCCTCCACCACATTCTTCTGCCATGATGTTCTGTTTCACCCAGAGCCCTAAGGAATGGAGACACCATATATGACTGAGTCCTCTCAACTATGAGCCCCAAATAAACTTTTACCTTCTCAAATTGTTCTTGCCAGTTCTTTTGGTCACAGAAGCAGAAGAGCTGACTAAAGCAGTACTTATTCAATATGTACAATTTTAATAAAGTAAAAAGAAAAATTTAAATATGTCAATTTCAATCTTAACAGAACCACAATACATTTTAGGGTGAGTATGACTTTAAAGAAACTGTCTACAAGTTCTCATTTTCACCAGCAATTTTATTTTGAATTCTTTCCCTAAGAACTCAAAGTCTGCCCCCCCCCTTTTTTTTAAAGAAAGAAAAATCTGAGTCATGCTAGAGGAAAATATTGCCTACTCTCCTAAACTATTCCCCATTAAATGCCCATAAATAAAAAAAAAACTCCATAAATTGATATTATAATGTCAGAAAAATAGTAGCTCATTTTCCTGTAAACTGCGTCTTATGCATTTTCAAGGACTTTTTTTTTTTTTTTAAGATAGAAATAGGAATACTTTCCCCCTTTTGCTGAGTTACTCATGCATCCGAGTTTTGGATTTCCTTTATTTTGGCTCTTGGTTCCTGGCTCTGATCTGTGTGAGATTAGCGATCAAGATGAACAGAACAATGGCTCCCTCTTTACTCTCTCATAACCAAGAACTGGCAGCAGGTGACACAAACTGCCTCTTGAGAAATAATAATTTCAATGCTAGCCATGCCTTTAACTTCTAGCAGATATCAAGCTTGTTGAAAATGATGCTATTTGTTGTTAATCTCGACTTAGTTTATTTTTTTTTAAATACACTTAAAAATGGTGGAATGATAGATGTTTGAGATTTGAGAATTCACTGACGTGGAAGTCAAATGTTTGTTTGATTTCAATGCATTTTCTTACTGTCTCAGTTCTTTTGTGATACAAGAACAAAATAGCACAAACTAGGTAACTGATAAAAAGCAGAAATTCATCTCACCATTCTGGAGGCTGGGAAGGTCAAGATCAAGGAGCAAGCAGTTTGTTGTCTGGTGAGAGCCTCCTCTGCTTCCTCTGCCTTGTTGCTGCATCCTCAGAATGAGGACAGCTTGGTAGGCGGTGGAGAGGTGGAATGGCTAAATGCTCCATGAAACCTCACTGATAAAGGCTCTAATTCCAGTCATGAGAGAGGAGTCCTTGTGGCCTACCCACCTGCTAAAGGCCCCACCTTTCAATTCTATCACATTGGCAGCATCTGGATTTTGGAGAAGGCCTTTCAAACTATATCACCTACCTTCCCATTCTTTTCTCTCTATGCTAGGAAACTTCATTTTCCTAGCTTTATTGAACTCTGGCCTCCAGGTAGGTTTGACCAGTGGGAAGTACTGGTGGGTGGTTAGAAGGCAGAAACAATGGAAGAAGCCAGGATATTCTACTCCCAGTCACTCTGCTTCTTGTAGCATCTTTCACTGTGGATCTCCTTGTAGCTCGAAGCTTAACTGAGCTTCTCCTTTCAGAGTCAAGACAGACATCTGATATTCTAGTGAAGGAGTTAAAATTTAAGTGCCCATAATTAAAGCACAGAATCTGTAGTCTAGAAAATGAACTTAGAAAAAGAAACAAAGAGGGACAGGCCTGAGGCCTGAACATACCTAAACAAGCCCAAAATAAGACTGCCAAATCATCAAAAACTAACTGGCCATGGAGGATAAACAATCTCCACAAGGCCGTGGACCATCTGGTATCACCCACTTTCCCCCTTCTTCCCTTTTCTTTAAGGTTAACTTGCCCCTGCTAACCAAAATAAACTGCCCTACCACATTGCTGGAATGTCAATTTGCACGTACTACTTGCTGATGTAATCAATGTAGTCATGTGCCCGCTTATGTTTGAATCAGCCAATTATGTGTACCCGTGCCAAACTCCCTAACTTTTCCTATATAAACCCCTGATTTCTGAGCCTCGGGGTCAACTCCTCTATCTCCTGCGTGAGATACGTGTTGGCCCAGAGCTCCGTTATTAAAGTGCCTCATGTTTTTGCATCAAGCCGGTCTCTCCTGTTTCCTGGAGCACGCCATCCTGAGACTCGAGTAAGGGTCTTCCTTTTGGGGGGTCCTACACTAGCTCCTACTAGACAGTGTTGACATCTCTCTTCCAAAAGTAGCGCCTCCTTACATTGTCTCTCTAACATGGGACAGTAGCAACTTGGAGCTCTTGTCAATCTCTATATTGATTTGTGATCTCCTTTTTAGCTCCTGGAACCTTTCATCACCCGTGAACACTATTTCACTTGTAAAAATCTTCTCTTTGAAAAATCACTGCATTTCCTGGCTAAACTATACTGAGCAAATAGAAAGGTAGGAGGAACTTCCTGATTCTGCTATGGTGCACAATCTGGTAAATAAAATTTGTGGCAGGCCATGAATTTGGACTTGGGCACCTACACTGGATCCAGAAAGATTAAACCAATATAGGGGTTAATGATAATAACTGAGCTTTGATTGGCTGCAGAATGCCCTGTAGCCAATTAACTAATTAGAAGAAAACAAACAGCAACCGACTGAGTGCTTGATTGACTGAGTTACAGTCAATTAAATTGTTTTCTGTGCCTCATTTCTGTTTTTCTATGTTTGCTGTCAGGTCACATCATTCACTGAAGTTTTCAAAACCTTCTCTGGTTCTGGGAGTTGTCCTATTTGCAAATTGCTTTTATTTTTCTTTGCTTTGCTCTTCTCAAATAAACTCTACTATATTTAATTGGTCTAAGGAATTGTCCTTTTAACAAAGCTCTTTCCAGCTTGTCCCACCTACTGAAGACAATTGGAAACTCAGAACAAAATAAAGAACATCATGAAGATTCTGAAAATCTTGGACAGCCCAGGTTATAGAGAGGAACTTGGAGAGGTCAAATGCTTCCAAGTGGGGAGGGTTACTATTTTATTTTCCCCCTTCTAGAGTTCTGCCCAGTGGGAACAAGCCAGACATAAAGTTAAGCATTGGCACAGGCAGCTAAAACCAATATAGTTTCTATCTTTCTGGCTAGAAGAATCAGGAAATGGGGCCTGAGTGGGTTAGAAAATTGGGATAGGGAGATCCTAGAGCAAAGAGTCAGGGAAAACTTCTAATTCTTTGTATTGACCTGAACTGACCTCAGACCAATCCCTAAGTTGTACATGTGTGGGATACAGCCAAAGATCTATAGCCATGTCTAAGGCAATTAAACTGAAATTTGAATCATCTGCATATGTCTCATGCACAGGACAACCCAAACCAATATGGCAGAGGTTTAATGAATTAAGCAGAAATTGACACTACCTCTACAGAAGAAAAGAGGACATAAGTTATGAACCTAACTAGGTTAAATGCCTTCCAAAATAGAAACATCAACATTATCTAAATGTTTATAATAGAACCCACAGCTATGTACCGTAATTCTCACAATTCTCATTGTACTTTAGAGTACAATTCGAACTACTCAAAATAAAATCATCAAGAAAATGTAACCAATTCCTAAGCCAAAGGCAGGACACATACACACACAAGCCAGCAATGAGATAACCCAAAGTGGTAACTATCAGACAATGATTTTAAAACTGCTTTTATAACTAGGCTCCATGAGGTACTAGAAAGTACACAATATTATGTGGCTGTTATACTGAATTGGTAGGGGGCCATAATAATTAGGATGATATTAGATAAATGATCAAATAAATACAATATAACAATACCATTTTCACTACTTTTAAAGTGCATAATTCTATGGTATTAAGTATATGCACATTGTTGTGTAACCATCTCCATAAAACATCTCTGGAACTCTTTCCATCATCCCATGCTGAAACACTGCACCTATTAAACAATAATTTACTATTTTTCATTCCCCCAGATTATGAACTAACTGAAGCCAGGTGCTGAGGAGCTACTTAAGTGTCAGAGGAAAGATTAATGTGACAGTCATAATAGGCAACAAGGCTGGAATGGGGGAAAGGTGCTGAAACAAGAAAGCTCTGATGATAGCTGATGGATTATGGGGTTTTAGCAGTGAGATAGATGGGAAATTAAACTAGGATGTTTCTCTACTTGTATAATCAAAAAATAAAGCTGACAAGTAGAAATTTGATGTCAAATGTTTCAATGGAAAATTATAGCCTCCCATTAGGTTTTCAGATCTAAATTAATATATGAGGAGCATATTGATTAAAGGTGAGCTGGGGAGTCTGCCTCTTGCATGATGGCTTTAAAAATATATGAGGCAAATTCTCCTTTGATCCTTCTTGGAACAGACCTGACTCACTTGCCAGGGTAAATTTGGGGTGAGAAAACAGGATTGTTACTTAGGGGTCTGAATTGCTTTAATTATTAGGGGAACTAAAACACCCTCATGATACCTCAGGTAAGACTAGAGCTTTGACTTGAGTTCATTTTACAGCTGATCTCTGGGACCCTTTGCAGTTATTTCTTGAGATCCTGAATGCATACTTGGGATAGATACAATTAGCATCTGGCAGGGACTTCTGACTTGTATATGTCTGACTATGGAGTAACCACTGTTAGAAGAGTTGTTAATGGAAGCCCCTTAAAGGGACTTCTGACTTGTATATGTCTGACTATGGAGTAACCACTGTTAGAAGAGTTGTTAATGGAAGCCCCTTAAAATGTCCTTCCCATCCTGTCCAAGGTGGTTACAGTAAGCAGTACTGGGAAGGTTGTAGAGATTGACACTGACATCAGATATCTGTGGGATGCAGAATCGGTAGTTCCCATTATATCCCCACTCTGTTCACTATGCTTGAAACAGTTTCACAAGAATGGCCAATCATTGTGTCTAACTATGGCAGCAGCTGTCTTGAGAAGCCAGGTAGCACAGCCTCCATGTGTGGAAGTGTTAACTTCTTGATGGGCATGGCACATAGGAGAGGATGGTGCTGGCAGGAAAAAAGCTTTCTTTTCTCTTCATGAATGGACTATTTGAAGATGGAATCAGAGTCTATTGATAATGCTTCATGAGATTGAGTAAACAACTGCATTTATTATGAAAGTGTAGCCAACTTTGTAAAACACCCCCTGAAAACTTTCTCCTTCTCTGGCTCACTGCCTTCCCCTTGGTTCTGTTTCTCTGAGATTGTACACCTCCAGTAGAATAATAGCATATAAGCTTTTATCTCAGGCTCTATTTTCAGTGGAAACTGGAGAAAGATCAGAAGAGTATACCACTTCTGATGCTGTCAATTTATTGATTTAGCTTTAATAAGCAATCCCAAGTTCTCCAGATTCAATACATTTTCCTAACATTTTACAACTAGACTATTCCACCTCTATTGTTGAACCAGAGGGATTTCAATAGTTAGCAATGGGATTGTAAGTACTAGATGTTCAAACCTTATCCTGGCTACATAGAGATGAAGAAAAACAAACCCAAGCCTCTGCTCTGTCCAGAAGTATTAAATCTCTCTGGGGATTTTAGTGCATAATTCTGGAAAAGAAGAAACTTGCAGAATGGTAGAGATAGCTAGGTGTAATGGTGGTATTAGGTAAAACAGGAGCTTAGGAGCAAGAAATAATGGGATGCATTGACGAACCACTGCATATCTGTGTAACAAGAAGTTCAGGAGGGACATGACAGGACATGAATCTAGGGCCAGGGAAATGCCGGGTTACAGAAGACCTTGTAGGGAAGCTTAAGGAATGTGAATTATATTTTACATATTTCATGAGCCACTTGCCTCACGATCACCTCGAGTGCTTGTGCAAAACACACTGATTTTTTTTTTTTTTTTTTTTTACTCGATGTGTCAAATCACAATCTCTTGAGGGTAGTCTGGGAGTCTCTCTTGCACACCTCAATATGTTTCCTAGCAAACTGAACTTTGGGAATGCCTACTAGATCCTTGAAAAGTTTTTATTAGTGTTGTTTCATAGTTAAATCTGTGTATATTATTCAAGCATCAATGAAGAAAATAGGTCCAAAGAGGAGGAAGATTAGAAATAGAAGAGTCATTCATCCACAAAATATTTGACCACCTCTATGTGTTTGTTCAAAAAGAATAAGGACACAGATGTGAAGGAGGCAGATTATGTCTCTCTTAACCTGCTTGTCATATCATGAGGTAGATGGACAATAAACATGTAAATGATAAGGAAACAAGATAATTGCAGATGTGATCATTGCTATTAAGAAAAAAATGTGTCAAATATGATAGAGAATAGCTGGGTTTATCTGTGTGTTTGGGGTGATTTAAACAGAGTGATCAGGGAACACCCCCTTGAGGAACTGACATTTACTCAGAACTGAAGAAGGAAACTGCCTTGTGAGAAGGGCCTTGGGGATGGATTACTCCTCCAAGCAGTGTGAACAGCTGGTGTAAAGGCTCTGAGATGAGAAGAAGATCAATATCTTCAAGAAACAGAAGGGATGGCATGGCGCCTGAAGGGCAAAAAATAAAGTAGGAAAGGGTAGGATTGGAAAGGTAAAGGAGGAAGAGCATATAAAAGGCTCTTTGGTCATAATCACCTGTATTTTTTTATAAGTACTATTTATCAGTGCAGGAAAGAAGTACAAGGCAGAGGACGCTCATGTGCAAAAGAGGAGACATATACATTTGAGAACCATGCAGTGGGTGAAGTAAAATGAAAAAGCCCCAGATATTCACTAGACATGGTGCAGGCAGATGCAGGATTCTAGGATGATTCCTGGGTTTCTGATCATGATAAAATTATCTGAGAAAAAAAAAAAAAAGAATAAAGGCAATTCTGAGGGGGATAGAATATTTAACATAATTTGAACCTGATATATTTGAAGGATGCGTGGAATACAATGACATATGTCTATATTAGATTATTTGACTATGAGATAAAATTGAAGATAACAGTGACTTTAATCAGATAGAAGTTTCTATCTTACTCAGATCAAAAAAAGTTCAGATATCAAAGAGTCCAGGACTGACTTGTGCCTACATCTTTCTTCATTTATAGAGGTGTGTCAATGATTACATGGAGAAGTCAAAGTCACTGGAAGAGAAGTTCACTGTTACAGTCCCTCTAGGACTGTGGAGAAGGTTGTGGGGGGGTCATGGTACTCCACGCAGGGTCACACAGGGAACCACCAGGCTTGGTGAGGGTGCAGAAGCAGGGATGAGGGGAAAGGACAGGCTTTTGGTTTCTGTGGGAAAGAGAAGGCAGGGCAGTATGTACAGTTTAGGACTTACTCCTTGGAATTACTCTGGTGGGTCTCCAGACCCAATTTTTTGTTTTGTTTTGTTTTGACCTTACCCTGGGTTGATTTTGTGTGTACGTTAGATAAAGAAGTTGATGGGAGGTGAGAACTCAGGGTTGGTTGGTTTGCATCTGAAAGGCACGCTAGCTGGCAAAGGTTATTATCACTAGGAAATAGTCCTGGGAGGGGCATTCTCTCTCGGCCAGCAATGTCAAAATGTGACATAAATAACATAACAAATAAGATTAACACAGGGCTGGCAGAATAGCTACCTAATTATCAGTGGCAGCTTTTATCTTGATAATACTTCACCCTCAAAAATGGATCAACCTCAGGTTCTGAGATAACTCCTTGACCTTCAGATATCACACCTACCTTATATCCAGTGGGAAGAAGCAAAGACAAGCACCTCCCTAATCTGTTAAGGATCCTCTTTGCAGTATCATAAACCAGTTTTCTTATATCCTGTTGATGAACAACCAGGGAAGAGTTTGTGAAAGCAAGCAAGAAGAATTGACCATGAGTAAGTCAGAGCACCTGGGTAGGAGCATGAGTGTGGACTAAGAAAAGACTAGGGGCCAACATTGCATGATGTAACAGGAGGATCCAGTGCATTGGAGCTGTCGAGTGTCCTTAGCAATAGTGTAAAGGAAGGGGACTACTGGCACAGAAATTTCAAGGGAGATAAGGAAGGAATGAAAGGAAGTGAGGAAACAGATAAGACAGCATGTATGGATGACTCTTTCCTGAGGTTTGGTTGACCAGGGAAAGTAGGAAATGGGAGGACACAAGATGAAGGGATTTTTAGTGTAGTTGTTAGGTTGACAATCTTTAATGTAATGCATCTAGAATGGGTAATATATTTAGAAAAATAAAAATTGGCTGGTAGCAAAAGCAGAGATACTCAAATAATAGTATCATGGATCTCATGGAGGTCTTGGAGATGTATGCTACCTTACACTGTATAGAATAAACCTATAGTGATGAAATCAATAAATTATGACATTTATTTATTAAATTTAAAGGAAAGAACATTTTATGATCTTGAAAGGACTAAGATGCAAGCAATGGAAGACTCACATCTAATTCCCTGCAAAGCTGACTGCAGGTTGGTATATGTAGAAAAAGAAAGCGAGTTTAGTTTATGTGCATCTGTCTTTAATTTGGTCATATAACGACTCCTTTGGTTTTTCAAATGAGGTGGCTTCATAAATACCTATTCAGTGGGATTTTGCTTTCTCCTAGCTTATATATTCTCTCAGAGGAAATGTTTAACACAAGGTTTTATTTAGAAAGGTAGTGAGAAGTCATTGTGATACACTATAGAAGAGAGTATGAGTGCCGTCTCTAAAAAAGAAATTTTAAAGAATGGTTTTCTTGGGAGCACTTTATTATGTAACCCATCAGACAGTCTCCGTGCCAAATTGGCAGAATTTAGAGACCATTAAGAGGCTTAAATATTAATGTAACCTGTACTTTCCTGGGCAACCAAATTATTGTTATTCAACTACCATTTCTTTTTAACAGGAAAAAAACATAGCCTCTCATTTTCCTCCTAATACTCAAAAGTATCCTTAATTATGTCACTGACCTTGCTACAACTGCTGCACTTGACATCTAATATATCTGATTCTAAATTGGTTTGTGGTCGAATTTTGAAAAGGATCAATAGATTCATTTATGCTGACTCCCGCTCTGCTACCGAAAACGTGCCCGTACATGCAAAGAATGAGATTACCAGATTTGATTCACAACCTCTTGGCTGTCTCAGAAACAGCAGTACACCTGGAAGACCACATAACAAATGAAGAATTAAATTTGGAGAACTAGTGGTCAGAGCTGACACTCTTATCTGTGCCTAATCTACAGCAACAAGTAGATGAGATGTTGATTTCCCCTGTCATTAACAAACACCCTTGTTTGGATTTAGTAGATTCACAAATAAACCCTTAACCAACATGATTTTCAATACTAATAATAATGATTATAATAGAAACAGATGCCATGCTATTTACAAGGTTGTAAATTCAAGTAGGAAAAAAATACTGCTAGATTATTCTTTTCAATTTATCTTGAAGAATTTAAGATACACCGTTTTGGAAAATGGAATCCATTAAGGATTATATTGCTATTTATTCAAATGAATTACTTGACATGTATTAAAAGAATATACTATATCATTATTTGTTGTTTGGAGGTAGATAAAAATACACATGGCATAGTGTATATGTATTTTCTCAAGAACTTTTAATTTGGAGCATAAGGAATAGTACAAGACAGAATAAAAGAGTTGTTCTAATAAAAGTCTTACAATTCTCTTTAACAGTTACATCAAGAAAGTAGCAATTAATTCCAAATGGGGATTTTGGAGATGGCTTATGTGGGAGTAGAAGATATTTAAGCTGAGAAAGGCAATTGTCCAATAAATAGAAAAAGAGGGATAATATCCTAGGATAAGGATATCATAGTAATAAAGGACATGTAACATATGAAGGAACATTTCATACCTGAGAAATACTACAGCATAACTGAAGTAGAATGCAGAAGAGGTTAGAGGGAAGGATGCAGCCCAGGATCAAAAGTTTGAATTTAACTTTAGGTCAACATAATTTGAGTGCCAGTATTGTATGCAGGGTAATAGCAATAAATGTGATTAACTGATGACATAATTTAGTACCAAGTTGCTCTGAACATTCTCAAAGTTACTAAATAATCTTTTACACATCATTTAAACCCAGTGTGACTATAACCGTGCTTTTCAGTCTAAATCTTTGAAATCACAATACTCAAGTTCTGCTCCAAGTTTTCTTAGTGAGTAGTCTGAGCACTGAAGTCATTTTGCTTCTGAGTTCCAGCTTTATCACCTATACAGTGGGAATAGCACTTAAGGATCAAATAAATTTAAAACACAACATTCGTTTACATAAAACAGTAGTGTATGAGTATAATTTTACTCCAGAAACTCAAGTGTGCAAGAAATAGAATTTTTTCTTAGAATCAACAACTGGGATAGATTCAAACTAAATAGCTTTCTCTCAGCAAAGGAAACTCTCAGCAATGTGAGGAGAGAGCCTACAGAGTGGGAGAAAATCTTTGCCACTCACACATCAGATAGAGCACTAATTTTCAGAATATATAAAGAACTCAAAAAACTCTACACCAAGAATACAAATAATCCAATCAACAAATGGGCTAAGGAAATGAACAGACACTTCACAGAAGAAGATCTACAAGCAATCAATAGATATATGAAAAAATGTTCAACATCTCTGGTAATAAGAGAAATACAAATCAAAACTACACTAAGATTCCACCTCACCCCAATTAGAATGACAATTATCAAGAACACAAGCAACAACAGGTGTTGGTGAGGATGTGGGGAGAAAGGTACACTCATACATTTCCGGTGGGGCTGCAAATTAGTGCAGCCACTCTGGAAAGCAGTATGGAGATTCCTTAAAAAGCTTGGAATGGAACCACCATTTGACCCAGCTATCCCACTCCTTGGCCTATACCCAAAGGACTTAAAATCAGCATACTACAGAGATACAGCCACATCAATGTTCATAGCTGCTCAATTCACAATAGACAGACTGTGGAACCAACCTAGATGCCCTTCAATTGATGAATGGATAAAGAAACTATGATATATATATACAATGGAATATTACTCTGCCATAAAGAATGATAAAATTATGGCATTTGCAGGCAAATGGATGAAATTGGAGAATATCATGCTAAGTGAGATAAGCCAATCTAAAAAATCCAAAAGGCGAATGATGTCACTGATAAGCGGATGATGACACATAATGGGGGGTGGGAGGGGGTAAGAATGGAGGAAGGAGGGACTGTATAGAGGGAAAAGAGAGGTGGGAGGGGTGGGGGGGAGGAAAAAAATAACTGAATGAATCAAACATCATTACCCTATGTAAATGTATGACTACACAAATGGTATGCTGTTACTCCATGTACAAACAGAAACAACATGTATTACATTGGTTTAGAATAAAAATAAATTAAAATTTTAAAAAAGAAATAGAATTTGTTTTTAATTTTTATTATGATATATATTATATATAGTACAATTAAGCTTATGCATGGTTTAAAGAATAAATAAATTAATGACTATGTCCTCACAACCAGGCTTAAGAAACAGTAAATTAAAGTCCTCGAATGGGTTCTTCTTACTCCCTTCCATATAAAAAGCATCCTTTAAAAATAAAGCTTTAAAAAAATAAAATCTTATTACAAATGTTTACATATTTAAATTTTGCATGTTTTTATATTTATATAAGCTAAATTACATTGTAGGCATTCTTTCAATTTAGCTCTTTGACTGCCAGGCTAGATTTTTAAGATTCATTCCTATATTTTATTTTCATTCAATCACTTAATCACCTTTTTCTCTATTACAGGAATCAACAGTGAGAAAAACAGATAAAATTTCTACCCCCCATTAAACTTATATTCAAGTGGAGGGGATGGGGTAAATAAACATAATAAATAGGTAGTTTAGATAATTTAGCAAGTAAAAATGGATACAGCACTTATATAGCAGAATATAGGACAAGAGGAATGCTTAAAGTTAAGTGTTATAATTTTAAGTATAATAAATATAATTTTAAATATATATATACATATACATATACATATATATCCTCTTCATTATTTTTCTCTAAAAAACCCATACATATCTATACATATATGTGTGATTTATTTTAAAGGATTTTAAAATTGTAATTATGATGACTGGCAAGCCCCAAATCTGCAGGGCAGACTAGTGGGTTCAAGACCCACAGATAAGTCAGTGGTGCTCCCTCCCCTCTGGTGAGCAGTCAGTATTTTATTCTATTTAGGCCTTCACCTAGTTGGATGAGGTACACCTACACTAAGGAGTAGAGTTCAATCTGCTTGACTCAGTCCACCAACTGAAATTTCAGTCTTATCCAAAAGTACCCTCCTAGAAATAAAAAGGCACATCTTTGACAGACATTTGGGTACCATGTCTCAACCCAGTTGACACATAAGACTAAATATTGAGAGCTTTATAAACTAATACTGAATAATTTGGATAATATAGCCTTTTGGGTAACTTGAGAAAAGTATTTAAGAAAGAGCAAAGAGCTGGTTGGTGCAAAAGTCCCTAGTTATTCATGTGTCTGGCGTATTTGAGGAACAGAAGGGAGCCAGAGTGATGGGAGAAGAGTGAGTGAAGTTTGGAGACCACAGAAGATGAAGTTCACTGGGGGGCCACATATGTGACTTTTCTAGAGGTTTTTAGATTTGTGGCTTTTATTCTTCCAAGACAAGGGCAACTCCTATAGGGTACGGCACTAAAGAGGAATGGGATGGGAGTTAGCATTTAAAAACCATCAATTTGGCTTCTGTGGTGCCACGGGAATGCACGTATGGAAGCAAACAAACAAAAAGTCTAAAATCTGTTTTGAAAGGGTTTCAGTAAAATTTCCCCAAAATAAAAGTGGTTAATCTAAGGTAGTAACTGGAGATGGTAGAAGGGATGACTTTATATACATCTTTTAGTAACAGATCAAATATTGGGTGAGATAGAAGAGAAGTCAATGATAAGTGCAAAGATTTTGGCTTGAACAACTGGGAGGATGGAGTGGTCATCAACTGAGATAGGGAAGACTGGAAAGGTATATGTTTTGTAGAATATCAAGAATTCTAGTTTGAACCTGGAGATTTGAGATGTATCTTAGGAACCCAAATGGAAATACTACATGAGAAGCTAGAAATGATAAATGAGTTGGCTGTTTAGGAGGGAGATCTCAGCTGAAGATAAAAATTTGAATAGGTTCACATATCAGTGGCAGTTGATGTTATAAAAGTGGGTGATGTGGCCAATGAACAGAAGATATGAATAAAATAAAATAAAATAAAATTCTGAACCCTGGGATATTCCAACATGAGGAATTCAGAAGGTAAAACAGAAACTACGAAGGAGCCTGAGGACAGAACAGTAAGGTAGGAAGAAAACCAAGACTGTCCTTGAGGCCAAAGAGAGTACAGAGAAAAGAATTGACTGGGTCAGATGCAGACAATTTGTCAAGTAAGAGGAAAAAACCTGTGGTTTCAGAGCAGTTATGATGGGTGGAGATTAGAACAGATTAAAGAGTGACAGGGAGATGGATCCGAGAAGGTCAGTTGAACAGGCACATCTTTTCCAGAACTTTGCTGTAAAAAGAAGCAGAGAAATGGGGTAGTAGGTCATGGGTAAGTGGAGTCCAGAGAGTTTTTTAAATGAAAGACTTAACAGATTATTTACATGCTGATGGGAATTTTCTATCAGAGAAAGATAAACTGAGACTGTAAGAGGGGTTGGCTTGCTTAAGTGAAGGAAATAAGGAAATAAGAGGGAAAAGGAAAGAAGGAAATAAGAGGAAATGAGATCTAGTATACACGTGAACTACTTTTAGGAAGGAATATGGTTAGTTCCTCTACAAAAACAAGAAAGAAGAGGGTGGAGAGGGTAGAGATGCTGGTAGGTAAGCAGATTACATTAAGAAAATTGGTGCAAATTCCCTTCTGATAGCTTTAATTTTCTTAGTAAAATAGAAGGTTCATCAACTGAGAGTAGGTATGAGGCTGAAATATTGGAAGATTTGAGAAGAGAGTAGAGAGTTCTCTAAAGAAACAGGGAAGATAATGAATCAGGGAAATGTTATATAATTTGTTGGCAGCGTTTGGTTCAGTTGAATTTGGAGTTTATGGCCATCAATTAAAAATAAAAACTCTAATACGGTTTTGTGTTTTTCCCTAGCTTAGTTGAATTTAATGAGTATTGAGACTTATTTTTAAAGCAGAATTCTGAGCAATGAATTCCTTTTTAAAAATCTTCCAAAGGTTTCCTCACATACATAGAATAAATTCCAGATACTTACCAAAGTCCATAATCATTCTCTCCTTATTTACAATACTCTAACTGTACTAGCCTTCTTATCACTGGGTCTTGACCTCATGAATCTGGCTTTAGATCATAGGTCACTTCTTAGAGGGGCTTTCTTTGATTTCTTCAGCCCCTGTAGACCTTCTGCACCAATCATCTTCTCTCCCTTTATTTTTTGTTCTTAGCATTAGCACTATTTTAAATGACCTTACTTCTTCATGTGATTGCTATTTTTAAACTCTTTTCCTTCGGCTGAAATATAACAAGAAGAGTGAAGGAACTTTGGATGGTGTAGAGGAAAATGGGGTGGGAGGAGGTAGGGGACGGAAAGATAGTAGAATGAAACAGTATTACCCTATGAATGTGTATGATGACATGGATGGTGTGAATCTACATCGTGTACAACCATGGAAATGAAATGTAATGAGAGAATGGGCTAAAACTATATAGATTTTTGCCAAATCTCCAGGGACCTTCACATAGAATGTGTAGGTACTTGGTGAGTAGCAGTGGAACGAATGATTATATTTGGATATAATCTGGTTAACTGTGACTACAATAAGGACAAAGTTCCTTAGTAATTCTGAGAGAGAGGGAAAAACAGATTTTTAAAAATTTCTTTTACAAAGGGACAAGAATTTGATCGACTTCGGCCTTTTTTTACTTAAAATGCTAACAGTTGCTTAGAAAACAGGAAACAATACCTTTAAAATTCTGTGGGGAGGGGGAGATTTCAAGCCAGAATTCTAGAAAGTGTTAAAGGTATTTTTTTATTCAGACATAATTGCATACTGTAAGAATCAGCAAACTTATCTCCATTCCACCTTCTTTAGGAAGTTGCTCCAATATGCATTTGTGGCAAAATAATGAAGAAATACAAAACGTAGAAGGAATAATACATAAAAAACAGTGGGCTTCACCCAGGAATTTAATAAGAGAACACAACTTGATACTTTAGTAAAGGATAGAACCAAAATTCAGAGCAATTGGAAAAAAAAAATTAACGAACATTCTAAGAGATATGAAGGATAGGCTGATCCAAAATCCGCCTAAAAACTCCTTCATTTTTACCTACTCTTTACCCCAAAGGCAATTCCAGGGATGATTGTTATAGACAAAGATGGTCAATGAACAAAAGGCAAAATTCATTTATTCGGCATAATTTTTCCTGAATAAAAAGACACAGTCTTGCTAGGGCAGAACTCTACTCCTTTGTGTGTTCTCAGAAGTTGGAGTTAACACCTTGTGAATAGGGCAACCGAGAAGATGTGGAGGCCCAGTGATCAGAATGGTGGAGGAAGGCAGAAAAGTTTGGGGACTCTGAGGCATCATTACATTGCTGCCCTAACTTACAAGGGCCTCACCCTTGCTGTGTCATATAAATAAACCTCTATCAGTTCAAGACACTTCTGCTTCTTTTTCAGTTTCATTGAGCTGAACTTCTTCCCAACTGTTTCAAAACCAAATTCACTTTATTAAATATGTGACTTCTTCAGCGAATTCTCTTAGTGGTAAGTTGAGGACATTACTCTTTTTCTTTTTCAAAGGCAACCTGAAATTCTTTCAAAAGACATAATCTTTAAAAAATTCAAATGTAAAGTTAAATTTTTTTTTCTTGTGAACAAATGGGATACATGTTGTTTCTGTTTGTACATGGAATAAAGGCAAACCATTTGTGTAATCATCGATTTCCATAGGGTAATGTTGTTTGATTCATTCTGTTATTTTTTCCCCTCACCCTCACCCCTCCCACCCCTTTTCCCTCTTTACAGCCCTTCCTTCCTCCATTCTTGCGCCCCTCCCTAATCCTAACCCTAATCCTAACCCTAACCCTAACACTAACCTCTCCCACCCCCTATTATGTGTCATTATCCGCTTATCAGCCAGATCATTTGTCCTTTGGTTTTTTGAGATTAGCTTATCTCACTTAGCATGATATTCTCCAATTTCATCCATTTGCCTGCAAATGCCATAATTTATCATTCTTTATGGCTGAGTAATATTCCATTGTATATATATACCACGTTTCTTTATCCATTCATCAATTGAAGGACATCCGGGTTGGTTCCACAGTCTGTCTATTGTGAACTGAGCAGCTATGAACATTGATGTGGCTGTATCTCTGTAGTATGCTGATTTTAAGTCCTTTGGGTATAGGCCAAGGAGTGGGATAGCTGGGTCAAATGGTGGTTCCATTCCAAGCTTTTTAAGGAATCTCCACACTGCTTTCCAGAGTGGCTGCACTAATTTGCAGCCCCACCGGAAATGTATGAGTGTACCTTTCTCCCCACATCCTCACCAACACCTGTTGTTGCTTGTGTTCTTGATAATTGCCATTCTAATTGGGATGAGGTGGAATCTTAGTGTAGTTTTGATTTGTATTTCTCTTATTACCAGAGATGTTGAACATTTTTTCATATATCTGTTGATTGCTTGTAGATCTTCTTCTGTGAAGTGTCTGTTCATTTCCTTAGCCCATTTGTTGATTGGATTATTTGTATTCTTGGAGTAGAGTTTTTTGAGTTCTTTATAGATTCTGGAGATTAGTGCTCTATCTGAAGTATGAGTGGCAAAGATTTTCTCCCACTCTGTAGGCTCTCTCTTCACATTACTGATAGTTTCCTTTGCTGAGAGAAAGCTTTTTAGTTTGACTCTATCCCAGTTATTGATTCTTGCTTTTATTTCTTGTGCTATGAGAATCTTTTTAAGGAAGTCTGCTCCTAAGCCAACAAGTTGAAGGTTTGGACCTACTTTTTCTTCTATAAGATGCAGGGTCTCTGGTCTGATTCCGAGTTCCTTGATCCATTTTGAGTTGAGGTTTGTGCAGGGTGAGAGATAGGGGTTTAATTTCATTCTGTTGCATATGGATTTCCAGTTTTCCTAGCACCATTTGTTGAAGAGGCTATCTTTTCTCCATTGCATATTTTTGGCACCTTTGTCTAGTATGAGAAAATTGTATTTATTTGGGTTTGTGTCCATGTCCTCTATTTGTACCATTGATCTACCTGTCTATTTTGGTACCAATACCATGCTATTTTTGTTATTATTGCTTTGTAGTAGAGTTGAAGATCTGGTATTGTGATACCCACTGCTTTGCTCTTTCAACTTTTAGAACTCATAAGTGAATTCAGTAAAGTAGCAGGTTACTAGATCAATGCTCATAAATCCAATGCATTTTTATACATAAGTGATGAATCTTCAGAAAGAGAAGTTAGGAAAACTACCCCATTCATAATACCCTTGAAAAAAATAAAGTACTTGGGAATCAATCTAACAAAAGAGGTGAAAGACCTCTACAATGAGAACTACAGAACACTAAGGAAAGAAATTAAAGAAAATCTTAGAAGATGGAACGATCTCCCATGTTCTTGGATAGGCAGAGTTAATATTGTCAAAATGGCCATACTACTAAAAGTGCTATACAGATTCAATGCAATTCCAAGTAAAGTTACATTTTAATGATTAATAATTAGACAATGGTGAGAGTTTAAAAGACTCCATTTGCTAATTTTCTTGGTATATTATTTATTTATCAGAACACATTTTATGAGTTTGCCTTTAATTCCTTCTTTATGGATCCATTCACACAACCTGGGTTTCCTCAAGAAGTTGTATTATACAATCATAATATAATAAGTTTTTTTTCTCAAGTTTTATGAGAAGGCTCATGAAGAGCATTATCATAGCTATCTGACTTTTTAAAATAGTGTCAAATGAGTAGATATTGTCTCAGGTTAAGGGGCCAAGAAATAAACATTAGGTACAATATCAGTGGGTAAATGTAATCAATCAATAAAAAACTGTAAGCATCAAATTTACAGGAGAGTGTTAGGGAAATAATGTAGGCAAGCTAATTTCCTCATCCTTTGTTGAGGCAGCTAGCAAATATTCTTTGGAATTGATAGATTAAGGAAAAAGAGATGTAAGTGTAGTATTTGGAATCAGAGGCTACCAAAAGCACTAAAAATAAAACAATTAAAGATTATTACTTCTCAGGAATGTGTTTACAGATTCATGGAAGACTTTTGCTCATGAAGTCATATGCAAAATCATGTTTAGATATTACTTTTACAACAACATATTATAATCAAACTATTTATAAACATAATTTAATGCACTATGACAAATTGCTGGAAACTGAGTCTGACATTCTATCCCTTAAACTTTATTTATTTTGTAGGCAGAGATTGACTTCTGGAATATATATTTCCAAGAATTATTGCCATAGAGTTGGTTATTAGATTTGACCAAGAAAAGAATTCATACAAGAATTTGAGAATGAGGGAAACATAGAAACCATTACTATTCTGTGCAGGTGGACAGCAAGCCTGAGGTTTAGCCCGTGGCTTCAGAGAATCCACCTGTAAATAATTCATTTCAGCACGGCAGGCAATCGAGATCATTGACAGTGCTTCTACACTTTCTGATTTCTTGAATTCTGCTGGTAATTTTTTCTCACCTTCATTTCCCCAGGTCCTTCAATACTTTCTGTAAATTTGTAATATCCAGTATTAAAACCTTTCCTGTACAAAATACCTAGAGTTGGTTCTTTTCCTGAACAAAATCCTGATTTAAAAATGTTTTGATAGTTTCAAAATACTGTAAATTTGAGTAGAATTCTAGGTGTGGGTAATTTTAGAGTTGAAACAGACCTCAGAGATCATCTACAGACTTAGTACTGTTAAGAGGCTAAAAATGATCTATCCAAGTTCCTGGAAAGAAACAGATGGTGTGTTCAAATTGGGTCATTGGAGAAGATTTATTAAGATTCCATTTACACCTGTGTGGGCATATTATTATCATCCCTAGTCCTGAAGGGGCAAAGGGTTAGGAAGATGGAGTTAGGTGAGAGAAGAGGGCTACTTGATAGGAGAAGGAACCTTTAGTAGAGGCAGGCAGCTAACCTGTACAAACTGCAAAGAGAAGTAACCGTGGTGATTGATACCCCAACCTGACTATCCTCCAGCCTTTTGATCTCTTGCACTTTGATTTCTGGCCAGTGCCTCCTATTGGCCAAGTGAAGCTTGAAATTGGAGACCTAGGGGACTCTGATGTAGTTCCTTCAACTCTGGGAGTACAGAACACAGTGAAGAGGTGGAAGAGAGGTGGATAGGCAAAGGGTGGCCTCCAGAGTAGCTGCTTTGTGCCCAGGAGAATCTCATGTCTACTCACACTGAATTCCTACAGTGTTTTACTTAGTCCTTACAGATGTTACCACCATGATAGGTTGTGAATCCTTGAGAGGAAAGATGGTATCCTCCTCATTTTTGTATATCTAGTGCCCAGTATAGTGCTGAAATTTAGTAAGAACTTAATGTTTGTTGAGTGAATTGAGTCGCTTTCTCAAAGTATATAAAAACCTAGAAATCAAAGTCATTTCTGTTATGATTAACATTATTAGTTTTGCTGAGAAAAAAAAATTTAATAGTGACTCAGGTCAATAGAAATAAATGACAAGGTTTTTCTTAAAATTAACACTTACTGAGTTTTATATGGGATTTTATTTCTCTATTCATTTACAAAAACCAACACTTAATGACATATTATATGCTTATCATTATATTGGGTGAAGAGGATAGACAAAACAGTGATAGGAGTTGTCCTTGCTATCACAGAGTTTAGAGTCAGTCTTAAAATTTCAATTCAAATTGTCTTCTTCTTGGGGTCCAGCATGATTTTACTGTATTGTTAGTAATTGTGTTCCTGGGGAAAGCTAATATTTGCCACAGAAAAACACAATTTGGAAAGTAAATCTTTCTCCTCAAATCTGAAAGAGAATTTCAAAGAGTAAAGAATTTTTTTTTACCCGTAGGGATATCTAGATTTTCTTCATTGTCATTTAGAAAGGTTGATGCTCTAAGTGTGCACATGTGTGTGTGAGGGCATATGCTCATTCCATCTGTGTGAGTTTCTATGTACATTTCATTTATATGAAATTTTAATATAAGCACAACTGTTCAGGGATGAGTCAGTAAATAAGCTTAATCAAATTGAGCACTTTCCCATCTTGGCTTCTTTCTCTAACTGTGGGATACATCACAATCTGCTTCCAGACTTGCTGTGGCAAAGAAAATGCTTTTTCTAAGGTTCTTCTCCATTGAACCCAGCAGAGAGGTGATTCACTCACTTGAAGCTGATGACCTCTGGGGTGGGCAATGGATAGAGACCCCCTATAAAGCTCCTTATGGCCATTTTACAAAAGGCTTGTTTTGGAGATTACACCTGGGTGAGGGAATTACATAATAATTCCATGATGTGACCATTTGAAGTCTCTGTAGAGATACTAGGAATTTACCGAATTTTCTTGAGCATTTTTAAGGGCCAGATATTATACTAGACATATACTTTTTCTCATTCAGTGCTCACAACAACTCTATGATATAGGTATTATTGGTGTCCCAAATTACAGATGAGGAAGTTGAAGTTCAGAGATACTAAAAAATTTGGCTAAACTGAGTAACCAGTAAGTAGGAGAATGAAGACAGGAAGAGATTTGATTATGCCCCCAAATTTGTGATTTTGATGGATATCTCTAAAACATGATCTCCTCAGTGATCCTCGAAGTTTTACCTTTTGCCGTCTTCCCTTGTTTTCTTTCTTATCAAGGTCATACTAAAGGAAAGATGGCGACTCTAAAGATGACAGATTATCATTTTAAATGACTGCCTAACAAGAGAATTATGATTTATTAAAACTTACTAATGATTTTTAGACATATGTGACTAACATTAAATAAAACCAATATGCAATAATGATTCATGTTCTAAGTAGTTTGTCTTGTAAATGGTCTCAAGAAAGGATGTGTTATAGAATACAAAGAGTATTGAATTAAAAACCAAGAGTTTGGGATTTGAATTCATTTCAGCTACCAACTAGCCTGACAAGTTTCCTTTTGAAACCTAATTTTCAAAACCGGTGAGATCACCCCTGTCTCCAAGCTTCAGTTCTCTGACTTGGGAACAGTATTAGTTCATTTAGGGCTTTTCAGAGAGGCCATTTTGATTTTATATACAGCCTCTGAGACATTTAAAAAAATCAAACTAAACTATTGTTAAAAAAATATTCAATTGGACTTGTTATTGGGACCATGGCAATGGAATTGGGTCCAATCTGAATAGAAGCAAGTACAAGTAAGAACTTATATCTAAGGAGCAGGAAGGAAGTTGAATGAAAAATGACTATGAGGAAACATCAGGGGTAATAGGGATTCTGCCTTAACTGTCCTACCAGGATTGTTAATGGGAGGTGGTGCAGAATGAGGAACATGATGAGATATTGGAGGTGACCAGATCATGTGTGTGTGTGTCTGTGTGGTGGCGGGGGGATGTTGCTCAACTGATCTAGCAAGTTTCTTGTTAAAAGTGGATTTTACAATGAATTGTACAGATAGGCCAAGAAGAAATGAATCATTGTCATTATGCATGAAATCAATTTAGGTTTTTAAAAGGTAGATTGGGCAATGAAGATACCTGAACTATACATGTCATCATGTTTTTACTAACGTCATCTATAGGATTATATCTTGAGAAGTTTTCAGGTTAGGTGATGAGTGAAAAAATTAGCAGTGGAGAGGTAATGCTAGTTGTTAGTTTCAGATAATTCAGTTTCTGGTTTCTGAAACAGAGCAACTGTTCATCTACCATAGTGCAGTGGATGAATGGGGAAGAGTCTGAGCCAGGCTGCTGTGGACATCTGTGTCTCTTTGGAGCTGGTAGTAGAGGAGTGTGCAGAACAAGGGCGTGATTTAGCTTTCATGCAATCTCCCTTTCAATTAGTGGAACATGAGGGCTAGAGGATGTGTGTAGGATATGGAAATGCATAGGAGAGGAAATAATTCAGTTGCCAGATCCCAGAATAGAAAATATATTCAAAACTTACACTTTAGAAAAGATAAAAAAACATATTAATACATAAATGTCACTTCTTTTCTCGATACTATCATTTCAATTCATTTTCACACAAGTAGAAGAGGAAACTTTGTTTCTATAATCTTAGTTCAGAATGGTATTTCTGCCTGGTTTAAAAAAAGTTTGTAAAGTCATATGACTTAGTGTGATGAACATATTCTGAAATAAAAATGAGTTATTGGATGAAATCTGAATAGGACACACTGTGCTCAAATTTTATCATCTCACCAGTGGTGTAAATATTATGAGCTAAAGCCAGGAACATATGGCTT
The DNA here is from genome assembly GCF_902686455.1 of Sciurus vulgaris. NCBI lineage: Eukaryota > Metazoa > Chordata > Mammalia > Rodentia > Sciuridae > Sciurus > Sciurus vulgaris. The sequence goes on along the minus strand of NC_136474.1, from coordinate 46,306,365 downwards.
AAAACTCAATAATGCAGGCAATGAGGCAAAATATCCCTGTATCTATGTGCCACCCCAAATTAGAAGCAAGATTTCCTATCCTCCCTAAAAAGAACATATTTCTGATGTCTTTTATGAAGCATATGAAAAAACACAGGGCTTATTTTTAGTGATTTTGATTTACAGCCCATTCTGTTAGCACATACCTGCTTTGTAAAGCAAGCACACCTGCATAAAACAGAAGCAACAGGGATGCATTCCTCTTCATAGGAGTGCCCAGTAAAAATATTTACAGAGGAAAAAAGCACATCTTTTTTTTAATCCAGAAATCTAACAAAAATAACCATATTTTTGAATAAATTATTTTAACATCTACTCTCATAGACCATTCCAACCCTCTTCTATTTCTGGATAAAACATGCAAAAAATTTTGAATAGGCAACTGACAGAAAAAAAAAACCCTCAAGTGTCTTTTATTTACATGAGTGTAAAACTAAACAAAATTTACATATATTTAAATTTAAAACTTTAAAATCTTTTAAAGGACATAAACTTGTTGTATGTGCTTGGGAGTTACAGGGAGTGAAAAATTCCTTTTAGCATAAAAAAGAGTTTTCATGGTCAAGCAAAACCAAAATAAGCTAGTATTTATTTGCTGTAATTAAAAAGATACTCCATGAGGACTGTCTTGTAAAACACTTTCCTTAAAGATGGTGTCTATTAACTTAACCTAACCACTTGGATATTTGTGTTTATTTGTGAACAAAAGTAAAATCCACAGAGAGAATTATATAGATGTGGTGTAAAATTGTGTCACTATCTGCAAATATCTGGTCTCAGTCTGTCTCCCTCTCTCTCTCTCTCTCTCTCTCTCTCTCTCTCTCTCTCTCTCTCTCTCTCTCTCTCTTGCCAGCCTTCCAGTCCTCTTTCCCACCCTGGTTTTCTTTGCTATGTATTTCTCTTTTGTTTCTTTCCCCTTTCTCTCCTGGCTCCTTTTGCCTTTTCCCAATGCCCCTGTGATCTTTATGCATTTCAATTCTTCTTTCAACCTCTCCTTCCTTTGTACTTCTCATTTATTTTCTGTTTTTATTTTTTTTCATCTTAAAATAGCTCTTATTTTTGTTTTATATTTAATTTAATTATCTAGTCACAACAGTTATTCTGTTATTCTCCTGCCCCTTTTTGCTTCTTTGCCATCTCTTTCCTGTTTTATATTTAATTTAATTATCTAGTCACAACAGTTATTCTGTTATTCTCCTGCCCCTTTTTGCTTCTTTGCCATCTCTTTTCCATCTTCTGGTTTAAATAGTAGGGGAAAAACACATTTCTGCCCAGAAGCTAATTGCATAGACCCCTCTGCTCTAGTATAGTTAAAATTTGCCCCTGTCATCATATCTTCCTCCACATTGACAAATTTCACTAACCCTATGTAAGTAACTCTACTCTGGCCAGTCTCTTATTATCCTCAACCCCAAAGAGGAATTGAAACCCACAAATGTGTCTAGGTGCATTAAGCAGTTTGAACTCACTAATAGACTCATTAAACTAAAATAAAAATCCTTCTCTGGGTTAGATATATTACCTTACTCTTTCTGTCAAAATGAAACAAACGAAATGGCAAAGGCCATAACTATGTCAGAGTAGGGAACACTCAGGCTTAAAAGAACTTTAAAGAAAACACTCAAATCATTTAGGAAATATTATCTTTAGGTATAGGTCATTTAATTTTAATGGCTTACTGCGGGAAGCCAGGTACTATGAGGATTCTACCTTCCAACAGTAATGGTGTCCTCATTGCCAGCCAAGAAGTGACCCATTTCCAAAACTCCATTTTAGAGTCTGTTCCCATGCACCATTTTGGGTACCATGTCTCATAGTGTTGGTTCCCAAGGCCATAGACTATACAATAAAAATTGGCACACCAGTGATTTGCTCGGAATGTGTACTCAGAAGTAACTCTGATAAAGAAGTGAGTGATAGTGGCAAAGACAAAAGGCTGATTTGAACTGTGAGGTAGTAGCCATAAGAAACCTCAGTCAGTCTCCTAAAAATCTCGGTAGTTGGTATGGCCATTCGGAGAGAGTCTGGGCCTTCATGCCCTCTCATCCACATGAGCAGTCATTTTATGTGGATTACCCTTGGGGAGGAGTTAATGTTTGGCAAGGCCAGTTCCTTGTCCAGTGGTAGTTATTGGGGAGGGAATCCTCAGCACTCAACACTATCAGCAGATGGGGAAATGAATACTTCATTCCTGGAAAAGGGCTTTTGTTGGAAGCCATGGTCTCTACTAGTGGGAGAGAAACAAAGAAGAGTAGAGGGAGCTTTTAATTTTCAGTCTTTCCAATAAAGGTCTAAATTTGTGCAATGTGCATATTTTCACTTATATTAAAAGTTATAATGGTGATGTTAAGAATGGAAAATGTGGAAGGGGAGGTCAATGAGGGAGAGAAGAAGGAGGAAAGGAATGGGATGTGACCTTAATACAGCTCAAATAGCATGGTATTGGTAAAAACACAGATATGTAGAACAAAGGAAAAGAATAGAAGACCCCAAATAAATACATGCATCTTCAGTCAACTGATTCTTGACAAAGGTGCCAAAAAACTACTGTGGATAAAGTGTGGCCTCTTCAAATAATGGTGTTGGGAACTGGATATTCACATATGGAAAACTGATGCTAGGTCCTTATCTTTCACCCAGTTAAAAAAATGAACTCAAAATGGTTCACAGACCTTAACAACAAATCTGAAACTTGAAACTACTGTAAGAAAATGTACAGAAAACATGTCAAAACATTGGTGTAGGCAGTGAATTGTTTTGGATACAACCCCCCAAATCACAGTAAACTAAAGCAAAAATAGACATATGGAATTACATCTAACTGAAAAGCTTCTGAGCAACAAAGGAAACAATGAAAAGAGTAAAGAGATAACCTAGAGAATTGGAGAAAATTTTTGTCAGCTGTTTATCTAACGTTGATTAATAACCAGAACATGTAAAGAACCCCCTCAAAGAAACTTAACAAGAAAACCTAATAATATAATCAATAAGTGGGCAAATGATATGAATAGACACTTCTTAAAAGAAGAAGTACAAATGGCTAATAAATACATTAAATATGTGAAAAAAATGATCAATATCTTTAGCCAGTAGGGAAATGCAAATCAATATTATATGGTTATCTCACTCTAGTAAGAATTGCTATTATATTTTTTTAAAAATTAGCAAATGCTGGTGAGGTGAGGTTGTAAAGAAAAATGAACACTTATGCAACATTTGTGGGAATAAATTAGTAAAGCTACTATGGTAAACATTATGGAGGTTCTCAATAAACTAGAACTATCATCTGATCCAGCTGTCCACTCCTGGGTGTGGAAGGGTAATGTAGTTAGCTCACAAAAGAGATTACCTGCATACCTGTCTTTGTTCTGGCAGTGTTCACAATAGCCAGGAAAGGGAATCATCCTAGTTATCTGTCAACAGATGAATGGTTAAAGAAAATATGGTATATATACACAGTGAAGTTTTATTCAGCTATAAAGCATTTGCAGGAAATGGGTGCTTTATAGTTTAGATATTAGGTGTCCCCCAAAAGCTCATGTGTAAGACGATTCAAGAAAGTTTAGAGGTGAAATGATTGGGTTATGAGACTTTTAACCAAATCAGTGCATTAATTCCCTGGTAGGGATTAATTGGGTGATAACTGTGGGCAGGTAGTGTTGGCTGGAGAAGCTAGGTTGATGGGGTGTGCCCTTAGGGTTTTTTGTGATGGTTAGGAGAGCTCACTTTCTGCTTCCTGGATCCATGTCCTGTTCTGCTTTTCTCTATCACATTCTTCTACCACAATGTTCTGCCTTGGCATGGGCCCTGGGCAAAATAGTTAGTTACTTATGGAGTAAGACCATCATAACCACGGTGAGCTCCCGGAATAACTTTTCCACCTCTACTAATTCTTGCAGGTCTTTTGGTCCCAGCAGCAGAAAAGCTGGCTAAAATAGGGTGGAACTGGAGATCATCATGTTAAGCAAAATAAGCTGGACACTGAAAGACAAATATTGCATGTTTACTCTCACACATGGAAACCTAAAAACAAACAAGCAAACAAAAAACAAAAACAAAACAAAGGTGACTTGAAAGTAGAAGATACTACTAGGGTCCCAAAGGGAGTGGGAAGAGTAGGTGGTAGAGAAGGTAGGAGAAGGGAGGGGGGAATCTGATATGTATGCATGGAAATACCACATTGAAAACCCATTTATTTGTGTAATCAATATATGTCACTACTATTACTACTAATAATAATTTAAGCCCTAAAATAAAAAGAAAAAAGAAAAAGAAAAAAAAATCACAATGCAACTGGGAAACTTTTAAATTGGATAATGATGAAGACACATTTCAAAACTTGTGACACAGGTAAGCAGTAGAGGGAGATTACAGTGATATTGCATGTATTAGAAAAGAAGAAATGTAGGAAGTCAATGATCTTATATTCAATTTATTATATTAAAGAATCTAGAAAAAGTAAATTAAGGAAACTGCTAATAAAACAAAAAAATTTATACAATAAATCCATAAAGTAAAAGTTGACACTGTGAAAAGAGCAACAAAATTTATAAACCCTTAGAATAACTTTATTAAGGAAAAACACTGTTATTAAACTCAACAATTAAAACTTAGAATGTCACAGGTTTTACTGGAATTAAAAAGAAGATATTCTTAATAGCTATAAGCCAATATTAGAAAATTTAAATGAAATAAACTCTTAAAAATATGATTTATACAAGGTAACAGAGGAACAGATACTTTGAATAGTCCTATAACTATTATCAATTGTGTTCTTTAAAAATTTTTTTTCCTTAAAGAAATGTCAACCTCAATAATTTCACCAGTAAATTTGAATAATTTTTAAGGAAATAACACCATTGTTATATAAAATCTGTCAAATACCAAAAGAGACACTAGTATAACTGATATCAAAATCAGACAAGGACATCACATCAATAGGAACTTGCAGATAAGTCTATTTCATGAACAAAATAAATTAACTACAACATAATATTAACAAGGAGTATTCAACAATATTTGAAAAGAAAGCACATTACATCCAAATGGAAAGCATTTCAGGAATGGCACCATGGTTTATCATTTGCAAGACAGTCAATTTAATTCATAGCATAAAAGAAAAAATTTTACAATCATATTGATAGATTCGGTAACTGTGCTTGATAAGAAAGCATTCATAAAAAAACCAACTCATGGCAAATAAAAATAATAGTTAATTTTCCTCATAAATAATTATCAGAGACATGATATTTTATAGTGAAATGTTAAGAGATTGCTCTCTGATATTGGGAAGGTGAAAAGAATTGCCATGCACTAGTTATTTTCAACATTCCACTGGATGTTCTATGCCATTCAAAGCAAGCAAAGGAAGAGAGTACAAGTAAGGCTCAGAGAGATAGAAATTAGCTGTCATTCTCAGAAAATAGGATTGTGAAGCAAGACATCCAGATATTTTATAAATTAGCAAAATCAATAAAAAAAGGTCTTAGCAGAGTCATAGGGTACAAGTTCAATATGTAAGAATAATTTTATTAAGCTGGGGACAAATAACTAGAAAAATAAATTTTAGAAATCATGTGCTTTTCTTTGATATTAAATCTTACCAAATAGAAATAAATGGGAGGACCTGCACAATGAACAATATAAAACTGTTGGAAGAAATGAAAATTTTTTTCATTGTTTATGGATTGAAAAATACTGTTTTGTGAACGTGTCAGTTAAAAATTGCTATTTAATATATTGCCTTCACATTTAATGACCTGAAGTAACAACTATTTACCATTGTGCCTAGTTCTGCTGCTCTAGGTGATACTCAGCTGATCTTGACCAGTCTCATGCATGCATCTATGGTAGTCCAGTGGATTGACTGGAGTCCACTTAGTCTAGAACAACCTGACTCACACAATGGGCAGATGTCTGACTATAGATATGTCTGACAGGGTTTATTGGAACATTTATCTTTTATATCTAGTACACTATCCTAAACTTGTTCATATAATGGCATGGGAGGGTTCCAAAAGAGAGAGTAAACACAATGTTTCTTGAAGCTTAACCATGACACTACACAATGTTATTTTCACTGTATTTTATCTTCTAAAATTAGCCTTAAGAATATCCCAGATTTGAGCATTAGAGAGACAGACCTTGTGTCTTGATAGGATGAATTGTAAAGTTTCATTGCAAAAGTGTGATTACAAGAAAGGTGGGTGATTTTATTTTCTTAAAAGATATTTGTTCTCTTCAAACTTGTTTATAGTTTCAATGAATCCCAATAAATATCCTATCTTTTCTGTGTGTGGAAATTGGCAGACTGTTTCTCAGATTCCTTTAGAAATGCAAAGGACCACCAATAAACAAGATGATCTTAGGATCAGGAACCAAGCTAGAGGCCTGCACTAACAAGTAAGACAACCTATTCTAAGTTGTGGTAATTAAGACATTTGTAACTGGCAGGATATCCATCATCTTATTTCTAATAAAATTGTTGCTGAAGGTAGCATACACTTTCAATACAGTTTGATGGGTCATTTAAATACCCACCATATGAAAAAATTGAACAGTGAAACTGCTTATACCACAGACAGACAGACAGACACACACACACTCACAAAACCAATAAAGGCGAATGTAGGTATAAAGTGGAAAAGTTAAACAATGTAACTGTTTGCAAAAAACATTAGAAACCATTTTCATGTCCTAGTAATAGACAAGTAGTTCTATAACAGGACACTATAACCATGCAAATCATAATTGAAAGATGAGAATTTATAGACTATTCTAACATTAAGAATTTCTATTCATAAATGACACCATTATGAATGAGCCACAAAAAAGCTAACGAACCACTGCAACTCAGTCATAGTAGAAAACCAACCAAAAATAATATGCAAAAGACTTGAAGAACAATTTCACAAAAAGCAGCAATCTAAATGTGATATATGTATTAAAAACTACAAAACATTACTAATTAATAGGAAAATGCATATTGAAACCATGATGGATTATGCAAACACCAGAATGACTAAGACAAAAAAGAAAGTACCAAATTTTGAATGTTAAACATCCAAAACTCTTTAATAGTACCAAATGGAAGTATAAATTGTACAATTCCTTTGGAAAGCTGTTAACTGAAACATACTGAAGAATTCTACTTCCTGGTATTTACCCCCCAAAAAAAGCCTACATGTAATCACCTGTGTAAGAGTACAGATAACTGCTTAGTTCCTAACAGTCCCCAAATGACAACACAAATGTCCAAAAAATACTGAAATGCACAAATTATATGCCGATTCCTATAATGGAATGCTTTGCAGATTTAAGAATGGATGACAACAGTTATACCCAACCACATGTGTGAAACTTGCAAAACTAATACTGAATCAAAGAAGCCAGACATGGAAGAGTGATTCCCTTGACAAAAAAAAAAAAAAAAAGAGATTAGGGAAGTTATTTGGTTAATATCTGGGAAAAACTAACAAAAAGATTGTCTGTTGGAACCATAATTTAAATCCCATCATGGTGGACCACCAGTGTAGATTTCCTGCACCATTATAAACCTTAACCAATTTACAAGCAGCAATTTTATGGACTGTTCTTCCATTCCAAAGTTTTCCTTGCTTGGCATTATCCTGCCCTTCTGAATATCTATAGCCAATGTCGTTTGCAATGCTTTCCTTCCCCCCAAATAATGAAAAATACTCTTAGCTCTGATCCAGGGAACATTTTCCAACAACTACCTAATGCTGTAGCTGGTGGTCGAGGATCTTGTCCCAGGACCCAACCCTTTCTTTTACTGACTAGTATTAGTAATGGTAAAAAATCCTTTTATTTCCGAGATCTTTTGGTCTCTAGGGTTCTCATTTAATATCATTTATAAACAGTTTATTAAACAGAAAGATTAAACTCTAAAGTTGGAAGGTGGATACTGGTTATCTTTGGGAGGACTGTGGCATTAAGAAGGGCTTCTCTGGTGATGAAAATGATTTATTTATTGACCTGCACTAGAGTTTTGGGGAAAACAGGAAGAAAAATAAAAGATAAAAATACTTAATACCTAGAATGTTTTAGATAAGAATATAGATACATGGAATTTGAATATATGTTATAGTTCATTTCTCAGACATGGTTTTATAAACTGATAAAACTTTGTTATAATCACATGGCTTTATGTTCCCTGCTCATCTTGGCTTTTTTTTTTTTTAGGTTTTTTTTTTAAATTTAAAAAATTTTTACAGACTGCATTTTGATTCTTTGTACACAAATGGGCTACGACTTTTTGTTTCTATGGCTGTGCATGATGTAGATTCATACCATTCATGTAATCATACATGTACATAGGATAATGATGTCTGTCTCAGTCTACCATCTTTCATATCATCCGCTCCTCCATCTTGGCTTTTGATACATGCACAAGTCATTCACTACTACCACTTACTCATTTGATCTTGAATCTTAGTTTAATATACTAACTGTGTTTCTGGGAGTTTGTACCACCATTTTGTTTAATGATTTCAAAGTAATCATTAAATAATCATTTTTAGATGGCTTTAAGCCATAATTCTCAATGGTGCAAAGTACATATTGTCATTAATCTCCCCCAACCAAAATTTAATGGAAAAGTTCCCCCCCTGAAGGAAAATAAATAGATGGGTTTGTGTCAAGAATCATCCATGTGCTGCAATATGAAAGCTTATGTCCTGAAAACAAGAAAATGCAGAGCATGGGGCCCAAGGAGGCAGTCTTTTGCATATCACCAAACAAGCAATAAAGTCATAGAGATTGACTTGGTAACTGCAGAAGGGATGGAGCTGCATTCTGTGTGTCCTTGGATGAAATTATGACTTTGTAATATGGACACTAATTACCTGCATGAAAGAAAAAAAATATGTATTGCTTTATTTTTCTTTGAATTTGTCAGTAAAGAATAAAGAGCCATGTGAAATTTGGATGGGATAGATTTTAGAGAAATTTTGCAGAAGGAATTGCATACATAATTACATACAAAGCACATAGAGTTTATAATCAGATGTAGATGCAAATACATTCATATTCATATACATACACACATATATATATATGATCTATTTATCTATCACCTATCATTTATCTATGAAAAAGTGTAACACTCCTGTATTAGAGAATTGTTACTTTTGGTATTCTGAGATTTTAAATGTTATGACATGTACTAATATTTGTAGGCTTGGATTTTTAATATGGAAACATAAAAATATTAAGAATAATTCTTAAGACAACTCAATGTACTCTTACAAATCTGCAGGATAGTTTCCTTTAAAATGTGTTATGCAGGATATTACAACTATATTTGGTGGTTGTTGCAGATGGTTTTGTTGATGTAGCTAATTTATAGGAACTCTTAAAATACTTTTTAGCTCTTCTCATTTTAACTGAATTAAGAAATTTTATAAAAGACACATACACACATGCATATACACTAAAAAAGAAAGTGACATCTATTTTGGAGGTTCTAATAGTTATTACAAAAAAAAAAAAAGAAATAAACTTTCACTCTTCTCCCTAATCATTCACTTCTGCTCATAGGTAGAGGCTTCTCTTAATTTGTAAGGATTTCTGGACAGGAAGGACATGTCTAGTAACAAATGTAATATTAATAACTAACTGCTCTAGGACCATGACTTGCTTCCCTTGTTTCCACACAATATTTGAATAGGATGCCATAAGTATTTACATACATTTTCAAAAGCCAGATGCATACCTCCTTTGATTAGGGTCACTGAGTTTCTTTTTGTGAAGGATATAAGAATTGAAAAGTAAGGTGCATGAAGACAGGGACTTTTATCACTTTACCAATGCATACCCATTGCTTACAATAGCACATGGTAGGCACTCAGTACAAATTGAAAAGCACACTCTATCACTTTCCAATGAAGCAGTTTTAACTCAGTTGACAGTCCCTTTCCCTCAAGATTATGAAATCAAAGCCTGCAGGTGGGCAGTCTCCTTTCACTTGGTTGAACTTGATAATATTGCTTAAGGAAGATAAGATTTGACATCCTATTTTTATGGCCCTCATCATTTCTACCCAGATTCTATTGGCTAAAGCTTACTCACATGTCAGTGACTAATTGCACGTAATGCTGAAAACTAATGTGTCTATGTGTTCAGAAAAAAGAGGTAAAAATTTGCTAAGCATCTCACTATTTTCTGCCATTTGGATCAGTGGTCTTTATATTACCCCAAAGATTGAACTCTTAACTTTTTTTATAACAGTGAACACTCAGATGAACATTTGTTATTGTTAAACATTTTCTTTCTTTTTCTTTTTCTTTTAAGACTGAAGATTGAACCCAGGGGCACTTTGCCATTGAACCACATTCCTAGCTTTTTTGTATTTTATTTTGATACAAGATCTCTCTAAGTTGTTTAGGGTCTCCCTAAGTTGCTGAGATTGGCCTTGAACTTGTGATCTTCCTGCCTCAGCTTCCTGAGTCCCTGGAATGAACATTTTCTTCTTTTGGAAACAATGTCCTTTTATTTTCATGATCTTTTTATCCTCCTTCCCTTCCACTCTCGCAAGCCATTCATTCCATATTCCTTTCAAGGATGGTTCTTTATCTGCTTAAAGAGTCAATGTCATACTTCTAAAGATCTTCATGTGAGTTTTGCACTCTAAATATAATTTCTATGATTTCTTAAAGAAAACCTTGTCCCACTGTTTCCCTTAAAATTTCATGATTCTCAAATTTAATCAAGAAGTCTGCTAAAATCTGGACCCATATGTTCAGTGACCTAATAAATATTTCAATTTGTAAAGCCCCAGGGACTTCAAATCAATCACAATGAAAAATTAATCATTTATTTCCACCAGACTTCCTCTGTGTTATCTATCTTGGGGAATGGTATACTCTTTGCCTTCTGATTTCAGACTTACTCTTCTCAAATACACACTCCTCAGTGCATATCATCAATGCAGCAATTGTTTTCTATATTTTCTAACTTCTGATCTCTTTTGTGTTCATCATCTGTCCTCCCTAAGTTCAGGCTATCATAGACTTTTTGTCTGGCTTTTAAATCTTTGCTTTCTAATCACTGACTCAGACCTGGGTATTGTTTGTCTACAACCCGTTACCACCATGAGAGTCATAAGGAAGTGGGAGCCAGTTTTCAAGGGAGAGAAGGTATGAAGAATCAAAGTGGGATGCATAATAAAGAGGGTGCTTTGAAGAGAAGACTGAGAATTGGGAACATTCTGGTGACAGTAAATGATGCTCTGGAGCACAGATATGAACAGAACTGTGCCTAGGGAAAAAAGATGGACATCAGAGTCGGGTGTTAGAATTTTGTACAGAGATGGGCTAGTCAACTGAACTGACAAAACAAGAGTCCTGCAATTTTGCTAAGAACAGGAAGATTAAGACCAAACACTGATAAGAGTCACAAAGAAATCTCATTGATTCAAAGTGCAAGAATCAGAGAGAACTGGGGTATAAACTATGAGGTGAATTTCTTAGAGAAGCAGCCAGTCAGTCCTTTTAAGTGGCCAGAATTAGAATTGAGGGAAATGTCTGCTTACTTTGGGCCATCAGAACTGGTTGGCAAAGAAATGGGCTATCTTGTGAGTGAGTGAGTGAGTTCCCAGTGTTTTAAATGATTTAACAAGCCTGCGTGAGGGCCATCAAGCTAACTGCATCGGCTCTTCCTGCATGCAAAGACGAGGGGAGTGGACAGTTGCCAAGCTCCTTCATAACCTTCGAGTACTATAGTTTCATCTTACCTCTCAACTTGAAAGTTATGCTTTGGCTTCAGTTTGGGTTATGTAACACTCTCACATTCTCCTCCTATGTAGCAGATATTAATTTGCAGAAAACGTCCTTGTCTTGTATTCCATACCTGCCAAGAAGTGGTTTTCACCCAAGTCCTATTCATATTGAACAAATGAGTTAAAAAAAAAAAAAAAAAAAAAAACTCTGCCTGGTCCTTCTGATTAAATTGAGTTGACAATTAACCAGAGAGTTCAATCAGACCTTTGGATCGATTGGGTGGGTCTTTTAGTCAAACAAGAAAGATGCAGGCGACCTGGTGTGCAGTGTCCGAGGCATGAGATTTAGCCTTGGCAAACAAAGCTTCACAAAACTGATCGGTCCTTCCTGGAGAGGCCAAAGCCAAGCAGCAGTGACAGATCTAACTCTGGAAGCTTCTAGCTGAGAAGGTTGCATTTCTTAGATTTGTTGTCAAATGTAACATTTGGAAGTGGTAAATCATTGCAGGAGCCAGTGTGCTTGGCAACTACATTCCTGCCTAGGTTGCTGGCAATACAAGCTGTGGCTTCACCGTCTCATACAGTTCTGATGGGGACATGTGAGCCATCAGTGACTGATCATTTTGGGAAAACCTGACAGAAAACAGAAATTTTCCTTACTTTCTCTTGCTATAATGAAGTGAGCAGAAGCTGAATGAAATAAAGTTGTCTCATTTGTTATACAGATGACTCACATGCTTTCTGACTCACACCAGCAAAATCACTCTGCCACTAGCAGAAATATGCCAGGGTCTAAGAAAAATTATGCTCAGTGTGCCAGCCCGCCCCCCAATCCATTCCATGGCCTGGGATATGGTGATGTTGTTCAGATTTGCCCTTCTGCCTTGGAGCTGGGGCAGTAAGTCATTTAGTTGCAAGACCACTTTGCTGCCGTAGATATACCCTTTGGGATAGGAGGTTGTTAATCAGCCCTGTCCATGACATCATCAAATTAACAGCTTCTGCATATAAGTAACATAGTACAGCTTTGTTGTTCTCATGATTTAAAATGCTTCTGTTCTCTTCATCCATCAGGTAAAACAAAGATGCACTGGAAACCTGTGTTTTCAGAGCAGATGCCTTTATAATTGTGCTGTTACAAAGAACGTGATGTCATGCTCCCTGTGTTGTCTCTTTTCCATCTGTTTTTCGTCTGGTTATGTTTGAGCAGCAGACATCTTCTCCCCTCAGCTTAGCTTTAACCCTGATGTGATAGGGGTACTGCTAGGAGTTTGAATAAAAGCAGAATATAGTGCGTGATGTCATGGCAATGCTTCTCCCTGTAATGCCCGCTGGGAATTCATCCTATTAGACAGGAATGAAATTATTTCAAATTGTCTTTCTGGAATATGTGTGTAGGGGAACTCTTCCTAAGTTCACACTAAAAATCCTCCAATAACTACATTCACGTTTAATGATCAAAGGTGAGTTTCTAGAGAAGTACCTTTGGTTTGCACCTACTGAGATTTCTCAAGAGGTAAAATTGTCCACTTGTCAAGGGCAGGGGCTTCATACATTTTTTTCCTACAGAAATAATAAAGTAAAATCTAGATCTCCAGATTTACTGTCTCTTACCCATCCAACTCCTGTGTTAGTGCAGAGATGGAGAAAATGAAGTAACCTTGCTAAGATGATTGGGAAAAAGCTGACATTGTGACACTAGGGCCTCAGGATCTCTCTTCTGATGCTGTGGCAATCACTGAGCACTGGATATCATTTTATTTTCCTCATATATGTGTCCTCATAAAACAGTTATGGCATTCTAGTTCTTTCTCAATAGACTTTTTATTCTCCTCTTAAAAAACTGGAATTATAACTACATAACTATTTACTGGTATCGAGATATTCTTCCTTCCCCATTCACTGACCTGTCCTTTCTCTGTGTACCTCGTTTTCCTCTTCACTGGTAAGACTCTGGCACATGGATTCTTAGGCAAAGGACAGCAGGAAGACATCTATTTCAATTGATATTGATTCTCTTGCAGACTCAAGTTATGTTCAAAGGGTCATTTTTTATGTTTGAGATAATTTTTTTAGGGAAAATTCTAAGTTAATTCAATAAATGGAGATTGGTCAATATGGTAAATATGATATAAGTACTCATTGACGCATCTTTGAACCAATTAAATTGCAGTGTATCTGAAGTTTCAAAAAAATGTTGTATTGGAGCTGATTTCTGTGTTTTTCCCATTAAATAAGACTTCTCTATAAAATAAGCTCAGGAAATATCAGATAATATATCTTCATCTTAAGAAGCTTGTCATGCATATTGAATGACCCAAGGCCTGGAACATACTAGACAAGTGTTCTACCACTGAGTTACATGCTTATCTTCCTACGGGATTTATTAGAAATTTTGAACTAAAAATTTCTTCCAGTAGTTAGTTGAGAACAATTTTTAAAAGTCACTAACAAAATGCATTGGATGGGGGTTTTATTGAAACATAAATTATATTTTTTGTGTCAGATGAAATTATGTATTTGAATAAATAGTTGCTATCTTTGAAAATAATGAACTAAATTAAAATGTGAGCTTCTTAAGGGTAGGGACTATTTCTTTATTTTCTTCCTTCCTTCCTCCTCCTCCTCCTCCTTCTTCGTGTTCTTATCACCCAGCACAATACCATAAGTCAAAGCTCCATATTTGTTATAGCAGTAAAGAAAAAGGTACGTGAAGACTTTAGGATTATCTTGTACAAAAAAATGCTCAATCAAATGTTAGAAAAAGATTTAAAATATGGTCTAATCCATACAAAATGGCACTTTTTTCTTAGCTTTTTTTCTTTTATGAAATAACTTTAGTTTCCATTGGAGTCTCATGGAGAATAGATACATTCTAAGAAAAAAAAATCTAGAATAATTGAGTAGCTATTACAGCTATCCCATATGAAACTAGAACTAGCCAGTTTTCTTTCTTTTTTTTTAAACAATCCAGTTTTCTAAGAGATAATAATAAACAACATCTATATAATTTTTTTCTGGTACCTTTAAAACAAATCATAGATTTTGACATTTTTATCATTCCCTTGGCAATAAGTACCTATTTTCCAATGGAGTGTTGTTGTTGTTGTTTTGAGGATAATGGATATCCCATGTAATTATATTATTGTACTTTATGTATGCTCTAGCAAAACAGGAATATGAAGTGATTAATAGGTAATGTAGTGGTAATTGGGGGTTCATATTAATTTAGGATTTACAATAACCCAGGACTATTATCCTGTTCTCTATTTTCCTTTTGATGCCTATTTTGTTATATATTTTAACTTTGGGAAATAAAATCATGTCAAGACAATAATGCAAAGGAACTTTGAGTAGACTAGCAGACAGTGCTATGAAGGCCTTGTGGAATTATGGGCTGCCAACACTCTCATTAGATTTGTAGGTCCTGCATGCACATGTATCTGGTATTAATCTGGTGGACTGAGCTGTAGTCATGACATAAGAAATATCACTATGTCTTAATACTAGAGAGAGAACCCCAGGCTGATGGAAACATCTTCAGAACTATTAACTGTATGATAGATTATTGTGCCATATAGGTTGGAGAAAAAATTTTGACCTTCTGGATCTGTCTTTACTTGGTTTCACTGAATCATTGCTCCTGAGTATTGCCCTCCTTGTTATTTTACTGGTAGGAGTTATTTGATGACAGTATCTGATTATTCTTCTGCACAAGTTATCTATAATATTAGTTGACTTTATATTATTCTTTTCAATAAAACTTCTCCAATTAGTCATCTAGCATCTAGAATGCTACATCTTTCTTAAAATTGTAATTACAAGAGAATTAATACTTCCATTCATTACCTATCCATTCCCTCCTTTATTACATACAGGAGTTACCTTTGACTTTTACAATTTGTTTTATGTTGCCTCTCCTGATATATATTTTTTAAATTTCTCAAAGGGTATGTTATATTTATTTAGCCTGAATTTTGGATGGTTTGAAATTATATCAGGTATACAGGATGATACATCATTATATGATAAGTGGCCCATAGATATTGTAACTGTCCTTAATGATTGTTGATTCAGTGTTGATCATCCACATGATATTAACCCCAATTTATCCTTGATTCTATTTTCCTAAAGTTTCATCTGGGTTAAATGGTGGGAGTTTTTTTTTAATGATGTTTCCTCTGTTTGTCATATAATTGGGTCACATAACATGGCAAAGCTGACATAGGATATTAAAGCAATAATATGAGAAGAAAAAAATAATGGAAGAATTATGTTTAGCTTAGTATAAAATTTCAATGCTTTAATGATTATGGTAGATTAGCTAAATTATTAAAGAATGAAGTGACTATTAATTGGGTGCCTATGCTGTGCCAGGAGCAACACACCTTCTATGTTCCACATAAAGGACATACTGTGAGAACAAGGCAGACACAATTAATTTCTTTATAAGACTCATCTGTTTGCAATACACACAGATATATGATAAAATAATCATATATTACTATGCTTCCTATGAAATAATGATGGATAGAACTTTCTAGAAGGATTAAATGCCCAGTTCTTGTGTCAGAAAATAATCTAGAAAGTGAAGAAGGCCTACATGGCTAGAAGTTAACAGGCAAGGGTGTGAGTGGCAGCAGATGAGGCAGAGGTTCAATCTGACCCATACTGAGGAGCTTGGAGTTTAGTCTAGGTGTAATGGAGAGCACTCAAAAAAATTTAAGCCAATAAGTGCTGTGATCAGATTTATGGCTTTAGGATTTCACATTTGTGTGTTGGTGAAAGTAAAAAGTAGAATCAGAGATAATTCTTAAGCTTTTTTCCCTCCTTTTCTTTTTCTCTTTCCTCCTTCTCCTCCTCCTCCTCCTCCTCCTTTCTTCTTTTCTTAATAGTTTACACCAGAAATAGTGATGGTTTGGTTGGGGCAGTAGCACTGGAAATAAAAGTACATGAAATGGAAAAATATGTTTGGAGGTGATAAAGATAGGATCCATCATTGAGGAGATATAGAAAATATGGGGAAGGCAGTAAATAATAATAATAGCAGTTGATGAATGACTATGTGATTGGCAATGGTATTTACTAAGAGAGAAACAGATTTGGTTATTTGTATAGTGTGAACAAATTCCATTTTGGACTTGATATTTGGTCATCTATATTTCAAATGCCTACTAAGCAATTAAGTGGAGAAGTCAATCAAACTACAAACCAACTAATCAAGCTATTCATTATCTATCTATGTATCTATCTATCTAATCCATCTATCTTCTATCTGTCTATCATCTATCTTCCTCTGATCTGCCTGTTTATGTGCAAGTCTGGGGCTCAGAGAAGACAGGTCTAGGTTGAAGATACAAATGTGGGAACTGATTTATAGATAGTACTTGAGCAACCTGAATCAGAGTTTAGAAAGAGAAAAATGAAAGTGTTCAGGAATGAGTGCAAAGATACTGTGAAATTTTGGTAAAGGAGAAGCCAAGGAAGGAAGTTAAGAAGGAGAGGTCTGAGGGTGGGAGGAGAGCCAAGGCCAAGTGTAGTGATACCAAATCCTAGAGGTATAATTTTTGCCACATTAATTACAATTTGCCTTTCTCTTTTACTGGTGTTTCTAGTGAAACTTTTGAATCCTAATGTCACTATTGCCGCTGCCTTTTCAAGAAATTCTATAGTTGCCTTCTTAAAGCAAGAGGCAAATTTGTAGAGAAAATAAGCTCTTACCTTCATACCAGAACTCTGCTGGTCTTAAGCATTTAAACATCAGGCAAAAGGGGTAAGAGAGAAACCCTTGCACCTCAGAGTACAGAACCCCAAGGACTGTCAAATGCAGAGGGTCCATTTATGGACTGAGTCCTATCTACACCCAGGATCTTTGGTTAGAAGAGTTTTCAGACAACACATAATGTAACATTTTTTGATAGAAGAGGATGTTGTTCCTAATCTTGGGAAAGAGATCAGGTTCAGGAACCAACTCAACTACATCTCCCTATTGATGCTCTGAGGTATTGTCTCCTCAGTTACAGGAGATACTACTTTTGGTTTGAGTGGGTAGAGATTGCTACCTGATATAAGCTGGCATGCCTGTGCATTCCCACGTGTCCCTTTCAATATCTGTCAGATTTCATCTATAGGGAAGTCTGAGAGAAGAATGGAAATCTTGCTATGTAGTGAGTGTGGCAAATTCTTTAATGGAAGTTGTGGTGTTTGCCAGGAAACCATCGAATGGGGCATTTGGGAATGACAGACATCTAATCCCCATGCTTGCTGCTTTGCTGACTGTTAATACAGCGATGTCTCTGCTGCTTCCCAAAGGTCACGTTGTGACACGATTCTGGAACTTTGGGAAGATATCTCATGTCCAAACCATAACACGCATTGAAATCCCATGCCTGAGGTTTTCCCAGGCTGGCACTGCACACTGGTGGTGTGCACTTCTGAGGTCTCAAGTGTCCCTGCTTTGATGGCTTGCTGGGGATCTCCCTGGTGGGGTTCTTTACAGCATACTTCAACAGCTATGCCAAGGCAGCTGTGCCTCCACAGCTCCTGCACCATGTGTGCCTGTAGAATTAGCACTGTGTGAACACCACCAACTAACTGCTTGCATCTTCCAGAGTAGAAACTCCACCTGCTTAAGCCATAGATGGTGCTGCCAAGGAGTGCTGGACCACTGTGCTAGAATGTGAGGAGGAGAAAAGTAAGGCAACCCTGGGTGGGCAACCCTGAGGTCCTGGTGGTCCTGGAGCCCATCCCCTTAGACACTTCTGCTCTCAAGGCCCTTGCATTTAAGTGCCTTGAAGAGGGATTGCCCCAAACATCTCTAACATGCCTTCAGAGTCCCATTGTCTTGAAAAACGGTACTTGGCTCCCCTAGAGCCACATTAATCTTTTTATCAAAAGATCGCTTGGACAGACCTTTGCTTTGCTCCCTTAAGCCCACTTTTTTGTTCTTTACAGGAGCACTAAGAATTTTCTTGATCTTTATATTCTATTTCCATGTTTTTGTCAAACATTCCTTCTTTAAATAATTTCTTCTCATATTTTACCATAAGCAGTTCAGAAGCCATAATGCACCCTAGCTGGCTTTGCTAGTTTGAGATTTCCTTCTGCCAAATACCCCAGATCATTGCTCTTAAGTTCTGCCTTTATACAGCCCTGGAGGTGGACATGATTCATGCTTTTGGTATTTGACATCAAATATGGCCTTTCCTCCAATTTCCAATTCCTTGCTCCTCATTTCCGCCTGAGAGTTCATCAAGGTAGTCTTTTCTGACATAACCTTTAAGTAATCTCTAAAAAGAATGAGACTTTCCCTACAGTTCTTCTCCTTTCTCGAGCCCTCACCAGAACTGCCCTTCCTGCTTTGTCACAGTGGTAAAGATTTTCTCCAGCATGCACTTCAGAACTGCTCCAGCCAGTTCCATCAGCCAGCTTCCATCACCAAGTGCCAAAGCTGCTTTCACATTTTTAGGTTATAGCAACACACCAGTCCCCTGGTGCCATCTTCTACTTTAGTTCATTTGTGTTCCAATAACAGAATAAATGAGATTGAGTAATTTATTTAAAAAAAAAAGAATTTATTTCTCATTGTTCTGAAGGTTAGGAAGTCCAAGATCAAGGCATGGGCATTTGGTCTAGGGGAAGTCTTCTCATTGCATGCTCACAGTGCAGAAGCCAGGAGGACAAGCTAGCTGGATGTTGCATGAAGCCTGTTTTATAAGTATTTTAATACTGCTAAAAAGGAGGGCTTTCTCATGGCTTAATCATCTCTACTAGGCACCACCGCTTAAAACAATTACTATGGCAACACTTCAATTTTGAAGAGCACACATTCAAACCATAGCACAACCCTACCCTTCAAAACCTTAAACCCTATCCTTTCTGTCAAATCTTTATACACACCTGTTGACTCAGTCATTCATGATGCTCTGCAATGATTCACAGTCCACACCTTAGGTCTTCCTCACTTTTTTTTTTCTGGACTTGCTTTCTATAACCATATTTCTGAAGAATTCAAGACTTTACTTTCTGTGCACAGTCCAAATTTTACCTCTAGATCCTCCTTTACACTGAGGAGTAACTTTCTCCATCCATACATCTGGTTCTCAGCTTTATTTGGTCAGTAGTGACCTGACTCTGGCTTCTCCAACTAGCATTGGGTCGGATTACAACTGGTTTCAGTTTCCCTGAATACCATTTCTGGCTCCAGTACAGCCCACAGAGAATTTATTATTTATTCTATGTAATCTCAGCAGTTCAATATGATAGATTAACCCCCTTTGTGAATTGTCATTAACTATAACTTCAGGGTTCTGTTCATTCACTAAATTTGGTGGTGAACTAATAATTATCATCTCGAGATGATTGCTATCTGTGATCAGCCATTTTTATCTTAAAAGAATGATCAAAAGGAAGTCAGAAGATTAACTTCAGCTCCATATTCACATAGTAGTCTTTTAGAATGCCTCTCTCTCTTCCCTTCTCTTCTCTTTTTCTTTTCTCCTCTCTCCTCTTCTCTCTTCTCCTCTCCTCTTCTCTCTCTCTCTCTGTCTCTCTCTCTTTTTCTCAAATAGTAAGTTAAAAGTATTTATTGTAAAGAAGAGTCATAATAAGAACCATACTATTTTAGTTATTAGTTCTCAATGTTGTCCTTCCAGGAGGTTCATGAAGTTCAAACTATTTTCATAATAGTTCTAATATCTTATTTTTTAACTTCCATTCTCTCATAGTGGAATTGTTCAGAGCTGCATGAATATGTGATGATATCACTCCAACAGGTAAAGACATGTTTGTGTCTGAACTTTTTTGTTTGAACTTTTCTCACTTTCAATTTCTAATAGGTTAAATATCTATAGATATAACCTGCATAAATAAATGCACTTTATAATCTTTATAAAGGAACTTTATAATCTCAGGATTATAAAGGAACCCTGAGACCAAAAGTTTTGAGAAACTTTCAATCTAGATTATTAAAATACATGCTTTGCCACTTGTATTGTTAGAATTCACAAGATAAATTATTTCTCAATGGTTTTGCTCTCAAACCATTTATTCAAACAAATTAAAATCTGCCTCATTGCTTATCCATCAAGGAAGCCATGAAAATTCTCAATAAAATGAAATTAGATGGACTCTACAGTACTTTTTTTAAGCACACACAATTTAAAATAATAAGAGTGTAGACTTAACTATCAGAATACTCAACTATTGACCATGTTTGTAAACTGTGCATATCCTACTTGACCTCTCTGAGCTTCAATATCCTTCTCCATATAATGAAACTAACCATAGCTATGTTGCATGGTTGCTAAAAATAAATGAGATAACACACTTAAGGCATTTAGCACCCTGTTTAATATATGGTAACACTCAACAAATGCTTTTAGTTAAGATCATTACTTCTACCCCTTTGATTAAAAGGTAATGAGAATTTGAATTTAAAATTGGGGCTGAAATGTTTTCTTTGGTTTATTCATGTTGTTGCAAGTGATAGGATTTCCATTAAAGGTTGAATAGTATCTATTGTGTGTGCATGTTACATTTTCTTTATCCATACATCTGTTGATGACACTTTGGTTAAGTATTTTGGAAATAACAGCAAAAGCCAGAGATGAAGTTTAATTTTATATATGTGTATTTTCCTTATATACCAATTTGAGGAATATTTAAAAATTCATGAAGTGATTAGAATAAAACTTTTGGCATTGTAATTTTTGTCCAATTCTTTAGTTGGATTCATTAGGGATAGCAGAGCACAGAGACAATATTCAGAAGAGATAGGACAGTAATAATAAAGATTTGGGGTCTTATTAGAATATGCACTGAAGAATTTGACATATATTTTTAGGTTACTCATTGGTTAAACTGTTTATTCTAAGTCTAGAGAAAGAGGAAGAGTCAGAAATACTTACTTTATGCCATGCTCAATTGTTTGAAATTATTATTATGGCCAAAATGCACTTCCAATTATTGAACTTTCACTTTTACTCCAATTTATAGTCCTGGGATTGGTATTAAAAGCAGTAACCATACAGACACATGATTTTCTGTTTTCAAGTCAGGTCCTGTTAGCTGAGAATAATGATTTGTGACATGAACCTGAAGAAGCTGCTATAATTGACATAGTCCAAAGTAGCAATCTGATTTGCAGTTGCAGATTTCTCTTAAACTAATTCCATCTTGAACTTGGGGAATGATGTCATAGTGCCTTACTATATACATCTTCCATGTATATAAATAAAAAGCAGCATCCACTAACAGTTTACATGCAAAGATCTGAATGAACAATTTGGATGGATTTCATGTTCACAGATTCACAATTCATTAGGGGAAAGGGGATATTGGAGTTATGCTAGGTTATTGGACCATAGCTGTGGGACTATCTGAATTTTTTCCTTAGCAGAGAAAAATGCAAGTCAAAGTAGATGCTATTATTTTCTGGCCATTGCTCCAACCCAAAGAGAGTTTGGTGGCACCCAGGGAAATAGTTCCTTACTTAGACCTACTGTCAAAATGAAAGTCAATAAAAATACCTATTTTACCTAATTTCTGCATAAATTCCAATAGAAATAATTGTTCTTATAAAATTATGCAAGTAACTCTCAATCTAGAATACACTCATCAGCAGAAAGCAGAAAAGAGCTCATAAATGATTTAGGGAGTAGCCTTGGACAGCAGTCAAAGCCTTCCTTATTTGACACACATTTCTCAAGGTGGTGCTTTTAGCTCAATCAGTTGGGTGAGAGAAGAGATATTCCTTTTCAACTAGAATGTAGACCCAGCAAATCAAGAGGTATTGTACTGTCCAGTGCAGCTAGAATAGAAGGGCCAGCCAACCCATACACTTGTTGACCTCTCCCTCCAAAATGTGGGCTAATAAAATGTTCCTAACTCAATCAATACACATTAGCATTTCTCCTGTGGGAACAGACAGAATAATGTGAGTGTGGGCAGGAAACTCTGATCTTCCTTTAGGCCAGGGAATTTAACCAATCTGGGTTAGTCTGTTTGAGCTGCTAAAATGATTTATCTTAGATCAAGTGGCTTATGAAGAACAGAAATTTATTCCTTGTGGTTCTGGAGCTGGGAAGTTGAAGATCAAGGCATTGGTAGATATGGTGTCTGGAGAGGACATATTTTCTCGTAGAGGGCACCTTCTTGCTGCTTCCTTACCTGACAGAAAGGATAAATGAGCACCCTCTATCATATGACTCAGCAGTTCCACTCCTTGGTATTTATCCTAAAGAACTAAAATCAGTATACTGTAGTGATATAGACACATCAATATTTATAGCAGTGCAATTCACCATAGCCAAATTATGGAACCAGCCAAGATATCTGTCAACAGATGAATGATCAAGAAAAGGTGGCACATATGTACACAATGGAGTTTTACTCAGCCATAAAGCAGACTGAAATTATAGGATTTTCAGGTAAATAGATGAAATTGGAGAATATTATGTTAAGTGAACTAAACCAGATTGAGAAAGTCAAGGGTTGAATGTGTTTCCTCATATGTGGAAGCTAGTCCAAAATAAAGTTAAAAAAAAAAGTGAGGGGTGGATCCCATGAAAACTGAAGAGAAATTAGTGAAGTAGAGGAAGGAGATAGGGAGGGAGGAGGGGCAGGAAAAGGGAGGAACAGTGGAATTGAATTGACCAAATTATTCTATGTACATGTAGTAATAAAATTTACCTTTATGTCTATCTATAAAGCACTACTTTAAAATATAAATGAAAGACCAGTAGAGGAGAGAAGGTGAATGAGTAGAAGGAGGAGGGGAGGGAAAGAGGAAATACTGGGAACTAAGATGGAGCAATTGATATTCCATACATGTATGATTGTGTCAAAAAGAACCCCAATATTATTTGTAATTATAGCTCACTAATAAAAACATAAAAGAAGGACACTAATACTATTTGGGAGAGAACAGTCCTTCCTTCAAGACTTAATCACCTCCTAATACTACTAAGGAGAATACCTTCTTACCTGGGGCAGTTGAAATCAGACAAAGCATTTGGAATCCTTTCTGAATACATGATGCTATCCATGCATTAGTCTTTCTAAAAAATTTTATTCTTTCATTCGTATTAATTTATTCTCTATTGATTGAAAGGATATTGTCATAACATAAAAAATCACATGTCATGTATGCATGCATATTTCCCAAAGTGGGGAAGACAGAGAATTACACATTCTGGCATAACCATTCTCGATTCAGGTACCAGAAATTATTTCCTTTCTATGAGAAATTCACCCCTTAGTATTACAGACTTGCTTTCTCTTAGCTTGGGAATTCTAAGCCTTTAATGATAGCTAAATCTAAGTTTCTTTCTTAATGTTCCAACCATCTTTTGTGTGTGTGTGTGTGTGTGTGTGTGTGTGTGTGTGTGTGTGTGTTGAATCAACATGTATGCTCCACAGTCACCTCAAATCAATTTTTTCAGGCTTGAACTCATGACATCTGCCTTCTAAATCAACTACTTATGTTTTGTAGCACCAATTTAAGTTTACTAAGCAGCCAACTTTGAGTTCTTTCTAGACCTGCCCCTTTCTCATTTTCCCAGTTCAGGTATCAGTACAACCTGCCATTCCACCTTTTGGGTACCCAGAGTCTCCACTTCTTCCTCTCCATTTTTCCCTTCAGTTGAAGCGTTCATTTTCTGCTAAACAGATTATCTCCTTCTTCTAAATATTGCTTACTTCTAAACTATTCTCACGAACGTTACCTTACCGTCAGCTGTCTTATTTTTAAGATATAAATTCTTTCAATAATTTTCTTAGTTTTATGAGGGAGAGAAGGGAATTAGCATTTATTGATTACTAACCATATTTTAGGTACTATGCTAGAGATGGGAATTATTATGTTTTATTTAATTTTTATGACCATCCTGTGAATTGGCATAACAGCCCCTTTAACAGGGAGGAAACTCTTTTAGAGAAGTAAAGCAACTTCCCTTGGGTCACCCAACTTACAAATGGCAGTGCCAGGATTTGAGCCTACGTTTGGCTGATGGCTTCCTCCCTGACTTGCTATTATATCCCACAAGCATTCACAGAGTCTGTCAGATTCTTTTATTACTCTAGATCTTAGTAGCTTCCATTCCTTTGATTTACAGGCTCCTCCCCTCTTTCCATAGTGCCTTTGCAAGACTTCCTTTAGAATGTCCCTCCTCTCTTAAATCCTGTCTGATTGCCCAGGTTTCTACTATCCCATGGGTATGTCTTCATTATTGCAAGATAAAATTCTTTATTGCAAGCAGTTTTACATTACTGGTGTTGTAACTACTTTCTTAACAGTTTGGGAACTCCCAAGGAGGAGGGCCTGCCTCTTTTCTCATGAGAAAGCTTAGAACACAGAAATAGGCACAATGAATATGTAACTAGATGGAGGACTATTGAAGAAAGCAGTCAGAGGCACCACAATTTTTCCAGTTCTGCTGAACTTTAATGTAAGTAAACATTTGCCTTTTGTATCCCCCATTAGAATGTAAGCTTCATGACAAGGGCTTTTATATGCTCTGTTCACTTTTGTGGCACCTGTCCTTGAACTTGATAGACTGATAAAAAATTCCTTCAATCAGTATGTGTTAAATACATTCCTGTCCCCATATTACTAATTCCCAGCATCTCATATAAGAGCAGAATGTTTTCTCCAAAGCTCATTTCATCCCTTTAAGTGAGTTTGGTTCAGCAAAATTTTTTTGAGTGCCAAATATGTGACCTGATACCATGCTCAGTATTGGAAATAAAAAGATGCCAAATTCCTTGCGTTAAAGAGTATCACATTTTGATAGGTGATTATCTGTAGTGCCCTTATAGTTATCTTTACACTTATGACTGAAATAGTTTTCCTGCATTGTGCTAATATTTACATTCATCAAACTCCTTTTAATCTTTATGGATCAGACTATGATCCATCTCGAGATTTATTTATATGACCATGTCATAATTAGCCAACACAAAAGAGCATGTAGCCCACAATTTCTGTCATGTGTGAATTAACAATTTTGAAAAACCTGAAGTTTTGAAAAACAAATTAATTTTCCTAAGTATAAATTCTTTGCATTTCCATATTCTGGTAGATAAGTGTTTCATAGGCCCTTGCTGATGTATCTAAAACAAACAATGAAATAAATAATCCATAAAATCAATATTTTTCTTTAATATCTGTGTCCTCTACTGCAATTTTCAAAAAGCACAAGCAAGGTGACAGTGTTAGTTTCAAGACAGCTTCTCTTAAATATTTTTTTTCCTAGGTCAGAAAAACAGAATGAATTTTTGGCGCTGAATAAAAATTAAGGCAAAGGAAATAAAATCAAATACCGAATGTTTTCCCTGATAAGTGGATGATGATATATAATGAGGGTGGGGGGGTGGGGGTGAGAGAAGAATGGAGGAACTTTAGATTACACAGAGAGAAATGAGAGGGAGGGGGTTATGAAAAATGGTGGAATGAGACAGACATCATTACCCTGTGTACATGTATGATTACACAAATGGTATGAATCTACATCATGCACAACCATAGAAACGAAAAGATGTACCCCATTGGTGTACAACGAATCAAAATGCAGTCTGTAAAAATAAAAAAAAAAATTTAAAAAAATTTTTAAAAAGAATTGTTAATGAAACCCTGACAATTTCCCACAAATGACTAGCTTTAAGGAAGAATAGTTTAATATAAGAAAGTGACCAGTTCTCTAATACCATGTAAGGTTTCAATCCTGGCTTATGTTTTAACTAGTCGTAAAGGGTTTGCATACATGCTTCAACTTGTTATTTTAAGTTGTATTTGGTTATCAGCACCACTGAATTGTAAACTATTCCTGGGTAAGCTACCTAACTCTTAGTAGGTATTCAAAAAAATGTTGATCCAATGTTGGTTTAAATTCGAAATTAAATCCATGTTTCCAAAGCCCTTGAAACAAACCAGCACATTTCTGGAGGGCCAACTTATTAAGAAGAATGGATCTCTCAAACTTTTTTGCTTGTTTTCTCTTTTGTTCATTCTTCTAGTGGCCCTTCTTTTATAGGTATACCCAGAAAAAAAATGGTTGAAAGTACACATCCTCGATGATAAAGCTGACTGTGATACCAGTTAACATGTATTAACTTGTGAAAGGCCCCAATTGCTGGCAGTATTGCAGCCTTTACAATGAAAATCAATGAGCCAAATTGGCTAGAACAAATAAGGTGACAAAGGGTAATGATGAGTGGCAGAAGAGAGGGAAACCCGCAATTTAGGAGCCAATATAGCCATGACAATTAGCTGTGCACAGCAACATGATGAGCCAGATTAGATGGCTGATTATATGTTTTAAAAGTGGTGGCTCAGGATTTTATGGTTTCCTCTTGTGAAGTTCAAAGGAGGACTTCTTATTGAGGACTTTGCTTGGGTGACAAAATTGAGATCTTATTCAAATTAGAAGTATAGAGAAAGTCATCTGCAAAAGACATTTGGGAGAGAGAGCTGGGTAATTGGAGCACTTCCAGGAAAATGTTTCATTTTCACCAGATTGAAAAACACATCAATTGCTTATTAGCAGTGTAACCCTGTCAACAAGGTGTTCTTGTCCAAGCTTTTGTCAGAAGTGTATTAAGGTTCAGATCTGATAAGCAAAAAATTGAATATGATTCCTCACCATTGAGACTTT
Source organism: Sciurus vulgaris (assembly GCF_902686455.1). Taxonomy (NCBI): domain Eukaryota; kingdom Metazoa; phylum Chordata; class Mammalia; order Rodentia; family Sciuridae; genus Sciurus; species Sciurus vulgaris. The sequence continues at coordinate 46,278,936 of NC_136474.1, read as the reverse complement.
ATAGAAAAGAAAAAAAAAATAAGCATTTTTATTTCTGGATCGACATTTTACAGACCGGGCCATACATGATCGTGTGGATATGGAGCTAAAGTTTGGCAAGATAAGATTTCTTAGGTCTTCTACAAGCAGTGCCTGTCCTCTGCCACTATTGTTATGGTTTGGATATTTTCCTCAAAATTTCATGTGTCGGACACGTAATTCCCAAATTCACATGTTAGTTGTGTTTGGAGGATGGGCATTTGGGAGGTAGGTAGGATTAGATGAGGTCATGAGGTTGAGCCCCCAGGGTGGCATTAGTGGCTTCATGAGAAGAAGAGAGATTCCTGTTAGCATGCCTGCTGTGTCTCATCATGTGATGCCTTCTACCATGTTCTGATAGGGCAAGAAGACCCTTGCTAGATGTGGGCACCAGCTCTTGAACTTCCCAGCCTGCACACCTGTAAACTCGATCAATCTCTATTCTTTATAATGTACCCAGTCTTACGAATTTTTTGATAACAACGGAAAACAGTAAGACACCCATGATATTAGAGATGCCAAACTTGATGACAGGCAGACCATCAGTTGGCAGACCCGTGCCCATCATCAACACATCTGTGCACATAGCTGCCTCTGAGTTTCAATACCAAATACTGAAGATTCCTATGACAAGCAATGGTAGGTAGTAAGAAACTTCATCATATAAACTAAATTTCAAGAGCTACTGGAAATAGGTCTGGCTTCAAGACACATAAATATGCCAAGATATATAGTTACACTCCATCAACTGACCATTGGATTAAGGTTCAACAAACTCCAATGATACCTGAATGCAAATCAGAGGATATCCCGAAAGGAACTGGGAATTACGGGATGGGAAATTTAATCCCAGCATGTTGACTTAGAAGGTCTCTTCCTCTGCCTCTCTTGTTTTTTCCTTTTGGTTCCTAAAAGAACAATGGATGGAGTCTCAACTGAGTTCCTCCAGCAGTGATATAGAAAGAGCAGTGGTCCCAAACTGGGGGTTAAGAAAAGCCCTGCTCTAATAGAAATACTTGTGCTCGAGTTTGTGCTCAAGTATTTACTTGCAGGAACTCAGTCGAAGTTTCTAGCAGAGGCTCTGGAAATGTGTTTGTATAACCATGTGTTTTGGTAAATTTACAAATGTAACAATTTAAAATTATTTGGTAAGTTTTTCCTTTTCCATTCTAACTTCCCCTTCCTCATACTTTTCCTTCATGTCATGGGACATTGGCGTGAACACCAGTATTTTAGGGATCTGCTTCTAAGAATATTGACTTGGGGAAATATTTAGTCTCCTTTCATCGGGATATATTTTGTGGCTAGGAATGTGATGTTGAATCACGAGAAAATGTCTAACATTGTTATAAAGGGTAGAAACAAGGTACTGCAAATAGATTCAGGTGCATGACTTTATATAGTGCCCAGCACTTAAAAGATCTGATGCTGGGTTAATTGTCTGCCATTGCTTACCTGAAATTCCTGAAATTGTTGAACAAGAGATTCCATGTATTATATAACCAGTATGGCTGCAAAGATCTTCACACATACAGGCATGTACACACACACACACACACACACACACATAATGTGTGCCACAATCAGCTCATACTTAGCATTATTTAAGACAAAAGATGACAGTACAAGTGACTAACTCAACATTTGCAGTAGTTATTTGTTTTCTTTTAAGTTTAACATGTAGGTGGACTCTTTTGTGTTAAGGTTTATTTTTCTTTAAATATTTCAATTCTGTTGGGCAAGGTGATTCATACTTGTAATCCCAATGGCTCAGGAGGCTGAGGCATGAGGATCATAAGTTCAAAGCCAGCCTCAGAAAAAAGCCAGGTCTAAGCAACTCAGTGAGACCCTGTCTCTAAATGAAATACAAAATAGGGCTGGGGATGTGGCTCAGTGGTTGACTATCTCTGAGTTCAATCCCTGGTACAAAACAAACAAACAAAAAAAAAAAAAAAAAACAAATTCAAGTCTGATCATAAGGAACTTCAAAGCTTATTTCATGAGTAAACACATATTTCCATGTGTCTAAAATAAAACCTCAAAAAACCTCAGAAATAAATATAAAAGACAAGTCAAACTTTCTTTCAAAAAACCATTTTAATTGATTTATATTTATATTTTTTCCTTCATGTCATGGAACATTGGCATGAACACCAATATAAATGTATATTTATATTTCTTTCAAATATACCATTTTAACTGAATATGAAAGACTGCAAAATCTCAATGAAATAGCAAAAAGTACACACTCCTAGAAGTATATGATTGTAATTTTAAAATTAATTTACTATATATATATGAGAAAATTGATATAACTGAAAAAATCAATAGAAATTATCTGGAAATCTAGAAATTAATGGTAAGAAAACAATTTTCAGATCAGGAGGCTGAGGCAGAAGGATTGCAAATTCAAAGCTAGCCTTAGCAACTCAGTGAGGCCCTAAGGAACTTGGCAAGACCCTGTCTCAAAATAAATAAATAAAAATGCCTATGGGGCTTGGGATGCAGCTCAGAGATTGAGCACTCCAGGTTCAATCCCTGGTACAAAAAAAAAAAAAAAAAGTAGAGATCCATTCATTCAGAAGAAAAGACAAAATAACAAATTAGTAAACAAGCACTTGATTTAAAAATATGATTATTGAATAAAAATAAAGTACCTACATACACATATATCATTATACACAACAGGACATAGACCAATAGTATAGAATAAAAGACAGAAAGACAAACCCACACAGATACAGTCATCTGATCCTTGACAAAGGTGCCAAATACATACATTGGAGAAAAGACAACTTTTTCAACAAATAGTGCTGGGACAACTGGTTATCCATATGGAGAAGAATGAAACTAGACTTTTATCTTTCACTGGCACAAAAATCAACTCAAAATGGAACAAAGACCTTGGAATTAGACTAGAAACTATACTACTCCTAGAAGAAAACATACAGTCAGTACTCTAGATTTTAGGCACAGGCAGCAACTTTTTCAATAGGACCCCCAAAGCTCAGAAAATAAAGTCGATAGTTTATAAATGGGACATCATTGAATTAAAAAGCTTCTGCACGGCAAAGGAATTCAAAGAGAAAATGTACAAATGGAACAAAATGGGATAGAGAATTAATATCCAGAATATATAAAGAGCTCAAAAAGTTTACACTGAAACATTAAATAACCCAAATAACAAAGAGGGAAATGGACTAAACAGATACATCAAAAGAAGAAATACAAATGGACAACAAATACATGAAAAAATGTTCAACATTATTTGCAATTAAGGAAATGCAAATCAAAACTACATTGAGATTTCATACCACACCAATCAGAATGACAGTCTTCAATAATAGAAATAACACAAAATGCTGGAGAAGATGTGGAGAAAGAGGAATACTTAGAAAAATCAATACGGAGGTTCCTCAAAAGACTACTCACAGGGTGATTCAAGATGGCAGACTAGAGGGAGGCTGCACTCCTTGTCCCGCTGTGACTTGGGATTCAAGCAAAGGAAATGCTGTGCAAGGCAGCCCTTGATGCCCATCAATCTGCTGTTGTTGGCACACCCCCATTCATCCACCTTTTGCCAAGCATATCACCCACCTTTTGTGTGCAGACCTCTCACTGACCACCGTTGACCTACCACCATTTACCCATTTTCCCACCTTTTTCCTACCCATCACCCATCTTTCACCAGCCCATCACCCCCCACCAAACATTCACCCACCGATCACCTCCCGTTTGCCAGCAGACTGATCCACCTGTTGATCTCGAGCTGGCTGCTGCTGCCTGGAAATCCATTGTCAGGGTACTGTCAGGCTTGGTTACACATAGCCACCACCACCTTGGGACACCAGCCAGAGCATGGGAGTCCAGAGCCAAGACTGGAAGAGGATGTGAGGGCATCTTGCTCTCTGCTAGCCCAGCTAATTGGTCGGGCACCCACTAGGCCTGGGAGTCCAGGGTCAAGGGACCTGCAGGTTAGCTGCCACCACTGCTGCCATCTTGGGGCATGGCTGTTTCAGTCTGAGAACACTGGCCAAGGCCTGGAGATATGTTGTCGGGGTTCCTGCAGGACTGGTTGCACCTGAGGTCTTCTGCTGGGTGAGGTAGTGGTTGCCATTTGGCTGCCTCTTTGCAAGGACTATCCTTCGTGTGAGTGCAACCATGATGGTCTCTCTGCAAGTCGAAACGGCATCAAGATCTTGGGACTGCTTCAGGTTTGAAGATGAAATAAAAACCTTCCATTATATACAAAAGTTAACAGAATTCACAACTAGAAAGCCTGCACTACAGAACATTCTCAGTAAAATATTCCATGAGGAAGAAATGAAAAAAAAAAAAAGAAAACCAACAAAGAAAGGAACAACACTAAAGGAAAAGTCAATCAATAGAAGATAATCAAAGGAGAAACTAAGTCAAATTAAAACCCCCAAATAAACCAAATGACCAGGAATATAAATCACATCTCAATAACAACCCTGAATGTTAATGGCCTAAACTCATCAATTAAAAGACATAGACAGGCAGATTGGATATTTTAAAAAAGACCCAACAATATGCTGCCTTCAAGAGACTCACCTCCTAGGAAAAGACATCCACAGACTAAAACTGAAAGGTTGGGAAAAAACATATCACTAACGGACTGTGTAAACAAGCAGGGGTTTCCATCCTCATATCAGATAAAGTGAACTTCAAGCCAAAGTTAGTCAGAAGGGAAAAAGAAGGACATTTCATACTGCTTAAAGGAATATCAACAAGACATAACAATTTTAAATATATATGTCCCAAACAATTGAGCATCTACACACATCCAACAAACCCTTCTCAATTTCAAGAATCAAATAGAACATAACAAAATAATACTGGGTGACATTAATATACCTCTCTCACCACTGGATTGATCTTCCGAACAAAGACTAAACAAAGAAACTGTAGTACTAAATAATACAATAAATAATTTAGATGTAGCAGGCATATATAGAGTATTTCATCTATTATCAAGTAAATACACTTTCTTCTCAGCACCACATGGATCTTTTTCTAAAACAGACCATATGTTATGCCTAAGAGCAACTCTCAGCAAATCAATAAAATATATATAGAAATACTGCCCTGCATTCTATTAGATCATAACAGAATAAAACTAGAAATCAATGATAAAAAATAGAAGCTACTCAAACACCTGGAGACTAAATAACATGCTATTAATTGAATGACAAATGAATAGGGAAGTAATCAGGGAGGAAATAAAAAGTACTTAGAGGGAAATGAGAAAACTGATAAAACATATCAGAATCTCTGGGATACTATGAAGGCAGGCTAAGAGGAAAGTTCATTGCACTGAGCTCATTCATTAAAAGAATAAAATAAATGACCTAACATTACATCTCAAAGTCCTAGTAAAAGAACAAATCAACAACAAAGGCAGGAGATAGGAAATAGTTAAAATCAGAGCTGAAATCAATGAAATTGAAACAAAAGAAACAGTTCAAAAACTTGACAAAATGAAAAGTTGGTTCTTGAAAAAATAAATAGAATTGATAAACCCTTAGGCACACTAAGAGAGATAAAACTCAAATTACTAAAATTCTTGATGTAAAAGGAAATATCATGATGGATACTACTGAAATACAGAAGATAATCAGAAAGTAATTTGAAAATTTATAAAATAAAATATCTCAAAGACATTAACAGATTTTTAGAAACATATGACCCTCCCAAACTGAATCAGAAGACAGACACAATTTAAATAGATCAATTTCAAGCAATGAAATAGAAGAAGCCATCAAAAGCCTAACAACAAAGAAAAGTTGGGGACCAGATGAATTCTCAGCCGAGTTCTAAAAGACCTTCAAAGAAGAACCCATTCCAAAACTCTCAAAGTATTCCATGAAATAGAAAAGGAGGGAACCCTTCCAAACTCATTCTATGAAGCTAGTATCACCCTAATATCACAACCAAAGACATCAAGGAAAGAAAACTTCAGACCAATATCCCTCATGAACATAGATGCAAAAATTCTCAATAAAATTCTGGCAAATCTCATACAAAAACATATTAAAAAGATAGTGCACCATGATTAAGTGGGGTTCATTCCAGGGATGCATGGTTGGTTCAACATATGGAAATCAATAAACCTGATTCATCACATCAATAGACTTAAAAACAAGAATCATATGATCATCTCAATAGATTTGAAAAAAATACAGCACACCATCATATTCAAAACACTAGAAAAACTAGGGATAGTAGGAACATACCTCAACATTGTAAAAGCTATCTATGCTATGCCCTCAGCCAACATCATTCTAAATGGAGAAAAATTGAAAGCATTCCCTCTAAAAACTGGAACAATACAAGGATGCTCTCTATCACCATTTCTATTCAACATCATCCTTGAACTCTAACCAGAGCAATCAGACAGATAAGAGAAATTAAAGGGATATGAATAGGAAAAGAAGAACTCACACTATTACTATTTACTGACAACATGATTCTATATTTAGAAGATCAAAAACGTTCCACCAGAAAACTCCTAGAACTAAAAAATGAATTCAGCAAAGTAGCAGGATATAAAATCAATACCCATAAGTCAAATGCATTTGTATACATCAGTGATGAATTCACTGCAAGAGAAATTAGGAAAACTATGCCATTCACAATAGCCTCAAATATAAAATAAAATACTTGGGAATCAGTCTAACAAAGGAGCTGAAAGACCTCTACAATGAAAACTACAGAACACTAAAGAAAGAAATTGAATAAGACTTTAGAAGATGGAAAGATCTCCCATGCTCTTGAATAGGCAAATTAATATTGTCAAAATGGCCATACTACCAAAATTGTTATACAGATTTATTGCAATTCCTATTAAAATCTCAATGACATTCTTCATAGAATTAGAAAAAGCAATCGTGGAATTTAGTGGGAAAATATGAGACCCAGAATAGTCAAAGCGATCCTCAGTAAGAAGAGTGAAGCAGGAGGCATCACACTACCAGATCTTAAACTATATATAACAGAACTAGAGTTAAAAAAAATGGCATGGTATTGGCACCAAAATAGACATGTAGCCCAATCGTACAAAATAGAAGACACAGAGACAAACACACATTAATGTGGTATTCTATACTAGACAAAGGTGCCAAAAACATACTTTGGAGAAAAGATAGCCTATTCAACAAATGGGGCTAAGAAAACTGGTAATCCATATGTAGTAAGATGAAATAAAACCTCTCACCCTGCACAAAAATCAACTCAAAGTGGATCAAATACTTAGGCACTAGACCAGAGACCCTGGGCCTAATAGAACAAAAAAGTTGGCCCAAATCTTTATGTCAGTTTAGGACCTGACTTCCTTAACCAGCTTCCTCAAGCATAAGAAGTAAAATTAAGATCAATAAATGGGATGAATTCAAACTAAAAAGCTTCTAAGGAAACAATCAATAATGTAAATAGAGAGTCTACAGAATGGGAGAAAATTTTTACCACATGCTCCTCAGATAGAGCACTAATCTCCAGGATATATAAATAACTCAAAAACACCAAAAAAAACCCCAAATAATTCAGTCAATAAATGGACTAAGAACTGAACAGACACTTCACAGAAGAAGAAATACAATCAATCAACTAACATATGGAAAAACATTCAACATCTCTAGCAACATCTCTAGAGAAATGCAAATCAAAATTAAGATTTCATCTCATTCCGTTCAGAATGGCAATTATCAAGAATACAAGCAACAATAAATGTTGGCGAGGATATGGGGGAAAAGGCACACTTATACACTGTTGGTGGGACTGCAAATTGGGGCAAACACATTGGAAGGCAGTATGTAGATTCCTCAGAAAACTTTGAATGGAACTACCATTTGACCCAGCTATCCCACTCCTCTATACCCAAAGAACTTAAATTCAGCATACTACAGTCATGCAAGCACATCAATGTTTATAGTAGCTCAATTCACAATAAACCATGGAACCAGCCGAGATGCCCTTGAACAGATGAATGGATAAATACAATGTGGTATATATACACAATGGAATATTACTCAGCTACGAAGAATGAAATCATGGCATTTGCAGGTAAATAGATGGAACTAGAGAATATCATGTTAAGTGATAAAAGTCAGATCCAAAAATCCAAAGGTTGAATGTTTTCTCTGATAAGTGGATGATGATCCACAATGGAGGAGGAGGTAGGGAAGAATGAAGGAACTTTAGATTTTACGGAGAGGAGCGAGGGGAGGGGAGGGAATGTGAGGTGGGAAGGACAGTGAAATGAGACCAACATGTTTATCCTGTATACATGCATCATTACCCTTCCAGTGTGACTCTGCACCATGTACTACCAGAGGAATGAGAAGTTATGCTCCATGTGTGTACAATGTGTCAAAATGCATTCTAACTCATTAGAGCAATGTAGAGATACAACGGTTTCCCTCTAGCAAAAGCCCCAGTAGTCACAAGGCACAAAGTCCCTGCAGCGGTCTTCCATGAACTACAACTGAGAAGCAGTAGGATCCGTGAGACCATCTGGGACATTGTGAAGATGGACTGACCCATACTCCTGGTGGGCCTCACTTGCCAGAAAGGGAACTCTAAACAGGGCATCAAGAAACACATGAGTTTGAGAGACACAAGTAGAAACCATAAATAGGTTAGTATGGGACCCAAGTCTTGCCCTGCTTGATTTTCTTGTACACTGGAGAATCCAGCGGTTTATATATTGATCTTTTTTCATCCATAAATCTCTTAAGTCAGACATTTTACCTGGGAGTGGGAACATTGATTCCATATCAAGTGGTCCATCATCATTGGAGAACAGAGAACTGGTTGGTAAAACCCAATATTAAGGAAGGAAGAGTATTATTGTAGACATAGAGTATTATTGGAAAGAAATGGACTACCTGATTATGTTGATCCACCAAATGCTATTCTGGTGATTAGCAATCCAAATCATACACATATACCTATTTTGCAAAGAAATTGTCAGGTAAGCTTTTCTGAAGCATTGTGAAATTATGTTTTACTAAGCCAGAAGAGCAAAATTTCTTGTTAAGGTGCTTAAGAAGGAAAAACCTGGAATCATCTGTCTAAAAAATGTCAAAATATCCATTGTTTCCCTCCAGAAGTAGAGAGGTAGATTAAGGAATTAACTTTGTGGAATTCAGTTAATTTTGCACTTGGCATAGTACATGAAAAGATTTTCCAATATTTGGACATGCAGGCTCTTGGTTGACTATTCTATTCCATGGCCTGGGCCTTAATCATTGGCTGGACAATTCTGAGAACAGCAAACTTTCTCCAGAACTTTCTTTTGATTGACATCTGGGGTCAATTAAGTTTCTGTTCTGTCCCAGTGTTAGCTACAGATGTGGAGGTGAAAAATGTGTTTTCCAGGAACTGTAGATTATATGGTCATGAAGTTGACCATATTTCCAGAAGTATGAAGAATGACCAAAAGGGTAAAAGCCTTTAGAACTTAAATTACAACCACATTTAAAGAACTCAGAGGTGTTTTTCACTTACAAGGGTACTGCTTTTCAACTCCTGTAGCTTAAATGAATCTAGTGATCACAACAGCAAATATGGGTTCCAAAGGTTTTCCACGAGGCATCATTAATCATATGTTACATCCTTTTCTAAGTTTTACACTTTCCATATTTCTGGGTTTCATAGTACTGCTGAAACCTCCAGAATTTCATGTTTCCCTCAGCAGTCTACAATAACCCTTAGTCTGAATGACATGTATTATTTCTTCAGCAAACATGTGATGTGGGAAACAGTAAAAGATTTATTATAAGAAAAAAAAAAAAAAAGACTAGGCATGGAACCACCATATGACCCAGCTATACCACTCCTTGGCATATATCCTGAAGAATTAAAGTCGTCTTACTACAGTGATACATGCATGCCCTTGTTTATACAGCACAATTCACAATAGCCAAACTATAGTACCAGCCTAGGTGTCCATCAAGGGCTGGACAGATAAAGAAAATGTGGTATATATGCACGATAGAATTTTATTCAGCCATAATGAAAATGAAATGGATGGAACTAGAGATTGTTAAGTGCAATAAGTCAAACTCAGAAGGCTAAGGGTCATACGTTTTCTCTCATACACAGAAGCGAGAGAGGAAAAAGAAAACCAAGGTAGAGGTGTATCTCTTAAAAATCAAAGGGAGATAAACAGAGGAAAGGGACAAAGGGATGGGAGGTGGGGAAATGCTGGGGAGTGATATTGGCCAAATTATATTGTTGTTTTGTGTGCAGTTACGAATATGTAACAACAAATCCCATCAATATGTACAACTATAATGCACCAATTAAAATGTGGGAAATAAATAAACAAAATAAAAAGGGCTGGGGATACGACTCAGTGGTTGAACACTCCTGGGTTCAATTTCTGGTACCAAAAAAAAAATTAATTTATTCAGAAGAAATGAAAAAACAGCATAAATTCATAAATGAACTCTTGATCTAATGATATAATTATTGAATAAGAATAAATTACCTATATAACCATATTTCTGTATATTCAATATAATCAATATAATGATATATGTACATTTATATACACATACACACATGCACCTGCTTAATTGATGCAGAAACAAATGTGAAGTGTCCTAAAATCTTGTGATTCAAATATGTAAGAATCTTGATAGAGGCATCACATTTAGCAAAATTGAAAAAAGATACATGATGATTCTGATAATAGTGAAGCTGAAGACGCTTATCTATACTTAACAATTTTTAAAGTTTCAGTAAAGCCCTCTAGAGGAAAGAATGAATTAGTTTTTCCATATATAGAAAATATTACAAAATGTCATATTGGCCTATAAAGAGGCTTTCAAAGGGTGTGTAGATAAAAATGTAAGTAAAAGCAGTGCAAAGGTATATTAGTCAATTAATAAACCACATTATTTTTTCCGGATTTGGTGATAAGTGTAAGCTATTTTAAATTTGCAATTTTTTATTTTGTTCCTCATTTTAAGTAAACATTTACTTCTCAAAAAGTAACTTGATATTTGTAATTTTATATCTCTTAAGTGATAACTATTCGCTGCCTTAATTTTATAATCTCCAAGTTTCACGAAAGTTGGCTCCATTCTTTCCCTGTTAGGCAAGTTAGAAGAAAGGAAAATACTTGATCTGGTTTTCTGATAGTTTGCAAAGATCCTGTAGAGACTTTGTAGTAGTAAAACGAAAAGATAGCCAGAAGAAAAGGATTTCTCACCTTTGTTGACTTGCTTTCTTGGACTTTGGGATTTGGGGGTATTCATCAGTGTGCCCATTTTGGTAATTAAAGGGGTCTCAGAGACCCATGAGTGTCAAGATAGACAATAACCAGAAACATCATCTAATCCAAACTTTTTTCTTTGTAAGTGAGGAAAATGAGGTCCAGAGGTATCACATTATTGATCCATTAAAGAGGAGGCAGAAGATGTAGAAGGGTAAAGTATATGAGTACCAGCACAGAGATTTCAACCTTTCTTTCCCCAGTACCAGTATCTGACCTGTTCATGTTGGATTTTTATAAATAAGACCATATTCTTCTGCCTATTTTGACTCATATTCTGGAAAACTCTCCACTATCTTTTTAGGATGTTAGAATGCCACGTATTCTATGGACAATTGATGATAAATCCTGCCATCTTAATAGGCGATTGCACTTGGTTATGATCATTTTGGCAGACACATATATGAAGGTTCTGTGTAACACTGCACTTACAAGAGATTGAGAGTTTAAAATAGACAACACATGTTAGAAATCGTTTGCTTTATAATTCTCAAAGGAACCTAAATCATGCAAAGCATTACAAATGAAATTAAGATTGACATCAATATTTGTAGGGACCAATAATAACCACCTAGGTTGGCATTCACTTTAGGTCAGCTATGATAGAAAATCATACATATAGAACCAAATAAGGAAGCAAGAATGAAAACAGAAGGACCAGCTAAGAGACACAATAGTCCAAGGGGCAGATGATGGTGTCTAGACTGGCTAGTGGCAGTGACAATGGGAAAAATTGATGGATAGAGACGTTTTGGAGTTTGAACTGACTGCCTCAAGGATTAGTATCGTTCTTTAGAGGAGTACTCTAAACGTCAAGATGATTCATTTGAAATGTCTGAGATTGAATCTAAACTTTTATTCTAACTGCTTAGAATTGACACAGTGGTTTTGGCTTCTGGTCTGAAGACTTAGGCTTAGCCTTTGCACACCATTACTGATTATAACTAGTGAAGTATTCGGATTTTATTGTGGGTTCCGGTTTCTATTCCAATGCTGTGATTGATGATTTAGAAAAAAAGTCCAAGATATTATTTGCCTTCAACAATATTCTAGTCCCCTTGGATTAGAATGGACAAGGATGAGAGTCAATTACTTCATACACTGTTATTTTTCAGTTGAAATAATAATATCAAAGTTCTTTAAAAACTACAGTGTGTTATAGGAAATAATTTTTATCTTGGTGTGCATGAAGTTTTCTCAGCAAATTATGTTTTGAGGACTCAGATCCTACTTTTGGTCTCTGAGTTGGTCTCTCTGTTTCCATTCTTGCTTCCTTATAATCTACTCTAACATGCATTAGTCAGAGTGACCTTTACAGATCCAAATCAAATTTGGTCATTTCTCTTCGTAAGATTATATAATGATTCCTCCTTTGTGTTTTTAGCTTGTCGCTGGCTTGCCCCTCTGGTTTCATCTCATGCTGATCTCCAGTTCATCTGCTATTCTCTAGCACAGCTTCATTTTCCTTCTGCTCTTAGAAAATACTAAACTCTTCAGCCAGCACTTTTTTCTTTTGTAACAACATTTGAACACAGAGATGCTCTATCACTCAGCCACATCCCCAGGCTTTTTCGTATTTTATTTAGAGACAGGGTCTCACCGAGTTGTTCAGCACCTTGCTAAATTACTGAGGCTGGCTTTGAACTTGCAATCTTCCTGAATCAACCTCCCTGAACTGCTGGGATTACAGGAATGTGCAACCACACCCCACGGCCAGCACATTTCTAGGAACCACTCCCTCTGCTTCTTCTTACCATATCCTTCTTCACCCCCACACTTGCCTATCACCACTCTAATTCCCAGCATTTCATCCTTCCCATCTTGGCTTACATGTCTTTTCTATAACTGGGCTTTCTTTAAAATACTTACTGAAAATCATTCCAGTGATGATGTTGTATTATAGAACTTTTGATTTCCACAGAACCTCTTGAAATATGTCATTTGAAAACTATTTATGTGTATTGGCTTTATGCTCATTCACTCAACAAATGTGCATTCAGCACCTGTCACATGGCTGGAATGGTGCTGGGCATTGTTGTACAGATGAACAAATCAAATAAAAATTCCAATGAAGCTTATGTTCTCTTGTATGAGTTAGTGGATAAAATGGTCCAAAATGAGTATGGCGTATAACACATTTTACATAATTTTATATTTTATAAAAAGGGAAAAGAGGAGCAGAGTGAAAGAGCTGGGAGTGCTAGGTGACATTTGAAGAAAGACTTGAAGGAGGTAAGAGGCTGGATATGCTAATATTTAGAGAAAAAAAAAAAAACTTTGCAGGCAAAAGAAATGGCCAGAGTGAAAATCCTGTGAAGAGCAGCGTCTGATGGGGTTGATACAGAGCACAGAGGCTAGGATGCCTGCAGCAGAGTTCGTGGTAGGGAGAACAGCAGATGAGAGTTGGAGGACCCACGTGTCATATTAAAACACGGAAATTCGTAGACAGCAGCGCTAGATTCATCATTTTGAGGGATATCATGTGAGGAAAATGGTGCTGTATGAAGCCAGATCTGCATTAGAGTTCAGCTTGCATTACTCTAGAAAGACACTGGAAGCAGAGAGCAGCCAAAAGCTAAGGGGAATAAAATATTTTTAATAATACAGTGTGAAGTAGCACAACATGAGTAGGAAGGAAGATGAACAGAGACAACAGATTTTGATAAGGAAAACAAAAATAGGACTTGATGCTCAGTCACTCTTAAAAAATAAAGTCGCCAGGTATGGTGGTGCATGCCTGTAATCTCAGCAGCTCGGAAGGCTGAGATAGGAGGATCATGAGTTCAAAGCCAGCCTCAGCAACAGCAAGGTGACAAGCAACCCAGTGAGACCCTGTCTCTAAATAAAATAGAAAATAGGGCTGGAGATGTGGCTCAGTGGTTGAGTGCCACTGAATTTAATCCCCAGTACCCACCCTCAAAAAATTATAATAATAAAATTTTAAAAAAATGAATTTTCTGTGGGAAACTATCAAGGACAAAAGAAGAGTTAAGATTTTTTTGAGAACTTACTATATTTCATTTTAGGCAAGATGGATTTGAAGTGATACTGGAAGTTCCAAGAAAATAAATAACCCAGTGTTCAGTAGCACTGTGGACAGAACTGAAGGCCCACCTAAGGACTCCAAGCCATCCATCTGCAGAAGGAAGAGGTGAATGCCTAAAGGTGAATGAAGTCTAGAAAGAAGAGATTGTGAAGTAAGAAATGTGGAGGTCAAAAACGGAGAGGGAGCTACTCAAAATTATAGGAAATGACAATGTCATATTATAGAGACATGGAGAAGCCAAGCATGGGAGAAGAATCATGGGAGAAGAATGATGTTTTTACAAAATGAGGATTGAATGAAAGAGATTTAATTTAAAAAGGAGGCATCTTTTTAAAAAAAGAGAGTTCTAGTACTATAATTTCAGCAGTTGATTGTAAGGAAATTAAGGTTGAAGGTTAAGGATTTCAAGCATTTGTAGGAATGAGAATTATGAAGGAGTCTTTTTCTTTTTTTTAATCTTCCTAAAATTCCACACATTCGTAAGAGAGAGAAAGAGCCCATGGAAGGTGAAAAGCTGATTAATGCTCATGAGGAAAATTCCCCTTGATGAAACAAACACCAATGTGCATTTTAGAAAGAAGAAAATTCCTGAATGGCCCCTTTTCCTTCTTGTCTTGCTAGTCTCAGTTTTATGGTAAGATGGGGAGGTGTGGAGACAGAGGACCAGATTCAGCCTGGCTCCATGTTTTCTCTCTCTAAAGGAGCTGTGTGTGTGGGACAGCTCTAAGCAGGTAGGGCAGGTGGATCATGGGAAGTTACCACCGAGTGGACATAAGCATTACTCACGCTGTAGACCAAGAATATTAAAAGGCTTGGAAGATGCTGTTAAAATAGCAGAATATCTGGAACTACTCTTCATCAGAACTGCCTGGAAAAGAATGAATGCTGGTACAATTGGTTCTATTAGCGTGGAGGAAAGTGACTTTTGCTAAGGGTGATTTCATCAGAAGATCTCAAAGTATTTTATAAACATCCTGAAAAAGCTGTTATGGATTTTTTTTTTCTCATGGGCTTTATTTTTTTTAATTTTTATTTTAATGTAAACAAATGGGATACATGTTGTTTCTCTGTTTGTACATGGAGTAAAGGCATACCATTTGTGTAATATAAATTTACATAGGGTAATGTTGTTTGATTCATTCTGTTATTTTTTTCCCTTCCTCCACCCCTTTTCCCTCTATACAGTCCTTCCTTCCTCCACTCTTGCCCCCCAACCTAATCCTAACTCTAACACTAACACTAACCCCTCCACCCCCCATTATGTGTCGTCATCCACTTATCAGTGAGATCATTCGTCCTTTGGTTTTTTGAGATTGGATTATCTCACTTAGCATGATATTTTCCAATTTCATCCATTTGCCTGCAAATGCCATAATTTTATCATTCTTTATGGCTGAGTAATATTCCATTGTATATATATACCCAGTTTCTTTATTCATTCATCAATTGAAGGGCATCTAGGTTGGTTTCACAGTCTGGCTATTGTGAATTTAGTAGCTATGAATATTGATGTGGCTGTATCTCTGTAGCATGCTGACTTTAAGTCCTTTGGGTATAGGCCAAGGAGTGGGATAGCTGGGTCAAATGGTGGTTCCATTCCAAGTTTTCTAAGGAATCTTCACACTGCTTTCCAGAGGGGCTGCACTAATTTGCAGCCCCACCAGCAATGTATGAGTGTACCTTTCTCCCCACATCCTCACCAACACCTGTTCTTGCTTGTATTCTTGATAATCGCCATTCTAATTGGGTTGAGATGGAATCTTAGGGTGGTTTTGATTTGCATTTCTCTTATTGCTAGAGATGTTGAACATTTTTCCATATGTTTGTTGATTGCTCATACATCTTCTTCTGTGAAGTGTCTATTTATTTCCTTAGCCCATTTGTCAATTGCATTATTTGCATTCTTGATGTAGAGATTTTTGAGTTTTTTAGATTCTGGAGATTAGTGCTCAATCTGAAGTATGATTGACAATGATTTTCTCCTACTCTGTAGGCTCTTCGCATTGCTGATAGTTTCCTTTGCTGAGAGAAAGCTTTTTAGTTTGACTCTATCCCAGTTATTGATTCTTGCTTTTATTTCTTGTGCTATGGGAGTCCTGTTAAGGAAGTCTGGTCCTAAGCTGACATGTTGAAGATCTGGACCAACTTTTTCTTCTATAAGATGCAGGGTCTCTGGTCTGATTCCGAGGTCCTTGATCCATTTTGAGTTGAGTTTTGTGCAGGGTGAGAGATAGGGGTTTAATTTCATTCTGTTGCATATGGATTTCCAGTTTTCCCAGCACCATTTGTTGAAGAGGCTATCTTTTCTCCATTGCATATTTTTGGCACCTTTGTCTAGTATGAGAAAATTGTATTTATTTGGGTTTGAGTCTGTTTCCTCTATTCTGTACCATTTCTATTTTGGTACCAATACCATGCTGTTTTTGTTACTATTGCTTTGTAGTAGAGTTGAAGATCTGGTACTGCGATACCAACTACTTCACTCTTTCTGGGAAGGATTGCTTTAGCTATTCTGGGTTTCTTATTCTTCCAGATGAATTTCATAATTGCTTGCTCTATTTCTGTAAGGTACATCTTGGGATTTTAATTGGAATTGCATTGAATCTGTATAGCACTTTTGGTAGTATGGCCATTTTGACAATATTAATTCTTCCTATCCAAGAACATGGGAGATCTTTCCATCTTCTAAGGTTTTCTTTAATTTCTTTCTTTAGTGTTCTGTAGTTCTCATTGTAGAGGTCTTTCACCTCTTTTGTGAGATTGAGTCCCAAGTATTTTATTTTTTGAGGCTATTGTAAATGGGGTAGTTTTCCCGAAAATTCTTTCCAAAGATTCATCACTTATGTATAAAAATGCATTAGATTTATGTGCATTGATCTTATATCCCGCTACTTTACTGAATTCACTTATGAGTTCTAAAAGTTTTCTGGTGGAATTTCCTGATTCCTCTAAGTATATAATCATATCATCAGCAAATAGGGATAATTTGAGTTCTTCTTTTCCTATTCGTATCCCTTTAATTTCTTTGGTCTAATTGCTCTGGCTAGAGTTTCAAGGACGATGTTGAATAGAAGTGGTGAAAGAGGGCATCCCCGCCTTGTTCCAGTTTTTAGAGGGAATGCTTTCAGTTTTTCACCATTTAGAATGATATTAGCCATGGGCTTAGCATAGATGGCCTTTACAATGTTAAGGAATGTTCCCACTATCCCTATTTATTCTAGTGTTTTGAGCATGAAGGGGTGCTGTATTTTATCAAATGCTTTTTCTGCATCTATTGAAATAATCATTGTTATGGATTTTCAGTGCAAGAAGGAAACTTTAGCCATGAAGGACTTGGCTATTTTTCTTCCTCCTAAATTATTTCCTTAATACTAAGGAATAAACATTAACTGCTTGATACATTGGTCATGGTATTTACCTGGAACAGAGGCTGTACTGGATTTTTATACCACTTCTGTCATATGCTGGCTGAGGGATCCTGGGTAATTTACTTGTCCATTCTGTCTTTCCACTTAGAGAAATACAGATGAGAATAATGTATGTAAAACAACAGAGATACTGCTGGGCACATAGTAAGTCCTATGCTGTACATGTTGATAACATGTCATCCTCTAGGGAGGGTTTTCTGATTCTAGTCTAAAGATCTGCAATTTCTCATGTTAATCTGAAAATATTTGGACAGAATGCCTCCATAACATTATAGTTTGATGCATCCATCTGTTTCAGACACATACCAATGTTGGATAAAATATAAAAAATGAAAACTGAAAAGACTTGACTCTTGTGCTTAAAAACAAGATAAATACTCTGAGGACCAGAAACACAATCCAATGTGCAGAATTGAAGCTGCAGCTGTTCAGAGCTCTCTGTCTTTAAGTCCACGAAGAGAATCAGAATCAGATTATTTCTGTGGATAAAGGAGAATGAAAATGCTTCATATGAATCTAAAGTGGGGCTTATGACAGAAGCCAGGGGTGATTGTAGGATGAGACTCAAAAATGAGAGGAGACTGAATAAATGTGCTGGCCATAGTGTAAGACACATCTTTCAGCAAGTTGTAAACTTAGGGAGGTAAGAAGACACAGATTCAGCCTTGGGAACCGGGAAATAATTAAAGCTTTCTGCTACCACTGTGATTTCCCCAAAACCACAAAGAAAGAAGAAACTCAAAATTCAGTTAAAAGATTTGCTACTGCTGTGTAGGAAGGTCTGTCTGGGTGGCAGCAAACGCAAAACTGTTAGGTTGATAAAATCCAGCACTTTGGGGGGAGACAGGAAAAAGGCATAGAGACTTATAAAAACATGTCACACAAAGTGAGTCCACAAGTTAAAATCCCAATATGCATTAATGAATATAAACTAAAGCCAAAAATCAACAAAACCAGTAATTAGACTCATGGTATATTATTGTTTTAAATTCAGATGAAGATTTCAACCTAAGTCAATGAGGATGCTCTAGGAAATAGGATGATGGTAGACCTGCCGATCTCAATATCCCTTCCCCTCCTCCTAAAAACTGAATGGAAAAGAAAAAGGAAATCCACATAAGCATGATCTACACCCACAGCATTCTTAGGGGACAAGGAAGCACAGAGCCAACTCACCAGGGAGTGAAAAGTACAAACTGGAGGTAAGCAGAGGAGGGGAGGGGAGAAGTGTTGATAGTGTAACAACAAACAGCTACATTTAAAAACCCTCCCATAGCACAAGAAATAAAAGAAAGAATCGATAACTGGGATAGATTCAAACTAAAAAGCTTTCTCTCAGCAAAGGAAACTATCAGCAATGCCAAGAAAGAGCCTACAGAGTGGGAGAAAATCTTTGCCAATCATACTTCAGATAGAGCACTAATCTCCAGAATCTATAAAGAACTCAAAAAACTCTACTCCAAGAATTCAAATAATCCAGTCGACAAATGGGCTAAGGAAATGAATAGACACTACACAGAAGAAGATCTACAAGCAATCAACAAACATATGGAAAAATGCTCAACATCTCTAGTAACAAGAGAAATGCAAATCAAAACCACCCTAAGATTCCATCTCACCCCAATTAGAATGGCGATTATCAAGAATACAAGCAACAACAGGTGTTGGCGAGGATGTGGGGAGAAAGGTACACTCATACGTTGCTGGTGGGGCTGCAAATTAGTGCAGCCACTCTGGAAAGCAGTGTGGAGATTCCTTAGAAAACTTGGAATGGAACCACCATTTGACCCAGCTATCCCACTCCTTGGCCTATACCCAAAGGACTTAAAATCAGCATACTACAGAGATACAGCCACATCAATGTTCATAGCTGCTCAATTCACAATAGACAGACTGTGGAACCAACCTAGATGCCCTTCAGTTGATGAGTGGATAAAGAAGCTGTGGTATATATATATACAATGGAATATTACTCAGCCATAAAGAATGATAAAATTATGGCATTTGCAGGCAAATGGATGAAATTGGAGAATATCATGCTAAGTGAGATAAGCCAATCTCAAAAAACCAAAGGACGAATAATATCGCTAATAAGTGGATGATGATACATAATAGGGGGAGGGAAGGGTTAGTGTTAGGGTTAGAGTTAGGGTTAGGGAGGGGGGAAAGTATGGAGGAAGGAAGCACTGTATAGAGGGAAAAGAGGGGTGGGAGGGGTGGGAGGAAGGGAAAAAATAACAGAATGAATTAAACAACATTACTCTATGTAAATTTATGATTACACAAATGGTATACCTTTATGCCATGTACAGAGAAACAACATGTATCCCATTTGTTTACAATAAAATTAAAAAAAAAAGAAATCAAAATAGGAATCAGGGTGAAAGATATCAAATACTTGATTTTATTGATATCAATAAAACAAGAATGTGGTGTTAAAAAAAAAAAAAAAAAAACCCAACCAAACCCCAAATAGGGCACCAAGTGCCTGGGAACTTTGGAAAACAGGTCTGAAATCTGACCAATCTGAAAGAACACTAGGATAGGACAGTCTGCTGTTGGCATTTTAATTTTTTGTTTTGTTAATGACTAATGATGGGAGAAACTTTTCAAGTGCTTATTGTCCGTTGTCCATCTTTTCAGTCATGCACTGCACAGTGATGTTGTGGTCAATGACAAGCCATAGGTATGGTACTTGTCCCATGAGAAAACAGTGCAGCTGAAATGTTTTATTTTTCCTTTTGGTACCAGGAATTGAACCCAGGGGTGCTTAACTATTGAGCGACATCCCCAGTCCTATTTTATATTTTATTCATATTTACCACTTTTTAAAAATAGACCTCTGTTTCTTTATTTCTCTCAGTCTGTGATTTCTTTTCAGAAATTCTTAGTACTATATTTTGAGAAACAATTTTTTTAAAATATAGATGGAACTAAATTTATCCAGTCTGCATTTTTTTTCTTTTTTTTTTTTTATTGTAAACAAATGGGATACATGTTGTTTCTCTGTTTGTACTTGGCATAAAGGTATACCATTTGTGTAATCATAAATTTACATAGGGTAATGTTGTTTAATTCATTCTGTTATTTTTCCCTTCCCCCCTCCCCTCCCTCCCCTCTTTTCCCTCTATACAGTCCTTCCTCCATTCTTGCCCCCCTCCCTAACCCTAACTCTAACCCTAACACTAACCCCTCCCACCCCCATTATGTGTCATGATCCACTTATCAGCGAGATCATTTGTCCTTTGGTTTTTTGAGATTGGTTTATCTCACTTAGCATGATATTCTCTAATTTCATCCATTTGCCTGCAAATGCCATAATTCTATCATTCTTCATGGCGGAACAATATTCCATTGTATATATATACCACAGTTTCTTTATCCATTCATCAACTGAAGGGCATCTAGGTTGGTTCCACAATCTGACTATGGTGAATTGAGCAGCTATGAACATTGATGTGGCTGCATCTCTGTAATATGCTGATTTTAAGTCCTTTGGGGATAGGCCAAGGAGTGGGATAGCTGGGTCAAATGGTGGTTCCATTCCAAGTTTTCTAAGGAATCTCCACACTGCTTTCCAGAGGGGCTGCACTAATTTGCAGCCCCACCAGCAATGTATGAGTGTACCTTTCTCCCCACATCCTCACCAACACCTGTTGTTGCTTGTATTCTTGATAATCACCATTCTAATTGGGTGAGATGGAATCTTAGGGTGGTTTTGATTTGCATTTCTCTTATTACTAGAGATGTTGAACATTTTTCCATATGTTTGTTGATTGCTTGTAGATCTTCTTCTGTGTAGTGTCTATTCATTTCCTTAGCCCATTTGTCGATTGGATTATTTGTATTCTTGGTGTAGAGTTTTTTGTGTTTTTTATAGATTCTAGAGATTAGTGCACTATCTGAAGTATGATTGGCAAATATTTTCTCCCACTCTGTAGGCTCTTTCTTGGCATTGCTGATAGTTTCCTTTCCTGAGAGAAAACTTTTTAGTTTGAATCTATCCCAGTTATTGATTCTTGCTTTTATTTCTTGTACTATGGGAGTCCTGTTGAGGAAGTCTGGTCTCAAGCCGACATGTTGAAGATCTGGACCTATTTTTTTTCTTTTATAATCTGCAGGGTCTCTGGTCTGATTCTGAGTTCCTTGATCCATTTTGAGTTTAGTTTCGTGCATGGTGAGAGATATGGGTTTAGCTTCATTCTGTTGCATATGGATTTCCAATTCTCCCAGCACCATTTGTTGAAGAGGCTATTTTTTCTCCATTGCATATTTTTGGCACCTTTGTCTAGTAAGAGAAAATTGTATTTATTTGGGTTTGTGTCCATGTCCTCTATTGTGTACCATTGATCTACCTATCTATTTTGGTACCAAAACCATGCTGTTTTTGTTACTATTGCTTGGTAGTAGAGTTGAAGATCTGGTACTGTGATACCCCCTGTTTCACTCTTCCTGCTAAGGATTGCTTTAGCTATTCTGACTTTCTTATTCTTCCAGATGAATATCATAGTTGCTTGCTCTATTTCTGTGAGGTACGTCATTGGGATTTTAATTGGAATTGCATTGAATCTGTATAGCACTTTAGGTAGTATGGCCATTTTGACAATATTAATTATTCCTATCCAAGAACATGGGAGATCTTTCCATCTTCTAAGGTTTTCTTTAATGTCTTTCTTTAGTGTTCTGTAGTTCTCATTGTAGAAGTCTTTCACCTCTTTTGTGAGATTGATTCCCACGTATTTTATTTTTTTCGAGGCTATTGTGAATGGGGTAGTTTTCCTGAAAATTCTTTCCAAATATTCATCACTTATGTATAAAAATGCATTAGATTTATGTGCATTGATCTTATATCCCGCTACTTTACTGAATTCACTTATGAGTTCTAAAAGTTTTCTGGTGGAATTTCCTGGTTCCTCTAAGTATACAATTATATCATCAGCAAATAGGGATAATTTGAGTTCTTCTTTTCCAATTTGTATCCCTTTAATTTCTTTGGTCTGTCTAATTGCTCTGGCTAGAGTTTCAAGGACGATATTGAATAGAAGTGGTGAAAGAGGGTATCCCTGTCTTGTTCCAGTTTCTAAGGGGAATGCTTTCAGTTTTTCACCATTTAGAATGATATTAGCCATGGGCTTAGCATAGATGGCTTTTACAATGTTAAGGAATGTTCCCACTATCCCTATTTTTTCTAGTGTTTTGAGCATGAAGGGGTGCTGTATTTTATCAAATGCTTTTTCTGCATCTATTTAAATAATCATGTGGTTCTTGACTTTAAGTCTATTGATATGGTGAATGACATTTATTGATTTCCTGATGTTGAATCAACCTTGCATCCGTGGGATGAAACCCACTTGATCATGGTGCACTATCTTTTTAATATGTTTTTGTATGCGATTTGCTAAAATTTTGTTGAGAATTTTTGCATCGATGTTCATTAAGGATACTGGTGTGAAATTTTCTTTCCTGGATGTGTCTCTGTCTGGTTTAGGTATCAGTGTGATATTGGCTTCATAGAATGAGTTTGGGAGGGTTCCCTCCTCTTCTATTTTATGGAATACTTTGAGGAGTATTGGAATGAGCTCTTCCTTAAAGGTTTTGTAGAAGTCGGCTGAGAACCCATCTGGTCCCAGACTTTTCTTTGTTGATAGGCTTTTGATGACTTCTTCTATTTCAGTATTTGAAATTGGTCTATTTAAATTGTGTGTGATTATATATTTAGAGGAACCTGGAAATTCCACCAGAAAACTCTTAGAACTCATAAGTGATTTCAGTAAAGTAGCAGGTTACAAGATCAATGCCCATAAATCCAACGCATTTTTATACATAAGTGATGAATCTTCAGAAAGAGAAATTAGGAAAACTACCCCATTCACAATAGCCTCGAAAAAAATAAAATACTTGGGAATCAATCTCACAAAAGAGGTGAAAGACCTCTACAATGAGAACTATACAACACTAAAGAAAGAAATTAAAGAACACCTTAGAAGATGGAAAGATCTTCCATGTTCTTGGATAGGAAGAATTGATATTGTCAAAATGGCCATACTACCTAAAGTGCTATACAAATTCAATGCAATTCCAATTAAAATCCCAATGACGTACCTTACAGAAATAGAGCAGGCAATTATGAAATTCATCGGGAAGAATAAGAAACCCAGAATAGCTAAAGCAATCCTTAGCAGGAAGAGTGAAACAGGGGGTATTGCAAGACCAGATCTTCAACTCTACTACAAAGCAATAGTAACAAAAACGGCATGGTATTGGTACCAAAATAGAAAGGTAGATCAATGGTACAGAATAGAGGACACGGACACAAACCCAAATAAATACAATTTTCTCATACTAGACAAAGGGGCCAAAAATATGCAATGGAGAAAAGATAGCCTCTTCAACAAATGGTGCTGGGAGAATTGGAAATCTATATGCAACAGAATGAAACTAAACCCATATCTCTCACCATGCACGAAACTAAACTCAAAATGGATTAAGGACCTCGGAATCAGACCAGAGACCCTGCAGATTATAGAAGGAAAAGTAGGTCCAAATCTTCACCTTGTTGGTCTAGGACCAGACTTCCTTAACAGGACTCCCATAGCACAAGATATAAAAGCTAGAATCAACCACTGGGATAGATTCAAACTAAAAAGCTTTCTCTCAGCAAAGGAAACTATTAGCAATGCGAAGAAAGAGCCTACAGAGTGGGAGAATATCTTTGCCAATCATACTTCAGATAGAGCACTAATCTCCAGAATCTATAAAGAACTCAAAAAACTCTACTCCAAGAATTCAAACAGTCCAGTCAACAAATGGGCTAAGGAAATGAATAGACACTTCACAGAAGAAGATCTACAAGCAATCAACAAACATATGGAAAAATGTTCAACATCTCTAGTAATAAGAGAAATGCAAATCAAAACCACCCTAAGATTCCATCTCACCCCAATTAGAATGGCGATTATCAAGAATACGAGCAACAACAGGTGTTGGCGAGGATGTGGGGAGAAAGGTACACTCATACACTGCTGGTGGGGCTGCAAATTAGTGCAGCCACTCTGGAAAGCAGTGTGGAGATTCCTTAGAAAACTTGGAATGAAACCACCATTTGACCCAGCTATCCCACTCCTTGGCCTATACCCAAAGGACTTAAAATCTGCATACTACAGAAATACAGCCACATCAATGTTCATAGCTGCTCAATTCACAATAGCCAGACTGTGGAACCAACCTAGATGCCCTTCAATTGATGAGTGGATAAAGAAACTGTGGTATATATATACTATGGAATATTACTCAGCCATAAAGAATGATAAAATTATGACATTTGCAGGCAAATGGATGAAATTGGAGAATATCATGCTAAGTGAGATAAGCCAATCTCAAAAAGCCAAAGGACGAATGATATCGCTAATAAGTGGAGGTTGACACATAATGGGGGGGAGGGAAGGGTTAGAGTTAGGGTTAGGGAGGGGGGCAAGTATGGAGGAAGGAACTACTGTATAGAGGGTAAAGAGGGGTGGGAGGGGTGGGGGGAAGGGAAAAAATAACAGAATGAATCAAACAACATTGCTCTATGTAAATTTATGATTACACAAATGGTATGCCTTTATGCCATGTACAAACAGAGAAACAACATGTATCCCATTTGTTTACAATAAAAAAAAAAAATAAATTGTGTATGTCCTCCTCGTTCAGTTTAGGCAATTCATATCTCTCTAGAAACCTGCCGATGTCTTTGAAATTTTCTATTTTGTTGGAGTATAGATTTTCAAAATAGCTTCTAATTATGTTTTGTATTTCAATCGTGTCTGTTGTGATATTTCCTTGTTCATTCCAAATTTTAGTGATTTGGGTTTTCTCTTATCTTCTCTTTGTTAGTGTGGCTAAAGGTTTATCAATTTTATTTATTTTTTCGAAGAACCAACTATTTATTTTATCAATTTTTTGTATTTTTTTTTTGGTTCAGTTTCGTTGATTTCAGCTCTGAGTTTAACTATTTCCAGTCTTCTACTACTTTTGGTGCTGGTCTGTTCTTCTTTTTGTAGGGCTTTCGTTTATTTGTTGAGTTTTACTTCTTTTATTAAATGTGCTCCGTGAAATAATTTTCCTCTAAGTACTGCTTTCATAGTGTCCCAGAGATTTTGATATGATGTTTCTTTGTTCTCATTTACCTCTAAGAATTTTTTAATTTACTTCCTAATATCTTCTGTTATCCATTCATTGTATAATAGCATATTATTTAATCTCCAGGTTTTGGAATAGTTTCTGTTTTTTACTCTTTCATTTATTTCTAACTTCAATCCTTTATGATCTGATAGAATACAAGGTTGTGTTTCTATCTTCTTGTGTTTGCTAATAGTAGCTTTGTGACATAGAATATGGTCTGTTTTAGAGAAGGATCCATGTGCTGCTGAGAAGGAAGTGTATTCGCTCTTGGTTGGATGGTATACTCTATATATGTCTGTTAAGTCTAAATTATAGATTGTGTTATTGAGATCTATGGTTTCTTTGTTCAATTTTTGTTTGGAAGATCTGTCCAGTGGTGAGAGAGGCGTGTTAAAATCATCTAGTATTATTGTGTTATAGTCTATTTGGTCTGAAATTGAGAAGGATTTGTTTGATATACATGGATGAGCCACTGTTTGGGGCATAGATGTTTATGATTGTTATGTCTTGCTGATTTATGCTTCCCTTAAGCAGTATGAAATGTCCTTCTTTATCCCTTCTGACTAACTTTGACTTGAAGTCCACATTATCTGAAATGAGGATGGATATTCCAGCGTTTTTGCTGAGTCCATGTGCATGGTATGTTTTTCCCCATCCTTTCACCTTTAGCCTATGGGTATCTTTTTCTATGAGGTGAGTCTCTTGCAGGAAACATATTGTTGGATCTTTCTTTTTAATCCAATCTGCCAGTCTATATCTTTTGATTGATGAATATAGGCCTTTAACATTCAGGATTATTATTGAGATATGATTTGTATTCCAGGTCATTTGGTTCATTTATTTTATTTTATTTATTTATTTATTTATTTGACACGACTTGGTTCCTCCTTTATTTGACAGTTCTTTTAGAATAATTCCTCCCTTTGCTGATTTGCTTCTTTGTTTTTCATCTCTTCCTCATGGAATATTTTGCCCTTAATGTTCTCCAGCTGGCTTTCTTTTTGTAAATCCTTTTAGCTTTTGTTTATCATGGAAGGATATTATTTCATCGTCAAATTTGAAGGTAAGTTTTGCTGGGTATAAGATTCTTGGTTGGCATCCATTTTCTTTTGGGGCTTGAAAAATGTTGTTTCAGGCCCTTCTATCTTTTAGGGTCTGGATTGAAAAATCTGCTGATATCCATATTGGTTTCCCCCTGAATGTAACTTGGTTCTTTTCTCTCACAGCCTTTAAAATTCTGTCTTTATTTTGTATGTTTGGTATTTTCATTATAATGTGCCTTGCTGTGGGTCTGTTGTAATTTTGTGTGTTTGGAGTCCTATAAGACTGTTGAACTTGATTTTCCAGTTCATTCTTCAGATTTAGGAAATTTTCTGATACTATTTTATTGAATAGATTGTTCATTCCTTTGGTTTGTTTCTCTAAGCCTTCCTCAATCCCAATAATTCTTAAATTTGGCCTTTTCATGATATCCCATAGTTCTTGTAGATTCTGTTCATGATTTCTTACCATCTTCTCTGTTTGTTCAACTTTGTTTTCAAGGTTAAATATTTTGTCTTCAATGTCTAAGGTTCTGTCTTCCAGGTGTTCTATCCTACTGGATATGCTTTCTATGGAGTTCTTAATTTGGTTTTTTGTTTCATTCATATCAAGGATTTCTGTTTGTTTTTTTTTTCAATATCTCTAACTCTTTATTGAAATGATCTTTTGCTTCCTGCATTTGCTCTTTCATCTCTTCATTCAGTGCCTGCATTTGCTCTGTAATCTCTTCGTTTGCTTCCCTGATCATTTTAATTATGTACATTCTGAACTCCTTTTCTGTCATTTCTTCTGCCATGCTCTCATTGGATATTATTAATGTAACATCTAGATTTGTTTGGGGCATTTTCTTCCCTTATTTTCTCATATTGTTCAGGTATCAGTGGACTGCTGAGATATTTCCTCTATTTACTTATAATGTCCCTGAAGATTTCTAGTACATCCCCTCTTAGTCTTCAGTAGGCTGAAGTCTTGGAGGAAGTTGATAGTGGGGTGCTCCACAAGGAAGTTGCCTCTCTAGGAGTGGTGGCCTTCAGGTAGAGTATATTCCCTGCTAGTGGGCAGAGGTGCCTCCACTTGTTGACCAATGGTCATCCAAAGGGGAACTAGGCTGCAGACTGAGGCAAGTCCTGTTTGGGCCTGTGTCTCTGGTTTTATAGTCCTTGTGGGAAAACCTCACCCAGCAGGGAAGACTCACCCGGTGGAGGTCTCGCTGGTCAGTTCCCCTCCTAGAGGTTCCTGTCAATCTACAACTACCGCCTGGGCTGGACTGCCTTCCTTTGCAACGTTCCCAGGGGCCCAGACCTACCTCCTGGGCCTGGGAGCCTCACCCTTCGCAGACGAGTCTCCTTAGGCTGCCTCTCCTCAGAGAATCTGCCCACAGTCCTGGAACCTTCGCTCCGCCCCTAAGCATGTCTCTGTGCGGCTCTTCCACCAAGAAGCCTCCTAGGTCTTGGGACCCTGTTCTGCACCTAATCACCTGGATATGCGGCCCCTCCTTTGAGCATCCACCTGGAGCCCCGTACAATTGGTCCGAGTCCCAGCGACCCACCGCACGCCTCTTCCTCCGGACAGCTGCCCAGTGTTCCGGGTGCAGTCACTAGGAGTCCAAGCAACTCACTGCGTGCCTCCTCCTCCTGCCAACCACCCATAGCCCTGGGCAGTAACTCCGAGTCCAAGTTACCCGCCCCATTCCTCTTCCTCCTCTGGGTAGCCCCCCGGGTGTTCAGGAGCAGTTGCTCTGAGTCAAGCGACCCACTGCATGCCTCCTCTGGGCAGCCGCGCAGAGCTCTGGTGTGGCCACTCCAAGACCAAGCGACACACCACGCTCCTCCTCCAGGCAGCCCCCTGGTGTTCAGGAGTGGTCGCTTTGAATCCAAACAACTCACCACTCACCTCCTCCTCTGAGCAGCCACCTGGAGCTCTGATGCAGTCACTCCAAGTCCAAGCGACCTCCGCGCTCCTCCTCCTCTTCCTCCTGCCTAGCCCCCGGTGTTCAGAAGTGGTCTCTCTGAGTCCAAACAGCTCGCCATGCAGCTCCTCCTCTGGCAACTGCCTGTAGCTCTGGTACAGTCACTCCGAGTCCAAGTGACCCGCCATGCTCCTCCTCCTCCTCTTCAGGGCAGGCCCCGGCATTCAGGAGCGGTCACTCTGAGTCCAAACAGTTCTCCACTTAGCTCCTCCTCTGGGCAGCCGCCCGGAGCCCCAGTAGTTGCTCTGAGTCCAAGCACTGTGCTGAGCGGCCTCCTCTATGATGCTCCCAGTTGTCAGAGTTCACTGCTCTGGGGTGGGAGGGGTGTCTCACTGGGCAGCTCTACTTCACAAAGTTCCCTGTGTTCCAGGACTACCGCCCCATCCAGGATGCCTCCCCAATGGGAGAGACTCACCAGGGTGCTTTGAGTTGGTCCCAAGTCTCTCAATATCTCCTCTTTTGAATCCTGAGTCCTGGAGCAACATGAAATGCAGCCACCCTCTAGTCCGCCATCTTGAAACCCCCCCAGTTTGCATTTTATAATAGTGAATTTTCATATTTTCTTACAGACACTTTATAATTTGAGTGTTTACATTTAGGTTAAGGATATATCTGGAATGAATTTTTATGGACTGTGTAAAGTTCAGGATACATTTTTCACCTGTAGACATCCAGTTTTTCCATCACCAGTAGTAGAAATCTGATCCATTAAATTATTTTGGTATCTTTGTAAAAAAATTAATTTATTGTGCATCTATTATTTTCCACAGATTGTCTTTTTTCTTATATTATTGTTTTGATTACAGCAATCTTTAGATATATCTTTTTCTTTCTTTTTTTATTTTTCTTATTGTAAACAAATGGGATACATGTTGTTTCTCTGTTTGTACATGACGTAAAGGCATACCATTTGTGTAATCATAAATTTACATAGAGTAAAGTTGTTTGATTCATTCTGTTATTTTTTCCCTTCCCCCCACCCCTCCCACCCCTCCCACCCCTCTTTTCCCTCTGTACAGTCCTTCCTTCCTCCATTCTTGCCCCCCTCCCTAACCCTAACTCTAACCCTAACACTAACCCTTCCCTCCCCTCATTATGTGTCCTCATCCACTTATTAGCGATATCATTCGTCCTTTGGTTTTTTGAGATTGGCTTATCTCAATTAGCATGATATTCTCCAATTTCATCCATTTGCCTGCAAATGCCATAATTTTATCATTCTTTATGGCTGAGTAATATTCCATTGTATATATATACCACAGTTTCTTTATCCATTCATCAATTGAAGAACATCTAGGATGGTTCCACAATCTGGCTATGGTGAATCGAGCAGCTATGAACATTGATGTAGCTGTATCCCTGTAGTATGCTGATTTTAAGTCCTTTGGGTATAGGCCAAGGAGTGGGATAGCTGGGTCAAATGGTGGTTCCATTCCAAGTTTTCTAAGGAATCTCCACACTGCTTTCCAGAGTGGCTACACTAATTTGCAGCCCCACCAACAATGTATGAGTGTACCTTTTTCCCCACATCCTCGCCAACACCTGTTATTGCTTGTATTCTTGATAATCGCCATTCTAATTGGGGTGAGATGGAATCCTAGGGTGGTTTTGATTTGCATTTCTCTTATTACTAGAGATGTTGAACATTTTTCCATATTTTTGTTGATTTCTTGTAAATCTTCTTCTGTGAAGTGTCTATTCATTTCCTTAGCCCATTTGTTGATTGGATTATTTGCATTCTTGGTGTAGAGTTTTTTGAGTTCTTTTAGATATATCTTGAAATCCCATAATGTTATTCTTCCAAGTTTCTTGGTATCTTTTAAGACTGTTTTGGGGTAAATTTGGACTACACAAACTTTAGGATCACCTTTTCAAATTGTATTAAAAAATTATATTGAAATTCTAATTATGATGTTGACTATATAGATAAATTTAGAGAAAATTTTCATCTTAAGAATATTGAGTGCTGTGTTTCATAAACATGGTATATATCTCTATTTATTTTGGACCTTCAAAAACTTTCTCTTGACAGTGTGTATTAATTTTCATTGTAAAGATTTGTATTTTTGTTAAATCTATTCAAAATATAATATCGCATTTACTAATTATAGTAGGCTGCATAGTTGCTACCAATAAGATGTCTGGATACCAATAAGATATGTTCTAAATCCTGGAACTCATGAAGGTGAATTTATTTGGAAAAGATGTAAATCAGGAACTTGAGATGAGGAAGTATATCCTAAGTAAAAAGATATATACATATAAATACTTATAAATACATAAATTATAGTTATAATATATGTAAAAGATGTACATGTAAGAGATGGCAGGAGAGAAAACTCACAGGGAAGAAACCATATGAAGACAGAAGCAGATACCAGACTTGTTACATAATTACAGACATCATCAAGATTGTCAAAAGGGTGACTGTGTCCATCAGTGGAACAAAATAAAGCACCTAGAACAGTTCAAAGAATTTAGAAATATACCTACACAAATAATGGTCAACTGAACACTGAAAAACATGTACAAAAATGGGAAAAAAAACTTAATGAAGGAAAGAAGCCCCTTCCATGTTTTATTTTATATCTTATTTTTAATAATTATATATTTACTCTGACAGTTGTATATATTTGTGAGATACAATGGGATTTTTGATATTGTGATGTTTGTGTACACTGGGGAATGATTAAATCACACTAACACATCCTTCATTTCTCATATGCATCATTTTTGTGTGTATGGTGAGAACAGTTTACAATACATAGTAATTGTACATATTTCACTGTGATATTCCAATACGTGTGTACACATGTACTGACCAAACTGGGGTAATTAGTATTTTCATCTCCTTATCATTTCTGTGCATTTGGAGCCTTTAAGTTCCTTTCTTCCTCTTCTCGATGCAGTATATAACAGGTTCTGTGAACCATAGTCACTGTGCTGTTCTATCCACACTACAGCGTATTCCTCCTCCCTGTGTTTGGCACCTTCCTCTACTCCCCCCACACTTTTCCTAACCTACTGTTCTATTTTCTTCTAAGATCACCTTTTTTAACTGCCACATATAAGAGAGAATACACAGTATTTGTTTTTCTGTGCTTGGCTTACTTCACTTAATGAAATGTTCTCTTGTATCACTCATTTGCCGCAAATGGCAGGATTTCATTCTTTATTATTTCTGAATATTTCATTGTGTGTGTATACATTTGCTTTATCCACCCATCCATCCAGCACACTTAGGTTGATTTCATATCTTTGCTAATGTGAATAGTGCTGCAATAAACAGACAAAGGCAGGTATCCCTTTGATATGCTGATCTCATTTCCTCTGGCTCTATACCCAGAAGTGGGATAGCTGGATCTTATGGTAGTCCTATTTTTAATATTTTGAAGAACTTTCTATACTGTTACCTGTAATTGCCAAATTAATTTTACATTTTCACCAGCAGTGTATAAGAATTCTTTTCTTCTCATCCTTGTCAGCATTTGTTATTTTTTGCTTTTTTGATAATAGCCATTCTGATCATAGTGAGATAACCCCTCATTGTGGTTTTTATTTGCATTTCCCTGATGGCTAGTGATGCTGAATTTTTTTTTTTTCATATATCTGTTGGTTATTGGTATTTCTTCGGAGAAATGTCTGCTCAGATCATTTGTCCATTTTGAAATTGAATTTGTTGTTGGTATTGTTGCTGAGTGGTTTGAGTTCCTTCCCTCTATATTCTGGATACTAATTCTTTGTCATCTGTAGAGTTTGTAAGTAGTTTCTCCTATTCTGTAGGTTGTCCCTTTAGTCTGTTGAGTATCTTCTTCGCTATGCAGAAACTTCTTTGATACAGTTTCTCTTATTTGTTTTTGTTGCTGTGATTTGGGGCCTCATCCGGTAAATAATTGCCTTTACTGATGTCTTGAAGTGTTTCCTTAAGTTTTCTTCTAGACTTCTATTAGTTTCACAGTTTCAGATCTTACATTTAGGTCTTTAAATCATTTTGAGTGAAGTACACGTGTGTGGGGGAGGGAGAGGGAGAGAGAGAAAGAAAGGGAGAAAGGGGGAAGGTGTAGTTAAGGGTCAAATCTTATTCTTCTGCTTATAAATATCCAGTATTTCAGTCTGCTTTATAGACCAGGTTGCACTTTCTCCAGTATATGATTTTTTCATTTTAATTGAAAATTAGTTGGCTGTAATGTGTGGATTTATTTCTAGAATTTCTTCTACAGTAAGTGTAAGTGCTGCTTTCTAATTCTAAACATTATTGGTGTAGGAGAAAGCACCGCCCTATATGTACCATCTGGTTTCTCTCTCATTAATGAAGATGCTGGATGAAACTGAAACTAGCTTCCTGTTGCTGATAGTTGGGTAGGGATGACATGGGCAGGGACCAAAACGTAGAGCAGAAATAGTGGGTAGGACATTTCAAAAGTGCTAAGTTCTTTGATGGATGGCATTCTAAAGGAATGAAAGTCACAATCACCAGAAATTTATGTGCTGTACACACAAACTCAAATGAAGTGAAAATTTTAATTTTGTGTGCATGTGTGCATGTGTGTGTGTGCGCAAACATGCACACACACACACACACACACACACACACACACACACACACACACAGTTATTTCCATAAAGGAACAAAGATCAACATACAGTCATTGTTATTTGGCTTTGACTATTTTACTTTAATTTTCAAACTTTTCAAAATTGATAGTGTTTTAAAATTTACCTTTACCATCAATTTTCAAGATTTAATAAACATGTTACTTCCTAATAATTTTTGTTTCCCATGTAAATTTTATGCATTCTGGTGACTTGTCAAAGATTATTACATAAATTGTTCATTGTAAATTTACTTAGAGTCTAGTTTAATTTTTTGTTGTTGTTGTTCAGAACTGAAACAGCAATTTCCATGACTTGGATAGTATTAAAACTTCATGGAAATGCCTGGTATTATTGTGTATGTTATTTTCCATTGCTGCTTCTTCAAGGAGTTTTTCTATAAGAAAGTCATATAGCAAGTAAGTCTTACTTGAACCGAGCATTGGGCTTAATATTTATAAAATGCATTGAGTGATTTATTATTCACAGGTGAAAGTGGATAATTGGTGATGGGCCAAGGGCAGAAACAGAACATGGCAATACATCATGCATGGAATCTTCTTTCTAAACCTTCTGCTGACATTATCTCCAGATTTCTCCTCATGGAGATAGGAGGTAGGTTTCTATAATGGAGTATCAATTTCTTTCGATATACAATGCAAAACAACTGTATAGTACGGTTAAGATACTTAATTTTAAAGCCTGAGGTTCTGGATCAAAGATGAGTTTAAATCCAATTATTTGGGGTTTGGTTCTATAATTTGGGATGGCTGACTTAATTGCTTTAAGTTTTTCCATTTGCAACATGAAGATGAGTATTTAGCTTATATAGTGTTTTTTAGTATTGAAATAATCAATTGTAAATAATAAGTTGCTTGGCACATAGAAGTTGATATACATGCTATATTTTATTACCTTATTATTATTATCAATTATAATTATACTAAGTATGATTTAGTCAGCTTTTTCACTGCTGTGATTAAAAGATCTGACTCAAACAATTGTAGAGGAGGAAGTTTATTTGAGGGCTCATGATTTCAGAGGTCTCAGTACATAGATAGCCGACTCCATTCCTTGGGGCTTGAGGTGAGGCAGAACATCATGGCAGGAGAGTGTGGCAGGGGAAGCAGCTCACATCTTGATCAGAAAGCAGAGAGAGAGGTCTCCACTTGCCAGATGCAAACATATATCCCAAAACCATGCCCCCAGTGAAACGCTTCCTCCAGCCACACCCCACCTGCCTCCAGTCACCAGCAGGGATTAATTCACTGATTAGGTTAAGGCTATAACCCACTCCTTTCTTCTCAAAACTTTCCTGTATTGTCTCACACGTGAGCTTTTGTCTCATATCCAAACCATAATGAAGTACTAGCCACAAAATCATGAATTCTTATAGCTTGTTTGCACATTTTTTCAAACTTTGTATTTTACCAAATTCCTTAGTGATTAAAATGAGGTAGAAGTGCTGGGGAGTGATAGTAGACAATTAATATTGTTATATTGTGTGCATATATGTATATGTAATGGCAAATCCCATCAACATGCACAACTATAATGCACCAATAAAAAATGTGAGGGAAGAAAACACTCCAGTTAAACAAAAAAAAAAAAAAAAAAAAAAAAAAGAGGTGGAATTTTAACATATTGCATGGTAGTTCAGATATTAAGTGCAAATCCCTTTTATGATGATCAAAGAGATCAGAGGAGTTAGACTATGCCTTTAACACGTGCCTCTGCTTTATATGTGGGATTGCATATGTATATTTTGGTGTTTGACCATCACACTCCTGGCCCTGCTAGCATGATATCTGATCTCTGATCTAGGTCTGTTCTTTGCTTTTTACTCCTAATTCATTATCTTCTAGTATGACTGAAATGCAGGATAATTCTTCTTGAAGTCTAAGTAGTTCTTCACCTTACTAAAGTAATAACACTTAAAATGAATATAATAGGTTATTAAAATTCTAGTTGCCTGAATTGATTAACTTTTCAAAGTTGCTCTGGAGAAGTTTCTATGAGCTTATCATGACTGTGAATGATATGGACTTGTCCTGGGCATATACTGTAATCTTCTTGAGCATGACAACAGCAATTTATTTGTTTTGTGCCTTCTGTCATAAATAGTATGGCCATGTGTACAGGTGGTTCCTCATGCCTTGTTGGAGATAAGTTGGACACTAGAGACACTAATGGTGCAGAAGAAAGCCACAATTTCCCAACACCCGCATTACGTACACACACATACTACCAAGCTGGGGAAAGTGGGGTAAATAAATTCCCCGATCTCTCTTTCCTCTTCCCTCTGGCTTCCTGCTGGCATCTCCATTTGACTGAACTCAACACAAAATGATCCCACAAGGGGACCAGGTGATGTGGTCCATTAAGGGCATCTTCTCTGGGCATAGAGCAGAATAGAGTAATAGGGAGAACGGGCATTGATGACAAATGAAAAACAATCAATGCACAGTTTGGGTATCTAACATGATTCTGATTATTTCCTCTTACAAGGAATGAGGTTCTAATGTCCTGCTTGCATTAGTTTAATCCTCACATCTGAACTTGTCTTTTTTTAAAGAGACTCATTTAAAGCCCTGAAAGTAAATGCAGTATCATAGATCACATAATGTGTATGCTGAATAGGATTTTTAGAAATTGATTCATTAGCAATGTTATAGAAGTGGTCCCTAACAGTAACTGATTCTTTACTGATGGGGTCTAATGCCGTGCCCCAGATGACTTTTCGAGTTAAAAATCAGTTGGAAATTGATACAATAACTCTTGGACTTGTGGACACTCTCTTTGATTTAGCGGGAGGATCTGGCCTTGAGAGTCCTTATGAACCACCATGGGGTATTATTTCAATATATTTGTGTTTACTGGAGTGTTTTTAGATGCTTATTTTCCCTAGTTTTCTTTAATTTCTCCAAAGTCTTTAATCATAAAATCCATGTATTTCAATTTTTGCAAATTTAAGTAATTTATTTTGTAAATTCAAGTAACTTATTTATTTTGAGTGAATTATTAAATGTTGTAATTTAAGATAAGCTGTGAAAATACCTGAAGAGACACTTTTCCGTATCCTACAATTAAAACCAACAAACATGCTGTAGATGCACACATGGTTTACAGGTGAGAGTAATGTGTTGAGCTGAGTTCAGAGAGAAGTAACTCTGGTTGACATATGGAAGATATTCAGAGTGTGGGATTCAAGCCAATGGGTGAGGTGGCTCTGTTTGTTGTAGTACAGGGAGACATTACAAACTCTCAGCGCAGTTCGGGGCAGGGATGTTGCCCATCTGAAGCAAACTCCAAGTCTTCATCGGCAGGCCCTTTCTATTACACTGATAAACCAGATTCTCTTTGTACATTGCAGTTTTCACATAGTTTCCATACCAGAGTGAGTGAAAAATAGGGCTGATTTTATTTTTGAACATCTTGGTGAAAACAGTCTACATTTTCTTTTATTGGTCCCAGGGATTGAACCCAGAGGTATTTACCCACTGAGCCACATCCCCAGCACTTTTTATTTATTTTCTTTAAATTTATTGTTATTTGTAAACAAATGGGATACATCTTGTTTCTCTGTACATGAAATAGAGGCATACCATTTGTGTAATCATACATTTACCTAGGGTAATAGTTTTTGATTCATTCTGTTATTTTTTCCCTTCCCCCCTTCCCTCCCACACCTCTTTTCCCTCTATACAGACCCTCCTTCCTCCATTCTTGCCCCCTTCCCATCCCCCATTATGTGTCATCATCCGCTTATCAGTGAGCTCATTGGTCCTTTGGTTTTTTGAGATTGGCTTGTCTCCCTTAGCATGATATTCTCCAATTTCATCCATTTGCCTGCAAATGCCATAACTTTATTATTCTCTATGGCTGAGTAATATTCCATTGTATATACATACCACAGTTTCTTTATCCATTCATCAATTGAAGGGCATCTAGGTTGGTTTCACAATCTGGCTATTGTGAATTGAGCAGCAATGAACATTGATGTGGCTATATCTCTGTAGTATGCTGATTTTAAGTCCTTTGGGTATAGGCCAAGGAGTGGGATAGCTGGGTCAAATGGTGATTCCATTCCAAGTTTTCTAAGGAATCTCCACACTGCTTTCCAGAGTGGCTGCATTAATTTGCAATCCCACCGGCAATGTATGAGTGTACCTTTTTCCCCACATCCTCTCCAACACCTATTGTTGCTTGTATTCTTGATAATCGCCATTCTAATTGGGGTGAGATGGAATCTTAGGGTGGTTTTGATTTGCATTTCTCTTATTACTAGAGATGTTGAACTTAACAGGACTCCCATAGCACAAGAAATCAAAGCAAGAATCAATAACTAGGATAGATTCAAACTAAATAGCTTTCTCTCAGCAAAGGAAACTATCAGCAATGCAAAGAGAGAGCCGACAGAGTGGGAGAAAATCTTTGCCACTCGTACTTCAGATAGAGCACTAATTTCCAGAATATATAAAGAACTCAAAAAACTACACCAAGAATACAAATAACCCAGTCAACAAATGGGCTAAGGAAATGAACAGACACTTCACAGAAGAAGATCTACAAGCAATCAACAGATATATGAAAAAATGTTCAACATCTCTATATTTCTTATAACACCTAGGTGGCAGATAGCAGGCACTCAGCAAATGTACAGAAAACCAGGGGAAACTCAGATGCACACCCTTCGAGAATTCCTTCCTAGAACATGACAGATTGTTTTGTTCAGGCAAGAAAGGAAAATGGCCCAAACAAGAGGAGCCACACTCCAAATCTTTTGAGTGTTACCTTGCCAGCCCCAGTTGAATCTTCGCATTCACTCTCAGCACAGATTTTGATTAAACATATTTTCTAACAGAATACCATTTTTTTTTTCCTTAAAAAATCAACATATAGATTCTGTGGCAGGGAGAAGGGGGCAGGGAGCAGTAGCATGGGAAATCCACAGAGTGTAATTCACACCATTTCTACTTAAGCTTTGGTTGTATTTTAGGAGACCCTACCCAGTATCAATTGGAAATGATTATGAATTCAATAATTCACCACTGGGGACCCAATATTGCTTTCAGCTACCAGGCATATATTCCAGGACCTCATGAGAGGACAAGTATTCTTTATTAATCCTTTAGGCAGCCTTCTCATGAGTTCTGAGATCTCTGTTACTTGAATATTATCTCTCCTTTTTTATTCTTTAATTTGTTCTTTTTAGTCATACATGACAGTGGCGTATATTTTGACATATTTATGCAAAACATGGAATACATCTTTATCTCCTTCCTGCAGCTTGTCCTGACCCTCGTGCCAACTCCTGTGTAGCATGGATCATCACATTCTTCAGAGTGGAGACTCTTCTTTTGAAATCCAGTGACCTTTTACATCAATAATCTGATAAATTGATTGTGCAAGTTTGTCCCTTCCTACACAGAATGGATGTAAAAGGGCAAGCGGCAGCATTTGGAATCAAATGTCTATGGTGTTTTAAATTTTAAAATGCTTGTTACTGTTGTTACTGTTATTTTCTTTATGAAGGGATTCGAGGTTGTGGTGAATTCTAAACAAACAAATTTCCTAGTCCCAAATACATAAAAGAACAATTGTTTCTTATTTCTATAATTTTGCTAGTACTATGGAGAAAACGAAGGCAATAAACATGTACTTACTGATCTCTTACTTATTGCCTAGCACTGTAGATACTTCATCTTAATTCCAGAGGGGACCGTTGGCTCTGATTTGTTAATTAACTTTTTAAAGATAATATGGGTAGAAAAAATAGACTTAAGACTTGAAGTCAAACCCAAAGGACCCAGTAGAGCAGAGCCCAGAGGTTCCTCAGTATATTTCTTGGGAATATACTTCCTTCCCATCTATTCACATACAAAGCACACATCTAAGAGATTCCCTAACTATCACAACTCTCAGGACGCTTTTCTTTCTCTGATTCCTGTAGTAGCACTTATGGTACATACCAAAAAATCTTATTTTTGTCTTTATTGATTAATCATTGTTATTTTGTCTCTGAAGCTGAGTTTTCAGTCCTTTGAGATGAGTGACCTCAGGAAGAATCTGTAGCTTAGGGAAACGTCAATACCATGGTTTTTAAGTTTGTGGTCTTTCAGATCTATGCCAAGGACCTAGGGATGGAAATAGTATGTTTACAGACATGAATTAAGCCAATAGACTAACCCAAGGAGGTATGACAATACTCAACAAACAAGTGTATGAAACTCTTAAGACATGAATTTTTAGCTTCATGAAAATATGCTGTAAGGTATGTAATAGGTGTGGAGTCACCATTGCAGAGAAGATGACTATGAGGATAAAAAGTGTGATTTAAACAAAAGAAACCCCTTCTAAAGTCTTATGACTAATAGTGTTTTTGCAAAGTGTCTCTTGATAGACTTCTTTGGAACTGTTCCTGAGGGAGAGGATTACTGATACCTGGACTGTGTGACTTATGTGCAAATGACTGGGTCCTTTTTGAATACATTTTCTTTCTTACATTCACACACATGCACATACATGCACACAGACACATACACAATCTCCTAAACTGGTATTTCCAGAAAAGATAAATCAAAGTGCCATATGTAAAATAAACTCAAAAACACATATGCCCAATATTGTTTTAGCCTATATCAAAGAAAAGTGATTGGCAGGCTTTATTTCTGCTTATCACTTCCACCTCATACAAATTATCTATAGGTTATATGTGCTTTACAATGGAAATAAATGTTGTAAAAATCTTAAGTAGATATGAAATGGAA
The DNA here is from genome assembly GCF_902686455.1 of Sciurus vulgaris. Lineage (NCBI taxonomy): Eukaryota > Metazoa > Chordata > Mammalia > Rodentia > Sciuridae > Sciurus > Sciurus vulgaris. Next base: position 46,238,606 of record NC_136474.1, on the reverse strand, counting down.
AAAGTGAACACCAGACACCATGTTTTGGGGCAGTAGACCTGTCACAGAGCATGACTTATTTCAGTTTTAAAATGATTCTGTTACACATGCATAGGATGCAATTATTGGCATTACACAGGAAGTGCCATTTGTACCCATATCTCTGCTCAGGGTGAAATTGCTTTCACTATGTTTCCAATCTGTTCACATTGAAAGGAGAACACAAAGGAGCTTGTTTAGAGCATATAAAACTCAGAATAGAGAAGGACGGAATTACAGCCCAGGAACCATTACCAGAATAGTAAATAAATCAGTCAACCATCATTTTGTAGAACATATTAGAGAGAAGAACAATTTTCTTTCTAATACAACAGGGCACAGGGAACTGAACATCATTGTAAAGTAAGAAATTGAGTCTTTTTTTCTGCAAATAGTAATAATTCCCTGACATAAAAAAATTACTTGACTGTGTGGTTTGGCAGTAGAATACTCCAAAAAGATAGCAGACCTCAATATTCCAAAGGGAGATGAATTCAGAATGCAATGACTGCAATAGCCTATAATCCCAATCCAAGAAAAGAATATTTACTATTGCAAATGGACATGTTTCCTATTAACATGTACAATATAGGCTCAATTTATCTTTTATAGTACATTTCAAATTGCAGGTTGCCACTTGCCAGGCTCAGTGGCACAAACCTGTAATCCCAGCAACTCAGGAGGCTGAGGCAGGAGGATCACAAGATTGAGGCCAGCATCAGCAACTTAGAAAGGACCTAACAACTCAGTGAGACCCTGTCTCAAAATAAAAATCAAAGAAAAGGACTGGGAATGGTGATGTAACTCAGTGGTAAAGCTCCACTGAGTTCAATCTCCAGCACCAAAAAAAAAAAAAAATTAACAGGTCGTGAAAACATCAAAAATTGAAATGGACTAGACTACAAAACAATACAATAGATAAAATATTACCAGGAAGCACATGTGGCAAGGGTAAATTTTGCTTTATAAATATTTTTCAACTCTCTTCTTATCTTTTCCTCTACCTAAAGTATTTATATGGATTACAGTAAAAAATAAATACTTCAATGATACTTGTACTTTATGAAGTAAATCGTGGAATGCATTAGAGTAATGGTGACATCTCAACTGACTATAAATAAAGGAGTAGAAGTTTTTAAGACAGAAATAGGTTTGGTATTTCAGTCAAAAGGCATAAAACATTTGCAAAGACAAAAATATCTCTCACCCATGTTGTACTCTAGTAGTGATAAGTATTGGATGTAAAAAGCCTTTGGTAAACCCTTTACTGAGATATAATTCACATTTGAAGTAATCCAACAGTACTTAGTACATTTAGAGTTGTGTAACTATCACCGCAATCAACCTTACCATAATCAACGTTAGAACATTCATGACCCCTCAAAGAAATCCCATACCCAGGCCCTGTAGCAATCCTATCTCTTATCCAGTCCTTCTCTCCATCCTGCCCAGCCTTGGGCAACCACTTTCCTACCTCCTATTTCTATATATTTGCCAATTTTGGACATTTTGTATGAATGGATGATACAATTACATTGATTAATTTTCTGATGTTAGACTTACCTTGCTCTCCTGGAATAAATCCCACTTCATGCTACATAGTGCTTTTTACATATTGCCAGTTTACAGCCCTTCAATTTGATTACTGTATAGTTATCAAAAATTGTATATGTTTATGATACATAGTGTGATGTTTTGATATATGTATATACTGTGAAATAATCAGATCAAGTTAGTTAACATGTCTATCATTTCACAAAGAGGTGTCTTTTTTTTTTTTTTTTTTTTTGGTGTGTGGTGAAAACATTTCAGATCTATTCTCTGGGCATTTTCCAGGTCAGCCTACAGGAATATTAATTCTAGTCATCATTTTGTACAAAAGCTCTCCCAAAATTATTCCTGAGTTGTTGTACCTTTTGACCAACATCTCCCTAATCCTGTCTCCATGATTAGGCAACCAGCATTTTACCCTCTTGCTTCTATTAGATCATGTTTTAGTTTCCACATATGAATGAGATCAGGTGGCATTTGTCCTATGCCTGGCTTATTTTACTTAGCAGAATGTCCTCCAACTTCATCCATTTTGAAAATGACAGGAAGGTTTTCAAGATGGCGGCCTAGAGGGTGGCTGCATTTCATGTTGCTCCAGAACTCAGGATTCAAAAGAGGAGATATTGAGACACTTGGGACCAACTCAAAGCAGCCGGGTGACTCTCACCCGTTGGGAAGGCGTCCCGGATGGGACGGTGGTCCCGGAACGCAGGAAACTGTGTGAAGTAGAGCTGCCAGGGAGACGCCCCTCCCCCCGCTGGAGCAGTGAACTCGGACAACTGGGAGCGCTGAAAAGGAGGCCGCTCGGCACAGCGCTGGGACTCGGAGCAACCACTGGGGCTCCGGCGGCTGCCCAGGGGAAGAGTGGCGAGGAGAGCTGTGTGGACTCAGGACACCGGGGCCTGCCCAGAGGAGGAGGAGGAGGAACATGGCCGCGTGGATTCGGAGTGACTGCACCAGAGCTACAGGCAGTTGCCAGAGGAGAAGCTGCGCGGCGAGCTGTTTGGACTCAGAACGACGCTTCTGAACACCGGGGCTGGCCCTGAGGACCAGGAGGAGGAAGAGGAGCATGGCCGCTTGGATTCAGAGTGACTACACCAGAGCTACAGGTGGTTGCCAGAGGAGGGGCTGCGTGGCGAGCTGTTTGGACTCAGACCACTTCTGAACCCCGGGGCCTGCCCGGAGGAGTAGGAGGAGGAGGAGGAGAGGAGCGCGGCGGGTCGTTTGGACTCGCAGTGACTGCATTAGCGCTCCAGGCGGCTGCTCAGAGGAGAAGGCGAGTGGTGAGTTGTTTGGACTTAAAGTGACAGCGCCTGAACACGGGGGGCTGCCTGGAGGAGAAGCGTGGTGGGTCACTTGGTCTTGAGTGACCGCACCAGAGCTCCGGGTGGTTGCCCAGAGGACCCGTGCTGCGGGTCACGTGGATTCAGAGCCACTCAGAGCGACCGCTCCTGAACACTCGGGGGGTTATCTGGAGAAGGAGGAGGAACGGGGCGGGTCACTTCAACTCGGAGTGATTGATTGCCCAGGGCTATGGGTGGTTGGTGGGAGGTGAGGCACACAGTGAGTTTCTTGGACTCCGAGTGACCGCACTGGAATACTGGGCGGCTGTCTGGAGGAAGAGGGGTGTGGCGGGTCTCTGGGTCTCAGAGCGATTGTACGGGGCCCCAGGTGGCTGCTCAGAGGAGGGGACGCATAGCCAGGCGATTAGGTGCAGAGCAGGGTCCAAGGATCTAGGAGGCTTCTGGGTGGAAGAGCCGCACAGAGACAGGCTTAGGGCAGAGCGAAGGTTCCAGGCCTGCGAGCAGATTCTCTGAGGAGGGGCAGCCTAAGGAGATTCATCTGCGAAGGGTGAGGCTCCCAGGTCCAGGAGGTAGGGCTGGGCCCCCGGGAACTTTGCAGAGGAAGGCAGCCCAGCCCAGGCGGTAGCTGTAAATTGAGGGGAACCTCTAGGAGGGTACTGACCAGCGAGACCTCCCCACCGGGTGAGTCTTCCCTGCCGCGTGAGGTTTCCCCACAAGGACGGTAAAACTAGAGACTCAGGCCCAAACAGGCCTTGCCTCAGCCCGCAGCCTAGGTCCCCTTTGGATGACCATTGGTCAACAAGTGGAAGCACCTCTGCCCACTAGCAGGGATTATACCCCACCTGAAGGCCACCACTCCTAGAGAGGCAGCTTCCTTGTGGAGCACCACATTATCAAATTCCTCCAAGACTTCAGGCTACTGAAGGGTAAGGGGGGATATATATAGAAATCTTCAGGGACATTGTAAGTCAATAGAGGAAATCTGCAATATCTCAGCAGTCCACTGATACCTGAACAATATGAGAAAACAAGGAAAGAAAATGCTGCAAACAAATCTAGATGTTACATCAATAAAACCCAATGACAGCATGGCAGAAGAAATGACAGAAAAGGGGTTCAGAATGTACATAATTAAAATGATCAGAGAAGCAAACGATGAGATGAAAGAGCAAATGCAAGCATTGAACAATCTCACCAATCGACAGTTAAAAGAGCAAATACAGTAAGCAAAAGATCATTTCAATAAAGAGTTAGAGATATTGAAAAAAAACCAAACAGAAATCCTTGACATGAAGGAAACAATAAACCAAATTAAGAACTCCATAGAAAGCATATCCAATAGGATAGAACACCTGGAAGACAGAACCTCAGACATTGAAGACAAAATATTTAACCTTGAAAACAAAGTTGAACAAACAGAGAAGATGGTAAGAAATCATGAACAGAATCTACAAGAACTATGGGATATCATGAAAAGGCCAAATTTAAGAATTATTGGGATTGAGGAAGGCCTAGAGAAACAAGCCAAAGGAATGAACAACCTATTCAATGAAATAATATCAGAAAATTTCCCAAATCTGAAGAATGAAATGGAAAATCAAGTTCAAGAGGCTTATAGGACTCCAAATACACAAAATTACAACAGACCCACACCAAGGCACATTATAATGAAAATACCTAACATACAAAATAAAGACAAAATTTTAAAGGCTGTGAGAGAAAAGAACCAAACTACATTCAGGGGGAAACCAATACGGATATCAGCAGACATTTCAATCCAGACCCTAAAAGCTAGAAGGGCCTGGAACATTTTTCAAGCCCTGAAAGAAAATGGATACCAACCAAGAATCTTATACCCAGCAAAACTTACCTTCAAATTTGACGATGAAATAAAATCCTTCCATGATAAACAAAAGCTAAAAGAATTTACAAAAAGAAAGCCAGCATTACAGAACATTCTCAACAAAATATTCCATGAGGAAGAGATGAAAAACAAAGAAGCAAATCAGCAAAGGGAGGAATTATCCTAAAGGAATTGTCAAATAAAGGAGGAAACAAGTTGTGTCAAACAAATAAATAAATAAAATTTAAAAAATGAACCAAATGACCGGGAAACCAAATCATATCTCTATAATAACCCTGAATGTTAATGGCCTGAATTCATCAATCAAAAGACATAGACTGGCAGATTGGATTAAAAAGAAAGATCCAACAATATGTTGCCTGCAAGAGACTCACCTCATAGAAAAAGATACCCATAGACTAAAGGTGAAAGGATGGGGAAAAACATACCATGCACATGGACTCAGCAAAAAAGCTGGAGTATCCATCCTCATTTATGATAATGTGGACTTCAAGCCAAAGTTAGTCAGAAGGGATAAAGAAAGTCATTTCATACTGCTTAAGGGAAGCATAAATCAGCAAGATATAACAATCATAAACATCTATGCCCCAAACAGTGGCTCATCCATGTATATCAAACAAATCCTTCTCAATTTCAGAAAACAAATAGACCATAACACAATAATACTAGGTGATTTTAACATGCCTCTCTCACCACTAGACACATCTTCCAGACAAAAATTGAACAAAGAAACCATAGATCTCAATAACACAATCAATAATTTAGACTTAACGGACATTTATAGAATATACCATCCAACCAAGAGCGAATACACTTCCTTCTCAGCAGCACATGGATCCTTCTCTAAAATACACCATATATTATGCCACAAAGCTAATGCTAGCAAATACAAGAAGATAGAGACAATACCATGTATTCTATCAGATCATAATGGATTGAAGTTAGAAATAAATGAAAGAGTAAAACATAGAAACTATTCCAACATCTGGAGATTAAGCAATATGCTATTATATGATGAATGGATAACAGAAGATATTAGGAAGGAAATTAAAAAATTCTTAGAGGTAAATGAGAACAAAGAAACATCATATCAAAATCTCTGGGACACTATGAAAGCAGTACTTAGAGGGAAATTTATTTCATGGAGCGCATTTAATAAAAGAAGTAAAACTCAACAAATAAACGACCTAACACTACAGCTCAAAGCCCTAGAAAAAGAAGAACAGAACAGCACCAAAAGTAGTAGAAGACAGGAAATAGTTAAACTCAGAGCTGAAATCAATGAAATTGAAACAAAAGAAACAATACAAAAAATTGACAAAATAAATAGTTGGTTCTTCGAAAAAATAAACAAAATTGATAAACCTTTAGCCACAGTAACAAAGAGAAGACGAGAGAAAACCCAAATCACTAAAATTCGGAATGAACAAGGAAATATCACAACAGACAGGATTGAAATACAAAACATAATTAGAAGCTATTTTGAAAATCTATACTCCAACAAAATAGAAAATTTCGAAGACATCAACAGGTTTCTAGAGACATATGAATTGCCTAAACTGAATGAGGAGGACATAAACAATTTAAATAGACCAATTTCAAGTACTGAAATAGAAGAAGTCATCAAAAGCCTACCAACAAAGAAAAGTCCGGGACCAGATGGGTTATCAGCCGACTTCTACAAAACCTTTAAAAAAGAGCTCATTCCAATACTCCTCAAAGTATTCCATAAAATAGAAGAGGAGGGAACCCTCCCAAACTCATGCTATGAAGCCAATATCACACTGATACCTAAACCAGATAGAGACTCATCAAGGAAAGAAAATTTCAGACCAATATCCTTAATGAACATCGACGCAAAAATTCTCAACAAAATTTTAGCAAATCGCATACAAAAACATATTAAAAAGATAGTGCACCATGATCAAGTGGGTTTCATCCCAGTGATGCAAGGTTGGTTCACCATCAGGAAATCAATAAATGTCATTCACCATATTAATAGACTTAAAGTCAAGAATCACATGGTTATTTCAATAGATGCAGAAAAAGTATTTGATAAAATACAGCACCCCTTCATGCTCAAAACACTAGAAAAAATAGGGATAGTGGGAACATTCCTTAACATTGTAAAGGCCATTTATGCTAAGCCCATGGCTAATATCATTCTAAATGGTGAAAAACTGAAAGCATTCCCCCTAAAAACTGGAACAAGGCAGGGATGCCCTCTTTCACCACTTCTATTCAACATCGTTCTTGAGACTCTGGCCAGAGCAATTAGACAAACCAAAGAAATTAAAGGGATACGAATTGGAAAAGAAGAACTCAAACTATCCCTGTTCGCTGATGACATGATTATATATTTAGAGGAACCTGGAAATTCCACCAGAAAACTGTTAGAACTCATAAGTGAATTCAGTAAAGTAGCAGGTTACAAGGTCAATGCCCATAAATCCAACGCATTTTTATACATAAGTCATGAATCTTCAGAAAGAGAAATTAGGAAAACTACCCCATTCACAATAGCATCGAAAAAAATAAAATACTTGGGAATCAATCTCACAAAAGAGGTGAAAGACCTCTACAATGAGAACTACAGAACACTAAAGAAAGAAATTAAAGAACACCTTAGAAGATGGAAAGATCTTCCATGTTCTTGGATAGGAAGAATTAATATTGTCAAAATGGCCATACTACCTAAAGTGCTATACAAATTCAATGCAATTCCAATTAAAATCCGAATGAAGTACCTTACAGAAATAGAGCAAGCAATTATGAAATTCATCTGGAAATATAAGAAACCCAGAATAGCTAAAGCAATCCTTAGCAGGAAGAGTGAAACAGGGGGTATTGCAATACCAGATCTTCAACTCTACTACAAAGCAATAGTAACAAAAACAGCATGGTATTGGTACCAAAATAGAAAGGTAGATCAATGGTACAGAATAGAGTACACGGACACAAACCCAAATAAATACAATTTTCTCATACTAGACAAAAGTGCCAAAAATATGCAATGGAGAAAAGATAGCCTCTTCAACAAATGGTGCTGGGAGAATTGGAAATCCATATGCAACAGAATGAAACTAAACCCATATCTCTCACCATGCACAAAACTAAACTCAAAATGGATTAAGGACCTCGGAATCAGACCAGAGACCCTGCAGATTATAGAAGAAAAAGTAGGTCCAAATCTTCACCTTGTTGGTCTAGGATCAGACTTCCCATAGCACAAGAAATAAAAGCTAGAATCAACCACTGGGATAGATTCAAACTAAAAAGCTTTCTCTCAGCAAAGGAAACTATCAGCAATGCGAATAAAGAGCCTACAGAGTGGGAGAATATCTTTGCCAATCATACTTCAGATAGAGCACTAATCTCCAGAATCTATAAAGAACTCAAAAAACTCTACTCCAAGAATTCAAATAATCCAGTCGACAAATGGGCTAAGGAAATGAATAGACACTTCACAGAAGAAGATCTACAAGCAATCAACAAACATATGGAAAAATGTTCAACATCTCTAGTAATAAGAGAAATGCAAATCAAAACCACCCTAAGATTCCATCTCACCCCAATTAGAATGGCGATTATCAAGAATACGAGCAACAACAGGTGTTGGCGAGGATGTGGGGAGAAAGGTACACTCATGCATTGCTGGTGGGACTGCAAATTAGTGCAGCCACTCTGGAAAGCAGTGTGGAGATTCCTTAGAAAACTCAGAATGGACCCTCCATTTGACCCAGTTATCCCACTCCTTGGCCTATACCCAAAGGACTTAAAATCAGCATACTACAGAGATACAGCCACATCAATGTTCATAGCTGCTCAATTCACAATAGCCAGACTGTGGAACCAACCTAGATGCCCCTCAATTGATGAGTGGATAAAGAAACTGTGGTATATATATATATACAATGGAATATTACTCAGCCATAAAGAATGATAAAATTGTGGCATTTGCAGGCAAATGGATGAAATTGGAGAATATCATGCTAAGTGAGATAAGCTAATCTCAAAAAGCCAAGGGACGAATGATATCCCTAATAAGTGGAGGATGACACATAATGGGGGGGAGGGAAGGGTTAGTGTTAGGGTTAGAGTTAGGGTTAGGGAGGGGGGAAGTATGGAGGAAGGAAGTACTATATAGAGGGTAAAGAGGGGTGAGAGGTATGGGGGGAAGGGAAAAAATAACAGAATGAATCAAACAACATTACTCTATGTAAATTAATGATTACACAAATGGTATGCCTTTGTGCCATGTACAGAGAAACAACATGTATCCCATTTGTTTACAATAAAAAAAAGTAAAAAATAAAAAAAATAAAGTCCCAGTAAGATGACAGATGAAAAAAAAAAGAAAGAAAAAAAGAAAATGACATTATTCCCTTCTTTTGAAGACTGAGTAGGATTCCTTGTGTGTGCGCGCATATGCGTGAGTAGCTGAAATTTTCTTGATCCAGTCCACCATGATGGACACTTAGGTTAATTCTAAATCCATGGCTATTATGGATTATATTGCAATGAACATGGGGCTGGAGATATTTCTTTGACTTACTGATTTTAGTTCTTAATGTACTCAATTTATTTTTTTCCTCTATATTCATAAGAGATAATGGTTTGTGGACACTTTATGATTTTTTATTTTTTTATTTTTTTTGGTCTGATGAAAAGTTGTTTTAAAAAAAATTGCTGGACTTTTCATAAATTTTAATATGGTCATGATCATTGTGAATCTTTATGAAAGTTCAAGCATTTCTTGAGTTATTTTAAAATAAATTCTATTATGTTAAATATCTCAAGGGACAAGTGTTCTGGGCCAAATGCTTTGTGAAACATTATTATTGTTTCATAAATGAGCATGGTGTGTTTGGGACCCTAGAATAGCTGGTTTGGCATTTGTGAACTTTTAAAAATTTCAGGATGAGAGTACTGGAAGTTAAAATTATTATAAGAATTTTACAAGCACCTCAATCTAGAATTTTCAAAATTTGTCATTAAACTTAAGATACTTGTATACAAAGCTGGATCTACAGTTCTCATTCCACAATTTGAATTCAGAAATTTTAAACTAATCCTTTGGTTATGTTCATGGACTTCAGATGCTTCTCTCTGTTCTACATACTAATATCTGGGAGAGGTGGAATCTCTGTGATGTTCATGAAAATATTCTGAAGCTAGTAATGAAAAAATTCTGGAAAAGCTGCAAACATTTCATAATGTTACTTTAGCAAGTCCCATTTCTGTCTAAATAAAAAGTACCAGCTTTCAAGGAACATCTCTGGCCTCCAGATATTTGAGCACTGTAGGTTCCTGGTGTTCCCCTATCATGTTTTTAATCTTTTCACCTCAGACCATAGTAGGAACTTTTCATCTTTCCCATGCCAGATTTATTTTGCATGTTTGCTACCTTTTTTTTCTTCCTCTGCCTGTATTTTTCTCTGGCTTCATAGCAGGGTGTATATAGCTCTGACATATTGCCAGCCACCCACATGTCCTCAAAACATTTGTGGTGGTCATTAGACTAACGAGCATATGTGCTATGGTGTTGAGTGCTATAAAAATAATCAATGGAAAGTCACTCATCTTGTTATTTTTCTAGCCCAGACATTAACTGCCTCAAGTTAAGGGTAGGCACAGTTTGTTCCTCCTGAGTTATTACAGAGCCAACCGTGTTTCTTTTGCAATCGCACTACAGGAGAATGTGTATAAACACGACCATTGGATTAGGTGACATATCCTCTGTCTTCTCACAAGATTAACCTGACTGTTCTTCCTGTTTGAGACTCCCTGAAGTTAGAGGTTTCACTTAAATTGCATCAGTATTTTTTTTTTTAAGTCTATAATAGCTTCACCAATATCTTGACTCTGAGTTTGTCAGCAGAAGGTGGCACTTTTTGCCTTTTGCAATTCCAAACACTGTTTTCTCATAGTCTGGTCAAAGAACATTGTGTTCATGCTCTTTCCAATGGAAACTTTGCAGAATGTTCAGTCACAACCTTTTATAGCTCTTCATTATTTTGAGAGTCCCATATTGCTTTCTTTCTCTCTGAATTTTCCAGTGATAATTGTTGGTCTTATCCAGAAAGACAGGTACCCAGCTTGAACATACCAATGTGACACCTTTGCTAGTGTACTAAATTCTACCACCTCTTAGAAAACAAGAAATACAACAATACTCTTTTCCAAAGGAAACAAAAAGAGGGTTACAATGAAAACATCAAAAAATTTTTTGGTTTCTCATTCTACTTCCTGTCCTTTTGAGATTTACTTCCTTTTAAACTTATTAAAGAAGTCCTGAAATACCTCTCTTCAAGATTTGGCTTCAGATTAAAAAAAAAAAATTTGAGGATTATTTGAGAGTGGATTCTCTTGGGTTTCAAGCATGCAGGAAACATTGACATAAAAGTTCAAAGGCTGCAGGTGCCTAAAACTACAACCTGTGCCACCTAATAAACAGCCCATCTTAAGGGTTTCAATTTGCTTTTTCCAATACATGGTAGTTTCTATAGTTCAAGAATCATCTGCACTTTAGTTCACTCACCTCTAAAAGGAGAGACAAATATTAACTTGCTTTCCAGGATTTATTCCTTCATAAATAATAGATCCATGACTTCAGGGTTCCATATCAATCCAAATAGATTTTTTTTCCTGCTCTTTCTGTAATATATTTGAATTGACATTAAAATTTTAAGAGGAAAAAGATATTGGCCAGATGGAAGCTACCAACAGAAATGCAGATTTTTTTAAGACTCTTTCTTTAAAAATATTCATGAAATCACTATTATTTACATTTGTGAGCTCTATACAATATTGAGTGCAGAAATGGCACTGAGCTTTCACCCATGGGGTTGAGTCCTATCTCATCAGGGAATCATCAATTGAATTTTAAAAACAAAACCTTACATAAAACAGACATCTGCTCTAGATAAAATTTACTATTTAGAAATATATATGTCACAATATAATTTTAACTCAGCACGATAACATTGTAACACTGTCTCTTATTTTCCCTTTGCAATATAGTTTACTCTTAAGTGTGAAATATAACAGAAACCACTCAAATGTAAAAAAATGCAGATTTTCTTTATCAATATTGAAAACATATTCACTTTGATCTAATTAGGCTATTTTATATGTAGATCACTGTTTACTTCAGTAAACATGAGCCCAGACCTGACTAACTGAAACACTATGATTATTTGTCTTCTGCATGTTTGCCCAATAAAGGGATATATATATATATATATATATATATATATATATATATATATATCTCCTTTTGTCTCTCTCCTTTCATGTAAAAAAACACAATGAGAATACATAAAACCAATTTTCAAAATATTCAACCTCCTATAAAAATGTATTATTATTTTACCCCATGAAAAATGTAGTTAGTAGGAACTGCTAGTGTTAGAAGGCCATTTATTAATATGTAAGAGAAATAGTTTAACTTTCAGAATAATATACTTTTCAACCTTTTGCATTTTTTCCAATTAAGTAAATCTAGAGTTGTAGAAACAAGAACAAAAGTGCTCTTTGTCCCAAGCATGCTAAAGATAAAAAAGTAAACTAAAAAACTGACAGATTGGTTGCTTCAGATCATCAATAGCTTAATACAAGCCAGCTAAATTGATCTGCAGATCCAGCTGCCCTGGACACAATTTGGAGAACAGAGACCAAAGACTGCCAGGTAGTTGCCACATGGGATGTAGTTGAGTTTCTGTGAAAGATACTCAAAAATTGTTTGTTTGTAAATCTGGGTCCAATTCTTTCCTGTTGTTTATGGTGAAGTAATTGAGGATGTCAAGAACCTCTCACTTTAAATATTTATTGATTTGCTGTTGAATTGATTTGTTTAAAGATATTCAAAAGACTTGCTTTGTTTGGTCTTATGATAATGGGTTTGTATTTTTATTTGCTTTGGGATTTTGAAATGAATTGAGCTTGCTTTTCCCTCCCCTTGGAAACAGCAGAAATATTTTGATTACTACACCTTCTAAAAAGTTCCATTAAAATGCAAATACTAGCTATTAATGTAGATGAAAACTCCTCTCCCTTTAATCAAACTGTTCAACAAAATTAGGATTGGGACCAGATGTCTTGGTTGACCACAGTATTTCCTCCCACCCTGTTTATTGAATAAGCTGCTGGCTGATCAGTCATAAGCAGCACCCCATTTCTTCATGATGTTTACCTCTGTTTTAGGGTCTTCTAAATTAGCATTAGAAGGTTAGAAGGAAAGGAAAAAAAAATAAACGACTACCCATAAGCTACTGAGTATTTTTTCTCAGGGACTATTTTTCTTTGCCTTGTTGTATTCTTCTATAAGGCAGTTTCATTCGTAGCTGTTATTTTTGTGACAGAGCTGCTTAACTTTGAGCTTCCTTCTTTCCTTTACTCACCTTGTGTTATGAGTCTCTCACTCCTTTATAGTCCCTTGTTTGTTCAGACCTAACATTTATGAGAACTGCCCTTTATATGACTTGTGTTACTAATAAAAATGCTGCAGCGACTTACTGTGAAAGATCGAGGGATATATTTCCTTAGAAGATAGGAAGGCTACATATATATGGGAATAGAAAAGGACAAGTCCCTCGTAAGAGCAAGGATCATGACTTTCTTTTTTTTATTTTCTTGTAGCATCTAGTATAATGAAAAGACACAGCAAGAGACTAACAAATCTTCAGTGAATTGAACTGAACATTCCTAGCAGTGTTTCTGATAGGAATTGACAATGAATTTTCTGTCTCTCCTGGATGCAATAGGCAGCCTCAAGGTAGGTTTCTGGTGCACAGAACAATTACTGGGACATTTGAATGTTTTCTGACATAGCCCAGTGTATTTTAAATAATCATAGATGGTCAGCACATTGAGCACAGTCATGTTTTTTCATTTAAACAGACATTTACTAAGCATTGTGTCTCAGATACAATGATAATTGAGATGCTATTCCTGCCTCCAAGGTATTCACAGTCCAATGCCCTTAGTTAGCTTCAGGTGGACTACAAGTAACATTTTAGATGCACTTGAGTACATATGTCACTTCAAATGTCAAATGCAAATCTTGAACAATGTCAAATTGATGACCTTACCTTATTTTTCAAAGCATTGTTTTTATAGATTTCTTTTCTAGTATTTATTTGTCTGGTAAATGTTTGGTCAATCAATTTTTCTATTCCTTAAGCTAATAAATATGAATCATATGCAATCTATGAACCAAACAGCCTGCTTTCACTGGACACTGACTCTGCCTGTGTCTTTATATTGGGCTTCCCAGACTTCAGAACCATAGCAAAAAGATTTCTATTGTTTTTAAGCCACCCAATATATGGTATTCTGTTAACAGTAACCAGCAGAAGACAAAAGTACACAAATTAGACTTTTTATTCTAAAAGTTGATGATAATGATATCTCAATAAAAGAACTCATCATCTTTAATGCTTTGCTGGTATTTTTAAAAAATGTATTTTTATTGTACAAGATGGAAAAAGAATATGAATTACTATAGCAAATCTACTCTGCATAAGAGATGCTGATTCTCTGAGTTTAAATTATTTGCTATTATAATCCAAATCCATTAACATTTAAAGCATTAATGTGCAAGATACTTACTTGGTGGATACTCCACATTTTGTCTTATTTGAAATTTTGAGTGAAAGTTAGAAGTAAAGCCGGAATTCTATTACTATTTATTTAAAAAAACATGATTTTTAGTACTGTGTTCTATATGCTACAACTAAAAAAGGATTGAGGATATTCCAAATGTTTAGAAAAAAATTGATAGACATTATCTATTCTTTATAACTTCAGATGATACTTAGAAGAGATAAAAAATAGCTAGAAAGGAGACAGAAGAAGGATAAGGAAATAAAATTTTAATTCAGAAGTTCCACATACTTTTCCAGGCCTCTTACTCTCCAAGCTGAACTCTCACACCGATCACTTCCAAATTCCAGGGAAAGCTACAGATCTCCTGGTGAACTATTAATTAACCCACAACTAAATAAATTAAGTAAAGAGATGATATTTTGAGAAATCTGTAATTTGGGGGACATTCCAAAATTATCTATCGATTAGATGATGAAGACCACATCTTCCTAAGGATCCTGAGAATTTGCCATAAACCATCTTGAGATCACCAGACTGATATCTCCCTACACACCTTCCCATACCCTCCTTTCACAGAGTTTCCTATAGAAGAGTCTGGAATCTACAAAACCCATCTCAAGATGGCCCACCTTCTCCTGTGAATGTATATTCCTTACTTTCCCCTGAAAGATGCCTCTCTCTTGCCATGGCCTACATTCTCCCTCTCCTTTCCTGAATTAACCTCATCTCTGCCTCTGGTTGGCATATGCTGACGTTCTTTTTTTTCACATGAGCCAAGGACCCCACTGGTCCTGCATGAAGTTCCCCTTCTCTCAAGAAACTCCTTAGGACCCTTTGCTGGAGATATCTCTTCTCCCATGACAGTGCTACATGCTATCTATCCATTTATAAGCTTAATACATTTAAGCTTAGTATTTAGAGATGTTGTAATTTTAAAATCTTTTCACAATACTTTCGAAACACTGACATCTAGATGCTCCACAATCTGAACTCATTTGAGAACCAAGACTTCGGATTTGTTCTTTCACTTAGTGTTTGTTGGACACTTTGTTGCTTGACACGCACTGTTTTCTAGACTATTAATACATGGGTTACAAAACAAAGTCATTGCTCTCAAAGAGCGTTCACTCTCATGGGTGGGATAACTAGAACTAGTAAGCAAGTTAGTGAAAAAGTTTAAGACAGGAATAGGTGCTATGAAAACTTACATGGGAATCACACCCATGCTCCATTAGCTTTCAAGTATATTAGACAATAGCACGAAATATCTACTTAATCTTTTGTGTTATAAGAACTTAAACTTTTTTTTTTGCGGTACTGGGGATCAAACTCAGAGCCTTGTGCTTGGGAGGCAAGCACTCTACTGGCTGAGCTATCTCCCCAGCCAGAACTTAAACTTTGATAAACATCATGAAAGAAGCTTTAATGACAATAACTACAATTTTAAAGTGTTTGTTCATTCTGTAGGAGAGGAAAAAAAAAAAAACAACAAAACTTTTTCTTCAACCCCTCTTAGATTCATTGGCTAAAGCCCTAGAAATTATTCAGGTAAAATAACTATAAAATGCTATGGGGTCTGGTTATTGCCACATAGTGAAACCACCAGAGACTAAAGTAGGAAAAAAGTTTATTTAGGGGAAGGAGAAAAAACAGACTGATGAATCAGGACCACCACTCCTAGTAAGGAGAGCAGGAGTGGTCAGTGACTTCAGCAAGATGGTTTTTAAAGTGAAAACCACAAAAAAATTTTGGCAGGTTTACAATAGGGGTCTTCTTTTCAGGGAATGCAAACAGCAGGCTTGAGTTCACCTATATCAGGATGCACCTGGCTGGTTAGCAGGGTGGACTAGGTGGGGGAGCTAGACTATCCATATCTGAAACCAGTAGCTTCTGGGGCCTCTGGAGGGCTGGGTTGCTTCACAGAAATGGTGACTACGTCCGTATCTCATGGCCACATTATTTTATCTCGGGTATTTCTGATCTTATATTTACCACAGTCAGCACAACTCAAAGTTTTTATTCGCATCCATTTTGGTTCGGTCAATCTTAACTAGATATATTTGTTTCATATCAGAAGGTCTCTACCTTTTTCTTTTTATAAGGGAGTCTCTACTCTTTTACATAACAAAATAAAGCACACTTATTTACTTAAATATATGTTTTATGTGACAATAAAACCTCCTTAAAGAGGCAAACACCTGAAGAAACACCTTAAACCTGAATATTTCATGAAGCATAGAAGGTAGTGGCAAACTGTGATAGGATAGAGGGGTCTGCACTATGATACAGTAAACGGGCAGCTTAGTAAGACTTGCTCATCCAGATTCCTCTTGGCATCCCTACATTTTCTTTGGAGAGGAGAATGTTCCTTTCCTCTTAGGACCTATTTCATAGAAGAAGAGGAAGTTCAGACAGCCCTTCCCATACTTGATATTTCTCAAATTTCTTCACCTTAATTATTCAATATACAAAGGTGTTATAGTTAGCTTTTCACTGCTGTGACCAAAAGACCCACCAAGAACGTTTGAGAGGAGGGAAAGTTTATTTAGAGTTCATACATTCAGAGGTCTCAGTCTCCATTTCTCTGGTCCTGAGGTGAGACATCATGGCAGAAAGTTGTGGAGGAGGAAAGAAGCTCAGGATATGACAATCAGAAGCAGAGAACTCCACTCAACAAAGACAAAATATAAACCCCAAAGGCACACCTCCAGTGGCCCACCTCCTCCAGCCGCACCCTACCTGCCTGCAGTTACCACCTTGTTAATCCATTCAAGTAGATTAGTGCACTGATTGATTAGATTAAGGCTCTCATAACCCAGTCACTTCTCCTTTGAACATGAGCTTCTGGGGGACACCTCAGATCATATATAAACCGTAGCACAAGGCATTGTGTAATACCATTCTGAATTCTGTCAACTAATTGCTTCATTCACTCACTCTATACTTATTGAATCCTTGCTATGTTCTCAGCACAAGGATTTCGGCAATGATGAAAACAAAAATTCTGACCTACATAAATATTAGTTGAGTATAATATTGGTTCTGGATGTTTTTCATAGTATTCTATAGATACTAAGAAAATGTTTTTGATGATTTTCATAGTATTCTACAGATACTAAGAAAATACTTTCTTGAAATCTCTACCAAATACACAATGCAAATTATATCAGAAAGATAATTTTATGTTGCACATAAAATGTAATTTTCCGAATACATTATTTCATTCACAAGTTGAAGAAAACACATATTATAGGTTTCTTCTAAGATTCTGTATGTAATAGAAATGTTAGCTATGTGCAGAGAATTTTTTTAAGTTTCATTTTATTTTTTTTTTTATTGTAAACAAATGGGATACATGTTGTTTCTCTATTTGTACATGGAGTCAAGGCATACCATTTGTGTAATCATAAATTTACATAGGGTAATGTTGTTTGGTTCATTCTATTATGTTTTCACTTCCCCCCACGCCTCCCACCCCTCTTTTCCCTCTATACAGTCCTTCCTTCCTCCATTCTTACCACCTTCCTTATCCCTAACCCTAAACCTAACTCTAACCCTAATGCTGCCCCTCCCACCCCCCATTATATGTCCTCATCCGCTTATCAGCGAGCTCATTCATCCTTTAGTTTTTTGAGATTGGCTTATCTCACTTAGCATGATATTCTCTAATTTCATCCATTTGCCTGCAAATGTCATAATTTTATCATTCTTCATGGTGGAGTAATATTCCATTGTATATATATGCCACAGTTTCTTTATCCATTTATCAACTGAAGGGCATCTAGGTTGGTTCCACAATCTGGCTATGGTGAATTGAGCAGCTCTGAACATTGATGTGGCTGTATCTCTGAGGTATGCTGACTTTAAGTCATTTGGGTATAGGCCAAGGAGAGGGATAGCTGGATCAAATGGTGGTTCCATTCCAAGTTTTCTGAGGAATCTCCATACTGCTTTCCAGAGTGGCTGCACCAATTTGGAATCGCACCAGCAATGTATGAGTGTACCTGTTTCTCCACATCCTCCTCAACACCTATTGTTGCTTGTGTTCTTGATAATCGCCATTCTAATTGGGGTGAGATGGAATCTTAGGGTGGTTTTGATTTTCATTTCTCTTATTACTAGAGATGTTGAACATTTTTCCATATGTTTGTTGATTGCTTGTACATCTTCTTCTGTGAAGTGTCTGTTCATTTCCCTAGCCCATTTGTTGACTGGATTATTTGTATTCTTGGTGTAGAGTTTTTTGAGTTTTTCATAGATTCTGGAAATTAGCACTCTATCTGAAGTATGAGTGGCAAAGATATTCTCCCACTCTGTAGGCTCTCTCTTCACATTACTGATAGTTTCCTTTGCTGAGAGAAAGCTTTTTAGTTTGACTCTATCCCAGTTATTGATTCTTGCTTTTATTTCTTGTGTTATGGGAGTCCTGTTAAGGAAGTCTGATCCTAAGCCAACAAGTTGAAGGTTTGGATCTACTTTTTCTTCTATAAGATGCAGGGTCTCTCATCTGATTCCGAGGTTCTTGATCCATTTTGAGTTGAGTTTTGTGCAGGGTGAGAGATAGGGGTTTAATTTCATTCTGTTGCATATGATTTTCCAGTTTTCCCAGCACCATTTGTTGAGGAGGCTATCTTTTCTCCATTGCATATTTTTGGCCCCTTTGTCTAGTATGAGAAAATTGTATTTATTTGGGTTTGTGTCCATGTCCTCTATTCTGTACCATTGATCGACCTTTCTATTTTACTACCAATACCATGCCGTTTTTGTTACTATTGCTTTGTAATAGAGTTGAAGATCTGGTATTGCAATACCCCCTGCTTCGCTTTCTACTCAGGATTGCTTTAGCTATTCTGGGTTTTTTATTCTTCCAGATGAATTTCATGATTGCTTGCTCTATTTCTGTAAGGTACATCATTGGGATTTTAATTGGAATTGCATTGAATCTGTATAGCACTTTTGGTAGTATGGCCATTTTGAGAATATTAATTCTTCCTATCCAAGAACATGGGAGATCTTTCCATCTTCTAAGGTTTTCTTTAATTTCTTTCTTTAGTGTTCTGTAGTTCTCACTGTAGAGGTCTTTCACCTCTTTTGTGAGATTGATTCCCAAGTATTTTATTTTTTTCGAGGCTATTGGGAATGGGGTAGTTTTCCTAATTTCTCTTTCTGAAGATTCATCACTTAAGTATAAAAATGTATTGGATTTATGAGCATTGATCTTGTAACCTGCTACCTTACTGAATTCACTTATGAGTTCTAGAAGTTTTCTAGTGGAATTTCCAGGTTCCTCTAAATATATAATCATGTCATCAGCAAATAGGGATAGTTTGAGTTCTTCTTTTCCAATTCGTATCCCTTTAATTTCTTTGCTCTGTCTAATTGCTCTGGCTAGAGTTTCAAGGACGATGTTGAATAGAAGTGGTGAAAGAGGGCATCCCTGCCCTGTTCCTGTTTTTAGGGGGAATGCTTTCAGTTTTTCACCCTTTAGAATGATATTAGCCATGGGCTTAGTGTAGATGGCCTTTACAATGTTAAGGAATGTTCCCACTATCCCTATTTTTTCTAGTGTTTTCAGCATGAAAGGATGCTGTATTTTATCAAATGCTTTTTCTGTATCTATCAAAATAATCATGTGATTCTTAACTTTAAATCTGTTGATATGGTGAATGACATTTATTGATTTCTGGATGTTGAATCAACCTTGCATCCGTGGGATGAAACCCACTTGATCATGGTGCACTATCTTTTTAATATGTTTTTGTATGCGATTTGCTAAAATTTTGTTGAGAATTTTTGCATCGATGTTCATTAAGGATATTGGTCTGAAATTTTCTTTCCTTGATGTGTCTCTGTCTGGTTTAGGTATCAGTGTGATATTGGCTTCATAGAATGAGTTTGGGAGGGTTCCCTCCTCTTCTATTTCATGGAATACTTTGAGGAGTATTGGAATGAGCTCTTCCTTAAAGGTTTTGTAGAACTCGGCTAGAACCCATCTGGTCCCGAACTTTTGTTTGTTGGTAGGCTTTTGATGACCTCTTCTATTTCATTGCTTGAAATTGACTTATTTAAGTTGTGTATGTCCTCCTCGTTCAGTTTAGGTAATTCATATGTCTCTAGAAACTTGTTGATGTCTTCAAGGTTTTCTATTTTGTTGGAGTATAGATTTTCAAAATAGCTTCTAATTATGTTTTGTATTTCACTCGTGTCTGTAATGATATTTCCTTGTTCATTCCAAATTTTAGTAATTTGACTTTTCATTCTTTCTTTTGTTAGTGTGGTTAAGGGTTTATCAATTTTGTTTATTTTTTCAAAGAACCAACTATTTATTTTGTTAATTTTTCCGATTGTTTCTCTTGTTGCAATCTCGTTGATTTCAGCTCTGATTTTAACTATTTCCTGTCTTCTACTACTTTTGGTGTTGGTCTGTTCTTCTTTTTCTAGGGCTTTGAGCTGTAGTGTTAAGTCGTTTATTTGTTGATTTCTACTTCTTTTGTTGAATGCGCCCCATGAAATAAATCTTCCTCTAATTACTGCTTTCATAGTGTCCCAGAGATTTTGATATGATGTGTCTTTGTTCTTGTTTACTTCTATGAATTTTTTTATTTCCCTCCTGATGTTTTCTGTTATCTATTCATCATATAGTAGTGTGTTATTTAATCTCCAGGTATTGGAGAAGTTTCTGTTTTTTATTCTGTCATTTATTTCTAATTTCAATCCATTATGATCTGATAGAATACAAGGTAGTATCTCTATCTTCTTGTATTTGCTAAGAGTAGCTTTGTGGCATAAAACATGGTCTATTTTAGAGAAGGATCCATGTGCTGCTGAGAAGAAAGTGTATTCATTCTTTGTTGGATGGTGTAGTCTATATAAGTCAGTTAAGTCTAAATTGTTGATTGTGTTATTGAGATCTATGGTTTCTTTATTCAATTTTTGTTTGGAAGATCTATCCAGTGGTGAGAGAGGTGTGCTAAAATCGCCTAGTATTATTGTGTTGTGGTCTATTTGATTTCTGGAATTGAGAAGGATTTGTTTGACGTACAGGGATGAGCCAATGTTCTGGGCATAGGTATTTATGATTGTTATGCCTTGCTGATTTATGCTTCCCTTAAGCAGTATGTAATATCCTTCTTCATCCCTTCTGACTAGTTTTGGCTTGAAATCCACATTATCTGAAATGAGGACGGATACTCCAGCTTTTTTGCTGTGTCCGTGTGCATAGTATGTTTTCCCCCATCCTTTCACCTTTAGTCTATGGGTATCTTTTTCTATGAGATGAGTCTCTTGCAGGCAGCAAATGGTTGGATTTTTCTTTTTAATCCAATCTGCCAGTCTATGTGTTTTGATTGATGAGTTCTGGCCATTAACATTCAGGGTTATTATTGTGATATGATTTGTATTCCCAGTCATTTGACTCATTTTTGTTTTTTGACATGATTTGGTTTCTCCTTTATTTGGCTATTCCTTTAGGCTAGTTCCTCCCGTTGCTGATTTGCATCATTGTTTTTCATCTCTTCCTCATGGAATATTTTGCTCAGAATGTTCTGTAATGTCAGCTTTCTTTTTGTAAATTCTTTTAGCTTTTGTTTATCATGGAAGGATCTTATTTCATCGTCAAATCTGAAAGTAAGTTTTGCTGGGTATAAGATTCTTGGTTGACATCCAATTTTTAAAAAGAATTTTTAAAAAGATATTCCTACTATATTGCCTTAAATGTCTTTATATTCAGATATCTATAACAATTTGCAGTTTATTCTTAGCTACGTACCTTCATTACAGCAAAGAATCTTTGCTATATGTTCTGATTTTTAATCTATGTTTTTTAAAATATTCATTATAAAGTCACTGCTCTTATTTTTCCCAATGGCGCTTTACAGACCTTCTCCTGCTGGTGGGAACTTGCACCTAATCGGAGCTTGACGCCCCGCCCAGACCCCTAGCAACAAGGCCCACCCAATCAATTCTCACCCGTTTCATGCCCCAACCCATCAGCCTCTTCCCGGTCCTACATAAGTGTGTACATTTTAAAAATAAAACAGAACTGCTCCGGTGTTTGGCTTTGGCTCGTGTCTCTGTGTGATTCCTTTCATTGGTGCCAAAACCTGGGAGGGGAAACTCCTCAAATATCGAGGACCCTCTCCATCTCCCCCGTCAGAGCTTCTCACCCTCATCTGCCTTCTTGAGAGCTGGCTCCCTTGTAACCACCACTGGCCGATTTCTAGGTGAGTCACCCCTCGGGAGGCAGCCGCCCTTACCTTGACTACCGCAGGGTGTCTGGCCGTATTGGTCCAGCAGCCCCTGACGCCTGGTTATAGGGAGGAGATCACACCCCACCTCGGTCTTTATAGCCACAGTGGACTCCTCGGTGCCTTTTCCGTTATCCAATCGGGTGGGAGGGAACAATAGACCCCTTCTTATTCCCTCTCTCTTTTTCTCTACCTTCTCCTACCTTCCTCCATTTTCCAGTAAAAACCTAGTGCTAGGTTCTCTGCGGCCTCTGGCCGCCCCCTCTGGCATTTCTGCCTGACAAGGGAATCCTCAGGTGACCACCTGACTTTTCCCTCTGCCCCTGACCCTACTGGGTCCTGTGAATGGTTTTTCTCCTTGGGGACGCCTAAGTGAGTCATCCATTCATTTTTCTGGCCCGGAGATTTCTCTCTTTTTTTCTCTCTCTCTACTTTCAAAGGACAATGGGGGCCTCTTCTTCCCTCCTGAGTGGTTCCCCCTTAAAATGTTTACTCTCCAATTTGGCTCGCCTCTCACTGACCCCAGACATCAAGGCAAAAACTCTCATCAAATTCTATACTCAGGACTGGCCTTCTTATCACTTAGATAATCAAAATCAATGGCCTCCTGAAGGCTCCCTTGACCCTCAAATTCTGCAAGATCTTTTCAACTATTGCCAGTGCTTAAGAAAGTGGAAGGAGATTCCCCACATCGAGGCTTTCTCCCTCCTCCGGTCCCACCCTGACCTCTGCACCCCTTGTAGCCCTCACCAAGTTCTTTTCGCTGGCAAACCCGCACTACCTCCTTCTGAGTCCTCCTCCTCCTTTGACCCGGCCGATGAACCCCCTCCTTATCGTTCCCCTCCTTCCGCTCCCACTTCCCTGGCCCCTTCTTCGCCTGCTTCTGCTTCATCACCATTTTCCTCTCCACCATCATCTTCTTCTCCTTCCATGGCGCCATCTTCTCCCCCTTCAGCCTCCTTTAGTCCACCAGCCACCATGAGACCGCCCACAACCAAATTACCCAGCCCCATACAATGGCACCCTTACGAGAAGTTGCTGGACCTGAAGGTGTTATTCGGGTCCATGTTCCCTTTTCTATGACTGACCTTACTCAATTAGAAAAAAGGCTAGGTTCTTTCACTACTGACCCTACAACTTACATCTGTGAATTCCAATGGGTCCTACAGGCCTATAGTCTTACTCACCATGACATTTACATGCTCTTGGCTGACACTCTACTTCCTGAGGAACACAGATGGGTCTGGGATCTAGCTCAAGCTCACACAGATGACACTCACCGGGTCAACCCCAATCACCATACCAGCCCCCATGCAGTCCCCGAACAAGACCCAGACTGGGACTATAATACCACAGCTGGACTACAATTAAGAAATCAGTTTGCTGCCTGTATAATTGCTGGCCTAAAAAAGGCTGCTTGCAAGGCAGTAAACTTCCAAAAAATCCAAGAGATAATCCAAAAAAAGGATGAAACCTCCTCTGAATTCTTAGATCGCCTCACTAAAGCTCTCCAACAATACACCAACTTAGATCCTGAAACCCCTGATGGCAGGTGTGTCCTTATGACATATTTCCTGTCCCAGAGCTACCCCAACATAAAGGCTAAATTAAAGAAACTTGAACAAGGGCCTGCAACACCTCAGACCAAAATTCTGGCTATGGCTTTTAAGGTTTTCCATAACTGGGATGAGGAAGCAGAACACCGTAAGTACCATAGGTATGAAAAGGCAGAAAGCAACAAATTTCAGATGCTCACCCAGGTCCTACAGAGGGCCCCTCAGGGCCAACTCCAGCAACCTATGCAACATTCCAATCCCCCGGGAGTCTGTTTTAAGTGCGGCAAAGAGGATCATTGGGCTAAAGCATGCCCTACTCCTAGGACCCCCAAAACGCCTTGCTCTAAATGTCAGCAAATGGGCCACTGGGGTTCAGACTGACCCACCTCCTGAAGGGGAGTTGCAGCCAAAAATCCCAGTAGTGACCTCTTGGGCCTTGCGCTCAATGACTGACGGGACCTTGGGTCCTCCTCCCTGGCCATTACTATCAACAGGCAGGAACCCAGGGTGCAACTCCACGTAGATGGGAGCAGCATCAACTTCCTCCTAGATACAGGGGCCACATTTTCAGTCTTAAGGGAGTTTTGGGGACCCATGCGGCCTTCACCCTCTCCTATTGTCAGGGTAGGAGGGAAAATCATACTCCCATTAAAAACACCTCCTCTCACCTGCTCTATAGACAGTTTCCCTTTTTCCCATTCTTTCCTTGTAATGCCCCAATGTCCAGTACCACTTCTTGGTAGGGATATCCTCTCACTCCTCAAGGCTACAATTTCTGTACAGCCTCCATCGTCCCCCACACCACATTTTTTAATAGTTCTCTTAGCTGATGATTTCACAATCCCTTTCATCTCCGATTGCGTAGGTCCTACCCAAGACCACCCCAAAAACAAGCACTTCCCTATCCCCACTTCCCTTGTAAACCCCATTGTCTGGGACATCTGTAACCCTTCTATAGTCACCTGTTCCCCTATTAAGATCTGACTCAAAGACCCCACTCATTTTTCTAATCAATCCCAATATCCGTTACCACCACCTCACTAATTGGCCT
Organism: Sciurus vulgaris; assembly: GCF_902686455.1. Classification (NCBI taxonomy): domain Eukaryota; kingdom Metazoa; phylum Chordata; class Mammalia; order Rodentia; family Sciuridae; genus Sciurus; species Sciurus vulgaris. The sequence continues at coordinate 46,213,407 of NC_136474.1, read as the reverse complement.
CCAGTCCATCATACGGGACCTCCTAAAAAAGGGATACTTACAACCCACTCATTCTCCTTTCAATATTCCTATCCTAGCAGTTAAAAAACCTAATGGTTCTTACCACTTAGTGCAAGACCTTCGCCTCATCAGCTCTTCTATTATCCCCATCCACCCCCTAGTCCCTAACCCCTACACCCTTCTCTCCCAAATCCCTGCTACGTCCACTCATTTCTCAGTAATAGATCTCAAGGATGCTTTCTTTTCTATTCCCCTTGCACCTGAATCCCAAGACATTTTTGCTTTCACCTGGGCTGACCCAGAAACCAGACACTCTTAACGGCTTACATGGACAGTCCTTCCCCAGGGTTTCAGAGAGAGTCCCCATCTCTTTGGACAAGTCCTGGCAACAGACCTAAAGGACTTGCACTCAACTTGCCCTGACTCCACTCTCCTTCAATAGGTCATCTCCTCCTCTGCAGCCCCTCCATGGAAATCTCAAAGCATACACCACATCCCTATTCAACTCTCTGGCCTGCAAGGATTACTGTGCTGCCCCTCAAAAGGCCCAACTGTCCTGTCCCACGGTCACTTATCTCGGGTTCTCCATCTCCCACGGAAGGAAGGCCATCACTACCGACAGGAAACATCTCATTAGCTCCCTTCCCATTCCCAAAACTAAAGCTGAAATCTTATCCTTCCTGGGCTTAGCAGGATATTTTAGGGCATGGGTTCCCAATTATTCCCTTGTAGCAAGGCCTTTATACGACATGGCAAAGGGCCCTCAAAATGAGCTGTTACCCTCCACTCCCGACGGGCCTTTCCACATATTAAAAAGGGCACTCCTCCAGGCCCCAGCCCTCCACCTGCCGGACCTAGAAAAAACCTTTTCTTCTCTATGTTCATGAAAAGGGAGGACAAAGTTTAGGAGTCCTTGGACAAACCTATGGGCCAACTTTTGCCCCAGTAGCCTATCTCTCCAGGCAGTTGGACCCTACTGTTAGAGGATGGGCTCCCTGCCTACCTGCCTTGGCAGCCGGCCATGATCTTCAAAAGGAAGCTCATAAACTCACCTTTGGGTCTCCCCTCATGATTCTTTCACCACATCACTTGAAAGACCTCCTGACCTACAAAGGGTTGCAATCTCTCCCCACTTCCAGGATTCTTTCCCTATGGGTATCATTCTTACAGAGCTCCACAATATCTTTCAAAACCTGTCCCCCTTTAAATCCCGCCTCCTTACTCCCTATTACAACTAACTTGCCAGAGTCCCCAGTCCATAACTGTACTGAAGCTCAGGAGGCTTTTCTGCCCTACCCCACGATGATCTCTGAGGGGCCTTTGTCTTGTCCGCTCACATGGTTTTCTGATGGCAGTTCCTTTATGCAGAATGGGGTCAGAGTGGCAGGATATGCCATTGTCTCCCTCTCCTCTGTAATTGAAGCAAAACCCCTTCCATCAAACACCACTAACCAACAGGCCTAACTTATAGCAGGTACCAGGGCTTGTGAACTAGCTACAGATAAAACCTTATCTCTTTACACTGATTCCAAATATGTTTTCATATTCTATTGTCCCATGCTGCCATATGGAAAGAAAGAGGACTCCTAACAACCAAGGGCACCTTGGTCACTAACTCAAAACTCATTTCTGACCTATTGGAAGCCTCAAAGTTACCATCTAAACTTGGTATCACACACTGTAAAGCTCACCAAACTGACTCCTCCCCTATCACAGTGGGCAATTCCAAAGCTGATCAAGGCGCACGATCAGCCGCCCTCCAAACTTCCAATCCCTCTCCAATGCTCACACTCACTTCTCCGGAGAATATGTCTGAACAAGATCATTAACATCTTTTCCATTTTCTCCATTCCCTGTTTCACTCTAGCCCCCAAAGTCTTGAAACCTTTCTTTAATCCTTTTTCACCCTCTCTGGGGATGATAAAGCCCTCTTACAGTGCATCTCCTCAACATGCCATATTTGTCAACAAACCAATTCTAACACCCCTACAGCCTAAACTCTTCCCTTCCCATCAGGCCCGAGGGCACATCCCTGCAGCTGACTGGCAAATTGACTTCACCAATATGCCCAAGGTTAAACACATACTAGTACTACTAGTACTGGTGGATACCTTCTCCGGATGGGTCGAGGCTTTTCCTAAATCCAACAAAAGGGCCTCTACCATCGCTAACATCTTAATGACTCAAATCATCCCTCGGTTTGGGATGCCCACCTCCATTGGATCCAACAACGGCCCAGAATTTGTTTCCCAAGTCACTCAGGCTCACTCACACCCTCTCTTTCCCATGGCATTTTCATTGCCCGTATCGCTCACAGGTCTCAGGGAAGGTTGAAAGAACAAATAGATCCCTTAAGGATATCCTCACTAAACTAGCTATGGAATTAAGTTTAGACTGGGTTAAATTACTCCCTGTGGCCCTTTTACACTTGCAAGCCTTGCCCAAGAAACCCTCACTTCTCTCCCCATTTGAGGTCATGTATGGTCGCCTCTCATTCCCCCTGGCTCTCCCCAAGCCTTGGCCTATTTTTGACAAATATGCCTTATCCCTTCTTTTCTACCTTCAAACTGAACTATGGAAACACCAGGACTGGCTCCTTCCTGATCCCAGACTCTCTCAAAACCCTTTTCCTTTGACACCCAGGCAATCTATTACTGTCCTCCAAGAGAAAGAAACCCTTTACAACCACAATGGGAAGAACCTGTAGAAGTCATCTTATATACTCCAACAGCTGGTAAAGTAGCACTCCCCCACAACAAACTTACCCCATGGATTCATATTTCTAGGCTCAAACAAGTCTCCTGCCCTGCCCATCCAAAAGAAGCTCATCAGGAAACTCCTTCTCAGGAGGCTCATCCCAAATTCTCCTGTTCTCCCTCCCCTCAAAACCCTCTAAAACTATGGTTTTCTCGCATCTCACTCCTTGAACTCATACCAGAAAATACTCAAACCATACATGAAAATGTTCAACTCTGGACTGTTGCTCCACATACTCCTCCTAGTCCTCCCAAGTCTCCCCTCACATGCCACAACTTTTGTCTGTACATTCAAAATCAGAGAGACCTACACGGAACATAGCACCAAAACTACTCATCTACTTCCCACCTCTGCATCCTGTCCAACAACAGGATGTTCAGCTCCAATAACCCTTATATTCACACCATCAACCAAGGTCTTCTTCAGTCAGCCTCCTTTCTCTCCCTACCTCTGCTTCACATGTGACCAGACTAAAGATTACTCTCATTGGTGGCCTGATGTTTATGGGGGTTGTCCCTATTGGTCATGCAACATTCACTACCGGGGACACCCCACCCCTGGGCATCATCCCACCTCCACCTCCAACAATCTCCAGAAACAGGACAATGGCTCAATTTCACTCACAATCAAAGACCCCTGGGACCCATGCTGGGCAACCGGAGAGACAGCCTTCATTTATTACGGAACTTGGTCTAAACCTCATGGGACCCTTCACATTTCTCGCAAACTCACACCCGTAGGGTCACAAATCTCTAAAGTTGCTTCAGATATACAACACTCAGAAAAGATTCTTATCCAGACCTTACAAGATACATCCTCACCCTCTGGTCTTACCTATTCTTGGCCACACCTTATCCAAGATACAGCTAGATTTCTAAATCTCACCTCCGTTGATCCTAAAAATTGCTTCTTATGTGCCTCCTTGCAACGACCCCTCCTGGCCACAGTCCCCCTGAATTCCTCTAACTACTCATTCCTAACCTCTGCAAAACCAATGACACCTATACATGCTGCCCCCTTTCGGGAACCTGAACCAGATCACTTTATTCATGGCCTTCTTACATCCTCACCCTCAATATAACCTTCAGCTATACTTTGCCACGCTTATACCACTATTACAAGCGCTGTATATACCCACCCTGGACATTTCTTCTGGTTCAACACCACTGTCAGTAACCAGCTCCACGTCAATTCCACTTCATTGTCCTTATCATACTGGTGCCTCAATTGACCCTCTACAGCTCCTCCGAGCTTCAATCTTTTTTCCTTCCCTCCCCATGGCAGAAACGAGCTGCCTTCCTACCTATATTCGTGAGAATGTCACTAACCTCTTCTATCACCAGAGTTGCTCTCTCAGGTGTAGCCCTGGGTCACTCTCTGTGGGCCACGGAAGATCTGAACACCAAACCTGAAGGTGCCCTCACGTCAACAGCTGAATCCCTAGCCTCCTTACAAAAACAGGTGACCTCTTTGGCCCAGGTAACACTGCAAAACCGCAGGGCCATAGATCTTCTTAGAGCTGAAAAAGGAGGTACTTGTTTATTTCTCAGAGAAGAATGTTGTTATTACATAAATGAATCCAGGGTGGTAGAACAGAACATCATTAAATTACAGGATTTAGCTGCAGGGTTTCGAGGACACACTTCTAGTTCCCCTCTTTCATTTTGGCTCCAGTCCTTCTTCCTTGCATGGGTACTGTCAATCCTGGGTCCAATACTCCTCATTTTTCTCACCTGTCTCTTTTTACCCTGCTTGTTAAAGTTCCTTCAATGTCAACTTCAGACTATTTCTAACCAAACTTTCAACCAGCTTCTTCTCAGGTACTATCAACCTCTGGGTACAGATGACATCCCCACATCCCCCCAGGGACATCTTACCACCACCTGTTAAGGAAAAACTACTCAGCTCATGGAACTCTTTCCACATATCCCTTCACCAGAACACTTGGCTCATTCCACCCGAGGCCGCTACAAGGGACATTCACCAACCTCACCCCCACAAGAAACCTTCCCTTTTTGGCCTTGTTATGGGGTCTCCTGACCACATTTCTCACGAAACCCTCTACCCCTTCCCAGACTTCACCCCCATCCAGCAGGAAATAGCCAGATTGAGCGACACCCCATTCCAAAATATTTTTAAAAAGGGAGAAATATAAGGTCACCGCTCTTATTTTTCCCAATTGGCGCTTGACCGACCTTCTCCCGCCAGCATGAACTCGCACCCAATCGGTGCTTGACACCCCGCCCAGACCCCTAGCAACAAGGCCCACCCAAACGACTCTCACCCTGTTTCATGCCCCAACCAATCAGCCTCTTCCCGGCCCTATATAAGTGTGTACATTTTAAAAATAAAATGGAACTGCTCCAGCGTTTGGCTTTGGCTCGTGTCTCCGTGTGATTCCTTTCATTCATTACTAATTTGGGGGCCAATGTTAGAATTTTATGCCAAAATAACTCTTCTATATCATGTATTCATTTAACATTTTTAGCTGTAATAAGTTTATTAAGTTCTACACAATATTAGTTTTACATTGCCTATTTAAAAAAATCTAGGAATGTTTGCCACTAACATTGCCTGTAGGTATATTTAATTGATTGAATAAAGCAAAAATAAAAAAGAAAGCATTCTGTATTTCTATGGGATGTGGTAAGATGCATTTCTACGTCAGTTTCCTCACATTTGCTTTGAAATGATGATTATATATGAGGTTCTGTGACATAATACAAAAATTCCTTTGTTTATGCCCACTATCAAATAATTCAAATCAATAAACCATTTAGCATGTGTTTTAGTCTGCTTGGGTTTCTATCACAGAGTGCCATAGACATTTTGGTTTTCAAAGTTCTGGAGTTTACAAAGTACAAAATCAAGATACCAGCTGGATTGGTTTCATTACATCTTCTTGGTTTGTAGGCAACCTCTAGCTATCTTATTATGTTGCTCATATGATCTCTTATTTTGGGTGCATTTCAGTGAGGGTGAGAGAGAACAGGAAGGAGAGAGGGGAAGGGGAAGGGAGAGAGCTGTGATATCTTCTTCTTTTATAAAGACACCAACCCCTTCAGATTGAGAGTTCCTCCTACAACCTATCTCAGCCTCATTATTTCCCAGAGGCCAAATACCATCGCACCAGTGTCAAAGCATTCGAATTTCAAGAGGGCACAAACGTTCACACACTGTCCATAACTGTGTGTGTTTCCAACAAATTATTTGAATATCAGTGCAATTTCTTGTGTATGGATATGCTCACTTAGTCTCTTTCATTTATAAAACAGCCTAATTATAATGTAAGTCACCCATACACTTTTTTATAATGAGGAAATGATAATCTATCATCGTTGAGCTGTGAGTTAGGTGTGAGATCCAAGGAGGACTCAGCATGCTGAAAATCAGGGCTTTGTATTTGCTGTAGGTTCGCTCCAGCTACCAGTGAAAACCCACTTGCCAGTTCAAGTTCATGATTAACAAGATAGAGATCCTAGAACCTCACTGAGCTTTGGGAAGCATTTTGAGCTGTTATAACATAACTAAAATCTTCATTTGTTTTTAAAATCTTTTTATATTAGCCAAACATTTAATGGGTTATAATATCATTTTTTAAACATTGAGATAAATTACTGTCTCCTGGGAGAAAATTTTTTATCCCCTGTAAATTATAAATATGAAATACTCTAAGTGTGATGCAGAACAAGTGGGGTATATTAATTTAAAGGAAGAATTTAATGTATTAATGTTCTTATGTAAAACAATGTACTGATTATTAAACAATGATCTTATCCTTAATTGCTTTGAGAAAATCTTTCTTAATTTGCATATTTCCTTACTGTGTACCCCATAGCATCAAACAACTCAGGTATTTTCTTCAGAAAATTCATCCTCCATCCTTTATTTTGAAATTTTGTTCTATTCAGTCAACTGCTCCTTTACCAGACCTGTATCTAGTACAGATCTACTTCGTAGTTATGTAAGCGTCTATGTTAATACTGTGCAATTGCCCTTCAGAGAATGGAAAGACCAAGATGCAGAGCTACTCAGGAGGAGTTAGTCATGTCTAAACCCACTGGGAACCTGTAGAGACCTCTGGGTTTACTTTCAAATCTAACACACTTTAAGAGTATATTTTTGCTGGCCAATTTTCATCTTTAATTTCTATTACTCAACTCTTCTGTAACAATCTAAAGAAAGGAAGATATAAAATAAAATTGATTTGTGTTATTTGCCATGTTAACAACTCCATTCATATGAAAAAGTAAAGACATATAAAATGTTTGTGTTTATGTTAAATTGAATATTTATTCCTGTTTAATTTCTATTCAATGGCAACTATTTTTAAAATAATATTTCCATGAAAGTTAGAGGATATATTTTTAGAACTAATTTAGAAAATATATCTTAATTGACATATAATAGTGCATATTTTGGAGGGTATTTTGTGATAATTTGATATCTATATTTCATATATAAAGGTCAATCAGGGCAATTTACTTTTAATCTACTTAAACATTTATCATTTTTTTTGTTCTGGGAAAAGTCAGACGCCTCTCTTCTAGCATAACTCATATCTGAAAACCTACTTAGAGGTTGAAAACACATATGAATGCCTAGGGATCTTAACTTGTTAAGATGTCTGGATTCAGCAGGTCCAGGATGGGACCTGAGACCTCTCTATTGCATTCATCAGGGATGCTAATGCTTCTGGCTTATGGACCACATTTTGAGTAGCAAAGTAAAATGAAAAAATAATTTGTTCTGAAATTAAATCATCAATAGAATCAAGGAAGGAATTGAGCAGTGTTTGTCACAGAGACTTATTAGAATCGCTGTAGAGATACTGTCCTTCCTGAATTTATTAAAACTTTAAAAAGATTTGTCTTTTGTGAATGAAAGAATGAATGGGTAAGGTCCCAAAGAGATCATCTTTCTTTAATTTCTTAAAACCCTGAGTAGATCTCCCTTTTGTGGATGTGAGAACAAATGGGTACAGGGGGATTGCTATTTTACATGACTTCATTCACCTGCTAAGTCCAAAGGACTTATTTTGTTAACTTGATGGCTTAACGGATGAGAGCAGCCTACTAAAGAGTTCCAGGTAATGGTTTTTCTTCTTAACTTCAAGTGAAATATTAGGAATTCCCTTCTTCTCTTTGTTCTACTCTCAATTTTTGTTTTGTTGAATGGTTCATCAGAGTTATTTTCCAACCTCACACACATAATTGCCTTTTGGAGAGGGCGATTATTGCAGAATTATTCCAGGACTCTGGTGGGGACATCAGAGCCTGGGAGTGGGAGCGTCAGACTTGAGGGGAAGCATCCAGTCCTTCTTCCTCTGCTGCCCTCTTAAGAAACTTTGTGGTCTCTCTTTCTATTGCATGCCATGGACATTAATAAGATTTGGGGGCTCTATGTTGCTTATATTTCTTCAGGCAAAAATGAAATAAGTATATCTGGGACTCTTCTATATAGGCTCTTCTGCCTGTAATTACTTGAATAATTCACTTTTTTGGATGGAGGAGATGGATGCCCAAATTTGACTCAAAGTCCAAACAAAGTTTTCCAATCCAAACTATGACTTACTGCACTTAGGAAAATAAAAGAATCCATATTTGTGTCCTGGGTCTACAATAAAAAAGGTTACATCAGTAATTGGGAAAAATTGTGATTTTTTCTTATTTTAACACCCCAATATTTCCTTTATGATACGTTTTCAATTTCTTCCTCAGTACATTCTCTCTCTTTCCTCCTCAGCTTCTCTTCATTTGGTCTATATGAAGATTCTCTTCCTTTACCATTTAGTTCCCTTTAACCTACATGTTGAGGATACATGTGAGGAAAATCCTTTGTTCTTGAATAAAATGTAGAATCAATAGGGGGAGGAATCATGTGGTTAGTCTGGGATATAAGAAAACACAGAAGGAAAATTTGTCAACTCACAGAATTGATGTAATTCAAAGATTTGGGGAGAAGGGTAAGCAGGCAGCTGTCTCTCAAATGGTAAAACAAGAAAATCATCAATGACTCAGAGTATAATTAAGAGAAATTAAGAATTAGATTTTTCTATATAGACTTACAATATATACAGGGCAACCTGGAAAAGTATTCTAAGAAAAGTAATAAACACTCCAAAGTTGCATGGAGTTCAGTAATGGCACCCCCTTAGGAAAAATGCAACTGGAAGAGTGTATTATAAATTGACAAGTCATTAACTTTTTCTAAATGGTCAAAAATTATCCCCCCTCTTTAAGTAATACAATTCATTTTTTTCCCCTGGAATTATTGTTAATCTTACCATTTAAATATATTTGGAATCCATGTTTTTCCTCATTCAATCATTTATCTGTCTTTCATCTCATTTCACTCTTAGATTTCCCTTATTTTCTATGATATCAGATATTTCTTGCAATGATTTCATGTATGTAACCATTCTCTGATAAATTTGGAACATAACTTGTTCAGATCAAAGAGAAGCTATACAATCAATCAACAAATATATGAAAAAATGTTCAACATCTCTAGTAATTAGACAAATGCAAATCAAAACTACCCTAAGATTTCATCTCACTCCAATTAGAATGAATATTATCAAGAATACAAGCAACAAGAGGTGTTGGTGAGGATGTGGGGAAAAAATACACTCATACATTGCTGGTAGAGTTGCAAATTGGTGCAACCACTCTGTAAGCCAGTGTGGAGATTCCTTAGAAAACTTAGAATCGAACCATCATTTGACACAGCTATCCCACTCCTTGATCTGTACCCAAAGGACTTAAAATCAGCATACTACAGTAATGCAGCCACATCAATGTTTATAGCACCTCCATTCACAATAGCTAGATTGTGGAACCAACCAGGTTCCCTTCAATAGATGAATGAATAAAGAAACTGTGGTATATATACACAATGGAATAATACTTAACCATAAAAAAGAATCATGGCATTTGCAGGCAAATGGATGGAGCTGGAAAATATCATACTAAGTGAGATAAGTCAATCCCCAAAAAAACAACGTCTAAATGTTTTCTCTAATAAGTGGATGCTGATACATAATGGGAGGGTGGGGGGTTAAGGGAAGAATGGAGGAACTTTGGATTGTGTAGAGAGAAATGAGGGGAGGCCAGGGGGCAGGGGGAAAGGAAGATGGTGTAATGAGACAAACATCATTACCCTATGTACATGTATGATTACATGAATGGTGTGACTCTACATCGTGTACAACCAGAGAAATGAAAAGTTGTACCCCATTTGTATACAATGAATCATGTGCATTCTGCTATCATGTATATCAAAGTAGAAAAAACAGTAAAAAATAAAAAATAATTAAAAATATTTCATATGTACCCAAAAAGTCACCAAAAAACAAAGAGAAGCTATATTATAAATCAATATATTAACAGTTACACAGAAATTCAGCTAGTGAAAATAAATGATTTTATTTTGTCTATATTGTAGCTACCGTTGGTAGCACAGTGACCTTTTTTGCCTTTGCAGTCTGGAGGCAAGGCATAATAATTAGACATAATGATGTGGTGTGGTTTGTAATTCTTCCTATTTTTTTTCAAAGGGTAAAACATTTTGCTTATTGCTATGTTAAAAATAATTGAGATTTTGAAAGTATATCAAATCACAGGATATAAATCATTATTCTACTGGCTCAATGATAGTTTAAAAATTGCAAATTTTCTTTGAACATTATCAACAAATTTTAAATTAAAATTAGATGTAGAAAAAAAGCAACAAAATTTTCAACAAAGTAAGTGCAACTGATCAGGATATCTTCACAGTACCTTTAATACTCTACTGTACATCTATATGTACAAGTTACATATTTCTTACTATTCTTTAATACTTTAATATTTAATTTGTATTCTTTGTGATTTATACCTTAGGAACAATAACAATTTGAAAATTGTAGGTAATATTGATTATTTACAAATATTTATAAGACTTTCACAATTAAACTGATGGTATAGATTTTTAAGTTGCACACTTGAGTGTTCTGTCAAAGGCCAATATTGACATATGAGATGATACACACAAAACAGATTTAATGGAGTACTCTTTTTTTCTTTGTGACATTTCTTATATATGATGAAATGTATAACCCAAAATTTCACTTTAAAGTACTAGTTACATAGGTTAAACTGATATTTTGAGTTGTTTTAATGTATAGACTTTAAAAAATTGATTATAAAGGAAAGTTCATCTTATGAGTCCAAACCAACCCTATAAATGTATGGAAATTCAGAAGTCAATCATTGGAATAACAAGAATCTAAAGGTCACAGAATCTGATGACTGTGAACACAGTTATCAGCTTAATAATAATGGGGCAACTGGTTATGAAATTCACACATAATATCTTTAGAATATACCAAAGGCTATTTAATAAAATCTATTTTTTTTTAATTTCATTGATTTGGAAGGGATGCTTAGTACCAGTTTCAAAAAAAAAAGAATTAAGAGAATTTTGATGCTGAAAATTAGATTTACTTTTAATAAAATACTGGATTAAAGCAGCCCTCCTGAAAGAAATATAAACCCAGGTGGAGTGACAGCAAAGTTAAGGGAGAATTTACCAGAGTTTTTCTCAAACATTGTCATTCATATCTTGTGGACACTTTTATAACAATTAATGATGAAGAACTACTATTCCAAAGCACTTCCACTACAGATTTAAAATATGGGCAAGTGTTTCAGATATTTTTGAATGAAGGAATCATGACAATCATAATGTGATGTGACTTGTGAAAAGCATGTTGAAATATGTTACTGTGCATACTCAGTTGTGATTAAGAAATTTCTGGAGAAGCCTCAAAAATTGGAAGTTGTGAAACGGGAGTGTAGCTCAGTGGTAGCACATTTACCTAACATGCAGGAGGCCTTGGGATCAGTCCCCAGCACTAGATAAACACATTAATAGAAGCCACATTAAATGATATTAAAATATGTATATGATAGTGAACAAAATATTCCTTGATAATAATTTTTCTAACTTGCATTTTGTTTAAAATTTCTTATTATTTTCCATTTGTCAGAAAATTCTTTCTGAAGACTTTTAGGTTCAAAATGTACAACTGCATCTTAAAACTTTTGTGAATCATAAACTTTATAAGAAGAGCTAAAGGTTCTAGGCCCTTCCTTATGAAATACAATTGCTTAATTCAATCTAAGGACAGAATATAATAAATTATTTCTACTGAAAACTCACATCACATTATTTGGTGAAGACAATGTCTAGCAAAACTTCATTCTTCATAAAAAATTGTTTTATCTTACAATTCCATTTGCAAGAGCCTTAAAAATTATAAAACACCAGGAATAAACACAGTCAAGGAGGTGAAATACCTCTACATTGAAGGTGATTGATCCCTCTCTCTCTTCCTGTAAAACTCAACACAAAATGGATTAGGGATCTTAACATAGGCCTGTATTTTTGAAACTGCTAGAGGAAAGTAGAAATACTTCAAGAGATTGGCAAAGGCTATGATTTCCTGAATAGGACTCCAATAGCTCAGGATATAAAAGCAAGAACTGATAAGTGGAATTACATAAAATTTTAAAATTTCTGGGCAGTGAAGAAAACAATCAACAGAATGAAGAGGACCTAGGGAGTGGGAGAATATCTTTGCCAGCTATTCATCTGACAGAGGATTCATATGCAGAATAGATAAAGAACTTTTAAAAAGAACGTGAATCAAAAGGATGAGTATTCCAATCAAAAAGGGGGATGTTGAATGATCTGACTGATGGACACTTCTCAGAAGAAGTACAAATGGACAGTACAGTACATGAAAAGATGCTCAACATCTTTAGTCATCAAGAAAATGCAAATCAAAACTATGCTGAGGTCCCACCTCACCTAGAATGGATAAATTTTTTTTTTTTTAATGCTGCTAGTTTTTTTTTTTTTTTTTCTTTTTGGTGCTGGGGATCGAACCCATAAGGTGTGGAGTAAAACTAACCCTTAAATACAGTTTGTGGGAATATACGCTACTATATCTACTAGTTCTATAGCTACCCAATAGAACTACCACATGATCCAGCTCCACCACTCCTGAGGATCCATATGAAGGAGAAGAAGTCAGCATACAAAAAAGATACCCACATATCTATCTGTACTGTGGCTCAATTCACGATAGGAAACTTGTGGAATGAGTCTAGGTGCCCATCGGCATTTGATGAATGGATAAAGAAAATGTGGCACATACACACAATGGGATCTTATTCCATCATAAACAAGAAAGAAGTCACATGATTAGCAGGAAAATGTATGTAACTTGGAGTTATCACATAACGAAATAAACCAGACATGGAAAGACAAGTACCAATCACTGATTTTGTCTCATGTATGGAAGCTAAAAAGTAAAGAAGAAAAAGAAGAAAGAAATCACCTGAAAGTAGAAGAGGAATTATTAGGAAAGTCGTTGGGATAGGACCTAGGGGAGTAGGTGGGAGGGAGGGCCAGAGAAGGAGTTAGAGAGGGTGGGTGCGATTAAAGCATGTATGCAAGTATGGAAATGTCATAGTTCAATCAATTCATTTATACAACTAATATGAGTTAATATTTATAATAAAAGATATGAAAATTATTTTACATTTAAAAATTAATGGCATAAGGAAATACATAAATAAATACAAATCCTGGGGATAGAATAAAGCAAAATACCTTGTAACTCTTTGGTTTGCTTGTTTCTGAACTGCATTCTTAAAAATAAAATGAAAGTATTGCTGTCCTGCATTATTTGATTCATTCTGGAAAATTATCAAACCTGAGAAAGGGGCCAATTTATATCCAGTTGTTTAGCAGTACAGGTGGAAACCTGGGACTTGTGACTGGCATCTGAAATGGTGTAGTCTTCTCTGACTGACAAACCCTGGGGTCTGCACTAACTCTGGGCAATTAAGATTGAATTGAATGATAGAACATTCAGTTTGTGTCTGTAGAACTGGAGAAGTGGTTGTTGGATAGAGGCAAAGTTCTACACACTTGGTGTCAGAAGCGCTGTGAGTGAAAACAGCTCATAATACGCTATCATAATGGACTACAGATTATAGAGAGAGACAGCCTGGCTCCAATCCTGGCTACACCACTTATTAGTTTCAGGGTCCCATTGTAGAGGAGCTGAGAGTAGAGAAGGGGAGGAGGGGAGAGAAGAATGGAAGCTCTGTAAATAAGTGAGACTTATTGCATTCCTGGATTTCAAGCAGACAGCAGCAGGTTGTAAATTTCATAGAGAAGTAAGTGGGAAGAAAGAGAAAGTACTTCCTGCTATCCAGACTTCTTACTAGAGAATATCAGTCTGCTTCAAATTTATTTGTGCCTAATTACAAGTTTTCTGTTAACTGTGTTCTGAGTTAGCTGTGAAATTCTTTTTTATCTCTTACGCTCTTTAAATACGAATAATTTTGATGTAACATTTGCAAGCTTCCAAAAATGGTTCTAAGCTGCAAGTTACTAAGACCTGGAAAAAGGGAAATTAGTAGTGTTTAGTTTGCCCTGAATTGGGTATACACCGTGAGAGTCCATTATATACTATGAACTTAAGCTATTCAATAACAGATGATGGATCAGTAAACTAATTATTACAACAGAATCATTTAAAAATAATTTTTCTTCAATAACTTCTGCTGGTGTATTTGTAATAAACTGCATAATTTCAAATGCTTTTTTCCTATTTCTGAACTTTTTGATTTGTTGGGTGGTTTTTCACATCTGTGCCAATGTTGTACTATTTTTCTTGAGATTAATGTTAGGTATATTAATTGTAAAATTTGCTAATATTTATGAACCCTTACTAGCATACCAGGGATTATATAAAAAGCATTGTATTTTATCCAACTGAATTTATGCCAGGCAATTTTGAAGCTATTCCTTTTATTTCAAATACCAGGAAAAAGAAAATGGTACTAAACAACTTGCCCAATGATGAACAGCTAGTCAGTGGCCAGACCTATTTCCAACTTATTACTATTCATGACTATTTTTTTTAAATTAGGTCACTCTATTAGTCTTCGTGTCACTTTGTCAAGACTCTCTTCCCACAAATCTCTTCCCTCAAATCCCACAATGACTTTGTTAGTCTTCTGTGCATGTGTGTTTGTGTGTGTGTGTGTGTGTGTGTGTGAATTAAAAAGGAGGTTGTGTTTTGCAGGTTTGGTTTTGTACTGTCTTTATGAAGATTTATTGTCATGGTTATTCATTTTTAAAATAAATTATGAAGTATCAGATCTTTTTATATGCTCTGAAAGAATTTATATGCTCTGGGAATTATGAGCAGCTCCAAAATTTGAAATAAGTTATCCATAAGTCATTTGGTCGCTAAGCTTATCTTAAAAGTGTTTGACACATGGAGAGTTTCAGGTTTCTCTCTCCATTATTACTAAGCTATTTGGGTTTTCTATTCCCTATGAATCAATCACAGAAATATCCATTCGAAAATTTCAAATTCTTTAGCATAACATTATAAATAATATTTGATAATAGTTCAAAAATCTGAATTCATTAAACTCTCTTCATTTGTAATTTTACCATTAAATTTAGTTCTTTCTTCTTTATTAGACTGTGTTTCTTTAATCTACCCCCTGAAAGAACTAACTCCCATACATCAATTACACTACTTAAAAAATGTTTTCTAATTCACTATTTAGAATTTGCATAATTTTCTATGGCTTATAAAATGTATTTGCATTACTTTTTATTTTCCGAATGTTACAATAATTTACAATAGAATTAATGACTCTGAGTTCAGTTCTTCATGCAATACATTAATAACACTTTCCTAATAGCATAAAATTGAAGTTTTGACTTATCCAATAGTGAGTATGTGTTTATTAATTTGTAGTTTTATTGGTTGAACATCTGTTCATTTTTTCTTAAATTGAATGTTCTTCATAGAAACTTTCTACTTTAGGGTCTTAATGAACATATTTTAGAGAAAAGAGATAAATTTTAAATCATTCTATGTCCTCTTGAATAAAATACATTTTCTCTGTTGTACCTAGAGAGCATTTAGCAATTGAGTCAGTTTGATTAGATAACTGTAACAATATTAGGAAGTAGTAAATATTATGAGTTAATGTGCTATCCATGTTGTTATCTATTACATTCACATATTTGAGTACACTATATTCAAATAAAATGTCCAGACATGGTGGCACATTCCTGCAATCCCAGCAGCTTTGGGGGACTGAGGCAGGAGGATTGTGAGTTCAAAGCTAGCCTCAGCAACAGCAAAGCAACTCAGTGAGATCCTGTCTTTAAATAAAAGGCAAAATAGGGCTGGAAATGTGACTCAGTGGTTGAGTGCCCCTGAGTTCAATCTGTGGTACCAAAAGAAAAAAAAAAAGAAATCAAACAAATATAAATATTATTTATTGCCCAATTCCATACTATGATCACTTTTTTTCCTACTAAATGAATGGAAGTCAATCAGCACCATTTAACTTTCTTCCTATCTGAGGCCAGCTCTTACCTCACTGTTGTTATATTCTTCACTCAATGGCAAATTCTCCTGAGGTCAGTCAATCCTCTGCTACTGTACTATTAGTATTTTTCATTTCCATGTTGCTTCTTGGATATTTCATTGGGCATGTGTGAAACATCAATCAAGTGTTATGGATTAGTTGTCTTTGCTATTCTTCTCACACTATCCCTGGGCACAAATAGCCATGGGCACAAATTATTGTGGAATGAAGAGTTAAGGATTTCCCAAAGCTCCTTTTAATTTTAGTGTCATGCTGGTATTGATGCCTTTGGTTTCTCCCAATTTCTCACCTTCTCTGACCCAGGCATTATCAAAAAATACAAAATTACATTTGTGTTAATCATTTCTTAGCTTTCTCTAGTAACTTTAACTATATAGGCAACATATCAGTCAGCTCGAGCTGTGATAATACCACAGACATAACCAGCCAAATTTATTTCTCAGTTTTAGAGGCTGGGAATTCCAAGATGAAGGTTTTAGCAATGTAGGATTGCTTTCTGAGTCTCTTCCCTTGCCTCATTGGTAGCTATCATCTCTTTGTGAGCTCTTAAAGCCACTTCTTGGTGTGCTTACACAGGGAGCAACTCTCTGGTGTGTCTTCTGAAAAGGGAATAATCCCATTGTGAGGGCCCACATTTACAATCTCATCTCACCTGACTTACTTCTTAAATGCCCCGTCTCTAAATGACACCACATTGGTACTTATGGCTTTAATATAAGCTTTAGAGAGACACAGATGTTTAATCAAAAACATGTAATTATTTATAAACAATATATTATTTAGGGATTTAGTTGGTTTGTTTTGAAATTTACATAATAGAACTTAAATGTACATCATTTACATTCCTATTCTTTCATTATTATTTTTGAAATTCATCCCTATTCAAGACAGTAGTCATAAATCATTAATTTTTACTGTTTTACTTCATTTTATTTTATTTTATTTATTTTTTTTAAAACTAATGAAATATAATCTCAAATATACTTCTCTAATTCATCCAGAGAGGAAACACAATCACCCAATCCTAAGGATGAGGAAATGGAGCCAGCTCCATAAAAACACATATTCATCATAGTAACATGGATCTTTTCAGAATTAAAACTAAAAGAAAATGGAACTAGCTACAATAGTGTAATTATCACAGCAAAATAGATGAGGGTGACCGGATGAAGCAACAGTTCACATATGCTTATTTTGGCTCCATATTTAAAGCAATTGAAATGATAATATTGATGTTATTTTTTTTTTATTTTATTTTATTGTAAACAAATGGGATACATGTTGTCTCTCTCTTTGTACATGGCGCAAAGGCATACCATTTGTGTAATCATAAATCCACATACAATAATGTTGTTTGATTCATTCTGTTATTTTTTCCCCTTCCCCCCACCCCTCCCATCCCTCTTTACCCTCTATACAGTACTTTCTTCCTCCATACTTGCCCCCCTCCCTAACCCTAACTCTAACCCTAACACTAACCCTTCCCTCCCCCCCATTATGTGTCATCCTCCACTTATTAGCGATATCATTCGTCCCTTGTCTTTTTGAGATTGGCTTATCTCACTTAGCATGATATTCTCCAATTTCATCCATTTGCCTGCAAATGCCATAATTTTGTCATTCTTTATGGCTGAGTAATATTCCATTGTGTATACATACCACAGTTTCTTTATCCACTCGTCAATTGAAGGGCATCTAGGTTGGTTCCATAGTCTGGCTATTGTGAATTGAGCAGCTATGAACATTGATGTGGCTGTATCTCTGTAGTATGCTGATTTTAGATCCTTTGGGTATAGGCCAAGGAGTGGGATAGCTGGGTCAAATGGAGGGTCCATTCCAAGTTTTCTAAGGAATCTCCACACTGCTTTCCAGAGTGGCTGCACTAATTAGCAGCCCCACCAGCAATGTATGAGTGTACCTTTCTCCCCACATCCTCGCCAACACCTGTTGCTTGTATTTTTGATAATCGCCATTCTAATTGGGGTGAGATGGAATCTTAGGGTGGTTTTGATTTGCATTTCTCTTATTACTAGAGATGTTGAACATTTTTTCATATGTTTATTGATTGCTTGTACATCTTCTTCTGTGAAGTGTCTGTTCATTTCCTTAGCCCATTTGTCGATTGGATTATTTGTATTCTTGATGTAGAGTTTTTTGAGTTCTTTATAGATTCTGGAGATTAGTGCTCTATCTGAAGTATGATTGGCAAAGATATTCTCCCACTCTGTAGGCTCTTTCTTCACATTACTGATAGTTTCCTTTGCTGAGAGAAAGCTTTTAGTTTGAATCTATCCCAGTTATTGATTCTTGCTTTTATTTCTTGTGCTATGGGAGTCCTGTTGAGGAAGTCTGGTCCTAGCCCGACATGTTGAAGATCGGGACCTACTTTTTCTTCTATAATCTGCAGAGTCTCTGGTCTGATTCCAAGGTCCTTAATCCATTTTGAGTTGAGTTTTGTGCAGGGTGAGAGATATGGGTTTAGTTTCATTCTGTTGCATATGGATTTCCAATTCTCCCAGCACCATTTGTTGAAGAGGCTATCTTTTCTCCATTGCATATTTTTGGCACCTTTGTCTAGTATTAGAAAGTTGTATTTATTTGGGTTTGTGTCCGTGTCCTCTATTCTGTACCATTGATCTACCTGTCTATTTTGGTACCAGTACCATGCCGTCTTTGTTACTATTGCTTTGTAATAAAGTTGAAGTTTGGGTATTGCGATACCCCCTGCTTCATTTTTCCTGCGAAGGATTGCTTTAGCTATTCTGGGTTTCTTATTCTTCCAGATGAATTTCATGATTGCTTGCTCTATTTCTGTAAGGTACGTCATTGGAATTTTAATTGGGATTGCATTGAATCTGTATAGCACTTTTGGAAGTATGGCCATTTTGACAATATTAATTCGGCCTATCCAAGAACATGGGAGATCTTTCCATCTTCTAAGGTTTTCTTCGATTTCTTTCTTTAGTGTTCTGTAGTTCTCATTGTAGAGGTCTTTTACTTCTTTTGTGAGATTGATTCCCAAGTATTTTATTTTTTTCGATGCTATGGTGAATGGGGTGGTTTTCATAATTTCTCTTTCTGAGGATTCCTCACTTATGTATAAAAATGCATTGGATTTATGAGCATTGATCTTGTAACCTGCCACTTTACTGAATTCACTTATGAGTTCTAACAGTTTTCTGGTGGAATTTCCTGGTTCCTCTAAGTATATAATCATATCATCAGCAAATAGGGATAGTTTGAGTTCTTCTTTTCCTATTCGTATTCCTTTAATTTCCTTGGTCTGTCTAATTGCTCTGGCTAGAGTCTCAAGAACGATATTGAATAGGAGTGGTGAAAGAGGGCATCCCTGTCTTGTTCCAGTTTTTAGGGGGAATGCTTTCAGTTTTTCACCGTTTAGAATGATATTAGCCATGGGCTTAGCATAGATGGCCTTTACAATGTTAAGGAATGTTCCCACTATCCCTATTTTTTCTAGTGTTTTGAGCATGAAGGGGTGTTGTATTTTATCAAATGCTTTTTCTGCATCTATTGAAATAATCATGTGGTTCTTGACTTTAAGTCTATTGATATGGTGAATTACATTTATTGATTTCCGGATGTTGAACCAACCTTGCATCCCTGGGATAAAACCCACTTGATCGTGGTGCACTATCTTTTTAATATATTTTTGTATGCGATTTGCTAAAATTTTATTGAGAATTTTTGCGTCAATGTTCATTAATGATATTGGTCTGAAATTTTCTTTCCTCGATTTATCTCTGTCTGGCTTGGGTATCAAGGTAATATTGGTTTCATAGAATGAGTTTGGGAGGGTACCCTCCTCTTCTATTTCATGGAATACTTTGAGAAGTATTGGAATGAGCTCTTCTTTAAAGATTTTGTAGAACTCAGCTGAGAACCCGTCTGGTCCTGGACTTTTCTTTGTTGGTAGGCTTTTGATGACCTCTTCTACTTCATTACTTGAAATTGATCTATTTAAATTTTGTATGTCCTCCTCGCTCAATTTAGGCAATTCATATGTCTCTAGAAACCTGTTGATGTCTTCGAAATTTTGTATTTGGTTAGAATATAGATTTTTCAAAATAGCTTCTAATTATGTTTTGTATTTCAATCGTGTCTGTTGTGATATTTCCTTGTTCATTCTGAATTTTGGTTATTTGGGTTTTCTCTCGTCTTCTCTTTGTTAGAGTGGCTAAGGGTTTATCAATTTTGTTTATTTTTTCAAAGAACCAACTATTTATTTTGCCAATTTTTTGTGTAGTTTCTTTTGTTTCAATTTCGTTGATTTCAGCTCTGAGTTTAACTATTTCCTGTCTTCTACTACTTTTGGTGTTGGTCTGTTCTTCTTTTTCTAGGGCTTTGAGCTGAAGTGTTAGGTTGTTTATTTGTTGATTTTTACTTCTTTTATTGAATGCGCTCCATGAAATAAATTTTCCTCTAAGTACTGCTTTCATAGTGTCCCAGAGATTTTGATATGATGTTTCTTTGTTCTCATTTACCTCTAGGAATTTTTAAATTTCCTTCCTAATATCTTCTGTTATCCATTCATCATGTAATAGCATATTGTTTAATCTCCAGGTGTTGGAGTAGCTTCTGTTTTTTACTCTTTCATTTATTTCTAACTTCAAACCATTATGATCTGATAGAATACAAGGTAGTGTCTCTATCTTCTTGTATTTGCTTACATTAGCTTTGTGGCATAATATATGGTCTATTTTAGAGAAGGATCCATGTGCTGCTGAGGAGAAAGTGTATTCGCTCTTGGTTGGATGGTATATTCTATAAATGTCTGTTAAGTCTAAATTATTGATTGTGTTATTGAGATCTATGGTTTCTTTGTTCAATTTTTGTTTGGAAGATCTGTCCAGTGGTGAGAGAGGCGTGTTAAAATCACCTAGTATTATTGTGTTATGGTCTATTTGGTTTCTGAAATTGAGAAGGATTTGTTTGACATACATGGATGAGCCACTGTTTGGGGCATAGATGTTTATGATTGTTATGTCTTGCTGATTTATGGTTCCCTTAAGCAGTATGTAATGTCCTTCTTTATCCCTTTTGACTAGTTTTGACTTGAAGTCCACCTTATCTGTAATGAGGATGGATACCCCAGCTTTTTTGCTGAGTCCATGTGCATGATATGTTTTCCCCCATCCTTTCACCTTTAGTCTATGTGTATCTCTTTCTACGAGGTGAGTCTCTTGCAGGCAACATATTGTTGGATCTTTCTTTTTGATCCAATCTGCCAGTCTATGTCTTTTGATTGATGAGTTCAGGCCATTAATATTCAGGGTTATTATTGAGATATGATTAGTATTCCCGGTCATTTGGTTCATTTTATTTATTTATTTATTTATTTATTTATTTTGAGACGACTTGGTTCTTCCTTTATTTGACAATTCCTTTAGGATGGTTCCTCCCATTGCTGATTTGTTTCTTTGTTTTTCATCTCTTCCTCATGGAATATTTTGCTGAGAATGTTCTGTAATGCTGGCTTTCTTTTTGTAAATTCTTTTAGCTTTTGTTTATCATGGAAGGATTTTATTTCATCATCAAATTTGAAGGTAAGTTTTGCTGGGTATAAGATTCTTGGTTGGCATCCATTTTCTTTCAGGGCTTGAAAAATGTTGTTCCAGGCCCTTCTAGCTTTTAGGGTCTGGATTGAAAAATCTGCTGATATCCGTATTGGTTTCCCCCTGAATGTAATTTGATTCCTCTCTCTTGCGGCCTTTAAAATTCTGTCTTTATTTTGTATGTTGGGCATTTTCATTATAATGTGCCTTGGTGTGGGTCTGTTGTAATTTTGTATATTTGGAGTCCTATAAGCCTCTTGTACTTGATCTTCCATTTCATTCTTCAGATTTGGGAAATTTTCTGATATTATTTCATTGAATAGATTGTTCATTCCTTTGGTCTGTTTCTCTAAGCCTTCCTCAATTCCAATAATTCTCAAATTTGTCCTCTTCATGATATCCCATAGTTCTTGGAGATTCTGTTCATGATTTCTTACCATCTTCTCTGTTTGTTCAACTTTGTTTTCAAGGTTAAATATTTTATCTTCAATGTCTGATGTTCTGTCTTCCAGGTGTTCTATTCTATTGGTTATGCTTTCTATGGAGTTCTTAATTTGGTTTATTGTTTCCTTCATTTCAAGGATTTCTGTTTGGTTTTTTTTCAATATCTCTAACTCTTTATTGAAGTGATCTTTTGCTTCCTGTATTTGCTCTTTTAACTGTCGATTGGTGCGATCATTCAGTGCCTGCATTTGCTCTTGTATCTCGTCATTTGCTTCCCTGAGCATTTTAATTATGTACATTCTGAACTCCCTTTCTGTCATTTCTTCTGCCATGCTGTCGTTGGGTTTCATTGATGTAACATCTAGATTTGTTTGCAGCATTTTCTTTCCTTGTTTTCTCATATTGTTCAGGTATCAGTTGACTGCTGTGATATTGCAGATTTCCTCTATTGTCTTATAATATCCCTGAAGATTTCTATTATATCCCCTCTTAGTCTTCAGTAGCCTGAAATCTTGGAGGAAGTTGATAATGCAGTGCTCCACAAGGGAGCTGACTCCCTAGGGGTGGTGGCCTTCTGGTGGGGTATATTCCCTGCTAGTGGGCAGAGGTACCTTCACTTGCTGATGAATGGTCATCCAGAAGGGAAGTAGGTTGTGGGCTGATGCAAGACCAGTTTGGGCCTGTGTCTGTGATTTTACGGTCCTTTTGGGAGAACCTCACCCAACAGGGAGGAGTCACCTGGTGGGGAGGTCTCGCTGGTCGGTTTTCCTCCCAGAGGTTCCGTTCAATTCACAACTACCGCCTGGGCTGGGCAGCCTTCTTCTGCAATGATCTCAGGGACCCGGACCTACCTCCTGGGCCTGGAAGCCTCACCCTTCACAAACGAATCTCCTTCGGCTGCCTCTCCTCAGAGAAGCTGCCTGCAGTCCTGGAGCCTTCGCTCCGCCCCTCAGTTTGTCTGTGGGGCCCTTCCACCAAGAAGCCGTCTAGGACCCTGCTCTGCACTTTTCACCTGGCTATGCGGCCCCTCCTCTGAGCAGCCACCTGGAGCCCCTTACAATCGCTCCGAGTCCCAGTGACCCGCCACACGCCTTTTCCTCCGGCAGCCACCTGTTGTTCCGTGCGGTCGCTCTAAGACCAAGTGACCCACCACGCACCACTTTCTCCACCAGGCAGTTACCCAGAGATCTGGTGCGTCACGAGTCCCAAGAACTCACTGTGCACCTTCTTGTCCCGACTGCCTCCCGTAGCCCTGGTGCAGTCACTTCGAGCCCAAGCACCCCGCCGCGCTCCTCCTCCTTCTCCAGACAACCCCCTATGTTCAGGAGCGGATGCTCTGGGACCAAACCACTCACCACGCTGTTCCACCGGATAGCCGCCCAGAGCCCTGGCGCAGCTGTTCCAATTCCAAGCGACGTGCCGAGCCCGTATTTCTCCTTCTCCTCTGGGCAGCCCCCTGTGTTCAGGGGTGGTCACGTTCAGTCCAAACAGCTCACCAAGCACCTTCTCCTTTGGGCAGCCTCCCAGAGTGCGGGTGGGTTGCGCCGAGTCTAAGCGCTGTGGTGAACAGCCACCTCTCCAATGCTCCCAGCTGTCTGCGGTCACTGCTCCGGCGGGGGGAGGGGCGCCTCGCCGGCAGTTCTACTTTGCAACGATCCCTGCTTTCGGGGTTACCGCCCTGCCCGGGGGCTACCGCCCCCTCCGCCTGCCCAGTGGGAAACACTCACCCGGCTTCTTTGAGTTGGTCCCAAGTCTCTCAATATCTCCTTTTCTTGAGTCCTGAACCCACGCTGCTCCTCCGGATAGCCGCCCGGAGCCCTGGCGCAGCTGATCCAATTCCAAGCGACGTGCCGAGCCCGTATTTCTCCTTCTCCTCTGGGCAGCCCCCTCTTCAATGCTCCCAGCTGTCTGTGATCACTGCTCCGGCAGGGGGAGGGGCGCCTCGCGGCCGTTCTACTTTGCAAAGATCCCTGCTTTTGGGGCTACCGCCCCGTCCAGGGCTCCTGCCCCGTCCGGGACGTCTGCCCAGTGGGAGATTCTCGCCCGGCTGGTTTGAGTTGGTCCCAAGGCTCTCTATATCTCCTCTTCTTGAGTCCTGAGTCTGGAGCAACACGAAACGCAGCCACCCTCTAGTCCGCCATCTTGAATCCCCTGTTTTACTTCATTTTATATTGAAATACATTTACTCTACTATTGAGGGGTATTTGGATTATTTCCATTTTTAAGAATTTTGTAAACCATTTCTATAAACATTTTGTTAATGTCTTCTGGTTATCCATAGGTAATAGTTTTTCTAGGGTGTTCAGGAGGTGTGGAATTTCTGTGCTGTGGGTGTATGTGATTAAATTCATTTTGTATTGCTAAAACATGTTATAGCAATTTATAGTCATATCAGCAGTACAATTTGCTTACATGCTTACATCCTCTGTTTACATCCTCACCAACATTTGCTGCTTTTAGATTTTAAATATTTTCCAGTCTGATGGGTGAGATAATAACGGCTTTCATGTGTTTAAAGGCCACTCACTATTGCATTATTTTGACTGAACTTTTCATGTTCTTTGTCCATTTTTTCTATTGTGCTTGCCTTCTTTCAAAGGAAATTGATATATTCTGGGTACTTCTTCATGTTACATGTTATTCATAGCTATTTTCCTTAGAGATTTGTGCATAAGATTCTCAAGTTTGATATTGGTTGACATTCCAATTATAAATTATTCAATTAGAAGAAATATTTGGGAGTCAGTTTTTTAATGAAGTTGGGTTTTTGAGTTTTCTATTCATGAACATGATGTATCTGCATTTCTTTAAATCTTTTTGAATGTTTTTTTCAATCAGGTTTACTTTTATTTCTATAAGAATCTTGTGTACAATTTTAATATTATTCTTTTAGGTGACATAATTTTTTGCCTTTTAGAAATGAAGTCTTTTAGCAAAATAAATATTTTCTTTTCTGGTATATAGAAATGTGTTCAGAACTCAGTATGTAGACTTTGTATAAAACTAGAATATAAATCTCCATTAACTCTATGAACATACTGAAAGTTTACACAATAATAGATGTTGGTGTGGATGTGGGGAAAAAGGCACACTCATACATTGCTGGTGGAATTGCAAATTGGTGCAGCCACTCTGGAAAGCAGTGTGGAGAATCCTCAGAAAACTTGGAATGGACCCACCTTTTGACCCAGCTATCCCACTCCTCCGTTTATACCCAAACTTAAGATTAGCATACTACATAGAACTTAAAATTGGCATACTACAGTAATGCAGTCACATCAATGTATATAGCAGCTCAATTCACAATAGCTAGATTGTGGAACCAACCTAGATGCTCTCCAACAGATGAATGGACAAAGAAACTGCAGTATATATACACAATGGAATATTATTCAGTCATAAAGAAGAATAATATTATGACATTTACAGATAAATGGATGGAACTGGAGAATATCATGCTAAGTAAAATAAGTCAATCCCAGAAAAACCAAAGGCTGAATGTTTTCCCTGAAAAGTGGATGATGAGATATAATAAGGGTAGTGGGGTGGGGATGAGAGAAGAATGGAGGAACTTTAGATTACGTAGAGGGAAATGAGACAGAGGGCATGAAAAATGGATAATGGAATCATTACCCTATGTACATGTATGATTACACAAATGGTATGAATCTACATTGTGCACAACCATAGAAATGGAAAGATATACCCCATTTGTGTACAATGAATCAAAATGCAGTCTGTACAAATAAAGAAATAATTAAAAAAAAAGAAAATACATATATATAGACGGAATGTCATTCATTTGAAACAGGGAGAGTTTTGTTTCTTCCTTAATAATTTTTACACTTGTTATTCCTTTATTCTGTCTCATACTATGGTCAGAATTTCCAATAGAATTCCGACTAGAATTGTTGATATCCTGGGATTGTTAGAGATTCTAAAGAAAAAATTTAAATCATGTCCCTTTTTATAAATGAACAATTATTTTAGACTTTTCTATTAATATAATAAAATACCTGAGTTTGTGAAATTTATAAAGCAAAGAAATTTATTTAGCTCACTATTCTAGAGGTTCAAGGGCATGGCAAGCATTGGTTCAGCCTTGGTGAGGACCTCATGGTAGATGTAACCATGGTGGTACTATGTGCAAAAGGAAGAGGTCACATTGCTAGATAGGAAGTCAGACAAAGGGTCAGTCTTGTTGAGGTGATGCCCCATATGACCTAATGATCTGGGAGTAGGCCCCGCCTCTTAAAGGTCCAATCACCTCTTAACATTAACACTCCGAAGACCAAGCTTCCAAGTTTTTCTTAAGGGATGAACTCAAATCATACCCAAAGAATAAGAGTAATATTCTGCTTTTTGGATGTAACATATTTATTTTCCAATATTTGGCTTTACAAATGGCTTCTTCAAAAATTTATGTACAGATAGATCTTTTGTGTGGATAGGTGTTTGTGTTTCTCTTGAGCTGACACTTTGGAATAGATGAATGAGTTAGAAAATTTACATTCTTACCAGAACTGAATGCAAATTCCAATTGTTCCACAACACTTGATGTTCTCCATCATTTCAGTTTTAGCCATTCTAGGTATATAGTGGTATCTCACTGAGGTATTAAATGATGCTTTCCAGATATATAATGTTGAGTTTCAGTTCACTAATTCTTTGTCTGTGTTTAATTTAGTTTAGATTCAATTCAATTTTTAATTTTAATAGCTCTGTAAAACCATTTTCTAAATCTGACTCATCAAATTTTATAGTTTTTGATTGTTTCAAATTAATCTTCTCTTTATATTCTCTTAATATATATAAAGAATTACTTTATATTGTATTTCTGTTCATTTCAGTATCTACAGATGATGAATATCATTTTGCCACTTGCGCTTCATGTTTACATTCACATTGGTTTGTTTCCTCATATATTTAGTAATTTTGTTCTCAAATTTGAACTCCTGTCTCTTAGAAATTTGTGGGAGTTCTAGACTTTCTGTTTGTTCTTGCTAGGTTCCCAAAGGCAATACAACCTGGAACACCATTAACATAAATTATTTGTTGTAAGTGGGAATGGTTTGAAACATACAAGGTTGTAGGTTTACATGAATGAAGGCTTGTGGTTAGAAATACTAAGGGTAACTTTTTCTTGTTCTTATAATGAGTTGCCAAAAGCCAAAAGTAAGGTAAAATCATCCTTATTTTCTTACTTATAGGGGGTGATTTTCTGGTTCATCTCTCAAAGATAAACTGACTCTGTATGGTAAATTCCCATTGGACCTCCCAATCTATTTGAACCCAGGATTGTCATTTTGTACAAGATCAAAGCTCCCTTTATCACCAAAGATTAAGTGATACCCTCAGGGAAAATAGTATCATTCCCAGCAGCTTTGTTACCCCCTTTGAAAGGTCTTTCATTTTGATTTAGCTTTCTGTAGTTTTTCTCAACAGCCGGTTAGACTTTGAGACATATTATCAACTCATTTTCCTTGTGTATTCTGTACCAACAGATAGTGCTCTGCACATTTTTCTCTACCATATCACTAAAATTTAAAATCCTTAATAATTTCTGTAGAGATTTGTTATTGTGACAATGAAATGTGGACATAAGAGAAAAACTTTATGCTTATTAAAATGATCTGGAAATAGTTATTATTATTATTTTATATCTTTGCGTTGCCAGGTAAGAAAGATTGGAAAGGTAGGTACAAAATATATATTTTCTAAGCCAGTGATCAAATTCTGGTTGTTTCTTTGTTAGTTTGTTTTTTGCTACAGCTACCCTCCATATTTGTCTTTCACCTAACATATATTTATTGAATCCCAGGGAGGTGCTATGTATTAGTAAAGTTATCATGACATATTGCACATACTTCCAGTTTTGGAACAGATGGGTGATTTATAGTGAGTTAGTTGTTTCTAGTTTATTTCACTCATCCAACTAATTATTTCATTGATAAAAAAAATCATTTTTCTATCTTTTATATCCTAGGGTCTAGTTTATAATTCCTTCATGTTAATATATCACATCCTGTTTTCTATTCCATTTATCAAAGTTATATTATTGATTATGCATACTTAAATTGTATCACAATAGTCCTTTAAAGCAAATATGAAGGACAGTTTTCTGTACAATTTTTTACTACTTCATAGACATCAATTATTTCATTTTTATATCATTTACAAAGGTGGTAAAAATTAATTTTGTAACCAATGACTTCATTTTTCCTTATTAAATATATATCAGATTTTATGTAATCTGAAACTTAAATGGTACTCTTCTTTGGCAGTGAAAAAAAATCTAAGAAGTCAGCCATGTTGTGGTATTAAGCCATGGTAAGCTCTCTGTGCTAGTGTACTTAATGTGACAACAAGATTCACAGATTCTGAGTCAGTGTGTCCAATTAGTTCTTTCTTGAATGACTGTTAGGATAGAAATTTACTATTGACCTCCACATTCAAGTCATACAACCATCAGCAATGACTTTATCTAATTGCCTCACAAGTGACTAAAAGCTGCATCACAAAGGATAATTCTTTGAAGGGAAGATTGATGTGACAGTCAGTGGACTACAAATAAAGTGATATGTTTCGTTGAGAAGATATGGTTCTTTGGAGCCTAAAGGATGGAGGATATCAGACTTCAGGTCACCATGATGCAAAGAGCCTTGTGAGAACTGAACTATGATAGTAAACCACAGTCCACCTTAATAACTATTGAACTGGGAAGGTCAGATAATTGGCCTAAATGGCTACACTCTCTCCATTTTTCTTGGGCTCTGGCCTGAACCTTTTCTACCCTGTGCGCACTTCCATTTAGCGACCCTGACCAACAGGTAGTAGTTAATATTCAATTCTATTTTATTCATTGTCAATAAATAATGTATGGACTGATGTCTTTAGAGAAAATAATAATTGAGAATGTTGATATATTTCAGTATGCTTCTAAGTTTGAGTTTTTGTGCTATCATTTCCACCCAATCCAAGACATCCATTTCCATGTCCAAGATTCAGTAATCTAAGATATTCTAAATACATCATTCAAAAGCCTTTAATGACATCTAGAGAATATACCTTAAGTTCTCCAGTCAGATATTCAAGGTCCTCCATTGTCTTCTTCCTCAAGAGTCTTCTTATGTCCAATGAATCCTGTCATGTGCCCCTGTTCCAATGTAGTTTGTTCTCCTTCCTCTATTTCTGCGAATGAAGGCTGTTTTAACAGTATGTGGATATACCATTCATTGTAAACTATCTGCTTGTGTCAAGTTATTCAATGAAAACCGAGTTCTCTTGAGTTATAAATCTAAAGAGAAGAAATCAGTGCTCTATCTGTCCACCTAGTCAGGAAGAACGTTTTTGCTACTTTAAAATAACCTGATCTCCAGCAGCTCAGGGGACTGAGGCAGGAGGATTGTGAGTTCAAAGCTAGCCTCAGCAACAGCAAAGTAACTCAGTGAGACCCTGTCTCTAAATAAAATACAAAAAAGGGCGAGGGATGTGGCTCAGTGGTTAGGCACCCCTGGGTTTAGTCCCCAGCATGTGACGTGCATGCATACACACACACACACACACACACACACACACACACACACACACACACACCAAAATAAAAAGAACTTATTTTTATAAATCACAGTGTTGTTGAATGAATTCATTGTTAGGTACCACTGTGAATCATGTAAATGCAACTGTCTGACCAAAGAAAAATAGATACATAAAGAAATCAAAATAAATAGAAACCTGGTATTTTTTGATAGTTTTACCTATATGTGACTTTATTGGTTTTTATGAAGGAGATGAAAGCAATGATTTCTAGAAGAGAACTGATTTCTAAAGACCCAATGGTCCTATTTATAATATTTTACAAACTCTGATCTCTAGTTGATTTCTAATCATATATCTATCATCAATTAAAATTAAAACATTTAAATCAAAAGAACAAAAATCATATGAAAAATGGTGGACTGAGACAGACATCATTACCCTATGTACATGTATGATTACATGAATGGTGTGAATCTACATTGTGCACAACCAAAAAAACAAAGTGTATCCCATTTGTGTACCATGAATCAAAATGCAGTCTGTAAAAATTTTTTAAAAAATTAAAAACCTAAAAGAATAAAAATTATTTCCAGGCCAATGACTGGGTCTGAGGAATGATTATTTTAAGCAGAGGAAACAGTATGTTCAAAGGTTCTGTGCAGTGAAGATCACGGTGCTTCTGGAAGTGAGGCGTTTGTTTGACCTGAGTATAATCTGAGTGATATAGAAAGAAGGAAGACGAGGCTGCCCTCGTGCAGCAGTGAAAGATGGGAGTTCCTATCCCCTTGTCAGTGAGGTTTGTAGAAAGTTTAAGGCAGAACTTAACATCGTCCTTCCTGTAGTTTAGAGGAATAACTCATGTGGCAGTGAAGGAGATGGATTGGAAGTAAACAAGACCTGGAGTGCAGATGCTAATTAGCCCAGAAGATAAATTATTTGACTGGAACAAAGGAAATGGCAGAGCGAACACAGAATGAGGGAGATAGCTGAGAGCTAATTAGGAAGTAAAACTGATAGGACCAATTTATTGATTGACTAAGAAATGACATGGGAAAGAGAAGCGTTTAGTTCATTGACATTTCTATGTTGAAGAATTGGGTGGCTGGAGATGCCATCAAATTAGACAAAAAGGTGGGTCATATTCTGTGCATGAGGTAGCATACAACACCCAAGGAGTTGTTAAGTAGAGAAGACATGCTTCTTTGTCTTAAGTAGCTTGCAGCCTAGTGGGAGGCACAAGTCTTGTCTGACTACAGCATGAGAGAATCTGTAAAAAGCCTGAGGCCAGGGTCTTTGTCTTATTCAGTGCCACGACTTGACATGTAATAGATGCTCAGTAAATACTTGTTGGATGAGCTGAGTTTGACAGGAAGGGAAGCAGGGGTAAAAGATCAATGCATCTGTCTCTGTATTTGTCATAATTAATAACTGATTTTCTGGGTTACGTCCCTTTGACACGAGACACGGTTTTGAGACAGTGACTCACTCTTTTCAGAGAACCTGTCAGATAGTCTTTATATATAATTTCCAGTAGCTTTTCTTAACTCCCTTATTGCCTATTTCATGTTTGAATTGAAGGATTTTTTTCTTTAGGCATCTGAGGCCCTTAGCTCAAAGGCTGCCCTCAAGCCTAAAACACTCTTGATTTAACAACAAACCCTAAAGTACTTCAGTTTTTCCCAGCCACTGAATTCCAGTGGATCTTTTGAAGTTGCTTTCCCCTCTCCTTGTATAATCACAAAAATATAAAAGCTGCTTTTATGTGTGTGTGTGCACACACTAATACACAGACATATCTGTAGGGGAACAGAAAACAATGCTCAGTGGCAATGTTGAAAGATTAAAAAAAAGAAAACAAAAGAAAAATGCTATAAGGTCTATATCTTTCTCTGAGTAAACTTCCAGTCACAGAGTAGAAGCTACAGGTATTATAAATTGGAAAGGTGTCTAAGAGTTCAGAAAAACTGCCCCAGTAAAATATCTTTTTAAAAATAAAGTTTTTATGAAGATGCTGTTAATGAAGCACATTAGCCATTTTTTTCATGTTAAAATGGCCTTTCAATTTTGTACATTTTAATGCTTCTAAGATTCTGAACTAAAATCAGACATATCCCAAGTTAGAATCTGTCTATATGCTATATATACATATGGGTCTCCAAATAATATTGATAAAATATTCTCAAAACTCTCTTGTGAAGCAATGGAAAACTACTGAAAAAATTAAGATTTACTGCCTGGAGAAATGAGATCCAACCACAAGAATATGAACAGACAAGTAGGGCCATAACAGCATTTTGATTGCTTTTGCTAATAAACTTTTCCATTTCCATAAAACAAAAGGATTTCTGGTTCATTTAATGTGGCAGTTCTGATGCTTACAAAGTATGATGAGCTTTCTGGAAGGATTTCTTAAAATACAGATGTGCATTGTATCACTTTCTCATATGCTCACTAATTCCTAAATCCAGAGAACAAGCTGGCTGAAAATTGCCTCATAACATGTTCTTAAAGCAATTTGACATAGAACACGTGGTACATTAGTAATTACCAAGTGTCCTATACAGATACATTGATATGTTAATGGTAATAAAAGTATTAATTTTATTTTCATTCATGACCTCTCGCTACGTTCTCTTCTAAGTGATTTCAGCTATACTAGCACTGTAGGCCCCTGATTAGAAATTGTCTTAGAATTCTGAACTGATAAGTGTGAAAAGTAACTGAATTTTGAAGTCATTGAAACTAAAGGCTTAACAATGGGGATTTACGTAGTTTTTTTCTTTTCCTTCCTCCTTCTCTCCTTCCTTCCTTCCTTCTTTCCTTCCTTCCTTTCTTTCTACTATAAAAGTTGCACGTTGAATGTAGAACACAAACTGTCCTATATGATAAACATAGTAATTTTTCTTAAGCTTTGAAATTTTACTAGATATAAAACCTATTGATTGAGCACCCAACTCTGAGGGTTCAGTTACATGCAGTAATTCTTAGCTGAGATTGAAATGCTATTGTGTGTGTGTGTGTGTGTGTGTGTGTGTGTGTGTGTGTGTGTTGTGTTTATGTGTATATTTTAACATCTTTCTAGGAAACGGGTAAAGACAGGCAGTTTAGAGAGGAACCGTATTAGGTCATATATCATTGGTTTCTCAAGTTGCACTCATTCATCACAGAGCGGATATAAAAGTATATATAATGTAGTGTTTCCCTGAAGTATTTGGCCACAGAACGCTTTCTGAATGCCACATGCTCAATGGCGACTCATTTTCTACACTGACACTCATTGCTAAATACTGGTACAGTCTATGGTTCCAGAGTGTTGGAAATTTTCCATAAATTAAAATAAATTAAATAAATTAAACAAAAGAATTTCTACTTAGCATATCCTCTGGTGATTTAAAACAGAGTATCTGGAAATAGACCACCTGGCTTCAAATACTGGCTCTCCCATTCATTAGCTATGTGACCTCTAGAAAATTATCTAACTTCATTTGTTTGTATTTTTCTTTTCTTAAGGTTAAGGCAACAGATGTCCTAGGAATCTAGTGAGGTTTGAGTAAGTGAATATATAAAAAGCACTCAGCACAATGCCTGGCATATTGTATGAATCATAAGCCTTTTATATTATTTTAATTAATTTTTGTAATTATTATAATTTTAGTACTTATGATTTATATCACATACTGTGTTACAGATTTTGTTTTATGTTATTCTATATATTTATAATTCATGATATATATTACATATTGTATATTGCATATTTTAGGCATGATTTATATAATATAAGTATATACATTGTATTATAATTTATATGTAAATTTTAAACATCATTTAGTATATCACTATAATTAATTTTGAGAATAGTATGGCATCACCTTGTAATATAAGAACAATAACAGAAAATTCTAATTTTGTTCTGTTAATAGCAATATATTCAGGATGTATTAACTTCTCCCTTCTTAATTTAAAAAGTAAAAAAAAATA
Organism: Sciurus vulgaris; assembly: GCF_902686455.1. Lineage (NCBI taxonomy): Eukaryota > Metazoa > Chordata > Mammalia > Rodentia > Sciuridae > Sciurus > Sciurus vulgaris. The sequence goes on along the minus strand of NC_136474.1, from coordinate 46,179,635 downwards.
TTATTAATTTCTTGAAAATGAATACCTATCAAGTCAATGAGAGCATTCTAAACATTGCATGACCAACAGGATTTAGTTCTAGGCTGTAAAACACTTGTAACCTAAACAAGTTATAAATTTTCCATACAATTTACTAAAATCTGCTCCTGACAATCTGTATGCTTCTATAGGTTTGCCAATAACAATCTCTTAAATCTTTTATGTATTCATTAAAAAAAAAAAAAAAACACTATGGGCATTTCTATCCACTCTCTGGAGAAAGTTAGATAGAAAATGTTCCAGAAAAGTTACTATTTTACTCTATGGGCAATTCTATGAAAGTGAACAAACTAAGACATGAAAGGGGTACAAAGGAGTGAGCTCACTTTTAAATGGAGTGAGCAAGGAAAGTTTTAGGGGGAGAGTAGATGGGAGTGGAGCCACATAATGAAGAGTATTTTCAATTTCCATAGGCTAGAAATGGAAGTAAATAACCTAAGGAAAACTGGTGGAGGATGTGTATTTTAGAAGGACTAGCACAAACAAATGTACAGCAGGGGGAAGGTCATCGTGTGGGGGAAAGACCAGCCTAGGTATGGAGAGAAATGAAAGCTCTTTCATTTTGGTTTGGATATTGGTTTGGGTGTCCCCTAAAGGTCCATGATTATAAGCTAGGTCTATGATTGTAAGCTACCAGGAGGTGGTGGAATCTTCAGGAGGTGCACCCTAGTGGGAAGTCACTGAGTTATTGGGACATGCCCTTCAAAGGGATTGTAGGATGCATCTTTCTATCTGTCTCACACTCTCTGCTTTGGCTCAAGTTGTGACCATTTTCCTCCAACACACAGTTCCCACCAGGATGTATCATGATCTGTTATCTTCACCAGAACTAAGTTGATAAAAGTACCATGCCTTTGAGCCAACAAAATTGTGAACTAAATGAACCTTTTCTTTTTATAAAGTTAGTTGTCTCAGGTATTTTGTTGTAGTAACATGAAGCTGATTAGCACAGACCTACATCTCAAAAATTACTGAATTCTGTCAATTTTTTCCATAAAATTTCACAAAATGTAGGATTGTTATCCAATGAAACAATAATTTTTCCATTAAAACCAGGAAAATAAAAAATAATATGCTGGACAATACTGAAAAACAAATGACTTTTATTACTTATAAAGGATGTGTTCTGAAGTATAGTTCTTATGAAGAGCTTACCCTTAAGTAGTGGAATCCTAGGAAAAAACTCTAGAAAATTAATCAGAGTCAATAGCAATATATATTTTTGAAGAAGAAACTGGACTGGGGTATATTGTAGAAAAAAATATCCAGAAAGTCCTGGTACTTTGATAGCTAGAGCCACCCCCCCCCCTCTTTAGTTGAGCTTTACAGGAATTCTCACATAATGGAAGAAATGAACTCTCTTGAAGACATCTTCCCAGAAATAGTCTTCCCTAAAATAAAGTGTGGGGAAATATTACTGATAAAGTTACAGTGTTTACTTAGATGGTATCAGGAAAAAGCCAACATAGAATGTAATCAATGAAGAAAATGTTGTACTCTGGAGAGATGATATATTTAAAACTGCTTGGCGAACTGAGAAAGACAATGATTAAATAACAAAAAGAAAAAGAAGAGGGATGGGTGCCCTAAGACTGAGTAAAGAAAAAATTGGGGAATTAGAGCATGTCAAATTCTTACCTAACACCATTACATAGTACAGTTGATGGGAGAAAGTTCCAAGGCTACAGTGAACCCATGTGGCGATTGTTTCTTGAGGCATTGCCAGGATAGTTTGGTAGGTGGAGTGCTAGCTGCGTTCAAGATCCTTAGCTGAGCATCCTTCTACTGGTTACAACCTACACAAATACAGCTTTCAGAATTATAGTAGTATTTATTGGACTATATGACCTTACAGAATCAAAAGATGATTTCATCAACTACCAGAGCACACTGATAATATTTCTAAAGACTTTCTCACTCCTATGTATAGTCTAATCATACATCTTTGCTTAACAATCTCTGAAATTTAGTATCTCCTAAGAAAGAGGGTAACTGTAAACTTCTTCATATACAACAATTAAAGATACAAAATAGGTAATCTCACCAGCAAAATAATAAAATACAGGCTTTGTGGTAGACAGAATTGAGTCCTCTCTCCCTTCAAGATATCCAGTTCCCCAATTCTCACAGCTGTGGATATGTGAAAATGTTACCTAATATGACTAAGGGACTTTGTAGGTTCAATTAAAGTTAAGGATCTCAGCATAGATATAAATTCTGGATTATCTAGTTGAGCTTAATCTAATGACACAAGCCCTTACAGCACAGATCCATTTCAACCTGGAGTCAGAGCTGCAGTAGAAGATGAAGCAGAAGAAAGATGTGTAAGAATGGGAAATCAGAGAGATTCCAAGTAAGAGCAGAAGTCCATGGTCTAGTACTGGCTCTGAGATACAGGGGCTATGTGTGAGGACTGGAGAGAGGCATCTAGAAGCTAAGGGTGGCTCCTAACTGCCAGCCAATAAGGAAACAGAGACTTCTGTCATACTCCAACAAAGAACTGGGGCTATCAACAACCTGAATTTGACTGAGAGTGATTCCCCCCAGATTTAATACCTTGGGTTCAGCCTCCTGAAATCTGGAGCTGAGAAACCAATCAGGTAACATTGACATCCTCTGAGATAATTAACTTGTGCTGGGTTAAGCTGCAAGGTTTGTAACAATGTGTTACAGCATCAAAAGAAAACTAATACAGGCATATGTTCACAATAAATATGATGATCATCAGGGCGACCTTGAAGTAAGTAAGTTACAGTCACATGCGGTGTATTTTTCCCTTTAACATCACTGAGCTAAAGTCCTGCTGCATTATCTCACTTTACACAGACCCTGCAAATGCCCTCTATCAGCTTTACACTTCCTTGGAAGTTCCCTGTTTCATGGAATCTGGTTCCATGTTTGGTACTTGCATTTCACTTACTCTTGACTTCGACTTTTCTGTCTACCTAGACTTCACCTTTATGACCAGTATTCCTTGCTGCCCATCCATTCAGCACTATTATTTGTTAGTACAATCTTACTGCATTTCACCCCGAATTCCATCAGTTTAATACCCCTGAGGTGATCATTCTGGCATCTTACTCAGTCACTGGCTCCCTGTTAACTTTTTTGTAAATTAGGCATTCACTGAAATTGCATAATTCCTGGGTGAACTGATGCCACTGTTTCCGTACAGGCAATTATTGAAATCTCAGGGGTAAAGCTGAGTTTCCAGGTTGGGGGGTTCACCTTGTCAATCAATTTTTTTTTAAAGTTTTGTTTCTAATCAACACATAATTGTATATATTTATAAGGTGCAGTGTGATGATTCCATACATGTATATATTGTAGAAAGATCCCCTCACGGCATTAACATATTCATCACCTCAAACATTCTTCCTGTCTTTGTGATATGATTATACAAATGGTATGCCTCTACTTCATGTACAGACAAACAAGATGTATCCCATTTGTTTACAATAAAAACAAATTTAAAAAAAAAAAGAATCTTCAGAATCCTTTATAGGAATTTTGAAATTCATACTACCATATTGTTAATTTTAACCATCCTACTGTGTGCTACAGAACACCAGAACTTATTTTTTCTAACTTTAATCTTGTACCCATTGACCAATGTCTTCCCATTCCAGCTTCAGTCTTGAGAGCCCATTATTCTGCTCTGTACTTAAATGAGATCAATTTTTTTTTAGATTCCACAAATGAGTAATAGCATGTGGTCTTTGTTCTCCTATGCCTGGTTTATTTTGCTTCCTTCAAAATATATTGCAAAGCTAGAGTAACCAAAATAGTATGTTACTGGCATAAGAACAGATGCATAGATCAATGGAATAGAACAGAGAACAGAAAAATAAACCTGTGCATTTAAAGCCAACTGATTTTCAAGGAAGGCATCAAGAATGTACATACACAGGGGAAAGGACAGTCTCTTTAATAAATGTTGGTGAGAAAATTAGATATCTATATGCAGAAGAATCAAGTTGGACTCATTTCTCACCATAATAAAAATCAACTCAAATGAATTAAAGATTTAACTGTAAAATGCCAAAACATTACACTACCAGAGGAAAATAAGGAAAAAAAAAATCCTATGAACTTGGACTGGAATGGAATCTTTTTGGATATGACCTGACAAGCCCAGGCAACAAAAGCAAAAATAGATAAGTGTATTATATGAAACTAAAAAGCTTCTGAACAACAAAGGAAACAATCAACAGCTTGAAGGGGCAGCTGGCAGAATGGGAAAAAAATCCACAAATTGGCCTCTTTGGTTATTCCCTGCCCTTTCATATACTGCATAATTTGCTGGTTTCCCACTGGGCCTCTTCTATACCTGCTTTTCCTGTTATATTTCACTCTACATTAGCTATTTTACAAGATTTTCTTAGTAGAAAAAAGGCTGTAGGAATAATTGAGAAAAGGATAGAAACAAAGCTGAAAGTTTAAGGAAAGTATTGAACAAGCTGCAACAAAAGGGGTTTCATCAATGAAGTGAAGGACTCAAACCCCAGAAATTAGAAAAATGCACAACCAATAGCACTTTCAGTTTAGATGAAGATTGTGTAACATAATTTCCTTCTCCTTTCATTTTCTTTTACATATGACAGGAGTGAGAAGGTACTTGTGTCTCTTTTTACTGTTCTGTTTATAGAAATTATTGAATGAAGAAAGCAATCTAGCTTTGGACTTTATATTAAGAGTTCTTCCTTTTCTTTTTAAGATCAGTTCATTATCTAGAATACATATAATTAATGTATTCTAGAAAAAATAGAGAGAGCTATAGATATCTCTATATGTATAAAATATTTGTAGAATAATAGTGCTTTATAAAGAGTCACTAAGCAAATCCTTCTTGTGTGTGTGTGTGTGTGTGTGTGTGTGCACGCGTGTGTGTGTGTGTGTGTGTGCATGTATAGTGCTTGCAAAAGCAACTAAAAGTTGTCATTGTTATTACTTCTCAGAAAAGAAATGGCTTCATCTGAATTGGGACTACCATTTGTAAATTATTTACGAATTTCTCTGGATTTCTCCTGTGAAACTCACTACAGGTGTCAGTTGTATGGCTCTTGCCCTCAAAGAATTTAAATTTATATACTTTCATAGATATTGTACAAAGCCCCAAAGAAACTTGACATTCCAACTTTACCTGCCATATACACTACTGATTGACAGGGGAGGGTAAGACAGAGCTCAGGGTGGGAATGAGGAAAAATCTCGGCTGTCATTCCTATATTCAGAATGCAGTCCTTGTCCTTGGTCTCTGGCTCCCAGATCACTAGTAATGGCTTGTGAGGCTTATGTTTAAGATATCTGACTACAGAACATGTTAATTTACTATAAAAGGAAAGATCAGGTGCAAAGGATTAGGTCTGTAAGTTCTTTCAGAGCAAGGACCTTGCCTGATCCTTCAGAAGCAAATGTTTGAACTGAGTTGTACAGCCAACTCAACTTTTTTATTTATTCTTTTTAGTTATACATGTCAGTAGAGTACATTTTGACATACTTATGCAAACATGGAGTACATAATATTCTAATTAGGATCCCAGTCTTGTGGTTGTACATGATGGGAAGTTTCACTATGTGGTGTATTCATATGTGGATTGGAAAGTTATGTCAGATTCAGTCCATTGTCTTTCCTAATTCCATTCTTCTTCCCTTCCGTTCATTCCCCTTTGTCTAATCCACTGAACTTCTATACCACCCTGCCTTGTTGTGTGTTAGCATCCACATTTCAGAGAGAACATTTGGCCTTTGGTTTGGGAGATTGGCTTAATTACTTTAGCATAATAGTCTCAAGATCCATCAATTTACCTGCAAAAGTCATAAAGTCATTTTTTATGGCTAAGTAAGATTCTCTTGTGTGTATATATGCATCACATCTTCTTTATCCATTCATATTTTGAAGGGCATCTAGGTTGGTTCTGTAGCTTAGTCATTGTGAACTGAGGTGCTATAAACATTGATGTTAACCAATTCATTTTTAATTTACATTTTTAATTCATTATATTTTCACCCAGAAAAGTTGGATATTATGTATTTTCTATTTCCCAGGTTGGGTTTAGTCACTGGGAGGAGGGATTAAACTTTCCTAATTTTCAAAAAAGTCCCTGTTGTGTTCCCTTTGGCTTTGAGTTCTCTTTAGAAAAAGAAAAAGAAAAGAACTAACAGGAGTTACAGATAGAAAAAAGATTTTTATGTATATATATATATAATATGTATATATATGTGTGTGTGTGTGTGTGTGTGTGTGTGTGTACACAGAAAGCAGTGGTGGGATAGAGAGAGAGAGAGGCTTACAAAATAGTTACAGGCCTAGATATTTAAGGAATTGGCTCACATGATGATTATGGGGACTGGCAAGCCTGAAATCTGTAAGACAGAATGGTGAGGTGAAATTGAGGTAAGAGATGACATTGCAATCTTGAGTTAAAACTCTCCAAGGCCAGCAGGTTAGAAACCTATGCATAATTTCTATGTTGCTGTCTTAAGAACTTCTTTTTTCTCTGGGGAATCCCAGCCTTTATTCTTAAAACATTCAACTGATCAAATGAGGTCCGCCCACATTATGGAGAGTCATCTGCTTTACCTAAAGTCGACTGAGCATAAACATTTATGTCTAAAACATACCCTCACAACATCCAGACTATTGTTTGACCAAATAACTGGGCACTATTCCCAAGTCAAGTTGACACATAGAATTGGTCATCAGAGTCCTATGCTTGTCAACTTGGCACTCATACACATCTCTGTAAACCATACTTAATCTCCAAATAAAGATAATAATAAAGCAATAGTTTTTACCACACATGATACAACCATCCTACATACAACCGAAAAGACACTTATCTTTCCCCAGAAGATGTGCAGTCCTTGGGTGATGTTCACTCTTCTCCTTGATATCCTGAATTTTAGTCAGCTTTTTCATGACTGTGACTTAAAAACCCAACCAGCACAACTGCAGAGAAGGGAAACTTTTCTTGAGGGCTCAGTTTCAGAGTTCTCAATTCATAGACAGCAGGCTCCATTTCTCAGGGCTCCAGGTGAGGCAGACCATCATGGAGGAAGAGCATGGTACAGGGTTGCAGCTCACATGATGATCAGGAAAGAGAGAAAGAGAGAGACTCCACTCTCCAGATACAAAATATATACCCCAAACTACACTCCCAATGAACCACCTCCTCCAGTCACAACCCACCTGCCTCCAGTTACCACTCAGTTAATCCCATCAGGGGTTAATTCACTGATTATGTTAAGTCTATAACCAACTCATTTCTTCTCCAAACCTTCCTGCATTGTCTCACACGTGAGCTTTTGGGGGACACCACATGTAAACCAAAGCATCCTGGAAATTAAACACTATAACACCAAGTTTAGATTACTTAAATGCTGTAATGTATAGTTAATTCATCTTGTTACATGAAAAATAAATAAAAGTGTGTACATGCATGAGTACAGTGTATGTGTACAGATTCAAACATTCATAACAAACTAAGGAGAAGTACTCACAACTCAGTCATCATTTCTACAACAGGTCGGGGTTGGTATTTGCAACTAGCAGCTTTCATTACCCATTCTGTTCCCTTTGCCATCTGAAAGCACCTGTGCTGGTGTTGGTTTTGTACTTGGTAGAGCTACTCAGACCTTCAATCCTGGAGTCCTACTAGATTGGATTACTGTAGTTTGTCATTGATCATCACAAGGCACTGATGTTTCACAATTCTGTGTAGATAAGGAGTATTTCATATTTCATAGGATTTCAGATTGGGGACGTACTTGCAGGGGCACCTGGCTCTCCTTGCAATGCTTGACAGAGTTCCACTCAAGGATGATTGCAGAGACTCATCCTAAAAGGATTGTAGCCAGATGTATGCCTCCCTAGCTTGGATGTTATTCTGTGGAGTTTTCCTAATAATATATTACTCACTTCAGTCTGGGGATCTTGCTAGAGGTGAGGGAATAATTCTACAAATTTCCAGAAAAACATCACAGAGACAAAACACATGTTGAAACCCTGTGATGTTAACCTCACTACAGGAGAATGTTTTTATTATGTTAAAAATCAAACACTGCATTTATTGGCACAGCCAGAACCCATTGGGGCACAGAAATTTATATATAACAATGTTTTCCCAAGTTCTAAGCACAAAGCACCTCCCACAGTAGCTACTAGATATGGACTAGCTTATTTTATCTATGGCAAGCCCTGGTTCCCCCCTAAAGGCAAGCCCTTAGAGAAGGTAGATATAGATCTCCCCCTGTCTCCTACAGGGTAGTTTAATCCAGATGATGGTTTTGTTTATGTGTGGTGGTAAGGTAAAAAAATAAGGTTTCACAACATTCCTTCCTTCCTACAAAGAATAGGTCACCCCTATAATAAACGTTGGTACATAATAACCATTGGGACTGCTGCTCTCCTGTAACCTTTAACGTAGCAATTTAAATATTAACCAGAAGGACCTAGTAGAGATGGTCACATGACATTATTTGTCTATCGCTTTACCGCAAAAATAATAAAAATAGTCTTAGGTCATATAGAGTTTAGATATTAAGGAAATAAACATTGTATTAGATCATTGACATAGTTAGATATTCTTAAAATAATTGTGATTAAGTAAGGATGATCTGTAAGGTTACTGTTTTCTCATAATCTTTCGGTAAAAACAATTTCTGCCTATGCTTTGGAAACTTCTTTGATTTTATTAATCACAAGCCTGTTATCAAAGCCTGAAGAAAAATGTATATAAACCCAGCCTTCCCCAAAATAAAGTGGGATTGATTGCACCAGAACTAGAGTCTGTGTCTTTCATTCTCCATCCATCGCCGACGCTGTCTCCCGCATCCTGTTTACCAGTGTGGAACCCATGGACTCCTGCTAGGGCTGGACCCCGGCACGTACTTTAATGTAAGGTCACTGAAACATTCATTGATTTCTCCCAGAGTCTTTGGAGCAAATGGAAGTTCACTATGTAATTCTACACATCTGGTGTGATGGGCTGACAGATCTGGCTCCATGAGAATGTTATAGGTCAGAATATAAAGGAAATAACTAAACAAACTGCATTTTACTCTGAAACTCCATGTAATTTAGGAAATAAGCTTCTCCCATGGAAACACCCTGCCTCTGTACCCATCCTCAGTTACTTAGCATGACATGTTTAGCAATACAAAATGACAACTCTTATGCAATGAAAAATTGCTCTTTTGATCTCTATTGCTCCCAACCAATGTACCATGTGAACGGTGATTTTGTGGATGTTAGTAACCATTCTTTAGTTTGTACCTAGGTAAGGGTCATTTTGACCCACTTCCCCCTCTGTTGATGATCTCATGATGTTAGTTTGTAATTTTGAATCATAGCAACAGACACTTATGATTGATGTGATTTTTGGTATAAGAACCCCTACAACCCTGTGGCTGGGGCTGTTCTCCCAATAGCCATTTTTTGGGGCATTGTGTGAGACAGTCAGCTGGCCAACTTAATAAAGACTCTCAAATTTGGACTTCTCAGTGGTGATGGGGCTATTCTTAAGTTGCGCCCCGAAACACTAGGGCCTCAGACTTCCATGGAAACATGCTAGTGGCCCATCACATCCCTCACTATTCTGCAGGCCATGGAGGTTAGACATAGAGCCACCACCTGCTAGAATCTTGAAATGTCCCAAGTACACTTCTTAGGCAACTCCAGTGTTCTGTTCTTCTCTCTCAGTGTGTCCAAATTTAAGGGGACAAAATGCATTTATCCAGGATCTCATTTATTTTAACATGTCCCAATTAGGGAATGGCCAGTAGAGTCATTGCTATGAGGAATAGAATTGAGGGGAAATGGGATTTCCTGAATCCAGATGACTGAAAAATATAGATTATTCCCTCAAAACACCAGGAAGAGAAACCTTTGTCTCTTGATTTCACATTTTGGAATAAGGAGGACTCATGGAGAAACAAGCTTCTCCTACAGATAGGATCGGAAAACCTGCTAAAAGGTACTAAGCACCATGCACAGGGACAAAAATGAAGGGATGAACTCCACTGAAATGCACATCCACCAGCCTAGAAGAAAATGAGGATGATAGAGTCCTTTTCAAATTTGGAATTATCATTAAAACTGTATAAAATTCTGGAATCTCTTCAGTGTTCCCAAGATTGTTATTTTACATACCAAAATTCTTGCTTTTTAACAACAGGAAAATCCCTAGTTGGAAGGTTTATACACTTATTTTTTGAAACAGAAAGATAGGTGGGTTGAAAAAAAAAATCACATTTCTATAAATGGCTTTTCTGGGAACATAGAATCTTATGGGTGAATGTGGTGGTAACAGTTCACAGAAACAGAACCAAAAAAACACAATCAATATGTACTAGAGACTGTTGCAAAGGAGAAAAAAGAAGTCTGAGGTAGAAGAGAGATATCCTTACCTTCAAATCTAGAGATAAAACAGATTACTCTCTAACATTCAGATGAAGTAATATATAAACCACAATAAACACATAACTTTCTCCTCAAAATAAATGTATAAACTAACTGGATTAACAATTTTGGGTCATATGGTGCTGATACTCTAAACCATAAAAAGTTCAGACATTAGATCATTCTTGATTTCATGACTTACTAACTAGGTTTTTGAAGTAGACAATAAGGCTTTTGGACAACAGCTTTCCTTATGAAGTCAACAGACTTAAATTTATGCCAGGTATAACTACATGATTATATCTATTTTTTTTCCCCAAAATCAGTTTTGTTTCACTGAGAGTGCTACATACAATCATGAATCATCATCCCTTTCACGTGTGATGAAAAATATCCAAGATAGAATCAGAAAACTTACCAGTGAGGATTGATTGGATTATGACCATTATCTGAATGAAACACTAGCAAAATCTAAATTAATTTCTAACTGTGAGTCTTTATAATAATTTGCCCACAGCAAAATGTATGTGAACTAGTTAACGCAAGCAGGACTGACTTCTCAAGGGACATCAAAAGTCCAATGCCACGTCAAAAATTCAAATTAAAATTTAAACCAGAAGGTGGGCAACCTGCAAATGACCTTGTTAATTATCAAATAAGCCTCACCAAATCCATACCTAATTAATAAGAACTCTCCTAGGGAGGTCTTGGTAAACTGGAATGGACATTGCCAGTTTTATAGGGAAGATGTTATTTAAAAAGTATTTGAGTTATAAAAATGCCCAATAAGGGCTTTATTTCTAGTGTAGCTCTCTCAACCGCTATGGAACTGTTTAGGACCAACGTTACATATTCACAGGCTTAAAAACAGATCACACAGCCTGTCTAGTTCTGACTGTCTATAGCTGAGGAGCAGAGGCTGTGGAGGGACAGGGTCTGCTCTTTTAAACCCTGGTCTCACTCTGCAGTCACTCATTCGCTCCTTGATTCCCTCACACCATGTTTCCTTCCCTCTCTTTTATCACTCCTTACACTATGCTTGATGGGTTTGACAGACTCCTGAAAAACATACCAGTGAGCTTTGATTATCCCCGGGCATGAAAATTAACAAATGATCTTGGGATCTTAAAAAAGATTATAATGCCCCAAAGCAAAACAAAAGGAAAACGCAGGAGCCATCCTGTGAAAATGAAATGCATCCTTGCTTCTGAGTTCTGGTCACTTCTCTGTGGATTTCACATTTATGATGTTTTCTGTTTCTACCATCCGTTTATGCTGTCCTGTCGAGCAACTTCTATAATCACTTTTAAACCACCCCTCTGATTATGTGCAGGTATTATGTTGAAGGACACAGAGAAATAAATTGAATTATTCATATTGTATATGAGAGGGTATACTAGTCATTTATGCTAAGTTGGATATTAACCTTTTTTACTCTTTTCCTGAATAATTTTTTAGACATTATTGTTAAAAATGAAATACTGAGCCAATCTTCTGAGGTCCCTAAAGGTCTTGCCCTATCTCTTACCCTAATTCACTCCCCTGCCCTGTTAAGAAACAGTTTGGTCCAGCTAGGTTCTTTATATTTGTCATTATTTCCAACCTGTACTTGTGTTCATTTCTGATTGCATAGAATTATCACAAGTAAATGACATAACAAAGCTACCCTACATTCTCCAATTTCATTAACTAGTTATCTCAGTTTAGGTAATTTAGTATTAATGGCCCTCTAGTGAGAGGAGAGGGGGTCTTTTCAATGGCACAGTGGGGGACAGCTTGGATGTGGGGACCAGGCAGTTCCAGTGAGCACACATTTCTTAATATTGTGACCTGGAGTGAGCACCTTAATCTCTCTACAACTCCTTTTTACACATCCTTAAATTTAGAACGGAAAATTATGTGGGCAGTCCCTGTATACTTAATATCCTACCTTTTCTCTCTCAAAATGTTCTGGTGTGGCAATTAATTATACAGCCATGCAATTGATTGAGCTTGATTACAGGTTGTCTAGACACGAGATTTGAGTGTTATAGGTACCTTTTGCTGTAGCAAGTGTAGTATATAAAATGGCTTAGTTTGAATTCCATCTCTTGTATTAAGGAATGATTACTATACTAATATACCAGAGAATATGTGGAGCAAGGAAGAGATAAAGCTTGCAAATTAGGCAGTTCTCTTCTGAATATTTCAGAAATTATTATGTTCTTTTCTGTCATATGAATAGACATGTCAGAAACTTGATTATTTATCCCATAATTCCTATGCCTGGTTATTATGATAAGTTTTTTTTTCCCTTTCCTGTCATTTTGTTCATATTTTGTTATGGTCACTTGCTTCTTTTTGATTGGTATGTTACATTGTTTTTGTAGAGATAGGGGTATTAACCAAAGATTCCATTTGCTTTTTGAGTCCCTTTACAGAAAGCTAGATGGAATCGGGGAGACCAATGCTTCACGGGAGAAATGCAATGTGTCACACCCTGGCTGAGCCTTTGTAAAAGACAGCTGTCATTCTATCTAGTGCACGTACCACACAGTGGGCCCTCCATGGGGCTATCTGGAACAGAGGCCTACCCATCTGTAAGGGACATGTACTAAGACCTTGAAACCTCTTTTAGTATGAAAAGCCACAGGTATTTTGAGATTACTGTTTATTCCATGCTATGGTCTGGATATTTGTCCACTCTAAAATGCATATTGAAACTTAGTCCCATGCTAATTAGTCATATGCTAATGATTTGAGATGGAGGTTTGGGAGATTACTAAATTGCAATTAAGTTATCAGGGTGGCACTCAATGATTGCATTAGTGGCTTCATAAAGGAGGAAGAAAGACTCAAGTTAGCAAGTTTGCTCTGTCTGGCCATATGACACCCTTCACCATATTATGAAGTGGCAAGAAGATACTGGCACCATGCTCTGGAACATGAGCTAAATAAATCTCCTGTCTTTGTAAATTACCCAGTCTGTGGTACCTAGTTAAGCAACTGAAAATAGACCCCAGCACCACCCAGCCTATTCTGACTAACACAGAAACCGGTTCCAGGAGAGACACGGTGCTCTAACAAACTGGCCCAAATCCTGAAGTACCTGCAATGTTTTAGTAGCCACCCAGGAAACGGTTATCAACCTAGAAAAATAGCAAACTGTTTCTTAAAACACACATTTTAATTTTAGAACTGTTTTCTAGATTTACATTCACAATCTATTTTTGAACGGGTAAAATATTTTGTAAGACTGGAACCTGTGAAATTGTGGGAGACGGGTCATAAAGCACACTTGATACAGCTCTATAAGAAGAGATGGGAAAAAACTGCATTAATATTGTGTCCTGGTTGCTTCTTGGTTGTATTTCATAAGATGTGACAAGGAAGAGGTAATTTCAGCAATGAATTTGTCAATTTATAGTTTAATGAAAGGGAATTAGGACAGTTAGTACTTTCACTGCTGGAAAAGTCAATTGTTTTGACACCAAGCCATAACAGGCTTGAGAAAGCCTTCTTGAGAAACAGTAGAACCTTTCAACTAATTAAAATACCTAAGGGTAAAATTAAATTAAGTATAGGATCCCATAAAAATCTTTTCACCAAAATCCAAAGAGACTCTAGGTACAGCCATCAAATTCAGAGAAGGAAATATTATAGAGATAAGAAAGCACACAAGTATTTCACATATGAGAACCATGTCTAAAGAGAAAGTTGGATGCATTTGCCAGCACATGTAACTAACTAGAATAGATAACTTTAGAAGCTGTATCAAATTTTTGTAACACTTATATTGCCAAAGAAGTAGCCAGATTGAGAGATGTGTTCTTACAAATAATCCTGGAGCTGAGATCAGTTTAAGACAGGCTAAGTTAAGCTGTAACAACTGTAAAATATGTTTGGCTTACAACAGGCATAGATGAGTTCTCCTTTGCACTGCACAATCACTGCAGTTGGCTGTGGCTCTGTCTCATGTTTTCTTTATTCTAGGTTCCTAGCTAACATAGCAAATCCATGTGGCAGAGAGCAAAGGCAGTAGCTACCCAGACCTAATAAATATCACAACTCGTATGTTCCTGGTCAAAACACTAGTACACTCAGAGATTAACAGAGAGGGACATACAAACTTCTGGCAAGGAGGGATAGTGAGTACTGATGGACAGTAAGGGAAACTGCCATAGGCTACTAATGTCTGATGGACCAGAATTGAGAACTCAGAAAATTACACAGCACCAAAAAGGTTTATACTCCCTACTGCCCTATTAAGATGTGACCAAGAGGAGTCAAAAGCAAGTAATCAATGTCATTTTCCACCCAGATGAGGGTACCCTTAATAACATGTTCAGTGGGATCTGGTACCAGGAAGGCACTACTGTGCATAGCCTTTTATTACCCCCTGTAGGTGAGAGTCTTCTTTCATTGTCTCTTATCTTTCCATGAGAGTACACAGTGACAGTTCTTTTTAGTCCATACACATCTGGACCTAGAGGAGTTGGAGCTATATCTGCACCTAACAAAGAGATGACAGCACACTGGATTTTAAGCTGAGGTTGTCATTAGATGGAATTTATATATGGTCTCCCCTGGGAATCTGTGTAACTGGAAGAGGAAAACAGAAAGATATTTGTTGACTGAAAGTGTAGTCCAGGACATAGATGGTATTGTTCCCCTAACTTACTATCTTCCATTCAATTCTACCCATGTGACTAGTGATGGCTAATGAACTCTTGACTGGGAACCAACTGTCACTTCCAGACAAAGGCAATGAAAAGCCCACACGTGGCCTGCAGCCTCTCTCTTCTTGGTGAGCAGACTGCACATGTCTCATGTCTCTGAATATACTAATATTTTGACCAAGAGAACATCCGTGCAGTTTTAAGAGGTAGTGCGAGATGGAGCCCCATGCAGTTCTGCAGGTGCGGATCATGGACCCTTACATTTATTATGTGACGTGCCTGAGCTTTGGGATGAATGATTTGTTCTTAAAATGTGTTCTAGCGTATCAGAATGAATTCAATTATACTGAATAAAGCTGAAATTTCTGCACAAAGCAGATAGTTTTAAAGTTATTTTATTTTCTTTCCTATTGATGAGGACATTTCAAAAAACTTATCCTCTGTTTTCACCCATCTCCATGTTCCTGGAGGAAAAATAAATATTGGAACAGTGAAAAGGCACACAAAGAGCTCTGCCTAACCAGGACCACACTGCTTTCAAACGTAGCAAAATACATGTTGTTGTTTTTCCCTTCCTACATAATGGTGCATCAGAGGTTAGATGCACTCAGGAAAAGGTCACTGTGACTGTCCTTTGGGAATTCCATAATGGGTGCGTGCTCTTTGTGCATTCCTTCTAATCAATGCAAAATAGCAGCTTGTGGGTTCCATAAGCAAAAGCACAGACATTTAATCACATGGGGGCACACAGATCCAAAAGAAGAATTAATTATTAATGATGCTGTGGTTAGGCACAACTTCGATTAATAAATAATTTAGAATACTGTATACAAGAAACCCACATTATAATAAAACATAAAGTCTTAGCAGAAACCTCCAAATCAAATTTTAAGAGGTCATTTCTCAACATTAATGATTCCTAGTAGTTTGGTGTTCCAGTTAGTCCAGTTCTGTTTATTCATAGCAGTACCACCAGTTAGCATGAGGCAAAGGCTTTGTTAATATTGACAAAATCCTTTTCGTAAGTATATGATAACCTATTGTAAAACATACATAATTCAAACTGTCACAGGCCCTGATAAAATGTACATTTGTACCATCAAGAAATAGCTGACACAAATACTAAGATGACAGACTTACTGGTTTGTTCTTATGCCTTGACCATGGCAAAGCCTTTCAAATCCCAAAACTACTCTCAGCAAATTAACAACCATCTTATAAAATAATGCATATCAAGTTCCATTCTCAATTAATGATCCATCTGCTGCTCATAGCTGATGTATGTGGCAAATTGCTTATTCCCAGAATCCACCAGCAATTAGATTTCAAGAGAAAGAGATAAGGAAGCTGTTTTCTTTAGATATGCTTTTGCTAAACCAGTCCTTCTGTGGGTCCTCTAGATTTAGAATAAAAAGTACCTCAACGAGACAGGGACAATAGGAAGAAATTAATTATCAAGTCAAAATTGAGAACCATTTT
This sequence comes from Sciurus vulgaris, assembly GCF_902686455.1. Taxonomy (NCBI): domain Eukaryota; kingdom Metazoa; phylum Chordata; class Mammalia; order Rodentia; family Sciuridae; genus Sciurus; species Sciurus vulgaris. The sequence goes on along the minus strand of NC_136474.1, from coordinate 46,163,057 downwards.
CAAGAATCTCCAATCACTCCTTTCTACCCCTCCTTCACACTCCTTCCTTTGACAGTAATAGAAAAAAAAATTACTTCCAATTTATACTTTAAGTTTCTTTTGGCAGTAATTGCATTTCTGAAAACCAAAATACTCTTAGATGTCTTCACATCCAGTAAGCTGTGTGTGCTATTTCCCGTAACTCCCTGGGCAGCTAATTTTTAGAGTTTGTGATAATTTCATTTTCATAATTTGTTATCTTTCAAAACCTAGAATTTATTTCAGGTTTTACAAAAATTAATCATTAGGACAACCTAGACCTTTCCTCTGAGATTACAGAATCAGAAAATAAAGAGGCAGTTATTTGAATGTTGATAGAATTCTCAATTTTGTGCTACTGGTATGTTTCCATTGTTATTTGTAAAGAATGACAAACTTCATGGAAAAAGTGATAGCCTTGTTAAAATTGCTCATACAAAATTAACAAAATGAAGTAAAAGAAAATCAGAGCTCTGTGAAGCCTCTGGTTCTATATTATGGTGTTTAGCTTGCTTTGTTTTCTTCTCAATCACAAATGAGTTGGAATAATACTGATAACTCAGTGATAAGAGAACATGTGCAGAGATCTAAGATGGCAGAATAGAGGAAGGCTGCATTCCTTGTTGCTCTGTAACTCGAGATTCAAGCAGAGGAAAAATCTGTTTCTCTGTGAGGCAGTCTTTGCTGCTCATGGATTCCCTGCTGTTTACCCCATTTGCCATTTGCCTTCCTTTCACATACCCATCACCCACCACCCAAGATTCACCTACCAATCGTCTACCAGTAGCCTGCAGACCACCCACAGAGCACCAGTGGATCGCCTACTGCCCACTGTTGCCTGGAAGGCCATTGTCACAGTACCTGCACATATGGCTGCTGCCATTTTGGGACAAGACACAGGACCTGCAAGACCCCCAGACTGACAGACAGTGCCCAACTTCAGGACCCCTGGCCTCATCAACAATGCCCCACCTTCAGGACTCCTGTCCTGACTGACCATGACCTGCCTTCAGGAACCCCAGCCCGCCTACACTCTCCCCATTTGTCAACACTTTGGAAGCCAGTGCAGCCATCTTGGATTATCCTGGAAGCAAAAACTGCCATTTTTAGGTGGGGGAATTCCCATCGTGAGATGCTTGCTGGAGACTGGAAGCTCATTGTCAGGTACTACTCATGCATCAGGCTACTGAAGAATGGGAGTTATATGACTGTTATAGTGCAGAAATTTTTTTCTCCTTTGTGAAAGTTTTAATATTTTATTCCTTTATTTTTCTTGCTCTATTTTTCTTTTGTTTACCTGTTTCCTCAGAGTCTCTTTCTCCCTTTTCTCATGCTAATAACCAACTTTTTTTGATTACACTTTCACACTTCATATGATCTAGTACTTCTATATACTCTTTTCTTATCCCATTATCCAAATTCTCTTTGTCCACCATTAGAAACTGTAGATCTCATCGTGAATCTTTTGGTTTACTGTAGAGAATAATAGAACTCATCCTCTCTACTTATTATGACAATACTCTTAATATCTTCATAGGGGCTATTTGGTTTAGGGCTGTATATTGTCTGTACTGGGAGCTGCTAATATTGATCTCCCCCTTAAAGAAGAGGTTTTTGAAACCTGCAGTGTCCCTAAAACCCTACAGGGGGAAACTACAATACCCCAGATCTACACTGCTTGAGGGGAAGATACAAGAACAACATGAAAAAACAAGGGAAGAAAGTGTCACAAACAAATCAAGATGCTATATTAATAGAATTCATTCTACAGCATGGTAGAAGAAATGTCAGAAAAGGAGTTCAGAATATATATAACTAAAATGATTTGTGAAACAAAGGTTGAGATAAGAAGGCAAATGCAGGCAATGAAAGATCACTCCAATAAACAGATGAAAGAGCAACTGCAGGAGGCAAAATATCATTTCAACAAAGAGATAGAGATTCTGGAAAAAACAACACAAAAAGAAATCCTTGAAATGAAGAAAACAATAAACCAAATAAAAAAAACTCAATGGAAAGGATGACCAACAGACTAGATCACATAGAAGACAGAACCTCAGACAATGAAGACAATATATTTAATCTTGAAAATAAAGTTGACCAAACAGAAAATAAGAAATCATGAACAGAACCTCCAAGAACTATAGGATATCATGAAAAGACCAAATTTAAGAATTATCAGGATTGAGGAAGGCACAGAGACACAAACCAGAGGAATTAACAACCTATTTAGTGAAATAATATCAGGAAATTTTCAAAACCTGAAGAATGAAATGGAAAATCAAATACAAGTGGCTTACAGAACACCAAATGCACTAAATTACAGCAGATTCACACCAAGGCACATTATAATAAAAATGCCTAACATTCAAAATAAAGATAGGATTTTAAAAACTGTGAGAGAAAAAACAGAAGATTACATATAGGGGGAAACCAATATGGATATCAGCAGATTTCTCAGCCCAGACCCTAAGAGCTAGAAGGGCCTGGAATCACATATTTCAAGCTCTGAAAGAACATGGTTGACTACCAAGAATCATATACCCAGAAAAACTAACCTTCAGATTTGAGGATGAAATAAATTCCTTCCATGATAAACAAAAGTTAAAAGAATTCATACATAGAAACCCTGCACTACAGAACATTCTCAGCAAAATATTCCATGAGAAGGAAATGAAAAACAACAATGTAGGTCAGCAAAGGAAGGAACTACCCTAAAGGAAAAGCCAAACAAAGGAGAAACCAAGTTAAGTTAAAAACCAAAAATAAGCCAAAATGACCAGGAATACAAATCATATTTCAATAATAACCCTAAAAGTTAATGACCTAAACTCATCAATCAAAAGACATAGACTGGAAGATTGGATTGAAAAGAAAGATCCAACAATATGCTGCCCTCAAGAGACTCACCCCCCTAGGAAAAGATATCCACACACTGAAGGTAAAAGGATGGGAAAAAACATACCACCCACAAAGACTCAGTTAAAAAGCAGGTCTTTCCATCCTTACATCAGATAATGTGGACTTCAAGCCCAGTTAGTCAGAAGAGATAAAGAAGGACATTTCAAACTACTTAAGGGAAACATAAATCAGGAAGATGAAATGATCATAAATATTTATGCCCAAACAATGGTGCATCCATGTACGTCAAAGAAATCCTTCTCAATTCCAGGAACACAGTAGACTTCAACACAGTAATTCTGGGTGACTTTAACACACCACTTTCACCATTGAATAGATCTCCCAATCAAAAACTGAACAAAGAAATCACAGGCCTCAATAAAACAATAATTTAGACTTAATAAACATATATAGAATATTTCATCCATCAACGAGTGAATACACTTTCTTCTCAGCAGCAGATGGAACCTTCTCTAAAATAGACCATATGTCAGAAATAAATGATACAATAAAAAACAGAAACTACTCCAACACCTGGAGACTAAATGAAGCATGGATAACACAAGACATCAGAGAGGAAATTAAAAAAATTCTTAGACATAAATATGAATAGCAATATAACATATTGAAATCTCTGGGACACTATGAAAGCAGTACTAAGAGGAAAATTCATTGCATGGAGCTCATTCAAGAAAAGAATAAAAAGTCAACAACTAAATGACCTAACATTACAGCTCAAAGTCCTAGAAAAAGAAGAACAGAACAACACCAAAAGTAGTAGAAGACAGGAAATAATTAAAATCAGAGCTGAAATCAATGAAAATGAAACAAGAGAAACAATTCAAAAAATTGACAAAATGAAAAGTTGGTTCTTTGAAAAAGTAAACAGAATAGATAAACCCTTAGCCACACTAACAAAGAGAAGGAGAGAGGAAATGCAAATTACTAAAATTTGTGATGAAAAAGGAAATATCACAACAGACACCACTGAAAAACATAACATAATTAGAAGCTACTTTGAAAATCTATACTCTAAAAACAGAAAATCTCAAAGATATTGACAAATTTCTATGGACATATGATGCTCCCAGACTGAATCAGGAAGACATACATAATTTAAACAGATCAATTTCAAGCAATAAAATTGAAGACACCATCAAAAGCCTACCTGGGACCAGAAAGACTCTCAGCCGAGTTCTACAAGACCTTCAAAGACGAACTTATACTCCTCAAAGTATACCATGAAATAGAAAAAATGGAAACCCTTCCAAATTCATTCTATGAAACCAGTATTACTCTGATACCAAAACCAGACAAAGAGTCATCAAGGAAAGAAAATTTTAGACCAATAACTCTGATGAGCATAGACACAAAAATCCTGAATGAAATTCTGGCAAATTGTGTACAAAAACATATTTAAAAATAGTGCACTACAATCAAGTGGGGTTCATCCCGGGGATGCAAGGTTGGTTCAACATCTGGAAATCAAAAAGTGTAATTCATCACATCAATAGACTTAAGGTTAAGAATCATATGATTCTTTCAGTAGATGCTAAGAAAGCATTTGATAAAATACAACACCGCTTCATGCTCAAAACACAAGAAAAACTAAGGATAGTAGAATCATACCTCATCATTTTAAAGGCTATCTATGCTAAGCCCACAGCCAACTTCATTCTTAATGGAGAAAAACTGAAACCATTCCCTCTAGAAACTGGAACAAGACAGGAATACCCTCTTTCACCACTTCTATTCAACATCATCCTTGAAATACTAGCCAAAGCAATTAGACAGACCACAGAAATTAAAGGGATATGAATAGGAAAAGAAGAACTCAAGCTCTCACTATTTGCTGATGACATGATTCTATATTTAAAGGATCCAAAAAACTCCACCAGAAAACTTCTAGAACTAATAAATAAATTCAGCAAATTAGCAGGATATAAAATCAACACTCATAAATCTAAAGCATTTCTAATCATAAGTGATGAATCCTCTGAAAGAAATACCAGGAAAACTATTCCATTCACGATAGCCACAAAAAACCAAAAATACTTGGGAGTCAATCTAACAGAAGAGGTAAAAGGCCTCTACAATGAAAACTACAGAACACTAAAGAAATAAATTGAAGAAAACTTTAGAAGATGGAAAGATCTTCCATGTTCTTGGATAGGCAGAATTAACATTGTCAAAATGGCTATATTTCCATACAGATTTATTGCAATTCAAATTCAAATTCCAATGACACTCCTCATAGAAATACAGAAAGGAATCATGAAATTCATCTAGAAGAATAAAAGACCCAGGATAGCCAAAGCAATCCTGGGCAGGAAAAGTGATGCAGGAGATATCACAATACCAAACCTTAAACTCTACTATAGAGCAAGACTAACAAAAACAGTATGATATTGGCACCAAAATAGGTAAACCAAAGGTACAGAATAGATGACACTGATACAAACCCACATATGTACAGTTATCTCATACTAGACAAAGGTGCCAAAAACATACAATGGAGAAAAGATAGCCTCTTTAACAAATGGTGCTGGCAAAACTGGAAATCCATATGCAGTAAAATGAAATTAAAACCCTATCTCTCTCATCCTGTACAAATCTCAACTCAAAATGGATCAAGGATCTAGAATTAGAACTGACACCCTTCACTAAATAGAATAAAAAGTAGACCTGGAGCTTCATCACATTGGCTTAGTAGCAGACTTCCTTAACATGACTTCCAAAGACAAGAAATAAAAGCAGCAATCAATAAATGGGATAGATTCAGACTAACAAGCTTTTCCACAGCAAAGGAAATAATCAATAAGGTAAAGAGAATGCATATAGAGTGGGAGAAAATCTTTTCCACACACTCTTCTAACACAGCACTAATCTCCAAAATTTATAAAAACTTAAAAAACTTTATACCAAAAATAAAAAGAACCCAGTCAATAATTGGGCTAAGTAAATGGGCACACCCTTCACAGAAGATATACAGGTGATCAACAAATATATGAAAATGTTCCCATCATCTCTAGTAATTAGAGAAATGCAAACTAAAACCACTCTAAGTTTTCATCTAACTCCAATTAGAATGGCTATTATCAAGAACAGAAGCAATAATAAGTGTTGGCATGGATGTGGGGAAAAAGGCACACTTAGACATTGCTGGTGGAGTTGCAAATTGGTACAGCCACTCTGGGAAACAGTATAGAGATTCCTCAAAAAACTTGGAATGGACCCAGCTTTGGATTCAGCTATCCCAATCCTCAGTTTATACCCAAAGGACTTAAAATCAGCATACTACAGTGATGCAGTCACATCAATGTTCATAGCAGCTCAATTCACAATAGCTAGATTGTGGAACCAACCTAGATACCTTCAACAGATGAATGGATAAAGAAACTGGTATATATATATATATTGGTATATATATATATATATATATATATACATACATATATATATATATATATATACACACAATGGAATATTATTCAGCCATAAAGAAGGATAATATTATGGCATTTGCAAATAAATGGATGAAGTTGGAGAATAACATGCTAAGTGAAATAAGCCAATGCCCAAAACCCAAAGGCCAAATATTTTCTCTGATAAGTGGATGATGATACATTACCACAGGAGGGGTGGCGGGGGGGTGATTAGAGAAGAATGTAGCAACTTTGAATTGTGTAGAGGGAAATGGGTGGGGGAAGAAAAGATAGTGGACTAAGATAGACATTATCACCCATATATATGTATGATTACATGAATGGTGTGAAGCTACATTGTGTACAACCATAGAAATTAAAAGTTGTACCCCATTTGTGTATAGTGAATCAAAATGTAGTCTGTAAAAATAAAAATAAATTTTAAAAGATAGAACATTTTCAAATTCTGTAAAAAACATTGAATTCCTTTGGAATAGGTGATCTGTTTTATACATAGATCATATATATATATATTATATATATGTCCTATATATGTAACCTATTGTATAAATTAAATATATATCATGTGTTATGCATAATATGCAATGGTCTAATTTTTATTATTAAAAAAGATAAAATGTGTTGGTAAGGATGTGAGAAAAATTGGACTCGTTGTTAGTGGGAATGTAAAATGGTATAGCAGCTATGGTAAACAGTATGGCACTTCTTCAAAAACTTAAAAATAGAACTGCCATGTGATCCAGCCATTCTATTCTGATTATCAATCCAAAAGAACAGAAATCAGGTTCTTTGAAAGGTATCTGCACTTCCATGTTTAACTGCAATATTATTTATAATTGCCAAGGTATGAAATCTAAATGTCCATCAATGTATGAAAAAAAAAATATGGCTTGTATATACAATGGTGTATTATTATTCATACTTAAAAAGAAATAAATCCTGCCATTTTCTACAACATGGATGAGATTTAAGGATATTATGCTAAATGAAATAAGGCAGTCATAGGTCCAATACTGCATTATTTCACTTATTCTAGGTTATCTGAAATAAATTCTTAGGAATAGAGAATAAAAATTGTGTGAGGGAACCTGGAGTTGCTGTTCCAAGAATCAACGTTTCAGTTAATCAAGATGAGCAAGTTCTAGAGATCCACTGTGCAACATCACACCTACAATTAACAGTATTGTGGTTTATCAATTTTGTTTACTTTTTCAAAGTACCAACTTTTTGTTTTGTCAATTTTTTGAATTGTTTCTCTTGTTTCAATTTCATTGATTTCAGCTCTGATCTTAATTATTTCCTGTCTTCTACTCTTTTTGGTGTTGATCTGTTCTTCTTTTTCTAGGGCTTTGAGATATAATGTTAGGTCATTTAGTTGTTGACTTTTTGTTCTTTCAATGTATGAGCTCAATGCAATGAACTTTCCTTTTAGTACTGCTTTCACAGTGTCCCGGAGATTTTGATATGTTGTGTCATTGTTCTCATTTACCTCTAAGAATTTTTTTAGTTCTTCCCTGATGTCTTCTGTTATCATTGCATTATTCAGTAGCATATGTTTAGTCTCCAGGTGTATGAGCAGTTTTTGTTTCTTATTTTATTGTTCTCAGCCTGTTTAACAAATGGTGCTGGCAAAACTGGAAATCCATATGCATAGAAAGAAATTAAACCTGTATCTCTCACCCTGCACAAAACTCAACTCAAATGGATCAAGGACTTAGGAGTTAGACCAGAGACCTTTCACCTAACAGAAGACAAAGTAGGCCCAAATCTTCATCATGTTGGTTTAGGATCAGACTTCCTCAACAAGACTCCCAAAGCACAAGAAATCAAAGCAAGAATAAATAAATGGGATGGACTCAAACTAAAAAGCTTTTTCTCAGCAAAGGATACAATTGAGAACAGTAAGAGAGATCCTACAGAGTGGGAGAAAATCTTTTTCACATGCACTTCAGATAGAGCACTTATCTCCAAAATTTATAAAGAATTTACAAAACTTTACACCAGAAATACAAAGAACCCAATCAATAAATGGGTCAAGGAACTGGACAGACACTTTACAGAAGAAGACATACAGGCTGTTAATAAATATATGGAAAAAGTGTTCAACATCTCTAGTAATTACAGAAATGCAAATTAAGACAACTCTAATATTTCATCTTACTCCAATTAGAATGGCTATTATCAAGAACAGAAGCAATAATAGATGTTTGCATGGTTGTGGGGAAAAAGGCACACTTTTACATTGCTGGTGGAGTTGCAAATTGGTGCAGCCACTCTGGAAAGTAGTGTGGAGAATCCTCAGAAAATTTGGAAAGGACCCATCTTTTGATGCAGTTATCCCACTCCTCAATTTACACCCAAAGGACTTAAAATCAGCATTGTACAGTAACACAGCCACATCAATGTTTATAGCAGCTCAATTCGCAATAGCTGGATTGTGAAATCAACCTAGATACCTTTCAACAGATGAATGGATAAAGAAAGTATGGTATATATACCCAATGGAATATTATTCAGCCATAAACAAGAATAATATTATGGCATTTGCAAATAAATGAATGGAATTGGAGAATATCATACTAAGTGAAGTAAACCAATCCCAAAAAACCAAAGGCCCAGTATTTTCCCTGAGAAGTGGAGAATGATATATAATGGGGGTGGGGGGTTGTGGGAAGTAAGAGAAGAATGGAGAAACTTTAGATAATGTAGAAGGAAATGAAAGGGAGAAGGGTATGAAAAATGGTGGACTGAGACAGACATCACTACCCTATGTACATGTATTTTTACATGAATGGTAGGAACCTACATTTTGTACAACCATATAAACAAAATGACGTACCCCATTCGTGTACAATGAATCAAAATGCAGACTGTAAAAAATTTAAAAATAATTAATTTAATAAAACAGTATTGCATTGTGTACCTAAATATTTTAAGTGGGTGTATCTTCAATGCCTTTACCACAATGAAAATAAGTGAATAAAAAGAAATTCTAGGAAAGGCGAAACTGTAAGGACAGATAGGAGACCAGTATTTTCCATGAATAGGAGTGCTGTGGGGGATTGACTGAAGGAAGACGTTTTGGGTGGTGGGAATCTTCCGTCTTGACTATAGTAGTGCTCACGGGACTGTGTACAATCACCAAAAGTCAACAAAATGAATAGTTCAAATGGGTGAATTTTATTGCATGTTAGTTATGCCTCAATAAAAAAAGAACTATAAGACAGACATTTAAAATTAGTTAACGTGTATTTTAGTCAGCTTTCTTTTTTATTTATTTTTTTTGTCAGTGTGACTAAAATACCAAACAACAACAACTTAAGGGAGGAAAAATTCACCTGGGACTCATGACTTCAGAAGTCTCAGCATTCCGATGTCTACTGCAGACTCCATTGCCGGGCCCTGGAGGTCAGGCAGCACCTCAGGGGGAAGGGTCTACCAAAGGAAAGCTCCTCCACTTAGGGTGGGATTAGGAAAGAGAGAAAGAGGAACTGAGGGGACACTGGACCCCCAGGAAGATGCCCCCTCCAGGCCCTCCTCTAGTGACCCACTCCTCCAGCCACACTCTGCCTGCCAGCCAGTCTGTTCAAATTAGGAAGGACTGATGAGGTTACTGCTCTCACAGTTCACCTCTAACTGTTCCTGCAGAAACATAGGAGCTGTCGGGGCATCCCCATTTCATATTTGCTAAGAAGAAAAAAGAATGCAAGATGTTGTTTCAAAGGAAAAAGAGAGACCTCATGCTGGCATTTTGCAATGGCTCTCTGGTGTTTTAGTGCCTAAGTCCCACAGTAGGAAGTTCACGCCTATTATTGATTCCAAAGGGTCCTTGGCCTAGTGATTGGCCATACAGGATTTGGGCTCAGGAACCAGCATTCCTAACTAGATGCTCAGGTGACTTCGACACTTGTGGTCCTGACTCTTATCTTCTGTTTTATGGGAAAAAGTCATAGCTGCCAGGAGTCAGAGAAAAGCTGGGTTCAAAGAAAGCAGCACCCAGCTTATCTCAGAAGTGCGTCAGCTATAAAGTAAACTTTCCCTTGACAAAGAAAACCAAAGGAAAGGATGTAAAAGTTGATGGACTACCCTAGAAGTTGTTAACAAATAGGCAAAATTCAATCTACAAAGCCTGCATAAACCAGAAACTATGTTAACAAGAATAAGAGAATGGTAATAAAGGAAATAATAGAACAACCTTTATTTTATTGTATTTTAGCTTTTCTTTTAAATTTTTTATCAGTAGTTATCTTTTCTTCGTATGTGTTTTTACTTTTGACATCTGCTTCTTGTGTTAGCAGAACTTAAGAAGTAAGAAATAGCTGGGCATGGTGGTACATGCCTATAATCCCAGCAGCTCAGGAAGCTGAGGCAGGAGGATTGTGAGCTCAAAGCCAGCCTCAGCAAAAACAAGGTGCTAAGCAACTCAGGGAGACCCTGTCTTTAAATAAAATACAAAATAGGGCTGGGGATGTGTCTCAGTGGTCAAGTGCCCCTGAGTTCAATCCCCAGTACCCGCCCCCCGAAAAAAAAGAGCGAAAGGAAAAAAGAAAGAAAAAGAAAAAGTAAGGAATGTAAAAAACATGGAGGAGACATTACCTTCTTGGTTCAGTTCCTACTCTCAATGGCACACATAAATTTTGAGGGATTCATGGACCTCTTAACCCAATGCACTGGGTTTGTTATAGTTGTTCCTTGAGTTTTAATATGGCACATTTAAATACTCTGGGGGACAAAGCTTGAATATCCTTTTCAGGTCTAAATTCTTTCATGAAAAAAAATATGAAAAAGTATATTGAACAAATTTATGATTTAATAGATTATTATAAAACAAAAACTCTGGGAACTACCCACTTTATGCTTCCTGTCCTGATCACAATTCACCTCTCTGCTACAAAGAAAAAAAAACACTACTCTCCTGATTCTACAGTAATTATTTTTTTCCTTTTGTGAAAATGGTTTTATCACCCACATGTGAATCTTTAAACACTATATTTTTTCTCCATACATACATTTTATTTCTCATTTTCCCCCCCTTTTTTTTTTAACTTTGTTTTTAATTAAATGGTTTAACTATAGAGTTTCCCATAGTCTGAATGTGGCTGATTTGATACCCATGGTGTATTTCACATGTCCTTCTCTTCTGTATTCCCAGCAACTTGGTAGTTACATCTAAAGATTGTTTATATTGCTTTTCAGTAAGTTAACTTTACAGGTAGTGCTGTGTCCCAACATCTTCTCTTTTTGGTGGGTACCCACTGGTGTCTGATGCCTGAATCCACTCATCTACTGAGAATTGGAAATGATAACATTCCCATCACTATGTCTTTATTAGTTTATAAAGAGATATTTTAAAAAAGATCTATCCCTTCATCTACCATTTTCCTATACAGTGATGTAGGTATATAAAAAAGCTAAAAGCTAAGATATTCTTTCAAAGTAAGTGATTGGATCTCTAGCATTCTCCAAAGTGAAAGAGTTTCATCTTACAGCTTGCATTAGGAATTCAGAGACTTAGATGTATTTCCTATTTCATTTCATCCTGATTAATATTCTTGTTGGAGCACAAACTGTCTTCAGTTACTTTGTTAGACCCTCTTCAAGTTGGCTTCTAAGTTGTTTTGCCATGGCATTAGTAAATCTCCTTTCTAAAAGCTGGTCTTACCTCATTTTCCATGTCACTTTTACTCTTCCTATTGCATTGACTTCCTACTGTATTGATAAATACTGAGGAATAGAGTCATTGGGTCCCATGGTAAGAGCATAGATTTACTTAATAAGAAGTCGAAGACCTTTTCCACCGTGATTGTATCACTTCTCGTTCCTGTCAGCAACAAACGACTCCCCATCGTCCTGCATTCTCAACCCTTGGTATTGCAGGGATTTTTATTTATTTAATTTAATTTTTTGTTTCTTTGTTTTTGAAATCATTTTAATAGATGTGTGAGAGTATCTAATTATGGTTTTAAATCACATTTCCTTAGTGACTAGTAACATTGAGCATCTATCTTTTCATGGGCTTACATGCTATTCATAGATCTTCTTTGATCTGTTCAAATTTTATTCATTTTATTATTAATAATATGAAAACATTTAATTAATATTAGTTAATAGTAGCTTTCTTAGGTTTAATGGGAATTTTTGTTACTATATTTACAACATAATTCCTTTATAAAAATGTGATTTAAAACATATCTTAGTATATGATCTTCCTTTTATAAAGAGTATCTTTTGAAGAGCAGATGTCATTAATTTTGATGGTGTCCTATTAATCAATATTTAGTGGACGGTGCATTCAATGTCATCTAAGAAATATTTCCATAGTCTCTGACACATTGATTCTCTCCTGTTTTGTTCTAGAAATTTGTAGTTTGGGGTTGTACATTTGTGTTGTATTTCTTTTCCGAGCAAGTTTTTGGTGCGGTGCCAGGAGAGATGACGTGCCTACAATTCTAGTGCTCGGGAGGCTGAAGCAGGAGAATTGCTTGAATCCAAGTTGCCATTTTGGACAGCATAGTGAGTCCCTGTCTCTCAGAAAAACAAATTGAATCCTGTTTATGTAGCTAAATTACCCTTAACCCTCCCTGTGTAGAAATATTAGTCCTACAATACAGTCTTTTAATTCTTTAATTTTTTTCTTTGTTCTTTTTAGTTATACATGATAATAGAGTATATTTTGACATATTTATACAAACATGGAGTATATGTTATTCTCATTAGGATCCCAGTCTTGTGGTTGTGTATGATGTGGAGATTCACTATGGTGTATTCACATATGTGCACAGAAAGTTGTCAGATTTCTTCCACTGTCTTTCCTTTTCCTGTCCCCCTTCCTTCCCTGATCCACTGAAGTTCTGTTCTTTCCCCTCCCACACACTTGTTGTGGGTTTGCTTCCACACATTAGAGAGAATATTTGACTTTTGTTTTTTGGGGGGATTGGCTTATTTAACTTAGTACAATAGTTTTAATACATGCAAAGATTTATTAAAACAAAACCAAAAATTTCCATTGGCATGATTTTATTCCTGTTTAGAAATATCTTTTTGTTGAATAGCATGTAATTTTAATCCAAATACAGCTTGTTTTCTTATGAATTATGTGTCTTGATTAAACAATTCATTTTGACCGACCAAGATTCTTCTAACTTTTCCTTCTGCTATTACAAGTAATTTTATTTATCATTGTCTACTTATGAGTGCAGACGAGGATAAATTTCTAAGGGTGGGTTTGCTAGATTAAGGGCTGTGCACAGAAAAATCCTTGTTTTTATTATTTAAAATTTGAAATTCTATAGAAAACTGAACAGGTAATTCAATGATCCCCCAGATTACACTCTATGTAGATTCACAGTGATAACATCTGGAAGAACTTGGAAGACTTAGGCATCATGATGCTTCATCCTTAAATATGCCTTCAACATGCATCTAGTAACCATGTAGACATTCTTCTATGGATCTAGATGCCATTATCATACTTGGGAAAGTTCATAGAAATATTCAAATTTGTCTTTTCCTTTCTTTAAAGCTGCTTTATCCTATTTCAGGAAATAAGATTCACAATTGAATTTAGTTTAATGTTTCTGTCTCTGTTGCCTTTTGTGTGTGTGTGTGTGTGTGTGTGTGTGTGTGTTTACTGGCCTTTGAATAGAATTCAAGCAAGTAGACACACGGAATTGTCCCATATACTAGAATTATCTGATAATTTTCTCATGATCAGATAATGAATATGCATTTTTGGCAACAATGTTGGATAAGTTATATGTACTTCTTTTCCTTATGTTGTCCAGTTGGGTTAAGATGATGCTGATCAGATCCTTAATTGTGAATGTGTATTTCTCCCCTTGGTAATTACTGATCTACACTGTGAGACTTTGCCACTATGAATAACCTGGTTTTCAAAATCTTATACCCAGAGTTTCAGTACACGTTCATGAACCTCGCCTAAACTAGATATTATGAAATACAACTTAGTTTTCTAATTCTTTCTGTATTTATTAGCCAGCATTTCTCTTATCTTTTTCCCCTTTCCTTGTCTTTTAAAAAAGTTTCACGTATATAGATAGATTAGTTTTCTTATTATATTTGTTGCACTTCACTGTATTGTTATTCTGCTCTGCTGATAGGGTTCTTGCAGCCTAATTCCTGTGTCCTTTGGCATGGCCCCACTCATCACTGAGCAATCTCTATTTTTAGGAATTATAAGTTTCCCAGGATTCCCTACTTTTCCACACTATACCTGGAATCATTACTACTCCAAAGAGCCCTAGACTTTTAGTGGAGAATGATCTTTAGAAAACAACCTCTGAGTGCAATTTTTTCATTGCTACTGAAGTGGTATTTCTTGTAGGCCCTTATGATGGACAGTCTTAGGAAATATGTATTTTGTAAAAGATCATAACTCCATAGAGATGCTTCAAAGGCAAATGTAATGTTATAGTATTTTCTCACCATTTTCAAAAATTTTGTACTGAAATGTTTTCTTTCCTGTAGTGAAAATTTTTGACCCTAAAGGCATGATATTGGCTTTAGTCTATTTAATATAGATACACAAACACATAAGTCATTTTTGAATCACTCTACTAACATTTATACTCATCAGAAACTTGATCTAGTCAAATTTGAGACTTCTTTGGATTTCTTTTTTCCTTAGAATGTACCAGCTTATAAAGAACTTGTTCTGGAGTCATTTCAGAACAGTATTTGAACAGTATGTGAGTTTTCTCGAATGACAGAACATCACAGGCAAAAGGACCAAGTTGTCACTGCCCTTTCTGCTCACAACCATAGGGCGATAGACTTCTTGAAATAATGGGACACATGATGCATGTCACTATCATTACATTGCTGATTAAGATGGGTGCTTTCCTTTTCTTGAACAAGAAGTCAATATTTACTAAGTAGCTATTGTGAAAATATTTTGTTTATGCTGTTCCACTACAGTTTTATTTGACTGCAGAGTCTCATGTGTTCCACCTCAAGGAAGTAAATAATGAACAGATTCTTCTAACTAACCCTGTTAGGAATGACTTACCCATATGTCAGTTTGTTTGCTGTAATGAGGCACCAATATCTACCTTGGCAAATTCTCTGGCATGGAATACCACTGGGGATTTGTGCAACTACTCTGAAATGTGGACTGTAAAATAACAATGAAAAATGTACTTAATATATCTAGACCAACAGTCTAATATATGTATTATTTTTGAAGACCCTAAAGTAGGAGCACCAAAGCATAAATGTAATTGCTTAAAAACTTGTGGATGGCTTTACTTTCCCCAGTGGAGGTTTAAATTTTTTTGCGATACGTACTATAGAAAGAACATTTGTGGTGAGTGTACCAGGGACCTTACACTTGCCAGTTTCATCTGTTTCTTTCCAGTGTGTCTTTGAACTCCTCAATAGTTAATGTTGCATGCTAACATCATTTCCCACCACTTGGAAACAATGTATACTCAGAAATCTCTCATTTTAATTCAAAGACTCTTAACCAACCAACAGTTGTTGCCAGGACAATCTTTTCTACGTTATAGCAACTGCCTGCTCTGACTACAGATTAATTACAAATAAAATGATTTGAAGGATAAGTGAAAGGGCTATTTTTCATCTCTGTCAATATTATCTTTATTTTTTACTATTTATAAACACCAAACCCACTAGTTGTAAAGGAACAGTATTAGGTGCCATCTCTTCAATACTATTATTGAATATTTCCAAAGAAATATTCTTACCACTTGTGAGATGAAGATGATATTTTGTTGTATTGTGAACATTCTTCGTGCAAAATAACTTCTAGTGAGAATATGAAAACCAAATAAAAGCAAGAGAAAAAAGGCTCTTCTTTATGTATTAGTTACCCGATAACATATGTGAACAAAATTCACCCAACCAATTATAATATTAACTAAACCAATGGCATTTTATCCAAATTAGACTAGGAGCTACTTAGGAGAGGTGTTATGTCAGAGTGCAAATGAGTCTGAGGAAGAATTCTGAAGTTTCAGTGATAAGGAAATTAGTGTTGGCCTTTGATCCTTGGAACTCCTGTGGCACCTGATACTTGTATATAAAGAAATGGCTTCATTCCTTGAATGGTGTCAGTTTTCAAAATTTGCTATAGAGATCACTTCCTTGACCATCAGAGCTTTGGTTAGGTACTCTTCCCCACATAACATGAGGAGAACTGCACTCTGAACAATGGGTCCCTACCACCAGAATGCCTGCTCTGATTTCACTCTGGAACACCATTACTCCAGAAAGCCTTTCCTCTTTGCTATGTAAATCTGTGTTTACCTTTCATTATTCATTTCTTTCAATTTTTCTGTTTCATCCCTTTCCACCATGCTCTCTAAAGTTCTACTATACATACCAAGAAACAATAAGAACAAATAAGCAAAAAATTCCCTTTAATCAAATCTCACATAGAATGTTACCATCTGTATCCTGGCCTTACTTTTTCCTGGTTTTTCCTCAAGTTGATCACTTTCCTTGAAACCTTCTAATAAAGGCTTCCAATTTGGTGTTAGCAGGTTGTGTATATTCTAAGTCTTTATTTGAAGTTCAGATTATTATTCCTTCACTGTTCTGAGAGAGGAAAACAAATCTAGATTAAAAAAAAAAAAATAAGACTTTATTTGAAGACTTTTCTTGAGGTCTGGCTATGCCTCAGTCTCATCTTTCTATGATGATCAACTTCCTGGTTGACATTCACCCTGGACTCTGGTCTTTCCTTTTCTGACTCCTGACTCCTGTTCACATTTCATCTTTGAACATTCTCTTCAGCAATGCCTGAGCTCCAGCAGGAGGGAACCGCTTGCCTTCTCCGAGTGTCCTGTGCCCTCTCTAGCTTTTGTGACTTATATCTGGTCCTTATCCCTGCTGCTCCCCATTCACAACTTCTCCTGTTAAGTAGCTTCTGCTGTTTCCTCTTCTGCACATATTTTCCTAGAATTGGTGTCCCTCTTTTCCCATTGCTCACTGATGTTTTCAAATGAATTGTTATCTCCAAGAACAGGGGCTGTGCTGTGTCTCTATTGTGTGCCCAAAGTACCATATGGTAGGTACTAAATGCTAGCTTCCTCAGTGAGTAGAGAAGAAAATAAAGGAGGGAATGAATCCCTTCTGATGATCTAGGCAACTCAAAAGATCTAGGCTCCAGGTGGATGGTATATATTTGCAACTCCCTACCCAGTGGGATGAGGGGGTGGGATTGATGTAAGGGACACTCAACCACTGAGCCACATTTCCAGCCCTTTTTGTATTTTACTTAGAGACAGGGTCTCATTGAGTTGCTTAGCCCTGTTGGTGCTGAGGCTGGCTTTGAACTCGAGATCCTCTTGCCTCAGTCTCCCGAGCTGCTGGGATTACAGATGTACACCATTGTGCCTGGCCAAAGATCTCTTGAATTCAACAATTCTTCGAATTTCTGATTTAATACATGATTGCCTTTCAATTCTTAACTCGAATAAGCAGAGTAAGGTCAATAAGCAAAGAAAGAAAGGGGCAATATCGCTAAGAACAGTGTGCCCAAGAGCACATCTCAGATTGAACTTTGGCAAAGCAAACATGAAACCAAAGTGTGTTTGGATTCTAAAGCTCCTCCTCACATCAGTGTGCTTATAAACACTTTTTGGCACATATATAAGACTGAAGAAGTCTGGAAAGGATTGTGTGAAAAGGCAAAATAAGTGTTGCACATCTTGAGGCTTCTTACTACATGTAATACATAGAATCCTGAACTAGAGTCATGGCTATAAGTTTCCACACATGTGTAAACTCACATACATATGCTTCTGTATATACATAAACCCTACACACGATTACTATGTTCATTGATAGGTATACAGATGTTGACTGTATGTCTTGGATTTGAGATCATAGAAATTCAGTTTCCTGGAAGCAGTTATAGCACCAATTTGTTATAAAAATAAAGATAACAGTCTTCAGTATCACTGAGCAGCAGAGAGCAAGTGCAACTATTGAAAAACCTTGCCTAATTTTTGTATAATTTTCCAGATAAACTTCTTAGTAAGATGGAACTTTAAAACTAATGGATCATGTCTCCTTAATGTTTTCTAGTCATCTCAGAAAGAAAACAGGCTGTTTAAGTTTCATCTCATGACCCTTGAGAAATTTCAAGAACAAGGATTATTTTTTAAGGCTGGATGATGACTAAAGGCAAATCCTAGAGGATGAAGAACCCTGGGCCTCAGGAGCCCTAAGAATTTTATATTACTGTGGTTATTCTCATCATTTTACAAGCAATTTTAGATTTTCTAATTTTGAGGATGACTTAAAACTTTTAATTCTGGATTTTTCACTCTATATCCTATTTTAATTGTAGTTAGTTTCCTTGCTCAAAGTAAATGGCACAAACTGCAAGGACATGCAGAAACCTGCAGAAGCTCCATGTGATATGAAAAATCTATCTGCTCCATACTACCTTTAATAATAAAAATTAATTTTCATGTTCTTGATCCATATGGATGTCTTTCTTGATTGTACATGAGTTTATATAATGTAAGAGTATAAGAACATTGTGAGGAGGTTTTCTCAAAAATTTAAGGGGTCATAAAAAATTTGTTTAGAAAATAAGCAAGTTTTTGGTGTTAGTGTGATTTGTGATTTTTCTGCCTAAAATTTAGTTGTTAGATAAAGTCATAATGTGATCTTAGGATTGTGGCAGCTTGAAGGCAACAGAAAATCTCTTGTAAATTTTAACTGAAGCACACTTACTGAAAGAACACTAGGGATCACAGAATTAGTGAGAGACTGACTAGAGGGCAAAGTAGAATAGGTCTCATGATGCAGACTATAAAAATTACTAGTGCTAACTTTGAGTATGTTAAAATTGGGAACTTTTAAAAAATGAAAAACAGCTCAGAGACAGAAGAAAATATATGCAGTAATTATAAATGACAATAAATTATTCATATTATAAAATTTTTAAATCAGTAAAAATGTATTAAATAATTGACAGAAAAGTACATAAAGGAAACACGTAGGTAATCAGAGAAGAAACCCAAAGTCCTAACGAAGATGTCTGACGCCACTGGAAATAAAGAAATGAAAATTAAAATGAGATTTTATTATATACCCTTTATCTTGTTCAAAATTGCTAAGTGTTGATAAGGGTCTGGAATCAGGGTAACTCTTATATGCTGCTGGTGTTAAACCGGAGGGACTTTGCAGTGTTTGGCAAAACTGAAGAACTTTTCATTCTATTTCTACCAATAGACATGAACTTTACAGCTCTTTTGCACAAGTCTATATGCATACATGATAAGAATGCTTATAACAGTATTCTATATAAATGCCTTATATAAAGGCAGAAAAATTGAAAAATACAGGAAAATAGACATACGAATTATTTATGGCATGTTTATATAAGAGAAGATCCTCAAAGGGGGGGAAAAACTAGATTTACCTGTACTAACATGAAAAGATTTCACAAAATATTAAGTGCATAAAATAAATTTCAGACCAAAGTGTGACACTTGGGCCATCAACAAAGGCCACACTAGAATTTCTTGCCTTTAAGCCTTCCAACTGGTTAAGTCAGGCCCACCCAGATGATCCAGGATAACTTCTCTAGGTTGAAGTCAACTGATTAGGGACTCCAATCACATCTGCAAAAATCCCTTCAGAGCACAACCAGATAAATATTCCACTGAAAACTGGAAACTATATCCTAACCAAGTAGACATTTCAAGAACGTCATAAATTTTATAATGAGATTCGTCAAAATATTTAAAGCTTCTGTGAGTCAGAATGGGAAGCCAAAGG
This sequence comes from Sciurus vulgaris, assembly GCF_902686455.1. Classification (NCBI taxonomy): domain Eukaryota; kingdom Metazoa; phylum Chordata; class Mammalia; order Rodentia; family Sciuridae; genus Sciurus; species Sciurus vulgaris. Next base: position 46,142,913 of record NC_136474.1, on the reverse strand, counting down.
TTTCCACGTCATCTCTGGGCACTTAAGGAACACAACCCCATGGTGAGTTGAGAGGTGGGAGATTTCCAAATCTAGTAAGCATCTGGAAAATAATAATGGAACTAATTAGAGCATAGGTACTTCAGTGAAGTTGTTGCTGGGGAGAACATAATAAAAAGAACTGTCAAGTTTAAATATTGTTCCCCTCAGGACTGAGTCAAGCTATGGGTGACAAGAGCAAGGCTTTCCCGCCGTCTGCAAAGTAGTTCCCTTTTCATCTTTTAATAATATTGGATGGTATGAAAAGTCTCTGTAGTCATGATCCGTGGCACACCAGTCATTCTAGGTATTAAGATGTATTTTTGTGAAAATTAGGATCCAAGCTAAACAAATTTGGGGGAAAAAAAATCAACCAAGATAAGCCAGAGAATAACCCAGAGATCTCAGTGGTTTAAGACAGCTGAGGTTTATTTCTTACATACAAATGCCTGTGGTGGCTCAGAGGCAGCCTTGGTTCTGAGTCACTCTTCTTGTTCTGATCTGGGAGCCACCTGCACAGAGAAACCCCCATGGGGCCCTGTGTGCACTGCTGTGGCAAAAGTAGATGTGAGCTTTTCTCTCATTGCATCAGTCAAATCAAGTCTCATGGCCCAGGCTGTCTTGAATAAGGTAGGGAGATGAAGCTTCTGCAGAGAGGTGGATGTCATACAGCCCACCACAGAAATCAAGCCACTGGGCTTCGCAGAGCACAGAAAGTACTAAGCACTAGAAATACCAATGGACACTTGTCAACAGTCGTGTGGATATTGTTACCGCCTGCAGCAACAATTGCGCGGGTATTTATCGGAGGTGGACTGGAAACAAACTACTTCTACTATCTTTCTCTGTAGTGGGCTGCTTTCTTGCTTGTTAGTTTATAGAGGAAGAGAGGCTTTGAGAGAAGAGAGAGACTTTGAGAGAAGAGAGAAAGGCTTTGCTTAAGAGAGAATCTTTGCTTATCAGAGAGGCTACACTTTCAGAGATCTATATCCTGCATCCTGCAAACTAAAGGTGCTGTGCTATCAGAGGAGCTTCTTCTGTGATCTGCCATCTGCCTTCTGCCATCATTCAGAGGTGCTGCTTATCCTCCGCCCAGCGATCTAGAGGTTTGGCTTAGTCCTGCTTCTACGATCTGCAACCTGAGGTGCTACTTATCCTTGGTACTTCCTATAGGTGTGTGTCTTATATACCTAAGGCAGCCAATCAGCTTAGTATTAGCACAATTGAGGCACGCCCCTCGGTACCAATCAAGAAACAATGAGGAACATCTGTTGACCACTAGCACAAAGGAGACATTAACCAGGCAAAAGTAGATCACGCCGTGTTATCACTAACTATGCGCCACCTCTTGGCTCAATGCCAGCCACCATCTTAGGGTTACCCAAACATGTCTTCTGCAGACACTGTTTAAGTCTCCTTCCTGGACTACAGTCTGCAATATTAACCCATTTGTAAAGATACATGGCCTCGGCTGTCACACTTCTTGGGTTTAAATTTCACCTCTGATTTGCTAGTGACCTGGGGCAACATGCTGAGTCTTCTTTAACCTTTGGTTGCTTCCATAATGTCTCTTATCTTACGGATATCTTGTGAGGATTAAATGTACCTAAGTCCCTGATTCATTTCCTGGCAAATTTCAAAATAAAACTCAGTTAAATTTTGGGGGGACAAAAAAGTTCTAAGCAACACTAAAAAAAAAAAAAAAACAAAAAAAAAATTCTGGGATTTTGTGTCAATGAGTTTACAAAAAAAAAGATTTTACTGCATGTGCTTTAAGATCAAGCATTCACTAGTAGGCAAAGGACTTATTTGAGTGGAATAAAGTAGCCCAGGATCAGGAGAGGTACTGATCAAGCATATTGAAGAAACTAGCATGAGTGGGAAGAGAAGGTGGCATAATTTCAGGAAACCCAAAAAGTAGGACAGCCAGAAATACTGACCCAGAGGAGTACTGCATTTCCATTATTGAGATCCAGCAAACTGAGTTTTTGGCACTTCCCTTAAAACATTTATCAGAGTTCACATAATACAGACTGAGGGATAATGACATAGTAATTAATTATTCTTTATCACCGGAATGCAGGAAATTTAAAGGGGCTATACGATATTTACCTACTGACTGATACTCTCATATTGATTTAATGCTTCAGAAGAAAATTTTAGAGTAGACTAAAATGTGCAAATACCATTAACTACATCATTAAAAGAATATCTGTTATTTTCCTACTGATTTTACCTTTGCTTATCTGTTATAAAAAAATTTGTAAGCATCTAGATATAGAGCAGATGGAAAAACTTATTACATTTAAAAATTAAGTTTGGAAGTACTGTTAACTTATCGTTTTTAATTGACAGTTTCAAAATTTGTAATTATTCATAAAAATTGAAATCTACATTTTACTAATTATGACTTATTTTATGGGCTATTGTATAGAATTACTGATTCTGAAAATACTTTGGGTGAAGACATTTTTGTACTAGAAATCATTTCTACCTATAAAAGTGTTTAAAATTTTGCTGATTTTTTAATGTAAAGGGTAACTAAAAGCTCAACACATGGGTGTAAACTTCCTAAATAGACAAAACATGTTTCTTTCAATCCTTAAAAAATAGGAGACTTTGAAAAATAATTTATTTCTCAGAAAAAATAAGATACTTCTTTTCAATGTCTATTAGTAGATTTATCATAAAATTTAAATTTCTGAACAAAGAGATTAACCTTTACAGAACTGAACAAATTGAGTAATTTGCATAATAATGGATTTCTCAGCGCTCCTGACTTACCACATACATGGCTACTGTACTCTCAGCTGCAAAGTGTAATGTTTGATATTCCTTTGAGTTTTAGAGACTTGTTTTGCCGGCAATAGAATTGAAACAGAACTCCTATTCTTTACCTATGAATCAATGTAAAACTTAATCACACTGATACATCAAAATATCTTCCTCTGTAAAAGTTTTCATCAAATGAAAACAAAGTATTTGATTAATTGTCCATGAAAATGCATTTTTTTAAATGGTTTCTAATTTCAAAAAATTAGTAGATCATATTGTGTCAAATGCATGAAGAAAATTCAGAAGCCTGAATATATAGAGAGCAAAATAATTTTGGTTCTGTTTATTTTTAGGTAGAATAAACTTACTAAGGATAGTCCTTCTGGAACCTCAGGGTGAGATGTGTTAATGAACCCTTTCCCCACGTGCCACCACCAGAACAGGTAAACTAGATGGGACCACACACACGTTTCCAGTCTAAGAACTAAAATAATTCTTAGTTCCTTTCATGAAGAGCAAGCTCCTAATCTTGTCATGTCTCACCAGTACAGCAGAAAGATGAGGCAAGGAGAATCAGCATCAAGAAAAGAGAAGTCTTCCTTCAATGTCAAGAGCAGAGATGGCCTAAGAATCCCTTTGTCGGTTTTCCCAGGTGGTGGCCGTCATAGGGAGGGACAGAGGAGGTCACATTCCTCTATTAGTTGCATTAGAGAAAATGACTCTAAGCAGGCAAGGTAGAAAATAATATCAATGCAAAAAGATTACTTTAAAAGGGACATGGGATGGGAGTGTCGCATTTTCAACCTCTGTGGTGGAATTAGAATATTTAGACTTTAGCGCCTTCAACTTGACCCACGTCCATGCTGTTCCACTTCCAGAATGGAAGACAGAAGGTGTGAATAGCTTTCCCTAGTGGGTGTTTTAATTATTAGCCTGTTAGGGGATTTCTGGTTTTACATATTTTTTTGGCAAGAATGATCATGACAGAGATGAAGGGAAGAAAAGGGGGTGGGGGAAGGCTATGGTAATATTCATGCCATCTGCCCCCAGAAATTCTACCTTAGTATTCCTGCTAGGGAGCTAGGAATCTATGCTTTTAATTAACAATCCTTTGTCATGTTGATTCTCATGAAAAACTCTGAGCTATAGTATAATAACCAGAGAGAGTAGATCTGCTGAAATTAATTGTGGTATATGCAGGTGTGGGGTGTGTGTGTGTGTGTAGTCAGGATTTTGTTCTAAAAAGTCAAACCCAGGATTGAATCTGGCTCTCTCATTGATTAGCTGTGATATAAGTTATTTGTTCTTCGTGTATCTCAGTTTCTTCATCCGTGTATTTTGCTAAATACCTACCTTGAAAAAATAATGTGAGAACTATATGAGAAAATACTGGTAAATTTTTGACATTGTGTCAAAAAAAAAAATGTGAGATGGCAGGCAGAGCCAGGTTTCATTTAGGTAGCACACATTCAAGTATTTGGGTGCTGGATACTTGTCTGTGCCCTTTAGACCTAAAACAAATCCCTCACCCTCCTGTGGCCTCAAGTGTAACTGGGAGCCAGTTTAACTGACACCGTTAATGAGTAAATTACATGTTATATTAGAAGGAGAAAAATATCACAAAAAGTAAAATAAATAGGTCGAAGTAAGAGGACTCTTGGAAGAAAAGTTCTACTGTGAAATTGAATGGTCAGATATGAGCCACACGGAGAGGGTGACATTTTAGCAAGGACAGGACTTGAAGAAAGTGAGGAACCTCACCATGAGAGCAACTGGGGAGAGAGCATCCCAGGATGACCTCACATGAGCCCTGGGCAAAGAAAATGAGGCGGAAAGAAAAGAATGAGCTGGGGTCACAGAGAGCATTGTAGACCACCGTAGAGATCTTGGAGAGTCCATGGAGGGTTTTGAGAGAAGAGTGACACGATCTTATATTATTAAGAAGTCCTTCTGACTGGCTGCCGAAGTGAGAACAGGCCCTGGTTGAAGTGCAGGAAGACACCAGGAGAAATATGGGAGTAATTCAGAAAAAAAAGTAATGGTGAGAATTAGAGAAATATGAATATATTTTGAAGTTCTGAAGATATATCAAAAAATCTTATGATAGAGAGGAGTAAATAACGACTTCAAATATTGGGCCTCAGCTACATGGAAAGACAAAAGTCAGTTAATAGCAATGAGGAAGATTTTAGGGGAGAAAAACCATAAAACTCTCCTGTTTTCTACTATGCCAACAATCTGATATAGTGAATTCACAGTGCCATAAAATATGGATCCACTTTCTTCTGCCTCATCCTAGCTGTTGGAAAACCGCATCAAGTCCTTTTTCTCATTCTCAAAATGAAATAACGCCTGTCCTATCAACAAGTTATTTTGAGAAAAAATAAAATAATGAATGTGAAAATATTTTAGCTTGTGATAATAAAAAGTTTTAAGATTTCATAATTCTATATAGATATTAGTTACAAATTAAGGGTTTTTGACTTAATTGTAGCAACACAATAAAACACAATGATGCCATTTGTTCTATACCTAATATACGCCAAGCATTGCATAAGGCAATTTTATTACTCTATTTTTAATCCTTATAGCAAGGTTACAAATAACTTTACTGATGTGGAAATGAAGTTCAGAGAATTTAAGTAAAAAAAAAATTAAGTAAAGTAAAAAATTTAAGTAAATTTTAAAAAAGTAAATAAGAAAATTTAAGTTCATTCGGGTATCAAACAGGATAGCAATAATTTATATTCAGATTCTTTACTGCATAGGATCTTAATAGTATACAGCAAATTACCAACTAAATCTAATAAATTGTGGTCTTTTCTCTTTTTGAAGATATATCAAAAAATCCTGATTGAGTAATATATATATATTCTCTTTTAAAGTTTTACAAATATAATTGCTATGGCAAAAGTACAGTAGTAGAAAAGTTAAGATTAAGGTGATCTAACAGATGCTGAGCCAAAACTTAATTGTGAAACAAGGTAAATTTGAATATTTTAGATATAGGAATATTAAGGTTCAGAAATGAAGTGTCCCCCAAAAGCTCATGTGAAAAACAATGCAAGAAACTTCAGATGTAAAATGATCAGACTATGAGACGTGTAACCAAATCAACAGATTAATTCACTGAAGTGGCTTGACTGAGTGGTAAAGGTAGGCAGGTAGGGTGTGGCTTGAGGAATGTCACAGAGGGTATGCCTTTGGGGTTTATATACTGTCCTCGATGGGCAGAATTCTCTCTCTCTCTCTCTCTCTCTCTCTCTCTCTCTCTCTCTCCTCTCCCTCTCTCCTCTCTCCCTCTCTCTCCCCTCCTCCTCTCTCTCTCCCTCTCTCTCTCCCTCTCTCTCTCCCTCTCTCTCTCCCTCTCTCTCTCCCTCTCTCTCCCTCTCTCTCTCTCTCTCTCTCTCTCTCTCTCTCTCTCTCTCTCTCTCTCTCTCTCTCTCTCTCTCTCTCCTTACTGGTGGCCATATTCTTAGCTGCTTTCCTCCACCACACTCTTCTGCCATGATATTCTGCCTTACTTTGAACCCAGAGCAATGGAGACAGCTGTTTATGGACCTGAAATCTCTGAAACTGTGAGCACCACATAAACTTTTCCTCCTCTAAAATTGTTCTTGTCAGGTCATTTGGTCCCAGAAACAAAAATGCTGATTAAAATATCATGTGTTCAAGGGCTTTTCCTAAAGTATAAAGACCTTATATTCCTTCCTACCTCATATAATAAAATAATATTATGCATGGCTTAGTATTTTCTTCTGCTAAAACAAATGGCACCCAAGCTAATCTCTGTGCACATTAGTTTGAGAAACATGGCAGTAGACTTACATGTGCAATAGAAACTTCTGGAAGTAAAAAGAAACAGAAACACACACACACACACACACACACACACACACACACACACACACACACACCAAAAAAACCCTAAAGGAAAAAACAAATGGCACTTTGAAAAGACATATATTTATTCATTTGATGTATTGTCAGGGAAATGTAAGCTCTATAAGATTTCTATAAAATCAAAGGGGGGTAGTTAAGTCACTTAAAAACTTTTGCTATATATTCATTTAATAACTTAGTTTAATATGTTTTGTAGTTTGTTTTAATATAGCATTATCTACCACTCTCTCCTGTTTGAATGAAGATTAAAAAATACCATTGTTTTCAAATGGGAAAGCAAGGAAGAAACATTGTGCCTTTTTAATAATCCATGTAGCTCATAAATATTTCTACTTCAGTCTATAAATTATTTTCAGAGTGTAAAGTGAAGTTGGAGTTTAAAAATACTACTTTGAGCTGATGTTTTGATTTTTTTATTGTTAAGACAAATAAAATGAAGTAAATTATTAAAATCTGTGTTTTCTATTTCTACACAGCATCAGTACTGTTTTCTCTTTTAATATTGCTCATCTTAAAGATTTTTTACTTTTCTTTTTATCATCCCACAAACTTATTTCACAGTAATTAATTTTCTAGTTTTTATTAAAGGAAAGCAAATTACTTTACCATATTTCTTTCAAGTGCTGCACAGTAAATCTGCAGGTAATATCATATTCCTACATCTGAATGTCCTTCCTAATTGGGATACACCCCAGGACCAGACATAGTGAGTCACAGAATAATCCAAAGGGTGAGCATATCAATCCCAGTACATGGAGAATTATTCTTTGTATTGCTCAGAATCCTCTCCTTGTTTCTGCAGCTTAACTATCCTTTTTTATTGGGTAGTCTATTAATTCTTATTACTATTAACTTAATCAATACAAATATAAAATTTTCCAAAATCACTCTCCTATCATAGTTTGGACAACCCTTTTCTGTTAGCACAGAAACATGGAATTACCCCATCTTCCTGATGAAGCCCAAAGAACACATCGCCTAAGGTGAAGTGGCTGTCATTTATCCTTTGGTGCTGCATTAAGCTCATCTGCATCATGAATTGCATTTTCAGCGAGTGATTTCCTGCAGCACCAGATCATTGCTACTTCTGCCTGCCCCACAAGGTATCAGCACCGTTCCTGACTGAGGTCTTCATCGGTTCCTCTTGTATCCCACTGGGCAGGTTCTGCCCTGACCTTTGTGATCTAGAGCATCTTCCAGAACCATCTATAAAGCCTCAATGTGGCCAGAGCTCCTGGAGTCTAGCCTGGAACCTCATTTTAAGTTTTTTTTTTTTTTTTTTTCCTTTACAAATCACTTTTATTTTAAACTGCTACATAAAAATATATATTAAAAAAAAGGTTAATGGGGTAACCTGATATTTCAAAACACACATATATAGTACAATGTTTAAATCAGGTCAGATATACCCATTTCCTCAAACATTTATCATGCCTCCATAGTAAAAACTCAAAATCCTTTCCTCTAGCATTCTGAAATGAAGAGTGCAGTGTTGTGTACTATTGAGCCTCGAGTCGCCCTACTGTTGAGGGAGGGTTGACGTGGGGAAGGTGAAATCGTCCTTCCTGTCCTCTTTGGCATCCTTTCTTTTTTCGCTTCTACACCCAGGTGCTGCCATCTCTCACCTTGTTTTCTTAGCTCTGGTTTTTCATTCACAGATCATTGTTCCAATGGGTGTTTTGAGGACAGAGGAGCATTAGAAAGCCCTGTTCTATCATCCTGCTGACATCACCAGTTTACCCACTTTCTGAGGAAACCAGAGTAGAGGGAACGGAGCTTTATTCCCATGAAACAATCAGAGTTCAAGATGAACCAGAACGTCTCCATGATGCAGGTATGCAGATGAGCAGGGGTGTGTGATATCTCATGGATGTTATTAGGTAACCATAGGTTTTCCCATAGGGAGAGGGAAATAGGGATGCAAGATGGTAGGAAGGGCATGGGTAGCAGAGTGGCCACTTCCACAGACTGTGAGGTATATCATTTTCATGAAGGATAGGACAACTTTTAATAGGAGTTGCTAAGAAATATCTGCTTGCTGATGCACAAGTAGAGGGCAGAAGTTTACCTTGGCCACTTTGATCTTTTAAATTTGATACTGATTTCAGACTATATTATATGGGCCATGGCTTCATAAGCATGATATTATATTTCAAGGTATCATTAAAGGAACATAAATAGTTCCTGGAAATTGAATTCAGCTGTGGACATTGTAAAACTAAATTCAGCTTTCTTGTGAGGAACGTGGACTAGCTGCTGTCACAGATGAAAAGAAGGTGAGAGAAAGAAGCCTTCTCTTTTGATTCATGAGGTCTGACCACTGTGTCTTTCAGTCTACAAACAAAAAGTAGTTTGTATGAGACACAAAGGATCGATGTGACCCTTTAATTTTTTTTTATCTGTGTTAGGATGAGAAGGTAGGAACGAAATTTTCACATATACTATTTTCATAGATGTAGCATTATGAGAGAACATAAACCAGTCCCTAAACATAAATCAATGAAATTAATGATAATGCTTGAAAATGTCCACGATATTAATTTAGACTTAATTATTATTATTTTTCTTTACATCTTAAGACAAGAAAAATAAAACAAGAAATACAATAAACAGAGGTTAATGATTTTGTCAAAATAGCTGCATAACTTTACAAAAAATAAAGGATGAGGGAATATTTGAAAAATTAGAATGAACTGAAAGCAATGGGCCAGATGGCATGCACAATAGGGTACTAAAGAGAACCAGCTTGCAAACTCACCAAACTAAGCTGCTTCGGTCAGTAATAAATCATGGGCAGCTGAGTGGGAGGGCCACAGACAATCATGAAGAAATAAAAGTCATACTGCCTATCCAAACTGAATGAAAAAAGAGAAGAAACTGTCAGAAAACTATAAACACAATAAAAAATATTTTCAAAAAACATACAGAAAGCAAATATAATGTAAACCAATAAGTGTCTTAATAAGTATCTTAAATAAAATCACTTGAGTTTTCATAAATATCCTAAATAAAATCAGATGAGATTTATCTTTTGTTTCTCCCAAAATGAGATATGATATGTCTATTTTAAACTAAAAATGTAGTCAGCTTAGAGTTCATACAATTATAGCAAACCAGCAAAGTCGAGATAAAAATCTCAATTTACTTGGCAAATTTTACACAATGCCTTTTGGTGGGCATCTTGGAAAGTAGCTGAAATCCACATTGAAAAAAATATGTTCAGTAGCTGAAAAATGAATCAAGAATCTTGACTAATACCAGTAACAATATATGCAGTGTGTGTTTAGTTTTTGTTTTTTAATTGTTTGAATTATTTAATTTCTTTCATAGGAAGACTACATCTTTTTCTCTCTTCATTGTATCATATACTTGGTCTTTTTATGGGTGCATGTAATTATGCATAATATGTAGTGTACTTTACTAAAACTAATCTTTTTGTAAAAATATAGATATTTTCTCCACAAAAATGAGATACAGGCTGGGTACTGTGGTACATGCCTATAATCCCAGCAACTCGGGAGGCTGAGGCAGGAGGATCTTAAATTCAAAGCCAGCCTCAGCAACAGTGAGGTGCTAAGCAACTCAGCGAAAGCCTGTCTTTAAATAAAATACAAAATAGGCCTGGGAATATGGCTCAGTGGTTGAGTGTCCCTGAGATTAATCTCCAGTACCGCCCCCCCCCCAAATTAGATACATATATATTTGGAAAAATAATATAGTTAGGTCTTCCTGACAGACTTTATTGCTTCTGGTAGATAATTTGTAACCCTTGTCCCTTCCCTTTCCTCCCTATGTTCTTTACTCCTCTATTTACATTGGAGTACGAACTGTTATTTTTGATAAATTAATATCCACTTGACTCTGGATATTAATTTTTAAAGAGAGATGTGTACAAAATTCATACCAGGGTAGAAGAACCTGCCATGTACTTATAAACACACACACACAAAAAAATCATCATGCAGAAGAAACAGAAGCACAATTAGGAAGACTTATCTTTCTTCCATTTTCCTGAGAAAATTGGAACCAGTACGAGAGAAAATACTGACTCCACCATCATCTTTGAAATACTCACCAGGTGACATCACCCTTGGTCCTTCAAACACATCGAGTGTCATCAGCCCTGCAGTCTGTGACCATTTGACATAGGAGGACACTGAGTTCAGAGAAATTTCAGTGCTCTGGGGATGGCCGATGCGAATCATAAAAACCTCCCAGTGAAGCTACTACTGAGTTCCTTCTCTCTTAAAATAGAGCAGACAATGATCAGCAGATGATGCTGCACTCTCTTCTGAATGGATCAAAAATGTTCATCTTTCCCAATAGTATGATAGAGGGACCCTTCCCTTCCTTTTTCAAGAAATTTGGGAGGACAAATTCTGTGCCCTTTGTGATGTGTTTTCAATCTGAAAGGAAGTCACCGTGTGTAGCAAAGAGAATGTGTTAAGTCAGAACACGAAGGAGCATTAGAAATTTTTTCCATAACTGGAAACTGGAGGTCATGATTGGATGAGGATGGCTATAAGAGACACAACTTATCCCTTTTCATTTGGATCCTGTAAATGCTAACTTCCAACTGAATGGAACTCATTCATCTCTCAGTGTATACTGCAGGTTCCCCACATCCAGGGCTGTGGTGGGTAAGTTCCATGGGGTACAAAGGAGGTAAGTCAGTAAGCATGTTTGAAATTTAAGTACCACACTTGGGAACAAAGGAGGAAAACATACATAAAGTCACTTCTCTTATGTTTTGTTTTTGAAATGGTAAAGGATTTGGATTTGAGGTGACTAACCTGCCCATTGTCCAGTTAGCTTTGTCCTCTTCATCTTCCTTAATGCAAAGACTCCCTTATACATTCTTGCTTTTAATTAGCTCACTCTCCACTCTCTTCTCTGCCCCTGGAGCCTCTCAGTTGCAGAGACTTGAGCAAATAGCAACAAAACATCTTATGGAAAAGGGGCTCCTTCACTTGTCTTCTCTCTTATGGAAGTTAAAGCTCAGGCATGCACAATCAGGATATTATATGATTTTTGTAAAAATAAATAAGAAAGTTTAAATCCCAAAGCCTATGTACCATAGAAGACTAACTGATTTATTTTTCTGGTGTACTGCTTTGCATGGACGTTCATATATTTACTTGATTTCTCTTTTGAGATCTCCTGGCTGAAGACTGACTCTTGTTTCCCTTAGTGTATCATCTGAGTTTCCATTAGATTAGCTCCCCTTTAGTTATAAATGGAATATAGAAGAATTTGGCAGAGGGCTGGGGATATAGCTCAGTTGGTAGAGTGCTTGCCTCGCATGCACAAGGCCCTGGGTTCAAATCCCCAGTACCGCAAAAAAAAAAAAAAAAAAAAAAAAAAAAATTTGGCAGAATATAGGTAACCAGAGATGTCTTTATGATCTGTGTGATTTGGGAGGAAATGAGGATATACAACACCTATTTAGAGATTCCTTTTGATTTCTGAATCACTTTCCTCTTATTGAGATAACCCAATATGGCAGATGCTACAGGCTCCACCTGGTTAAGGATATAAGCTGTTATAACACTCTGTATACAACACTATAGTTGTGTATACATCACTGATAATCCTTCATAAAGACTTGGGGCAAAGTCCCTATTTTCATTTGAGTTATTTTATTTCTTTGAGATCCACATTTTATTTGTTTTTTTATTATTTTTTGATTCATTGTACACAAATAGGGAAAAACTATCATTTCTCTGGTTGTACACAAAGTAGAGTCATACTGTTTGTGTAATCATACATATAAACAGAATAATGATGTTTGTCTCATTCTATTCTTTCCTTCCCCCACCCCCGCCACTCCTCATTTCCCATCCTTCCTCCATTCTTCCCTTCCCCCCTTCCCCCCATAATGTATCATCATCCACTTATCAGAGAAATCATTTGGCCTTTGGTTTATGGGGATTGGTTCATTTCACTTAGCATGATAGTCTCCAACTGCATCCATATACCTGCAAATGCCATCATTTTATTCTTCTTTATGGCTGAGTAATATTCCATTATATATATATCTATAATTCCATTATATATATATTATATATATATATTAATATATATATATATATATCACAGTTTCTTTATCCATTCATCTGTTGAAGGGCATTGAGGTTGGTTCCACAATCTAGCTATTGTGAATTGAGCTGCTATAAACATTGATGTGACTATAGTATGCTGATTTTATACTATAGTATGCTATAGTATGCTGATTTTAAGTCCTTTGGGTATAGGTCAAGGAGTGGAATAGCTGGGCAAAATGGTGGTTCCATTCCAAGTTTTCTAAGGAATCTCCATGCTGCTTTCCAGAGTGACTGTACCGATTTGCAACCCCACCAGTAATATATGACTGTACCTTTTTCCCCACATCCTTGCCAACACCTATTGTTGCTTGCCAAAAACATACAATGGAGAAAAGATAGCCTCTTTAACAAATGGTGCTGGGAAAACTGGAAATCCATATGCAGTAAAATAAAGTTAAAACACTATCTCCAACTGTGTACAAAACTCAACTCAAAATGAATGAAGGACTTAGGAATTAGACCAGAGATGCTGCACCAATTAGAATAAAATGTAGGCCCAAATCTTCATCATAACAGTTTAGAACCAGACTTCCTTAACAGGACTCCCAAAGCACAAGAAATAAAAGCAAGAATCAATAAATGGGATAGATTCAAACTAAAAACCTTTTTCCTCAGCAAAGGAAACTATCAACATTATGAAGAGAGAGCCTACAGAATGGGAGAAAAATCTTTGCCACACGCACTTCAGATAGAGCACTAATCTCCAGAATTTATAAAGAACTCAAAAAACTCTACACCAAGAATACAAATAACCCAGTCAATAAACGGGTTAAGGAAATGAGCAGACACTTCACAGAAGATCTACAAGCAATCAACAGATAAATGAAAAAATGTTCAGCATCTCTAGTAATAAGAGAAATGCAAATCAAAACTACCTTAAGATTCCATCTCACCCCAATTAGAATGGCAATTATCAAGAACACATGCAACAACAGGTGTTGGTGAGTTATTCCTTTGTGTTGCAATCTTTATTAGGGGCCCCTTCAGTCTTAGCAAGGCCATTGTAGGAGAGGTGCCCACAGGTTTTACACCAGGAGGAGCTAGTTCTGTTGGAGACTACAGGATTCACATGCAGAAGTTTTTTTTTTTTTATTATTTTTCTACCAGTTTGGGTATCGATCTTTAAAAATAAAGGGTAGGCACAGAAGAAGGAGCTTATTTTTGTCAAGGACTATCAGTACAAAACATTTAAAAGCTGAATGACTCTTAGCTGGGAATATTCATCTCTCCAGGGCATCCCAGATTCTTATTTGGCAATGAGTCCCTCTCGTACTGGAATTTGTATGGCTGTTTTAACTTCGGGTAGCCTGAAGGAAGCTCTAAATAGATACCTAAATTTGTCTTTCCAGAACTGGTCCTTAAAACCATCCTTTTCTTAACCTTTAGAAGAGTTCATTTGATGCCCTAGGAATAAAACTGGTGACTATTTTTGTTAAGTAGCTCAAATTCTCTGTTCTTTCCATTTAGAAATCGAAAGTTCATACATAACCAAAAGCTGGTTTCAATGAGTGTTTTGAGGATTAGCTAGGTAATATGATTTCTGTCAGTGTTAGAAATGCCACTTCATTTCAAAATATTAATATCACCAGGAATAGCAGGGCTAAGAATTATTCTGTATGAATTTCTCAAAATATATTACTATTCTCTGAACTGAATCAGAAGGTCCTTTGGTATTAATGAATATAATAGAATTTGAATCAGTCTGAAATTGTGTAGCTCTATTGTAGATTAAATTTCTTAGGGTTTCTCAGGAAAAACCAGAATGATAAAGTCAACAAAAAAAAAAAGTGAGCTGTGATCACCAGTAGAAACATTCTTAGTTCCCATCTCACATTTGTCCAAAAATTACATAATGCATAGTAAGTCTACGCAGTCCAAACATTATAAAATATATTTTTAAACGATATTTTATTATTCCAGTTTTAGCTACAGTTTTATACTTACCCATAATTTTATTGAAAATCTCTCCAAAAGTAGGAAACTAAAGGCATATCATGGAGATATTGTGGATTCCATTCCAGATCTCCACAGTAAAGTCATTCTATGAATTTTTTGCTTCCCGGTTCATAAAAAATTATGTTTATACTATACAGAGCTGATCAAGTGTGTAATAATGTAATAGCCTTATATGTAAGAAAACAGTGTACATGCCTTAATTAAAATATCTTATTGCTAAACATTGCTTCTGAGCTGTCTGATATCATTTTGCCCATACTGGAATTTCTTTCAAAATTGGAGTCAGCCCTTTCAAAACCTGCCGCTGCTTTATCAACTCTAGTATTCTCAACCCTTTGTTTTCATTTCAACAGTGATCACAGCATCTTCACCATGAGTAGCTTCCATCTCAAACAACTACTTAAGGGAAGACACTGGAATGAACTGATTTTGGTCACACAGATATGTACGTATAGTAAAACATCACAGTGAAACCCACCATCATGTATATCCATAAGATTAGAGTCCTAACTAGAATATGTTCCAGGCTTATATAATTCTATCAAAACAGATTCTACTATCATGTAGTACTAAAAATAATCAGTCAAAAAAAATGTTTAAAAAAGGACTTTCTTTGCCTTTGCATAAGAAGCAACTCCTCATCTGTTAAAGTTTTATCATGAGATCACAACAATTCAGGCATATGGTCACTTCTGCACTGAAGGTCTGCTGCTCAGTGTGACCACCTTCATTGATGACCTTGGTCAGATCTTCTGGATAACTTGCTATGTCACCCTTGCTGCTCCACCTTGCATTTTTGTTATGAAGATGGCTCCTTTATTAAACCTCATGAACCAACCTCTGCTGGCTTCACATTTTTCTTCTCCAGTTTCCTGATCTCTCTATCTTCACAGAATTGAAGAGAGTAGGGCATTGCTCTAGAGTACACTTTGACCCAGAAGAATATCATGGCAGGTTTGATCTTCTATTCAAACCACTAAAACTTACTTCACAACAGCAATAAAGCTGTTTCACTTTCTAATCCTTCATGTGCTCAATAGAAGTGCACTTTTAATTTCCTCCAAGAACTTTTGGTCAAGTCACAACTTAAATACCTGTTTGGGGCAAGAGGACTGGCTTTTAGCCCTTATCAATTTTCCACATGTCTTCCTCCCTAAGCTAAATAATTTAAAGCTTTTGATTTAAAGGGAGAGGCATGTACAGTGGCACGTACCTATAATCCCAGCAACTCAGGAGGCTGAAGCAAGATCATGAGCTCAAAGTCAGCTTCAGCAGAATAGTGAGGCAGTTAGCAACTCGGCAAGATCCTGTCCCTAAATAAAATATTTTTTAAAAGGCTGCAGATGTGGCTCAGTGGTTAAGTGTCCCTGGGTTCAATCCCCAGTCCCAATAAAATAAATAAAAAGTAAAAATAAAGTGAGAGACATGTGATTCTTCCTTCCCCTTGAATACTCAGAGGCCACGATAGGATTATTAATTAGCCTAATTTCAATATTGTTGTCTCAAAGAAAAGGAAAGCCTGATGGGGGAGCTTCCTGGTGAGGGAGCAGTCAGACTGCATTCAACATTCACTGGTTAAATTTACGTCTTATATGGGCCTGGTTTGTAGCACCCTCGAGTAATTAAAATAGTAACATCAAAGATCACTGATCACAGATCACTGTAACAGACACAATAATAATGAAAAGTTTAAAATATTGTAAGAATTGTCAAAATGTGACACAGAGATACAAAGTGAGCACATGCTATTCGAAAAATGCCACCAATAGACTTGCTCCACACAGGCTGGTCATAAATCCTTCAGTTTGTAAAAAGTCCAATTTCTACAAAGTGTAAGAAAGCAAAGTGTAATGAAATGAGCTATGCTTGCAGTTCTGAGAAAGTTCCACTGTGTCTTTTTTGTTTTCTGATATTTTTAATTTGCTCTTTTTAGGTATACATGACAGTAGCGTGCATTTTTTTTTTTTTTTTTTTTTTTTTTTTTTTTTTTTTTGGTACTGGTTATTGAACTCAGGGGCACTTAACCACTGAGCCACATCCCCAGCCCTATTTTGAATTCTATTTAGAGACAGAGTCTCACTGAGTTGCTTAGCACCTCACTGTTGGCTGAGGCTGTCTTTGAACTTGAGATCCTCCTGCCTCAGCCTCCTAAGCCACTGGGATTACAGGCATGCACCACTGAGCCAGGCAGTAGGGTGCATTTTGACATATTATACATACATGGAGTATTACATCCCATTCTTATGGCTGTATGTGATGTGGAGTTATACTAGTTATGTATTTATTCATAGAACATAGGAAAGTTATTCTTATCAACCTGAGGTTAGTAAGCAGATTCTCCCCATGCTACACACGTGTTTATATGAAGTAGTTTATTACTCACAGATAGGCAGCAAGGGGTGATAGCAGCCTAGGATTCATTGCCAGTCAGTTCTCCAAAGCTTAGGAAAGATGCTTAAAGCAGATGGGGTCTCTTTTGCACATGCCCCAGTTTCACCACAGTTGCAGGAAAATGAAAAGGACCTTGAGCTGGATTTTATATACTGGAGCAAGGGGACATTTGTATCTAAAACTTTGAAGGAAATCTGCTTCTAGGGGCCACTGGAACGAAGCCTGGGCTGTTCCCTACTCCCTCCTGATCTCAGGAGGTTGCATTCCCAAAACATTATACAATTATTCTTGAGAACAAATTAGAAATGGGAGTTAACAGAGTCAGTCTAAAGCTACAGAACTTTCCTGCAATTACCAGATTTGTAAATTCAATCAATGAGGAAGAGTTAGAAGACAAACATTTTTTTTGTGCTGTGCATAATTTGTACTCAGAATTTGAGTCACATGAACATTAATATTAATTTATTTAGACTTGCTGTCTCATTATTTGGATTTAAATATGAAGTTAAACTATGGATTTATGAAATACTTATTGATATGCCAGTGCAGGGCATAAACATGTATTTACAATGAAAGGAATTCACGTATTCAAGTCATTAAGTTTCTTATTGTTAAAATATAAAATTTTCAGAGGCAATTGTACATTGAGAAAAATATTGACACTGATAAAAGAGTGGAATTTATTTCCAAAATTGCTAACAAATGCAATAAAAATATTTGTCTAACCAAACATTTCAAACATTTTTGTTCTATTTTAGCCAATTACTAGCAGGTTATAGTGACCAAGTCATTAAAAGTCTAAGTCAGACTCTCATTTCAAACACTGGCTTTGTAGCTTACTACATCTGGGACAATGGAGAAGTCCTTCTTCTCTCTAATATGTAGTTTTTCCATCTATAAAATGAGGATGATAATTCTTTATAATTGTTGTGGTACTGAGGATTAAACCGCAGTCCTAATGCATGGTAGACACGCACTCCACCACTGTGCTATACACTCAGCCTGTGATAATGATACTTATCCCATGAATGGTTCATGAATGAATTATATCATTCCTGCAAAGCAAATTTTACAGTGACCATCAAGTGTTGATTACTCAGTGAATATATTGTTTTTTTTTTTATCAATGGAAATCAACTACTATACCTCTCACCCAAATAATTTCTCTGTATGTATTTTCATGTGGTAGATCATAGATGGTTACAAACTCTTGACTTCCTCTCCCATTGAAGGATGGAGATCTGTTTCTTCTCTTTGAATTGGAGTTGTTTTCTGTGACTGATTAATACATAGAATATGGCAGGGATGGTGCCATGCCAACTTCTGGGTGAGCCTTACAGGACCAGAATACTTGAGATACTTGCCCTTGAATGCCTGAGACACATGTGAGAGAATGACTCTGAAGTTGGCACGCTGCATGGATGCCCAAGCCACCCTGTGTGGAGGGGCACAAAGAGAGGCATCAAGTCTATCCACTATCATCCTTCCTAGGACCCCAGCTGGCAGTGAGCACAAGCTTGCCAACCAAGGGACTGAGGTATTATAGAGGTAGCTTTTCCAGCACTGTGGGCTCTCCCACACTGAAAAGAGAAACCAGCTTCCTTGAGCGAGGCCCCAATGATAGAGCAATGAGCAAACCAAATGATTGCTGTTGTTCTGGGGTGGCTTATTATGCAGTGATAGAGACCTAGAACATTTGCCAATCTTTTGAGGTTCACTCTTAGATCTCCTCTCTGATATGATAAATCATTGCCCAAATATTTTAGCACTCTCTGATGTCCCTTTTCCTAAAGGTGGAACCTTTAAGATCCACACCACTCTTTGTTATTCAGTCACAAATATACATATCATTTTAAAGACTTCCTTTATACAATTTATTTTTTTCTGTAAGTGTGCAAGTGTACATAACCCATATGCTAATATAAACGTCTTTTATGACTCTGATAACACTTAGCCTAGATTTGACCATGGTACACATTCAAATGATCCTTGAATAAGTAAATTGCCTAAGTGATTTGCCTTGTCTTCCTAGTAGTTCACTCTCAATTCCTTGCTGTTTTCTACATTATATACATGCTTCCATATTACATGATATTTTCAAAACACACATGCAAAGAGTCCTTTCATTCTGCCTTAAAATCCTTGAGTGTCCCCCTGCTCTTCTGAGGCCACTTTCCATTGTTGAGGCTATTTCCCATCATCCTCTGATGCCTGGCCAGTGTGATGCCTGCCTATGCCTTCAGCCTCTTCAGGAGATTGTATCTACAGCTTGGTCATGTGGGCTCTGACAGCCCTAAATGTTGGTTATACCTCCCCGGTGTGAGGTCCTTAGTGCATGTTGCTCTCTTGGCTGGCATACTATTATTCTCTATGCTCTGAACACAGATTCATCATCTTCACTTTCCCCAAATCTACTCAGTCTAAAAGGCACAATTAAGCTTCCACAAAAACTTTTCTGATTCCTTTCCTGGGAAATAATCATTTCTTCCTGGGTCCTACTAATGATTTTCATCTACATATCTCATCCCATTTATGACCATAATTTTCCAAAAGCATATTAGAATTGTAGCAAAGTTGTAGCAAAGGCTGCTATTAGTGAGCACAGTGGACTTCCAGCAAAGATAAGAGACCATTCATTAGAAATGTGATCCATATGAGAAAAATTTAAAGCAAACATTACTATCATTTATAGTTTTTATTAAGATGAGTTAAGCCAGCAAAATTTGAGAGATATTTTTGTGGGAGACTAGAATCTGAGACTCGCTAAGATATAGCTTTGATTCAATCCATTTTGCCATTAAATACCAGCTATTGTTTTCAGAGTCCATGTGTAAGTAGCCTCTGCATAACTCAACAGTTTAACAATCTTAGCTTCCTGCTTTATACATAGAAATTTGATAAATACAATAATCCCCCATATCTATGGTTTCAATTGCCTGGGGCCAACCATGGTCTCAAAATATTAATATAGTAGACCCTCTGTATCATCAGGCTCTGTATTTACAGACTCAACCACCTGTGGATTGACAATATTTGGGAAAAATATTGCAACTGTACTGAACATGTACAGAATTTTCCCTTGTTGTTATTCCCTAACCAATATTTCATAACAAAAATTTACATAGCATTTACATGGTACTAGGTATTGTACGTAATCTGGAGATCATTTAAAGTATAAGTGGGACTGTGCACAGATTATATTCAAATACTACATCCTTTTAAGTAAGAGATTTGAGACCTGCAGATTTTGGTATCCAGAGGGGTCCTGAACTCAATCCCATGCAGATATCAAGAGACTACTAGGTCTCGACTCTTTTGAAAGAGACATAAACACCACATTCATATAAATTTATTACCATATATTGTTATAATTGTTCTATTTTATTACTAGTTGTTATTGTTAATCATTTTCTTTGTCCAATGAATAAATTACTTAATCATAAGAATGTGCATATGTGTATGAAAAACAGAATATATAGAGTTTGGTACAACCCAGTTTCAGGAATCCACTGGAGGTCTTGAAATGTATCTGCTGCAGAGAAGGGGAAGTTATTGTGTGTGATGAAAGCAAGCTTTAAGCTATCCCATGTAAGCATTAAGTCAGTGTCATGTATTTGTTCTGAATTGGATAAATCAGTCATTTTTACATAGGAAAGTGGTTCTAGGCCATTTCCATGTTTCCCCAAATACTCTCAACTGTAAACTTGATTCCTTACCTGACCCTGTTTTTTTCCTCCGTGTTTTTTTGTTTGTTTGTTTGTTTGTTTTTTATCATTCTCCCCTTGGTGCTTAACACTTATGTCTATTTAACAAAATGTACTTGTCATTTCTACTTGTCACACTTGCTTCTTGGTTTGTGCTGGCCCACCTCTGGCTATACATTGGCTCCACCTGCCTGCCTTTTTTTTTCCTGTGGGCCTCATCCAATTAGCTCCAACATTACTCCTTCCTTCTCTACCTCTTTTCTGGGTTTAAATTTCATCAAGTATCTGACTTCTCTGTCAAACTAGTCATTTTTACTTCTCAAGTTTTCAGTGATACCAGGAATTTTTTCATGTTTGCATTTGTGGTATGTATCACTCATGATATTGTAGGGGGTTCAATGCTTGGTTTATAATTCTACCAGACCTAGCTTTTTCCAGGTTGACCTCATCTGTGATGTTAAAATTCGAGGACTTCTTTGTAGCTGAAACAAATTTTAACCACTCATTCACAGTAATTTCATTGGGGTGTGGGGAGGGGCAGGTAAAGATATAGCCATTCATACCCCAGAGAATTCATTAGGAAAGTTTCATTTTGGGGATCTTGTATTCCAGGGACATAGCTAGTTTTGACTGGGGGGTCTAAAGATCAAAGAAACCTTTCTGGGTTTGAGGATCGTGTGTGTTTTACTGTCCTTCTTAACTGGATAACCACCAGCAAGGTGATGCCACATCAATCCTTGGAAACATCAATTAAAAATAATTCCTAGGGCTTCTGCCCCAAACCAGTAAGTTTATTTGCCTTACTTATACACAGCTGGTGTGAGCTCTGTGAGCATTCAGGTTTTATTTTTCAATCTCTGAGACAGGAGGAATGTTGTCACTACTAGGCATGAAGGAAAAAAAATCAGACACTAATTTTCCAAACATATATGTAAACCAAGTCCCATATTAGATGGACTACATTTCAGTCCTTTGTGACTATATGTAGATGGAATTCCTGTGGAGTTGCAAAAGACATATTTTTCTTCTGGTAAACCTTCTAACAACCTTTTATGTTTCCTACCAAGATGTACTTGGTGCTAAAAAAAGAAAATGAAAAAGAAAATAAAAACTATGTATGTGTAAATCTTTCTGGGGAAAAAGGTGGCAGGGTGGAGAATTCAGCCATCTTTGTGTTCTCATGCCATAAATCAGTACGGTTTTGATACTAACTTTCTGTAGGTTTAGTCAAGATATTGGGTGTAGAAAGGTGCAGCTAGCTTCAGTCATAAAAAGCTCATTGAAAATGAAATGGTTACTTATCCAACATTTCAGAGCAAACCTAAACATGAGAGTGAAAGTACTGTCTGTAAAACTGTCAACAGAATTTCTCACAGGGAAGTAATAACCATAATGGGATATTTAAATGCATTTATCTCAGAAATTGATAGAACAAGTTGACAAAAACAGAAAATACTTGATGTACAGGATTAACAAATAAACCTAATTTTCATATAGAATACTATACTTAACAATTGCAAACTACAAATTCATCTCAACTACACACAGACCATTTTTCCAACTGCCCAATGAGCCAATCTTCAACAAATTTAAAAGATTGAAATTGTACAGGATATGATCTCTGACTTCAATGGAGTTAAGCTAGAAATAATATCAGAAAATTAAAGTATCCCAACTTGTTAAAATTAAATAATATCTAAGTAATCTCAAATTTAAAAAAAAATCACAAAACAAATTAGATACATTTTGACTTGATCAATAAGGAAAACCTAATAAATCAAATATTATAGAATATATATGTGTATGTTCCAAAATAAATTTATAAACTTTAAAAGAAAAAAACAAACATCAATCCCTAGGTATCCATTTTCAGAAGTTAGAAAAATAAGAAAATTAATCCAGAAGCAGAAATGAAAGATATAAAAAGGTATAATAGAGAAAATAAGTACAGGTAATTTTTTAATTGATCAATCTCTTCAACATTTGATAGGAAAAAGAAGAGAGAAATTACAAAGAATCAATTTCAGAATTGAAAAAAATTATATAACTGAAGACCTTACAAATGTTAACAGTGTTGTTAACTTAGGCCAAAATATTTGACAGTATCATTAAAAATTGACAACCTTCTAGGAGAAAAATAACTTACCACAGCCATCATAGAAAGAGAACTATAAATATTCCAAATATTTCTTTATTAAAATAATTTGAATTTAAAATTAAAGCCATTTCCAAAGGCACAGATGGCTTCATTGGTGTTTCTTGCTCATTTGTTTTTTGGTGTGCTGGAAGTCAAACCCAGGGTTTATAAATGCTAAGCAGGGCCTCTACTACTAAGCTGCACCCCAGTCCCAATTGGTTGTTTTTTGTCAAAATTCTATAAAGTTATAGTGCCATTGATACACAAAATCTTGCAGGGAACAGAAAGAGGTACAAATTGTTATAATCAATGTAATTTTTTGTAAATTAATGGAGCTCAATTCATTATTTGATAAAGGAGAGAAAACATTTGATTTATCAATTATTACAGAAAAGTGTTTATTAAAGTTTGACCTCCATTAATTCTAACTGGGAAAAAAATAGCACTATTTCATCAATAGGCAAAGGATAACAACAAAAACCATCAAATATTATGTCTAACAATGACATGTTGAACTAGTGCCACTTCCACTTATACTTAATATTGTATCAGAGATCCTAGCTAGAATAATATGGGATGGACTACACAGGAGAGGCAAAAGGATAAGAAATATTTTCTGACAACATGATTTTGTATTGCCATTCCAAAGAAATATGCTATTTGAACCTTAGCAAAATTGCTATACTTCAATATACACAAATTAACTGTACTACTATATAATAGCCACACCAGGAAAGTGACACTTAGAAATGATTCTGTTTAGAACAACATAAAACAATAGCTTAACATATTCTGAACATCTAGCACTTAAACAAGTTAAAGACATAAAAGGCCCCAAACTATAAAACATTATTGAGAGAAACTAATAAAACCTACCTAAATGATAACTCTACCATGTTTCTGATTCGGAATGCCTAATATCCTTAAGCTGCCAATTAATTCTCTTTTATTTAAGCAATAGTTTAAATAGAACCACTATTAAAATTCCAGCAGGATATTTTGGTTGAAAATGTCAAACTGATTCAAAAATATAAATGAAAAATACAAAGAAACTAGTGGAACACCTTGAAGAATAAAACCAGAGTCACACCATCAAATAGCAATATATATATTGTAGAACTACAGTAATAAAGGCAGTGTGATACTGCTCCAAGTACAGAAGAAAAGACCAATAAACAAACGGTAAAGTCATAATAACAGAATGAATCAAACAACATTACTCTATGTAAATTTATGATTACACAAATGGTATGCCTTTATGCCATGTACAAGCAGAGAAACAACATGTATCCCATTTGTTTACAATAAAAAAAAAAGAAAGAAATAGACACAAACATACATAAGCACTTGATTTATGAACAACTTAGCTCTACAGAGTAGTGATAGAGACAGAATTAGCCATGAGGGGAAGTAAAAGGAATTTTGATCACTTCATTCAGAGCAAATATGATCAATGCACTCACTCAATAACTATGTAAATGATATAAAATGAACTCCCCTCAAACAATATGAAAAAGGCAGACCACCCAACAGAAAATGCAGAAAGGACTTCAATGGGCACTTTACAAAATAAAGATTTCCATTTGATCAATAATTTAGTAAAAATGGGCTCAAATTGAACTTTGCAAATGAGAAGTCTGACAAATCCCATTGTAGACAAGAATGAATGTGCAGTGACTGGAATTCTTGTACGCAACTGGTGAGAATCAAAATTGGTAAAATTACTTTGGAATGCTCTGGACAGTCATTCTTTAGTTGAATATCCACACACCTGTGAATCAGCAGTTCTACTCCTAGGTAGATGCTCCTCACTCACTGAATAAGGTGATTTAAAGTAAGTGTGTGTGTGTCTGCAACTTTTCAGAGTAACATTATTTAAGATACTGAAATCTAAAGTGAAACGACAAACAGATTGGAAAAGTGATTTTTAAAAATATTTTCACATAGTGGGATATCTACAATGAATATGTTATTACATTTAGTTTTTTTTCATTAATTGTACAAACAATAGTCAGTGAAAAGGATGCAGAAGTGAAAGTTTGAGGTGGTTATCTTTAAGTAGAGAGTATGTGGAGGATATCTGGGGTATTGTTGGTAATGCTCTAAAATCATCTGATTTTCTAGTTACTGATATGTTCACTTGGTGAAAATTAATTGACTTGGATGTTTTTGATTTGTGCACTTTTCTGAATTCTACATTTAAGATAGGTCTTTAAAGGGACATTAAAAAAAGAAATATCTTTCTCATTTTGATCTTACCTAAAACATTCTCTAATTTCCTTCTAAAATTTGTAGACATGAATTCCTTAATCTTTGATTTTTATTTAATGGTACTCTTTGTCTTTGAATAAATTCTTAAAATCCTTATTGATTTAAAATGTTTAAAGTTTTTTAACATTAAATAATACTAGGGTGTTAAAATATTAATTTTTATAAATGTTTTAAACTTAAACTTCCAATATTTTATATTAGTGATGTTAGTGTGGTTATTTTATTTTTGCTTCAATTAGATGCTCTAAAACTGTTGCAAAATATATTGAATAAGCAATTGTTACAAAAACTTCTATGCTTTGTCTTAAAGTTGCCATTACAGTTTTTATTCTTTATTTTTCTTTTGCTTCACTTTGTTATACAGATTGAATTATTATTCTGAATTAAAGTTAAAACTCTAAATTCAAAAAAATGTGTTTGATTCTTTTTCAGAGCATTGTGCTAATTGTGATTTCTGAAAGTATGTCTTGTAGTAATTTTCATTTTCCTTTATATACTTTGAATGCCTAATTTTTCTTTTTTAGTGAAGATTATATTTTGCATATTTTTATCATCTGCATGATTCTGTGTATATATTAATGTTGGATTAGGATATTATCATTTTAATTCTACCACCAAATATATTTTTCTTAATAATTCTTAAAATTTTCCAAAATGAATACAACTATCTAACTGCCTAACTTATGTGCTTTTTGTTACATTTCAAATTAATTCTTATATGTTTTATAAAAATTAAAATATTGACTTTTAATATTAATTTATGGGAAAAACAATTTAGTTCTTGCCATTTCCAGCTTTCTTTACTCTCACTTTGTAGATTTTCTAAATTTAATGTTAGTGATGAAAATAATACTATTAAACTCAAAGTGGTTTTTCTCCTTTCTTATATATTCAACTTCAAAAATTTTTTAAATAATTATTTCAGCTTTTTAGCATCACATTATTTTACTTTGTGATTTATAACACTGTTTACATTTCTAACATTATTTCAAAAGAGAATTTTTTTTTTTTGATACTAGGTATTGAACCCAGGGGTACTTAACCATTGAGCCACATTCCCAGTCCTTTTTATTCTTTTTTATTTTGAAATAGGGTCTCCCTAAATTGCTTAGGGACTGGCTAAGTTGCTGAGGCTGCTTGGAATTTGCAATCCTCCTGCCTCAGCCTCCTGAGCTGCTGGGATTATAGGAGTGTGCCACCACACCTGACCCAAAATAGTTTTTGATACTTGTCTCCAGTCATTTCTCTTCTAACCTTACCATGCTTGAAGTCAATTTTTGAATTGGATTTGTAGCTTTGTACTTAACTGAACACATGGGAGGCCATGCTGAGAGTAAATGAGGGAAGCACTTTCAACTTGTGGTGCTCAACAAATGTAGATCTCACTTGGGAACCCCAGATATGGTCAACTGGACTTCAATTCCAGTGGTGCCACATATACCCCCCCAGAATGTACTTCTTTTGGGGAAGTCATTATCATTCTGAAGATGTTGACTTGAACCTTCAGGGTGTCCATAAGAGATCTTCACGTGTTCAAGAAATAACATCCATAGGCTATGCAGCCCACAGATGACTGAGGATGATTCTCCATAAATTAGGAGATTCTTGGTTCTGTGGTAGAGTTCCTGAAAGGATAACAGACTGATTATTCATGTATGGTCTGTTTTCAGTTTTTACCAACAAGAGTCATTTGATGAGAAAAATGGTTCTATAATAGATTCTTTAAGTGTGCCCTCCCAAATCATACGTTGAAAGTCAATTCCTAAGGAGATGGTATTTGAAGGTGGAGGCTTTGGGAGTTAAGTCATGAAAGTGAAGCCCTCGTGGACATTATTAGTGCCCTTATAAAAGAGACTTCACAGAGCTCCCTCTTCCTTTCAGTCATGTAAGGACACAGCAAAGTGATCAACTATGAACCAGGAAGTGGTTATTGATGATAGAGTTTCACCAAACTTCTTCCTTATGGACCAATGTGACATCTACACAATTGTTAATATATCCAGCTATAACTGGATTAATGTCATCAGCCAGGTGTGTCTTTCCAAGAAATTGTAAGGAGAAATTTACCTGGATTTGAAAGGTAGACCCCGATGCTTAATGGAATTTCTTCAGCTGTCTAGAACTGGGTCCCTGACTATAGTCTATACTGCAGGTTAGTCAGATCCTGCTGGAATCCTGGAATCCTGCTTAGAGTAGCTTTAATTAAATGCTATTTGAAACAAATTGAATGGATACAATCTCAGCCTTTGTCAGTCATTAATCAGATGGGTCAATTGTGTAGCATACACATGGGAAAGTAGACATGAAGTTTGTAGAAATGAGGAGTAGAATTGTTGAGAGACAATTTTTCCTGGATTTCTCACAATTCTGCATAGATAGCCAATTTGTTCTGGTCTATCTTTACGAGACTGTTTATATTATTAGAGAAGACTGAAAAGTTAGAGATATCTCTTATTATGCAGGGAATGAATTTTATATATATATATAAAATTCATGTAAGGACACATGATATATATATATCTTCTTCTTCAAAGTAGATCTATACATGTTCCATTATGGGTAAAGAGGGATGTCTCCCTCCTCTCCATAAAGCTAGTATTTATTTATATTACATTGAAATAGAGATAATTCCTCTCTTGGAAGAGGACTGAGTGGAAAATTGGCATGGGAGATCAGGGGTGCCCAATCTAAGGGGTTTTGGAATTCATACCACTGCCTGGGCAGCTCTTATCACATCACCTTGTGGATCTGGGGCTCAGGAAAATGTCTTAAGATATCTACTGTTAAACCATGAGAAATAAAAGTTGATTTTTTTTGGTTTGATTCTGAACCAGAATTCTTGTTTTTTCTGCTGTTATTTATCAAACTCTGACAGATTAACCTACTAGCTTCCAAGAAAGGTAAAATCTTAAACCTTCACAGTTCTTTTCTTGAAAATACATTTATGATTTTTAAAAGTTCCTGATAAATTAAAAACTTTTCTTTGTGAAATGTACCCATTTGTCTCTCTTGGTATTTTTATTTTACAATCTATTTTATGTGACATTAATATAGTCAATCCTTCTCTTTTCTGTTTGCAATAGTATATCTTTTATTTACTCATTGACTTTCAAGCTGTCTTTATGCTTAGAGTGTTTGTTTTATAAATCGTATAGTTTGATCTTTTTATTCTGTCTGAAAAATCTCTGCCTTTTATTTGGACATTTAGTGCATTACCATTCAATGTAATTATTGAAATATCTGGATTGTGGTTTATCATTTTAATTTTTGGTTAAATGTTTTCCCCTCTCTGCTTTTTGCTCCTCTCAATCTTCTTTCCTAATATCTCTTGGGTAATATGAATTTTTAAATATTTTAAATATTTAAATATTTACAACAAGTTTCTAAAACTTATCCCTATACATGAGTTTTAGCGGTTTCACTAGGGATATATCTCACAACTTTTCACAGTTCCTTCATATATATTGTATCTCTTCACATAAAATGAAATATTTTTATCACATATTAGTCTATTAATTATCTCCAGCCATTGTATTATCCTTGTCATATTATGACATTTATCCATATTTTATGTCTGATAAAGCAATATGGTGCTATAATATTGACTTTAAACAGTTCTATGCATTTTAAGAAATTGAGTATTTTGCAAGCATTTCATTAGAAAGTTTGCTTCAAATAGAAGTACTTCTTTTAGTATTTCCTTAAAACCAGATCTGCAGGTATCTTATGTCTCTTAGTATTTTATTATTTAATATTGTCATTGAATTTAGAATTTGGGGTTAATACTCGAATACTTTTTTTTCACCATTATCTGGCTTCCATTGTTTGTGATTAGAAGTCATTACTCGTGTCAATCATTGTTCTCATATACTCATTATTTTTCTCTGAAGGCTTTCAAAGTTTGCTCTTTATCTTTATATCTAGCAGTTATACTACCATGGACATGGTATGACTTCTTAAAATATATTTATTCTCCTTGGAATTCACTGAATTTCTTGAATTAAGAAAAATTTATGTATTTACTCTAACTTTGGAAAGATTTGGTCATTCTATTTTAAATATTTTATCTCCTGCATCGGGCTATTATATACTTGCAGAACTTAAATTCACATTCATTAGACAACTTAATATTGTTACACAGATTTATAAATATCTCTTTTTTTTTCTTTTTGTTTTTGTTTTGGTAGCAAGGATTGAACCTAGGGGCGCCTAACTACTGAGCAACCTCCCTAGCCCTTTAGTTACAAAAATGTTTCATTTTGAGTCAGTGTCCAAGTTGCTTGTCATCTTGCTAAGTTGCTGAGGCTGCTTTGAATGTGTGATCCTCCTGCATCAGCCTAGCAAGCCACTGAGATTACCAAACTTCCTTTTTAAAAAATATTTTTACTCTTTTTCAAATTAAATACTTTCCACTATATTAAGTTCATTGCATCTTTCTCCTTTATGCAACCTTTATTCTACCCTTATGCCAAGTATCGCATTTTGTGTGTATTGAGTGCATAGATATGTTTGCTTGAAAAACTGCTTTGTGTGTTTTCTTCAAGACTATAGAAACATGAAGGGGAACAAGAAGGAAACATTAAAGGTCTGACTGGAAATAAAATAAGATACCTAAGAGTTAAAATTAATTTATAGGAAAATGGAACACAAGAGGTTAAAGTCACCTGGAAATTGCAGAGGCAGAAAGAAAACATGGAGGCTGAGTGCCTTAGGTCATGTGGTTTCTAGGGCTCAGATACAGCTGAGTGACCAGCAGTTAGTAAATATCCTATGGTTCTTGGAAGTTCTTCAGTGGGTGAACTGAATGGATTTTTCTGCTCATCTCCAAAATTACATGTGTGATTTTCCTAGATCTAGGACTGTATTGCTCAGAAAGGGATTTGAATTAGACCCTGATGAATATGCATCCTTTGTAGATGGAGGAAGGACACATCTGCAATTGGTAGAATTTCAGACTAGTTGGAACTCTGCAAATGCCAACTCCAGAGGAGTAATACATCCTTATGTTTAACATATAGAAATGCTATGCTGCTATGGTTTGGATGTGTTCCCCCATGGTGCATGTATTAAAGGTATGGACCCCAGGATGGTGCTACTGGGAGGTGGTGGAAACTTTGGGAAGTGGGGCCTAGTGAGAGGCCCTAAGGTCATTGGGGGCATGTCCCTGAAGGGATTATGGGACCTGGACCCTTCTTTCTTTTGCTTCCTGGCAATGAAATGAGTAGTTTTGCTCTCCCATACACTCCTGCCATGATACATTGCCTTCACTATAGGCACAGCAAGGAAGAAGTCAATCATGAACTAAAACCTCCAAAACTGAGGCAAAATAAACCTTTTATATACCTATAAGTTGGTTATCTCAGGTATTTTGTTATAGTGACAGAAAGCTAACTTGTGAATAGTGTATTAGCTAATTATTATGGTGGAGAGGATAACTCAAAATTAGATAACTCAGGAATAATCTTTTTCTAGTATAGTATTAATCTGTAAAATGTATACATGTTTTCTACAGTGATTTATTTCAACTATGTATATTTGATATAATGGTGGAGCCACTTGTAGGTATGTTAGGAAAGGAGTTTTCATCTACCTACCAAAATACCATTAAACTGTTCCCTGTAAATAATTCACACACAAAATAATTATTCTTACTAGGTAGACTATTGTTACTTTAAATACTACCAGGTATATATTTATCTCCTCTCTTTTTTATAGCATATGTGGCAGGGAAAGTGAAAATGGCTTTGGTTTTATATATGGAATTGAATCCTATCTGTAACTTTCTTTTTTAATATTAAGCAAATTACTTCTAGTTCTAGTATTTCCCTAAGTTTAAAAATCAGGATATTAATATTTCTTAATATAATTGTTTGGATGACTAAATTAGCACTGTACCTAACCAAGAGTGGCCAATTTTTGTTATCAGTTCACAAATTTAGCACACGACAACATGTAATGAGTGTACTTGGGTTGATTCAATACTATTTGATTGGAAGGGATACGGTGGGTTCTCACAATTTCAATACACAACGTTTATCTTCTTGCCAATTTTGTTAAATTGTAGTTGGGTTGTTGCTTTTCTTTCACAATCAATGCTCAGTTTGATGAAATTGCTATTGTATCAAGTTAATCTTCTGCATAAGATTTGCATTCTTCTCATGAAACTTCTAATATTCATTTAGCTGGAGTGAATAAACTGGGGCTTATTCAATTCCAAGACTCCCTCTATGAATTATTTTCTCACATGTTTCAACCCCTTTCTGACCTAGAAGGTGGGAATTCTGTACAAAAGCAGTAAATGGATTATTTAACTTTTGGACAAAAATTCATGCATACAGTTCCACAGAAATTAAAGATCTCCCCGCAACTGGTTAATATTCTCAGAAATGTTCTTTTCCTCAAATGTGCTTTGTAAGTAAAAGTATAAGAATTTTATATTTTGGAAAGTAGTTTAATGTGGATCAGGCTTTTCATAAACATAATTTATAAGATGAACTTGTTAATTCATGCTTCACTATTACCAATTTAATATATTTTAAATTGGTTTTATGTTCAGGAGAAAAACTATCAAGTGCTTGCTTGTTACTGTACTCGTGGTTATATTTTCTGATTATGGCAAATAAGTCAAAGTATTTCTCACTTTCTTCAGACCAAAATGGTGAATTTAGTTCTTTGAACTCCAGTTAATGAAGAACCTAAAATTTTAAAGTTTAGTTTATAGTTTAAATTTCTTCTGTCTGAATTATAATGGCAAGTCTAAAATAATATGGATAATATTTTTCCCAGAATGAAGACATTTACCTTTAACAAAACTGACCTGGCGTCCTCAATCATATATGTAATTTCAGCTTGGGTAGTATTTTGCTCTTCCTTTGTGCCCTGAAATCCCTGCACTTCCTTTTGCATAATATCTTCCTCATAGTATTACATTTATTTATTGTTCTCTGCCTTATTACAGGGCTAACTATGAGAATGGTAATTTTGTCTGCCTTCTGTACCATGCTATGCACAACATTAAGCACAGTAACAGGCATTAAAGCAGATGTTCAATAAATATTTGTTAAATGAACCAAAAAATGTACCATGTATAAGGCCAGAGATTGTTTTTTTTTTTTTTTTTTTCTAAAGATGTATCAATAGTGAGGCAAACAGAGATAAGAAATTGATCAAGGAAATTCTGAAAACCTTGGTCCTGAGTTCATAGTTTTCTTAATTTTCTTTAATTCTGAGTTGATCCACTGTGTCCTACCCAACTATCTGTACCCAGAATGATGATTTTTTTTTTTTTGCATGAGCTCTTTTAAAGTGGGTTTGTCACTCTTATCACCACAGTAAACATGACTAATGATGTTGGTATTAGTCCAACAAATCGGTTAAGGGTAGAATGTTAATGTGAACAGAAAAAGTATATTTCTACACTTATGGATTGGCCACTTCTGACCATTTTCTGTTTTCTGAGGGTGCAGAGGCATCTGAAACAGAATAGCTGCTTTCCAGGGGCTCAGAGACCAGTGGGGGAGATGGTTGTTAATATATATCCCACTAAAAAAAGTGGTGTCCAACTGTAGTCCCAACTTAGGCAGGAAGACTGCAGGTTCAAGCAAACTAGTCTCAACAATTTACTGACACCTTGTTTCAAAATAAAGAAAATTAACAGTCTGGATGTAGCTAAGTGGTAATGAGTCCCTGGGTTCAATCTAAAGTACCACCAACACACACACAAAGTGCCAGTACACAATATCAATTTATATAAGGAGAAAAATACACTCCATATAAAAAAAACTTTTGAGGATTTAGAAATAAGTCCTGTTTTAAGATTTTACTGCTGCATATTAAATCTGATATTGACAGAGGCAGTGGTGATCTGGAGACTTTTCAAACTGGGCTTTGAAGAACTGATTGTGAATTTGCTAGGAATCTTGAGGAGTAATCAATCACTAAATACAATCATTAAAAATTTAAAAATACAAACATACATAGAGACAAAGAAAAAGTTCTTGAAATTACCACTAATTATTTTACTACACGTGACAAATCCATATGTTCTTAATATTACATACATCTACTGCAGCCATGTGGTGAAAATACTCAATTCCATGTTCACTGACATCATAGATGAAGCTGAAATTGGCAATAGTGGGTGGTTTTAAACTGCGAAAATGCAAACACCATAAATAATCATGTCACTCCTTCTATTTATGTTATTTGTTTTGTCTATATTTCATTATTTATTTGTTATTATTCTCAATTTTATTGTCTAAACTTTAAAAAGTGACAGAGAAATGCTAACAAAGCAGATTAAACTTAAAATGTATGTTGTATTCCTGGCTCTTACACTGAAATAGTACAAAAATTGAGGACATACTCTTCTGATATTCAAAGAAACTTTTGACATCTGTCTTTTATTGCTTTACTCTCATCTTATTCACAAATGAGAATAAAATTCTCAATACTTCTGTTGGAATAACATTAATTCATTATGTACAACCATAGGTAGCTATGGACATAACAGTTCAACAAAAATAAATGAAAGAATTTATATTGAAGTATTGATTTATAAATGTCAAGTGCATGGCAGGGGAAAATGAGATTTAACAAAAATCAATGAAAACATTTTGAAAAACT
This sequence comes from Sciurus vulgaris, assembly GCF_902686455.1. Taxonomy (NCBI): domain Eukaryota; kingdom Metazoa; phylum Chordata; class Mammalia; order Rodentia; family Sciuridae; genus Sciurus; species Sciurus vulgaris. The sequence continues at coordinate 46,109,029 of NC_136474.1, read as the reverse complement.
TAAGTGGCTGTTAGGAGTTTGCCATAATAATATTATATATAGCATTTGTTATTATTTTTAAATTGTGTCTATCTAGTATTTATCAATCAAACTTATAATAAACTTGTATGTATGTACATAATACATTTTTAAGAGAACCACTGTTAACCTCTTACATACTAGCATACTACTTGGGCAAAAGACCATAAAAGTTTAAAATATCTTACATAATCATTTATATTGATTTGTGCACTTTTCTCCTTTCTATAATGCCACAGTATTATTTTCCAATTGTTGAGGCATTTGCAAAATGAGTTTTTAACTAAAATATATATATTTAATATAAATGTGTATGTACATTTTAATTAATAAGCAGCAAAATGTACAACTTGTGCTGAGTTTAGTAATTTTAATTATTTATTATACCTGTGTGAACAACCCCTAGATAAAGATATAGAACATTTCTAGCTGCTTAGAAATTTCCCTTGGTTCCTTCTTTATAGTCAATAGGTTAGCTACTCTTTCACATCTGCCACATAGATTAGTTTGACCTGTTTTTGAAATATCTATAAACATAGAAATATACTATTACTCTGTTATTGTTGGTTTCTTTTGTTTTGACTTCTTTCACTCAACAGTATGTTTTACTGTAAGTCCCTGCTGTAGCTTACAGAGTATTTCATTTTTCATGTTTTGTAATATTCCATAGTATGAATATGCCTCAGTTTCTTCATCTTTTCTCTAATCAATAGAACTATTAAGAAAAAAATGCTTTCTAGGAAAAGTTTGAAATTATCTATGTATGCCTCCTTGATTGTTTTTCTCTTAAATCTTTTACTTAACTTCAGCTCCTGCATTTCTGGGAATGGTAAATGTTGATTTCCTTTGAGTAACATATATTACCCTGGATGTCAAACTCTGTGGTTCAGTGAACATAGTTATCTCCTCTGTCTACACTATTGCCTTTTGTAGGTGTGTCAGTCCATATATTCTGGGGCTCAAGATGGGCCCATTTGCCTTGATACCTTGAACACCAACAATTGAAACAAGAATATCTAAGAATAAGAGCAACGCAAATACCTCATTGTTGGATTTATGCTGTCATTAATTTGGAAATTTCACTTTTAAGTTGCTTTCCAAATGCCACTGTTTCTTGAATTTTTTTGTTAAATTTATCAAAAGCTGTTTAGAAAAAAATTACAGTTCAATTTTAGCAGGAATTATGTTGTAAAGAATCAGAATGATTTGTGTTTGTGTGTGTGAGAGAGCAAGAGAAAAAAAAGAATAGCAAAACATTGAACACTGAATGCTTTCTTCTTAAGTTTGACTAAGTATTTAACTATTTCTTATTATTTACTATTCTCCTGACATTTCTTTCCCCTTGTGCTATGACAACTCAACAGTTATTTTTTCTACTCCTATGACTGGTTACTCATATTCTAATTACTTTTATTGATATTCCAATGGGAAGTATGGGTAAGTATCTTAAAAGCCAATATGCTCCAGTAACTCACAATTTTTGGGGTATGAAATAAAGCTCAGGGTGGAGGTTGTGGCTCAGTGGTACAGCACTTACCTGACATATGGCACTGGGTTTGATCCTTAGTACTTGCACATAAATAAATAAAATGAAGGTCCATTGACAACTAAATATATATATATATATATATATATATATATAAAATATTTACTAATGCTTATTTAATATAAAAATAAATACTGATTACAACTGGCCTTCATGCTTGGTCAAGGAAATTTTGCTGTGCTTTCTGTTTTTAAATATATATATTTATATATATATATAAAAATACATACATATTATATAATATATTATATATAATTAATATATAAGTATATATTTAATATATTATATATTTGAAAAAGGCACAGCAAAATTTTGACTAAGGAAATTAATTATCAAAATAATAAATATATATATTATATAATAATATATATTAATAATATATATTTATATAGCATATATTATATATACAACAAATATATATGTTATATATAATATATGATATATAATATATATATAATATATTTTGAAAAAAGAAAGCATAGCAAAATTTCCTTGACCTAGTTATGAAGGCCAGTCATAATCAGTATTTATTTAAAGTGTGCTTTTTATGGCACAGCCAATGTGGTATTTACTGTCACTTCCTGGAAACTGAAAAAAAAAAAAATAGCTCCCTGCCCCATGAATACATCAAGTAGAATTTATATATCAGTATGTTTTATTTTTAAAAAGTAGTTATATCATGAGAACACACATAATATATATGATATGCATCAGGGTGATATTCGTGACAAATTGTGTGTTAATGCAAGTCCTCTCAGAATGACATCTGTTACTGTACCTTCCACACATCCCTCAATTCCTCAGCATATAGCATGGAAGGGAGATACTTTGGGGGGAATTGAGAAGTTCCATATTTGAAACTTGTAACTTTTTAATACAAATCTCTCTCTGTTTCTGTCTCTCTGTCTCTGTCTCTGTTTCTCTCTCTCTCTCTCTCTCTTTCTCTCTCTCTCTCCCTCCCTCCCCATCTCCCTCTCTCCCTCTTTTCCTCCCTCCCTTTGAGAGATATCGCTTAACTTTTAATATTATGCTGATATACTGGTCAAATTGAATCCACCCACTCTACTATCAATTAATATTACTTCCTTTCCTCATACTACCCCATCTCCCCGACAGATCTACATTAAAATCAGTGGCAACACAATACCGACATTCAGTCATCTAAGCTTAGTTTATAGTTTCAACCATCTAGGATAAGTTTAGCTGAAAGAGTTTTATTAATTCCCTGTTTTACAACCCATTCATCTACCTAATCAGATCCTCAATATAACCAATATTTTATAGTTTCCATCATTCAGACCTTAAATTTATTTTCAATATCATGATAGTTTTGTTCTTTCTCATGTTGCATACACAACAGTTTTAGCTTTATTTCTGAAACTAGTAAAACTACTTCAGAATATTTTTTCATTCAGATTCAAGAATCCATTTTCATCCTAAGAGTGAATGCAAGCAACATATTGAAGCATCATACTATATTCCTCAACAAATATTTGAATGCTTTAGATAGGCAAGTACTTGTTTGGGGTACTAGGAAGTAAAAATAAAGAACAAACACAACTCTCCATGAAGTTTCTGTTATAGCTAGGAAAAGGGGAAAGTAAACCTTTAAGCAAATTTGGTTGTAGGTAAGGAGTTGAATACTGTAGAGAAGAACAAAGAGGGAAGGCATATTTGGATGACGAGTATCTAAGTCATGAGAATGTAAAGAGCTGAGTTTTGGACAAGCTAACTTTGAGGGAAACTCATTATCAGCATTTGAAAATATATACCTTCAGCTCAAGGAAGAAGTAGAGGATAGAGATGCAAATTTGATTTTGGCAGGGTAGACCATGAACAACACTGCATCAACAAGGAGACATTAACAGAGAAGGACAAGGTCCTGCATAAGAAGCTTCTCATTCTTCAGCCTGAAGGATTGTGACAAAAGCAATATGGAGAAATAAGTGCCTTACAGAGCCTATAAAATGACACTTGGAGGTGTTCTATCTGTCTGAGTATTGTTTTGCACTTGAACCTGAAAGTTAATTCATTAATGAAAGAACCATAAAACATGCATATTCCTCTAGCAGGGTACCAGGCCAACAGGCTTCCAGAAGGCAGCAGCATCATGGCCAAATTGTGATTTCAGAAAGGCTAGTTATACAGAAGATGATGTGATTTACTTGATTTTTTTAGACATCTTAGTTTTTAAGAAAATAACAAAAAAAAGTTGCAAAAAGAATAGAAAGAACTCCCACCCAGATTTACCAGTTGTTAATATTTTGCTAACATTTGTGTTATGCTTAATCTATTTGTCTATGTGTTGGGGCAAGCCCAAAATGGCTATAGTTAGTCTCCCTTGCTGGGGCTTTTAGAATATAAGCCAAGGTCATGAATTGGTTGGTGTATGGTCAAGGTCATAAACACTCTGATTCAGGGTATGTACTCAAGATCATAAACATGGGCTTGTAAGCATGAGTTCACTGAGGTAAGTTGTTAGCAATGTGCACCTTCTTTGGATTATATATAAAAAAGTTCTATAGAAAGGACTCGGGTCTAAATGGAAATGGCTGGGGTTGAAGCTGGAGCTGGAGGCTAGCTACAGGCTGTTGACCCCTCTGAATTAAGCACGTCTACTATCCTGACTGCATCTTGCATCTTCTTGCACTTGTCATGATACCAAATCTGTTTTCTGGTTCTGAGCACCTGCATGACTATACGTATTTATGTATCAACCTATATGTGTATCTATCTATCATCTATCTATCTATCTATCTATGTATTTATCTTCTATCTTTTGTCATCTATTTATCTAAAAATTTACCTATGCCAATGTATACGTTCCTCAAACACTTTAGCATCTTTTTGTTTCAGAAAGCAAGGAGGAGCTAATAATATAAAAGAATCAGTTTAAAAGGACCTGTAAGTCAGATTGGAAGGGCTCTTATTGGACAACAAAATTAAATTGAAACATTACTGAGAGTAATCTGTGAGTCCATACTGACAAAAAGTATTAAATGACTAAAAAGGAAAAAAAAGAGAATGATCTTTTGTACAATAGGATGTTATTGGACACAACTAATAGGAATTGCAAAATTAGACTGTTTTATAACCATCATGATAATTAAATCAGGTAAAAATCAAAATATATGCTACCATGAATAAACTGATGACAAGGATATGGATACCTACATAGTCTCCAGAATCTCATCACTTTTAACTTATTAATCACCAAAGGAAAAGAAACCACTTCAGAAGGGAAGAATATGAATGGCAGACACCTGTTTGACTGAAATTAATCACTAACAAGGAGATAAATTGACATCACCAGTCTCCTGATATGATTTTTTAGGAAGATATATAATATATGTAGTATTCCAGCTAAAAGTGCATAAACTGAGTCAAGACGAAGGAAATATCGGACAATCCCTTAGTGAGGGACATTCTCTAAGTAAATGACCTGTGTTCTTTAAAATTTCAGGGCCATAAAAGATAAAAACTGGGGAAATAATCTCAGATTTAAGGAGATTCAAGAGACAAGATGACCAAATGCACTGGATGACCCTGGATTGGATTCTTTATTAGGGGGATTAATTCGGCTATAAAACATAGTATCAGTGCAATTGACATAACCTTGAGAAACATGGTAAACAGTTATATGGGCACACAGACCATTTATTTTTTCCTATTTTGTCTCACCATAGGATAGTGAGAGAAATAAAAATAATAGTCTGCCCCTCTATGAGAAAATTGAGATTTAGAAACACTAAACCATTTGCCCAAATCCATACAGCTAGTAAGTTGGGAAGGCATGTATTGACTCCACCTTCTCTCATTTTAAGTCCCAGATTCGTTCATCATAAAAGGCAATTGCTGGCTTTGGTACCAGGTAACAAGTAGATAATGATGAGGAGATGTAAGAATATGTTAGGGTGAAAATATTTTCTCAGTCTTAATTTTATATTATTGTCTAGATTAATAACTAGATTAATTCATTACGCGTCATTTCCTTGATACTCATAGAAATTGTTTAAAGTTCGGTTATAATCTTTATCATCCATGCTTCATGAAGAGTTCTTTCTAAGAACTCCAGATTGTTTTCTTGTATTTGACATTGAAAGGAAGGAGATGGCTCCTTCCAGATTGTTTCATTGTATCTGACATTTGTTCTTGCACATGGTGGGTAATCAGTAAATGTTTATTGAAGAAATAACAGATTTAAAGTAACACATTAAAAGTAACAAATGTAAGGGTACAATATCATAGGTTTACATTAAGTTTCAGAACAAAAGTCTGTAAATTGGATTGTAGGAATCCAATTTCTTCCAACTTCTTCCTTAAATTGTATAAGGAAGTTGAAAATGAGGTGGCAAGAAGGGGGCTTCTAAATTCATAACATGCCCACTTAAAGTCTGCAGATGCCTCACTGTCATGGGTCTGATTTTGAACTATCACTAATGTAATTAGTGGGTGATATTCCAGACTTCCAATTGTTAAGAGATTGAATATAATTAAGCAGCTGCATAAAGAAGACAATAATGAAAGGCGAGAAAATGAGTATATGCAAAGCTCAGTTCCACATACAATTCTAGCATTGATAAGGCTAAAGAGGTATGAAGTCATTGTAAATTTAATTCTCTAATCAGAAGAGGCTCACATCACTCAGCACCTACGGACAGAGCAGAGAGGTGAAAAGAGGTTCCTCCTGTATGGCAACCAGGCTGTCATCTTACTGTGATGGCCTCTGACCCAACAAAATAATTAGCTTCCATTGTGTTAACCTGTAAGCCAGAAAGGACAAGCACATACTAGTGCAATCACAGAGATTTTTTTTTCCCCAACTCAATACGTTTTCTTTAAAGCAAAGCCTTCCTTTAACAGTTGTTTCAAAGATAATACAGGCATCTCTCAGCAATACCACCCCCTTTTTTTCTTCTTTTCTGTCAAGGCTAAGTTTTATGATTTTTCATATTGTAACTGGTAGAGAATTTACCATTTTGAAGGCCACTAAATCATTCCAAAAGCAACAGAGGATTGTGAAAATGTATGATGTAAAATATGAAAGTGTAAAGAAAAATATTAATAACAGATATATTAGATATGAAGTCCTTACATAAATAAATATTTTGGCAGTTGGGTGTTTTACAGAAAATATAGCTGAGAACAATAACAAGCAATCTGTTAATCAGTTTCTGAGCATCAGAAATTCTAAATAGTGTTGCTTTATTAGTTTATTATTATTTTGGGGTTCATTTTCCAAAAAAAGGCCAGTAACACATGAGGATTTCTCAACTAAAACACATAGTTTTAAGAATGAACTGATTTCCCGAAGCCTCACTCAGGACTTCAACATTTCTAGTTTCTCATTTTCCATTATTTAAGATTTTAGGTACTTAATCTATTTTACTTCACCCAGATTTGTTTGATCTTTACTATATAATCACATCTATGAAAATTTCCTTATTAAAAATGTTTCAGTAGTCCCCAAATACAGTAATTCACAAACCCCAGCTCCTATCCTGGTATAAGACAGAGCTTTTCTACTCGCTTAGTACTAGGGAAGGACATTGATTATCTCAGGGGTTAGACACAAGGATGTTGAGGTACTAACACAGTGCCTTTAGAAGTCTGTATATAATTTCTAACTCCTTTCCTATGAATAAAGAAATAGTTCTTTGAGGGGCTGAGGTTGTAGCATAGTGATAGAGCACTTGGCTTCACATGGGAAGCATTAGGTCCAATCCTCAATATCACATAAAAATAAATAAAATAAAGGTATTGTGTCAATCCACAATTAAAAATATTTTTAAAAAAGAAAGAGTGAATCTCCACATCTTGTGCATCCACACAACTTGGACCCATATAGAATAAGATATACTCCATGTTTGTAAAAAATATGCCAAAATTGATTCTACTGTCATGTACAACATGACAGCATTTCCCTGTATTTGTAAATATAGCTTTCTTGGAACACTACCATGCATATCCATAATGTCATTGGCTAATTTGTGCTACCATAGCAGAACTGAATAGCTGTAAGTCATCTCTGATAACTTCCCAGTACACAAATCCTAAACTATATACTATCTGGTCTTTTATGGAAAACGTCCCCTAACCCCTGTTCTAAATGAAGTAGGAGATGAGGTTCTCTGTGCACCAGTTCATTCTGGGAAGATGATGAACTAATGCACAGATAAACACACATACACACACACACTCTTTTTCATATATAAAGTGTGCTGCCCAGGAAGCAAGTGTCAAGCAAGGGCAGAGAACAGTTCCAGAAACTTCTATGCATAACTGTTTCCCAGAGTATATGTAGTAAAACATGCAAATAAGTGTTTGCATTGTTTCAGGTACTGCTTTGGAGCTTAATTTGTCCATGTAATTATTCAATTTTATTATAACATCCTTATAAAGTAGCTAACACAGATCTTATTATATTTTCCTTGAGAAGAAATTGGAGTTCAAATTTAGAAACTTATTAAGTATCTAGCAGTTACATTTAATGAAAATGTCATCACTAAGCTCAAAACTTTAACTGCTCTGTCTTTATTGCACTTTTCACTCTTCCTGGGATTATGGAATAGTCCTTCCATGTCCTCTCCTTTCTTACAGTTAATTTGGGTCACATGAGTTAGCTTTGGCTAATGGATTGTATAAGATGGACTTTGTCTTAAAAATATCTCATGTCGTGCACGTTCCAGTTTTTTCTTCCCTGGTTCTCAGACAGCATAGCTGCAAGATAAGAAAGGTTGTGACTTTTACAAATTGCACTGAATTTTGTGAGAATGAGAAATCTTGTTTGGTATAAGCCACAAAGATTTGGGACCTATTATTGCAGGGAATCCTACCCTTTCCTTATTAACACATAAATAGAATCTCCCTGCATACTAGCACACCTGAACACTGCAGATCCCAAACTAGGCTAAGCCTCTGCCTTCCACCTGCCCCAAATGCGTTCTTGACCCAGTACCCCTTAATTAGGTTAGCAGCACTTGCAAGATACAAAAAATGAGCTCTTTTTAGGTTTTTTCCCCTTTATTCTGACTCTTAAATCCAATTTGGCTAATTACTCTTACTTGCTTCAACAGTTTTCTAAGATGAACACTGTGTCATCTAAAAATGAGAATTTTGTTCTTCCTTCTCAAATCTGTATAGTGTTCATTTTTTCTCATTTGTTATATCCTCCAGATGAAGTGCAGTATAGTGTTGTGACAATATCCTAGATTCTTGAGGTTCATGAAAGCGTGCTGGTTGGTGCAGATTTGAGTGGATCATCATGACTGAAATAAGGAAGTTTCCTTCTGGTCTAAGTCTACTATGACTTTTTAAATTTTAAGGGACCACATTTTCCTTTCATCTAATTTCTAATAATCCTTAAGTATCATCTTGAACCATCTCCTCAGTTCAAACTTTTATGCAAATATTCTCTCTGGGTTCACATAGTAACTTTTGCATGCATTATCCCATTGTACTGCAACTGTTTACTTCTCTTCTTAAAAGCCTGTGAGTTTCAGTAGGAAAACTTTGCTCTTTTCAACTGTGTCCTTGATGCTTAGAAGAGTACTTCTTATAAAATGCTATCTTCAATATTTGTGTAATATGTATTTTGGCTTCCTTTTTTGTACCTGCTAATGTACAGAATAATGATTATATCTCTTTTTTCAATTTTTATTAGGTTTGCAATCTGACATAATTATAAAAGCATGGAATATAATTTGCTCTAATTCAGTCTCCAATACTTCTTCTTCCTGCTATTCTACCTTTTTTTTTTTTTGAATTTATAGTTCTTTTAAAATTAGTGCCTGTAGATATACATAAAGGTGAGATTCACTGTGGTACATTCATATATGTACATAGGTCAGATTCACTCATCTTTTGGATCAGGAGAATTGAGCTTGCCTTCTGATTCTGCAGTGTCTGAATTGACTAAAACTAAAAAACTGACATAATTTTCCTCTGAACACATACAAATACACTGCAGTGAATCTTGACGTCACGTACCTCTACAAGACTGGGATAGTAATTAGAATAAGATGTACTCCATATTTGTAAAAACATGTCAGAGTTGACTCTACTGTCCTGTGTAACTAAAAAGAATTTAAAAAAATAAATATGGTTTTATTAGGACAGTCTTAGCTTGGCTCTTCTATTCTGTGTTCAATTTTGAGGCTGTGAGTGGGTTCCCACAAAGCTATAATCTTCCTGAGTGTTCTCAGTTAATTTAACTGGGGTTGTACCCTGTGTTCTGGTTATTATTCCAGTTCTCTGTTGACTCTGCATCTTGCTCTCGAGAACCATGCTAAATGGATCCTGACAATCTACTCAATTTCTTTTTCTGAGGTTAGACCAAAATGGTACATTCCCCATTAAAAATGTGTCGGTTTCAGGTACCTAAGACTGCCGTTCAAGTTTAACAGCAGGTGTCTTGTTTTTGATAACCATGATCAGCATCTAATCTACTACCTGTATTTTTAATGAATGGAAATTAGAGCAACAGTGCTTCAAGAGACTGGTTGGAGTGATGTTAAAGCTGCACAGAGATGAATTCTTCTTTTAAAATGACCCTTTGCCCAGAGCATTTTAATACTTTCTGATGAATCTCATTGGTGAAATTTTGAAATACCTACACTCTTCAAGGGGATAGGGCGTTCTTGTTATACAAAACTATTTTTACAAGGGTATGTATTCCACAGATGATGAAGTGATTTCAAAACATTTAAATGAAATAAAACTCATGCTATACTAATATTATGTTGAACAACTTTTAAAACTTGCAGGCCCTAGAGTTATGATGAATATGTGCAATATCTTTCTACTGCTATGCAAAGTTTACTGTTTGTCATATCCTTTGTACATCATGGAGATGGTATTTTTGTAGTGATTGATTAATTTGATATTGAGTAATCAATATATGGCAATAATTATAAATAATAAGTTGATCAAATTAAAAAAAAATGTGTGGGTTTTGACTATGGGCTACTACCCATTAGTTAAGACCCAAATTGAACCTGGTGGTTAGGCAGGAATAAGGGGATGGTACTGAACTGTGAACGAAACTCACAATTCCATTGGTTAGTTCTAGCCACAGTTTACTCCCTTCATCATTCCTGCCCATTGCTGAGGTCACAGGGAGGTTGGCGGCTTTTCAGTTTATATATATGGGACAGGGAAACGAGATCCCAACCCTGGGCTTCTAGAGAAGATTTGTTCTTTATTAGAACAAATGCTGCAAAGAGAGAAGATTCAAGTGAGCACTTTATTATCGAAGCAACTAAAGTGAACATCTGGGATTTTATCGAGGAAGGCAGGTCAGAGACCCAGGTATGATAACTGCAGCATTAGGTAGGGGATTTTATTTTGGAAACAGGGCTACTAATTGCAGGGCACTATTCTAGCTATGAGGATGGACCATCTATAAAGGACTTTAAAGTCATCCTGGTAAGGCCATGCCTGAATGAAATGATCTCTAAACTTGTGATTTTAAAAAAAGGTGTCCAAATAACTTGGTGAAGATCCCTTTTGCTCTGAAAAACTATTAAAAGACTAATCTTGGTTAGAGAAAATTCTACGTAGAAAATAGTCACAGATATATCTGAAAAGAAGAGAGAAAATAATTGTCATCATTAAGTTGCCATTAGAAAATGTCCTGTCTATAAATACAATACCTATTTTTTGACAAAAACTGTTAGGAGGTCACACAACATAACATATATGCAGTAATTGTGTTGGACATTATTAGCTAGGGGTCAAAGAGCATTGATCCCATGGAAAGGGTATAGTATGTTGGCCCAACTATGCTTGACAGCTTCCCAGGACCAATTCCCCCATGGAACTGTATGGTTCCCAGCAAGTGGTACTAATATCTCATTTACTCTTGGTTCCTTTTACTTATTCAATCATTTAACAAATATTCTTCAAGCATTTATTCTTTTCCAATAAGTTATCAACAAAGAGTAGGATGTAAACAAAAGCACTTCTCTTGACCAGGGAAAAAAGGTCATGGGACTGTGCAACACAAAGTTCTGGGGGTTATGAATATGAAGAGGAGTCTTTGTTAGGGTTTGGGGCAGGGAGAATGCACATCAGTGTAAGGCTATGCAACTTAATCTACTTCCAGGTTACCTATCCTAAATGGCATACACAGGTACTAAAATGAGTGAGGATTTAGTTCCTGTTATCTGGGTTCATTTGGAATTATTTAGAGTGTGCAGAAATTGCAAAACTTTACTGTGATGGGCAGGATGAAGGTGATTTAAAAGGGTTTAGAACTCCAGGAAAATCTCACCCCCAACATAGAGACCCTATGACAGAAAAAAATCCTTATGTTAATTAGACATGAAGACAAAGTTTTATTTTAGCCCCAAATAAAACCAGAGACCTCCTTAATCTTTTACCCAGTGAGATCAAAGGAAGTACCCCAGAGATGTGAGTCATAAATTGTCAGTGATCCTGGGCAAAGAACATCACGGACCCTGTGAAAACCGTGCAGCCTTCTAATTAGTGTTGGTTAAATGAGCCTTTGCCCCATACCCTCCCCCTTTATTAAATAAAAAGTAAGATAAAATTCCAGAAGTAGATGGGAGAATAAAAAGGATAAATAATTCATCAACATAAAAGACTTGTTCCTTCATAGGAAGGTAATTTTTCCCCTTGCCAAAGATATAATGGAGAAGAAAATGTGCAATGGATTCCTCTGGTCTTATAGCTTCTTAATCTTACCACTGAGACCCCCACCTGATTTATTCTATCCTCCTCCACTCTTTGGGGGCTAAAGTCATCTTAGGCAGGAGGATTGACGTAATTCCTACTAAAATCCTTTGGCTCATCATCATTCAATTCAGTACTTAGCCTTTCACTGAATTCGTGCCCTGGTTCTAACAATCATACTGTATTTCCTATGTTGAGGTTTATAGTTTATATTATAGTTCTAGTGAAAATTCAGTGTCTCACTCCTCAGTGTTTTACACTACTATGGGTTTTAACATATCGTCATTAGGTCTTCTGGAGTCCTATTCCATTCTGAATTTCAGCAGTTTTGGTGCCGACTGTATTGTTTCTTCCTGACATCAGGTATCCTTCTGTTTGGTTCCCCTGCTGCCTACACTTCCATAACCATGATGTCGGCTGCCACTAGTCTGTTCCTAGACTCCCAATCACAGTTAGATGATCTGAAGGCAAATCACTTAATATCCTTGAGATTCAGTTTGGGCAATTGTAAAATGAGCAGGTTAGAAAAAGTATTCTATTATTGTTAAGATGATTTCTTCCAACTCTAGATATGTTGTATAAAGACTATTCTTATATTGCTAAAAGGTATTGTTTTATTGTTCAATAATGCTATTTTGCCACTCTGTCCCAAATTGGCTTGTTCAAAACCATAAATGCAATAATTTTTATTGGCTCTCTCAAGACCATAAATGCAATAGTTTTTTTGATGCAAAATGAATCATAAACTCAGCTACTTACAATAACCTACTTTTCCATGGGTTAGAAAACTAGGTACATCTTCCTGGTTTCTCACAAGGCTTAATCTGTATAGGCTGGGATAGTAATATCAGTCAAATCTTCAGTTCTTCCACAGGTATTACTGTTTAATGGTGGTATTCAGTTCCTTGTAGTTACAGGACTGAGAACATCAGCCCTTCATGGCTGCCCATGGTACCCTGCCATGTGGCTCTATCTACTACCAGTGGCAGTTTGCTTCTTTGAGAGCAGCAAGTAAGCTCTGTTACTTCCATTTTGACTGGCAGACCCTCTGTTAAGGGGCTCACTTGATTGAGTAAAACCCAACCATCATAATCTGCCTTTAGCTCAACACAAAATCAACTGGTGAAGACATTTATATTTGCAAACTCCCTTGCCAAATAATGCAACATAATCAAGACAGAGATAACCTACAATATTCATGAGCCTAGGTCCTATTTAAAGGGTGGCATGTATATCATAGGGTGGAAATCTTGAGAACATCTTATAATTCTTCCTTCTGAAATAATCCTGTTAATCCTAGAAAGGGGTAATTTTCTTCAGTTTTCCACAATAACACTGTCATCTATTGTTTATGACTTAACTCATCCCAAACAATTCATCACGTGTACTTAATGTTATGTATGCTTGCAAATGTTTAAAGAGTTTGACATAAAACATGGAGTTAGAATTTCATAATGTGATTTTCTTCTAATGGTTTAAAATTAGCTTCAAATAACAATTACAGACTCACAGATTATTAGGCTGGGAAACAGCCCAGTCAAGAAAACCACTGTTACTGGCTAAAGAAAATCTATCTACCACACACACAAGCACATAGTACAGTTAGATAAGGAAATAGCAGTTTGCTCCTGTCTGTGTCAGCTAAACTTATCCCCTGATGCTTGATCTGTTGCAACTCATTCATCTAGCAATTTCTGAGGTCCTCCTGTGGTGGAGACAAGGTACTAGGCACTAAGGGCTTCATTGAGAATATGATTCTTTTGCTCTTTGAAGAGTAAAATCCATGGGGAAAACATTAAACCCAACTTTCCAGTGCAATGTGAAACTGACATAAAGGATCGAGTCAAAGAATGTAGATGCAAAGAGAGAAAGTGTTATCAACACTAGGCAGCATTGATCAATAAGCTAAGACTTCACATAAAGGTCACAACCGGGCTCAGTCTTAAAGGATGAGCCAAAATTTCACATGTGAAAAAGAGGAGTCATGATAGGTTTAGTTGAAGGACCAGTTTCAGTGAGACCCAATGATATTTGGTGAAAAGTCCAGATAACACTTATGTTAGGCTGGGGTACAACTATGAAGGCCCTGATTTGCCAGGATGCAGATCAACCAAGTAAGAAGGTTTTTGCTATTCAGTTTTCCTACTGTATCTCCATTCCCCATCCTTTTCAAAGTTCTACTTGCAGAACTCCTTGTTCTTTCCTCAGATGCTTGTTATTCATAAATAAGTCCTGAACCCTTTAACTTGCCATTTTGGGTCCTTTGTAATTCATTTACAAAATTATTTTTCATGTTTTATGATCTGGATCATCTTACCCAGTCTCTTAGTTTCCCATTTCACTTAGCACAAAATCTAAACTCTGTGAAGACTCTTCAAGTTTGGACATACTCTCATTTTTACTTCTTGGTCTCAATCACACAACACATAAGGTTTGGCTCCGATATGAGACTCCTGGAAAGCATGGAATTGCTGCCGCAATGGCTTTGCACCTGCTGCTTTTCTTGGCTTGAAATGCTCCCTCCTGGGGTTTTCACAGGGCTGGTGCCATCTATTGTTCAGACCCAAACACAAACGTTAACTCCTCAGACAGGTGTTCCTTGATTCTACAGTGTAAGTAACCCTCCCTCACATCACATTTGGACACATAACCCTATTTAATTCTTCTTCTTCTTTCCCTTCATGAAATTCTCCTTTCTATCCTAAAATTTTATACTTCCATTAGAATGTAATCCTTGGTTGTGCTTTCTACGGTATTTCCAAGGACTACAATAATGCCTGCCTAGCACAAATCTGACAATGAAGTTTTGTTAAATGAATGAACGAGTAAAGCATGAATCTTTTCTTCCTTCATTTTTCCAATCTGGTGCTCCTTAGGGAATGTTCTCAGTAATGCCTAGAAGAGTTCTGCCTGTCATTTTCTCTTTGCTTTTCTCATACCGTTCCATTCATAATTAAAGATAAGCAGAATTTATGATGTATGCATATTTATATGTTTCAATTCCTGTAGCAACTTTGTGCATTTTATAGACATAACAGATATTCCCTAATATAGATCTCGTACTGACCTGGCCATGTTTTGGTGATCACTACTTTGGGTTCTTGACAAAATGGTGTTCTCTAGAGCATAGGATGGATTATGCTGTACCTGTTCTCCACTGCCTTGTGGAAGGTGCTGCTGAAAATACTGCATATCCTGCTCCTTGTTGGTGTGTCTCCTTCAGGAGCAATTCTGCACTATACATCACAGAACATATAAGAAGAATTAGAAAAGTTCAACTTGGATACGATTTATAGCACATCAGTCCAAGAGCACAACTGTA
This sequence comes from Sciurus vulgaris, assembly GCF_902686455.1. Lineage (NCBI taxonomy): Eukaryota > Metazoa > Chordata > Mammalia > Rodentia > Sciuridae > Sciurus > Sciurus vulgaris. Next base: position 46,093,448 of record NC_136474.1, on the reverse strand, counting down.
GAACTGGAAACCACACTGTGACCTCAAAGCAATTTATATTGACCCCACTAGGTTTTAATAACATCAATCAAGATGTGCTCCGACAGCTACTTGATATTTTTTGGCCATAGTGAGAATTTCACTGACATCTTTAGACTCTTTCCTCATCTGTCTCTTCGTCTACTGGCCTTTCTCCAGCATTGAAATCCATTTATGGCCAGATCGGTTGACTCAGGGGCACTTGGCTTTTCATAAATATGGTAGAAAAAGAGGGGATTTCAGGCTGCTTTTGCTTCTTTATTTTACAGTGCTGGCGTAATGATGCAAAAGAGCTGTCTCTCTCTTTGATAAAAATGCACCTTCTCTTGACCATCTTAAGATTTAAATATCCTTTCCAAAGAAGACATAGAGGAATTGAGCACAAGTTTATAGTGAAAACTTCCTGAGTATTGTTTTTCTGTAAAAGAAGGGCTATTTTGGAACTGGAAATCCACTCAGATTCAAATGCATCTGTTCTGAATTTTTAAGAAGTAATTAATCAAGCTTATGCAAATTTGTTTTTTTCTTTCCCACTTTTGTCAAATGAACCTTAAAAATTACTAGCGAATACAGAGGGAAAATGTCTAGTAGAGAACTATAATGCTGTTCTTTATTTTTGTATTACTATTTCACCTCTGATTTTTTTTCTAAGTCTCTCTGATCAAAAATCATTTCTTTGTTTATAAATCTTGCAGTTTTCATGTATTTCTGACTTTTACTCTACCTAGCTGTATTCATGACTGAATCCTTTACTAATTTGAATTTGTTTCATTTATTTAATAATGACTATGCCAGATACTGAGTATTAATATGGACTTAAAATTCTTTGAACTAACTATAGTATGTTTCAATATGCTACTCAGATATTACAAGTATTTACTGAACGTCTACTATGTACTAAGGAACATAGTAGATGTACAATTGACGTATAAAAAAAATAAAAAGACAATATCACAGCTCTCTACTTAGTGGAAAATATGCATAGGAATTTGACTCCAGAGTGCATTTTCATTGCATAAACTATTAAATGATAGACATATTATCTAAACCTATAATTTTCATGCATTCTTTGAATTTTGAAATGGTAGCTATAAGCATCACTTCTGGCACTAGAAGCCATCTACTTTTTCTTTTGTGCTGAAGGAATAAGAACATCTTCACTGTGTTTTAGAGAAAATGCAATTGACTTTGGTCATGAACTCAAAAAATGGCATTGCAAAATAATTGAGATTACTAATAGGGTTTATGACAAACCATGTACTCTAGTCAATAATGCATCCTTAGTACAATCATTTTGTAAAACAGCCCTTTGAGGTAATTATATGTATTTTGTCACTTTACAGAGAAGCAAACTAAGGTTTAGCTCAAGATGTCAAATAACTTCCCAAGCTCACAATGTTAGTGGATCAGTTATCCAAGACACTTATATACGACCCTACATTTAACCAGCTTGCTTTCCATAAGAATAAATGAGTGTGTGCTAGCTTCTTGCCCAACATTCAAGTAATGGTGGTCTTGGTTTTCTGCTCCACATGAATACATTTCCCAAAAGACTTGAACTTGCTTCAAATTATCAGCAGGTGGCAGTGTATCAAACCTTAATTCAGAGTGTTAAACCTTAAGCATTTGTAGTATATTGACAATTGCCTTGAGATGTAAACCTGAATATTGTGAATACTAGATGTTTAAAACAAAAGGAACACTGAGGAAGAAGGTGTTTTAATATCAATAGGGGCTTAAATTCTAGCACTTTGCTTTTTTAATGAATCAGAAAAAATAATCTCTTTAATTTGAAGAGATAGGCCATGTACCACTTTTGTCATTTTCTTATTTTCCTACATGAAACGTAAGTGTGTATTTTGCACACTTATGAAACGTAAGTGTGTATTTTTATTCAGATATAATTAGATCTAAAATTTGCAAGATGGTTCTTATGTGACACTGCTTTGGCTGGTTACAACTATTTTTGAGTATGTACCTATTGCTTTTGAGAGTCATGAAAAAATTTTCTAATGATGTAAACAATGCTAGACATTTATAATAATTATTATGGAGTCTTTAAAAAAGTGAGTACTGCTTAAATGTTTAATTTAAATGTTTAATTTAAATGTTTAATTTAATTTTAAATTTAACTTTGAAATGATTAGGTGCATTAGGATTTGTATTTTTAATATACACATGATCTCTTAATTTTGTAACTTTTACTTTGAGACCCTAATTACTCTCTTGAGTTAGTAGTATCCCTCTTAAACCAAAATAGTTAAGATGACTTCTGTTTAATGTTGTACTTAGGATATTTCAGATATATTGATACAGAATGAAACAGAGGTGCCATTTAGAATTTCATATGCCTTACATGTAATTTTTACTCAAGATTTTTTCATGTAATGGGATTTTCTAATTATATTGAAGGTCAAAACAATACATATATATATCCTTAAGGATACTTATCAGAGACTTTGGGCATAATAATTTGTCCCAGCTTTGTAATTCAGAATCACTTCCTTTGCTCCTTAACTCCTGTGTGAATACTATTTCTCTCTCTAAAAGTGTCACAAGTCCTTGTTCACTGTATTCATTTTCTACCCAGCCTACAGCAGAATGAAGCAGCATTATAAAATTTTAAAGATAATTCTGAATTTAGATGCCCTTCCTTAATCATGGAGAAAATGGAATATAGGTGTTCTTTTGATATCTCCAAAACATTTTTCTGCTCTTCTTGGTGTGATCAATTATCTGACACTAGCAAAATAAAAAATGAAATAAAAACCCTCTCAATTTCTGTTACTAGGTAACATAGAAAGAAAAGTGTGGTAGAAATGAATATTTGATTTAGTGGAGAAAGTATAATTATTTTGTTGAATGTACATTAATGAAACAAAAAAATTCCATGCTTTCTCTGTTTTGGCTTTAAACTCAACCATTATCTCAAAATGCTCTTTTATTGCTTTTTGTAATGTTGACAATTTACTGGGGACAAATTTGTCAAATGAATTTAATTTGTTTTACATTTTATTTTCTTCAATTTATCTTGTACATGGAATATTTCTCAAACTTAAATATATGTGTATAATCCACCTTTGTTGCATTTCTTCTCTTAAAAAGTCTCTTTATCTCCCTGACTGTTTTATCTGCTTCCCAAAGGAAAGGGCAGAAGAAAATCTAGAATTTTACACTTTTGCTATCCCAGTGGGTTTTATTTGTTATTTAAAAAATAAGCTGAAAGTTCATGTACAATTTTCTGAGACAATCTTTGGAATGTTCATCTTACCATTGGAAATATACTTTTTTTTTTTCTTTTTAAGTGCTACTAGGAATCAGAAAAAAAATTCAATAAAAAAGACTTGTATCATTTCCTAGAAAATGGAATGATGGAATGAACCACAAATTAAATTGTGATTCCTAATACTAGGCTGAATTTTAAGCTTCATTTATAATGAACTCCTGCACTATTCACCATTTTTCATAACTACTCACACTTTAAACTTGGCTATCAGAAGTAGGAGAAGCAGCCTCAGAAATATTGAATGTTTCTCTAACGTGGCTTTTATGAACAAAGAATGCAGATGGTTCCTACAAGAGGTAAGAGAGGGTGTCTGTTCTGTAATTTTTCCTGAATTTATTTAAGCTAAATTCAGGATGTATTTGCAATACCTTTTGAGAAGAATTATCCACATCATTGTAAATATATTCCTTTTTAGATCATAAAATAAACTGCTATATACTACATTGGTTTTGAGAGTAAGAATACTGCCTGGATTCCTTAACTTAAACTGGAGGGAAGTATACATTTGTATCATTTATCACAATGCAATGTCTGAGTCTTCTATTTTGCCAAATAATATTTTTGTCCTCAGGGAGAAATATGTCCTTAAGAAAAATAATTTTGCTAAGTTCATTTATAGCAGTCTAAACACAATTTTTATAATTTTCCACATTAGTTTAATTTTATATTTCTTATAATTCTGGTTAAAATTTAACGACTGTATGCTATTTAACTTTTCTCATTTATTTTTAAACATATTTCAAAAGTATTTATTGCTTATTTGAAATAATGTAAATTCTTATGAAGATTAAATAGATATGAGGACATAATAATGAAAACCACAGTGATACTGGAACCATTGAAATACTCTGATATAAGAGTTGCCCATGAAGTGTTTCATAATTAACAAATTTAAAAATAATTATTTCCAAAGTTCAACAGAATTTTCTTATTGTACTTTAAACATTCACTCTTCAGAAATTTTTAAATCTATAAAATGCTGCATTCATTGTGGAACAAAAATCCACACATATTTCAGCAAGTTTACTGAGAGTAACTTAGAGATACCATCACATTTGCTGCATGTCTTGACCACAGGAGATTTGACAACATAAGCACAATATTATTATCATACCTACAATAAATTTTCATTTAGTAGTATTAAAAGTTCTTATGTGGGATTGGGGCTGTAGCTTAGTGACAGAGTGCTTGCCTAGCATGTGTGAGGCACTGGGTTCAATCCTTAGCACCACATAAAAATAAATAAATAAAATAAAGGTATTGTGTCAAAAAAATTTTTTTCTCATGTGTCCTTTTTGGGGGACAGTATAGAGTACTGCTGCTCCATTTTCTATTAACTAAGATGAGACTTTGTCTGTTCATATACGTAGAACTATGTATATATGCATTCTCTTGTCTTTGGTTTCTTTCATTTAAGATAATGTTTTTGAAATTTATCCATACTGTTGTGTGTGTGTATATATATATATATATATATATATATATATATATACAACTTTATTAGAAACTTTTATACAGCAGTTGTTCCATGTTCCCCCTCCTATAGGCAATGAAATTCATTTGGTCTCTTTTTACCAATATTTAGACACGTTTCTGTATTCCTTTGAGGTCATGTAAAGTTTGGTTACCTTGAAGCTTCCATGTTGTGAGAAATCTCAGGCTACATGGAGAGGCCACATGTAGGGGATCCATCCAACAGCTCCAATGAGCTGAGCCAGGTGCCAAACACATCAGAGAAAATGCCCCCTGACAATTCTAACCCCAGCGTCTGAGTTGCCCCAGCTGCTCCAGTCTTCCCAGCAGAAGACTTGATACTGGGGAGAAGACATGTCATCCCTCCAAGCTCTGTCTAAATTTCTGAAACACAGATTCCATGAGCATAATAAAATGGTTATTTGATGTTATATGGTTTTGAGAGTTTGCTGTGTAGCGGCAATGACCCCACATTTATACATTGTACTTTCATTGTCATTCAGATTGAAGTATTTTCTAGTTTTTTTTTTTTTTGATACCTTCTTTGACTTGTGGGCTAATTAGAATTATGTGAAAAAATGTCATAAATCTTAGAATTTTTAAAAACACTAATTTAGTTCTGCCAATGTTCAGGGAGCAAACGGAAAAACATCACGATCCTTCTAAGTTTATTGATATTTGTTTTACAGAACACATATTTTTGATAAATGGTCTACATACACTTGGAAATAATGAGCATTCTGCAGTCAATTGGTTTATTTGTCCTATACATCTGAGTTAGCGGTCTTCAAACCCTCATTTTTGTGGTGGAGGGAGCTGGTTATCCAATTCAGTTGTCCTATCAACTACTCAGAAAGAGAAATTAAAATCAAGAAAAGTGATTTTGGATTTGTCCATTTTCTCTTTCAGTTCTGTAGAATTTGCTTTTTGTATTCTGAAACCATTTTATCAACAGCATATGCATATCTCCATCAAAATACCAATGACCTTTCAAAGAACACTAGAAGAAACAATACTAAAATTCAAATAGAAATATGGAAGACCCCAAACAGCCAAAGCAATCTGGAACAAAAAGAACAAAGCTAGAGGCATCACAACCCAATTTCAAGGTATATTGCAGAGCCATAGTTACCAAAACAACATGGTACTGGCATAATAGCAGACACATAGACCAAGGGAACAGAACAGAAGAAATGAGAAATAAACCAACACAGCCACAGCTAACTAGCTCTTGACAAAGGTGCCAAAAACGTACACCAGAGAAAGAATGGATTTTTCAACAAACGGTGCTGATAAAACTAGATAAACACAGAGAAGACTGAAACATGACCTCCATCTCTCACCCTGAACAAACATTATCTCAAAATGGATCACAGACCTAAATGCAAGACCTGAACCTCTGAAACTACTAGAAGAATACATAGGAGAAACACTTCAAGACATTGGTACAAGCAATGATTTTCTGGACCCCAAAATGCAGGGGAAAAAAAAGTAAATATTGACAAATGCAATTATATCAAACTAAAAAGCTTCTGCATGGCAAAAGAAATAATCAAATGAGTAAATAGACAAGCTACAGACTGCGAGAAAATATTTGACGACTATTCATTTAACAGAGGGTTAACATCCAGATTATAGAAAGAACTCAAAAATCTTGACCAGGACACAAGTAATTCAATTAAAGCATAGACAAATGATCTGAATAGATACTTCTCAAAAGAAGAAATACAAGTGGTCAATAAATATATCATAAAAGTTCAATGTGATATATCATTGGGGAAATTAAAATCAAAACTATAATATGCATTTTGCATGTACATGCAATGGAATATCATTTAACCTTAAAAAGGAAGGAAATTCTTGTCAAAAACATATGACTACTGTGTGATTCCACTTAAATAAGGTATATAGTTGTCAAAATTATAGAGAAAGAGAGTAGATGGTAAATGGCCGGGGTCACAGGGAAGAAAGGGTTGTTCAATAGAGCAAGTTTCAGTTATACAAGAAGAAAGTTATGTAGATGGACCTGGTGAGGGCTTCACAATACTGTAGAAGTATTTAATGCCACTGAACTCTGTATGTAAAATTGTGAAGATGGTGAATTTATATTATATGAATCTTACCACAATAACAAATGGGGAAAAATCCCCCCATTTGTCATGCAGGAAATGTAGGAACTTAAAAGCATATTGCTAAGAGAAAAGTAATAAGGGACCCAAAAACTAGTGCAATGAGCAAAGTCTTGTCTTTTTCTTCTACTCTACTGAGATCATACTGTCCTAAAGTGTATACATTTAAAATGCACAATTTGGTGAAGGTTGGCATATGAATATACCTGGGAAACCATCCCCAACATCAACATAATGGATGCATCATCACCCACAGAGGTTTCAACATGCTCATTCATAATTTCTCTCTTCTCTGACTCATCCCAACCCCCACCCCGAGTCCCCAGGCAACCACTGACTAGTTTGCATTTTAAAGAATTTTCTGCAAATAGACTTCAAATATGTACTCTTGTTTTATCTGACATTTTAATTGAGCATAATTATTTTGAGATCCTTCTGTTGTGTTTATCATACACAATAGTTTCTTTTAATTCTTTGATCAGTTGCTTTTAATTACTAATTAAGGTTTCAATAAACAAATATACCACTATTTGCATATCTATTCACCTGTGATAGCCATTTGAAGTTGTTTTCAGTTTTGGACTATTACATCTAAATCTTTTTAGGAACATTTGTGTACAAGTCTCTCTATGCATATGTCCTTACATTTATTTAGGATATATGCCTTAGGGTTCAATGACTGGATCATACAGTAAGAATATGTTGAACTTTTAAAAAGCTGTGAAACTCTTCCACAGTGGTTGTATCATGTACATACTCATTAGCAATTGTTGAATATCCTCACTAAGACTTGGTATGTCCACTTTATTTTTGTTTCTTTGTTGTTCATCTTAGCCATTTTAATGGCATCTCATTTTAATTTAGATTTAATTATCCTAAAAATATAATGATGTTGAATATCATTTATATGAGTAATTGATGTTCATATATCTTCTGAGGTGGGAGTCCAAAACTTTTGCACATTTTAGAAATTGGTTTCTTGTCATTTTCTTATTGGACATAAGAGATCCTTATGTATTCTAGGTTTGAAAAATTGAGGAATGCACATATTTTGCAAGTATTTTCTTCCAATAGTGACTTTTCTTCATTTTCGTTTTTAAAAATATTTTATTATTTTTATTATTTTTTGATTCATTGTACACCAGTGGGGTACAACTTTCATTTCTCTGGTTGTACATGAAGTAGAGTCACACCGTTTGTGTAATCATACTTGTACATAGGGTAATGATGTTTGTCTCATTCTATTATCCTTCCTTCCCCCTGCTCCCTCCCCACTCCTCATTTCCCTCTGTACAATCTATCCTTCCTCCATTCTTGCCTTCCCCCCTTCCCCCCCCCCCATAATGTATCATCATCCACTTATTAGAGAAATCATTTGGTCTTTGGTTTTTGGGGACTGACTTATTTCACTTAGCATGATATTCTCCAGCTCCATCCATTTACCTGCAAATGCCATAATCTTATTCTTCTTATGGTTGAATAATATTCCATTGTGTATATATACAATAGTTTCTTTATCCCTTCATCTACTGAAGGGCATCTCAGCAAAGAAAACGATCAACAGTGTAAAAAGAGAGCCTTCAGAGTGGGAGAAAATCTTTGACACACACACTTCAGATAGAGCACTAATCTCCAGAATCTATAAAGAATTCTAAAAACCTGATACCAAAAATACAAATAACCCAATTAATAAATGGGCCAAGGAACTGAGCAGATACTTCACAGAAGAAGATATACAAAAGATAAATGAAAAAAATGTTCAACATCTCTAGTAATAAGAGAAATGCAAATCAAAACTACCCTAAGATTTCATCTCACCTCAATTAGAATGTCTATTATCAAGAATACGAGCAACAATAGGGTTGGCATGGACGTGGGGGGAAAAGATACACTCATACATTGCTGGTGTGAATGAGAATTGGTGCAGCCACTCTGGAAAACTATATAGCATTCCTTAGAAAACTTGGAATGGACCCACCATTTGACCCAGTTTTCCCACTCCTTGGCCTATACCCAAAGGACTTAAAATCAGCATACTACAGAGATACAGCCACATCAATGTTCATAGCTGCTCAATTCACAATAGCCAGACTGTGGAACCAACATAGCTGCCCTTTTCTTCATTTTCAGGAGAATATACTTTTTAAAGAGAAATCATTAGCTTTGCTGAAGCCCCAATTTATATTAATTTTTCCCTGGAGCCATCATGTTTTCAGAGGTATTCCAAGGTACAATTAACCTGTCCAGATCTTTATGATGTTCTCCTGGTTATATCTCTATGTATTTTATGGATAATTTTAACTTTTTAGCTTATGATACTGGAAGATCTTGCATACACTATAAAGCATGACTTAAAGTTAATTTATTTTGGATAAATTATAATTGAAAATTAAACCAAATTACCCACTTTTTGAAAATTATAACCATATGTATCTCATCTTTTGAAAGATGCATTTTTATATATTGAATTTTCTTTTCTGGGAATTAAAATGACCTATGGTATATATTTTCTTTATTTATTTGACTGGGATGAGTGACTATAAGTTTTATCCCAAATTTGCACTCAGTGACTTTCTGTGTAGCATAAAAAATAACAATGAAGTTGTTAGGGCTGGGGTTATGCCCAGTGGCGGAGCACTGGCTCAGCACGTGTGAGGTACTGGGTTCGATTCTCAGCACCACATAAAAATAAATCAATAACAATAATGGTGTCCACCTACAACTAAAAAAGTATTTTAAAGAAACAAAGAATTCTTTAAAACTTAGGTGGTTTTTGAAGAGTTTTACTCATTCTTTACTCATTCATTGAAATACAAAATACATGTTTTTTGAATTTTTATATACAACTAATATCCTTTTTCCTGTCCATTTTCCCTTAAATATCTCAGAAACTACTGCCAAATGCAACAGTCAAATAGATCAATGAAGCTGAATAGAGGGTCCAGATGTAATCTACATAATATGATCAATTGACTTTTAACAAAGGCCCAGAGCAATTGAGTGTGAAAATTGCCCTCACGAAACTTGTGCTCAAAGTAACTTCTCAATTCTATATTTTCCTATACAATTAATCTTTTGTTATTTTAAAGTGTAGAATGGTATATTACCATTTAGAAATTTCCTGTACTTGGATTTATTGGTAACCTGGGAGAAACATACACTGGACTCTAATGAGCAGGTGACTCCTTATTTCCCAGATACCTAGCACAATAGTTTGGTAGGACCAGACCAGCTAAAAGAAGTCCAGTGAGACAGTTGCTGTTGGACAGGCTACTATCCAAATGTTCTAGCTGAGCTACCACAATTTTTCTGTATTATGTGTTAAGGCAGAATTGTCTAGGTTACCTGACAATTGGATGTCTCCATCCACTCTTAGCCTGACATGTAAATATCTAAAACAGGGTTGAGATAAGTATCTTCAGCTTGAGTGCTCTACATCACCATCCAACCAAAAGAATCAAATCATGCCTCCCTATAGCATGACCATGGAAGCAGGGGACCCTGTGTGCTCCTTTGCTTTTATGTTGGTTCTCAGTAAATCTTACCATATCTGACCTTAGGGTTCATTAGTAATAGCATAAACATAATGCCAAGTCAAAACCTTATTAATGATCTAGATTCTGCATACATCATGAAGAATATCTGAAAATAAACAAACAAACAAACAAAAAAAACAAAACCTCAACTGTTCCCTTTGAGAATGTACATTTATCCACAAGTAGCTGTTGGGGCAGTGAGAGACACCTCTCTTCCCACCTGAAGTTGTGGTACTCTCCACAGAGAGTATCTGACTGCTTTTCCTTATCTTTTTCTTTAGGACCTGTACAACACTCAAAATTAACTAAAACACAGCTTATTTGGATCATATGGGACCTAACTCTATGACTCTTTCTTAGTGTTTTTCATTTCTGACTTTTGGTATCTTGTTGCCATTCTAAATTCTGCATGTTTAATTCTTCCTTTCCATGATTAGATTTGTCACATTTAGATACTGATCCTTTCATCTGACTTTCAAAGAGCTGTAAGGACCATAGGATTGTGTTTACTAGGAAATTTTCATTTTGCAAAAGTGACGAGAAAAAGAGAAAATAATATCTCAAAAAGGGCCAACAAAGTCAAATTGTGACATGAATATAGTAAATACAAAGAAAATATGAATAGGGAGAAAAGAATCGGGAAAATGGAAAGTAATGATATTGTGTCCCTTGGAGAAATTCAATGGAGAAATTTCTAAAAAAGAAGAAAACATATTAAGAAAATCATTACTGGAAGGATATAGATATCCTAGCAAGAATCATAGAGAAGCAATGAGAGTAAGATTCTTCTCCTTTCTAAACCACAAGCTTCTGGACTTAGCTGCTTCCTGTCAGTAATATAATAGAGTGAGAAATACTGAAAGCTTAATGGAAAAATCAGGGACTATAACAATGAGTAAGGGAAAACTCTTAGAAATATCTTCTCATATAAAAAAGATCTAGAGAACATAAAAAAGATTATATTAATTCATTCATTTCCTTGTAGTGATTTAGCATTTGTAGAATAGATGAATTTGGGTATAAAATGTTTATATTTGTAGGTACAGATAGTTGCTTATTAAGTGCATGTTTGAATGATATTTCTAATGCCATAAACCCAAATTCCATTTCTAACATTTTTGTAGCATCAGAAGCATTAAATTAAATTAGAACTAACGAAAAAGCTTTTATATGTTCTTCTCCCTTAATTCTTTATATTTAAACTACTTTCAGACTAAGTGTGACTGATGACAATGTGTGTAAGATAAAATATTTTTAGTTGGAAAGAATCTAACTTTTTGCCTAGGATAACTTTACAGGCTACTCCTCTCAATATAATGTAAAAATATTTTAACTAAGGTTATTTTTCCTTTGTTCAGCACAAAGGAAAGTTCAGCACAAAGTTTTAACAGCATTTTTTTCTAATAAGGTAAAATAGTTTAGGTATATATATTGGTGTAAATGAAGTAAAGTATAGCTTAATGGGATGGTATCTTTTTGGAATGATTGCACACCAAAATTCTGCCCATATGTTTCATATGATATGCTCCTTTGTAAATTTAATCATCTACATTTTAATCAGTGTTTATATTCAACTATAGAAAGACTCTTGCTAAGTATACATTTATGCTCTTGTTACCACCTGACATTTTCTAAAGTGTCAACAATAGCATACAAATTCTCTTCTTAAATAGGCACTATACTGGTGTTTCCTTTAGTGAATTTCAAGTCTTATTAAGAGTTGGAAGATGCAATGAAAGTCATCAAATCCTACCCCCTCCTACCTTTATTTCATAAAATACATAGGTTATAAATATTTATACATGATTTCCCCCCATTAGAAATCTTATGACTAGGAAGGTATTGAATTATTAAGCATAGTAAGTTTTATGTTTTCTCCTTTTATTATACATAAGAACATGCTAACCAATGTATTCAGTTTTTATCATTTGTAGAATGTGTAAAAGGTTGTTTTATATTTTCTTCTAGAAAATTATCAGCTCTTCTGGTTACTTAAATGCTTGAGTATAAAAATTTTCTATGTGTTCCTCTTTGTTTTTTTTTTCTGTGAAATAATAGTCACTGATATTAAAATGATTGTTAATGTGGGTATTTGAGACTTAGAGTAATACTGACAGAACATTATAACCTGAGAAGATGTTTTCAGGTCACTGTATGAGTTTGTTTCTCAGCAAATAGTTTTGGCTTAAATAAGGTTATCAGTTTGTTCTAGAATATGTAAGATCATTTTGATGAATGAAATTTCAGTATTTCAAGTTTTAAAGGGTTTAAAGGAAGGGAATTGATTTTGTTTTAATTTATAATATCTAAATCAAAAGAGAAACTAGGAAACATGTTAAAGTTTTGATATTTTCTCAGTTTGATTGGCTTAATTTTAGATAATGTATTCTTTGAGAGTGTAAGAAAAGTTCTCCTGAAATCTTTAATATCAAATATTTATGCAAAAATAGAATTTTCTTTTCTTTTTAAATGATGATTAATTTAAATAAAATTATTCATTAAAATGAAAAATTAGTTTTAAAATCTTAAAGGGTACTAAATTATTATTGTTTACATCTGTATACGCTACAGGTAACAAAGTGTCCATATCTCCTGAGAATTATATTCTTTATTTGTGTTGACTTTTAAATGTTTTGATTATTTTTTAAAAGTTTCCTCAATATGAAAGAGCCATCATTCCATACAACAAAATGATTCTCTTCTGTTTTATCTTTAAATATGTTATGACATTTTGATTAAATAACCAGTATTGATCCTATTTTAATCAAATAGTCAAAACTTATTTGGTAATTCTTTAGAGTTTCCAAGATTAGGTCCCGAAGTCAGAAAAAAGAAATATATTCAGATTGTCCTTTACACTTATCATATATTTGATATTTTCCAAAGGTCATCTGGAAAATCATACATATTTCACTTTCTAAAAGAGAGGTGCTGAAAATAATTTGGTGCTGAACATGCTTCATATTTCACAATTAGTTCAACATCATTTTAGTACTTAACATGTGAAGGAAGAGTCATCAAATCTGAAAAGATACCAGCTTTCCATAAGAATGTATAGATAAAATACACTGAATGTGTTACTTCTTCCTTTGGGTGTTTGATAACCCTCAGCAGACTCACTGAGCACACTCACCTGTGGATGCACAGTCATCCCTCAGAATAAGATATATTCCATGCTTGCATAATTACATCAAAATGGATTCTATTGTCAAGTAGAGCTAAAAAGAGCCAACTTTTAAAAATTCGTGTGAGATTGGTTGCAGGACCTCCAAGGATACCAAAATCCAAGCATGAGCAAGTTCTTTTATAAAATGGCACAGAATTTGTATATAACCTATGCACAACCCCTTCAATGTTTTAAATCATCTCTAAATTACTCATAATACTTAATGCAAGGTAAACACTATGTGAATACTTGTTTTATGGTATCATTTAGGGAAAAAGTCTGTGTATCATCAGTACAGTCATACTTTTATTTTCCCTGAATATTTCAATCTGTATTTGGAGGAATCTGGGGCTATGGGGGGTTGGCTGTATTTAAAGGTGGTACAGAGAAAAAGAAGGCAGGCCAGCATGAGACCACCAGGAGTCATTTGGCCACTCCAAGCACTCAGGGTCCTTTTTTGAGCACACAGAGCCTGGCTGACCCTTGCTCATATTGCCAAGATTTGAGTAAGAAACCAAGATTCAGATTCAGAAAGATCCACTGAAAAAGTGTTCAGTGGCTTTTTTAAGTGGCCAAGCAAGTCATTTAGACCAGTTGCAAATCAGTATAGAAACTGACTCTGTGGGCTACAGGACAGTTTAAAGGTTAGACATCTCTTAAGGAGAAAGGAATGAGACTTCCTCAGGTATACATAATAAATCACTGAAAAAAAAATAATAAAAGCACTATTTTTGAACAAACCCTTTTATTCAGTTACCTTAAAGTACATCTCATAAATTTCACTCTACTCATCTTGGCTAAGAGTAACGGTAAAGCTAAAACGAAAACAAATCCCCACGAATATCCAGATACTCTCAGAAGATAAAGATAGAAGTTTCCAAGCAAACTATAAATTCAACTTATCTCCCCATTAAATGTTATTAAAATAATTATGATCATATGCTTTTGGAAAGGCCATGAGATTTGTCAATGCCTTTGCTACCCATGGTTTTTACCCTAAGGGAAACTATTGCTCAAATTCTTATGAAGGAGTCATGTCCTGTATCCCAATTTTAATTTTAATTACCTCCATTCTAATACAATTTGTTACTTAAAAGTTAATCTTGTCATTCAGTCTCATTCTCAAAAAAATATCCTGATTCCCTCTGATGCTTGCAAGAAGGACCTGCTCTTAGTGATAGGCTGGGCTTTTTGTTTTCAACAAAACAAAATCTCTGAACCTCAAGAAAATAACTATGCCAGCTATTTGTTCATGTGAGAATGGTTCTTGAGCGCCAGTCTCAAAGCTGACATCACTTAAACAGCCTTCTGATTGTCCTAGTGGATTGTGTTAGGATTCTAGGGCTCATCTTGTTCTGAAGCCGACATGCTTAATGATGGCAGACTTCTGACCCCTGATTGAGCTTCACATAATTAATTAAACAGAACTGAATGAACTAATACTGAGGTTATTTGCTCAAAATAGTGCTGTTTTATTTTCAATGACTTATTACCATGCATACCTGAATAAACCTTGCTCCTTTCTTCTTAAGTTGATTTTAACCTTTAAATTACTAATTTTGCTTTTATAAAATAAAAGAATCAGTTTTAATGATATCCAATTTTCATTGAGCCTCCTCCTCCAGATTTTAGGAACAAATGCTTTTATTCAGTTCCCTTCATTTCCATGCAATATGTTATTTGCATAAATAATAAGAGAATCTGTTTTCTTTTTAACCAATATAAAACTGGATGAACTTAGTGTGGAGAATCATATTTGAAAGTGATTTGCATTTAATAAGATAGACCAAACTTATTTTAAAGAAAAAGAAGTTGATTTTATATGTAGAACCAGTCCTATAAAATATCTAAGAAAAGGTGCTTTGTAACTGGCTTACAGGATCTGAGTCTTAGAAATGCCAATGGGGACACTTTTCAGTAAGTTATGAACCACAGGTAATTTTGTGGATCTGAAGAAGAAAGAAATTCTTGAAAATATTCAGATATTGTAGGTGAACGCTAACAGAAAGGATGTCTTATGCTGGATTTTGTGACCTTGAGATAGAAGAGTCAATAATAATGGCTACTGAAGAAGCAATCTAAAATTCCTAGGAAATTTTCTAGAGTAAATTAATTCTCTGACTTTAGTAGTTACAGAGCAAACACAAGGAGGATACCATAATTAACATTGTTGCTGCACCTAAGAAAAAAATCAGGTCAAATATAAAGAGACCTACCTTTCTAACATAACCAGGAAAAATTGTGATAGGTTACTTGTGACTACAAGATTGTTAAGAGTCTGATTTAAAGGGCTCAGACTAGGTGAAGTGACATGTCAATTGCAGATTTTTGTGCAGTTCAGATGTAAATACCTTGTCTACCAGATTACTCTGCAGAACACTAACCAGTTTTGATACAACCCAAAACTGTGGACTTTGTCTCAATATGCAGGGCTCTTTTTGCATTTATTACTTCTTTGCCTTGGTGTCTGTCCATCTTGGAATACCTTTTCATCTTCTGAAATACAAATCTGGAGCAAACAATTATTCACAATTCCACCATAACCTATTTTTGAAGCTATTGTTAAGTGAGTAGATTAAATGTTATATTGAGGTATTTTCTATAAAATAAAATTTATTTTTCAGGAGATTGTGAATATTCCAGATAATGAATTGTGATTTCATTATCTGTGTGATTTTCTGTGAGAAATATTAAACAAACAAACAACAACATCAACAACAACAACAACAACAAAAACAGGTCTCATCTTCTCTAATGCTTCTAACTGTCCCCATTAGATTCTATTCATTCATTTTTTGTTCAATATCCCACAATAAAAATCATGTTTGTTTTGTAGAAGGTCACACTTGAATGCACTGTTGAATGTCACCATGAATAGCAATTATTTTCACCAAATTAATTAGCTATCACTTAGCAATGAATAAAACAGTGTCATTTTGAGGATTGGGGCTCAAGAAATACCAAAAATTTGAGGATATTCCCTTAGGAGAACAGATCCAGAGATGTTCTCTTAGAGAATTCTGGGTGGGAGGAAATCATGGAGTACCAGAGGGAGGATAAGCAAGGAGTTTTCAGGGTTTCTGAGACAAAAAAAAAAAAAAAAAAAAAAAAAAAAAAAAAAAAAAAAAAAAACTAGTATTCATAATAAAAATAGACATTTTGTATTCCTTTAAATGCAACAGAACACATAAAGTCTTTGATTAAAGGAAGATAATAGTGTTGGTGTAAAACTACATTATACCATCAAAGCACTGAAAATTTCAAGTTGGTAGAGCCGGCTTTGTGGAGGGCTGGCGGGGAAGAGTTATGTTGGAAACAAACAAACAAAAAAGAGAGGATTGAGTTGAAAAGAGCCCTCCTCACTTCCTTCTTGAAATCTAGAGCTTTTCCAATTAAAGCCTGTAGAAAATGTTTCTTCTCTTGCCTTATCTATTCTTTGTAGTGGGATGAAAGACAGACATCTCAAAAGATGGTAGGGAGAATGTAGAGATCTGAAGGCTACTAGCTGTGCTGTTAATAGGGGAAACAGAATAAGGACTTGTGGTTCCATAATATAATTTTCCACCATGCACAACTTCAAACACATCACAGGGAATAGTTGCTATGAGTAATCACCCTCTTACTGATGATGCTTTTTGTACTAAAATGAGAAGTCGTGCTGGAAGCTTGAAGCTTAAGTTTCATTGTGTATCTCTAGATATCATGTATACACTTCTAATTTGTTATGATATATGAAAACAACAATATCTTATTTTTGAGATATCCTGAGAAAAATCTCCTATTCTGATTTCCTAGAAGAAAAAAAGTGAAGAAGTCAAACTTCTGACATTCATCTGTAGAAAACCAATACATAAATGCTCTGATCTGCCCCCTAAAAACCTATGAGCTACAAACTTTGAGCAGACACCAGTAGGTATTGAATGTTTATGGTATACAGAGTTGTCCATTTCAGATTGTATTTAATGCTGGAAATGTATGATAAATTTGTTTCCAAAATTTCCATATTCTTTAGAAGAAAAAAATGTAGTCCTAAATAAAAAGTTCTTTTTTTTAAGAATGCATATTTTTTTGTTAGGACTGCAGTATAAGTCAAATATGCTTAACAATGTTTGCATAGACCTTAGTCTGAGCTTTTGTATCAAAAGGCAGATTTGAATGTACATTTTATTTAAATATAATTCTGAAGTGCTTTAAAATATGTAAACATTAAAAATTTTGAAACATGCAAACACTTTCTGTGAGATTAAATTTTTTCCTAAGTAAACAAGCTTTCCATAGAAAAATTAATTCAAATTTCTCATTAGTGCAACTTAAGCTAAATTTTTCAGAATAAATGTCTATACAAGAGAAACATCATATGCTTTTTAGTTCAATAAAGCAAGAATATTTTTCTTTTTTTTTTTTTTGGTTTGTGCCGGAGATTGAACCTTGTGCATGCAAGGCAGGCACTCTACCAACTGAGTTATAGCCCCAGCCCAAGATATTTTTCTTTTATAAAATGTGAGGGGCCTATTCTTACTTCCAACTTTTAGGGGACAACTCTGATAAAATTCACTAAGTAGAACAAGGGAGGAAGAATTGATTCACATTTCTTTTTTTCTCCACATTTAAGGAGACTTCATAAATGTAACTTGTTGTGCTTAAGTGGGCCAGGACAGAAAACATCCACTGAGCTGGAAACATAGGTGTCTACACACAAGAACAGGGTTTGGAAAACTACTGTCAGTGTGCCACAGAAAATCTGCCACTTATGTTTCATATAAAGCTTTCCTAAAACAGTCATGCTTATTTGTTTATGCTTTTTTCTATGGTTGCTTTTGAACTATCACAGCAAAGTTGAGTAATTGTGATAGCTATCATATGATTCTCAAAGCCTCAAATCTTAAACACCTAGCTCTTTACAGAAAATTTTTACTGATCCTTAACGTATAGGGATTATTCAAAGAGTTAGGCCAAAGAGTAAAAAGAAAATGCACTTCAAGAATGAAAACAAACACAAACAATAGTACACTTTTCCCCCCAAGTTTATAACTTGGCAAAAGAAACGTACAATAAGGAGTCTGATCAACAAGTTGATTTTATTGAGAATCTGTTCAAGAATCAATGACATTCTAAGTCTTATTTATAAGGAATATAGAAAAGCATAATAGTTATTTTGAACTTCTAGTTATGATTCTAAGAGAATACTTAGAGTAAGAAACTGGAGTCAATTAAATTAAAAGCACCTGATGAAAATAGTTCCCCCCCACACCAAAATAAAAGGAAGAAAAAATGGACCAAAAAATTGTCAAAATTAACTTTGTCTAGAAAAGTCAAAGGTTTATAACAACCAAAGAAAACGCTGAGTCAAGAAAGGGGCAAGCTCATAAAGGCAAGTGAGCTTTGTTAAATTTTTACTTATGTCTGTCCCACCTCTGCTCCTGGTTGTCTTTAAGACAACAGCCTACAATCCCAGTGTGGTATCCTGGTCCCCAATTCTGAGGTGAACAGAGAAGACCTTGTTCTCTGTGAGTGTCCGTTTGGACCTGCCTGGGGGCTGCCTAAGGAAATGATTTAAGATGATTACCTTCGTTTTATCTAACTTGGGAAGTTTTCAGTATGGAAAAATGGCTGTGCAGAGGTCATGTCATGAAAATATAGAAAGGTAAAATGAACAGCCTGCTGCTACCTAGGGAAGCAAACCAAAAAAAAAAAAAAAAAAAAAAAAAAAAAAAAATCAAAACAAAACCCAGTTAAGATGAACAATAGTCAGACCAAAGCCTGAGAGAGAGATTTTTTTTTGATGAATTAGTGCATTAAAATTCTCCATTGTTTCCTGGAGAATTTAGAAAGCTCTCCTTATGCCCAGAATAGGATGAATGCTCAACAAAAGAACTAAGAATCTACAAGTAAAGTTTTTGAATATTATTGAAGCTAAGTTGGTATTATTTAAAATTTAATTATAAGGTTAAGACATTAATTATGCTTACAAGGGTAAACACTGAATTATTAACATGTATACAGAACAGGAAGTGAGAAACGATTCACAATTATAAACCAAAAAAAAAAAAAAAAATCAATTAAATGCAAAAGAACACAGTTGGAAGAATTGGTACTACATACAGAAACAAGTAGGAAGACATCAGAAATGTTTTCTTGTCATTAATGACCGTAAGGGTAAATGGATTAAACTTTGCAAATGAAAGACAGAGACATTGGTAAAATGGATTTAACAAATACAATCCAAACTTTGGCTACCTATAAGAGATTCACATAGATCCAAAGACACAAATAGGTTGAAAGTGAAACGATAGAAAAAGTATTCTGTGCAAATAATAATCAAAATCATGTCAGGATGGCTATATTTATACCATAAGGAAGAGGCTCTAAGTAAATAAAATCAACAAACCAACAAACATCTGGGAAATGATATTGATTGGCAAATTGACTTTTAAAACTCTTATGAATATTTTACCATCTACCAAATGAAACAATACAGGGAGCGCTCATTTATTTGTTCATTTGCTCATTCAACGAATCTTTATTCAGCATCTTCTATATGCTAGGTCCTGTTTTAAGCATTGGGGAGACAGCCCATATGACAAAATATAGTTATCACATATGGTGGATTACATTTTAGCTAGTGTAGACAGACAAAAGGAAATAATAACATAGTAATCCAAATAGCAATAAAAAATATGAGGATGAATAAAACAGGGTAAAAGAGTAAAGAATATGGAGTAGAAGATAGCTTTCCAGGGTTGACTTCTATTAGGAGGTGGGCTATTAGGAGCTTCTATTTAAGCAGTGAGCTGCATGAAATGAGGAAGCAAATCTCACGTAGACCTGGGGCGAGCAGTTGAGGAAGGGGTCACAGGGGCTGCAACCAGTATTTTATTAGGTATAAATTAGAATTTTATTTAGAAGATATTTTGTTTTTGAGAGAAAGTAATACCATCCCCTGGGATAGAAAAGGGGGAGAGAGAAGAGAGAGAGAGAGAGAGAGAGAGAGAGAGAGAGAGAGAGAGAGAGAGAGAGAGAGAGAGAGAGAGAAAGGGGAGGGGAGAGGAGGAGAGGAGAAGAGAGGAGAAGAGAACCTCATTATATTAGATTAATCAGTTCAGGTCAATTATCCAATTATCTATTATTCTTTGATAGGTATTCACTGAAGGACATAGAACAACCTCAGGTGAGCGATGTTTGGTGCACAGTACTCATTTATAAACAACCACAGAATTTCTTCTTTGGGACCTGAGCACTGACCCCCATCGCCACCATTACTTTCCAATTCAGACAGCAGGTATCAGTCACCTACTCTCTGAGAGGGGAAACAATGACATGAAAGAAGTAAATGAGCCAAATATTTGACTCCAATTTTAATATAGCAGGAATAGCCATACCTTTAGGATAATCTTTTGCCCTGAAGGAAAAACCAACAAGAAACAAGAAACATTCTATATTCTGGGGATGTTGAGATGTTGGAGACCAAGAAATTACATAGAAACTGAGAGGAAAATTCATTCAACAAGGAGATGTTACTGAACTCCATTGGACTTGGCAATGCCATTGGGTCTCAACAGTCAGGGAAGTGTACAGCAACTGAGTCAGCTCCAGAGTCCAGATCATCCAGTCTCCAAGACTGTGAGCATCATCCTAAGCAAGGTGCTTTCTTGCCTGTCTCTCATATCCCCACTGAGGATTACCGAGCACACCTCTTGACTCCTGGCCACAAATTCATCCAGGCAGAAAAATACTGGACCAATCCCAGGACCAATCCTATATTCACGACCAGAAAGTGAGGATCTGAAAAATTTAGTATTGGGAGAAATATCCAATCCTACAGCAAGTATGGACAGACTATAACCAGATGGAGATCTCCCCCTAGGAGCAATCACTTAAAACTCTCTCCCGCTCCCAATATTAGTGTGGCTATTAGTACAGTGAAATCAGAAATTGGTGAAATTTTGGAAACACTTTAATTAAATGATTGCTACTTTCTTGTAATTTGATGTGTCCTGTGAAATCATTTCAGTATTGATCACTAAATATCAACATTGAGTAACACAAACAGATACTTAAGAACCAACCTTGATTCTGATACATGAAGAAAGGATAAAGAAAATATAGCATATGTACAAAATAATATTATTGAGCCATAAAATAGATTGCTTTTCTATCATTTGCAACAAAATGGATGGAACTAGAGAATGTTGTTATAAGAAATAACTCAGATGAAGAAAGGTTTTGCATGTTTTCTCTCATATGTGAATGTCAAATAAAAGATTGGAAGGTGTAATAATGATCACTGAATGCTGGGAAAGTACAGGGTAGAAGAGATATTGGGAGGTTAGGCAACAGGTACCCAAACATAGTTAAATAGAAATTTTAGTGTTCTACAAGACAGGGAGGGGACTATATAGCTTATGATTATTAAATATTTTGTGAATAACTTAAGAAAGGAACTTGAAGCCTCCAAACACAAAGTGATGATAAGGAGATGGAAATTTTAATCATCCTAATTTTATCAGTAACTATTATATACATGTACTCCATAAATAAGTATAATTATTATGCATTGATCCAAATATTTTAAAATTTGTAAGAAGATGGAAATCTTAACTATACCAGTTTGATGATTACTCATTGTATATGTGTATTAATTATGTCACTACACCCAAAATTTGTATATTTGAAATAATAATTTTGAAAAAACAAGATAGGAATTAAAACTGTTGCATCTGGTTACTTTTTTTTTTCCCCTTAGAGTGGCTGATTCCAGGCTAGAATTGTTTCTAAAGCAACTATCATTTTAGAAAACAGTTATCACCATTTGAAGTGACTGATTGGTTTACATGTTGTTTTCTGCCCCCTCACCCCACCCCCATTCTAAAGCCAGCACTACAAGGAAGGATCTTGTCTGTCCTGGTCATTAGTCTGTGACTGAGGTGTGTACACTGTGGTCATTCAGGACAGGAGCCAATGTCAGATTATCTGGGTTTGTATCCACATTCTGTCACACACATACAAATTTTATATTTCAGATTTCTCTACTGCAGAATGTGATTTTTAATAGTCACATCACGACTGTTGTGAGCTATTAAAGGGGCTCAGAGTAAGCACAAATAAATATGTACCCTTTGGACTATATCACAGGTGACTGGGCCAGTAGTTGTATCAAACCAATATTGTAAAACAACCAATCAATCAATGAAAAGACAGTTGTCTTAGAAAATACAGAAAAAAGCTTTAAGGAATGAACAGGATTGAAACATGAACCAAGAAATTAATCAGCACAAGTTTTCTGGCTGCTTATCATTTGGTAGGAGGAGAGAAAAATCATAATGAGGGAGAATCAAAGAACAAGGGAAAAAGTAGAGTAATTGGGTGGAGCCATTCATGAAAAGCTTAGTTCTTTGGACCTGGGTTTTATTTCTAGTGCTCTAGGGTCTATAATAACATATAGCTTAAGATTTTGAGTGTACCAGGATAAACTGCAGTTAATGCACATAGAGTGCTCTGCATATCATGAATGTCATAAAATGTACTCTAACTGCATGTAGATTCAAAGACTAGGGAAAGACGTGAGTGCCCTAGAATACCTTCAGCACTTGATGACTGATTTACTGTCTATAGTTCCACATGTTAGAGAGTCATGTTGAAATAAAAATGACCCATAAATCCATACACTGTACTTTTAACCTTATTAATCATTTATATTTTTAAAGTATAGATATACATATGATTTTTTTGATAACAAAATTTATGAAGCATTAAGACTGGGAAAATGAAATTTCTCGATTCTTTATTAGGATGTAGGGAAATTGAAAATTTGACACAGCAGTAAGAAGTTGAATTTACTTCCAGAAGTGAAAAGGCAGCACTAGTGACCAACATTCAGATGCCCTATGTTCAGAAATTAGTCTATCATATACATGATCTTAGAGACCAGGGAATGTTTATTGGCTTCCTGAGACATTTTTAAGCATTTTCATGCTAAGATACTGGGATGTATGTTTTCAGTTTTTGTTTTCTCTGTCCTTGCAACTTAATGACCCTGTGAATCACTAGGCAGAATGTAAATAACAATGCCTTTGTTCAAGTGGTTTGCTAACCAGATTTCTTTATTCATCCCTCAGTAGAAAAGAAGTCATATTTATTCTAGTCATTATGAAATCCATGGATCAGGTGGAAAGTGACCTTGCAGAAGGCACAATCTAGGCAAACTGCACTGCACGCTTCTTGTTTTATCAAAGAGGTATGCAGCAGATCTTATTTTGTTTTCTTGGGTCACAAATCAACATAATTTCTCTAACAGGCATTTTTTTGTTTGTTTGTTTGTTTCCACCAGATGCATAATGGCCATCTACTGGTTTCAATAAAGAGACCTTAAGGAAAAAGCTGATGTATTACAACTTTTATTTCAGCAACTGTTCCCAGCGAGTGGGAGGCACTATTTAATATGATTGCTTCGATTTTGAGACCCTTAGTTTACCTTTTCCCACCTCCTTCAATTGCCCCCTTTTCTCTCACTTGATTAGTTTCCCACTCTAAGATTGTGATCGTTTATCCACACTAACCTGTCCATCATTCCATAAGCCTGAAATAGTACCCACTAATTCCCATTCATAGCTTGCCCTCTTGACTTTTCACTTAGGAAGACTTCCCATGTTAGAGAAATGTTTTTCAAGTATTTTCTATTCCTATGACATCTACTTTTTGACTTCTATATTTAAATAGGAAAAAAATGAAAAAGAAAAGGAATAAACCAAGCTAATTAACCTTTTTAAATGAGCTGATTTATTGTAGTCAGCTTTGATTAAAAAGATCTGAGTTTTATCTCTGCCAATTTTCAAATATTTGAGAAAAATCACTTAACCCTTCAACTTTCTCATTTACAAAATGAGATAAAATAATATTTACTTCTCATCAAAGTAGTAAACATAAACATTGCCAAAGAATCTAGAGTGCTTCATAAATTCAAAAATGTACTTAAAGTTTGCAAGTGGAGAGTGAAAAATCTTCCGTCACATTATTACAGGTGAGGTAGATGAGGATACACACACGGTAACTTAATTAGTGGTCTCCAAACTTTTGTCTTTGCCTCTATATATCAGAAAAAAAAAGTAAGAACAAAGTTTCAAAATATGTGTACCTCTTTGCAAATTCCACTAAGAAATGTGTAGGTTTTAAAATCTGCAATGGACAGAAAAAATCAGGGATGAAATTTAAAAAATACTTAGAAGTAAATAAGAATAGTGAGACAATATATCAAAAAAGGAGGTAAGCCCTATTTGACAAATTAAATTTTATTTTTAGGCTCTATTTCTTTCTTTTT
Source organism: Sciurus vulgaris (assembly GCF_902686455.1). Classification (NCBI taxonomy): domain Eukaryota; kingdom Metazoa; phylum Chordata; class Mammalia; order Rodentia; family Sciuridae; genus Sciurus; species Sciurus vulgaris. Next base: position 46,068,526 of record NC_136474.1, on the reverse strand, counting down.
AATTCTTATTTGTTCTTTCTAGTTATACATGACAGTAGAATGTATTTTGACACATCATACATACATGGAGCATAACTTCTCATTTTTGTGGTTATCCATGATGTGGAGTTACAGTGGTTCTGTATTCATGTATGAACACAGGAAAGTTATGTTTGATTCATTCTACTGTCTTTCTAGGCTCTGTTTTAATACTTGATTTTATTGGGTGATATGGATAAAAAAAAATAGTAGAAATATGTACACCGGTCCAAAGGACAAAGTGTTTATTTCATACCATACCTTGCTCAGAATCGATTCAGTGAATGGATTTCACACGTGATGTTCTTTCTGGTGCTTTTTATATTACAGTCAAAGCAATCATTCCATCAAAACTGTACTCTCTTCCATGACCCCACTGATTTTAATTTGGTAAGTCACTAACTGCTTCATCTATTTTCTCTGGATCTCTAATTTCATTACAGAAACAAATCTAGCACATTTATGAACTGAGAAGTGTGAAAAAATGTTTAATTCCATTAATCTCAAACTACACACATCAAGTAATTCATTAGGATAATTATCCAGATTTTCTAAAATGTTAATACAGTTTTTAGACAATATTTTCTGACAAATGAGTGCATTTCAGTTTGTTATTAATTGTTTTCTATATATTATTTCATTCACTAAAATATTTTTTAACAAGAACTAGGATGATTTAATGAATACTATAGGTCTTTCTGTCACATTTTTCAGTATGAAACTAAGAGGCTTCTTGCTGGTTACCATTACAGTTTGTAAAATATTACATTAAATATTATGTGATTAAAATAGGGATAGTCCTAACTTATGACGGTTCAACTTAACAATTTTTGACTTTATGATGTTGCAAAAGTACACTCATACAACCTCTGATTCAACACTTTATTACAGAATTGGTTTTGTGCTAGATAATTTTGGTCAATTGCAGGTATAGTATTTTCAGCTCATCATGACTTTATTGGGATATTGTCCCAGCATAAATTGAGGAACACCTGCATCACACTTGTCTCCATATTCAGGATGTTTGATTTGAAATGTCTTATTAATCATTATGACACATTATTTTATAATTTAAGACATAATTTAAGGAGCTGGGATAATTTTGATAGCAAAAAGAGATGAAAAATGCCTCAACTTGAAAAAGAGTACAAAAAATAAAACAAAACAAAAAAAACCCAGCCCAAAACTTATAGTGAATATTCTACTTAATGGTGAGAAACTATGTGCTTTCCCTCAAAGATCAGAAACAAGGCAAGGCCACCCTATCTCACAACTCCACTCATCCTGGAAGTTCTCACTGAGGCAATATGACAAGAAAAGGAAAGAAAATGTTTAGATATTACAAAGAAAAGAAATCTTTGTTCACAGATAACGTAATTGCCTATATAAAAAAATCCCAGAGAAGAAAAGAGTTAGTGTTTCGGGAAAACTGGAATATATGACCAATCTATTAAAATGCAATTAGCTAAATCTCAAAGCTCACTACTCCATTATTTTGAGGTTTATTGTGAAAAATAGCTGAAGAAATACATAAAATCAATTTAAAAATTTACATTACCAAAAAACTCTATACATTACAGGATTGGTATGACATTGATTTCATAAATTAATGAGCATTTACACTTTTATTTATATCCATTAACATTTGCTTATGACTTTTAAACTTCTCTCTACAATGTTTTGTACTACCTTTTCAGATGTATGATTTGCAAATATTTTCTTCCAGTATATGTTATGTATTTTCAATATTGTAATAGATTTTGCAAGGCAATAGTATTTAATTTTGATAAAGTTCAATTTGCTGATTTTTTCCTATGATTGATTTTGCTTTTGATGTCATATTTACAGGGCTGCAGCCTAAAGGTCATAAAAATTCATCCCTGTTTCATAGAGTTTTATAAGTTTTATTCTTATATTGAGATTCATGATATATTTTAATTGCTGTACAGTGTGAGGAGGTAAGTAATAAATTCATACTTTTTGAATAGCTATTAATTATTGATTGTTTTAAAATGTAAAACTAACTATATTACTGGAAATATCAAACTTGATGTATTATCTTTCACATGTTTTTTCCTCATAGTTTGTTAAAAATGTTTTTCTTTACAAAAGTATGACATTTTTTTCTTGTAATAGCTTTGCCAAGTTCTGTCATAAGAATTCTGTTCATTCAAATCAAAGAGTTTGAAGTGTTTTTTATATCTTAATTTTTAATTGGTTTTCTTTAGTTATACAGGACAGTAGAATCCATTTGATATAATAATACAAGCATGGAATATATCTTATTCTAATTCAGACACCATTCTTGTGAATATACACAATGGTGGGATTCACTGTGGTATATTCATAAATGTACATAGGAATGAATATGATACCTTGATTTTTGAAAAGAGTTTGAGTGAGTTTGATATTTTTCCTCATATATTTCAAAGAATTTTACTAGTAAAACTATCTTAGCTTAGGGCTTTCTTTGAGGGAAGATGTTAATATTGTGCTATTTTATATAAAATATGAAAACCTTTTAGTAGTGTAGTTCAAATTATTCATTATCCTTTATTCTTATTGTCAAATATGTATCTGCTTAGTAAATTATAATACCATATTATTGCTTTATAAGCATAAGGTATTATAATTTTATTTAAATAGCAATATTTATTTAAAAGAAATAAGAAAACTCAGTCTCTCACATATGCTATATATAGATCTGTAAGTTTGTCTAATAAATTTAAATAGTGATCTGATATCATTGATAAATCATATTAAGTGAAAAAAATCCAAGCAAAGAAAGAAAAATCCTGCATGAACTCACTCAGATGTGGGATCTCATAGAAACTGAGCGTAGAAGGGTAGTGAGCAGTCTGGGAAGCAAGGAAGGAAGAGATGGAGAAAGGCTGGTCAGTGGCCGTGGGGAACTTACAGATAATAACACTGTACAGTGTATTTCACAGAAACTAGAAGAAGGATTTTGAATGTGAGATAAACCAAGAGGAAAATCATCAGGACGAATCCATTTGTAAGTAACAAAGATGATGAAATTAATAGAAAAGGCATTAAACAGCCATTGTCCTCATGTTCCAAATGCATAAGTAGGAAGACTAGAGAAGATATGAAGCTCCCATATGTGACTTTGAGAGATGAAATATATAACATGAGGTTAAAAATAAGAAAACACTTGACATGAGATTCATGGATTATTAGCCATTCTTTTTTTTTTATGAATAAATTATTTACTTATTTCAGAATGCTTCCATATGCCTGGTAAATACAGAAATTATGAAATTATTTTTTATTTCAAGGTATGTGTCATTAAAAACATCCTTTTAGACAAATATTTAAAAAGATATTTCTAAAACAAAGGAAGGGTGAGTACTAAAAATAGAATATGAAAAATTTTATGTAATGTTTTTAATAAATTATTATAAAGTCAAAATGACACATCTTAGTTGATATCTTAAAATATTATACATTCTCTCACACTGTGCCAGTTCTAGAAAGAGGCAGACTCTGTGTACCACTTTAGCAGCATCCAACCAAGGCATATGCTAATGTACAGGTCAGTTGATATTTTTTTTTATTTTATTTTTTAAGCAGATCAATGAACCAGAAGATGTAAGAATAGAAAATAACTGAAATAAAGCTCCTAGCATAAAAATGAAAGTACTCATGTTATTAACACAGTATTAGTGACCAGTAGTCTCCATCGAACCATCTACTAGACAAAGTCCTAAAAGTGAAGTAGAAAAAATGTTTGGAGAAATAATAGCTGAAACATGTTTGATTTTGTAAATTCTATAATTCACATATTAAAGAAATCCAATAAACCTAAGCAAAATAAACATAGAAATTGCACTAGTACTCAGAATATTGTAGCTGATGAACGCCAGAAATAGACAATCAGATTAAGATGTTCTTGAATGAGTATTCTTTAGCTATAAAGGATAGGAGAATTTCCAAAGATTTTTTAAGTGATTTTTTAAAAAGTTTTTTGCTGTTTTGTTTTTATTTTTGGTTTTTTTGTTTGTTTGTTTTTACCAGTTAAAATTGTTTTGGGGGCTGCGGGTTTTATGACCTCCTTAAACTTTTTTTATAATTATTTTTTAATTTTTACAGACTGCATTTTGAGTCATTGTACACAAATGGGGTACATCATTTCGTTTCTATGGTTGCACACAATGTAGATTCATACCATTTATGTAATCATACATGTACATAGGGTAATGATGTTTGTCTCATTCCACCATTTTTTATACCCCCCCCCATTTCCTTCTACAAAATTCCTTCTACAACCGACAGGTTCGAAAACTATGTATGTCAGAAGACAACGGAGAATAGTGGCAACAAATATTTTCTTCTAGATCCATAATTGTAACTGTAATTTCATCTGATTAGATATTTTCCCCCAATATGTAACTTCTCCCTTATCCTTCAAGGTTTTGTTAAGTCTGGCTCATTTGCCTAGTGGGAATAGTGCTTCTAGTTTCTGAAGTATCTTAGATGTTTTTCTCATTCTTTTTTCATAGTGTTTGTTTTCTAATGTTAAATATTTGCAGCCAGGCATGGTATCACAGGTCTGTAATCCCAGCTCTCTACAGGTTCAGGCAGGAGAATCTTAAGTTTAAAGTCAGATGTAGCAATTTAGGGAGGCCTTAAACAACTTAGTGAGACCCTTTCTAAAAAAAAAAAATTGATTCCATTCTTCTTTTTTCCTCAGAATCCAGTACCTAATTCTAATTAATCCAATCTAATTACTGAGTATAATTAATTTCTTAAATGTCAGTCCTGATTTTAATTCAAGTTGGAAATTGATCCAACCTTAAGCCTTAATATCACAACTCTCCTCCAGCTGGATTTCACGTGACTCACTGCTGACCAGTGAAAACTGGCTAAATCATCAGAGAGGGAGGACCTTTGAACAATATTACGTTCATCTTTGTTTCTTCCTCAGGTGCCAATGCTTGCATGCTGGCCCATAAGGTGACCACAGGAAAGGAAATCATACATAAAAATATTGGAGAAGAAAAATAGGAGTTGTTATCTCTGGTAATTTCATGAGACTGACAAATCAACCCAGGATTTTCTACCTCTTGATTTCTTTTATGTGATCAAATAAATATTTCATTCATGTCTCTCGATTGCTTGGTTGTTCTATTGTGTTCAGAAAAATGAGAGGAGAGGTTCTCATGGTTACTGAGATGTTATTTATATACTTACATATCCCTTAAAGTCCTGGAAGCTTGCTGAAAACAAGGAAAATAGCTTTCCTATCACAAGACTTTATAGAAAATATATTAATTATTACCTAGGATGAGGGAGAGAAATGGAAAGGATTAGAGATGCAGATGTGCATGGGGTCTCTTTTTGGTGTGTTGAAATGATACCAGATTGTGATAACTGCACAAAAACACGGACTTAAATTAGTAAATTGTGTGTAATTTAGGTTATACCTGAATAAATCAATTTAACAAAATATTACCCAGAAATGCAACAGTATAAAATGATCAAGAGTGTACATAGAATCATAAAGAAGATACAAGATCCTCCATTGTGTTTATAGGTACAGATTAAGTCTTTGGGAGGAGTCATATCTTAAATTTTAATGTGTATTTTATAAATAAAAGTTTTCACATGAAGAACTGAGGAATTTCAGTTAAAAATACATAACATAAGCTTCTGAAATGCTGTCAAAAATACTTGTTAATTAAATGAACAAATTGAAGCTGTATCTGGAATCTCTCAAATAATGTACTTGGCATAACAAGACATATGTTTTAAAACAAGTTTATACTGGCATTTACATTCTATGGGAGATGGTTTATGAATTATTACAAAACAATATGACCAATTTCTCAGTAAAATAATTATTGTCTTCATATTTTTGTTGATATTTTCAAAGTATTCTCATCTGTTCTTTTCCCTCCTCTTATCATATTTCTTATATTTTTCTTCTTCTTTTTCAGTGTTTTACAATTCTTCTTAACACAGATCATGAGACAGCTTCTAAAAACTGCCTGGATTTGACACTGAGAAGGAATATTTGAGCCATTCTTTGTTTGGAAGTATTAACTTCAGTAACTGGGGTCAAGTAGAATGGTTTAAGAGAGAGAGAGATGTGTAAATGTAATTAAGAGATTACATTTGTAGAAATGTAGAAATAACCAGAGACATTATGACAACTACAGACTGAAATGACATCCAGGGTAGTGGAGAGGAAGAATGAAACAAAAAGGGAACTTATAAAGTATTTGTATGTGTATGCATACAAACAATCACAGTAAAGTGCAAGTTTTAGACTTGATGGCCAAGAAATGATGATGCAACTTTGGATCCAAAAGGGAAGACAGAATTTACAATGTTACCAGGACTTTCTGGCAACTAAATATGATGATATTAAGTGTACTCACACAGAGAATTTTGGTATGAATAGAAAGTCTTTTTCATTCCACCTGTATGAGGTACCTGGGTTTCCTACCTCTGAAGGAGATAAGGGGATGAGAACTGTCTACTTAAACAGAAATTTCTGACTGTAGAAGGCTACAGATGGGTCCTTTAACACAGTTCTTTAGAACCTAAGTGGGAATGAGGATAACAGATATTCATTCTTTCATTCATTCATTCATGGCACTGATTCCAGGGAGGCTGAACCACTGAGTCACATCGCCAGCCCCTTTTCTTTTATTTCATGTTTATTTTGAGACAGGGTCTCACTAAGTTGCTTAGGGCCTCATCAAGTTGCTGATACTAACCTCAAATTTGTCATCCTCCTACCTTAGCCTTCCAAATTGCTGGGATTACAATTTGGGCCATCATGCTTGACTCAGATTATACTTTAAACCCTACAGAGTAAATGCATCCATTGGTCACAAATTAGAATAGGGAAAAGATGTGTTTGTCTGAATATAAAATATGTCACTATTACATTCCTATTTACTATAAATTATACTATGTTTACTGTGTATATACCATACACATTTACATATACCTATTTAATGATATTTACTACAAATTGGTTCTCAGAATGTCAGGAACAGAGTGACCATTTACAGTAAAAAAGGATCAATTATAGGAGAAGAAAAATATATCTAGTTTCTAGTGTAACTAATGAAATCCCCATGAATTGGCAGATTTATTTACTAATTTTGACAAATACACATTTTATTTAAGATGCACTGAGTTATCGAATAACTCAGTTCAAGATTTTTTATTCCCTAGGACAATTTTATGTCCTGAATCTCTATCATGAGTTTACAGAATTCAGTCTATGACATGGAAATGGGCTCAAGAATATACAAATTACCTCAGGAAAAAAATTATCTTTGTTCTACATCTTTCAATACACAATAGGTGTCAGAATGAATTGCATACAATAATTAGTCAAGGCAAGAAGCTGTGTCTCTAAAAGAACTGAAGTAGCAACTTTAGACATTTTAGAATTAGCAAGCATATTTTTAGCACATTTACAGCATTTGTAATGAATCTGTGTTTTTAAAATAATAGGAAAACTGAGTTCTTACTTTTTTTGGACTTGTGTTATAATGTCTGAATTTCTCAAAGCATATGGCGATTCTCAAAATTATCCTTTCCCACTTAGGGCTAGAAATTTCTTGCCTACCAATTTTAGCACCTCTTCAATGGTGTAAAAACCAATTAGTGAGATTTCAATTTTTTTTTCATAATAACAAAGTTTAAACTACTACAGAATATTTGCATATCCAGCCCTATAAAAACCTGTGATCTTTGATATGTGCCTATAAAGCTAAATTCATAAATGTGTTTTCTTTACTATATTGTGTGTCACCAGGAAGCAACATGAGCAATATGAATGACTTAACCTTAACTTACAATGGCAAGCTGTGTGAAACTAACATTATAAAGCCTGAGGAAGAAGTCAATTTGTTTTGCCAATATATAGTCTTTAATCTTTCCTATGATGTAGTTAGAATCAGCATTTTAATATCAAAAATTAGCAAAAACAAATTAACAAGCTACAATGAGCTACATATTGCTAAACTTTAGCTTTTGATCTGACTTCTACAGAAATTATAACTGAAGGTCATACAAATGTATGCACATTAATTTACACAGACCACATACAAAAACAATGTTCATCTTATTGGTGTACCATTTGTATGTATTCACAGAATTACGGAGTTACTTTGACACCAAACAGTTCAGGGCCAGGAAAACCTTAGTGTTGCAGCAGAGGATTTAAATTCATTTTTCAACACTGAGAAGGAAACTTTAAGAAAAAAAAAATTCTGGGTAACTAATACAGACTTCATCCCATCTGGAAGGGTGGTTTTCAGTGTTACTTTGGATGTCTTCATCTCTTGACATCTTTCATTTATCTGTCATCACTTGTCAAACAGCTTCATGTCAATACCCTTTTCTAGTCACTCTCTAGAATATTTCTATCATAACACAGGATCTAGTCAATCATCTAGTTTGTTCTTTGATATGCCAATTTATAGTGGAAAAGAACATGGTTTGGGTTGAATCCAAGCTTGGGTACTTAATAACAGTGTCAATTATTTAATATATGTGAACCTCAACTTCCTCATCTTAAAAGTAGGAGTGTAATACAGATTTCATAGTATTTTTGTTGGATTTGAATTTTAGATATGAGATAAGAAATCATGTCATGTTTCCACATGCAGTGATTCAGTAGTAATGCTGCTGACAGTAGAGATCCCCACAGATGGATTTCAGCAAGTGGTCAGAAAGAAAATGTATTTGGTCATTAAATAAACAGCATGAAATTAATGTATGAAGACTCAAAGAGAATAAGTAGGTAAAATTATTTATGTTTCCTTCAAAGTAACATGAAAGAAGAAAATGGATAAATAAGGCTTGTGTAGTAAATCAAGCAATTCATAGTTCAGATCCATGCTGTCTAACATGGTGTCTACTAGACAACGTGGCTATTGAGTATATGGCTGTCCAAACTGAGACATGCTGTAAGTATAAAATACACACTGGGTTTTGAAGAGACTTAAAACAAGAAAAGAATATAAAATATCTTAATAATAATTTGAATAATGATAGTGTGTTGAAATGATACATGATATTTTGAATATGCTGGGTGAAAAATGAATGTAGTTATTCTCTTACCTTTATTAGTTTAACTATTAAAGAATTTCAGATTACACATTTAATTCACTATTTCTACTGGACAAAGTTAGTTGAGAGAGAAATGTAGTATGGGAACAGATATATTCAGATGCCCTAAATGTTAGGGAAAATATTAGTGGTACATCCTTATTCTCATGTAGCATTTGAGGAACTTCTCAAAGGAGTGATATTTGGTTTGCACAAAAAAAAAATGAATAAATTTTTTTCTAAATTATGAAAATAGTAAGGGAGATCATGATCTCCCACTATTTATCAAGCAGAAAAACAAAATCATAAGATGACAATCTTATAGGGTTGGATTTCAGGTATTGATAAGAAAAGAAAAACAACTTTTCAATTCCACATTTCAGCTGTGATGGGCTAACTCAAAAGACCCCTGGTTTACAGGTTATGTGAAAAAGACAAATCATTAGACAATAGTGAGATTTCTTTGGTGGGTTCCTATTTTAAGCATAATCTAGATTTTTTAATTGTGCAGGTGCTGACATGTAAAGGGGAGCATTTTGTAAAACATATTTTATTTTCCAGAAAGCTAAACAATACCACAAATTCTTTAATTATTTTTGCTTTTATATATATGAAATTAAAAATTCTCAAAATTTCAAAAATGTATTTTAATTTTGGAAATTCAAAACAATCAAAAAGAATAAATACTCAAAATGTCAATTTAATTTTACATCTTAAATAGGCCAATTTTCATATTAATTCATATTAATTCAATATTTATGGTTTCTGTTTTTCTTGTCACTAGTACTAAAGCTCTTAAATGTAAACTCCACCCTCATAAAAAGTAATGAGGGTAAAAGGTAATAAAAGGTCCAAATATCAAAATGAAGATTGATATACACTTAAGCTGATGTTGCTAAAACTGCATTATGGGTCCACAGGTAATTATTAGAAATAACAATTATTAAATAGAGGCAAGTGTGAATATAGATTATGAAAGATGTCCTATGGGATGTAGATGTATAAATGATCATGTAAAATATTTAAAATCCAAGGTATAAATGATGAGACTATCCTCTGCAAGCTGGGATAGTTTATCAGACACTTTTTAAATTAGTTTTCCATTTTGGAAAGGGACATTGATGGACATTTGTTGAATTAAATTACTGTAGCCATCTTGACTGATTCATTTGGCCAGAACAATCACTTAGCATGCAAATTTGTAGGCAGAGTTTCATGAGTATTATGCTAAAATTATATAAAATTTTATATTTTGAGGACACTAAGTATATTAAAACATACAAGTTTTTGTTCTTTCCATCCTTTCTTCCTTCCTATCATTTTATTTTATCCTTCCATTGTTCAGAGTAACCTGGTATTCTTTACAATATAAATGGGCCAGAGATGACAATATATTTTATTAATATCTTACCTAGCCCAATGTGTCTGAAATGCTATCATTTTAACCTATGACTAGAGAAGTTTTACATTCTTCTTATTAACTCTTAGAAAGCCAGTATGCATTTTATTTATTTTTTTAGTTGACAGATACAAATTCTATCCCTTTGGTGTAAAATATGAAGGTTTTAATTACTGGAATATGCATGCACTGTGGAATGGCTAACTGAGCTATTAGTACACCTGTGACCTCACATAGGTATTTCTTGGAGTGAAAAACCTTAAAATCTAATTTCTTAACAATTTTCGAGTAGACGATACATTGTTATTATTTGTGGTTGCCATGTTATGTAGCAAATCCCTTCAAATTTTTCTTCCTGCCTATTAGAAATTTTACATATTGAAACCAACCTCTCCTCAATTCCTCACCATCACTCCAATCCCGCTATCATTCTACTCTGCCTACAAGTTTGAATTTTTTAGATTCTATATGCAACGAGATCATGTGATGCTTGTATTTCTGTGCCTGTCTTATTTCACTTAACATAACGTCCTCCAGGTGCCAAAACAGGTTACATAATCACAACATACCCATCTGGATAGCATATTCTTAAGTGAACCTTGGATCAAACTACATTTAATTTTTTTTTAACAATGTCAACCTACTTGACATATGATCATGAGATTGAAATAGCTTACGAATTCTATGTTTGCAATAAAATTGAGAAAAGGGAAAGATTTTCATAGAGATACACCTAATTATAAAATTAAATCAGCATTTAAGTAACCAAGAAAAGAATGACATTTTAAAAGTCAAAAATTACCAAAAAGATTTAATGTTACTTAAGTTAATAAATCCTCGAGTTTTTTACAATTTTAAATAGGAAATAGATTTGCAAGAACTCAGTGTCATTAACATGCATCATGTTCTTCCTTTCAAGTATAAATCTACCAACATCATGGAAGAAACTAAATTAAAGAAATCATTCTGCTGAAATATAAAACTGTAAAAAAATAATTTATGGTGTTTAAGATTGTGTGGTAATTAAATGAGATAAAATTGCTAAACTATTTTATGTTTACCCAAAATAAAAGTGTTTTTTGGATCCTGATATAATCACTACAGTGCTTAATTTGGTAGGATATTTAACAGAAGAAACCAAAGCATGGAATTAAGCAGGAGCACAGGTTTGTAAAAGAATTCAACTGAAATATACTGTTTCATGCAATTCAAAAACGGAAAATGAGATAAGAAAGAAGTGAGGGAGGTATTTGCTTATCAGACATTATTATTATTATTATTGGAGCAACAATGCCTACTCTGTTTAGAATACTATGCAAGAAACTTTGTAAACACAAATAAAACATACAACAATAATTGTCCACCAGGGATTCCTATGGTAGAGCTAGCAGGAGAGACAGACACATTCTCAAACCGTCTGCTATAAATTTTGATGAAACAGGAGCTATAACAAAGACATATAAAATGTTGTGAAAGGTAAGTAGCAGGTACAGATTAATTTTGACAGGGAGTACTACAAAGTTTATTGGAGGAAACAAGTTAAATTAGATCTTGCAAAAAGAAAATCAAAACTACTCTAAGATTTCACCTCTCTCTTGTCAGAATGGCAATTATCAAGAATACAAAAGACAATAAATGTTGGTGAGGATGTGGGGAAAAGATACACTCATACATTGCTGGTGGGACTAAAAATTGGTGCAACTACTATGGAAAGCAGTATGGAGATTCTTCAGAAAACTTGGACTGGAGCCACCATTTGACTCAGCTATCCCACTCCTCGGTTTATACCCAAAGGACTTAAAATTAGGAGCCACATCAATGTTTATGGCAGCTCAACTCACAATAACTATGGAATTAACCTAGGTGTCCTTCAACAGATGAATGGATAAAGAAAATGAGGTATATATACACAATGGAATATTACCCAGCCCTAAAGAAGAATGAAATTATGGCTTTTGCAGGTAAATTTGCAGGATGGAGCTGGAGAATATCATAGTAAGGGAAATAAGTCAATCCCCCAAACCAAAGACTGAATGTTTTCTCTCATATGCAAATTCTAATTCACAATAAGCGGGGTCAGCTAGGGAAGAATAGAGGTACTTTGGATTTGGCAGAGGGGAGTGAGGGGAGGGGAGGGGGTTTGAGGGAAGGAAGTATAGTAGAATGAATTGGACATTATTACCCTGTGTGCCTATATGACTATATGACTGGTGTGATTCTACATCATGTATCACCAGAAGAATGAGAAATTATACTCCATTCATGTATGATGTATCAATAGGCATTCTCCTGTCATGTATTACTAATTAGAACAACAACAACCAAAACGGAAAAAATGGAATGGAGGGTGCAGAGAGGTGGCCATTCCATGCAATTCTAATGTCCTTACTCATCTGCTTAAAAATACTTCAAAGGTCTCTTACTGCTTTTAGAATAAAATTAAGAATTTTTATAAAAGCTCATGAGCCTCTGAATGTCCCTGTTTATATTCCCAGCTTCCTTTCTTGCTTCTCTTTTCCACTCACACTGGTTTCATTTCTGTTCCTCAAATGCACTGGACTCTTTCCTGCTTCCCTGCCTGCTCACATGCTGTCAATTCACTTTTCCTGAGAATGACCCCTCTCCTCTCTTTTCACCTGCCTTGCAATCTCGTTCTGCAGATGCCAGCTTGAGCCTCGTTTAGAATAAGGAAAGTCAGACGAGGCGAACTCTCCCTGAACGTGTCATCTCTTCTACATGTAGAGCACGATAAACAACTGTTTGCATTATTTTGCTCAATATTTACTTCAAAACTATAGATCATAAGGTCTCTGATAGCAAGGATGTCTCCAGTGCCCTCTTCAACACCGTCACCCTAGAATCTGGAGGTATTTAAAAGCTGTCTCTTGAATGAAGAAATAAATAATTGAATAAATGATGGAAACAGCCTGCATAAACTCCTTGGAGTAAAGAGTCTACAGGGAATGGTGAATAAAGGTGAATAAAATTAATGTAGTATATGCAGGTATGTGCAGATTTTATCATTTTATTTGTGGTGGTAATGGTGAATAATGAGCACCTAGAAGTATAAAAGGAGATATAATTTGAAGAATTCAAGACCACCACAGTGGGGTCATTATATCAACCAGGTTGCAGATTGTATCTGATAGAAAAGTCAACTCACCAGGGATTTTTGAACAGCTGGTAATGTTTTCATTGACAGTAGTATGTTGAAAAAGCATTACATGAGGCTTTTTCCAGAATGCAAATAAAAAAGGACTTGAATCTGAGGTTAACAACTTAGAAGTGAAGTTGGCAGGATATGGTGACTGATGTAATGTTATAATATAAGGGAAAAATTCCAGTTCCGGGGCGAGATGGTGAAGTTTCACCTGCCTTCGCTCTTTCTCTCAACATACTAAAATGCTATCAATGACTAAACAATCATATAGTCTGAGATGGACAGGAAGAATTATATATTGGCCTCTCAACTCCTTGGTGGATTTTCTGAGTTTTCTTTTAATCTCCTACATACTCAGCATGTGAAACAGAAATGCCTAAAATAACAAAGTATGCTATGTCTGGCTAAAAGTCTTGGAAAGAGAAACTCCAAAAGGGATGTAGCGGGGCAACCTCCACCCTGTGGCAGTGGTGGGCTCAATCTGTCCACAGCTGGAGCAAGAGCAGAAGCCCATCTGGGTAAACTGAACCATCCTCCACTGGATAAGTGCTGGCACCTGCGTTCCCACTTGTTGGCAGCAGTAGGACCATAGGTCTGGTGTCTCCAGGCCCTCCATCCAGGGGTAGGAGGTGACCAGATATACCACCTGGGAGAAGAAAGTCACACTGAACCCAATGCTCAGAAGAAGAATGCCCTGTGACCAAGGGAGGCACTTTATTTCCCTGCAATGCAAGAGAGAGAGGAAGTCCTACCCCCGCTGACCCTCAGGACAGGGCAGTGGGAATTCTGTCTCTTGCCCATACAATATTCCCTGACTTTATACCCAATGATAAATGAGTGGGTTAAGGAAGCACTTTCAATCCCTGCAGTCAGTACCAGTGGGGATCCAGCAGGTGCTCACTAGAACTGACAATCAGAAGCAAAAGGAAACTTACAAAAGCAGAAAATCAAGTTGTTCTTGAACTTCAGCCCACAAAAGTAGGTCAGAAATCAATGTTCACCTTAAGCATGGTAATTGCGTGCTAGAACAGAAAGTATAAATGGTATCAAGAGTTTTCTAATGTAATATTCAAAATGTTTAGGATGTAATATAAATAAAAAAAGGTCACTGGCCATGTTAAGTACTAAGAAAATCATAAATGAGCAAAGGCATCAAGACTGAGATGAATGAAAGATTTTAAAGTAATCACTTAACTTCAGTAAATAGATTCTTTTGAAATAAAAGAAAATAGAAAATCTCAGCAACTCTGAGTTATAAAGAAAGCAAATGAAAATATAGAACTGAAAAATTCAATAACTAAAATAAAAGAAAACTTTTTGTACAGGCTCAATAGTCAAGCGGAGATGACAGAAGTTAGAATTAGTGAACTTGATGTATCAACAGGATCTACTGAATCTGAACAGAGAGAAAATAGATAAAAGAATGTAAGGCCTCCAGATTTATGGGGCAACAAAAAGATTTAACATTTGTATTAGTGTTCCAGAAGGAGAAAAGAATATGGGACTAAAAAAACATATTTGAAGAAATAATGACTGAGTTTTCAAAACTTGGTAAAAAATCCAAATATAAATATTTATGAAGCCAAGAAAATGCTAAGTAGGATAAACCAAAGAAAGGTATGCCTGGACCATAACAGGATTAAATTTCTGAAGCCTGAAGATGAAGAAAACATATAAAAACAACTGGAGAAAACTGTGACTTACCTATAGGGAGAGATCAAGTCAAATTCTCTTCTGAAACTCCAGAGACCATTGGGAAGTAGCACAATTCTCAAGAGCTCAAAGACCAGTCAACCATCAATTCCATAATAATGGAATTTTCTTTCAGAAATGGAGGTGAAATAAATACATTTTAAGCCCAAGGAAATTTAATATAATTTGTCATTAGAAAGAAAATGGCCAATGAAATATCTTCAAAAAAAGAAAGAATAAGGATTATAAGATAAAAGTCCACAAAGAATGAAAATGAAACGTATAGAAATAGAGATAAATGTAATAAATCCCCTTTTCACATGTTTCTTTTTTTCTTTCTTTTTTATTATTATTTTTTGACCCATTGCACACAAATGGGGTACAACTACCACTTCTGTGGTTGTACATGACGTTGAGTCACACCGTTCGTGTAGTCATACATGTAATGATGCTTATCTCCTTCCATTATCTTTCTTTCCCCCACTCCTCATTTCCCTCTACACAATTCATCCTTCCTCCATTCTTTCCTTATCCCCTTCCCCCTGGTTATGTATCACTATCCACTTATCAGAGAAAACATTCAGCCTTTGGTTTTTGGGGACTGGCTTATCTCACTTAGCCATGATATTCTCCAACTCCATCCATTTACCTACCTGCAAATGCCATAATTTTATTCTTCTTTATGGCTGAATAATATTCCATTGTGTATATATACCACAGTTTCTTTATCCTTTCATCAGTTGAAGGGCATCTAGGTTGGTTCTATTGTGAATTGAGCAACTATGAACATTGATGTGGCTGTATCTCTGTAGTATGCTGATTTTAAGTCCTTTGAGTATAGGCCAAGAAGTGGGATAGCTGGGTCAAATGTTGGTTCCATTTCAAGTTTTCTAAGGAATCTCCATACTGCTTTCCAGAGTGGCTGCACCAATTTGCAATCCCATCAGAAATATACACCTTTCTCCCCACATCCTCGACATGGAATTTTTGATTCTATGAGTTTCTTAAATTATATTTTATGCCTGAAGCAAAAATTATGACATCAATTATGATGCTTCAATGTATATAGAAGAAATTAACATAAACTTAAAATATAGTGAGTGTAAACGTACCTAAAGGAACTAAGGTTTTAAAAATTTACTGAAACTTGTAAAACTCATATCAATAAACTGTGATAAATTAAACTTGCATATTTAATATCTAGAGCAATTGCTAAGAAAAAAATGTGAAGTGTTGTAGTAAAATATGAATAAATAAAATAAGATGGGAATCTCAAAAAAAAGTTCATATAACACAGGAAGGCAAGGGTGAAAAAAAGGAACAATAATAAAAATAACAACAAAATAAAAAAGCAAGAACTAACATCTTTTCCCCAGAAAACATAAGAAAGTGGCAAGTGCAATCCCCAACATATCAGTAAGACAGAAATTTGGAGAAATAAAAGAACAACAACATGTGGTTCAAGTATATGCTATTTAAGAGAAATTCATTTCAAATATGGCATGGGTAGGTCAAAAGTAAAAGGATGAATTAAGAACTATCATGATAATGTTACTTATAATATAAAAAGCAGGAATTATTATTTTAATATCAGATAATGTAGGCTTTTAAGTAAAGAATATTACTAGGGACCAACCAGAATGTAATCATACCATTAAATAAATTGAATTCATAATTTAAAAGTTCCTAAAAAGTAAATCACCAGACCCAGGTAGCTTTAATGGAGAATTTTACCAAACATTTATGAAACAACTTCCATAAATTATATACCATTTTTCCCAAAAAATATAAGTGGAAATATTTCCCAAGTGATTTTGTGAAATCAATACAGCAAACAGGATAGAAGCATTTTAAGAAAGAAAAATAGGAAATAAATAAGAAGGAAAAATACAGGATGGATTAAACACAAAAGTCTTCAACAAATTTAATATATTGACTCCAACAATGTAAAAAAGAAAAAATTCTCCATAATGTAGTGGGGTTTATTACATTTATGCAAGATTATATCAGAATTTTAAGAAATAATTATAACCTACAACACTATTAGGCAAAGAAAAATTATGTAAGTAATTAATATCAAAAATCATTGGAAAAATTTCAACATTCACTTGCCATAAAATTTCTCAGAAATCTGGGAATAGAGGATTACTTCTATCTGTAGAAACTACCAAAAATGCAAAAGTTAATGCCATACTTAATGATGAAAGACCAAAAGCTTTACCTTAGAAACCTGAAAAAAGACAAAAGTGTCCACACCTACTGTCCATTGCACTTACTACAGTAGAGAGCTGGAGACAATAGGAACCAACTAGAAGTTTTAAGAAAAGGAAGTATAATATTTGAAATATTGACTAGACTTACAATGAAACATCAGGAGAAAGAGTTGGTAAAATCGAGGAAAGATTCATAAGCTATTCAATATTGAAAGAGAAAAAAACAGAAAACAGAAACACAATGGGAAAAAGAGAACACTCTATCTTAAACTACAAAATAATAATAAATTGTCTAAAATTCATGACTTTGCAGTGATGAAATTCATTCATCTAGAAAGTGAAAAAAAGTCCTTTGGGTATAAACCAAGGAGTAGGATAACTGGGTCAAATGGTGGTTCCATTCCAAATTTTCTGAGGAATTTCCATATTGCTTTCCATAATGGTTGAACCAATTTTCAGTCCCACCAGCAATGTGAGTGCACTTTTTCCCGGACATCCTCACCAACATTTATTGTTGCTTGTATTCATGAAAATTCCCATTTTGATTGAAGTGAGATGAAATCTTAGAGTTTTGATTTGCATTTCTCTAACGCCAAGAGATGTTGAACATTTTTTCATATATTTGTCGATTGTATATCTTCTTCTGTGAAGTGTGTGTTCAGTTCCTTAGCCCATTTATACAGTGACACATCCACATCAATGTTTATAGCAGCTCAATTCACAATAGCTAAACTATGGAACCAACCTAGATGCCCTTCAACAGATGAATGGATAAAGAAAATGTGGAATATACATACACTATGGAATATTACTAAGCTTTAAAGAAGAATGAAATTCTGGCATTTGTTGCTAAATGGATGCAGTTAGAAAATATCATGCTAAGTGAAATAGGCCAAACCGAAAACACCAAAGGCCAAATGTTTTCTCTGATATGCGGAAGCTAATTCACAATAAGTATGGGGAATAGAAAAGAATAGAATATACCTTTATATTAGGTATAGGGGAGTGAAGGGCGGGGAAGGACTATGGGGAAAGGAATGATAGTAGAGTGAAACAGACATTATTACCTCATGTACATGTATGATTGCATGATCAATGTGATCCTGCAGTATGTATGATCAGAAAAATGAGAGATTATACTCTATATGTACAGTCCATCAAATGTATGAATGCATTTA
The DNA here is from genome assembly GCF_902686455.1 of Sciurus vulgaris. Taxonomy (NCBI): domain Eukaryota; kingdom Metazoa; phylum Chordata; class Mammalia; order Rodentia; family Sciuridae; genus Sciurus; species Sciurus vulgaris. The sequence goes on along the minus strand of NC_136474.1, from coordinate 46,049,770 downwards.
CTGTCATGTACAACTAATTAGAACAAACAAAATATTTTTTTTTTTTTTAAAGAAAGTGAAAGAAAAAGTTTGGTACAGGAAAACATACTTGAAGAAAAGTATCTCAAATATTTAATGAAGACATAAACTTAGAGATTTGAGAAGTAAACCTCAAAGAAAGTAAACTGAAAACCAGTCCCACACACAGTTTAATGAAACAGTTGAAAATTAAGAGAAGAAATAGTGAAAGTCACTTGACAAAGGCACACGTTGCCTCAGGAAGAAAAATGATCTGAATAACTGCAGACCTCTCATCAGAATTCATAAACACAAGACAATGGAACAACATATTTAATGTATTTAGATGGTAATATATACAACCTAGAATTCTATCTACATAAAAAAATCTCTCAGGGGTAACAGCAAAATAGACATTTTCAAATTAAGGAAAACTAAGAAAACTGATTGTCAGCAGAATTAGTCTTAATAAAATGCTAAAGAAATTTCTTCAGGTTTTAAGGAAATTATGCCAGAGAAAAAATTATGTTAGCATTGAGGAAGAGCAATAGAAATGATAAATATCTGGGTGAATACATACTGTGTTATTTTAATTCCAAGTTTAAAAAAATATGGCTATAAAAAGTAAAAATTATACCACTGTACGTGCAAATGGAGGTTCAGTCCATGAAGACAAAATGCATAAGACAACTATGACAAAGCAGAAGTGCACTTTGTGGTTGCATTTGAGGAAGTAAAATAATGTTACTGTTAAGTCTGTAAAAAGATGCAGATATCTTTTATATCTATTTATAGATGAGTAGATAAAGCTATGTACATTCATATATATGAACATTTGCATATCTATGGCTGTAGGTGTACATGTGCATGTACAATCATACCTTAGTATCCAAGGGGAATTGGTTTCAGTATCCCTCATGGACACCAAAATCCACAGATCCTCAAGTCTCCTCATTTAAGATGGTGCGGTATTGCTTATAGCCTGTGCTTTTCTTTGCCCATGCTTTAAGTCATCCCTAGATTACTTAAAACACATAATCCAATATGAATACCACATAAATAGTTGTTACACTGTATTGTTTCAGGAATATCAACAAGGAGAAATGTTTAAACATGCTCAGTACAAAGGCATTTTTTAAACAATTTTTGATCCCTGGTTGCTTCCACAGATGTGGAACCTGTGGATGTGGAGAGCGGAGTGTACATATCTTAACACAAAACCACTAAAATGTAATACAAAAGTAAAAAATCCAATTGATAAAATGAACTATGAAAACACTTTTGAATATTTTTTAAGTCCAAAAGGAACAACAGAGAACCACAACTGAAGGCAACAATAAATACTACAATGGACCTACATCCAAACATTTCATCAGTATTACATTAAATGTAAGTATCTCCTAAATATACCAAAAGTTGATTTGTTAGTTTGGATTTAAAAAAAAAAAAAAAAAAAAACCAAGGGACAAATCATATTATGACGAAAATTAACATTTATATCTAGTGCAGATAGATTAAAAGTAGCATGTGGGAAATGATATGCCATGCAAACCTGTCTTAGTCTTCTTAGGTTGCTATAACAAAATGTTATAAACTCATTGGCTTATAAACAACACACTTATCGCTCACACTTATCTCTTCAGGAGGCTGGGAATCAAGGCACTAACAATTTCTGTATCTGATGAGGCCTGTTCCTCATCAATGACACCTTCTTGCTGCATCCTCAGGTAGTGGAAAAGCAAACAAGTTCCCTCTTTATAAGGTGACTAATCCCATTCATGAGGGCTCCTAAAGGTTCCACCTCTGAATACTATTATTACCAGGGATCAGGCTTCAACATGAATTTTGTGGGGACACAAGCATTGTAGCATTCTGCCCCTTGACCCTCTAAACCGATGTCCTTCTCACACACAAAATATGTTTCTACTCAATTGCCCCCAAAGGTTTTACAAGTTCCTGTACCAACTTTACAGTCTAAAGTCCAAAGCTTCACGTAAATATTATCTAAATCAGATTTGAGTGACAGTCAAGGTATAATTCACTCTTAGATAAACTGTTCTCCGGTTATGAACATATGAAATCAGCAGGAAAGGAGGGTGGCTCTGAGGGAGAATCTGGTGCCCGCCTCTTTCCTAGCTTCCAGGAGTTGCCAGAAATCCCTGCTGTTCCTTGGCTTGTAGACATATCATTCCCACCTTTCCCTGGGTCTCTCACCCGGCCTTCTCCCTAGGAGCTGGTTTGTGTGTTCAAGTCTCTTCTCTGTACATGCCTTGTGTCCAAATCTCCCTCTTCTACGAATACTTGTCCTTAGATTAGGAACCACCCTAATAATTCAGTATCACCTCTTCTGAGGTTCATTGTATTCATCTGCGAAGGCTATTTCTGAATAAAACTACTATCATAAGTACTGGGGTTTGAGATATGAATATTTCTTTTGGAATAACCCAGATTTTCCCACAAATGAGGGGAACTGGGTGGGGCAACAACAGTGTTCATTACGGCCTATGAAACAAACAAAAAAATATCTACCTTTTCTTTCCAGTCTTACCATTTCATGAGGATAAAAAGGACATCTTTACAAGGTTCGATGTCCTTGTTTATAAATGTAAGCAGTTATATCACATGATTTCCAGGGATGTATGTATGTATCTTTTTATTCCAGAATCTCTTGAGGGAGAATCACAGAGAGATAATCAGCCTCTTGTTAATTTCTAGTACTTTGAGACTAGAGAATATATAAAATTTTTTTCTTATTACAAACACAGTCACGGAAAAAATCAATAGTCATAGAAGCTAGCAATATGCTTTGACTTTAATAGGTACTCTGTTGTTGGAGATCTTTCCAAAGATGCCCCATAAGAAAACGTTTTTCCCGATAATCATTTTACTGCCTTCCTGCTTGAAAATCATCTGTACAACTGGAGAAATGGACTATTAAAAGAATGTATATCATATTTCATTGAAGGTGGCAATCGAATAATGTACCTTTGTAAGTATTCAAATAGTTCATCAAATAACAGAAATGTATCACCTAAAGTTTTGACTGTCCTTCCAGTATTATAGGTGTGTAAATCAAGCATTGGTCATAATTATTTTAGCAATTTGAGAACCACCACTACCATACCAATATTTTCCCATAATTTGTATCATTTTATCTATTCCATAATGAGTTTCAGATAGCATAACTTTCAACAATGGAAAGTATAAAGATTCAGAAAAGATCAGGCAGCTATCCAGGTCCTGTCTGTGCTTAAAATTAAATGTACTTCTTTTCAAATACCAGTCTCATTTTTTTTTTTTCCAATTTGGGTATTACTTTGTCCATAAAACAGGCTACCATAGCAATTTGACCCAGATCAGTCACGCATTCATTCATTCAAATGTCATTCAACAAATTCTGCCCTGGCTAACCCATCATGGAAATCTGCCAGAGCATTTCTCTTACATTCAAGTGATTCCTGTTCAGCCTGATGTTGGATTAGTATAGTCTTATGAATCAATTGGTTTCTTCACAAAAGTTCTGGAAAATGTGACCCAGTCCAATGGTGTAAACTCCAAAGTTATCAGAAAACTATCCTTATCAGAGTCTTTTCCAGGAGTGTCATTGAAGTCTAAATACTTCAGAAGTTCATTACAGTAACAATGTAGTTGGCAAGAAAATATTATTCCCATCACATGCAACAGGTTAAGATAACTAGAGTTATGACAATATAATAAAAGGGACTATCAGATTTCTATAAATTTCATATAATTTCTGAAGAAATACTAATAATGCATTCACAAAATAAAACTCAAAGAAGATTCAGCATCATTTAATATTTGATAATGTTTTTTGTACCGTTTTATATATCAAATAAATGTAAATAGTTGAATACATATATTTTGGATGTTCCAGGGGCCCTTCTGGAATGTCCCAAAGTTAGTTTAAGTCAAAAGACCTAATCTATTGTACTCTACACAAATGGGGTACAAGTTTTCATTTCTCTGGTTGTACATAATATAGTAACACTGTATGTATAATCATGCATGTACATAGGATAATGATGTTTGTCTCATTCCATTATTTCCCTTCCCCCACCCACTCCCTATTCCTCAATTTCTTCTACATAATCCAATGTTCCTCCATTCTTCCCTTATTCCCTCTATCCCATTATGTACCATCATCCACTTATCAGAGAAAATATTCAACCTTTGGTTTTTGGGGATTGGCTTATTAAAATGCTTTCTGTAAAAAGAAAAAGAAAAAAAGATGTCTAAAGACAAAAATGACAAAATAGTGATTCCAGAAAGGCAAATTGGTGCTGTGATCACATCTTCATCAGTTTTCACAAATATTTAAAAATGAGACCAATGCATAGTGAAAGTTTAGTGGAGGGAAAGGTGACATTTATCCACTTTGAAACAATGCAATTCAAGTCCATTCATTATATTTTCATTTTGAAATATGTGTGTATAACAAAACATCTAAGTACAAAGAATAAAAAATATTACCCTAGATTTAAAAAAAAGACCTAATCTAGAGCTTGACTTTACTGTTTGTCAAAAATATTAAAGGTTTAAATCTCTTGATCAACTTAAGATCATAGATGACCATTAATAACAGTCATTAATCTAAACAAAATGATAATCAAAGACTTATAGCAAGTACAAAGTCACACAGCTGGAGGAAAAATCTCTGTTTAAAAGAGAGATCTCAGTGTCCCAAAGTAATCATGAGACCTAATAATGTTCCATGTTCTATTAAGAGCATATAAATTCTCCCAGAAAACGTTATTTTAAGATCAGAAACCCACTATAATTTTGCATGATTACATTTTTATACTAATGCTTGGTTCTTAGAAAACCTTAAATCCCCTTCTAACTTTGGCCAGAATCATCAGATAAAATATTTCTTTTACAATATTCATCTTCTACTAAACTTCTGCAACTGTCTTATACATTGATTCTTATCTATCCACCTTTCTTTCATTCATTTAAACCCACAAACCTAGATTTTCTGTACTGCATAAAAACAACATGTGCCACTGATGGAATGGAATCATTGTAGCTCAGTTCAACCATTCATTATTTGCAGAAGGAACGACATCTACCTTGTTTGTTACCTTATTCTTGGGCCTTGGTAGAAGGTGTTACACATAAATGGTCAAATATCTGTTAAATACCATGCGTTGACTGAGAGTCTCAACCAAATTGTCATTTTGTCACCAAGCAAACATCTCAGACCTTGAGGCACAATCCTTTTTGCTAACCAGCAGTCTGCTTTAGGCAAGCTACCTGCCTAGTCAGACATCTGGGAAGTTGGCTGCTTCTGTGAAACACGATGCAGGAAGGAACAGGGGAAAAACCAGTTCAAGCCACAAAGGATGCCATATTTACCTGCTCTTCACTCCTAGGCTGAGGAGCATCCTGCCCGCCTGCACCACTGGCTTGACCTGCTTCCAACTCAGACTAGAACTGGCCCATATAAGGAATAAAGGAAGGCGGTTCTCCCAGCCTTAATAATCCTCCTACTCATTAACAAAACTCCTCCCCATTCTCCCCTTACCCTCAATAGGACCTTCATCCTTTCAGTGAGAAGATGACTTGCAAAGTTTTTCCTCCAGACTTGTCCTTATCGTCTGGCCAAGAATACACTTCCCTTCTCTGCTCAGTAGTCTCTGGGTTTTGTTATTAGTTCCACCATTCTGGGAGAAAAAAAAGAACCCAGTTCAAGGTCGGAAACTAGCCACAATTTCATTACACAATGTTTTCCAATTAGTCAAGAGACATTCCACTCTTCTCAATCAATGCAGTGAACAACTATTTTCTCTTCACAACAATTCTAGTGGTCTGACCCAGTCACCAGAGGTAATTGAAAAATTTCCCACTAGGAAGAATCACATTTGTCCCGTCTTCAGATGATCCACTTCCAACACAAACCAAAATCGGAAGTTTTATTTTTTTTCAAGACCCAGTCCTCATTTATTCTGAGCATTTTTTCTCGCTCATCCTCTGACAATTTGATTCATTTCAGCAAGGGGATCATGTCAAAGACCCCTTGCCATTTTCTTGATTGACCTGCCTAATTATTGCCTAAATAATTGCTGATTGCAATCAGATTTCAATCCTAAACATCAATATTTGCCAAGACAAAGAAAATAATACAAAGCCTAGGTCAGACAAAATGGTAAAAGATGAGGCTTATATAGACTAAATCTTTTTGCCTTTCTCATTGTAAAAGCCTCTACTGACTTAGTTCTTCCTCTCTTCCTGGTTCAGAGAGGGAGATAACCCCATAAATAGAGATTTCCCCTGCAGATGTTAATGTATTTCACTACAGACAGGTCTCAAAATAATTTAAGGTAGGCAGTTTTGTGAACCCAGCCTGTGATCTTTATCTAGAAAACTGAGTTCAGGCCAGAGTCCATTAATGAACAGGGCAGGAGAAGCATCTTCAGCACCAGACTAGGATATCTTTCACTATTTCCCTGAAGATAATTATCATTATTAACATCATTATCATCATCATCATCATCATCATCATCATCATCATTATCATTGTGGTGTTGGGAATCAAATTCAGAACTTCCTGGACAATGTTCTACCACTGAACTACACACCAACCCTTTAAGATTTTAACTTAAAGAAATGAAGAACATTGATCTAAGGCCTCAACTTCTGTAATGACTTTTTTCTTGCAATTTGGCCTCCTAATAAACTCTGTGTGCAAATTTCACAAAGAACATTCCATTTTTCTGTGGGTCTTTTATCCTTCCTTTTTCTGAAGTACACCACAAATAAATAATGTTAGGCAAATTAAACCTTTCTCATTGTGGCCACAGTAATTTGAAGTTATTTCTAATAAGTTTTGTCCATTTTTCTAAGGACAAGAACAAATTCTTGGATTCTTGTATGTGAAGTTAGCTGGAGCTCTGAACCCAAGCGTTCTAGACCCTGGCCCCAGGCAGCCACCATGAACTCCCAGAAGGTCATCTGCCTTCTCATAGCACAACCTAACCCTGGATATAATTCTAGACTTCTTGTATTCAGATTGAGGTTGGATAGAAAACATAGGATAGGTGAAAAGAAAACCAACAGGGAAAGAAAGGGACTGAAAGTTTTTTTTTATATCTATATTAAAGCTTTATAATTAGGTTGGGTGTGGTGGCACACACCTGTAATCCCAGCAGCTTAGGAGGCAGAGGCAGAGGCAGGAAGATCACAAGTTCAAAGCCAGCCTCAGCAAAAGTGGGTTGAAACAACTCAGTGAGACCCTGTCTCTAAATAAAATACAAAACAGGGCTGGCGATATGGCTCAGTGGTTGATATCCCTGAGTTCAATCCTTGGTACCCATCTTGCCAAAAAAGCTTTATAATTATACATAGCATTTGGATTCATCTGACAAACTCACATATGTATATATTCAGGTCATGATTCCCCCAGGTTTTCCTCTCTCTTTTCCCTCTGGTCCTCTCTCCCCTGTTCTTCTTCCTCTACTCTGCTAGACTTCTTTTCTCTCATCTATTTATTTATACTTGATTGGTTCTTTTTATTTATAAAGGTGAATTTCCCTCTAGTATATTTATATATGTACATAACATGATTTTTTAAGATTTAAGATTTCATTTCTCATTGCTTCCTCTTTCCATCCCTCCACTCTGCCTCTCAATCTCCTACACTACTGATCTTCACTGTGCCTTTATGATATACTATCCTTTCCTTTATTTTACTCTGTCTTCCACATACAAGAGAAAAATATGTGACCTTTAGGTTTATGAGTCTGGCTTATTTCACTTGACATGATTGTCTCCTTCTACATTCATTTACTGGCAAGTGTTATAATGTCATTCTTCTTTTTAGATGAGTAGAACTTCATTGTGTGTATACACCAAAATTTCTAAATTCATTCATCTATTGATAGGCAACTGGGTTGGTTCTATTATTAACCTATTGTTAATTTTTTTGCTTGAAATTTGAGGAGTCTATATCACGTAAGCATGTTGATTTTAAATCTTTTGAATATGTACTGAGGAGTGGGCTAGTTGGGTCATATGGTGGTTCCATATCCAGTTTTCTGAGAAATCTCCATACTGCTTTCCAGAGTGAATGTACTATTCTAAAGTCTGAACAACAATGTAAAGTGTGATTTTTCCTCATATCCTTACCAGCATTTATTATCGTATTCTTGTTTATTGCCATTGTACTAGAGTAAGATGAAATCTTAGTGGTTTTGATTTGCATTTCTCTGACTACTATAGATGTTAGTCATTTTTTCATATATTTTTGAATATTTTTGTTACTTCTTTTGAGACATTTCTCTTTAGTCTTTTTTCCCATTTATTAATTGCATTGTTTTGTAGTAAGTTTTTGAGTTCTTTATATATACTGGATATTAACCCCTTATTGGAGGAGTAGTTGGCAAAGATTTTCTCCCATTATGTAGGCTCTCTCTTCATATTCTTAATAATTTTCTTTGCTGTGCAGAAGCTTCTTAGTTTGATGGCATCCCACTTACTGTTTTTTTATTTTATTTCTTGTACTTTGGGGATTTTGCTAAGGAAGTGAGTACCAGAACCAATATGTTGGAGTGTTGACCCAATGTTTTCTTTTAATGGTTGTAGAGTTCCTGGTCAAATTTCTAAGTTGATCCATTTCTATTTGACTGTTCTGCAGGATGAGAAATAGGGGTCTGATTTCACTTTTCTTCACCTAGCTATCCAGTTTTCCTAACATCATTTGTTAAAAAGACTGACTTTTCTCCAAAATATATTTTTTTGCAAATTTGTCAAGTATCAGATGGCTGTAAAGTAGGTGGGGTATGTCTCTGTGTCTTCTATTCTGTTCCATTGGTATTCAAGTCAATTTTGATGCCCATACCATGCTGTTTTTGTTATTACAGTTCTGTAATATAGTTTCAAATCAGGTACCATAATGGTTCCTGATTTGTTTTCCTTGCTCAGTATTATTTTGGTTATTCTAGGTCTCTTATTCTTCCAAATGAATTTAAGAATTGTGTTTTTCTAATTCTGTGAAGAATGTCATTGGTATTTTGATGGAGAGTGCATTGAATTTGTATATTGCTTTTGCTTTTGGTAGTGTGGCCATTTTGACAATATCAATTTTGCCTATCCAAAAAACATAGGAAGTCTTTCCTCTTCTGAGGTCTATTTCAATTTCTTCATTCACTGTTCTATAATTTTCATTGTAGAGCTCTTTTACCTCCTTGGTTGGATTGGTTGGATTCGTTTCCAAGTTGATTTTTGTTCTTTTATTTTTCTTTTTGAGGTTATTGTGAATGAAATGTTTTTCCTGATGACTTCCTCACCTGAATCACTGCTGAAGTATAGGAAAGCTATTGATTTATGGGTATTGATCTTGTATCCTGCTTCTTTGGGGAACTGTTTTATAAGTTCTAGAAGTATTCTGGAATAGTTTTGGGGGCTTCTAGATATAGAATCATGTCATCAGCAAACAGAGATAATATTGACTTCTTTTCCTATTTATATTCCTTTGATTGCTTTCTCTTACCTGATTTCTCTGCCTAATGTTTCAAGAACAATATTGAATAGGAGGTTGAGAGGGGACATTCTTGTCCTGTTACTGATTTTAGAGGAAATGCTTTCAATATTTCTCCATTCCATCCATATGATGCTGGCTTTGGGTTTGCCATAAATAATCTTTATGATGTTAATTCTTTCCATCCCTAGTGTCTCCAGTGTAAATGCTGGATTTTATAGAAGGTTTTTTCTGCATCTATTGAGATGACCATGTAATTCTTGTTTTTAGTTCTTTTAAGTGGTGAATTACATTTATATTTGCATATGTTGAACTAACATTGCATCACTAGAATAAAACCTACTTGATCATGGTGTATTATCTTCTGGATGTGTTTTTTAATGAGATTTGCTAATATTTTTAAAGAATTTTTGCATCTGTGTATCTATGATCTTAAATTTTCTTTAATTGATGTGTCTTTGTCCAGTTTTGATATTAGGGTTGTACTGGGCTCACAGAATGTATTTGGGGGTGTTCCTTCACTTTCACTTTCATGGACTAATTTGGTGTTAGTTCTTCTGTAAAGGTCTGGTAGAACTCAGCTGAGAATCCATTTGATCTTGGGCATTTTCCCTCTGTCTTCCTTTTTTCTTTTTTTTCTTCTCCTTGGGAAGGATTTTAATTGTTGTTTGAATTTCATTGCTTGATATTGGTCTAAGTTTTCTATATTTTCCTGGTTCAATCTGGGCAGAACTTATGTCTAGAAGTTTGTCAAAGTCTTAGAGGTTCCAGTTTATTGGAGTATAAATTTTCAAAATAACTTCTGAGGATCTTCTGTATTTCAGCATTTCAGATGGTTCTGTGGTGATATCTTCTTTTCATCTCTAATTTTGCTGAATTGAGTCTTTTCTTTCTTTTGGTTAGTTTAACTAGGAGTTTATTGATCTTATTTATCTTTTTAAAGAATCAACTCTTCATTGCATTGACTGTATTTTTTTTAATTCTCGATTTTATTAATTTCGGGTCTGATGTGCATTATTTCCTATCATTTACTGATTTTGGAATCATTTTACTTTTCTTTTTCTAAGGCCTTGAGGTGGAGTATGAACCTATTTATTTGGAATCTCTCTAATTTTCTAAATATAGGCACTCAGTACTATAAATTTTCTTTTTTGAGCTGCCTTCACACTGTCCCAGAGATTTTGATATGTTGGATCTCTGTTCTCATGTGTTTCTACAGATTTCTTCAACAAATGGTGCTTGAAAAACAGGAAATCCATATCTTAATCCCCATCTCTCACCTACACAAAACTTAACTCAAAGTAGATCAAAGACCTAGAAATTAGACCAGAAATCTTACAAAAAGTAAAATGTAGGCCCCACACTCCAACATATCAACTCAGCAACTGACTTCCTTAACAAGACTCCTAAAGTGCAAAAAATAAAATCAATAATCAATAAATAGTGTGGCATCAAACTATAAGGCTTTTTCACAGCAAAGGAAACAATCAAGAATGTGAGGAGAGAGCCTACAGAGTGGGAGAACTTTACCATCTGTACTTCAGATATAGCATTAATTTCCAAGATATATAAAGAACTTGAAAACCTTAGCACCCCCCCCCCCAAAATAAATAACCCAATAAATAAATGGGCAAAGGAACTGAAGAGACACTTCATGTAAGAAATATGATTGGTCAACAAATATATGAAAAATCGTTTAACATCTCTAGCAATTAGAGTAATGCAAATTAAAACTAAACTGGAGATTTCATATCACTCCAATCAGCATGGCAATTTTCAAGAATACAAATAACAATAAATGTTGGCTAGGATATGGGGACAAAGGTACACTCATCTATTGCTGGTGCAACCACTCTGAAAAGCAGTATAGAGATGCCTTAATAACCTAAGAATAGAACTACCATTTGACCCAGTTATTCCACTCTTCTGTATATAACTAAAGGATTTAAAATCAGCATACTACAGTGATGCACCCATATCAATGTTTATAGCAACTCACTTCAAAATAGCTAAGCTATGGAACCCTTCAACAGATAAATGGATAAAGAAAAATTGGTATGTATACACAATGGAGTATTATTCAGCCATAAAGAAAATGACTTTATGATATTTTCTAGTAAATCGATGGTTCTGGAGAGTATTACAATCAGTGGAATAAGCCAGTTCCCAAAAGCCAAAGATCAAATGTTTTCATTGATATGTGGAAACTAACCCACAATAAGTAGGGAGAGGGGAAGAATAGATAGATTAGAAAAAGAGGAAGGGAGGGGGGATGGGAAAGAGAAAGGCAGTAGAATGAACCTGAAATAATTGTCCTATGTACTTAAATACTCCATGGTGAATCCCACATTTGTGTGTATTCATAAGAATGGGGTAATAATTAGAATAACATATATTCCATGCTTGTATAATTATATAAAAATTAATTCTATTATCATGTATAACTCAAAAGAACTAATAAAATTTTTTAAATTAAAAAAAGAATTTCTTGATTTCTACTCTCATTTCTACTTTGATTCTTCATTTAAAAGGGTATTGTTCAATCTCCATGCCTTTATGTGATTTCTACTATTTTTCTTTGTTGATTTTAGTTTCACTCCACTGTAATCTGGACTTATATCAATTTTTTTTTGTTTGCTAAGATTGACTTGTGACCTTGAATATGGTCTATTTTGGAGAAAGTTCTGTGTGCTGCTGAGAAAAATGTAAATTCAGCTAATTGGTGGTGAAATACTCTATAGATTCCTTGTAGGTCTATTTTATAGTATTTAGATTTGAGATATCTTCATTGATTTTATGTTTTGATGACTGGTCTATTGATGATAAGATGTGTTGAAATCATTCAGTAGTATTATGTTGGGTCTGAGATTTAATGTCATGGAGTTTTTATTTTTTTAATGTAATTGGGTACACTGACATATGGGGCATAAATATTTACTATCATTATATCTTTTTGTTGTATTATTTCCTTTACTGGGATGTAGTGGACTTCTTTACCTCTTTTAATTTTGGCTTGATATCTACTTTTTCAGATATGAGGATAGGTACTTCCATTTGTTTTTGAAGTCTCAGTGGAATATCTTTTTTCTATCCTTTTACCTTCATCCTGGGTATCTTTGCCTATGGGTCTCTTGTAGAGAGCATATAGTTGGATCTTGGTTTTGATTCATTCTGCTAATCTATGTTTTTTATTGGGCTGTTGAGATCATTATCATTCAGTATTAGTATGGATACGTGTTTGTGGCTTCTCGCCAGTTTGATATTTTTCTATATTTAAAACTGCCTTGCATTTACTGCATTACTCTTGTATTGATCTTCCTGTGTGTGAAATCTTTGGGATTTGAGTTCCTCTGTGTGAAGGTTATCTTTTGAGAATTCTTTGTGTTGCTGGTTGTGTGGTCATGGATTCTTTTAGTTTATTCTTGACTTGTTATGTAAGAATTTTATTTTCCACTAGAATTTGAAACTGAGCTTTTCTGGTTACAGTAACCTTGGCTAGCAGTTGTTTTCTTTTAGAGTTTGAAATAGCTCATCCCAGGTCCTCCTTGATTTTAGGGTCTGACTTGAGAAATCAGAAGTGAGCCTTACTGGTTTGTCTAAATGTGACCTAGATGTTTGTCCCTGGCAGCTTTTAATATTATTTCCTTATTTTCTATGTTAGGCATTTTGATTATGATATGTCATGGAGAACTTCTCATTTTATTGGGTCTATTTGGGGTCTTGTAAATCTCCAGTCTGTAAATATTTATCTCATTTCCGATATGGAAAAAGTTTAATTATCTCATTGAAAATGTTCTTGATGTTAGCTTGTATCTCCATGTTCTCCTCTACCCCAATGATTCTCAGGTTTGGTCTTTTGATGGTGCCCCAGAATTCTTATATATTCTGAACATAATCTATATTTTTTTCCCTTTATTGCATTCTGTGTACCCAAGTACATCATGTACACTGTCTTCAAGGCCAGAAGTTCTATCTTCAAGGGCTGAAGTTCTATTTTCTATGCAATCTGATCTATTAGTGATGCTTCGAAGTGAATTTTTAATTTGATGATATTCCTTTGATTTCTAGGAGTTCTGATTGGTTTATTTTCACTGTTTCTATTTCTTTACTGAAGTGACCTTTCATCTCCTGTATTTGCTTTCTTAATTCATTCCTTAGATTTTCTTTTAGTTCATTGAACATTTTTTTATTGAATATTTAAATAATCAGGTTTTCATAGTCTTTCTTTGGGATTTCATCAACATCAATATCAGTGGGCTTGTGCATTTTGCAGGGAAATTTGTTTGCCTGTTTCCTCATGTTTTCAGAGGTCCTGGATTTGTGCATGCAGATGGATTACCTTTCCTCTTTTTAATGTATATTCTTCTGTGTGCAATTATGTTTGGGGACTTCTTTTTGGGGGCAGCCAGGGACACCAGGGATTGAACTCAGGGGCACTCGACCACTGAGCCATATCCCCAGACCTATCTTGTGTTTTATTTAGAGACAGGGTCTAACTGAGTTGCTTAGTGCCTCACTTTTGCTGAGACTGGCTTTAAGCTCGAGATCCTGTTGCCTCAGCCTCCACAGCTGATGGGATTATAGGTGTGTGCCACTGCACCCAAGAGACTTCTGTTTTTGATATATGATTAGATATCAAGGAGTGGGATCTAAGGTCCCTCTCTTCTTGTTCCTCTTTGGGTCCTGGTTATTGGTTTGGGGTTTCTCCTCAATTCTTTGAGTTGGAGTAATGTCAGGGCTCAGGTGAAGCTAGATTATATGTGGGGTGCAATTCCCTGTTACTTGGTTGAGATGTACTTCTTAGCAGCAGGATCTCTCCTCTTGTATCCAGTCTTGAACTGTCCCAATCTCTCTCTTGCCTTTCTTAGATTTGAGGGAAGCCAGGAATGACACTAACATAGACAATAGATGTATAGCCTTAAGATAACTAACTGGTTCACGGTCCACTTTGACATCTATAACACTAATAACCACTGTATATAAATGGGAGAGTCAGCAGGTAACAACAATATCAACAATAAAATTCTGAACTAGATCAGGCATTCAACAGCAGACATCTATGTTGTCCACTATATCAATAATCAGAACAATTTGAATGGGGTAGGAATTGCATAGTCAATATAATTTATATTATGTAATGTTACAGTTTCTTAAGTGAGAAAATAAGGTAGGAAGAGAATGTTTGAAGTGTTTGAAAAAGTGATCAAAGGAGAGGCAGGAGATAGGGAGCAGGTGTCAGCTGTAAAGAAGAAGAAATAGTTAACTGAAAGTAATGAAAAAAGAAAGAGAGGAGGAAGGAATAGGAGATTTTGACTCTTGCTGGGGGAAGAGAGTGAACAAGGAGAGATAAGAGGGCCAGAACCTAGGTGGGATAGACTGGGAAGTGTTGTGTCAGCTAGGTATCCGCCCTGGAATGCAAATATGCTTGTGTGGCTACAGTGAGTGTCTGCACAGTAGTTCTCACGGGGTGCCAGCAATTATGAGATTTTTCTACCTGGCTTGTGAAAGGAGCAGACTTGGATGTCTAACAAATAAATGGCAAGCTCCTAGTGGACGGCAAGCCAAAAGACATAAGTGTCACGAGAGCGCTGCACCAAGAAGATAAGACACCATCTGGACCAAAATTGGAAACAAGCCGAGGAAAAGGGTATATAAACCCCCTCTCAGACAGCTCCTCGGCTCAGCCCAGATCTCCTGAGGAATCCACGTCAGCCAGGTTCCCGAGCCCCACCGATCATCATCCGTCAAGACCGCGGAGACTATGCTGCACTGAGGGCTTTAGGTGGTCCTCGATTCCCAGACCATCAGCCGGAGGGAGTTCCCAGACCAGGCGTCGTCTGCTCTCTCACTAAGATAATGTCGCATTCGGGGTCATCGGAACCGACAAGGCAGAGAGGACTTTGAGCTATTTGATTGAGGTGTGTTTATTTGCCATTCGATTTGATTGATGTGTGATATTAGAAAGATTAAGGTTTGTGTTATTCCGAGTGTATCAAATAAAGCCAATTTGTTTGGAACCAAATTCTACTCACTCGCCTCCCTGCCGCTTGCGACAGCTTGGGATCCAGAGGCCTAATGGTCAAGGTAAGATGTCCTAGGGCTGTTTCAGTCTCTTTGGTTCACGCACCCTCTGGGAACTTTTTTGTTGGTAGCTGGTAAATTCTTTTTTTTTTTTTTTTTTTTTTATTGTAAACAAATGGGATACATGTTGTTTCTCTGTTTGTACATGGTATAAATATACCATTTGTGTAATCATAAATTTACATAGGGTATTGTTGTTTGAGTCATTCTGTTATTTTTTACCTTCCCCCACTCCTCCCACCCCTCTTTTCCCTCCATACAGTCCTTCCTTCCTCCATTCTTGCCCCCCTCCCTAACCCTAACTCTAACCCTAACATTAACATCTCCCTGCCCCCATTATGTGTCCTCATCCACTTATTAGCAATATCATTCGACCTTTGGTTTTTTGAGATTGGCTTATCTCACTTAGCATGATATTCTCCAATTTCATCCATTTGCCTGCAAATGCCATCATTTTATCATTATTTATGGCGGAATAATATTCCATTGTATATATATACCACAGTTTCTTTATCCACTCATCAATTGAAGGGCATCTGGGTTGGTTCCACAGTCTGGCTATTGTGAATTGAGCAGCAATGAATATTGATGTGGCTGTATCTCTGTAGTATGCTGATTTTAAGTCCTTTGGCTATAGGCCAAGGAGTGGGATAGCTGGGTCAAATGGAGGGTCCATTCCAAGTTTTCTAAGGAATCTCCACACTGCTTTCCAGAGCGGCTGCACCAATTTGCAGTCCCACCAGCAATGTATGAGTGTACCTTTCTCCTCACATCCTCGCCAACACCTGTTGTTGCTCGTATTCTTGATAATCGCCATTCTAATTGGGGTGAGATGGAATCTTAGGGTGGTTTTGATTTGCATTTCTCTTATTACTAGAGATGTTGAACATTTTTCCATATGTTTGTTGATTGCTTGTAGATCTTCTTCTGTGACGTGTCTATTCATTTCCTTAGCCCATTTGTCGATTGGATTATTTGCATTCTTGGTATAGAGTTTTTTGAGTTCTTTATAGATTCTGGAGATTAGTGCTCTATCTGAAGTATGATTGGCAAAGATTTTCTCCCACTCTGTAGGCTCTTTCTTCGCACTGCTGATAGTTTCCTTTGCTGAGAGAAAGCTTTTTAGTTTGAATCTCTCCCAGTTATTGATTCTTGCTTTTATTTCTTGTGCTATGGGAGTCCTGTTGAGGAAGTCTGGTCCTAAGCCGAAATGTTGAAGATCTGGACCTACTTTTTCTTCTATAATTTGCAGGGTGTCTGGTCTGATTCTGGGGTCCTTAATGTCCTTAATTCATTTTGAGTTTAGTTTCGTGCATGGTGAGAGATATGGGTTTAGTTTCATTCTGTTGCATATGGATTTCCAATTCTCCCAGCACCATTTGTTGAAGAGGCTATCTTTTCTCCATTGCATATTTTTGGCCCCTTTGTCTAGTATAAGAAAATTGTATTTATTTGGGTTTGTGTCCATGTCCTCTATTCTGTACCATTGATCGACCTTTCTATTTTGGTACCAATACCATGCCGTTTTTGTTACTATTGCTTTTTAGTAGAGTTGAAGATCTGGTATTGCGATACCCCCTGTTTCACTCTTCCTGCTAAGGATTGCTTTAGCTATTCTGGGTTTCTTATTCTTCCAGATGAATTTCATAATTGCTTGCTCTATTTCTGTAAGGTACGTCATTGGGATTTTAATTTTAATTGCATTGAATCTGTACAGCACTTTTGGTAGTATGGCCATTTTGACAATATTAATTCTGCCTATCCAAGAATCCCTATCCTATGGGAGATCTTTCCATCTTCTAAGGTTTTCTTTAATTTCTTTCGTTAGTGTTGTATAGTTCTCATTGTAGAGGTCTTTCACCTCTTTTATGAGATTGATTCCCAAGTATTTTATTTTTTTCGAGGCTATTGTGAAGGGGGTCCCCGCCTATGTCTCTTCACAGCTGTGCAACCTGGGTGGGCACAGCTTTAGCTCCTGGGGACGTTCTCCTCACCTGCCAGTGTGTTCCAGGCTCACAGAGGGCTTCCCATTTGGGTCGGGTGGGGGGACTTTCCATACCATGCTGGCGGAGACCTCGCTGACCTGTGGGATCCTTTCGCCCCAGCAGACCACTTTGGATTTGTTTTCATTGAGACATTAACCCTACCAACTCTGTGTTCATTAAAATCAGCCTTCCTCTGTAAACCACAGATTTCCATAAATGGATTTTTCTTTATTTCTTAATTTCGTTATCCACCAGCCACCCGTCTCTTTTGTCTGTGTTCCCTACTCTGCTTTGTTGGTGGCGGAAGCAGGTACGTCTCTGATGTATTATTTCTTATGCTCAAATTACTGACCCTTCTATAGCTCTATGAATTTTTTTAGAATTATTAGTACAGCTAGGTGTTTTGTTTCAGTAAGGGTCCTTGGTTACTCACCTGGCTGAGGAGCAGTCCTCCGGTTTTATACGTCTGGTGCTTCAGAAGTGCATGGTAATGCTTCCTTTCTCTGCGACACCATCTTCCCCCTCTGGGACTGTAGCTTTAAATCTAAAATCTCCATGAACACCCTCACCTTCACTTCCTGAGATTGTTTTTTCTGAGGCCTGAATTCTTAAAAAGCCCAATATATCTTAGAGTACTCTAAGTCCCCTTTAATTAGTACCTATATACTTTGTTAGTTTATAAAATGTATGTTTAGACTATTAAAAGAAACCTGGAGAGACATACTGTTAAAAACCCATGATCCCGATATGGTTCAAGTGCTATTAACTAGATGAGGTCGACCTAAAGATTCTGAGAGGAACCTGACAGCTGTGAGCTCCTGCACCATCAAAAGAATTGAGCCAATTAAACCCATATCAACCCACAAACTTCTCAGGTTCGCCACTTATAAAGCTCCCTTAAAAAAACCTGAAACCCCAAGAGCACGTCTCCCCCTCAAGTTCCCATGCCTCTCTCTCTTTGAAGAGATTTCCTACTCTATTGTTTGCTTTTCTGAAAAAAATTTCCTTGCTTTCATAAATGGACCTCCATTTGTGCCTCTTTGGATGCATCCTGAAATTCCTTTCTGTGGTGTAAGTCGGAAACCTGCCACAGCTGAGCTGAGGTCCCCCTTTTCCTTCTAGGGACTTTTTATGACCCATCAGTGTCAAAATGAACCGCAATCCCCTATATTCTTACAACCTCATTTCTACCAAACATTTCAGTTTCTCTTATTTTGGAACCCATGTCAAATGAAAAAAATAAAATAAAATCACCCAAACAAATTCGGGTAACTCAAAACACAAATCTAAGAAGCTTCAGAGTTGAGGAAAGAACTTACCCAGGATCTCCAGATACAGCAAAACACTGCGTCATTGGGCTCAGTGGGTAACATGCCTGGATACTTGATAACTCTCAGGGGTCAGTGACTGTTTTGGATCCTGCTAATCCTTAGACAAAATCCAGAAAGCTTGTTAGACTACATGAGTTTACCGGAACAACAACCAAAAAAAAAAAAAAAAAAAAAAAGCAATTTGCAAATCAGGCAGCTCCCCAGAACCAAAAGAGGTTCTGAGAACATCCCCAAGAGTATGATCTGACAGCATTTGTACAAAACAGAACAGGAGTGATGTGTAGAGATGACTTAATTGGCTACAGCTTAATTGGTTAATTGGTTACAGAGTATCCTGAAATTAACAAAATCTCAGCTACTGTGATTAAAATCTACATTGGTTTTGTTTGTTGGGCTTAATACAAGGAGCTGGTCCAAATCAATAGCCTGTCACGAATTTTATTTAACACTCATATCCTTAAAATACTAGCATTACAGATAAATTCCTCAATTTACTTGAATGTTAAAATATTGTATTAGTATTCCTGACCTTTTATAATGAAAAATAGTGGCAAGGTTTTTTTAGTTTATCTCATAAATGCTACTTTTTCTATCTTCTTATTAAACTAAGCAACATACACTGATAACTCATTAGGTCAATGCAATTAATTTTGTTAAAACTAAAGAGAATTACGGGAATACAAATAAATGTATGGTGCTCAACACAAAGGACAGGGTGAATATTTAATATGGAATAGACATATCTGAGCTTTATATGCTATGTTTAAAACAATAAAACACACTAAAATATGATAGAACAACATGAAAATGGAAAGAAGTATTTTAGCAAAGGGAACTTTTGGGGCCCCTCTGCTTCTCTGATCTTTCAACTCTTCAGCCTCTGCACTTTGATTTTTTTGAAGACCTCAACTTGAAGGCCTTGAATGTATTTGTTAAAGGCCATTCTCAACCCTGAATTCACTTGAATTAGCATCACTGGAAAACATTTTAAAGAGAAAGAATGTTCTGGCCCAACCCGTGTATTTATTCAGATCTTACTCAATCTCTGAAGTTGGAGACAAGGTGTAGATATTCTTAAGTATCCTTCAAGTAAGTCTTAAAGTCTGGGTTGATAGTTAACTGCTAAAGGACTCAAATGAGAAAATGAATGTTGCCCCAGGCATGGTGGCACACTCCTGTAATCCCAGCAGCTCAGGAGGCTGAGCCAGGAGGACCAAGAGTTCAAAGCCAACCCCAGCAACATCAAGGCCCTAAGCAACTCAGTGAGACCCTGTCTCTAAATAAAATACAAAATAGGGCTGGGGATGTAGCTCAGTGATTGAGATTCCTGAGATCAATCCCCAGTAACACCCCCGCCAAAAAAAAAAAAAAAAAAAAGGAAAATGGATGTTGCATCTCTACCAGGAAGCAACTGTCTATAGAAAGTACTCTATTTCAAAATTTTAGGAAATATTTCATTCTCATTATTTAGAGTGAAGAGAGAATCCAATTTTGTAATGATTTTAAAATAGACTCATTATAGTTAGTATTATCAGAACTATGAAACAGGGTTATACAAAAGTGTATGGAACACTTTTTTAAAGGCAAGGGGACAAAGATAAATTACAATTGAAATCTTCTCGGTGTCATTCTGGAAGATAAATGACCTTCCTAAAAGTCTTCTAATCCTGTTGCTGGCTACTAAGTCCTTTGTGCCTCTCCAAAACAAGAATCCCAAATTATTAAATGCTTTAGCAGGCTAAATCAGGGCTCTATTATAATAAATAGTATGGGGAATAAAATACTCACATGGCAGCTGTTCTACATAGAAGTCACCCTCATTGATCTAATCACATTATCCTGGCTGGTCTAAAGCAATGAAGTAACTGCTACTTCTGTGATTATAACCTTGAATTTAGAGTCAGCCAACGACTTAATCTAAAGAGTGGTTTGGTCAAACCATGAAACAAAGGATGACTGAATTACACTCATAGGAAGACTAGTTGACTTTTGACATCATCTAGAAGTAGATTTAGTCAACAGAGATGAGCATTATGTTCTAGTTTGGATATAAGGTGTTCAGCCAAAGCTCCTCTATTAACGTAGAAACATTCAGCTGACTGGAGTCTGAGAGCTGTAAACCATTCAGTCCGCCCTAGTTTAAATGGACTGACTGTAAGGTAACTAGGCAGGGGGAGCATAGCTGGAGGAGGTCAGTCACTGGGTGAGTGCTCTGAAGGGTGACTCTCTCTTGTGGCCTCTTCCTTCACTTCTTTCTCTGCTTCCTGACATACCACAAGGTAGCAATTTCCCTCTGACATGCCCTTCTGTCATGATATACTGTCTCACTTTGTTCCCAGAGCAATGGAATCAGCCCTCTATGGACTGAGACCTCTGAAACCATGAGCCCTAAATAAACTCTCCCTTCTTAGTTGTTCTTAATGGGTATTATGGTCACAGCAATGTAAAAGCTAACCAAAACAGATCATATTCAAGAACAATTGAAATGAAACAAGTTGTGTGGGCATATGGAAATCACATATTGTTTTTCAAAGAATTGTATTCAAAGTAGTTTAAGCCTAGGAAGGGAATTTTATTGAATTTTCCTTATACTTCAAGAATGAAGTTTAAAAAATTAATATTTTTGTTGCAAATGATGGAAAATCACTCAGATGGAAAATCACTCAGAACTTTTTCATGGTTTCTTAACATATACATCTTTTTTTCTTTCTTTTCTGGGGGCGTGGGTATTAGAGACTGAACTCAGGGGCACTCCACCACTGAGCCACATGCCCAGTCCTATTTTGTATTTTATTTAGAAATGGGGTCTCACTGAATTGTTTAGCACCTTGCTTTTCTTGAGGCTGGCTTTGAACTTGTGATCCTCCTGCCTTAGCCTCCTGACCTGCTGGGATTACAGGCAAGCACCACCACACCCAGTGACACATACATCTTTATACTCATTATAGAACTATTCTTTTATTGCTTACTACCTGGCAATTTCTTAGTTGAATAGCATAGAACATTTTATTGTCTCACCTTTTAATAATTTGGAGATATCAATTCCCCTAAGAATAAATTCCTTAGCCTGCAATTCAACTTTGTGCTATCCTATTATGCTTCCTGTCCCAACTTAATCTCCTATTTATCTGCTACATAAATTTATAGAATTATGGAAATTAAGAGTGTTAGAACAGTCACTGACAGCATGGTCTCTGAGCCACAATTCCTTGGATAAAACTTGTCTCCATCACATTTCAGCTGATTGATCCTGAGCAAATCACTATAGTTGTTTGAGTTGATTTCTGTAAAAAAAAAAAACTAAGTGCCTATATATCATGACTTCTCAAAAAATTAATTCACAAATGAATCAACTTAGAATTTTGTTCAAATGTTGATCTTTTCAACCATATCTAGAATAGAGCCTAATATTCTGCATTTTAAAACAATCTCCAGGTGATATTTGTCAGAAACTACAAATCATGGCCATCCTTTAAATTACAGGAGCCTCCATCATGGAGAATTCTAAAATGCAAGGGTCTGCACCATGGGATTATTGTGAGGAATAACTTAGATAATCCATATAAAATGATTAATATAGTGTAATTCACATAGTATCATAAGATATTAGCATTATAAAATTATGAGGCCTATTTTTTACAGATAATGATAACTAGAGAGTTGAAATAACTTGCATAATTTCACAAGAAAAAATTCCAGAGAATTTTTTTATATTTTTGCCCAAAATTTCATTGGCCATTACTTCATAAAACCTTGATCGTATATCGCTTTTCCATCATTTAGAATGGAAATTCCAACTCTCCTTTTTCAAGACAATTTTATACACTCACCAAATTCACACACTGTCACTGCCTGGGGACTGTCACAATTGCCCAACTCTATACTGACTCCCTGCTCTTCTGAGCTGCTATATTCTCTCTTTTTCCCCAATCCTTTGGCATCACTCATATACTTTTGTTGAAAACATTTAAAATAGATCCCAACTAAGTTAAATGAATGTGTGGATGCATCTTTGTCTCCCCATGTATTCTATACTATCTTTTCTATATCAATGAACAAGGATGCTTGGTTGACTGAGAGATCATTAATACTCTGAATGCAGCATTTCCATAATGCTAGCTGGTAAATCATCCAAAGAAAGCTGGAACTCATGCTTCCTTTTATTCCTTTTTTGAAATAGTGAATTCTTTATTTCCCTCAGAGGAAACCCTAACCCTAACCCTAACCCTTAAAAATAAGATAGGTTCTGAAATGAAGAAACCCTGATTTTGAGTGCCCAAGCACGCTATGTGAATTTGCAGGTTACTTTATTTTTCTTAATTTCCTTATGCATTGAATAGCAATAATAAATGTGCCAGCTCACCTCTTGTGGCTCAAGGTACATGAGATCTTTGCTACACAATTCAAAGTCTCACAAATGTGAATCAATTTGGTATATTTTCTAGAGTCATCAGGAAAGAAATAGTCTTTTTTCATCAGGAGTGCTGAATCAGTGATTAGCAAACCTGCTATTTGCTGGTGAACAAAAATTTCATAAGATACTGAGATGAAATCAGAGGTGGGGTGAAGCAGGGGGAACAGAGAGACAGGAACACCTGGGACCCTAGATGGAGTTCTGAATAAACTCATAGCAATTGTGATGCTACTGAGTCTCCTAAGTTAACATAAGGACTTTTCTTTCTCTTTTCTGTTTTTAAACCTTAAACTGGTTCAAAATTTTTGTTGTTGTTGATAGTTGCAACAGAAGTCTTGACCATACAATTTTCACTGGTAGATTTTATAAATTTAATTATTATACAATAAAACTTTTTGCAGGCAAATACCATGTAATAGTTTTTATTTATTTATTTTCCTTTATTTTGGTTCTTTTTTTCCTCTAAACTATCTTCATGTTCAGATTTAAAATACCCCACAAAGGAGGAAAACAGTACAATCATTTGGATAATACAAAAGATATAACAGTAGACACCAAACAACTTTTCTCTCACATGCAAATGAGCAAAACAACCCAACTGACTGGTAGTGACTGGTACTTTGTCAAAGTACTACTCCCTCTACTGAAAAAGTCTGACACACACACACACACACACACACACACACACACACGCACACACACACATATATTCCCTTGATAAAAAAGTTAAGAAAAATGCTTGGAAAGTATAACTGAGACAAGATCACACTGGCAACTGTGATTTTCAGTCTTTCTTGTTAATCTGTGCTTCTTAGTGTCTTGTCCTATACCCCTGGGTTCTTGGCAGTGGTGTGTGCGTAGGGGGTCCCTACAGATGTTAAAGTTCCCGCATCTGAGCCTGGTACCCTCACATACTGAGATAAATCTTCAAAAACTTCAAAAAGAATTTTTAGACTTTGTAGATGGTAGAGCATATCTAGGTAGCAACCCTTAACCTCCACAGTTCAGAAATGAATCAGTGAAAGAACAGCTGACCAGAAAAGAGGGTGACAGAGTAAACACTCTAACATTCAAATGCAACATCTTAAGACGTGCGGGACTTGGAATTTAGTTACCAGAGCAGACAATGAGGGCAGAATTACTTGACCCTGATCCCTGACCAGGTGGGTTGGGTATAGAAGAGGAAAAGCCCATGAGCTTACTTCCCTAACAACAGTTGGAAAGAAAAGCAGACCAAGTTAAAACTGGAACAGGATCAGGAAAGACAGTGAAGGAGATCAAACTGTTCAGACCAAACTGTGGTCTGAAAGCCATGCTGGGTAGGGCAGTCATTTTGTAGAGTCCCCAGCTAGTCAGGCTCCCCAGAAAAATTAAATCAACACCTTACCACCTATGGATAGTAACAAATAAAACCAGAGGGAATGTCTCTGAAAAGGGTTGTCTCAATAATCCGTAGCTGAGACTATCAAAACCCCCTCACCTCACCACAGAAGACAAGGGAAGTAGCTTTGAGCTGAACCAACAGCAAATCACTCCTGGGGAGGGCTAGCCCCAACCCAGTGTTCCCCACAGCCTCTACAAGAGCTCAGGTGAAGGCAGTTCAACTGACCCCCTATCCTATCATGGAGACAGGTAAGACCCTGGTGATCTGCAGCAACTAGGTGGAGGCTACAGATCACCAGGGTTTTTAGCCCCACAGACACTAAGCCCTTAGCACCACTACAGAAGCCCCAGTGGAGCGGAGAGGCAGTTTACGGATGTATAACCACCAGCCATAGGAGATGGGATGTAGGTGTGCCAACTGACAGTCTATCCCAGTCATGGGATGGTACCTGGGTGAGGTACATCAGCCAGGGTAGAGGCTTCTGTGTCATAGACTACCCACAGAGTGCACTCACAGGTCTCACAATTGCGGGTAGCCACCAATTCTATGCCACTATCAATAGGCTCCTATAGAAGGGGGCAGGCACTGGGTGTCCCACAGTAGTGACAACCTTGAGCCCTGAACCCTGTGCTCCTGTACTCAACAGAAGCAGCCAGCAGATGCAGCACCCTCCAGGCATGCAGACTCAGGCCTCTGGGTTGACAAACAGGCACCAGCTGAAGAGAGAACTGTAGCCAACCAAGAAATAGCTCCTATGTCTCAGCACCTCTAGGAGGGCACAGCTGAGGTGCCAATTAATATAATTCTCTTTCAAATACACAGACCCACAGAAGGCATTTCCTGGGGACAACCCCAGCAGCCAATGGAGAAACTCAGCACATTCATGACAGCAGTACACCCTACAAAGGGGCTTACAGAGGAGCATCTAAAGACACCAACCTCCACCCACTGTGCCAGATAAAAGCTCACTGACCCGCAACCTGTGATTTCCAAAGAAGGCAGCAGCCCTACCCCATTCCCACTATAGACACCCAAGACCACATTAAGCAGACTATAGTACTTCTTCCTTAGGCAACTTCAAACCTTCAAACTATACCCAGGGGAGCCTGCACAGCATTTCTTGGAGTTTTTGTTCTGAAGTGATACATGGAAATTTTCCACAGGAGGGCATACAAAACTGCAACTTAGGAAATACCCTGGCTGCTAAAAACAGACAATTAGGGACCATCTCTTTCAACCCAACAAAAAGCTAGTAGGTACCCAGTCACAGCCAAGATTAGAATGGGCCTCTGAGAATTGTATCAGAGTTGAATAGGTGTGATCAATTTCTCTACACGAAAGGAAACTTTGAGGCAAAGCCAAGGAGTGGCAGGCATCCTTTAAAGTTTCCAAATTCTGATGAAATCCAAAAATAGGGAAACTGAATAAGAAATTTCCCACCTTGGCATAAATTATCATAAAGAGCTATAATGTCAGTTTTGATCTCACAAATATTACTTTTCATATTGAATCAATAAATGTTCCCTTTTATTCAATATTATAGACTGCAACACAAATGATTGTATTTCTTCTAATATTTTAAAGTATTAACTGAAATAATTCTATCTTTGCACTCCTAGCTCAAGTATACACTGGCTCTTCTTACTTTCTCTTCTCCCTTGCATTGCCTGCTCCTACTTCAAATCCCCCTCCCATTATTGTCTTTTTATCTTAATTTGTATTATTTTTTCTATCTTTTTATCTTTTTTCTTTGCCTAATTTTCTTCTTCCCTTTTCAAGCCCTATGTAGTATAATGGTAATTTTACTGTATTTATTAACTAATTTCTCAACCTATTTAAGAACATTGCTACAATTTTATAATTAAATTAGAGAATCTGTGGAGAGCATTTTAATAAGCTTTTTTCTGAAGATTTAGTAGTACATGGCTTTGCTCTGAAGTGACTGCAATTAATTGGTATTTTATTTCATGATTCTGATATTGAGCTTAGCAGAGGATACATGTTGAATGAGAATATCAATACTTGAATATTTTCCCAGCCTGGGTCACTTAAGAGAAATAAGCCCACCAAATAGTCCCTTGCATAAAAGTAGAAGAGATAATCATAAGAGCAGACACATAAAAATACAAGCAATATGAAAAGAAAAGCAAGGGAACAAGCCAACCCAAACAGCCCATACATCAACTGATCCCATAGACACCACTCACAGGAAAGACATCCATTGGCTTACAGTCAAAGGATGGAAAAAATACCATGCAAATAGAGACCAAAAAGCAGCAGTAGCTAATTTAATATCTAGAAGACCTCCGAAAATTTTATCAGAAAACTTTTAGAGCTGATAACCAAATTCAACAAAGTAGCAGGATAGAAGATCAACACTCATAAGCCAATAGCTTTCCTATATTCCAACAGTGATTCTGCTGAGGAAAAATCAGTAAAATCAACACTTTCACAATAACCTAATAAAAAAAAAAAAGCCCTAGAAATTAATCTAACCATGGAGGTGAAAGAACTCTACAATGAAAACTATGGAACAGAGAAGAAAGAACTTGAAGAAATCTTAGAAGATGGAAAGTCCCACCACTGCCATATTCTTGGATGGGCAGAATTAATAACGTCAGAGTAGGCCATACTACCAAAAGCAATGTACAGATTTGTTGCAATTCCCATCAAAATGCCAATGACATTCTTTACAGAACTAGAAATAAACCATCCTTAAATTCATTTGGAAGAATAAGAGACTCCAAATAGCCAAAGCAATCATGAGCAAGAAGAGCAATACAGGAGGCATTGCAATACCTAATCTGAAACTATACCTACAGAGCTATATCATCAAAACAGCGTGGTGTTGACATCAAAATAAGCACAGAGACAAACCCACCTACTTGAATTCATCTGATAATTGACAAAGTGTCTAAGACGTGTTAGAAGAAAAGATGGTCTTTTTAACAAATGGTGCTAGGAAAACTGGATACCTATACACAGAAGGATGAAACTAAATCTCTATCTCTTGCCCTGAACAAGTCAACTCCGAGTGTATCAAACAACTAAGAGTTAGACCAGACAGTTTGCAACTCCTGGAAGAAAACATAGGCTCTCCACTACAATATAATGGCATAGCTTTGATTTCTTTAACAAGACTCCTAAAGCTCAAGAAATAAAATCAAAGATCAATAAGTGGGATGGCATCAAATTAAAAAGTCTTCAAAAGAAAGAAAACAATTAAGAGCATGAAGAAAGACCCTAAAGTTTGAGAGAACATCTTTTCCAACTCCTCTGATAAGAGATTAATATCCAGAGTATATAAATAATTTAAAAATCTTAACACCAAAAAAATCCAATAAATAGGCAAAAGAACCAAACAGACATTTCTTAAAAAGAGAAATATAAATGGCCAAAAATATTTGAAAACATGTTGAAAATCCCTTGCCAACAGGAAATTGAAAATCAAACTTCATTGAGATTTCATTTCATAATGGCAATTATTAAGATCACAAATAATGATAAGTCCTGGTAAGGATGCGGGGAAAAATTTACACTTATACATTGTTCATGGATTTGAAAATTAGTGCATCCACTTTGGAGACTTCTCAAAAGACTGGGAATGGAACTCCCATATGACCCAGCTATCTCACTTCTCAGTATTTATTCATAAGAATTAAAATCGGCATGTTATAATGATACGGGCACATCAGTGATTACAGCAGCACAATTCACAATAGCCAAGCCATGGTACAAGTCCAGGTGGTCATCAACAGGTGAATGGATAAATAAGAAGTGATATATACAAACAATGGAGTTTTATCCAGACATAAAGAAGAATGAAATTATGGCACTTCCCAGTTAATGATGGAACTGAGCAACATCATGCAAGTCTCAGAAAGTTAAGGATTGAATATTTTCTCTAATATGAGGACTCTGAGCCAAATTTTTCCCAAATAAGGGAAAAATGGGGTGGGGGGTGATCCCATGAATATAGAAGGGAGATCAATGGAACAGAGGAAGGAGATGGAGGGATATGGAGAAGGGATGGGAAAAGGGAGAACTGCAGAATACAGTGGACCAAATTATGCTCTGTGCATATATGAGTACACCACAGTGAATTGCATCTTTATATATCATATAGTGCTAATTTACCAAAATAAATAGAAGGAAGACTAGTAGAGTAAGGGAAACGAGGAAAAGGAGTGGGGTGGGAATGGGGACTGAAATAGAGCAAATTAAATTCCATACATGTATGATTATGTCAAAATGAGTCCCAATATTATGTATAACTATAATGCACTAATGAAAACATTTAAAAAGAAACAAAAATAATAGGGAGATCAATAGCATAGAGCAATTCATAAGGGGGAATGGGAAAAGGAAGAAAAAGATTGGGGAATGAGGTTCATCAAATTATACTTATGCATGTATGAAATGGCATAATTAATCCCACTATTATTCACAATTTTAATGTATCAATAAATATTTTTTAAAAGAAAAATATGTATAATTGAGGTGTTGTACAGATATGCAACACTATAAAACAATTCAATTTTTGTTTTAAAAGTACATAAGTGAGACACTGAGTTCAAAGAAAGTATAATTAATTTAAAAGGAAAGAAGCACAAAATTCTTAAAGTTCTTATAATGGACTGTCTGACATTCAAAAGGAAAGATCATCCACCATTAAAAATGTTGACTGCACTGTGTGTAGACAGCAATAACAAAAGATTTAGATCTTTGTCAGAGGAGATAAAATTTATTGTTCTTTACATAATTTACCAGATCATTAAAGAAGGGTGATTAAAATAATGCTGCCAAAGAGCATTTCTGAAGAATTAATGTATCTGTGGTTATTTTTGTGAGCATTCAAAAAATGAATAAGTTGCTGGGTGTAGTGGTATACTCCTGTGATCCCCGCAACTCAGGAGGCTGAGTTGAGCATCAGAAATTCAAAGCCAGCCTCAGCAGCTTAGCAATATCCTAAGCAACTTATTGAGACCCTGTCTCAAAATAAAAAATAAAAAGACCTGGGGATGTGGCTCAGTGGTAAAGTGCTCCTGGGTTCAGTATCCATGTATGAGTCAGGGTTCTCTAGAGGAACGGAATTAACAGGAAGTATGATGATAAAAGAGGATTTATAAGATTGGCTTATAAATCCAACGACCAGAAGTTGGATAGTCCACAATGGCTGTCTGCAGGCTAGAGAGCTAGAAGTACCAGCAGCTGTGCAGTCCAAGAGGCAGAAGCCCTAGAACAAGAAGGATCAACAGTGCTACCCTAGTCCAAGACAGAGGCTTCTGGAAACTACCTGAAGAATCACTGGCAGAATCCACTTTGGAAGAGTGAAGAATTGAGAGTTTGATATCCTCAGATGATTGAAGCAGCAATCAAAAACCCATTCAAGAAAAGTGGAGCTTGCATCTGCATGTGCTTTCTTTTTCTTCCGACTTTTATTCCATCCAAGCCACCATTCTATCGATGGTGCTTAGGGAGAGTCTTCACTTCAGTTCACTATCCCACATTCCAATCATTCCTAGACACACCTTCATTAACATACCCAGAAGCTTCCTAATCATCTGCATATCTTAATCCAATCAAGTTGACAATTCAAATTAACCATTACAATCCAGTACCAGAAGGAAAAAAAAAAGAATAACTTGTCCTGATAATCTATAACACAATATTCTTTCTGATATATTTTAATGAATTGCTAAAATGTTATTGGACTCTACAGTTGTTAGTGGTTTTATAACACTAATTCAAGAAGATTAATCTGGAAGTTTATCAGAATTTATAAGATCACTATTTTGCCATGAAATCATCATTTACTTATTTTGTATTTCCAGTAGTTAGCTAGAATAGTGCCAATAATACTGTATTGAAGAATCACAAAATTACATATGGTAGTTCTCACCCATCTGCAGTTTTGCTTTCCATGGTTTCATTTATCTATAGTCAACCATGGTTTGAAAATGCGAAGTGGAAAATTCTAGAAATATAATTCATAAAATTTGAATTTTGTGCCATTCTAAGCAGCGTGATAAAACCTCACAGCTTCCTGCTTCATCCTGCCTGGGCCAGGAATTACCCTCTTTGTCCAGCATATCCATACAGCCTATGCTAATCACTCACTGGTCACTTAGTAGACATTGAAGTTATCAGATCCACTGCCATGATGTCACCAGGTTGGTGTTCAAATAACACTTATTTTACTTAATTATGGTTCCAGAGCACATTAGGAGTAATGCTGGCAGTTCCAACATGCTAAGGAAAAGTCATAAAGGGCTTCCTTTAATGAAAAGGTCAAAGTTTTCAACTTAGTAAGGAAAGAAAAAAAAATTATATGCTAAGGTTGCTAAGATCTACAATAAAAATATATCCTCTATCAGTGATAAAGGAAAAATAGGTGCTAGTTTTGCTGTCACCCCTCAAATTGCAAGTTATAATTTTTCTATTTTATTATTAGCTATTGTTGGTCTCTTACTGTATCAAATTTATAAATTAAATAGTGTCATAACTATCTATATGTAGGAGAAAACACGGTATCTTAGAGATTGTTACCATCTGTGGCTTTGGGCATCCACTTGGGTTCTTGGAAAGCAGCCCCCGTGGATAAGGTAAACCAACGTATTATCATCAGTTTAACTATGAAGAGTTCACTCCTGGTTCTGGAATTCCTCAAATGTAACAACATTATGGAGGAAAATTAAAAAGACAAATCTTGGACTCAACAGAAATGATAAGTTTGTGCTTTAAAAAAAGTCAGGGTGAAGCAATGTAGGAATTTCTGAAAATGCTATCTAAATTTGCATCCTCAGGATGACAGGTCCTATAATTAATGGTGCTGCCATTAGCTACAAATACTCTATGGTCTCATTCATATGTAGAATCTAAAACAGGTAGATTCCTAAAAATAAAAAGTAGAAAGATGTTTTCCAGAGAATTGGGAATGGGGGAAATGGGATGTCGACATGGTACAGAACTTGTTTGAAGGACAAATTCTGGGGATCTAACATCCGGCATAGGTGGGAAGGGGTGTGTTAATTAGACCATGATAATCATTGTGCAATATATATTTTTTTTAAATTTTATTTGTTCTAATTAGTTGTAAATGACAATAGAATGTATTTATACATTTTGGTAGTTCATACATAAATGGAGTGTAATCTCTTATTTTTCTGATTGTGCATATGGCAGGACCACATTGGTCATGCAGTCATACATGTACGTGAGGTCATAATGGCTGTTTCACTCCACTATCATTTCTTCCCCATGCCCCTTCCCCTCCCTAATTGCGCAATATATATTATATGAAATCATATTGTATATCTTGAATAGATGCCATTTTGCCTACTAAATATTTGAAAATAAAATCAAAATATTAGAAAAAAATAGTGCAGCATTTTTTATTTTATGACAACTAATCCTAAACCGGAAACAATGTGCTTTTAGAGATGAATAACAATAATGCAAGAATTTATCCTCTCTCTGGCCCTTGGAAAAAACTGGTATTAGGTTCTTGAAAAAATACTGTAATACTCTATAAAATATAGCACTCTTTTTTCCTGATTTCAAATTATTAGAGCAGGAATCTGTACTAATTCATAACTTGATAGAGGCTAGACCAGTGAGAAGCAGGATTAGAAGCATGTGTGGAGTGACTTAAAGCCTGGGCCCTGAACTCATCACAGTCTACCTCTCACTAACTTTGTGTCTTTGGCTCATTCATTTGAACATTCTAAGCATCAATTTCCCCATCTGGAAAAAGACATTCTAATTATACGTCCCTGGTTGTAACTAGGTTTAAATAAGATGATCCATGCCAAGCACCTGGATCCTAATAAGAATTCGATAATAGTAACGATTATTGGGATCTCTTAGGGATCTTCTTCTAACAGGCATTCTCCCTTGAATAGACATGAATAAAGCCAATCTGATACTCCATCAGAGTTTATGTGTGAGGAGGAGAGAAGGAAAGAGCAATGTAAAATAGGTGCAGAGACTAAAATGCAGTGTAGACCAAGAGGACTGTCACCAGTTACTGCTTACCACTGTGACATGAAATGACAGCCCCATTCTCCAGGAGGCCTGAGTATGGGACAATGAAATGGGATTCTCTGCTCCTGTGCTCCAGCAAATTATGGCTGAAGACATTTTTATGGATCTCAAGTAACATTTTTTTCAAGCATAATTTTTAAAATTTTTTTGTTTTTACAGACTGCATTTCGATTCATTGTACACAAATGGGGTACAGATTTTTGTTGCTGTGGTTGTGCATGATGCAGATTCATACCATTTGTGTAATCATACATGTACATATGGTAATGATGTCTAGGCCTCCAATGTATTTTGCTAGATATATTCCTAAGTACATTTTAAAAAATTTTTGTGTTTTTCTGAATGGTATCACTGTCACTGGAAATTTTAATTTGTATCTGGCATAAGGGAACATAACTCATTATTTAATGTTCATTTTGTACTCATTATAGTTTATGAACTCTGATTAATCATTTTTTAAATTATCTACTCAATTTTCTATTATCTATGAATAATAGTAATTTTTTTCTTCCCTAATCTCCATATGTCATGATTTAGTTATATTGCACCAGAGGATACAATTCAACATTGATGAGGAGAAACAGCAGGAATTCTTAACTCACTCCTGAATTTCAATGGTTTGTGTTTTTTTATATCCTACCTAACAAACTTTGCCTTTCCAAGGGTCATTGTGTTTTCTCACTGGCATTTTGTAGGTTTTGTTTTTACATCTGTGATGCATTTTAGTTATTTCTTGTACATGATGCCAGACAAGGGTCATTATATATAAATATATGTGTTTTGCAGAAGGTTGTGCAGTTTTTGCAACACCATATGTTGAATAGACTGGCGGCTCTTTCAAAAAGTCAATAGATGGGTCAATATCTGGACTCTCTCTTTTCTTCTATTGATTTAAATGTTCAGCCTTTCTCTTTAAATTTAATTTATTCTTCTTTTCTAGTTCTTAAGCTTGGAACTGAGATTTTTATTCATTTTGTATCTTTTAAATGTAGACTTTAACACCACGTGGATTATTGATTTTTGCTTGAATTCATCATAGTAAGAGAATGTACTCTGTATGATTTCAGTTCTTTAAAATTTGTTTCTGTTTGTTTCATGGCTCACAATATGATTTACCCTGGCAAATGTTTCATGTGTACTTTTAAAGTGTATTCTATGGTTAGCTGGGTATTTTGAAAAGTAGAAAAATTACATTAGCCAGTTGTTCAAGTCTCCTACATACTCATTTTGGCTACTTGTTCTACAGTTACTGAGAGGAGTGATGTAAGTGTGCCATGATAATTCTGTACATGTCTCCTTTCATGATCTTCAGCTTTTTTATGCATGGAGAATTTCTGTTGTTCTGTGCAGACACATTAAGGATCATGAGACCTCTTGAGGCATTAACTCAATTATTGCCGTGTTTTCTTTCATTCATGATAATACTATTCTCCCAAAGTCCAGTAACTTCAGATTTCTCTCCTTCATCTACTGTGCTATTTTTGTCGTTTATTTTACCTATACATACCTTATAAATCACACAATGTCTTATGAATGTTTCTCTATGTAGACACTAATAAAATATGAATTAGGAAAATGTTTGTTTCATCTCTTCATCTCTTCATCTGCCTTGCATGTCCATAGAGTTGGCATTTAGCTGACTAAGTTTTGCTGTTGCTATCATTATTCCCAACATACCACAAGTTTTGAATCCATCCAGTAGTGGTATTGATATCTTCGGCTTCTCCTAGGGTTCTTGAGGATTTTTCTCAATGTTCCATTTCTACCTGAAGCTCTTCACAGTCGCTGCAAGTCTCTGGAGAGGTAGTCAGTCACCATCCTCTTGTTCTTGGTGCTTGCTATTTGTTTCCAAGGCTGGTGGTGCACAAAGGCATATTTCTCGGTTCTTTCAGTCCACCTTCAGTCTCAGATATGCTAATGTGCTTGGGCAGGAACCTTTTAAGCCTTCCTCCTCCAGGCCCTGTGGAGACTCATCTTTGCCTTCAATATGTGGTAGCCTCAGGTGGAAGAATGTCCGTTGCCCTTTCCCAGCAATATGAGTCCTCAGCTTCGTCTTAGTGCAGGATCCTGAACTCAAGAGATTTCCCTACCCATTTTCTTCTATCAGTCTCTCAGAATCAATGAGTTTCCTCCTTCCAAAGCTTTTTAAAGGTTTTCACTTTGTAGTATACAAGGATGTAAGGAGGCAGGTCCTAAATCATTCTACCCCTGGGGCAGCCAACTACTGCCTACATTGCCAAAAGATATCTCTCTGGTGTCTTTCCTTGCCTGAAGTATTTCTTATGGTTATAAAACATATGACACAGGGAATTCCAAGGAATTAAAAAGAAAATTATTAAAATTTGTAAATAGTCCATCATGGTATTGTGATAAAATATCAATATAATAAATCACCTTGGCAATGAACAAGTCAAAACTGAAATTAAGGAAACAATTCCTTTCCATCTCTGAAAGCATCAAGAAGCATAAAATACTTGGAAATAAATTTAGCCAAAGAAGTGGAGGATTTGTGCCATCAAAACTAGGAAACATTATTTTTGTATATAAAGGAAAACCTAGTTAATTTAAATCATTCCCATTTACTGATGTGAACACATGTAGCTAAATAGTTCATTTTGGAGAGTAATAAAACCACATGAACATCTGAAAAGACAAAAAAAATTGATATGACACAACACCTGTTCATGATGAAAGAATTATAATAAGAATGGAAGGAAAGTTTCATAAGTAGAAGGGCTTCTAATAAAGGTACGTATTTAAACCTGAAGGTAGCATAATATTTAATGGAAAAAGATCGATTCTTTACCACCAATATCAGGAAGATGATAGAATATTCACTCTTGCTACTTTCATTCAGCACTGTACTTAAAGATTAAGTCAGGGAATTTACACAGGGAGACAAAAGGAAAAGGGTGTGGGGAGTCCAGAGTTTAAAACTGTCCCTTTTGCTTATTCTTTTTTAGACTAGATGACTTTTATCAATCTATCTTCAAATTTTTTTAACAATATAAAAGTTGGTTCCTTTAATAGATAACCAATAATCAAACTTCTGGCCCAACTGATAATGAATAAAGAAAGAAATTACACGATGGAATATTATTCAGCCATATTGAAGAATGAAATTATGACACTTGCAGGTAAATGGATGGAGTTGGAGAATATCATACCAAGTGAAATAATCCAATCCCAAAAAATCAAAGGCCGAATAATTTCTCTGATAAGTGGATGATGGTGCATAATGGGAAGAGGGGAAAGGAGGTAAGGGAATGGAGGAAGGATGGATTTTGTAGAGGGAAATGAATGGTTGGGAGGGGGCAGGGAGAAGGAAAGATAATAGAATGAGACAAACATCATTACCCTATGTACAAGTATGATTATGCAAACGGTGTGACTCTACTTTGTGTACAACCAGAGAAATGGAAAAGTTGTACCTCGTTTGGGTATAATGAATCAAAAAGTAATAATAAAAACATATATAAAATAATTCAAACTGAAAAAACAAAGACAGTTTTGTGCTCCTGTTTCAAACCGAATGTTCCTACTGCTTCCTTATTTAGGAAACATCTCATGAAAGGGGATTTTTAATGGTCTTTATTTGCTTTATCAAATCAAATTTGCTTTTATGCTTGATTCACTGACAGTTTTTGTCCTATATTAATGGTGAACTGCATCAAAAACATTTTTTTTCAGTTATTCACATATAGATAAGAATTTTTCTCGTTTGATTTTTTAAAGTTATAAATGGAAATTGTAGATTTTCTATAAACTGTTCTTGCTTTCCTGATTCATACCTAATTTGATTATGGGGATTATATTTTTATATATTGCTTGATTTAATTTGCTAATATTTTGTTTAGGAATTTCATGTTTCTTTCTGAGTTATACAGGCTGAAATTGCCTATTCTCAAACTCTACTCTCTGGCTTTCAATTCAAGGTCATTCTGAAGAAGGGGAGTGAAGAATTTCCTCTTTTCTATTCCAGAGGAGAACGATCTGAACCTGGAATTGCCCATAGGAAACCGTTATCATCACAGTTGATGACTCCTTTGCAGACTCAAATCTACTTGAGGAATGATGGAGCGAAACTGACCAAACCATCCTATGTACACATATGACTATACCACAGTGAATATCACTGTTTTGTAATTTAAAAAAAAAAACCTATAAATAAATAGAAGAAAGACCAGTAGAGTAGAGGAAAGGGAATGGGAGTAGGGAAGAGGAGAGCAAAAGGAGAAGTCCTGGGGACTGACTTGGAGTAAATTATATTCCATGCTTGTATAATTATGTCAAAATGAACCCCAATATTATGTATAACTATAATGTACTAATAAAAAATTTTTACAGTCTACTCTTGAATCCATCTGGTGAATTTTCATTACAATTATTTTACTCTTCCACTCTAAATTCCTATTTGATTCTTTTTTAACAATTTTCCCTATTGATATTTTTATTTGGCTGAGCATTGTTTCTATGCTTTTCTTTAAATTTTTTATGTATTTTTCTTTATTTATTTGACCATGTTTATAATGGTTGCTTCAAAATATTTTTCTAGTAAACCTAACTTACTAGATTACTCAGGTACTATTTATAATGAGTGCCCCCCACTTTCTGGATATGGGCCATACTTTAATGGTTTTTTTTTTTTTCATGTCTTACAATATTTTGTTGAAAACTGAACATTACATTTAAAATAAAGTCTTGCCATTGTTGTTGCTGTGGCTGTGGCTGCTAAATTTATTTGTTTAGTAAACTTCCTGGAGTATTTCTGTAAGATCTATATTCCCTGATATGTGCAGTTCCCGCAGTCTTAACTTGGTTAATTTAGGGATCAGTCACTGATTGAATAGATATTTCATTTAATATTTTGAAATGAAGTCATCCCACTTTCTTGGGTTGGAGAATGTTTTTAGCACTCAGGCAGTTTATAACTCTGCTTCAACTTTCAGGTTCTACTTGTGTTTAGCCTCAATGTCAGTGGTGAGAGATGAGTCTTCTGCAGGCCTTTTCTGGTCATGCTCGCAACCCTCCATTTGTGTGTGGAATTCTATGTTAGAACTTTTCAAAGTCCTGTTTGGACATCTTACTCCAAGATCTAATTTTTCAATAGCCTCTTGTTTTCCTTACCTGTTATCCATCTCAAGAATCTATGATGTAAAAAATTACTGCTGATACTTTTTGCAAAATTCCCTGGGGATGGGGATCTTTCCCCCTAAATGAACTCTGAGTTCAAGTTCAATAAAGACAAATTCCACAAATGGGGATTTTCCCAGAGAATCCTCACAAATGTCCATAGTGATAATTCTCTGGAAATGGGGATTTTGGGAGAGTTTGAAGTCTATTCTGGCCCCACTGGTACATTCTAGGCTGCTGAATTTATAGCTACTACACATACAAAGCTGATGATTGTCAAGGTTATTGTGGAGCTGAGGAAAGGAGAATGGGAACAGACAAAGAAGAAATGCTATAAACCTCACTGTTCTGATTGAGATTCAGTGATTCCATGATTTTTCATGAATACACATACCTTAGATTGTTTTAAGCTTTTGTTAAATTTGCAGAATTCTGAAAAAGAGTTGATTTTGACATTTTTGCCTGTGTTTTCAGCTTTTCTGAAGGATCATTGTGTGTGTGTGTAATTTCTTTACCATTCCCCTAGGAGAAAGCTTTAAAAGACTTCTTTCATTTATTTTTTCTTTCTTTCTTTTTTTTTTAACAGATGTGTTCCTCAAGAAGAGTTTTGCATCAAGACACAATTTGGCAGCTGCTTCAGGGAATATATTCTTAGGAGTTCTTTTTGTACTCTTTTCTTGGCATGGACCCAGTCCAAACAGG
The DNA here is from genome assembly GCF_902686455.1 of Sciurus vulgaris. Taxonomy (NCBI): domain Eukaryota; kingdom Metazoa; phylum Chordata; class Mammalia; order Rodentia; family Sciuridae; genus Sciurus; species Sciurus vulgaris. Next base: position 46,011,201 of record NC_136474.1, on the reverse strand, counting down.
TAATTTAAATGCAAAGTCCAAACTCAGGTGAGACATCCTACATTTAGAACTTTTCAATGGGACATTTTCTTACTTAGAATCCAGGTTGAGGCAGACATGAATCTTTAATGCTTTTATATGCCAGTTGTTTTCCTGAACCAAAATTTCAATGAATATGACTATAGAGGCAAATGTCCTCTACAATAGCAAATTGGGTTGCATCACACCCTGTTCTTCCTCTATAAATAACTCCTCACATCCCTCATGACAAACCAGTTCAAGGGTTTGTTCTTATTAAGAGTAGCCACCATCTGCTACACCTGGTACAGTTGGGGGTGCAGGAGCATTGATGTTGTCTTCTCACCCCATTCATAATCACAAGCTCAACAAATGCCCTGCTGTTACCTTAGTCCTCTGACAGTGTTTCCTCCTCCTGATTCTTACTACACAATCACATATCAATCCAGAGGTCACATTTTTGGTTATGGGCAAATGCTTACTCAGTTTATTTTTTACTTGCTTGATTCTTATTCTGCCTGCCCTTCTTTTGAATCCCAAGGATCCCAAATTCTATGTCAACTGGAGTAATTCGTGAATGTAATACAGCAGGCACTGCCACTCATCTCTGTTATAGCACAGTTGCCCTAATAACACCATCCAGCTTGGGCTAACTCAGCAAGACATGAAAAAAGTAAAGGTGATAAGTTCAACCCACCTTGACCCATGTCTCTCTGGTTGCTATGTCCATGTTGCTGTATGTTCAAGGCTCACATGAAAACCGAGCTCACTTTTTTTAGAATACATTTTTAGATGTTGATAGACCTTTATTTTATTCATTTATTTATTTGTGGTGCTGAGAATCGAACTCAGTGCCTCACATATGGTAGGCAAGTGCTCTAACATGGAGCCACAACCCCAGCCCTGAGCTCACTTTTGATAATGAATTGTATTATCTTCAACATCTCTTCAGAACATCTCCAATATTGAACTCCTGTCTAGTACATGGTCATATTTGCTGAAGATAATAATAGCTAGCTTTTGTTTATCACTTTAAGTTAGAAATTAACAGCCAAAAAAACTGAAAAATTCACAGACACATACAAATTAACAACTCTGGGTCAAAGAGCAAATTGAAAAAGAAATTAGAAAATACCTGGAGACAAATGAAAATGAAAACACAACATTCAAAAGCATGAGATACAGCAGAAGTACTAGGGGAAGGTTACTGCAGCAAACACCTACATCATGTTAGAAGATTGTGAAATTACTAAAGAAAGCACCAAATTTCAGATAAAGCAGGAAGAATGAAGTCTAGAGATCATTTATTCAACATTATACCTAAGGTTGACAAATCTGTTCTGTATACTTAAATTTTTATTAAAAGAGTAGATCTCGTGTTAAACTCTCTTATCACGATAAAAGAAAAAAATTTAAATTATGGGTATAATTTACTGTATAGAACAAACTGAAAAGGAAAAAGATCCTAAATATTTGAAAAAACTCCAACCACCTCACTTCCCAATGAAGCACTGAGTAGACTAAGAGACTTTTCTCAACCTAATAAAGCATGAACATTCATATCTACCATCATCCTTAACAGAAAAACTGAATGCTTTCTTCCTAAAATAAGGAACAAGATCAGTTATCTACTTGTACTATTTCTACTCACCTTCCTACTAGAGAATCTAACCAGAGCAATTAATCAAGAAAAGGAAGTAAGGTATCCAGACCGGGGAGACAGCATAGTGAAAATGTCTTTATTGATAAGTGTTTGATTGTCTCTGCAAAAAGCCCAAAGAAATACGCCAAAACATTTACTAATAAAGTAAATTTAACAAAAAGGAACAAAATAAGGTGAAAATACATAAATACATTGATTTCTGTACACCCAATAAGCAGATGTAGAAAATGTTAAAACATTCAAAATAAAAATCAAACATATAAAATATGTATGGTTAAATCTAATAATTTAAAGTTCTTATGTTAACGATCTGGCCACTGGATAATGCAAAACACTACTGAGAGGAAAAAATACCTAAAATATGGAGAAATATATTTCCTTTACATTAAAAGCTTCAATATAATTAATGTGAATTCTCTCCAAATTGACCCAAAGAGTTAATAAAATTCAATCAAATTTCACCAAGTTTTTTTTTTTCTGAAACTTAACAAACATTGAAAATTAATGTGGAAACAGGACTTGTACTAGCGAAAATAGATAAAATGAACTTAGTCTATTTTCTGCTGCTATAACAAAAACCCATAGACTGGGTAAATTCTAAACATTAGAAGTTTATTTGGCTCATGGTTCTGGAGGCTGGAAGGTCCAGGATCAAGGAGATGGATCTGGTGGGGCCTTCTTGCTGAATCCTAACATGACAGAGAGGAACACATGATGAAAGGAAAAGCCAACATATCAGATGATACTCACATACTGATAGAGCAGTTAATCTGACAGGTGTCAAGGGCAAGATGTCCTTTGTATGATGAAGTTTACTGTAAGCATGATTTGCTTGGGTAAATCAATAACAGCTCAGCTTTAGTAGCTGCTCATGTAATTGAGCTCACCTGTGCAAAAGATTTAAGTAGGAGAATTAACATAGATTAATAGATCTCTCCTTTTCTCTATGCAGAAAAATAGGCTTCCTTTTTGTACCAAAAAAAAAGGAATTAAAAATATGACTCATAAGTTATTTCAGTAGCTGGAGCAAATTAACCAGATTATACTTTCCATAGGTTCTGTAAACAACATAATAAGCTAAAGGATAAATATTTGCAACATACACTGGACGTGGATTTTTGATATTAATATAGAGGACACTCTGTATCCAGAGGGTCCACATCTGTGAAATAACCAACCACTGATCCAGAATATTTGGAAAAGAATATCTACATTGAATATGTACAGATATTTATTTCTTGTCATCATTCCTTTAAAAATACCATATAATAACTCTTTGTACAGAATTTACATTGCAGTAGGTATTTTAAGTAATCTAGGGAGATTTGAAGAACCCAGGAGGATGTACATAGGTTATGTGCAAATATTATGTGAAGGACTTGAGTCATAGACTTAGGTACCTGCAGGAGGTCCTGGAAACCAATTTTACATGGATACCAAGAGTTGACTGTAATACATAAATGAGCAAATGAAAATCAATTAAAAAAAGATAAACAACTAAACAGGAGGCAGGTATGTATGGTCGAACATGCAATGGAGATGAAAGAAGAAATACAATTAGCCAGCAAATACACGAGAAAGTTCTAAATTTCAGAGATATATCTAGAAAATAACAATTACAAAGGAAAATGTAAAGTGGCCTTAATTAAAAACATAGAAATTGACATGTGAGGAAAAGGTACAAGATTATCAGATGCTGTTTCTAAGAAATCTTGAGGGTGAATTTATAAAGGAGTAAGCAAATGATCTAAAAACTTGCTTTAAAGAAAATCTTTCTATTGCCATGAATTTCTGCTAATTTCCAAGAAATTAAGCACTTGTACATCAATACAAATATTTTCAGCTAAAATTTCGTCTCTAACCTGCTCGTTCTTTCTGCTTAACTTGCTACCATGTCACCAACAAGTCCCCAGTTGCATTTTGTGCTGCTACTTATGCACTAGGCTATCATTTATAACTCCTATTTTGATTACTTGCTAGACATTTTAGACTTGGTTGAGGTCTGCCAACATCAAACAATTTTGTTTTATAAATGAAAATTGAAATGAAGACTCCAAATAGTTCTTAAATGATTGTTTCTTTCACCATATTTGATAAATTAGCCTAAGATAGCCTAAAATACATTTTTGTGGAAATGTCAGTCATCATTATTTATTGCTGCATGCATGTTATTAACACTGAAGTCCATAGTGCTTTACCTGATTCTCATTAGTACGTAAAAATGTTAAAGCTCTGAGAAATCACGGATATGTAACCAACGTGACAGTGGAAAAAGAGTGTTTTGAGAGAAAGAAAATAAGAATAGGAGTAGTCATGAATTAACATCAGACATGGCCACTTGGAAGGAGTGTCTTCATTCTATTCCCCCATCTTCATCATCTTTACAGAAATACCAAATAGCTATGGTCTTTTCTTTATATGTAACAAAAAATATTATGAAGAGTTGTGAAAAGTTGTTTATTAATAGGAGGACATTAATCACAGGATCAATAAAAGGTATTGAAGAGTTAGACGGGCCTGGTGGCACACACCTATAATCCCTTTGACTCAGGAGGCTAAGGCAGGAGGACTGCAAGTTTGAGGCCACCCTTGGCAACTTAGTGAGGCTCTAAACAACTTAGCAAGAACCGATTTCAAAATAAAAACTAAAAAGGTCTAGGGATGTGGCTCAGTGATAAAGAGCCCCTGGGTTTAATATCCAACCCCCTCTCAGAAAAAGTAGAGTTTAATAGAATAGAGGCCTTCAAATCTCATCCTGGAATCCAGACCAAATGATGATATCAAAAGTACTGTGGAAATTAAAAACCAAAGATTTCTCAGATTTCTATAAAACACTTTAATTCAGAAATTTTAAGGTAAGCCCCTTGGAACTATATTGTTAAAACCCAGTTCAGGTTTCTCTGATTTAGACTGGTAACTTTGAATGATGGAGTAATGTTAATTTTTTTTAACTATACGGTTATTCTGTGTCTTTGAGTAATTTTTTTTCTAAATTTATTTGACCATAAACCTTCTTTTCCAAGTATGTCAAAGAACTGCTATTTCATGAACATTTTGAGAAATGCTTTTGAGAATGTCATTCGCTGCGACTATGAGACTAGGTAGAAAACTGGGTATTTACAAACAAGTTTAAGTACTACATATAGAGGAATAGTGTGTGTGTATGTGCCTGTGCCTGTGTGCATGTGCGTGTGTGTGTGCATGTGCGTCTGCTTGTGTGTGTGTGTGCATGTGCCTGTGTGTGCGTGTGTGTGCCTGTGTGCCTGTGTGTGTGTGTGTGTGCATGTGTGCATGAGCCTGTGTGTGCGTGTGTGCCTGCACATGTGTGTGCCTGTGTGTGTGAATGTGTGTGCGCACGCGCCTGTATGTGCATGTATGCTATTTTTTACATGGTGTAAGGAAAGGAGACCTGAGGAAGAATGTGAGCAATCACAGTGTGAAAGAAGGGACAGTATGCAATTTTTTTATGTGTGACTGACAATATTATAATTGGACATTAAATTAGAATATGTCATTTTTAGGAAGCAATAAATTGAAAGATTCTCTCCCCACATAATGGGCTCTAAGGAGTTCAATAGGAGACAGCCCCCATCCACAGGGAGTTTGGAGTGGACTCTAAAGGGGTCAAGAGCAGGTAAAGCCCAGGTACACAGGAGCAGTATACTCAAAGAGCTGTTAGAATCAAAAGGCAGGAGCATCAGTCCCTGCCAGTTTGTTTAACTTGAAAGTGCTTCAGGGGAGACTTAAAGTCCCATCGTAGAAAAGTCGCCACAGTATGGAAGATAGCATTATCCAGAGGGAGCAAGGAGAGCATACTAAAGGATTAATGCTGGAGATAGAACAGCTGGCAAGGTATTCCAGGAGCTTTCCCAGGAAGATGGACCTGGCTTTTCTTGACTTTTCCTTTCCTTTCCTGTCTCCTCTCTTCTCTTAGGCTCTTTCTCCTGTCCTTTGTCCACCTCCACTTTTTCTTTTCTTGTTTGATTTATTTGCCAAAACACCCCTAGAGTGACTAGGAGATCCATAGGCTGCCACATGTGGAAAAGGATTTCTCTGCAACATCTGGCTCCTTTGGCTGTGATTGTGCTTTTGTTAAACAAACAGCTGATCTGCCACTTGTTCTCCCAACTGAACCTTCTCCTACACAGCCTTCCTTCCCACAACCCTATGAAACCTCTGTATTTTTATCTAGAAATGTGAAATATGATTACAGTTTACATGTATCTCCTCAAATAGATTTTTAGTGCCTTTAAAACACAGACTGTATTCACTCATATTTTATATAGTACAGTGCTTGGTACATAATAATGTACTAAAAAATTACAACGGATCTGAACTTGGGATAAATAAAAGAATGAAAAGAAAGAAACATGTAAAAACAGTCATCCAGATTCTTTGACCAGGAATACTTGAACACAATCAATTATCAGTCAGTTAGCCCATATCTGATCATTATTTATTGGGTAGATATCCCAGTGTTCCATAAGTACCTCAAGCCACTTGAGGGACTCCCTCCTAAGGTATATCTGACACCCCTTAGAGTAAACCCAATTCAGCTCAAAAGTAAACTCCACAGAACAAAGCTGGTCAGAATGCCAGGTTGCAATAAGAGGACATAAGTAAAACCAGGAAGCACTCTTTTTGTACTGCTCAGGATAACTTAAATCCTTTTTTTGAGTGCTGATACTTTGGGGTCCCACAACTGAAAATATTACACAGTATAATGAGCAATCTGTAAGAAATCAGCTAAGTAAATTTATTGCAGTAGATGTATCAATCATCCATTATATTCAAAGAGTGAAGGTGAATGATGGAAGGATGAAAGTAAGGGAAGAGCTAAAGAATCCTGCTTCCTTTACTGAGGATTGGGAAACAGAAGGGAAGTCATTTGCAAGCAAGACATGCTCATTTTCAAGGAAGACAAATGGAAAGGAGATACACGCAAGCAAGAAGGGTTTTGGCCTAGAATAGCCTTCAAGAAGTCCGTTTCCAAATGAGATTCAGATGGCTCTTTCTTGAGAGATGCTTTTAAGGCTAAGGTAACTCATTATTTGCAGACCTTTTAGTAAGTAAAAAGCTAGATCCCTGGAGCTCCCTTCTGGCTAAATCATTCTGGGATATTCTGGCTCCTTTTATGCTTCTCCTCTAGTGACCTTAATTCTTTTATCAATTTAAAGTTTAGAGCATTTATGAGGAACATGTATCTATTTACAAGGATGAGAAATTCAAGACTTCTCCAGGCAAATCTATTTTAGTGAAAATCCCCTATTTCAAGTGACCTCGTGAGTTACTTCAGGGTCAACACAGCTATTAAAAGATGCAGTTACACAGGTTTTAGCTCTGAATGACATTACATGAGATCCAAAAACAAACCTCCCTTTTATGGCATTTATAAGCATTGTCTTTCTGTTAAAAAGAGAGGCGGAAGAAGCCTTAGAGATGATGCCAAAGTTTGAGAAGCAAAAATAGGTCCAATAACCTTCTCAAGTGTTATCACCTGACTCCAATGAAAAACTCTCATAAACTTTAAACTGAGACATTTTCCATATAGAGGGTCTTACAGAAGCAACATTGAAAGTGGTCATCAAGTAGCATTGCCAACCCATTCCCCTCTCTGTTGAGGTTTCTGATGGCATCAGATGCCCTCCAAAGCCACCTGCACCCAGCTGACCCTGGGAAAGTTACATGCACTCTGCTTGCTGCCCTTTCTACATCCACGTCCTCCTTCCACCTCTGTTGGGCACGTTCGGTGTCCCAAATCACATTGGGCTATGAGCTCACTGCTCTCGTGATGTGCCTGAGGATACAGGTCAGGATGTGTTTGCTCCAAATTGCTTGTGAGTGGTAGCCCTCCCCTGATTTTGAAAAGGAAGCTGTAGTTCTCTAAGCAGTGGAAAGAGAAAAACATCAACTCTCACTTCCCATCATTTGGGTACTATAAAAATAAAACAATGCCAAGTACTTGATTTTGATGAATATCCATGTCTATGTTAGTTCCAAACTGTTAATTCTATAATGTTTTTAAGAATTGACTTAGAATTTGCAGCTATACATTCCAATTGCTTTTCAAAAAAAATTTTGTCAGTAAAATGGAGCAAAGTTATCCTCCCAATAATAACTCCCTGTCTTCCTGATGCAAATAGATTCAGCAAATTCGTTTCCTATTTTGCCTTCTTAGATCAATGGTTGTGTGATAATGAAAATTATAAAAACACTCTGATGTACAAGTGAACTTACACAAACGTACACCACGTGCACACACACACCCGTCAAGCCCATCCATCCTTGGAGACCACAAATTGTATATCATGTCTTTGACAGGGCACTGCTTGGTATATTCTGATACCTTGCCAAGTTCAAGATAGATTATACCTGGTCTGTGCTTCTGAACCCTAGTTTCACATTAGAAACTTGAAAGAATATGAGTATTTCCAGGTCAGGAAAAAAGTGCACACATCCGAGTCAGTAGGGGTGGCACCAATGTACGTTCTTTTTCAAAGTGCCACAAATGGTTCTAGCTAATATTGGGATCACTGACCCCAAGGAGCATTTCCCAAACTTGAATATGCACAAAGAGACTGACGGTCTAACTCAGTAGGTCTGGGACACAGCCAGAGGTTCTGCATTGCTACCTTTCTCATTAGTTACCCAGTGATGCTGGAGGACCAGGCTGTTAAGTAGACTTCGCATGGGAAGGAGTGCCTTCCAGTATCAGTTGTTCAGAAGAGTTAATTGCAAACTTGATCACAAAGAAGGGCATTCACATTTAAGGTGCAGACTCTCTACTAGAGTCTGCTGTCACTGAGCACAGGGAGTCTATGACCTTCCTACTTGTAGATGCTCTCATACTTTATCTGCCCAATGAACTTCCCCTTCATCCTACTGGCCAGTTCCTAATTATCTTCATAGCTCTGCTAAGGTAATACTTCCTCAGAGAATCCTTCCGGTGACAAATCAGGATTCCAGAGCCCCTTGGGCCCTCTATTTGCTTATGAGCAAAGTGAAAACAGTGATTGTGCCTGAATCACCTCCCTATTGCTAATATCTTTTCACTTGCCTGATAGACAATAATTGTTCCATAAATGTGTGTTGACAAAACAAACACAGTCGTTGTAGCATGAGGCCAATTTTCTGTCTTCCCAACAAACCTCTGAACTCTCTGAATTCAAGGTTATGTCTTTTTTATATTTACAGTCCTAGTGTCTGGTACAGGCTTCTTATGTATACATGAGGACAGAATTAATGTTAGCACTTACAGAGAAGGTAGTTGGGTTATAGAACTATAAATATATATATATATATATATATATATATATATAGAGAGAGAGAGAGAGAGAGAGAGAACTACATATTGATGTATCTATAGATATATAGATATAGATATATCAATGGGGAAGGAAAGAGGAACTATAATTTTAAATCCAAAAACTCCATGAACACCCTCACCTTTAATCTCTAGGCCTGTTTGCCTCCAGGCCTGAATTCTTAAAAGGTTCCAAAAATCTTAGAGTAGTGTAAGTCCAGCTAATTAGTGCCTATATGCCTTGTAAATTTACAGAATGCATTTTTAGGCTGGTTAAAAGAAGCCTAGAGAGAGTAGATGTTACAGACCCATGATGTGCGTGCAGTTCAAGTGCCATTTAATTAGATAATATCAACCTAAAGTCTCTGAGAAAGGCCAGCCACCGTCACCTGCTTTCTCTACTATCAAAGGAAGTGAGCTCATTAGGCTGACTCCACCCATGTGCTTCTCCACATTAGGGAGCTCATTAGGGTACTCCACCCATGTTCAGCACTTACAAAGATTTGTTTAAAAGAAGCGCCCGGGATCCCCAGAGTGTGTCCAACTCTCAAGCACCTGAACTCCTGCTCTATCATTTGATTTCCTGAACAAATTTCTCTGCTTTCTTCAATAAGTCTCTGTTTGTGCCTATTTGGGTTTTTTTTTTTTTTTTGCTTTTTCATTTTTTTTATTTGTTCTAATTAGTTGTACATGACCTTAGAGCCTCTTTTGATGTGTCCTGAAATTCCTTTCTGTGGTATAAGTCAAGAACCTGCCAGGGCTGAGTTGAGGGGACCTTTGCCCTTCTGGGGAACTCCTCAGTTCCCCATCCAGTGAAGTCTGAGTTTGTCCCCCAGGGGTTAATGTGTTTCAACTGGGTCACCAGGAGGGTGGTACTGTGAGGTGGTGTGGAACCTACTGATTGTTTCTCAAGGTCCTTAAGGCATCCTCTTAGAAGGACCTCAGAAGGGGCATTAGTCTCTCTCTTAGATTTCCTATTCTATCATCCTGATCTCTCCCTCCCACACATATTCCTGCCATTGCCATCTGCCCCGAGGTGAAAAAGTCAAGGTTGGGAACTTTCTAGAACCTGTCCAATGCTGATTAGACTTGCAGCCTCCAAAACTGAGAGCTACATAAACCCCTTCTCTCATAAAGTTAGGCTGCTGTGATGGTCCACTTTTCATCATTGGTAAAAATACCTGAGAAAAACAGCTCACAGTACGAAGGATTTATTTTGGCTTACAATTTCAGAAGTTTCAATTCACAGTCAGGTGAATCCATTTGCCTTGGGTCTGGGCAATACAGGACATCATGGCATAAGGGCATGGCAGAGGAGAGATGCTCACTTTGGGCATTAGGAAACAGCAAGAGAGGAAGAGGTGAGGGTCAAGATATACCTTTCAAGGACACACCTCCAGCAACCTACTTCCTCCAAGTAGGCCTCACCTCCTAAATTTTCCACCACATCCCAATAATGCCTTTAAATTTTTTAATTCATCCATAGGTTAATCCACTGATGAGGTTAGAGTCTTCATGGTCCAAAAGTCCCACCTCTGAACACTACTGCATTAGGGACCAAGCCTTCAATACATGAGCCTCTGGGAGACATTCAGATCAAAACTGAAACACAGCTCTAATTTTCAAGTTAAGAATTAATTGCAAAATTTTGTTATTAAAGCAATCAACACCTCTCATGCAGTACTTCTTCCTATTTAGATTATCTTTCTTTCTACCTATGTTAGATATGTGAGATATCACCACGATTTTATCTGATGTAAGCACCATGACAATGCTCTTGGGTAACTACAAAATTATTCATTTTGATTCTTTTCCAAGCCTTCCGTGTATCTATTACAGTCTGCCCTGACACTGTTAGTGGTGCCAATCAAATGCCAGCACAAGAAGTAGGTGCACAAAAGAATCTCTGAAGAGGTCTATTTACAGTTCTTGCAGATTATCATGCATTTTTATATTCAGAAAGTCAGAGTTTTCCATTTGCAAAGCTTTGGTGGAATTGTAGAATTGGATCTGTGACTTGACATAGGAAATAGTAAAGCCTCAACCCCTTTGCTTAACTCATTTGCAGGAGATTTTGTTAGGAGGAAGATTTAGTAATGAGCTTATTCGGGGAGAAGTATACCCCTGCTTAAGGTGAGAGGTTGAGAGTGTGGGCTATGGAGTAAAAGTAGGTTTTTCAAATCTGCTTCTACCATTAATATAGTATAACACTATAACATATTAATGAATCACTTATTTGCAGTATACTTCTGTTTCCTCAGTTGCAAAATGGAAATAAAAAGATATGCTTCACAGCATTGTGTGGTTTAGAATCAATCCATGTTTAAGATAGTGACTGACATAAAAATTACACAATAAATACAATCTATCACTATTGTTTCATTATTACATCTTTTGTTTTACTTCTAAGGGCTTCATGGTTTACCTGCTAATTTTTATTTTTTACCAACAGAGAAAACAGAATAATGATTATATTTAGTTCATATATTATCAAGCAAGCCAGTTAATAAGCTAGTGTATTAATAGCTTACATAGGTTTTGATTGATTTTGAAGAAAATCAATGTCAGTAAAAATAACCTTATTTATGACCTGGTTGATGAAAAATTAACCAGTTGACTATTTTTTTTTAAACAAGTTGATTCACCTTTGTGTACTACAAGTTAATTATGAAAACCACGAGGTCACTTAAGTAATCCTGTATCTCCCCACAAAATGTGTAAAACCAGTCATTTTGCTGACACCCAGAGAGGAACTCTGTGTTAGTAGATAAGGAGGTGAGAAGCTCGTGAACACTGGCAGCAAGCTGACTAGGGTTTGGATTTTAGTGGCATTATTTCCCAGCCTGCCTGAATTCCTGTAAAGGAGATGTTCCCAAGCTTGGCCCACAGTACTTAAGAGTCTGAGTGCTTCAAAGGGACTACTGTTAATGTCATTTTGTTATTGGGGATTTGTGAGAGGATCAGGATGATTTCCCTACGTAGATAATTAGGCAAAGGAAGGGGAGGGGACAAAGCCAAGATATGATCATCTATGAGAGGAAGAAGCAGGAGTTAAGGAAGAGAATTCAGGGTATTGGATGATAGGAAAATGCTCCAGGTACAGTTTGTTCTATCACATTGGACAGCTAACAAATTGTGTTTCTCAAATTGCCTTTCCCGATCAGACTTCTCCCTGATGTTGGGTAGGCTCAAAAAGCTCTTGAAGCACAGGGCTGCTACTTCCTCCATTTTCTAATAATTCTAAATTTACATTTTCTCTAGTTTTTTTTTTTTTTTTTTAACTGTAAACAAAGTCTATTCCATATACAAGTCCATTTGTATGGGTTTTTACTTATTAAATGTTCATTCAGTTAGTTCATATTGATAGACAACTTTGGAAGTCTTTTCTCTGTTCCTGAAAAGACCAATATGAGTACTCTCCACTGTTTTCTATAATGGACTCCAATATTTAAAAAAAAAAAAATTGAAATTTTTTCACTGAGACTACTCTGCAAAGTGAATTATTTGATGTGTATGTGTGTCTTAAAGCAAATAAATGATGTGAGAATGCTAATTACCTACTCTTTGTTTTTCTTAGTGCATTTCTTTTTTCTTTTTTGGTACTGGGTATTGAACATAGGGGTGCTTTACCACTGAGCCACATCCCAGCCTTTTTTAAATTTTTATTTCGAGACAGGGTCCCACTAAGTTGCTGAGGCTGGTTTTGAATTTGCAATCCATCTGCCTCAGCCTGGGGGTGTGCTGGGATTATAAGTATGTGCCATGGCACCTGGCTTAGTGCATGTTAATAATTTTGACTACCTTGTATATTAAAATATAAAATCAATTCTCAATTTCTTATCTTTCCCAACTTGAATTTTTAAATGGCATCTTTGGATCTAAAAATATTTCAACTGTTTGTGTTGAATTTTATTTCCAAGGTCAATCAAAATCGATAGTTTCCATTTAAAGTTGTTGTGTACCTTGATCTTCAAAAATTAGTACAACTTGCTAGGAAGACTTTAATTGGGATTAATTCAAAGTTGCATTTTAAATATTTTTTTTAGATTCCAGACTTTCTTAATGTATGGTTTATTTTCTTCTTTTATTAACATTACTTGGGAATGCTTATTTTTTTAAATTCCTGTTCTTGTACTCCACTCAAAACTTGTTGAATCAGTACAGATGTAGATGAAGTCAATGAGGCCACATTTTGAGTACAGCATATGCACAATTGAATTTCACTTGAGTGCTACTAGCAAGAATTAATGGAGAAGTCAGCAGTCACTGAGTGAGTTGTTTTAGAGAGAAGGAAATGTAAAAAATGGCAGGGATAATTCAGAATGGATTATGAGTGTATAGATGAATAAAGGTGAAATGCTACCCTAATGCATGGAAGTTTTCTCCCTTTTTTATTAGAAAATGTTTTGCTTTGTATAAATGATGTTCTGTAAAGTATTTAAGAATATCTGGTACTTCTAACTTCATAATAAATCTATGACTGCAGAAAAGAAGAATGTCTAAGGAGGGTGAAATATATATTTCCACAGAAGAAAACGAGGTCATTAATGAAGTTCACATGAAAAACAGGTTGTCAGCATGAAACAGCTTAATTTCTCCATTTCTTATTACAAAGTTATTTCCTCTTCTATTAAAAAAAAAACCCAAAGCCAAAGTGAACTTCAGTAAATTTCTCCCCATCTGCTTACATTGATTTGCTTACATTTATATACTTTTAAATGAAATAAACATCTCCCACAAACATACAAGTCCTACATTTTATTCAGTGGTCTGCATGCAGAACTACAGAATCTCCAACACTTGGATTGAAATACCCCCTATAATTTTGAGAGATAGTTGTAATAGTCTTCTTTGTGGAAAGAGTTCCTTTTATCTCAGTTTTGTTGTATATTTAATTAAGAAATTTGTCAGCATTCTGCAAACATTTTTTCTAAGAAAGGCAGAAAATAGGGCTGGGGTTGTGGCTCAATGGTAGAGCGCTTGCCTAGGAAGTGTGAGGCACTAGGTTCGATCCTCAGCACCAAATAAAAGTAAATAAATAAAATAAAGGTATTGTGTCCATCTACAATGAAAATTATTTTTTCACAAAGGCACAAAATGAAATTGTCCTTTAGATTTTGATATATATAAAAGTGGTAAAATATTTGCTGTGAAGCTGGCATGAGATGATAAATAATTCATGTAGTTTATTGGTAACTGACAATGAAATAGGAATTACATAAATGAAATACTTATCTTTGCTATCAATTGCCCAGTGTAATATACTTTATAGTCACTAATGATACACAACAGTGAAGTTTAATGATGTTTTGCATGCTGATTGCACCTAAGAAAAGCTTCAAGTCATACAAATATACCAGAAGTGATCAAAGTGTGCACTATTTGTTGAAATAAACATTACAGGATGGCTTAAGGTCAATTTAATTAAATATATATGGAAATCTTTTTGTAGTTGCATATGTTTAGCTACTGTTCGGTCATTTGAAATCTGTTTACTTCTCAAATACTCCATCCTGAAAAAATCGTAAAATGGAGTGTGTCACCAATTAGCGCAACTGTTTCTCAAAGTTAATTAACCTTTGCTTCAATCAAAGAACACACCAGCAAGTTTCCATTAATCTGGATAGGGGGAGATGCTCTTACTTCCCAGAAACTGTTAGTACTTAGAATCTTCTAAGTAGGTGATTAGACAAGGTAGAATATTTTATACCAGAGGGAAGTCAGTTCATCAGAGTAAAAATGAATAAAACCACTTGATTAATGAGGCTACACTTGAAAAAAATAAGTCATCTTTCCCCTAACTATTAAACTGCTTTTTATAGCACTTTCATGTTGCATTTAACATTTAGGAAGAGTGCCAACCAGCAAGTTTCCCACTCCTGTTTTATGAAAAAAAAATAATGAAAAATTAAGATAGAATGCATTTTGGCAAAAGGTATAGTTGCTTGTAATCTATCTAAACCTAGAGTATTTTTATTCATCCATCTGGTCTATGGTAAATCATAACCTTGTGAAATAAAGATGGCTAGATCTCAGCACAGCCAGAAATACTAATTTTTAATACATGAAATTGAATAATGTGGCTTCACCAAGTTGATACAGTCAGACTGCTCATAATACTCAGGGTACTGTCCTCCAGCTGCAGCTACACGTCAATCTGAACAGGAAGTGGGGTCTCAAAAGCCTTTCAACCAGATGGGAGGTTTTATTTATTCCTGGAAACCAGATGTCACCAACTTCTCTTTCTGTCTAGGCTATTTACTTACAGAGAGACAGAGGGGTTGTGCTGGGGCATGTTTATTGAGAATTGCAACTCCCAGCTAAATAAAGAGACCTCACGTAGGAACAACTAATTAACAAGAAAATCCCAACATTCTCTTGTGATTTTGAAAACTATTCAACCAACTCTTTTTTGCCTATTTCATGAGCAAACTCCCATGACTGTGGTTCTGGAGTGAGGGTGGTGACTATGGAGAAGTGGACTTGCCTGACTCCAGAGCCCACCTAGGCACCTGAAGGAGCTGGAGGGGGGCCTTCAGTCCACACTTGCCCCAATTCTCAGATCCCTAAGCTTTGGTGTGGTCTCTGTCAGAAGTACTAAAATCCAGTGAAACTTTGGCATTCGTTTGAGAAAAGTCTTTTCTGGATTGGGCTCTGGAATGGGAACTTTCTGGTATTCTCTCTCCAAAGAGGTCTAAGTGAGTCACTCTAAAACTCGTGTGGCAACTCTACACCTCCTCCACCAACTCAGTCTTCTGCAGAACCCATAAGTAAAGCAGATCAAAGCAGTGCCCCCTAGGAGGGGTCTGGAACCTCAATTTATTAACCTGTGCCATTGGCCCTTAGCTCCTTCCTATAATTTCCAAATGTCCCAGACCAAAAATGATTCAGATATATATCATCTGGGCTCTGCCCTAATGCATACGGGATAGTGAAACAGGATGCCCCAGCTGGGTCATCATGTATGTCATCAAAATAATCCATATCCCTTGTCCTGTGCAAGAAGATCACCTGATTTCCTTACATCTCAATGTCCATCTGACTGAATCCTTGTTAAGTAGGTCTTGTTATTTGGTATTCTCAGATATCATACAGATCTACATATTAGACACTCTCTCTCTCTCTCTCTCTCTCTCTCTCTCTCTCTCTCTCTCTCTCTCTCTCTCTCTCTCTCTCTCTCTTTCTTTCTCTCATATGAGTATCTAAAAATGATTCTCTCCCTGACCAAACACTAGTCAGGCTTTTCTGAGTTCTTCTCTATCTGGACTCAACCTTGGCCTCTAAGACTTAAACAAATGCTAATATAATTTCTAACATCTCAAGGTCACATCCCTGAGTTGACTTTATTTTACCTTAAAGTACCTGTCTAAGAGAACTCAAGTGTGCTAAAAAATTTTTACTATTTGTTCTGACCAATAGCTGAGGATATGGTATCTGTCTCTCAATCTCTACGGGAGGATTAAATCCTAACTTTGAAATAGCTAACAAGCAGGCACAACTGGCCTAGTAAAATTTATGCTGACTAACCCTTTGTAATTTTTCACTTCCTTGACTATGCTGGCCATTGCTCCCTATTTCCTTATTCTTCCTTTAAAATGCTCAGTGACCACTGTGCAAATCTGAGTTCAGTTTACACTGGGATCTTTTTCCTATTGTCTTAATTATTAGTCACAATTATTACTGCATAAAACCTGTCCTTACTAGTTAGCCTAGTGTCTAACTTTATTTTTCTTTGACACAAGTTCAACTACAAAGTATGTATTGGTTTCCTAGCATCGTTTCTCTCATTGCCTACATTCAAACATGCTTCCAGGGAACACAGACTTTGTAACAAATTTAACTCTTTTGAATGAAATTGCTCTAAAATTGAAAACCATATAAAATAATGAGCATAGCTGTGTCCAGTTTAGGATCACACAAGTTGCCCAGGTGGTCACTACCATAAGAATAAGGGAACAGAGTCAAGCAGATCTCAGTATCTCTCATCCATCACTTAAAACTCTCTAAGCTTTGGCCTTGTGGGTATGAAGTAGAGAAAGTAAACAGTGCCTATGCATAGGACTATTACAAGAATTAGGAGAGGTATATAGGAAAACTGGCATAATATCTAACGTATTAAATACTTATAAATACTTGTTTTTAATAGTATTATAATTATCATCAATAATCTAGTTCTATCCTCAATTTGTAGGCTAGATAACTACAAATTTTCTCACATTGTTAGAACAAATTATCACCAATTTAATAATTCAGTGCCTTGGAAACAATATATATGTGGGTGTGCATATGTATATATATATATATATATATATTTTTTTTTTTTTTTCACAATTCTGAAACTCAGAAATACGAACTTCATCTGGTTGGGCTAAAATCAAGGTGTCTGCAGACCTGTAGCCGTCTGGAGGGTCCAGAGCAGGTCCTGTTTCCTTGCCTTTTCTAGCATTTAGAGAGGGAACGCATTACTTGGCTGGTGGTATAGTCCCCATCTCCAAAGTCACACACATAGCATCTTTCAAGCTCTCTCTCTCTCTCTCTCTCTCTCTCTCCCGCCTTCTATTGTCATACCTCCTCTGTCTTCTAGCCCTTGTATAAAGAATCTTGGATTATATGGGGACCACCCAAATAATCTAGGATAATTGCCCCATCTCAAAATCTTGTCTCTTTTGTATGAAAGGTAATATATTCACAAGGTTTCAAGATTAGGATTTTGACATCTTTAGGTGGCCATTTATTCAGTCTTCCACAATAACAAATAGAAGTGTTAAAATGACTTTCACAAGGTCACATGGGTCAGGGGTGTGACCCCTGTCTCAAGGTTCCTGGTTCAGTGTTCTGATTTAACATTCTGACTCTTATTACAGACCTAATCTTACTTTAAAAAACAGGGTCATAACCTCTTATTTGCTCTTATTGTTTAATGAATACAAGTGTAGAAATTTATCATTGAGCAAAATGTAGAAGTTCCCTTTGCCACATTCTTCCTCAGAGTTCCCAGCTAGCTTTCTAATATCCTTCTGTATACTTCCAGTTTGTAGGAACATATACACAAATGTTCTCTTATTTTTAACACAAATAGGAAATTACCACAGGGATTACTCTATCCCTTATTTTCCCCTAGTTACTAATACAATTCTTAACAGAGAATATAAGATTTCAATAAGGAGCTTGTCATATTTTCAACCTATGTTTCTCAGATGGACATTTCTTTTTCAAAGCTTTATTATCATATCATTGTGATAAATAGGTGTTTTTATACACAAATGAATATACTTATAATTCTGAAACCTAAAGTTTTAAAAGTCGAACCAATTTATGATCTGACCAATGGTGTATGAAAGGACTCCTATCCCTGAGTCTTCATTTACACTTGATATTCTAAGTCTTTCCAGTTGGCTAATAGGAAAATTGCACTTTGTTGTCTTCAGTTTTTGTTGCTGTGATTAATGCCACGAGAAAATTAAATTTTAAAAGGGATTCCTTAGTAGGATGACACAAAAATGGTTGTGTGAGGTATTCAATGAAACCCTCCCATCCTAACTGGTCAAATAAAAAGTCATATGGCAAGTTTTCAAATACATGTCCTAACATTCCTCTTTGGCCTGGCTCCACATCAAAAAAGCTTACCTAAGGCTCTTCTTTAGACAATCAATCTCTCAGTCAGTGAAGCATTTACTATGTCTTTGTTTTGTATCTGGCCACTTTCTTTATGCATGATTATTTTGCTCCTCACCCTCCCTTAATCTGGTCTCTTCCGGTTTGGGCGAGTCAAGCTCCACGTGAGACCATAACTGCTTTCACCGTAGTTTTTATTTTCCCATTATTATCACATTGGTTTCTATTGATAAATTTAAAAGGTAATTAAGATAGTCTACTATACTACACACAATCTATGATGCCTACGGTTTTACAAATTAGTCTGATTATAAGTACAAAATTATACCCAGTTAAACTAATTGATCAATCCACCATGTTTATTCATAGATCAATGATCATCTTCAATACCATTGGAACTAAGCTGGAAAAAAGAATGACAAAAAAGACATCTAATTTGCACTTACTTAATGTTGGTCAAAATGCAGCCCAAACTTATGTCCTTTCTCATCAATATCTCTTGATCGTGGTCATTTGGAAGCTTAGTTGTATCGATTATGGGAACTCGTGTGTATCTTTTGATTAAGAGCATGTGTCAAGATTCAATTATGTTTCACTGGTAAAGCAAGAATTGGCAATGATAAGCAGAATATTCTATAACTAGGGTTTTAAAAAATGTGAGTAAGCCTTGGATTATATGATATTGTGGGGAAAAGCCAGTAATTGAACTTCAGACTATATAGGAAAAAGCAAATGATGATGCTGACATTAGACTCATGTAAACTTTCAGGACAAAACTGAAAATATTTAGGCAGTCAAGGGATATTCTTTTAGGGGTTGAAATTTGAATGGAGATATGAATAACAAGAACAAACTATGCAGGTTAGAATTTGGGAAAGAGTATCCAATGGATAGCAGAAAATAAGGGCAAAGGGACACAAAAAGAGGTCTAATTCAGGCAGGAGACAGTGAGCATAGATAAGGGTATTGTCCAATGAGTGTGGTCAGACTATTCAAAAGATTATATATAACCCCTCACCACGGCAAGGGGTCTCAATTTTATCATAAGAACAGTGGAATCTGATTAAAAGCGTTTTCACAGGAAGATCAATATGATTTCATCTTCACTGTTAAAGGATTACCTTGGCTGTTAAATAAAGAGTAGGTCATGGGGATCAGACATAGAAGTGGTGGGTAGCAGTTCAAATAGATGACTTTACCTGTACTGAAGTGAGAGAAGTGTAGACAGGAAACACAGAGAGAGTCTAGACAGTACTAGAGGTAAAGTTTGCTGAGGCAATTGGTTGTAATCAGTGAAGGAAAGAATAGACTCAAAGATAACCCCTGGAGTTTTGGTTTAGGCAACTGGTCTGGTGCACAGTGTCATCGTTTATGGAAATGGGAGGTATTAACAAAGAGGTGAATCTCTGTTGTCTTGAATTAATTTTGAGAAGCCTATCAGCTACGAATTTCAAGTAAGCAATTCATAGTTAAGATATGCACTTTTCACGGAGAGGTCTGGGCTAGAGACACAGAGTTCAGAAATTTGGCATTATTTTTTCTTTTATAATGTGCAGGGTCTTTGGTCTGATTCCAAGGTGCTTGATCCCTTTTGAGTTGATTTTTGGGCAGGGTGAGAGATAGGGGTTAATTTCATTCTGTTGCATATGGATTTCCAGTTTTCCCGGCACCATTTGTTGAAGAGGCTATCTTTTCTCCACTGCATGATTTTGTTATCTTTGTCTAGTATGAGAAAACTGTATTTATTTGGGTTTGTCTCTGTGTCTTCTATTCTGGACAATGATCTACCTGTCTATTTTGGTGCCAATACCATGCCATTTTGTTACTATTACTTTGTAGTATAGTTGAAGTTCTGGTATTGCAATACCCCCTGCTTCACTCTTCTTGCTAAGGATTGCTTTAGCTATTCTGGGTTTCTTATTCTTCCAGATGAATTTCATGATTGCTTGCTCTGTTTCTATGCGTAGGTCATTGGGATTTTAATTGGAATTGCATTGAGTCTGTATAGCACTGTTGGTAGTATGGCCACTTTGACAATATTAATTCTGCCTATCCAAGAACATGGAAGATCTTTCCATCTTCTAAGGTTTTCTTTAATTTCTTTCTTTAGTGTTCTGTAGTTCTCATTGTAGAGGTCTTTCACCTCTTTTGTTAGATCAATTTCCAAGTATTTTATTTTATCTTCATCATGTCAGCTTAGGATCAAACTTCCTTAACATGACTCCCAAAGCACAAGAAATAAAAGCAAGAATCAATAACTGGGATAGATTCAAACTAAAAAGCTTTCTTTCAGCAAAGGAAACCATCAGCAATGTGAAGAGAGAGCCTACAGACTAGGAAAAAATATTTGCCACACACACTTCAGATAGAGCACTAATCTCCAGAATTTATAAAGTACTCAAAAAACTTTACACCAAGAATAAAAATAACCCAATCAACAAATGGGCTAAGAATATGAACAGATACTTCACAGAAGAAGATCTACAAGCAATCAACAGATATATGAACAAATGTTCAACATCTCTAGTAATAAGAGAAATGCAAATCAAAACTACTCTAAGATTCCATATCACCCCAGTTAGAATGGCAATTATCAAGAATACAAGCAACAATAGGTGTTGGTGAGGATGTGGGGGAAAAGGTACACTCATACATTGCTGGTGGGGCTGCAAATTAGTGCAGCCACTCTGGAAAGCAGTGTGGAGATTCCTTAGAAAACTTGGAATGGACCTACCATTTGACCCAGCTATCCCACTCCTTGGCCTATACCCAAAGGACTTAAAATCAGCATACTACAGAGATACAGCCACATCAATGTTCATAGCTGCTCAGTTCACAATAGCCAGATCGTGGAACCAACCTAGATGCCCTTCAATTGATGAATGGATAAAGAAACTGTGGTATATATATACCATGGAACATTACTCAGCCATAAAGAATAAAATTATGGCATTTGCAGGGAAATGAATAAAGTTGGAGAATATCATGCTAAGTGAGATAAGCCAATTCCAAAAAAACAAACAATGAATGATCTCACTGATAAGTGGATGATGATACATAATGGGGGGTGGGAGGGAGGCAAGAATGGAGGAAGGAGGGACTGTATAGAGAGAAAAGAGGGGTGGGAGGGAAGGAAAAATAACAGAATGAATCAAACATCATTACTCTATGCAAATGTATGATTACCCAAATGGTATGCATCTACTTCATGTACAACCAGAGAAACAAGTTGTACCCCATTTGTTTACAATTTAAAAAAAAAAGAAAAATCAAAAAAAGAATTTTGGCATTAAAAGCCACAGTACCGGGACTAGAGGGAGGCTGCATTCCTTGTCGCTCCGTAACTCCGGTTTCAAGCAGAGGATATCTGTTCTCAGTGAGGCAGTTTTTGCTGCTTATTGATCCCCTGGTGTTTACCCCATTTGTCTGCTGTGATGACCTGCAGTCTGCCAGCATATCGACACCTTTTTTGAGTGCAGATTGCTCACTGTCAGGCATCTATCATCCTCCATTTGCCTGCCTCTCGCCTGTGCATCGCCTGCCATATACCTATCCATCACCCAACGCACAAAGTTCACTTCCCCATCATCCGACAACAGTCAGCAAACTGATCGCCGACCACCAGTGGAGTACCAGCTCCCTCTGTTGCCTGGAAGTTCACTGTCACAGTACCTGCAGGTTTGATTACACGTGGCTGCCGCCATTTTGAGACAACAGCCAGGCCCCTTAGGACCCCTGGCCGTACTGAGTGAGCCCTGTCTCCCGGATCCCTCAGCCCAACCTATCACTCCCTGCCTCTGTGGCCATCACATCGACTGACTGCTCCCTACCGCCAGGATCCCCAGACCAACTGACTGTGCCCTATCACCGGGACCCCAGACCAACTGATTGCACCCAGCCTCCAGGATCCCACAACCACACCAAACACACCGGACCTCCAGGACCCCTGGCGGAACAACTGCATCCCATCTCCAGGAATTCCAGCTGACCATGTCCACCCATGAGCTGCAGCTCCCAATTTGCCAACACATTTCGAAGCCAGAGCAGCCATCTTGGATAATCCTGGAAGCCATAGCTCCGATCTTTGGGTGGGGCAAATCCCATCCTGCGACGCCTGCCAGAGGCTTGAAGCTCACTGTCAGGTACCTCTCAAGCATCAGGCTACTGAAGACTGGGAGGTTTCATTACTATATGACTTATACTGTAGATTTTCTTTTTTCTCCTTTTTAAAAAATTTAAGTTTTTATTTCTTTACTTTTCTTGCTCTCTTTTCCTTTTGTTTAACTGTTCCTTCAGTCTCTTTCTCCCTTTTTTTCATGCTAACATCTGATTTATTTTGATTACAATCTCACGCTTTCAATTTTCTAGAACTTCTGTGTATTCTTTTCTGATCCCATTAACAGCCACATTCTACATCCCTCTGCATCCTCTTTGTCATCCATTAGAAACTGCAGACCTTATTGCAAACCTGTTTGTTTTACTGAAGATAATATTTGAACTCATTCTGTTTATTATGACAATTTTGTTATTGTCCCCATAGGGGCTATTTGGTATAGGATTGCATAGTGTCTGATTTGGGCACTGCTAATATTGATCTCCCCTTAAAGAAAGGGTTTTGGAAACCTATAGGGCCACTATACGCCTATAGGGGGGGAAATCTGCAATACCCCAGATCTGCACTGCTAGAGGGGAAGATACATGAACAATATGAAAAAACAAGGGAAGAAAATGATCCAATCAAATATAGATTCTATATTAATAGAATCCAATGACAGTATGTTAGAAGAAATGTCAGAAAAGGACTTCAAATTATACATGATTAAGATGATTTGCGAAGCAAAGGATGAGATAAGAGAGCAAATGCAGGCAATGAATGATAATACCAATAAGCTGAAAGGGCACCTGCAAGAAGCAAAAGATCATTTGAACAAAGAGATAGAGATTCTCAAAAAAAAAAAAAAAAAAAAAAAAAAAAACAAACAAACAAACAAAAAAAAAAACCAAACGGAAATCCTTGAAATGAAAGAGAAAATAAACCAAATTAAAAACTCAATAGAAAGCATCACCAAAAGAGTAGACCACTTGGAAGACAGAACCTCAGACAATGAAGACAAAATATTTAATCCTGAAAATAAAGTTGCCCAAACAGAGAAGATGGTAAGAAATCATGAACAGAATCTCCAAGAACTATGGGACATCATGAAAAGACCAAATTTAAGAATTATTGGGATTGAGGAAGGCATAGAGATACAAACCAAAGGAATGAACAACCTATTCAATGAAATAATATCAGAAAATATCCCAAACCTGAAGAATGGAATGGAAAATCAACTACAAGAGGCTTGCAGAACACCAAATGCACAGAATCACAACATATCCACACAAGGCATATTATAATGAAAATGCCTAACATTCAAAATAAAGATAGGATTTTGAAGGCCACGAGAGAAAGCATCAGATTACATGTAGGGGGTAGACCATACGGATAGCACTGACATCTCCACCCAGACTCTAAAAGCTAGAAGAGCCTGGATCAACATATTTCAAGCTTCTGAAAGAACATGGTTGCCAACCGAGAATCCTATACCCAGCAAAACTAACCTTCAGATTTGAAGATGAAATGAAATCCTTCATGATAAACAAAAGTTGAAGAATTTACAAATAGAAAGCCCTGCACTACAGAATGTTTCTCACAAAATATTCCATGAGAGGAAATGAAAAAACAACAATGGAGGTCAGCAAAGGGAGTAACAACCTTAGAGAAATCCACTCACAGGAGATACCAAGCCAACTTAAAAACCAAAATAAGTCAAATACTGGGAAGACAAATCATATCTCCATAATAACCCTGAACGTTAATGGCCTAAACTCATCAATCAAAAGACAGACTGGCAGAATGGATTAAAAAGAAAGACTCAACAATATGCTGCCTGCAAGAGACTCATCTCATAGAAAAAGACATCCACAGACTAAAGGTGAAAGGATGGGAAAAAACCTGCCATGCACATGGACTCAGTAAAAAAGCGGGGTTTCCATGCTTATATCAGATAAAGTGGACTTCAAGCCAAGTTAGCCAGAAGGGATAAGAAGGACATTTCATACTGCTTAAGGGAACCATAAATCAGGAAGACATAATGATAGTAATATTTATGCCCCAAACAATGGTGCATCCCTGTACACCAAACAAATCCTTCTCAATTTCAGGAATCACATAGACCACAACACAATAATTATGGGTGACTTTAACACACCACTGTCTCCACTAGATAGATCTTCCAAACAAAATCCAATCAAAGAAACCATAGAACTCAATAACACAATCAATAACCTAGACTTCATAGACATATATAGAATATTCCATCCATCACGAGTGGATTTACTTTCTTCTCAGCAGCACATGGAAACTTCTCGAAAATAGACCATATGTTATGCCACAAAGCAGCCCTTAGGAAATGCAAAAAAAATAAAGATACTGCCCCGTGTTCTATCAGATCATAATGGACTGAGAGTAGAAATCAATGACAAAATAAAAAACAGAAATTACTCCAACACCTGGAGACTAAATAATATGCTATTGAATGAAACATGGATAACAAAAAACATCAGGGAGGAGATTAAAAAATTCTTAGAGGTCAATGAGAACGACAATAGAACGTATCAAAATCTCTGGGACACTAGGAAAGCAGTACTAAGAGGAAAATTCATTGCATGGAGTGCATTCCAGAAAAGAATGAAAAGTCAACAACTAAATGACCTAACATTGCAGCTCAAAGCCCTAGAAAAAGAAGAATAGAATAATAGCGAAAGTAGTAGAAGACAGGAAATAATTAAATCAGAGCTGAAATCAATGAAATTGAAACAAAACAAACTATTCAAAAAATTGACAAAACAAAAAGTTGGTTCTTTGAGAGAGTAACAAAATAGACAAATCCTTAGCCACACTAACAAAGAGAAGGAGAAAGAAGACTCAAATTAATAAAATACATGATGCAAAAGGAAATATCACAACAGACACCACTGAGATACAGAACATAATGAGACGCTACTTTGAAAATCTTGTATTCCACCAAAAACAGAAACTATGGAAGACATTGACAAATTTCTAGAGACATATGCTCCTTCCAAACTGAACCGGAGGACAGTACACAATTTAAACAGATCAATATCAGCATGAAATAGAAGAAGCCATTAAAAATCTACCATCCAGGAAAGCCCAGGACAGACGGATTCTCAGACCAAGTTCTACAGACCTTCAAAGAAGAACTCATTCCATACTTCTCAAAGTATTCCAGGAAATAAGAAAGAAGGGTACCCTACCGAACTCATTCTATGAAGCTAATATTACCCTCATACCCAACCAGGAAAAGACACATCAAGGAAAGAAAATTTTAGACCAATATCCTTGATGAATATAGATGCAAAGATCCTTAACAAAAATATTGGCAAACCGTATCCAAAATCATATTAGAAAGTTGTGCACCACGATCAAGTGGGGTTCATCCCTGGAATGCAAGGATGGTTTCAACATGCGTAAATTCAATAAACGTAATCCATATGTCCAATAGACTTAAGGATAAGAATCATATGGTTATTTCAATTGACGCAGAAAAAGTGTTCGACCAAATACAACACCCCTTCATGCTCAAAACACTAGAAAAAAATAGGGATAGTAGGAACAATACCTGACATGGTAAAGGCTATTTATGCTAAGCCCATGGCCAACAGTCATTCTTAATGGAGAAAAACTGAAACCATTCCCTTTAAAAACGGGAACAAGACAGGGATGTCCTCTTTCAGCCACTTCTATTTAACTTGTCTTCGAAATCTCAGCCAGAGCATTAGGCCAGACCAAAGAAAATTAAAGGGATATGAATAGGAAAGAGGAACTAAGCTGTCACTATTTGCTGATACATGATTTTATATTGAGAGGATCACAAAAACCCCCTCCAGAAAACTTCTAGACCTCATCAATGAATTCAGCAAATAGCAGGCTATAGAATCAACACGCATAAATCTAAAGCATTTTTATATGCAAGCAACAGCTGAAAGGGAAATGAGGAAAACAATCGCATTTACAATAGCCTCAAAAAAAAAAATAAAATACTTGGGAATCAATCTAACCAAAGAGGTAAAAGATCTCTACAATTTAAACTACAAAACATTGAAGAAAGAATTAAGGAAGACCCTGGAAGATGGAAAGATCTCCCATGTTCTTGGATTAGAATTATACAGAATTAATATTGTCCAAAATGGCCATACTACCAAAGTTCTATACAGATTCAATGCAATTCCAATTAAATCCCAATGACATACCTCACAGAAATAGAGCAAGTGATCATGAAATGCATCTGGAAGAATAAGAAACCCAGAATATCTAAAGCAATCCTCACCAGGAAGAGTGAAACAGGGGGTATCCCAATACCAGAACTTCAACTATACTACAAAGCAATAGTAACAAAAACAGCATGGTATTGGCACCAAAATAGACAGTAGATCAATGGTACAGAGTAGAGGACATGGACACAAACCCGAATAAATACAATTTTCTAATATGAGACAAAGGTGCCAAAAATATCAATGGAGAAAAGATAGCATCTTCAACAAATGATGGTGGGAAAACTGGAAATTCATATGCAACAGAATGAAACTAAACCCCTATCTCTCACCCTGCACAAAAATCGACTCGCAATGAATCAAGGACCTTGAAATCAGACCAGAGACCCTACATCTTACAGAAGAAAATGTAGGTCCAAATCTTCACCTTGTTGGCTTAGGATCAGACTTCCTTAACAGGACTCCCATAGCACAGAATAAAAGCAAGAATCAACAACTGGGATAGATTCAAACTAAATAGCTTTCTCTCACCAAAGGAACTATCATTAATGTGAAGAGAGAGCCTACAGAGTGGGAGAATATCTTTGCCACTCATACTTCAGATAGAGCACTAATTTCCAGAATATATAAGGAATTCAAAAAACTCTACACCAAGATACAAATAACCCAGTTCAACAAATTGGGCTAAGAATATGAACAGATACTTCACAGAAGATCTATAAGCAATCAACAAACATGAAAAAATGTTCACCATCTTTTGTAATAAGAGAAATGCAAATCAAAACTACACTAAGATTCCATCTCACCCCAATTAGAATGGCGATTATCAAGAATACAAGCAACAATAGGTGTTGGCGAGGATGTGGGGAAAAAGGTACACTCATACATTGCTGGTGGGGCTGCAAATTAGTGCAGCCACTCTGGAAAGCAGTGTGGAGATTCTTAGAAAACTTGGAATGGACTACCATTGACCCAGCTATCCCACTCCTTGGCCTATACCCAAAGGACTTAAAATCAGCATACTACAGAGATACAGCCCACATCAATGTTCATAGCTGCTCAATTCACAATAGCCAGATTGTGAAACCAACCTAGATGCCTTCATTGATGAATTGGATAAAGAAACTGTGAGATATATATATATATATAATAATGGAATATTACTCAGCTATAAAGAATAATAAAATTATGACATTTGCAGGCAAATGGATGAAATTTGGAGAATATCATGTTAAGTGAGATAAGCCAAACTCCAAAAATCCAAAAGACAAATGATCTCACTGAGAAGTGGATGATGACACGTAATGGGGGGGGTGGGAGGGAGGGCCAGAATGGTGGAGCGAGCGAGAGTCCTGTATAGAGTGAAAAGAGGGGTGGGAGTGATGGGGGGGAAAGAAAAAATAACTGAATGAATCAAACATCATTACCTATGTAAATGTATGAATATGCAAATGGTATCTGTTACTCCATGTACACCCAGAAACAACATGTATCCCATTTGTTTACAATAAAAATAAATTAATTAAAAAAAAAAAGCCACAGTGCCAACTAAAATTAAAACAACACATTGAAGGAGACATTGAAAAGAAATGGAGTCTTGGATGACTCTTAATTGGGAGAGAAAAGAAAAAGGACAGGCTGAGAAAGTGAACAAAGGAGGTTGGGGTAAAAAAATAGGAAGGGGAAGTTTCATAGACTGTAAGAGTCAAGAATGAATTATGAGAGAGTGGTCAAAGCTAATTAAGATGAGGACTAGAAAGAATCCATTTGAACGGAAAGATAGATGTGATCCTCATAAGGGCAACTTTCACTAATTGATGAAGGTTGAATTCTAATTGGATAGTGTAAGAAAGTGATTGAGGCAGTGAAGAACAGAATATGTGTGGAAATTGCTTCCAAAGATTCAAAAAAACAAAGAAGAGAAATGGCAGAGTAACTACAGACGAGGCAAAGGGAAAGATGCCATATTTAAATGTAGGAAGTTCTGGAGTCGATTTCTGTACTTAGAGCAGTCACCCAAGAGAGAAAAATTGGAACTGCAGAGAGGAGACAATCAAGAAATCAAATCCCCTGAAAAGGTGAGACATGAGTGGATACAAAGAGCTTATGAAAACATTACCTTTGCCAGGGCACTCTTTGAAAGAAGAGAAAAGAAAATGGGAGTAAATTGAGGTTAGGTCTGTAGATTTGATCATGAGAATAGGAACTTCTTTGTGAGATCTTTCATACTGCACTAGGATATAATGCAAACTCATTAAGTGGAAAGAGGGTTGAGGAGGATAGGAGATGAGAGAGGAAGGAAGAGATGGGAAAATATTTATCCTTTAACAGAGGAAAGTACTTTAAAATAACATGATTTTCAGGAAATATTGAGAACCCACTTGAGGTTCAAGGTCAGGAATTTGTAGTGATACCATCTTATCATTTTCAAGTTTATGCAAGACTTCAGTGCATAAACACAGATACAAAGAATATGAAAGTTTAGATCTTGGCCTTGGATTTTCTGGGAGTGTAATAAAAGTTGTAGTTTGATGCAAAAGAGAGATTATAGTGATGGATCTTTAAATTGAACTGGATTAAGAGGAAGTGAGGCGTGGACTCAGTGGTGGGGACAATGGATTAAGAGTCTTAAAGGTGGTAGAAGTAATATTTCTATGAGACTCTCAGAAAATGAGCAATAACAATGGACATGCATTTGTGTTTGAGGTGAGATTACTTCTGGTGATAGCTGGACCCACAGGGTAGACATGAGAGTGTATAGCTAAGATGAAGTAAATGGACCTAAGAGACTGTTGATTCACTTACCAATTGTTTTGAGGCTTCTTATATACCATGCATTATTTTAAGCCATGGGTTTAATATCAGTGGACAAAACAGACAAAAACTTCCAGTGTGATTTTACATTCTAGTGGGTGAAGGAAGATGACAAACAAAACACAATATAATAAAGATCAGGTGTGACAAGTGTCAGGGAATGAGGATGAAAAGGTAGCCAAAGTTCTGGTGGAGCAGAAGCCTTATCAGTCATGATAAAGAGTTGCATTTTTTCCTTAGTGTGGTAGAATGTGACTGGAAGATTTTGATGTGCAAGTGAGTGTGAGTTGTGTAACATGATCAGATCTCTATTAATCAATGGATCACTAAGTCTACTATCTGAGAACAGACCTTTAGAGAGCAGGCAAAGAGGTTTGCTAAGAAGCTTCTGTAGTGTTCCAGGAAAGAGGTATGGATGTTTTTTATCAATATCAGAGCAATTGTTGTGGATGTTAAAAAAAAATTTCAGGTGGGTGAGTTGAATACAGGAGTTCATTAATTTGAATTAGAAATGTACAAATTCTCAGCTTCTCGAGTATCAGTGTTTGAGAAGTGGCTCTTGGTGATTTACTCGGCTCATTCAATCCTGTGTTAGCTTCTCTTTCTTGGCTAGAACCAAAATACATGAAAGGAACAACTTGGAGAAGGAAAGATTTATTTGGGCTAATAGTTTGGAGTGTGGCCAGAGACAGAAACATGGTGGAAGAGCATGGCAGAGGACGTTGCTCAGCTACGGCAACCCAGAAATGAGAGAGAGAGAGAGAGAGGAAGGAAGGGAGGAGGGAGTCAGGGACAAATGGTCCTTTCAGCTGTGCCCTCAGCCACCTACTTCCTCCAGCCATGATCCACCTGCTCACCTGCCCACTTCACCACCTCCCAATAAATCCATTCAAATTATTAATCAAATTGATGGATACACTGATGAAGTCAGAGCCCTTGTGAATCCAATCATTGCCTAAAAGACCCACCTCTGAACCTGGCTGCATTGAGGACCATGCTTTCAACATATGACCTTTTGGAGGGAAAATCTGGATCCAGACCATAACAACCCCAAAAGACCACTTCCTCACAGCTGCCTGGCATGCTGAAAATTCAAGAGTTGACATCTCTCTTTACACGTACAATTGCACTGAATCATTACAATAGCTTGATGTGGTGGGTCTCACTACCATCATGCAAACACTGTATCATGGACCGTGTAGGTGGCAGGGAAAGAGCTACAGGACATATTACATTTATAGATACCAAGAGAATGCTGCATTTACTTTCTGTTTTCATCATTATTTGATTTAATAGCAATGTGAAGTTTGAACTCAGTTTTGAGAAATTCATAAGAGAGCATATACATCTTTGTTTCAATCTTAGAACAATCTCTACAGCATTATTCTATGAGAAATTCAAGAGATAAAATTGCAGTCTATATAAAACTTCACAAAATGTTTTCAACTCACAGACAGACTCTGGTTTTATTTCACAGTTCAGTGGTTTTCTTCTTTCTTTCTTTTTTTTAGCACACATTCCTTGATCTTGCCTCTAGATTATAGAACCTACCAAAATAGATTAGTTGTATTGGGTAAAATGATTTGATTTGAAATTGTTTTACTTTTGAAATATTCTTTTGCATTTATCACATAAAATTTTGGCGAAAAACAGTGACTCGTTGGTTTGCATCCTTGCTTCCTCAAGCATCAGCCTCTTTTTGGTTGAGCTGAAGAGCACTTAAAAGCAGTGTAAGATATTAATCAAAATGGTGTGAAATAAGACAAGGGCTCAAGGTGCTTGAAGCCAAAGTATTGAAGAACAATTCTTGTACATATTAAAATTAGTTAAAAAATCTCATCAGGAAAGGTGCGATGAAAAATTGTGACCCAGGTCCTGAGAACATCAATAATAGAAGGGAAATGATGAGGATGTCAGCAGAAGCCAGCGATGACCAGAGGGCAAAGTAAAACTGCTAACGGCATAGATCTCAGAGCAGAAAGGACTCTATAACAGGCAGAGGAGGTAATGATGTGGCAGTGCCTCTGCAACGTAGAAGCTACCCACTCCACTTCCTATGTGTGAGCTTTTAAAGATGTGTGAAAACAAATACCTCCTACTTGATAGGAAATGTTTTCAGGGGATATCCAGCATTCAGTTAGGGCAAAGAGGTGGAGGAACAGGGAGAGGGAGGAGAGGAGAAAAAGGGGGCATACCTGGGACTGCATTAGAGCAAATTATATTCCATGCTTTTATAATTATGTCAAAATAAATCCTAATGCCACATGTAACTAATAAGAACCAAAAAAATGATAATAATAATAATAATAATAATAATAAGACTAAGGTTGGAGGATGTGCTAATCATGGAGCAAGATGTTCAGAATACACAGTACTGAGTTGTTATTACCCTCATTTATCATGTTAAAGTAAACAGAAGCTCAGGAATGATAACTTATCCAGAGTCCCAGAACTGCTAGATAGCAGCCGGATTTGGCTCCTTATACAATTTTATTACTCCACAAAGGGGCACAAACTTACTCAGTGTAATTGAGAGCTGTCATTTAACATGTGTTAGCCAGCAATAGATGGCAAGACAGACACTTAACAATGCTTTTTATGGTAATTCAGACATGAATTCTCAGCCTCTTTTATGAAAGGTCTCAGGCCACTGATAAATGCATTCACTGTCTCTTCAAGAAATTCAGTTTAAGTGCTGGTCAGTGCTAACTTTTGATGTGGATATTCTTTAATACCTGCTTTAAAAGAGGCCTGGAAAAAACAAGCAGGGGAAACAGATTTGATTGTGAAGTCATGTTGACTAATTCGCAATGTTATTAAGGACCAGCTATGCATTTGGCTATAAAAGACTTTATGTAAGGCCATTACAAATATAGTTTTGGGGTTTTTTTTTTTTTTTTTTAGTTGTTGATGGACCTGTATTTTATTTATTTATATGCAATGCTGAGAATAGAACCCAGTGCCTCACATGTGCTAGGTAAGCACTCTACCACTGAGCTACAACCCCAGCCCACAAATACAGATTTTTGTCATTGGTTTCTTTCCTGCATCAGTTTTCATTTTTCATATTTGCCTGCCTTATTCAATGATAAAACCATTTTAATGTTAATTTTCACTAGCGTATAGAATCTAAATTTTACCTTCTCCCTCCCCACCAAACTTTATCTAGTCAAAAGGTGGCTGATAGAGAAGGTCAGGTTGCCTTAGCAACCAGCACAGACATCAATAAGTAGAAATTCCTATGAACTTTAGGGCAAAGGTTTTCTATGGTTAAGGATATAAACTATTTTTGAAACACAATTTTGAACCTTTTTCTCCAACTACTGGGAAAAAAGAAATAATTTATATGGTAGTTCCATTTTTAAATATGTATTTTTTTTTCCCAACTAGCAGAACAAAGATAACTCAACAAAACAAAACAAAAACCAAAGTGTCTTCAGAGAGGGATAATGATAAAACCCTGATTTACTCTAAAGTCTAAAGGGTTGCAGAACAACCTGGCATGTGGATGGCAAACCTCAGTGGAGACAATGGGAATTCCTTGCCTACTGGGAAGGTGAAGCCTCAGATTTCCCTGTAACCAGTCAGGTGACCCTCTTTCTCCTATCCCAGCTGGTGGCAGAAATCTCTGGTGAAATTGTACTAGAGATGTTTGGAGGGTGGGGCAGAAGTTTTTGGAAGATTAAATGAGATTAAATGAAAATATGCATATGAATCCTAAGTCTCTGAAGCCCATTCCTTATCCCTGCTCCAAGGACGAGGGCATCAAAACATATGCTCTTCCAGATACCAAAACAAGGAAAGAGAAGAT
The DNA here is from genome assembly GCF_902686455.1 of Sciurus vulgaris. NCBI lineage: Eukaryota > Metazoa > Chordata > Mammalia > Rodentia > Sciuridae > Sciurus > Sciurus vulgaris. The sequence continues at coordinate 45,977,664 of NC_136474.1, read as the reverse complement.
TGTTCTCTGGAGTGACAGCTATAGAAAAAGGCATTTCTTACTTTTGAGATCTTCTGATATTTGGGCTCTCTTAAAGAAAGAAGTGACTCCACTTGATCATTTTACTGCTGTCTATGGGTTGAAACGTCCTTGATCTCCTGCAGAAACTTTTTGTTTGCCTCATTCAAATGGGCATTTTAAGGAAAAGCTCATAAGATATGTTTCAAAATCTCTAAACCCAAGAGCAATGCCCAAAATAGACAGAAAGAAATGACTTGGAACAAAAATGATAACTCAAAATCACCTAAAGCAAACTTTAAAATACTAAGATTAATAAGAATCAGTAGAATATCTGTGAAATGAGACTAAGATGTGATTTTTTTAAATAGTCACAAAAATTAAAATGGAATTCTCCTGAAAGAAGAATAACACTCAAAGAAAGGGAAGTACTACCATTTTAATATGTCCCTCAAAATTCTTGTGTTGGAACCTTAATTCCCAAATTCATATTTGATGCTATGTGGAGGCGGGGTCTTTGGGAGGTAATTAGGGTTAGATGAAATTGTAAGGCCCCAAAAAAGGAAACCCCAACTCTGTCCCATGGATCCACGGCAACCCCAATCAACCGCAGGAGGCGTCACTTGATGCAAACCGCAAGAGGTGTTTATTCCAGCGTGCTGGGACCCAACTCGTGACTCACGCAGGAGTCCAGGAGTCGAGTCTGGAGCAAAAAATCTTGTAGGTTTATAAAGGCAGAGACCACACATTGGGAGGGGTCGCACATGAAAGGGAAAAGGGGAACAAAGCTGCCGGGAAATTTCAAAGGGGGTCTGGGTTTGCTGATAACATACAACATGTTTCACAATGTTTTACAACAGGTGTAGATTCTGGTGTCTTAACTGTCTAAGCACTATCTTGCTCCAATTACTCTTTTACTCTCTGTTTGGGGCTGTTTCCTGGAACAGCTTTAAGGGCTTTGTTCCCAGCACTGGGAGGGAGACCTTAGGGAGTTGAGATAAAACAGACAGCTTCAAAAAATGTCTATTCTTTCAAAATCAGCAGGGTGGGACCCCCAGGATGGAATTGGTGGCTTCACAGGAAGAGAGAATTAAATTCATAATGAAAGTTCCATAAAGAGAAAAATGAGAAGAAATGGAGACTATTTAATTTTAAATGACATATAAACAAATAGTTTAAATAAACTATTCCATAATTGAAGGAGCAGAGTTTTCAAATATAAGGGTCCATCATCTGCTGAGATCAATTAATGAACAAAGACACCCATTAAATTATCTCATCTTGAAATTTTAGAAGGAAGGTGGGGGGGGAAAGAAGAATATTCCAGAAGAAACTACAGCAGTCAGTTAAACAAAAGGGCCTAAGAACAGCCAACAGCAATATACTGTAGATAAGTCTGGAGATAATGGCAAGGGTTCAAAACTGGGAATTTGTATCTATCTAGTCCTAAGCTAAATTCTTAACCTCTCTGTGTTCATTTTTATTAATCACAGCATTCAGATAATAATACGATCTACTTCACGGTGTTATTGAGAGAATTAAATGGGGTAATGCACAGAGTGAACACACAATGAACATTAGATATTTATGTATCGATAATATGATTATCACACTTTTCAGCAAGCACTTCTGACTACACAGAATTGTCTAGAGGACTAAAGGCGTGGGATATCATCATTTAAGTAATATTAAACAAATAAGAACTTAAGTATGGAATAATATTGTAGGAAAGATTGAAGTATTTTATTTAGATATTCAAATACATGAAAATTAAAGTACAATTGAAAAAGTAAGAAAAGAAATTGGCTAACTAAAATATAATTGTAACAATCATGTGACACAAGGTAATATTATTAATTTATAAAGAACATTTTTAGTCAATAAAAAAATCTATGTAATAATAGAAAATGGTCAGAGTATTGGAACATATAAATCAGGATAAATATTATGTGAAACTGAATATTTGACTGTAAAATTAATAATTTTTTTTTAGTCTAGGAATTTGGATTAATGAAAATAAAATAAAAACTCAAATTTCTAACTGTATCTTCATTCTACTTTGTTTTATTATTTGTCAAACAGGTACCTTTGATTAGTATAGACCTTGCCAACTGGGCTCAAACTTTTTTAGGAAGGAGATCTTCGCTGTCTTGTTGAAAACAACTTAATCATTGTGGATCAGGGATCAAACTGTTCAGCAGCCTCAGCTCCATCAACACTATTGTTGAGGCTCAGAAAAATGATACCCCCAAATGAACTGTTAGCACCTGAGAACAGAAGATGTAGCGAAGACCCTTTGCTGAAGTCTAATCTGCCTGCAAACATTATATTTCAAAGAGGAACACAAATTGCCTTCTTATTAAAATATCATTAAACAAAGAAGATTAAACTCATATCACAGATAAAGAGACTGAAAGTCAAACACTGCACCTAGAGCCCATTGGAGATTTGTCCCAGGCCACCACTGACCTTCAAGATCCTCTCATTTTTCCTAAAAGTCATTTACTCCCTTGGAATTGACCTATATGTCCCACTTCTTCTATCCTATGAAGAGGGTACTTAAGCCTCAACTATCTGGTTCTTTGAGTTTCACATTTTCTTGAGTTCCATGCAGATGTGCATGTTAATAAACTTGTGCGCCTTTTCTCTTGTTAATCTAATGCAGGTTTATATCAGCAGACTAAAATGTCAGCTCTGAGGGAAAGTCTGCACTGTAGGGAGGACTATGGCTGAGGTCTGCTCTAGACCCCTACCAACGAGGGACTGAGAAGCAGAATAGAGCTGGGCCAACTGGTACACCAGGGAAGACCAGGGGACAAGGATGATGGGCATGAGTCTGAGTCTGTAGTGTCACGCCCACCTCCCCCCCACCCCTGCCACGGACGGCCCAGCCACGTGAAGCACGTTGATGCTACTTGGTGGCCCCTGGGTTACCAGAGGAGGCAAATAGGACCTGACATATAGATACATTACCTTCTTAGTATTTCCTAGCTAATGATAAAACCATTATGTACAGACAAGATTTTTTAAAAGTTTGGAAATATCTAAGTCTATATCAAGAGTCTTGAAGATTTATAAACTTAGACAGCAATTTTTCATTTCTTAAACGTTATCCTAAGAAAACCATCAAGTAAGTATTTATTCACTTTGGATTTTATTTATTTATTTATTTATTTATTTATTGGTACTGGGACTTGAACCCAGGGGCACTTAACCATTAAGTCAAATCTCCAGTCCCTCTTTTCATATTTTATTAGAGATAGGGTCCTGCTTAGGACCTTGCTATGCTGCTGAGGCTGGCTTCGAACTCACAATTCTCCTGCCTCAGCCTCCCAAGCCACTGGGATTACAGGCATGTGCCACACCCAACTCTCCAGATTTTTAATAACAATGGAAACATAGAGATCACTTAAATGACTACTATTGAAAAGGCTAAAGAAATTATGTTAAGATGGAATATTATATAGCCATCAAAATCAGCAATTTCAAGAACTACTTAGTGATGTGGTTAAGTACTAATGATATATAAAATAAAAATTTTTGCAACATATGACATCCCATGGTGTAAGACACATTTAAAAGCACATATATTTGGTAAGAAACTGTAGAAAATTCCTTAGTAGCTATTGTCTCTTAGTGTTGAATTATGACAGATATAAAATTTCAACATTTTACAAAACATTATAAGCATTGCTTTTATAACTTGAGATAGACAATGATCATTATTAAATATGTAGAAGACAGATAAAGACATTAAGTAATAAACATGGTTACTAGTTCTGTTTTCCATTGCTAAACCAAAATACTTGAGGCTGAGTACTTTATTAAGAAAAGAGGTTTATTTAACTCACTGGAGGGTGAAAGTCAAGATTAGATGGGCTCATCACTTTGGCCTCTGGTGAAGGCCTCAGGGCAGGAGGCCACATGGCAAATGGCATCATAATAATGGGAACACCTGTGAAAGAGATCACATGGTGAACCAGGAAGCTAGTGATATATTCAGAGATCAAGCTCCCTCTTTGGTAATTCATTAGGGGAACTAACCTGGGTCCCAAAGGAACAATCTTAACCTCTTCAGAGAACAGTGCCCCCCCCCCCCAAATGAATAGCCTCCCACTATGCCCCACCACTTCAGGGTTCCTCCAACTCTTAAACCTGCCACAATGGGGACCACTTTCCAACATATGTACCCTTAGGGAAACATAATCAAAATTGAAATGCTAGTGCCTACATTACTCCATATATGATTGTTTCCTATAGGGATCATTGCTGTAAGTTCTTAAATTTATTTACAGCACAAATAAGACAAAAGTTTTCACAAAAGAGTGGTAAGATGCTTGTCAGCAGCCCATTCTTGGACCCTTCCAATTATATTCCTCTAGAAGAGAGAATGGTAAGTTCCCTCACTTAAATAAACCTGCCCCAGGACCGCTTGCAGAGAGAGCAAAGTCCTCCCCTAAGGCAGACGGAGCACCTCTGAGCAGAGGGAAACCAACCCCAACAGGTTTATGGACAGTAGAAGTTGGGTACAGTGTGTTCAAAGACAAACCATTATATTCCAACAATAACCATTTCCTGGAACCACCATGGTCAGTTCCTTAATTAATTCATTGTCTAGTCTGCTGAGCCTCCAACTGCCATTAAAGAGTTATAAAAAATATTTTAAAGTAAGTTTGGTGAACACCTGGCTTCATTTTCATAGCACTACTAGGAGTCCTTAACAGAGGCCTTGTAAATTTCTGAGATGAAAATATGATTTGCAGATTTTCCAAAACACAATTGACCCCTGGATTCATTTTTTTGAAAAATCGACTGCATTGAAGATAATTGGGAAATGATAGCATTGTAGAACTCTCAACCCAGATTTCTATCAGGAAGATAAAAAAAAAAAAAAGTTCATCTTAAAAGTTCTCTATCTACCCTTCTGGAAGTGACTGGCAAATGCATTTGCATTAGGGTAGTTACAGAAATACCAGGGTCCTTTAGGGTAAAACGTGGAAAATGGAAGATTTGGGTGGAATTGGTTTGCAAGCAGACATCAGAAACTTACAAGATAGCCAAGTAAAAATCAGAAGATGCAAGGCTAACACAAAAGTAAATGACTAACTGTAGAATTTTATGGAATGGCCCTTGACAATGAAGGTCTTAGAAAAATTAGATGCCCAATGAAATTTTTTTCCTGTGCTATCTGATCTGTATTATGAGATTATAAATTCACCAGCCTATATCACATACCACTACAGTAATTGTTAGAATAGCTATTTTATTAAATGTGGATTAATTAAATATATTATCTACGCTATTCCTACCTCTTCTTAATATGAAGAATATAATCTGATCTTTCACAATAGCAAACATATATTCTGCTTGTAACTGAACTTTGAATTCTTCCAACTATTTAATAAGTAGTAAATTTAATTTCCATCAGTCTGATTGATATTGAAGATCTTCAAGTTTCAACTAGCACATGTAGCTTAGTTTGTAGCTTAATTTGCTTAGACATCTAATCTGTGATAGTGTGTCCCAATGTTGGCAAGTGTGCTCTGTTTTCCAGCTCTTTCTAATATATTTGATTAGGAAAAGAAAGAGCTTGCTTCATAGAAGCTCCCTCTGTTTCACTAAAACTTAATCAGTTTATAAGCATTCATCGATCCAAAGTGCAATCTTAACAAATAAACTCATCTAAACAATAAAAAGATATTTTTGTTTTTATTCTGTGATTCAGTCACATGACTCTACAAAGGGTTTAGTTATTAGAGGTGTACTCTATTCCTAAAGGAGATTCAATAATCCTGTGGAGGGAGATCCAAGTATCAGGCCAACACACCTGAAGCACATCAATATGATAACATTTTTCTTCACCATCTACCTAAATCCTGTCATGTTTAATTAAAAAATGTCACTCGACCAGTAGGGGGAGTGGGTAATGAAGGCTTGGAGTACTATATAAATAGAAGCTGATATGAAGTATGACTTAGAATAAAACATTCGCAACATATTTATATTAGAGGACATAGACAAAAAAAAAAAAAAAAAAAAAGTGATGCTTATTCATACACCCAGCACAGAAATGTATTGATTCATCCAGTGGAGCTTAGTTTGGATTCTTCCTAGCTCTGAAGACTCAGTGCCACCTAGTGGTCAATCACAAATGCAAGGTCTTGCATGAATTCCATCCTGGCCACATCCCCAGCTCCATCAGAAATAACTCTATTCCACAGTGCAGCCCTTAAAGAACATCATTCCTGTTGGAATGATATTGTTTTGGTTCATAAACTACATTGATGCAATTTCTCCTGAATCTGCAGCCACCAAGCTCAGGCCATGTTGCTAATAAAAATCAACCTCTGGTATGCCTGTTTCCATCATGTCTGCTGACATGATTTACCAGAAGTTGAGTTCTAATGGTACCAATCTATACTTAGAAGAGGCCTAGACCCTTCTTTACAGTACAGACCCTGGGTTTTGCTCAGACAAACAAAGTTTGTAATTCACTCCCATCCAAATCATAGCACTGACACTGACCTATCATGTGACTCTGAACAAGTTATTCAATCTCTCTGAGTTTTATTCTCTCAAATCTTTAAAATACATAGAACCAAAAACTATGTCTTCATGCTAGTGCACACACACACACACACACACACACACACATACACATATACATATATATAAATTACCTATGTAAAGTCTTAGACATATCAAACAAGATAAATAATAGATGTTAGTATTTTAAAGTCTTCAAAAACGGATAAGATGTGTTAGCAGATTTTTTATTTCAATAAATATTTTATAATTTCAAAAGTAAGGAAGTGAAATTTTTAAATTCACATCCCAAAGTGCCTGAAAAGCTGCAAACTTATCAGCAGTTCCAGACATAAAAGTACTGAGTGAGTGGAAATGCCAGTGTTTCAGTATCAGGCCATTTCCCTTGGCAAATTTTCTTTGTCTTCTTTTTCAAGAATCAAAATTTTCAGCAGAACATATGAGGATATTCAATTCCATCCATAGTTATTGCATTGTTTATTCAGTCACAGGGTTACTCAGTCACCCTGTTGCTATTTTAGAACTGTCTTGACTGCAATGTCTCATAAATTCAGAAGGCAAATTAATCACAAGTTCTTACTAAGTGAGATCTTTCCCTGATCTCTCATCACAGGATCCCGTTTGGCATTTATCATTTTTAAAGTGATGCCACTCTATAGCCTTAATGGTAGCAAAAAATAAATCTTACATGGTGATAATACCGTGATCAAAAGTTGTCGACAAATAGGTTTACTACCAAAAGGGCACTATCCTCATCCAACTTTATCTCTTCTTTTTTAAAAAATATTTTTAATTGTTGATGGACCTTTATTTTATTCATTTATTTTTTGTGGTGCTGAGGATGGAACCCAGTGCCTCACACATGTGAGGCAAGCGCTCCGCCACTGAGCCACAACCCCAGCCCGAAGTTTTCTCTCTTCTGTAGGATGGTTTCCACAAACTTGGAGTTCTTCTCATTAAAATGGTATATATTAAAATGACTTAAGCATGGGACTAGTGGAGTTAGTCGGAAAATGCCTTTTGTCCTGGGTGATGAACTGGGCACGTGGTGAGAGCCTGCCAAGATTAATCCAACTATCACCATCTCCTCCTGCTCTGTTGTACTACAGTTGTTGGTCCTTTAAAATTAAGTAGGAAATTATCTTGAGAACAAGCAGGATGAGTGCTCTTATCAGTGCTTCTTATCATAATGGTGGATTCTTTGGAAGAGGAAAGGGTTACTACATGAACTGTAATGATAGACCAAATTGTGTCTCACAACCACAGAAGAATCATCTCTTGCATAGAGATGGATTAACTCTCTCAGTGTCAACAGTGCATTTGCCTGGAAACTAGCAAGCTTTTAAGTTTTAACCTGTAGAGAGGGGAATGGGGAGATCAGTGTCCAGGACGGTAAGATCACTCTACAGACAGTGACTCACAGAGGACACGGAAGATGTGACAAACACCCAGTTACTAATGATCAGCACATTTTATTTTATCTAAGAGGTATAAGACTCTGAGGAACGGCAGCAAGGGTGAAAGGGTATGTTTTGCTTGTACTGAATATCACAAGAATGAAAGCTTTGAGAATGTAGTTCAGCACAAAGGGTGAGGAAACTGGCAATTATATAACTGGGAGTTTGCCACGCATTCCTAGATGGTGCACAATATTACACAAGCAAAGGTGGGAAACGTAGGAGTCATGAGAGACTCTAATTGCATGGAATGATTTTAAATATCTTATTAGTTTCAATAAAAAATGTCCATCTGATACAAACACCCCAACCTCCTTTATGTCCTTAGAAGGTAGAAGCAGCAATTAAGAGAAGTACTGCTCCAAATTCCATTGTGACAGACAAAGCAGAATTGCAAGACTCATTGAAAGAAAAATGAAAAAGTCTTTTGTAACCCTGCTACCAGGATCAGAAACTCTGGAAACTTACCTCAGATTAAATGAAGACACATTTTTCAATGTTCAGAGATTTTATGACCTTTGTGTTGAAACACACAACTCTAAATGTTTAATCTTGAGTGTTGTTGTATATTCCATCATATAAGAGTGCTGCAATTCATTGTGTTACTTCTTGTTTGACATTTAAGCTTTCTCCAGATTTTTTTTTTCTTAAAATAACGTTGCTATAAAATGTGGGGTATGTCTCCAGGTGCACATGTACAAGAGATCCTCAACTCCAGTAGTGGAACTGTTAGATCCTAAGCTATATTTGCGTTTTAACTTTTAGAGCTTTCCAGATTGTTCTCCACAGTCATAACTTAACACTCCTGAGCTGGGGATGTAGCTTGGTGGTAGAATGTTGCCTTGCATGTACAAGACTCTGGGTTCAAGTCTCAGCAACATCGCCCCTCCCACACACAGAATTTAGCACTCCTATCAGGAAATGTATGAGAAATTTCATTACTCTGTAACAATTATAAAATAAAAACACATTTAGGCTGGGCACAGTGATGTATGCCTGTAATCCCAGCGGTTTGGGAGGTTGAGGCAAGAGGATCCCAAGTTCAAAGCCAGCCTCAGCAAAAGTGAGGCACTAAGAAACTCAGTGAGACCCTGTCTCTAAATAAAATACAAAATAGGACTGGGGATATGGTTCAGTGGTCGAGTGCCACTGAATTCAATCTCGATACCCCCCCCAAAATTTACATATATATAGAACTGTAATCACTAAGAGCTATAAAACATCTTAATAAATGGAAAATCTTATAATGTTTATGATGATTAAGAATCAATGCCATTTAAAAAACTTTCCAAAATTAATGAAATAACTAATTACACTGAAAATTTTGGAGGTTTCTTTTTGACATGGGAGAAAATGATTTTAAAGTTTGTGTATAAAAATTGAATATAGAGAAAATATCAAACATTTTTGAGAAAAATAGTAAACGGGATTGACAGAATAATGTCTTCAAAATAACTATAAACTACTTTGTTCAAATATCTGGTACTAACAAAGTATTAGCACAGAGAAAAAAATTTAGTGGAAATTTGGTTCCAAAAGAAACTTCCTTTATGTATGGAAATTTAATATGCGATGAATATGGCATTTCAATTTAGGAGTGGAAATGACTGGTTTAAAAAATAGTTTGGCATATACGGCTATCCACCTGGAAAAATATAGACTGAAAACCTCATATCTTAGATAAAAATAAATTCCAGATGGCAGGAAAATCTTAAATAGAAAAACTATAAAAATTTTAAAAGAATATTAGAAAAAATGCTTTTACAACTCTAGGCATGGTAGATCTTTTACAATAATATAGATAATTCACAAGCTTTGAATTAAAAGATAGAAAGAAGAAAGCAAAACAATATTAAAGTTCCATAAAGTCTAATGTACTTTGGGGACACCACATTCTCTTGGTATTCCTCACCTTTTCCTGCTGTGCTGAATTTTACTGTTCTCTACAGTGGCATAATGTGCTAAGTCTCAGTTCCTTCTCTGCTTCTCTAAATGTCTCTTACAGGAGGAACCGTGGATACCGGTAAGTTTTACTTCATGGACATAAGAACACTGTTTGGAACCCATGTGACAAGGCTTTAATGAAGGTGAATTTCCAATGACAGACTCAGGTGTACAAAAATTCAAATTTGCTTCCCCTTCTTTACCTTCACATAGAGTGAGACCCTAACTGGAAGTACCTTCAGTCAGACTTAGTGGTTTTCTTCATTTCCCTCCTCCTGGGATGTGACGCCAGTTTCCCACACTTTCATAGACCCCAGCAGAGCATTGAAGAACAGGGTAAGTACTTCTGATCTTGAAATTACTGCAGCCAACTGACCTCATGGCTGGGTCTCATGGCTGGGTCTCAGGGGGAGTCTGTGAGGAGGATCTGCTGAGATTGGAGCAGGGGCCCTATTCCTTCAGATACCCCACCTCTTATCCTAGCTCTTCAGAGTTATTAGAGTGAGCTCTTCTCTCCAATGCACAAAAGACCAGGCATGGTCATGGTGGAAAGATTGCATACCCTATGTCTACACTTCATACTGACCTGAGGGACAGTCCAGAATTCAAGACCACAGTTGTTTCTGGAACCCCACAGAAGAATAGAGCCCAACAACAGGTCTCCCTGCATTGACCTGCATCCTGCTCTTAACTGTGGCTTACTTCCTTTGCCTTCATTAAGGGTGTCTTGTTTTAAATGAAGAATGTGAAATGGTGGTTATAAACTGCAAAACTCCCTAAGTTTTCTTTTCCTTTTTTTTTATTGTAAACAAATGGGATACATGTTGTTTCTCTGTTTGTACATGAAGTCAAGGCATACCATTTGTGTAATCATAAATTTACATAGGGTAATGTTTGATTCATTCTGTTATTTTTTTTCTTCCCCTCACCCCTCCCACCCCTCTTTTCCCTCTATACAGTCCTTCTTTCCTCCATTCTTGCCATCCTCCTTAATCCTAACCCTAAACCTAACCCTAACCCTAACGCTAACCCCTCCCACCCCCCATTGTATGTCCTCATCCGCTTATCAGCGAGATCATTCATCCTTTAGGTTTTTTAGATTGGCTTATCTCTCACTTAGCATGATATTCTGCAATTTCATCCATTTGCCTGCAAATGCCATAATTTTATCATTCTTTATGGCGGAATAATATTCCATTGTATATATATGCCACAGTTTCTTTATCCATTCATTAACTGAAGGGCATCTAGGTTGGTTCCACAATCTGGCTATGATGAATTGAGCAGCAATGAACATTGATATGGCTGTATCTCTGTAGTATGCTGATTTTAAGTCCTTTGGGTATAGGCCGAGGAGTGGGATAGCTGAGTCAAATGGTGGTTCCATTCTCAGCTTTCTGAGAAATCTCCATACTGCTTTCCAGAGTGGCTGCACTAATTTGAAACCCCACCAGCAATGTATGAGTGTACCTTTCTCCCCACATCCTCGCCAACACCTGTTGTTGCTCGTATTCTTGATAATCGCCATTCTAATTGGGGTGAGATGAAATCTTAGGGTAGTTTTGATTTGCATTTCTCTTATTACTAGAGATGTTGAACATTTTTTCATATATCTGTTGATTGCTTGTAGATCTTCTTCTGTGAAGTGGCTGTTCATTTCCTTAGCCCATTTGTTGATTGGATTATTTGTATTCTTGGTGTAGAGTTTTTTGAGTTTTTCTTTTTCATACTTACAACTATCTTATTCATAAAGACTGAAGACTGGGTGCTTTTTACAGGCTTCACCACTGATAATACCAAACACGGGAATTGTCCTGTCTAGCTGGTGGCTGAAGGAAATTATAGAAAATACTTAAAGAATGAGATTTCTAAATCTTTTGTTGATGATTACTCAAATGCCCTTCAATAATTGATTAACATGAAACAAAGTAAATTAAGAAACAAGTTGTTTAACTCCACATGTATTTTATTTTGACAGGGGGATAACTGGGGATTGAAACCAGGGATACTTTATCATTAAGTTACATCCCAAGCCCTTTTATTATTTTTTATTTTGAGACAGAATCTTGCTAAGCCCAGATTGGCCTTGAATTTGTGATTTTCCTGCTACAGTCTCCTGAGTCACCTAAAATTAGCACCACCATATATGTTTACATTTTATGTGCTAAAATTGAGACTCTAAGGAATTCAAATAAACATGCAGAATCTATTATTATAAAGAGGAGAGGCCATTGCACGTAAATGGGAGCAGCTCTTGATGCATGTAAGCCCCTCTAGATCCTAAGGCAATGTTAGAGCAGGATGAATAGAGGAAGCAAAGCCCCTGACAGCTTCACAAAAGGGCAGGAAGAATGACTCCAGGATTCATGCTTTTTATATCCCCTGATAACCTTGTCAAATAAGTCACAGAACTTGCCAGACATCAGCAAATCAGATGGAAAAGTGTTGAATGCAAGGTGAGATATTTACATTCAGTGTAGCCTGTTACCAGGCGACCAAGACTGGCAGCTCCCTTGTTTGCAAAAATTAATTTCACATACACAACTACTGAAGGATACTTAATTATGCTTTATAAGAAAATGTATAGTGATAAATATCCCAAGGTAGCTCAAACTGGGCAAATGATATTGAAAAAGACGAAAAATTCATCTATTTCCACGCAATATTTATCAGAAAGATTGGAACGGCCTCAGTGTAAATGAACATTATATATTACATCCCTTAGTTCTGTGAATGATTACAGCAAGCTTTAATATTGAGAGGAGGAATCTCTGTGACAGTTCAAATATCTCTTCTTTTTTCCTTTCATTAGTATTTTAGGACATCTATATGACATTGACATGGTTTGCACACTTTTTTCTGGCCATGAATTGGAGAAAAACAAACGCAGTCTTTGTCTTTGAGGTGCCAGAGTTCTTAGTGGCATACATAGCATAGACCTGCACCTCTGTGTGTCAGGGGCTTGGAAGAGTTGTTTCTACTTTGTACCCTGGGAACACAGAAGAGGTTCTCAAGGTGAGGTAGTATGGAGGATGAAGGAGAAAGGGGGTCGAAAGAGACCTCTGGAGAAGGGAAACCTGGGCTGGATCGTGAAGAACAAGTAAGTATAACAAAATGCAGGAGAGAGTCATTCAAGCAAAGGACACAAATAGAACAGAAAAAACGCAGTTGAAAGGAAATATGCTACAAAGGTATAAAGTGTCTGCCTGGGTCAAAGGCTTAAGAGTCACTGGCAAGGCAACAGTGAAGAAAACAGACATGTCCTCTGAGAGGGCAGGATTCAGTGGGTACTAGACATTGAACAGAGTTACAGTGTGATTAAATGGGGGTGAGATATGGTCAAAGTTTCCCTGGCAGAGTGAGTTTACACCGACGTCTATAATAAATAGGTATTTATGGAAGGGGCTCAGGAGGAGAAAGGAGGAAATAAAGTCAATAAAACTGATAAGCAGGTTAGAGCATCCACAGAGCCTTGAGCAAAAAAGAATGTGGCACATATAAGAAACCTAAATAGTGGTTGGCCTCAGAGAGAGGCAGCAAAAGGAGACTAAAGAAATAGGCAGGAGCCTGATTTGCAAAGGTCTCATAGAAAGTGGGAGATTTTTTTTGTCTTGTTTATTTTCCTCTAAAAAAGTTTCAAGGTAGAGTCTAGAACAAAATCTCAAACACAAACAGAGTATTATACATGTGAGATTCTAGAAACAGCTGTATTATAGGTAGAGGACATAGTTATAAGAAATAGAAATGGATGGATGGATGGATAGATAGATTAGTAGATAGACATACACAAAGGGAAAGTGGGCATGTTCTTGGTTGGGATAGAGAATGTGTCATCCTAGTTTGAGTCTTGAAAGATGAGTAGGTGTCTTACAGGGGTCAAGCAGTTCATTCCTTACCATTTGGATTGGCTCTACTCCCTCACTGTGCTTGAAGAAAAACCACTCAGCCCCCAACCTAATGGCTCCATACTTCTGTGTAGTTCTTTGGTTGCTCATTTGATAGTCTTTTTCCAAAACAATGACACAAAATAATGAGCCCGTGTTCAGCAGGAGCTGTCAAATTAGCAACATTGCAAAACAATAATCAGAGAAAATGGATCATGGCGTTCACGCTCCAGCAATGACTATTCCTCTGTGGAGCTATTAAAAAACCAAGCGACTGGATCAGTATGCAATTTTAATGAAGTCCAGGAGGGCACAAATGGAAATTATATGGGAGGAGTTTTATTTCTTTTTTTGTAGATACACATTGCCCTTCTTTTTAATAAATGCCAGACCCTTATCAAGTGAATGGCCCAAAGTTGAATCATAAAAATCCACTGGGACTACCACTTTTGGAAAGTGCTGTTAAACCAGTGATCACACAGGAAAGTCACCTACAATGGTCATACATCAGAAGTCCTGGCTTATTTTTACTTTATTTTTTAAATAATAAGGAACAACTTGATTGACCGAAAAGAAAAAGTAATGCTTAATATCCCAGGTATGGATCACAAGAAATCATAGCATTGGCTATACAATTTTAAAAGGCTTGAAAGCCCTTACTTTATTTCAATATTCTCACACATAAAATGGGCTGGATGAAATAACTGAAGTACACGATTGTTTCTTTCATCTTCCTGTATTTTTAAATGAACTTGCTATAAAATACAAATTCACTAATTCATAACTCATAATGGAAGGCACAGTGATTATTCCTGCCACTCTTTCTTTCTTCAAAATATATTTTCAGTTGTCAATGAACATTTATTTATTGATTTATTTTTATGCAGTGCTGAGAATCAAACCCAGTGCCTCACACCTGCTGGGCAAGCCCTCTACCACTGAGCCACAACCCCAGACCCTCTTTCTTTCTTTCTGATGTTAAGTCTTCCATGTTGATCCTTCAACACTTCCTGATAAAGCACTAAACTACTGTGACCTTTTAAACATAAACAGAACCAACTGACCAGCCTATGAAGTGCTCCTAGGCACCGCGCTATCAGAAGATTTTTATTGAAACTTGTAAGTGACAGGCATCATTCCAGGTTCTGGAGATATTTTAGTAAGTGAGACATTTAGTAAGTAAGACATCTTACTTCCATGATAGAAGAAGAACAATAGACAAAATAATAATAGTAATAATAATAAAATTGAAATTGAAATTACCTAAAAAAAATCTAAAGAGAGAAAGAGAAACTTTTTGAGTCAGTTCTGTACTATACATCTGTCAATATAATAAAAGCTGTCAAATTGTTTAAGTGGGTGACATCTAATTAATATATGAATTATATCCCAATAAAAATTGTTTTAGAAAAAACACCTCAAAATTCACGAAAAAAACAGTTGATTGACTTTTTGTGATAATTGTGAGATGTATAATGAAAATTGATAATACTCCATATTATTAAAATTGTATTTATATTGCAGTTGTAAAAAGCAGATATAAAATTCCACATTAAACTATTAGAAAATGGAGATTCCTTTTAGGCTTACATATCCCCTGTTGTAGTCAGCTTTTCACGCTGTGACTAAAGGACTGGATCAGAACAATTGTAAGAGAAGGAAAACAAAAGTTATTTGAGACTCATGGTTTCAGAGGCTGGCTCCATTCCTTGGGGCTAAAGATGAGGCAGAACATCACCATGGAAGAGGGTGCTGAGGGAACCAGCTCACATGGTGATCAGGGAAGCGAGAGAGAGAGACTCCAATCTCCAGATAAAAAACATACACCCCATAGCCACTTTCCTAATGAATCACTTCCTCCAGTCACAGCCCACCTGACTCCAGTTACCACTCAGTTAATCCCATCAGGGATCATTCACTGATTAGGTTAAGGCAATAACCCAATCATTTCCTCCGCCAAACCTTCTTGCATTGTCTCACGTGTGGGCTTTGGGGGAAACACTTCACAACTAAACCATAACAGACCATTTCCAAAAATGAACTCTGTACCATGTGATAAGAAATTTCAAAATTCTCAACAAATCATGCATACACATTATTCTGAGTCCACGCAATAAGTGAGAAGTCAGTAACAAAAAGCTACATTTAAAAAAAAAAAAAAAACTTTAAAAACATGCAGCTAAATGACCAATTGGCAGTGGCCAATGCCTGTAATCCCTAGGGTTGGGGGTCTGGGGCAGGGAGGATTTCGAGTTCTAAAGCCAGTGTCAATAAAAGTGAGGCTGTTAAACAACTCAGTGAGACCTTGTCTTTAAATAAAATACAAAATAGGGCTGGAAATGTGGCTCAGTGGTCAGTCGCCCCTGAGTTCAATCCTGGTACCCTCCCCGCAAAAAAAAATCTTAGAATGGACAGATAACTAAAATGCTACATTTCTGAAACTCTAGAATGTACAGAATGCAGTATATAAGAAATCTTTATATTCTTAGTTAGTATGTTAGAAAAGTGTTTACAAATGAATTGTGTCCGATTTAAGAAGTTAGAAAATAATAGATTAAGCACAAATAAAAAGGAAGGAAAACTTAAAGACAGCCACAGTAAATGAATTGAAAAACAAAAATCTAATGGAGGGTCAGAAAATCTACAAGTTGGTTCTCTGAATAAACTTGTAAAACTGATAAGCATCTAGCAAATCTGAACAATATAAAGAAGTTATAAATATATAATGAAATGTATGAACAAAAATTACAAATGCATCAGGGATTAAAGATATAAAGGGAGGCATTAAACAGCACTGAGTCAATAATAAAAGTATTAATAAAGGTGATCAAGTTGTAGAAAAGTAGAGCTCACCTAAACAAATTCAGGAAAAACAAAATCTTCACAGTTCTGTAACTATTCTACACTAAATGAAGTGAACTTTACCCATGATAATTCCTTTAAAATATTAAAAGTTCCTCAAAATAATAAAATATTCATCTCTGGGTAAAGTCAATAATGACTAAATAAATTTTAATCCAGGCATGCAAAAGTGTACTTCAGATTAGATAGAGGGAAATGAGAGGGAGGAGGGGGCAGGGGTATGAAAGGTGGTGTAATGAGACAGATATTGTCACTCCATATACATGTATGAGATTACATGAATGGTATGAATCTACATCATGCACAACCATAGAAATGAAAAGTTGTACCCCATTTGTGTACAATGAATCAAAATGCAGTCTATAAAAATAAAAAAAGATATAAAGGAAACTGAAGAAAGGAAAACAAGTGAGAAATGTGAGTAAACAATACCAATGGCACAATTTGAGCACATAGTGGACATTTGATAAATGTTCGATAAATGAACATATGATATATTCATATAAATATACATGTAATATACACTCATGATTTTTTACAAAGAAAAAAATTTATTTCCTCATGTAAATTTTTATTTAAAAAGAGTGTCATAAGTTAGAAATCATCATACATTATTCCCATATGTTATGATTTAAGAAGAAGATGAAAGCAACCACTATGAATCCGCTCATTCCACTTAACTGGGGAGAGAAATAAGAGTCAAGCAAATATTTGAGAGAACCAGTGGAGGGGCAAAACAAGATAAAGTGGGAAAAAAGGAGAGAATTTCTGGAACAGTCCTAAGTAGGAGAGGCAGGATTAAATCTAATGATGAAGTGGAAGATTTGGATAGCTGCACATACTAAAATTAAAGAATGAGATGGATATAAATATGCTATGGGAATGTATCTCTTTTCTGATCATTTCAGTTTTCTTCATAAAGAAGTGTGTGTGTGTGTGTGTGTGTGTGTGTGTGTGTGTGTGTGTGCATGTGTGCATGTTTGCATGTATGTACATGTGAGTGTGCATGCTATTGTTACTAGGCATTCAAGGACATTTAAATAATGTTAATAAAACAGGACCCTTTTGAAACAGTTTAAATATGCATGAGTTTTAGAAGACTGTCCTCAAAGAGGTTGACTCCCGAACATAAAATGTGTTTAATTGACTCATAGGCTTGTTTCTAAATGTTCTTTGGCATCTTTCTCATGGGGAAAATTTAACACCTTTTTTATTTTTAAGCTCAATGTGGTATGTAACTACATAGGGGTTAAGGGCTCACGGAAATCAAACTTTTAGGCATCTACAGTTTTGCAGTTCAACACCTGTGAAATCTTTGGAATGATGGAGGAGTCTAATAACTTCAGTTCTTTCATTTTAAAAACCTCTACCCCATAGGGAATATCAGATAAAATATTTGTAAACATCTTATTAGTCAGAAGCCACACTATTGTCTCCTAGGAATAAGTAGTTTAATATATATGTAATTGTGGGTTTAATAACTTACAGAAATCCTGGAGGAGTAGAGGTCAGGGAAGTTTCTCCAGAAATAAAAGAAGTGAATACTGAAGGTCTCAGCTGGAAGCACCAAACCCGTGGGCTTCTCCACCACACCAGGAAGCTGCTGCGGTTTTCCGGACTTACTCACTCCCCCCGCCCCTCTCTCTCTCAGATCTCACCAACTGCTTCCAGCTGCAGTGGCAAAGTGGGTGGGCAGATACTTCAGCTCTTCCCTCTGACCAGGTGTCTGGCTGCAGCTGGCCTCCCAAGAGTCATGACTTCTCTTTTACCTTCCAAATCTCTTATAAATTTTTCCTGATGGCAAATGCTAGGCTAGGACCATAGAGAAAGAGATTCAGGAAAACACAGTTCACCGTCTCGGAATGAGAGATGATGACAGAAGCCCAGAGGTTTACTCAACATGGGATTTCACATAGGAGAAATGGATGAGCAAATGGTAGCCTCATTGCCACAGGGTATAATTCACATATGGTGCATGTTTCACGACTTCATTATATTCTCAATTTCAGTTAGTGAAATTAGGACAGAGTCATTGCAATGATTAGTTGAGTCAAACTTAGGAATCTAAGAGTGTCTGTTTAACTTGTTTACCTGTTTTGTTGTGCGAGAGAAAATCGCTTCAGATCAGAGCTACTGAAGGGCAACCGACTGCAGGTTAACGATTTGATTATTAAAGAATTTACTGAGTACCCTGTGTAGAAGTGTTGTATTATATAACCAGAGGAATAAAAGAATTATTTTAAAACACAGTTCTTACCATCAAAAAACTTGAAGACTTAACAAAGAACTAACTAATGAACATAAGGTAATGAAAAATATTTCAACTGCTAATTTCCCTTATTATTCCAAAATAAATCTATTCATCCTGATTTTCCTCTGTGCTCCTATTAATTTACTTATATTTTTAGTTTAAAATCCAGTTATTTTATAGTCAGGGCATAAAATGCTTAACATGCTTAGATGAATTCAATTGCTTCCATGTTATCGTCAGAACTAGAATGTTCCACGAGCCCTCTATTTAAATAATGACCTTTTCTCCCTCAAACTACTTCCAATAGTTATAAAAACCTTCCCCCACCCCAAGAATGTTGAGATTTTCTAAAAACATTCACATGTTCTCAAATATGAGTGTTCTGGACTGAGGGTTTCTACTTTTGAAGGCATTTGTTCTTCCTGGCTGGAAGGAATTTCCTTCCCTGGCCTGCCTGGAAAGATCAAACTAGGGGAGAAAAGATTTCTCTCCTCACTCATTGCCAGGTTCCTGAATGATATAGACTAATAAGGAAAATAAAAAAGCAAATTTATTAATTATAAATTTTACACAACACTGGAGGCTTCATAAATGTAGACCCAAAGAAAAAGGGAATCTTGTGTATAGTACCAAGTTTGATGAAATAGATAGTTGTGGGTCGATGTGATTGTAGTACATGAAGGGTGTGTTAGTCAGCTTTGCATCACTGTGACCAAAAGACCTGACAACAACAACTGAGAGAAGAAAAGTTTATTTTGGCTCAAGGTGTCAGACGTTTAGTCCATGTTGGGCTGACTCCATTACTCTGGGCCCAAGGTGAGGCAGCACATCATGGCAGAAGGACATGTGGAGGAGCACTGCTCCATGTACAGGAGCTGGGGAGCAGAGAGAGAGGGAGGATCCCGGAGGACAAAATACAATCCCTATGTGGCAAGCTCCCAGCCACCCCTGCTCTTCAGTC
The DNA here is from genome assembly GCF_902686455.1 of Sciurus vulgaris. Classification (NCBI taxonomy): domain Eukaryota; kingdom Metazoa; phylum Chordata; class Mammalia; order Rodentia; family Sciuridae; genus Sciurus; species Sciurus vulgaris. Next base: position 45,957,762 of record NC_136474.1, on the reverse strand, counting down.
ACGTCCCACCTGCCCACAGTTACCACCTGGCCCAGTAGTCCTTTCAAATTAGGATGGACTGAGTAGGTTTCATCTCTCATAATGTAATCTTCTTACCTCTGAACACTCCTGCATTGATACAGAAATTTTGGGAAGAATACCTCATATCCAAACCATAACAAGAGGTTTGACTAAATGGTAATATTCCAGGAAGAGTTTACCAGCTCCCAGGCAGAATTACATGTTTCCTTTATTCCCTTATTTTATTCCTTTATCTGCCAGAGCAGAGCACTATCATCATAGTATCACACTGATGTGGATATTTCCTACTGTGTTATCACCATTTCACCACATACTGAGGGATGGCTTCTGGTCCATCTGTGCATCCCCAGTTCTTATTTCATTATGGGTCCCTGAACTAGCTCCTGTTGCTATTATAACAAATTACTCCAATTTTAGAGACTTAAGGCAACTCCAATTTATTCTCTTCTAGTTTCAGAGAGCAGAAGTTTGAAATGGATCTGACTAGGTATGTTAAATCAAGGTTCTCCAGAGGAATAGAACCAATACAATGTACATATAGTTACAAGAGAGGATTTTTTTTAGATTGGCTTGCTCATAGCTGGGCATATGACTCAATGGTAGAGTGCTTGCCTAGCTTGTGTGAGGCCCTGGGTTCAAACCCCAGCATTGATAATAAATAAGTATTGACTCACTTGATCAGATACTGAATAATCTTGCAGGGGCTGTCTGCAGGTTGGAGAGTTGGGGAAACCAGTAGTTGCTTAGTCCAAAAAGTTGAAAACCTCAGAACAAGAGGGACCAGTGATATATATATATATATATATACCTCAAAGGCAGGAAGCACCCTGGAGAGTTGGTGGCACAAATCTATCCAAAGGCTAAAGAATATGGAGTCCCAAGTAATACTGTTCCTAGGTAATGGCAGCAGCAAAAAACAGACCTCCCCCAACCCCCAAGAAAAGTTGAGCCCATGTACATTTCCACCTTCCTCCACGTTTTTGTTTCATTCTGGCCTCCAGCCTATAGGATGATGACCACCCCCCCACCACATTCACTATTTATCAATGCTGGGGATAACTGATAATTTTATGTGATTGCTATCAATAGCAATGTTGTCACTTAAAGTCCAAATTGTCAGCACCAATGTCAAAGTAAATAACAACAACAAGGTGCCATTTATTTGCATTCACATCAGTGAAGAAAGAGTGACAAGTTGGCATCTGAAAGAAAAACAATTGAGTGTCACAAGGATATCTAAGTCTCATTGGCATCGGCTTTATAACCAAATCAATTTTTACCAGAAATTATTATTTAAAGTCCCTTAATTTATATCTGGTAATTGCAAGCAAGCTTGAACTCTACAAAAAAATAAATAAAATTGGGGTACAACAAAGAATTAATAAAAACAAGGCTGGGGATATTGCTCAGTTGGTAGAGTGGGGGTTCAATCCCCAGTACTGGGCAAAAAATAAAAAAAGAAGTAAAACAACTTACAAGTGGAAAATAAAAGTAATTCATATGGCAACTCCACTATTGACAGTCAACAATTCTAGGAAATCTTTTCAGCCTTCCTAACACTCTGACTTCCCATCTGTAGCATTATAGTGGAAGTGACCCAGCAATTTCGCGCACAGAAACAAATGTCACACACACAAACCCCAATGCACTGCATAATGAATTCTAAATCACTAGTTTGGGCTGCCAATAAAGTGAGAAACAGGATTTTAAAATAACTACTGCAGTCACTAATATGGGCATGCTACTGGAAGAATTAGCCAATTGCAATTAAATGAGAGCAAATAGGAGCGTAGGAAATGGAAAAGAGATAAATATATTTCCATCTGTCAATGATATGACTCTCCTTTAGGGAAACTCAAGAGAATTCTTGAATAATCTACTACAAGCCATAACTAAACACTTATATAGTTATGTTCTAAAATAAGTCATTTAATCCTAAATTTCCAAATGTTAACAAAAAAGGTACTATCTTCTAAGAAATTGTTACATAAAAGGTAAATTTTAACAACTGATATTTTGCTAAATGAGGTCCATTTCTTATATCCTTATAGTTTGCCAATACCTACAATTTTTGGATATGAAAACATTACCTATCCAGGATTGGTACGTTTGAAAATTTCTAATGAAAAAAAAATCTATGCTTCTAAAATTTTAAAACAGTTTTAGAACAGATGAGTTGTCTGGACTTATACAAAAGTACATAGTTTTATGTATAATTGACCAGAGGGAAAACATTTTTTCTTCAAATTGTTGCTCAGATCAAGAAACTCTTAAGACAGTTTATCTATAGCTTATACTTTATTTGAGAGAGTCTTATTACTTTGTCAACTTCCTGTCTTAAATTCACACTAGCAGTAAGAACTTGGAATTTCTTCTTAGATGCATGTATAAAGGAAAAGACTTTATAAAGAAGTATAATATTCCTGTTAAGGTTTTCCTGCCTTTTATATAAATTTGAAGCAATAAAAAGCATAATAGAATATTGGGAGACTAAGGTAAAATCTAATAAATTTTAAGTTATTTCTAATAAATTATGTGTAAAATCTTAAACTCTATTAAAATACATAAATATTAAGGCCATCTTGTTGTAGTAGACATATAACCTGGAAAATTCAGATAAAAATAATCAACTTTTTATCAACTGTTATATACAACATTCTCTTCTAGATATTTTCTTCAGTCACTGCATTTAACTAAAATAGAAGAAAATTTATGTCACTGTATCTATTCAGCTACCTATATTAATGAAGTTTTAATTCTAGCAATTTTACTTATTTAGCTTATTTTTAATTGAATGTGATTTTGAGACATTTTGACTTCTAAACGAATCCAATGAGAAAAGAGACTGAACCACAAACTCATGACTTCTTTCTGTAATTATAGATTGGTCTGAGTATTCAAAGTTCTATATGAAACTTAACAAAAAGTTCACAATTCAAGTTCATCTTCTCAATCTTTCTCTGATTTTACTACCATTTAAAATGATTTTGTGTGTTTTATTAATTTATCATAAATTAAAATTTGATAGAATACTAATAATATTATATTGCCTTCCTCTTATTCTACATTAGTTGAAACATATTAGTGACATACTTTAACCATGTTTGTCTCGTTGTTTTTAATTTGAGGGAAAATATCACTGTGATCAATTTAACTGCACAATTAAAATAAAGCAATAGCAACACAGAAACGCCTTTCTCCTCCATCTCCTAGCTTGTGATAATTCCCTAAACTGCTTAGAAACTTTCTGGAAACTGCCATGTAGTTTGATATTGTAAAAACGTAAAGGTTAATTTGCTCAATTGCTGAGACCTTAATTAGAACACATCAGTTATTTAGAATGTTTGATATTTCCTGTAAATTCCTCTAATTAGGAAACCCTTAGAGATTCCTGTGAGATGAACCCACCAAAATGTGTTGGCAGAGATAGATGCTTTTTTTTTTTCTTCTTGAGTGAAATCAAAACATCATAAACACTTTGAAAGACTTAAGAATTATAGTCTTACAGTTAAAATGCCATGTGGTACAACCTCAAATGCTTTCTGGGTTTCTTGTAATTGCTTTGTTGCCCACATTTTTGTGGAGGAAGAGAATGTGTTTGTGTTGGTATGAAAAAGAAATGTCTGATTAAAGAAAGGGAACTTATTAAAAGGGTGTTATAAAGGAGTTTCCACAGGTTGTTAGACTGAACCTCAGAAATTCAGAGTTTGCATTCAGGAGAGAGTGCATGCCATACATTTTTCAAAGTTTTATAATTTAATCACATTTTATCCACTTAATTTTTGTTTATAAAGAGTGGCAAAGTATTGTTGTGAGAATGTAAATTAGTATCGCCATAATGGAAAATAGTATGGAAGTCACTCAACACAAGTAAAGAAAAATAGAACTATCATATGATCCAGCAATCCTACATCTGGATAGATACCCAAAGGATTTGAAATCAGGATATTAAAGGGATAATCAGCTCTCCCATGTTCACTGCAGCATTATTCACAATAGACAAATTATGAAAGCAACCTATGTGTCCATCAACAGACAAACAGATAAAGAATATGTGGTAGACATATTCTTTAGAAAATTTACTGTTCTGCTTTAAAAAAGGACAGTCTATCACCTACCATGGCATAGATGAACGTGGAGAATATTCTGCTAAGTTAAATAATTCAGACACAGAAAGACAAATATAGCATGATCTCACATGTAGAATCTAAAACAATCAAACTCAGAGAAGTAGAATAGAATGGTGAACCAGGGCCTGGAGGGGCTGGGGAGGTGTGTGAAGGGATGGGAAAGTGGAGATACTGGCTAAAGGGTATAAAATTTCAGTTGGAAAGGAGGAGTACGTTTTAATGAGCTATGACATGGTATGGTGATAGAGTTAATAATAATGTACTGTATATTTCAAAATTACTAAAAGAGTAACTTTTATAAGGTCTCAACACCAAAAAAAAAAAAAAAAAAGAATGAGAAGTAGGCGAGGCGATATATATGTCAATTAGATTGATTTAATTATTTCACAGTGTGTGTGTGTGTGTGTGTGTGTGTGTATATAATATCAAACTATCTCACTGTGCCCCACAAATACATGCAATTGTATTTGTCAATTAAAAATGATTTAAAGAATCTGAGTATTCAATCTGAGCAACAGCAACTAAAATTTAAAATCCAGGCAAGAAGCCTAGAGGGATGGGATGCAGGTATCAGAAAACCCTTTGAGACCAAACCAGTCACTTTTCTGAGACAAGAGACTTGGACCAGGGTTTCTCATTCTGTCAATCAGGAATTAGTCTCAATGTGAGCAAGTGGACTTAACCACCTGACTCAAATGAAGAATGAGGGTGCATGAGTTAACCCTGGTATATTTGATCCCTTGAAAGTTTTTGTTTGTTTTCCAAAGCCATTCTGCTTTATAAGCAAATAGATGACTGAATCCGGACATAATGTGGAGACCACTTTTGACAGATTTTATTACTGGTAAAAGCATACTCTTAATGTTTCCAAAATTATCCATCAATTTATATTCATTTACAAACACTACTATCTAGTGTATATTAGTTATTGAAAGAGTAACCTGGATTACAAAAGGAAAATTTCACCAGGAACGGGGTTAGCATACGCTCATTCTTTTTTTGTATGGTTTTCTCAAAACACTTATTTGCCAGGGGACATACTATAAGGCTATAGACAGCATATGTTTTGAGATGATAGGTGTCAATTCTCTATTGGTTATTAAATATGTTTGGTGTGCACCAAAATAAATAAATAAGTAGGAAAGTGCTTCAATGTGATTGTGGAATGTCAAGAACAAAACAAAAATATAGATTGACCATGGCCCTACTTTTTACTCTGCATGATATAAACCATATGTTGGCTTCCTCATGAACAATGGCCCCAGCATCACATAACCCTGCCAAATCCCTAAATACTCATAGCAGCTAAGTCATACATTTTATATATAAAAGGAAAATCACATAACACATTCTGTCACCACAGAAAACAAGTTCACATGGAATCATGGGTAACACACACATATTGGGAAGTTAAAGAAATTCTCTCTCTCTTCTGCCTTGACCCTACTTCTGAATCACAACGTATATGAATAAGAGGTTAGACACAAAGAGCGGATTTACTGTGAATAATATGTTTTCCAAACAAGTAGATAGTTTTTAACTTCAAAGCCAATATCTAGTGCACAGCAGAAAGACAGAAATGGGATGGTGTCCTTTGATCATAATGGAGGCTGAGAAAGTGGACGGGCTCTAGTTGCTGGAACCAGAAGAGTTTTCTGGAAAATCTAGAAAACATTACTTGGTTATGTTTCTAAGTCTTTTGGTAACGAAGAGCAACGATGTTACTGATAGTGATAAGTGGGATTTCTTATGAATTTGCCAAGTTCCAGGTAGGATGTTGAGACCGTAATCTTCACTGGACAGCTGAACCACAGATGCATAAATTAGTATAATCTTTCTTTACACAGAGGTCTGAGAGGCTTGTCCGGGCACGTGGTAATCTAGTGTCTGGTACTTATCTTCTGCTAATTCCTTTTATGTTCAGGAGGACAATAAGAAGAGTTAAAATCAGATTGTCAGTCATGAGGACAGGTTCAGAAATTCTAGAGAAGCAATGTCCATAGGCAGAAGGTCTTAATCAAGTTCCTGCTGTTCACTAGAAGTAGAAAGGTATAGACAAAAGCACAATTCCTTTGCATGGACTCAAGCTAGTGCTTTCAGGTAGGCAATCCTGAATAAACATATGAAGAGCAGAGTGAGCAGCTCGACTCAGGACAGATGATTCAAGCAGAACTAAATATGTAACTGATTATCCCAGAAAAATGCAGTCTTGTCTCTCTCTGCCTAAGTAACCTTTTTAATGTGGATGAAGAAAAATGAGTATAGGAAGCTGCTCCCAGAGAAAAAGTGGATTTTCCAAAAGCTGTGTAGCAAAGGAATAGTCTATAGGCATTTTAAATTTTTAACATTTTGTGAACTAATGAATGCACACTTGATTCAGATTTATTCATTTTTAATGTAGCATCCTATTTTTCTGTTCCTTGCTTACCTTGGAGACTTATGGTTTTGATAACACTGATACTTTTGAGATATTTAGTAGAATTTCAGGTATTTAATAGAATTTCCCTTTTTGACATTGGTCTGTTTTTTTCTCATGATTACACTGAAATGATAGGTTTTGAGAAGAAAGACTACCCCCAAAATGGGACATTTTCATTGCATTTTATCAAGGGTGCATACTATCAACTTGATTTATTGTTAATGTTATGTTTCTCACAAGTGTTTTTACTGCAAATGTATACTACTCTGCTTCCATTTTCACACCCTTTAGAAGGAAATCATTATGCACCAAATACAATTAAAGAGTGGGGAATTGTGCTCTACCTCTTCCAGGGTGAAGTATCTATGGGAATTATTTAGAATTCTTCTTCATGGGAAATTTGTCTTATTTATTTATTCAATAATTCACTTATACCAGAATAGATTCATGACTGCTTATTTTATACTTTGTATTATAATCCAATATTGCTTTGTTTACTTCATTGCTTTGATTGTTTCAAGCTTGGCCTTTGGGAGTTTTGTTACAGGCATGGCTTACCCCATTATCATGCTTCCTTTTCTTTCCTTTTTTTTTTTTTTTTTTTTTTAACCTCTAGTAAAGGACTTCCTTACTTTTTCTCATGAGATGATTCAGGTTTATCTTGTATTTTTTTCTGCCCCAGTCCTAAATTTAGTAATTTCTCTAAGAGACCTAATTCCTTTCATTGGTCCTGGAGTGTGAGATAAACAAAACGACTCTGAAGACAGGCAAAATAAGACCCTTACGTTTCCAGTTACTATTCAAGGTCTGCTCATTAATTTTGTATAATTTGCTTTATTAAATTTGTGAGAATTTGAAGCTTTATACTTTATATTTGCACTTTGGTGCTATGGCTTTGATTAAAGAAAATCGTGTAACTTCTAATCTTTTAAAAAAACATGATTTTCTCACTCAAATGTGTAAAACAAATTTTCTATGTTGTCTTTTAAAAATAATATTCATATGACCAAGGAATTGCCAAGGAAGATTTTTTACTTATTTTTTATTTTGAACATGCACTGGGGAATTATTTCTTTGGTTAGTGACTACTTAAATTTCTTTGGTTAATTAGAAGACAGGTGTGAATCTCAACTTCTTCAAAAGTGTAACAGGATACTCAAATTCATTATTTCAAATTTTATTACTGTTGGCAATGATTAAATTATCCAATATTCTCCATTTCCCTCCTGTGATGATGTTTTGCTAATAGCATCATTAAAGCCCACTTGGACAGAGGTAATTCTTGAAAAAAGTAAATGAAGCCCGATGAAATTGATAAGAAGCCAAAATGAAGGAGACTCTACTCCTACTGGGCTGCCATTGGGGATTGCTTTCCAGGAAATACTTGGCTTTCATGCACAAGGCTAACTGCGAAAGTCTTCTGAAAGACTGACTTTAGGAAGCTCTGATAACACAGATTTATGTTTAGAATCGTCAGGGTAACGTACGCACCTGAAAGTAAGCTGAGATGCATAAGTGAGTTTGATTTCAGAGGGCCACCTGGTGATCTCTGATTGCATCAGTACCTGCTGTGACCTTCAGTGGGCAAAGAACACTCTGCCAGAAACCTTTACATCCTTGGGTACATCATGCTCTAACACTTCTAAATTCAGTAATAGATGCACAGGTGTGATTTCAGGTTAGCAAACAGTAAGAGCCTGAGTCACCAACATTATATTACATGAGTCATAGCTGGGAAAAAAAGACAATTCATTGAACTCAAGTTTTGTGCCTAATTTCATCTGACTCTAGAATTTTGGAGCATTAACAAGGGCTTTTGCATATTTTTAAGTGCCCATAAGTCTCCACTTCTGATTCCTCTGGAATATAAAGGGAATACTGTTTTCCATTCTACTCTGTGATATCTGGTTTCTTGGCAACAACTGAAGTTAGATTAATGAGTTATTAGCTTAAGTCCTTGGGCCTTTGATAAAACAATGTCATGGTTGCTTTGTTAAATGAACATAAGGAAATTTTAGGATTAACTTAAAGTTCATCTATCACAATTCATTCCGTATTCATTGGGTTAATTATTTATATATAAATCTGAGATAAAAATATATATTATTTTATTTAGAGCTTATACTATGATTTAGAATGAAGAGTGAGTTTAAAAATGCCATTATGTTGTTTTTTGCACATACAGTATATATAGTAACAATTTTAAAGGCATTCAAATTATGGTACCTATTATAATGAAAATTTCTGAGCTTCCAGTGCCCTACAGGACAGCCCTTTCCTCCTGGCACTAACAGAACCTCCCAAGCAGCTATTTAATCCCTTAAGTTGACCAAGAGGAATCAGTCTGCTCTATCAAAGGACAGAACCGATAAAGATGATTGTCAACAGGAGTCCCAGTACAACAAATTCCAAGTTGCACTGTGTGTCTCTATTCACCATGAACTTAGAGCCTAGGAAGTTTCAGGGGCTAAATGGAGATCAGTTTTCTATCTCTGGCCGAGCACTGTATTCTAGGCATGCCTGTCCAAGTGAGCAACAGGGCGTTTAATCCTCTATATGAGAATCATGGCAAGAAAAATACCACCTTCTTTTATCCTCTAGATGCTTTCTCATTTACCTCTAAAACTGAATCCTCCTTCAGTATGAGTTATTAATTCAAGATTTCAATATTTTTCAATTGCAAAATGTCTTGCAAAATTTTCCTTGAATCCTAGAAATAGAAGAGGGCAAGTAATTGGTCAAATAAATTAGAAAATTATTCATGCTTTTAAAGATTTATAAACATAAATATATTCATAAAGCTGCTTTTTACTCACCATTTCCCAAATCTTTTCTCCCCACAAAATGCATACTGAAAAGCCAAGTGACTCTCTTTTCCACATGTTTAGAATTAGAAATAGCAGTCAGTCAAGCTCTTGTTGAATTTCTTTCAGCATCATAGACTTGAGATTTCCACTTAGCTTAATCTTGGTGAGAAAGAAAATAATACTATGAATTTCACAACATTGAGGACACTTTGACCTCTAGAGACCTTTTAAATGGCAATGTATGCCCAACTCACAAATTTTAATTTCACATGTATACTAAACAGTTAAAGATTGGTTGTTTTTCTCTCTCTCTTTCTTTTTTTTTTTTTTTCTTGGACCAGAAAGTAGGTCATCTGAATGTACTCTGCAATCTCATGATTATCCAAATAAATACTATTTAAATGGAGTGTGCTTGTGTGTCTGTATGCATATTCAAGAACCAAGTATTGGAACTTCAAGGCAAGTCAATATTAACCCTTATCTTTAATTTCAGATCTTACCTTAGCTGCCTCATTTGGTAAGAACAAAAAGGTCAGCCTGGGGATACAACTCAGTGTTAAAGCACTTGCCAAGCATGTGCAAGGTCCTGGGTTCAATCCCCAGCACTGAAAACAAACGAATTAAAAAAAAAAAATGGTCAGATTCCAGTAAGTGGAATTATCATCAAATATTTACCACTGAAAAAGAATAATATTATTTTTTCTGTTATTTATTGTATGTTTTATTGTTATTTATTCTAAAACTCTGAAGAATATTATTTATTCTTCAAATATCATTATTTATTTAACTATTTAAAAGTAGAAAAGTAATAACTGTCCCCTATTTTTATAGGAATAGACCTTGACCTACATCTGGCAATCGATCCATCAATGCAATGCATGTAGATGCCCATTGCCAAGTTAGGAAGGCTAAGAGAGTGAGGAAATGTCTATCAAAATAACTGAACAGTTGCAGGAAAAAAACGGCCCTACACAGCACACCTGTGATCGCTTTCCTATGTAAACGTGCTCACAAATGTATGCCTAATCCCTCAGGAGAACTCATTTTGATTGCAGATATTGAACAAAAGTAAATTTCTTTACAACTTAGATTCTGTCAATACTAAATTTTTGTCAAAGCTCCTGGACTTAAACCATTGTAACTAAATTAGGGTTTCTGGAAAGTTTATTCAAAACTTCTAGCATTTCTTCAAGGAAGGCCACCTACTTTTGTTGTAAAAATTTGACAAGCTTTTTCAATAGGTCCATTCTTGAATCTCCGTAGGTGTATAGTTTATTAAGTATTAAACTGGATCACCGAACAGCATCATGGAGATGGAAAAAGCAAAAGAAGAAAAGCCTTAGAAATCATGTTCGGTTTCACCATTTAGTGGAACCTGTTGGATTCCCGTGTCCCTTCCTCTGTGCCCTTGGGGATTTTCCAATGCACAGTGACTGCATGACTGGGGATGTAGGTGGGTCTGAGCTAGATATGAAAGAAGCTTGGGATCCATTTACATCACCTGACATGCAGCCTCATGCAGGAAAACAATGCTAAAGATGGCTAAAGTTCAAAAAATAGAATCGCATTTTAAAACTAAAATATAATAGATTTATTTTCAGTGAATGTTAAAAACCTAAATCAAAGAATGATCACAAAAGCAAAAGGTATGCTAAGTGTGCTGAGTATAGACTGGTATCACTCTTCCAGTCCCCTCTGCTCTCCACTCCCCAGCGTAGCACTCCTGAGGGTGTGTTTTTACCCCTTCTGGTGGGTAATACTATAATTCTAAACCATGTGTTTTATTTTTAAATGTATATCCATGCAGGTCTGTATCAATACCTTTCCTGATAGGAAAGACAAAAATTTGTCAACCTTATCGTACTACTTACTTTCCTTCTCCTATCATCCTAAATTTAGATAGTTGCCTTACAACTTTTAATTCTCTTCTTGCTTACTGTTATAACTTTATCCTATTTTAAATTAAATTTATTTTTAACTGATATAGTAAAAACAACAATGGTACATAAATTGAGTAATGTGATGCTCTGATACATGTATACATTGTATAATATTTAAATAAGGATAAACATATGTCTTTCCTTATGCATTTATTATTGCCTTATATGAAAACTTTTTTTATTTGTTCTTATTAGATATACATGACACACAGTGTAGTGTGTTTTCACATATTGTACATAAATGGAGTTAACTTATTTTAATTATGATCCCATTCTTGTGGTACATGGTGTGGAGTTACACTGGTCATATATTCATACATAAAGATACCAAAAATAATCACATCCAATTCATTTTACTGTCTTTCCTACTCCCATCCCACCTCCCTTCCCTTCATTCCTTTTTGTCAAATCTAATGGAATCTTGCCCTCCAAACCCTCTCTTATTGTGGTTTAGCATATATATATATATATATATATATATATGAGGGAATATTTGGCCTTTGTTTTGGGGGGGAATGTTTTATTTCACTTAGCATGATAATTCCCAGTTCCATCCATTTACTGGCAAATGCCATCATTTCATTCTTCTTTAAGGCTGAGTAATATTCCTTTATATATATATATATTATATATATATATCATATTTTCTTTATTCATCTGTTGAAGCACACCTAAGTTGATTCCACAGCTTGTGAATTGAGCTATTATAAACCTTGATGTGGTTTTAAGTCCTGTGATGCTGATTTTAAGTCCTTTAGGTATATGCCAAGAAGTGGGATAACTAGGTCACATGGTGGTTCCAGTTCAAGTTTTCTAAGGAATCTCCGTATTGCTTTCCAGAGTGGTTGCGCCAATTTGCAGTCCTACCAGCAATGTATGAGTGCACCTTTTTCCTCACATCCTCACTCATATTTATTGTTACTTGTGTTCTTGATGATTGCCATTCTGACTGGAGTGAGATGAAACCTGAGAGTAGTTTTGATGTACATTCTTCTACTTGCTAGAGATGTTGAGCACTTTTTCATATATTAGGTGATCAGTTGTATATCTTCTTCTGTGAAGTGTCTGTTCTGTTCCTAACCCATTTATTAATTGGGTCATTTGTTTTCAGGTATTTGTTAACTGATCATATTTCTTCTTCTTTGTCTGTTCAGTTCCTTAACCCAATTATTTATTGTTTTTTCAATGTCAAGATTTTTGAGTTTTTATATGTATTTGAGATTAATGCTCTGAGGTGCAGGTAGCAAAGATTTTACCTTTCTGTAGGTTCTCTATTCACATTCTTGATTGTTTCCTTTGCTGTGAAGAAGCTTTTTAGTTTGATACCATCCCATTTATTAATTCTTGGTTTAGTTTCTTGTGCTTTGGGAATCTTGTTGAAATATTAGATTCCTAAGTTGACATAATGGAGATTTGGGTCTACTTTTTCTTCTGGTAGGAGCAAGGTCTCTGGTCAAATACCTAAGTCATTGGTCCACTCTTAGTTGAGTTTTGTGCTAGGTAAGAGATAGGGGTCTAATTTCATTTTGCTGCATATGGATTTTCAGTTTTCCCAGCACCATTTGTTGAAGAGGCTATATTTCTCCAATGTATGTTCATGGCATCTTTGTCTAGTATGAAGTAATTGTATTTATGTGGGTTTGTCTCTGTTTCTTCTCTTCTGCTCCATTGGTCTTCATATCTATTTTTGTGCCAATACCATGTCTTTTTCTTTTCTTTTTCTTTTTTTGCTATTGCTCTGTAGTATAATTTAAGGTCTGGTATTGTGATGCTTCCTGTTTCACTTTTCTTGCTAAAGATTACTTTGGCTATTCTGGGCCTCTTATTTTTTCCAAATAAATTTTGTTACAGCTTTTTCTATTTCTATGATGAGCATCATTGGGATATTAATAGAAATTGCATTAAGTTGGTATATTTCTTTTAGTAGGATGGACATTTTGACAATATTAATTTTGAATGTGGGAGATCGTTCAATCTTCTAAGGTCTTCTTCAGTTTCTTTCTTTGGTGTTCTTTAATTTCCATTTTAGAGGTCTTTCACCTCTTTTGTTAGATCAATTCCTAAATAAAATTTTAGAATACTGTGAATAGTTTTCCTGATTTATCTTTCAGCTGATTTGTAATTGGTGTATAGGAACACAACCGATTTATGGGTTTTGATTTTATATCCTGCTACTTTGCTGAGTTCTAGAAGATTTCTGGTGGTGATGAGAAAGGAAGTATCACCACAGACACTACTGAAATACAGATAATAATCAGAAGAAACTGCTTTGAAAATCTATTTTCCAATATAATAGAAACTCATTAAGATATTGACAAATTCCTAGAGACATATGAATTACTCAAACTTAATCAGCAGAACATAGAAAATTTAAACAAATCAATTTCAAGCAATGAAATTGAAGACACCATCAAAAGCCTACCAACAAACAAAAACCCAGGACCAGATGAATTCTCAGCAGAGTTCTACAAGACCTTCAGAGAAGAACTTATACCAATACTCCTCAAAGTGTTTCATGAAATAGAAAAGGAGGGAACCATTACAAACTCATGCTGTGAAGCTAGTATCACCCTGATACCAAAACCAAACGAAGACACATAAAGGAAAAAAAAAAAAAAAAGACCAATATCCCTCATGAACATAGATGCAAAGATTCTTAATAAAATACTAGCAAATTGCATACAAAAACATTAAAAAGACAGTGCACCATGATAATGTGGGGTTCATTCCCAGGATGCAAGACTGATTCAACATATGGAAATCAATAAACAACATACATCACATCAATAGACTTAAGACAAGAATCACATTATTAGCTCAACAGATGCAGAAAAAGCAATCAATAAAATAAAGCATCCATTCATGCCCCAAACACTAGAACAACTTGGGGCAGTAGGAACATACCTCAACATTGTAAAGGCCATCTATGCTAAGCCCAAGACGAACACCATTCTAAAGGGAGAAAACCTGGAAGCATTTCCTCTAACCTGGTACAGGACAAGATGCCCTCTTTCACAACTTCTATTCAACATCGTCCTTGAAACTCTACCAAAGCAATTAGACAAAAGAAAGAAATTAAAGGGATGTGAATAGGAAAAGAAGAGCTCAAACTATCCCTATTTGCAGATGACATGATCCTATATTTAGAAGACCCAAAAACTCGACCTAAAAGCTTCCAGAACTCATAAATGGTGAAGACTTTTGAAATACTTTCCTCTCACTTTTTGAAATACACGGTGCCACGCTATCTATAGCCACTTGCAGTGCAATTGCACACCAGAGCTTTTCCCTCCTATCTAACCGTGACTTAGTATCCACTTACCAACCTTTCCCCATCCTTCTTCCCCACTATTGGCTCCAGGCTCATAATCTCCATTCTACTTTTAACCTCAGTGAGACCAGCGTTTTTAGATTTTACATATATATGAGTAAGAGCTGAATTCTTTCACTTAACACAGTGACCTCCAGTTCCATTCATGTTGTCACAAATGACAGGATTTCATTCTTTTTATGGCTGACTAGTATTCCACTGCATATAGGTACTGCACTTTCTTCACATTCACACACTTACGCGTGTCCACTTCTAAATCGGTGTGAAGAATGCTGCAGTGACCAGGGAAGTGTAGCTGCCTCTTCAGCAAACTGATTTCACTCCCTTTGGATATATACACAGTCGTGGGATTGGTAGACCATATGATAGTTCTATTTTTTAAAGTTTTTCAAGGAACTTCTTAACTATTTTTTCCACAATGGCTGTACTAATCTACATTCCCATCAACAGTGTGCAAGAGTTTCCTTCTCTCCGTATCCTACTAGCACATGTAATCATATTTTTTAATTAAAGAGATTTTTTTATTTGAAAGAAATCCAATAAACCAAAGCTATTCTGAGTGAGGTAGTTGGATACTTGGTAAACACTTCCTCAAAAATGAATTAGTGGATCTATTATTATGAAGAAAACAACTGACAACTCCTAATGAAATTGGAATTCTTAAAAATGTGTATTCAGCAATCAGATATCGCCAGCTTCCCAATACTTAGAGACTTTGCTGATGAGAACAATGTAATGTTAACAAATACAATTTTCAAATAATTTATGATGCAATCTGTCAGGCTTGGTAGCTCTACATAGCCCAGTGAACCCATATTTTTAAGTGATTAATGCAAAATCTTACAAAGTTAAATATGAATAAAGACCCTATTCAGCCACATCAATGTTCATAGCTGCTCAATTCACCATAGCCAGATTGTGGAACCAACCTAGATGCCCTTCAGTTGATGAGTGGATAAAGAAACCGTGGCATATATATACAATGGAATATTACTCTGACATGAAGAATGATAAAATTATGGCATTTGCACACAAAGGGATGAAATTGGAGGATATCATGCTAAGTGAGATAAGCCAATCTCAAAAAACTAAAGGATGAATGATCTCGCTGATAAGCGGATGAGGACATATAATGGGGGGTGGGAGGGGTTAGTGTTAGGGTTAGAGTTAGGGTTAGGGAGGGGGGCAAGAATGGAGGAAGGAAGGACTGTATAGAGGGAAAAGAGGGATGGGAGGGGTGGGAGGAAGGGAAAAAATAACAGAATGAATCAAACATTACCCTAAGTAAATTTATGATTTTTAATTTTAAAAAATGGAAAAAAAGACCCTATTCAAAGTATAACCATGTGTGAAGAGATAGATTAGTATCATTCCATATACTGTGTTACCACTACTCTTTTTTGTTGTTGTTGTTCTAATTAGTCGGGTTTGCTTTTTTTTTCCTGCTGTGCTGGGGATTGAACCCAGGGCCTTGTGCTTTCGAGGCCATCACTCTACCAACTGAGCTGTACCCCCAGCCCTTTTGTTCTAATTAGTTACACACAACAGTAGAATGTATTTTGAAACACATACATAAATGGTGTATGACAAGCCTCCTAAAGTGCAAGAGGTACAACCAAGAATCAATAAATGGGATAGATTCAAACTAAAAAGCTTTTTCTCAGCAAAGGAAACAATCAATAATGTGAAGAGAGAGCCTACAGAGTGGGAGAAAATCTTTATCACATGCACCTCAGATAGAGCATTCATTAATCTCCACAATATATAAAGTACGCGAAAAACTTTGCACCAAAAACACAAATAACCCAACAATAAATGGGCTAAGGAACTGAACAGACACTTCACAGAAGAAGATATACTCGATCAACAAATATATGAATAAATGTTTAATATCTCTAGCAATTAGAGAGACACAAATCAAAACTAAGATTTCATCCTACTCCAGTCAGAATGAGTCAAGAACACAAGCAACAATAAAAGTTGGCAAGGATGTGGGGAACAAGTACACTCATACATTGCTGGTGGGGCAGCAAATTGGGGGAACCACTCTGGAAAGCAGTATGGAGATTCCTCAGAAAATTTGGAATGGACCCACCATTTTGACCCAGCTATCTCACTCCTCAGTTTATACCCATAGGACTTAAAATCAGCATATTACAGTGATGCAATCGCATCAATATTTATAGCAACTCAATTCACAATAGCCAAGCTATGGACCAACTTACATGCCCTTCAACAGATGAATGGATAAAGAAACTGTGGTACATATACACAGTGGAATATTATTCAGCCTTAAAGAAGAAGGGAATTATGGCATTTGCAGATAAATGGATGGAGCTCAAGAATACCATGCTAAGCAAAATGTGCCAAACCCAAAAAACCAAAGGGTGGATGTTTTCTCTGATATGCAGATGGTAATTCACAATAAGGTGTGTGGCTAGGAAAATATAGAGGTACTTTGGATTAGGCAGAGGGGAGTGAAGACAGGGGAAGAGGTATGGGGGTAGGAAAGATAGTAGAATGAATCAGACATCATTACCCTGTGTACATATATGACTGCATGCCTGGTGTGACTCTACATCATGTACAACCAAAAGAATGAGAAGTTATGCTCCATTTACACGTGATCATTAGTCTTTTTGATAACAGCTATTCTGACTGGAATGAGGTGATACCTCATTGTGGTACTTTTACAACTTTAAATAATATAGTTACCATTTCTTATTCCATAAGCTTTAGAAGTAATTGAAACCCAGATAAAAAATTGCACCTCTACACTGATCTTAGGTATGCCAATCCTCATTATTCTTAGCAAACATATTACTTTTGTGTTATCAAATTTCATAATTATTGGCTTCTGTTCATAAAAACAATTTAGTGTTTGGTGTTTTGAATATTTCAAGTAGTCAAATTGGAAATCAACACTTATAAAATAATGATTATATAAATGTCACTGCATGTCACATTCACTGCAGTCTGAGATAAGTATATCTTTTCTTTCAGTAATCCACTGCTCAAATTAAAACAAGTTGATTTTGTTTAATTCTTATATATATATATATTTGCTTTCTTTTTCCAGCTTATAATTACCTTTCCATATAAAACATAATTATTTATATATCATTTTGATATTCCAATCTCATAATCACAGCTTTGAATAACATCTGTTTTGTTCTTCTTAATTGTAAAGGGTTTCTAGTCTGTGCCTTTTCCAATTTTGGTTTTTTTAATTCCTAGGACTGCTGCAAAACTATCACCCTGTGGTTCCTTATTGACATCCTAATCAATCCCACTGTTAGATCCACTGTCTCTCCTTTTTCATTTTGAATCCTTTTTAAATTTTTTATTGGACTGTATCTTCACATATTTTTTAAAAGAAGGATACATGATGTTGAAACTGTGTAGTCCCTCTATAGTGCACAAATCTTACTACTTTGTCCTTGCCCTGCGTTAATAATTGGTTATGTACCTGCATATAAATTGTAGATTCAAAGAAAATTTTCTCCTAGCTGTTGAGGACTCCATTTTCTTGCCGTCAGTGGTGGCTAACAAGACGTCTGATGCTTCTCTGATCTCCCTTCCTTTAGAGGCAAGATATGTTTTGTGCTTTTCTCAGGAAGCTTTCCAGATTGTCTTTTTATCTTTGAGCCCCTGATATTTCCCCAGCAGACAGTAAGGTTGTGTTTCTTCGGTCATTCCTTCAGACTTTGTTTTACACTGAGAAAATGTCAACTGCTGTTTCCGTCCTGGTTGCGTCTCTGCTTTCTCAGGCTCCTCCTGTAGAGGTCCTCTTCGATGAAGGTAGATTTCCTAACTTGAGCTTCACTACTCTGCATCTCTTTGTTCTTTCATTTTACACCCTGAAGTCCTTACCCGTGTTCTGTGTAATGTTTTTTTTTTTTTTTTTTTTGTCCTGATTCAGTGAGCCATTGGATTTACCTTGGCTCTTCTCTTCTGTGTTGTTTTTCTCAACTGCCCAGTAATTCTGCTTATCCTACCATATTTATGAATGAAGATGATGCTGGATGATCCTGGTAGCTGTTTTGGCTTTTCTTAGCAGACTTTGGGCCCCTCCATCATCTACCATCTCTGTGTACAAGTGAAGCCAGCTGACACTGGCTGCCTTTGCTTTAGAGTACAGACACACCACCTTGAATTTTCAGTGCTGGTTCAAGGGGTACTTTCTATCTAGAATAGGAGTCTCACACCCTGGAGCCTGGATTTCTTCAGGCAAAGATACCATGCCATTTTTATCAACGTCATCCCAGGTTTACCCTGGAACCATTGATCCTGTGGTCACTCTGTAATTGTAGAGGAAAAGGAGGCTGTGGGGCTTTCTGCTATGCTGAACACTGCCTCTTGATTATTACCTGTAACATATTCTCTTTGCACTGGTCCTTCAGAGCTACATCTCCAAATTGTGAGCTCGATGTCTGTCTGACACTTAGAAATGTAACTACCATCTTTACTCCAGACTTGCCATGAGTGCTTTCTGGGTCATAATCTTTCCTTTTCAGACTGTCAATACACTGTCATATGCTTTGTTTTTCAGATCCTAATAAGAATGTATCCGCTCCTGTAGAACTTCATTTTCCAGTTTGTTGGAGACTTCTTGTAATTCACATTCACTGTTCTGTTGTTAGAATTTTGGAAGAAAACAGAGGCAATTGTTTTTATTCAATTGGTCCTTTAGAATGGGAAAATGTAGAGTAAACTTTTCAGTTTTAAGTAGCAGAACTATTACGTGGTATGCAGGGAAATGGGCTACAGAACCATTTGCCTGCGTTTGAACCCTGACTTCGTTTCATTTTTTTGTTTGACACTGTGAAAATAACTTAATTCTTTAATTATGTGTATTTGTTCATAAAAGATACTAATCCTAATAGATTTTATCTCACAGGATTTTTAAAAAATTTTTATTTTTACAGATTGCACTTGATTCACTGTACACAAATGGAGTACAACTTTTCATTTCCATGGTTGTTGTACACAATGTAGATTCACACCATTCATGTAATCATACATATACATAGGGTAATACTGTCTCAGTCTACTATCTTTCCTTCCCCCACTCCTCCCGCCCCATTTTTCTTTACACCATCCAAATTTCCTCCATTTTTCTTCCCCCCGGCCCCTTTATGTATTATCATCCACTTATTAGAGAAAACATTCGGCCTTTGGTTTTTTGGGCTTGACTTATTTCACTTAGCATGATATTTTCCAACTTCATCCATTTTCCAGCAAATGCCATAATTTTATTGTTCTTTATGACTGAGTAATATTCCATTGTATATATGTACACAGTTTTTTATCCATTCATCAATTGAAGGGCATCTAGGTTGGTTCCACAATCTAGCTATTATGAATTGAGCAGCTATGGACATTGATGTGCCTGCATCACTGTAGTATGCTGATTTTAAGTCCTTTGGGTATAAACTGAGGAGTGGGATAGCTGATTCAAATGGTGGGTCCATTCCAAGTTTTCTGAGGAATCTCCATACTGCTTTCCAGAGTGGTTCCCCCAATTTGCCACCCCACCAGCAATGTATGAGTGTGCCTTTTCCCCCCACATCCACACCAAAACTTATTATTGCTTCTGTTCTTGATAATAGCCATTCTAATTGTACTTAGATGAAATCTTAGGGTGGTTTAGATTTGCATTTCTCTACTAGAGATGATGGGAATGTTTTCATATATTTGCTAATCACCTGTATATCTTCTGTGAAGTATTTGCCCAGTTCCTTAGCCCAATTATTGATTGGGTTCTTTGTATTTTTGGTGTAAAGTTTTTTTAAGTTCTTTATAAATTTGGGGGATTATCACTCTGTTGGAAGAGTGTGCGCAAAAGATTTTGTTCCACTCTGTAGGCTCTCTTTTGACATTACTGATTCCTTTGCTGAGAAAAATCTTTTTAGTTTGAATCCATCCCATTTATTGATTCTTGCTTTTATTTCTTGTGCTCTGGGGGTCTTGTTAGGGAAGTCTGTTCCTAAACCAATGTGATGAAGATTTGAGCCTACTTTTTCTTCTATTTGGTGAATGTTCTCAGGTCTAATTCATAGATCCATGATCCATTTTGAGTTGAGTTTTATACACAGTGAGAGATAGAGGGTTAATTTCATCTTACTGCATATGGATTTCCAGTTTTGCCAGCACCATTTTTTCAAGAGGCTATCATTTCTCCATTGTAAGCTTTTGTACCTTTGTCTAGTATGAGATAAATGTACTTATGTGGGTTTGTCTCTGTGTCTTCTATTCTGTATGATCAGTCTACTTGTCTATTTTGGTGCAAAACCATGCCATTTTTGTTACTATTGCTCCATAGTAGAGTTAAGGTCTGATGTGATACCACCTGCATCACTCTTCCTGCCCAGGATTGCTTTGGCTATTCTGGGTCATTTATTCTTCCAGAAGAATTCCATGATTGCTTTCTCTATTTCTATGAAGAATGTCATTAGGATTTTAATTGGAATTGCATTAAATCTGTATAGTGCTTTTGGAAGTATGGCAATTTTGATAATATTAATTCTGCCTATCCAAGAACATGGGAGATCTTTCCATCTTCCAAGGTCTTCCTCAATTTCTTTCTTTAATGTTCTGTATTTTTCATTGTAGATATCTTTTACCTCTTTGGTGAGATTGATTCCCAAGTATTTTTTTTTTTTTGAGGCTATTGTGAATGGAGATGATTCATTGCTTATGTATAGGAATGCATTAGATTTGTGTGCATTGACTTTTTATCCTGCTACTTTGCTGAATTCATTTATTAGGTCTAGAATTTTCTAGTGGAGTTTTTTGGGTCCTCTAAATATAGAATCATGTCTTCGGCAAATAGTGACAACTTGAGTTCTTATTTTCCTATTCATATCCCTTTAATTTCTTTGGTCTGTCTAATTGCTCTGGCAAGTATTTCAAGCAAGATGTTGAATAGAAGTGGTGAAAGAGTGTATCCCTGCCTTTTTTTGTTTTTAAAGGGAATGCTTTCAGTTTTCCTCCATTAAGAATGATGTTGGCTGTGGACTTAGCATAATAGCCTTTACAATTCTGAGGTATATTCCTACTATCTCTATTTTTTCTAGTGTTTTGAGCATGAAGCAGTGTTATATTTTGTCAAATGCTTTCTCAGCATCTATTGAAATAATCGTATGATTCTTAATCTTAAGTCAATTGATGTGATGAATCACATTTATTGATTTCTGAATGTTGAAATAACCTTGAATTCTGGGATGAACCCCACTTGATCATGGTGCACTATCTTCCTAGTATGTTTTTGTATGCAATTTGCCAGGATTTTGTTAAGGATTTTTCCATCTATATTCATCAGAGGTATTGGTCAAAAATTGTCTTTCCTCGATGTGTCTTTGTCTGGTTTGGGTATAAAGGTGATACTAGCTTCATAGAATGAGTTTGGTAGGGTCCCTCTTTTTCTATTTCCTGGAATACTTTGAGACATACTGGAATGAGTTCTTCTTTGAAGGTCTTGTAGAACTCAGCCAAGAATCCATCTGGTCTCAGGATTTTCTTAGTTGGTAGGTTTTTGATTTCTTCTTCTATTTCAGTGCTTGAAATTGATCTGTTTAAGGATCATATGTCTCTAAAAATTTGTTGATGTCTTTGAGATTTTCTAGTTTGTTGGAGTATAGATTTTCAATTTAGCTTCTAATTATGTTATGTTTTTCAGTGGTGTTTGTACTGATCTTTCCTATTTCATCATGAATTTTAGTAATTTGAGTTTTCTCTCTCCTCTTCATTAGTGTGGCTAAGGGTTTATTTATTTTGTTTACTTTTTCAAAGATCCAACTTTTTGTTTTGTCAATTTTTTTAATTGTTTCTTTCATTTTAATTTCATTGATTTCAGCTCTGATTTTAATTATTTCCTGTCTTCTACTACTTTTGGTATTGTTCTGTTCATCTTTTTCTAGGGCTTTGAGAAGAAACATTAGGTCATTTCGTTGTTGATTTTTTATTCTTTTCTTGAATGAACTTCATGCAATGAATGTTCCTCTTAGTACTGCTTTCATAGTACCCCAGAGATTTCAATATGTTATATCATCATTCTCACTTACTTGTAAGAATATTTTTTCTCCTCCCAGATATTTTCTGTTATCCATGCTCTATTCAATAGCATATTATTTCATCTCCAGGTGTTTGAGTAGTTTCTATTTTTTATTTTATCATTGATTTCTAATTTCTTTCCATTGATCTGATAGAATACAGGGTAGTATCTATTTTTTTACATTTACTAAGGAGTGCTTTGTGGCATAACATATGGTCTATTTTAGAGAAGGATCCATGTGCTGCTGAGAAGAAAGTGTATTTACTCGCTGATGGATAGAATATTCTATATATGTCTGTTAAGTTTAAGTATTGATTGTGTTATTGAGATCTATGGTTTCTTTGTTTAGTTTTTGTTTGGAAGATCTATCCAGTGGTGACAGTGGTGTGTTAAAGTCACCCAGAATCTTGGTTGTTGTGGTTTATCGGATTCCTGGAATTGAGAAGGATTTGTTTGATGTACATGGATGCACCGTTGTTTGGGGCATAAATATTTAGCACTGTTATGTCTTCCTGATTTATGGTTTCCTTAAGCAATATGAAATGCCCTTCTTTATCCCTACAAATTAACTTTGACTTGAAGTCCACTTTATCTGAAATATGATGGAAACCCCCACTTTTTTACTGAGTCTGTGTGTGTGGTATGTTTTTCTCATTCTTTCACCTTTAGGTTGTGGATGTCCTTATTTATGAGATGAGTCTCTTGAAGGCAGCATATTATTGGGTCTTTCTTTTAAATCCAATCTGCCAGTCTGTCTTTTGATTGATGATTTTGGCCATTAAAATTCTGGGTTATTATTGATATATGATTTGTATTCCCAGTCATTTGGACTTATTTTTGGTTTTTAACTTGAATTGTTTTCTCCTTTGATTGGCTTTTCCTTTAAGGTAGTTCCTCCTTTTGCTGACCTACATTGTTGCCTTTCACTTCCTCCTCATGGAATATTTTGCTGAGAATGTTCTATAGCTCAGGCTTTCTAGTTGTGAATTCTTTTAACTTTTGTTTGTCATGCAATGATTATATTTCGTATTCAAATCTGAAGGTTACTTTTGCTGGGTATAAGTTTCTTGATTGGCAACCATGTTCTTTCAGAGCTTGAAATATGTTGTTCCAGGCCTTTCTAGCTCTTAGGGTCTGGGCTGAGAAGTCTGCTGATATCCATACTGGTTTCCCCCTTTATGTAATGTGATGCTTTTCTCTCGCAATCTTTAAAATTCTCTTTTTATTTTGTATGTTAGGCTTTTTCATTATAATGTGCCTTGATGTGGATCTATTGTGATTTTGTGCATTTGGTGTTCTGTAAGCCTCCTGTGTTTGATTTTCCATTTCATTCTTCAGGTTTGGGAAATTTTCTGATATTATTTCATTGAATAGTTTGCTCATTCCTTTGGTTTGTATCTCTGTGCCTTCCTCAATCCCAATAATTCTTAAATTTGGTCTTTTTCATGATGTCCATACTTCTTGGTGGTTCTGTTCATGATTTCTTACCATCTTCTCTGTTTGGGCAACTTTATTTTCAAGATTAAATATTTTGTCTTCATTGTCTGAGGTTCTGTCTTCCAAGTGATCTAGTGTGTCAGTGATGCTTTCCATTGAGTTTTTTATTTGGTTTATTGTTTTCTTCATTTTGAGGCTTTCTGTTTGGTTCTTATTCAGAATCTCTATCTCTTTGTTGAAATGATCTTTTGCTTCCTGCAATTGCTCTTTCAACTGCTTATTGGAGTGATCATTCATTGCCTGCATTTGCTCTCTTATCTCATCCATTGCTTCACAAATCATTTTAATTGTGCATATTCTGAACTCCCTTTCTGACGTTTCTCCTACCAGGCTGTCATTGGATTCTATTAATATAGAATCTTTGTTTGTTTGGATCATTCTCTTCCCTTTTCCTTTCATGTTATTCATGTATCTTCCCCTTTAGCAGTGCAGATCTGGGATATTTCAGTTTCTCCCCATAGGCTTATATTGACCCTGCAGGTTTCCAAAACCTCTTCTTTAAGGGGGAGATCAATATTAGCAGCACCCAGTACAGACAATATGCAGCCCTAAACCAAATAGCCCCTATGAAGACATTAACAATATTGTCATAATTAACAGAGGATGAATTCAATTATTAACTACAATATAACAAATAGATATGCAATGAGATCTGCAGTTTCTAATGGAGGAGAAAGAGGATGGGGAAGATGTAACAGTTAATGGGATAAGAGAAGAGTATATAGAAGTACTGGATCATAGGAAGAGTGAAAGTGGAATCAAAAGGAGTTGGTTGTTAGCATGAGAATAGGGAGAAAGAGATTCTGAAGAAGCAGGTAAACTAAAGGAAAATAGAGAGCAAGAAAAAGAAATGAAAACTTCAACATTAAAAAAGGAGACAAAAAATCTGTACTATAACATGCTATTCAAACCTCCCAGTTTTCAGTAGCCTGATGCATCTGACAATGAGCTTCCAGTCTCCAGCAGGTGTCTCAGGATGGGATTTGCCCCACCTAAAGATGGCAGTTTCTGCTTCCAGGATAATCCAAGATGGCTGCACTGCCTTCCAAATGTGTTGGCAAGTGGGGAGCTATAGCTCGGGGTGTGGTCATTGAGTCCATGTGGGGTGTGGTCAGTCAGTCTGGGGGCCCTAGAGGCGGGGTGAGATCAGTTGGGCTGGGGGGTCCTGCAGGTCCTGGCTTTTTGCCCAAAATAATAGCAGTCACATGTAACCAAACCTGCAAGTACTGCGACAGTGTACTTCCAGGCAATAGCAGGCAGTTGGCAATCTGCTGGTGGTCTACAGGTAATCTGCAGGCTACTGGTGGAGGATCAGCGGGTGAACCTCGGTCAGTGGGTGATGGGTAAGTGAAAGGCAGGCAACGGGCAGGAAAGAGGCAGGCAAATGGGCAAATGATGGATGATAGGCAGCAGTCAGTGAGCAATCTGCATTAAAAAAGTAGTCAATATGCTGGCAGACAGGGGTGATCTCGGTGGAGAAAAGGGGGTACACAGTAGGGGACCGATAAGCAGCAAAGACTGCCTCACAGAGAAACAGATTTTCCTCTGCTTGTAATCCGAGTTCTGGAGTAACAACAAACATTCTCCCTCTAGTCCGCCATCTTGGATCTCTCACAGGATGTTTTAAAGATTTAAATCACTTTATACATATAAAGTAGTTTACAAAATGTGTATTTTACAGAAATGATCAATAAATGTTAGTTTTTATGATAAAGAACTCGTTTTAGTCAGGTTTTCACTGTTTTGACTAAAGAATCAGACCAGAACAATTTTAGAGGAAGAAAAGTTATTCACAGTTTCAGAGGTCTTAGTCCGTAGAAGACCAGCTCCATTCCTCCAGGATGAGCATCATGGAGGACAGTGTTGCGTAGGGAAGCAGCTCACATCATGGTCATCAGGAAGCAGAAAGAGAGGTCTCCGCCTGCCAGATACAAATATATACCCCAAAGCCATGCCCTGATTCCCACCTCCTTCTAGCCACACTGTACCACTTCAGTTACCACTCTGTTAATCCCTATCAGAGGATTAAATCACAGATTGGGTTAGGACTTCCTCAACCCAATCATTTCTCCTCTAAACCTTGTTGCATTGTCTCATATGTGAGCTTTTGGTGGACCTCACATCCAAACCATTAAAGAACTTCATGTGGCATAGACTAACATAAATTCTGATAATTTTATGCCTGCTCATAAAAAAAAAAAACCTGTTGACTATGATGCTAATATAATACTTTAAATTATATTATAATATTTTTAACGTTTTTAAATTTATTTTCTTTCTAGTCCTTAAAGTGATGTCAACTATATCACCTTTGCAATTCTTTTGATGAGATATTTTAGTCTTCAATGTCCATGACTCATGAAATAAGTACATTCCTTCCATCCTTTCATGGAATAAATATTTATAGAATCTTAGTTATTTTAGAGAGGGAAAAAAAAAAAGAATTAATAATCTGCCATGTTTTTGGTGCATCAGAAATTGGTTGAGGTTGATAGATAAGGAGTGAGGTGTCTATTATTGTCAGTTGAAATTCATATTTAAGGGGTGGGGCATTTTAGCAAAGATTTTGAAAATTAAATAGAGAAACAGATTGAACTGCAGGTCTGTAAATATAATTTATTCATCCTGAATCAGTAAGTTACAGTTTGTAACTCAGTTTATTCTGTTTCTGACAACTGAACACCTACTCCCTCTACTCAATATTTTGAATATGTCTCAGTAGTATATACCTCACACCGCAGTTTCTTTGAAAATACAGGTGTTTCAGATCTAGAGCAGTAAACATTCAGCAGGCTCCAGTGTTAACCTGCATGATTTCTGAAAACTGTAAAGCCATCTGAAATAATGCTCTGATGAAAATACTATAAAAAAGTTATTTCCTACGAAATCAACAACACAAGGTAATCCAGAAGAGAACAAAAATGCAGTTTTATAAATAACATAGTCATATCTTTTTGTAAATAATTTCAAATTTGCCATAATGAAGAGAATATATATATTCATATATTGCCATTTTTATGCATGTTTCTTTTCCCAGAAATAAGTATACCTCCCCCCTACACACGTACAAACACACACAGTCGCCTAGTTATGACCAATTGTTAAAATCAAATAATTTTCAGTCTTTTTAGTGGCTTACTTGCTTTAATTCTATTTGCAGCAAGTTAGAAGAAGATAGAACACATACTATAAATATCTAAGTTTTCATGATTTATGTTGTTTAAAGTTCAGCATTGATTTAACTGAGTTCGAAGCTGGGATTCAGTATATTCCTGTCATTGTGTTTAGATATGATCTGGGGAAATATGAAAAGCAAAAGAACATTTAACTACTGAAAATCAGATCCATAATGAGATGCATGTCACACCATTAGGATTGCCATAATCAATAAGACAGACAATCAAAGTGATGGCAAGGACAGGAAGAGATTGGAGCCTTCATATTTTGCTGGTGAGAATGTAAACTGGTACAGTCACTCTGGAAAGCACTATGGCAATTCTTAAAACGTTAAAACTAGAGTCACCTAATGACCCAGAATATTCACTGTTAGGTTTCCCGTTCTCAAGAAATGAAAACATATGTCTGCACCAAACCTAAACCTTAATGTTCATAATTCCATTATATGTCTCCAGGTGAGGTAGTGCATGCCTATAGCTCCAGCAGCTCAGGAGGTTGGGAGGATCATGAGTTCAAAGCCAGTCTCAGCAAAAGTGAGGCACTAAGCAACTCAGTGAGACCTTGTCCCTAAATAAAATACAAAAAAAAAAAAAAAAAAAAGAGAAAGAGAGAGAGAGAGAGAGCTGGGGATGTGGCTCAGTGGTTGAATGCCCCTGAGTTCAATCCACTGTATCCCCTCCAAAAAACATGTCCATGAGCATATAAATAGTTGAACAAATTTGATATGTCCGTACAATGGAACACTACCCAACAATAAAAAAAAAATGAATTGCTGATGCAGGCTATAATGTAGATGAAAAGCTGATCCTCAGTGAGAGAAGTCAGCTACAAGAGATTATATCATGTATAACTCCAATTACTATGAAATATCCATAATCAGCAAAGCTCTATATAGAGAAAGCAGATTGGTGGTTACTAAGGGCTAAAAAGGGATTATGAGCAGTGGCTAGTAATTGGAGTGTGGTAATGGCCATATTATTCTGTGAATGTACTCAAATACTTGAATTGCATGCTTTAAATTGATTAATTTTATGGCATGTGACAAAGATGTTGAAAAAGAACATCATTCTTAAAAAACAAGTCAATTTTAGATACATCAGGCACAACTGTTCAACACTATGAATTATAGTCTGAGAACAAAGATTAAAGATTTGCTAATCTTTATTTTTGTCTTACATGAAAACAGCTAGTATTCAATAGTAATGTCCCTCAAAATAAATAACTATTACTTTAGACTTTAGTTTCACTCTATGTATGGGCTCTCAGTGGATCATATTTAACTAACCTTAGTTCTATTTATTATGTTCAAATGTTTGTAGAAACACAGCAGGACTATTAATTGTTTGAGAGGTTAAGTTTCTTTCCTCAGAGATGTGCAATTAAATGTGCATGAACCACACAATGGTGCAAATGGCTTAGGAATCTTTAGATTAACTGATGTTTAGTATAGACTACTCAATCATAATAACCAGTAATGACAAATCTCCACTACACAACAGAGAATTAAGATTATTATACACATAAGCTCAGAATCTTGAGATTCTTTTCAAATTAGCTTTGGGTAAATTAAAGGTATCTAGTTCTCCAATAAAAAGAACAACAAAAGATAAATGATCTCAAGCATAAACCCCACAAAGACATCTTAAATTTGTCTTTTCAGACTTACAGTTCCCAACACAGGGCCATGCCTAGCAAAAATTTAATAAATTCTTGTAAAATCAATTAATTACTAGATGACTCCTTCCCTGTGTACTTTAAGTGTCTAATACCGCTCTCTAAATATTGACAAATGTAAGATTTAACATTTTATATTGTTTCACAAATTCATAGAGTTCTTTAAACATGTCAGAGTGTCAGAGAACTGCCTGGTTGCATTATGTATTATAGGCCATTCTAACTAGAAGTTTGTTTTAAAACTGGAAATAAAATTGTTTAATAAGTAGAGTATTGAGTCAAGAACAAAAATTAACTCTAGCATCTGTACCTCCATTTGGGGGATACAGGGATACAAATATTTTTAAAAATGATATTTAACAATAGGCAGTATTTTTTCTCTAGTTGTTAGTGCATGGGGAGATGAAACAAACTATTACTGGTTTCTAAAATAGCCATTGGGATGATTGTATCATATATCTCGCCTTACATGTGATGTAAGCAAATAATAATAAACAGGATTTATTCTTCTTGTAATGGAGGTCACATTTAAACATTTGAGGGCATTTCAAAGTTGGTATGTGGTCGATAGAGTGACCCAAATTTACAGAGAGGTTTCAAATAAATCACCCTGGGCCACAAGGATGTGTCTGCAATAACAAGATCACATTAATTCTGACTGAATACAATTGTGATCATCTGCCAATGAATGTGGTATCATGGAAATTTACAACATGTGCTAAGCAAGCACTTTTCATTAAGGAACTTATGCATCTAAAAAAATCTTACTATTTTAATTTCCTCTCTGGTCAAATAAGGTGTGCTCAAATAAGATGATCTCTGACTCTGAGGTTCTTTTAATATTAAAAGAACTAGACTGCTCATTGTTACACCAAACAGATCCTTTAAAATATATGTCTCAGATTAATTAAAAATCTCAACACTCTGTACTACATGTGTTGCCAGCATTGGATTATGTTCTAATGATATTAATATTTGTTAAATCTTCACTAAGTACATATCCATCATAATTGCTCAATTCTAGTTTACGCAGCTATAAACTTAAGTAATTCAAAGTACAGTCAGAATTTGGTTCTAACTTCCAACTTTTCCCAATTAACTGAAGTATGACAATTACCACCTTATTTGATTTATTAATTAATTCCTCATAAAATATGGAGTAAGCACCTACTATGTATCAAAGCTTCATCTAAGTATACATTGGGAAACCAAATAAACTTGGCATCTCTTCTCCCAGATTGTGGTTTAATGAGATTTTTATGTATTCATGATTAGTGCGGATAGAGTCATAACCTTGCAATTTTTTAATTAAAAAATTGCAAGGATTATATGGTTGTACTACTTTATTTAACAAACATGGATGTTGAGACCTACAGAAGTAAACAGGTTTATCCAGGGTTGTAAAGCAAGTAATGAGAGACTTAGGAAGAGCAGATATAATTTTTAATGACTAACCAAATTCCAACTATTTAGAGTAGTTGTCTGAATAACTTCTTGCTGAAGAGCAATAAAGCACTATGTGTGTGATTAAATTATTCTCCTGTACTTAAGGTAATATGAATTTACCCGTTAAATGACATCTTTGAGAAATGTGAACAAAATAAAACACCGAAACGTCTAGCAAAATCTGATTTACTTTCCATAAATGGATTGCTCAAGTCTATTTCTCTTCTTAGTGCTCTTTTGAAAAGGTAGTTCTCTAAGGAGTATTTCCTTTCCATATTTTGCATCAATTATTTTATATATGCTTTCCCCTTGTGCAGATTTGCCATGAATAGATAGTTTCTTACATTTAGATTCAGAATGTTTAAACCATCATCTTGTAAAGAACTTGCTCCATGGTTGCCAGCTACACAGACCCCGGTGGGGGATCACCTTCTGCTGTGAAGATACTGTAACATAGAAGGTCTTTAGACAGTCTTTACGACTCTCTACCCCAACTGCATGGTGTGGTGCTCCAGGTTAAGTGACAGAAACCATGAGTCAGTCCCAAACTTGTCTGTTTTTGAGTGGGCCACAAAATGACTCCAGGTCTCAGTTTATCTGACAGTGAGGAAAATTTATCATAATTTTATGACACCCTTTATTTCTGAATATTATGTCATTACAGAAGAAAATTGGGGCAAATGCCCATTGTGGAATCACATTGGATGATGCTTAATCTGATAGCTACCAGGGCTGTTCCCCACTGTCTGTCCTCTGGGTACATCACAGATTTGTAATTCTTCATCCCCTTGACATTATACACTGCTATATGATTTGTTTTGCCAATAATATATAAGTAGAAGCTCTGTAGGACGTGACAGCAGTAATCACCAGCTGTTAAGTTTTAAGGAACCAAATAAACTCTAGGAAAAAAAATGCTCTAGGAAATGAGCCTTTGTATGCATTATATGCTGAATTATTTTTCATTTGCTAATTTATGTATGTGTGTGCATACACCTGTGTATGTGCAAGTGTGTTTGAGGTATTACTTACAAGATGAATGGTTTTCCCTCAAAGCTAGATGTGGCCTAGGAGATATAGGGCAGGTGTTCTGGACCCATAACTGATTAAGTGTAGATGAAACGAAGACTGCTGTTTGCATATTCTAAGTTCCTTTGGTTTGTGACAGAGTGGTGTTTTCATAATACAAATCTTGTTCATCATATTCCTTCTGGACAGCAATTTCCTTTCTGCCTTGTACATTTGATCTACCATTCTAACTAGAAAACTCTTCCCCCTTGACTGATATGGCTAGTAGGTGCTCAGCAATTTAATTTCAGTTGAAATGACGCTACTCCACGGAAGTTCTCCTTGCTTTTTCCCTTAAGAGTTTGTGCTTATATTTTTTTATAATCAGCACATTTTTCTTACCAAATGCATTATTTGTACCAATCTTTCCACATTATCTCTTTTACCACGAGACTGTAGAGAGAGAGGTAGTATCTTTCTTGCTCATTTCTGTGTCATTGGTTTCACAATACTTTGGCAGATGAAAGGCTCAATGAATTGAATGGATGAATACAAAGATTAATACCTATACAAAGATTTTTCAACACCTCTTTTTAAATGTAGTGACTTATTTCCCCCACAATTTAATTTCCCAGATGGGCTGCTTCTGAGAGCTGACACTTAAATTTCATTGCTAATAGTTACATTACTTCTTTAATAATTTCTGATTCCCCTTGTATCTCATTTTTTAAAAATGGGCAATGATTCTTTGCTAACTTACTCAAATACTCTTATTTAGTTCTAGCTTACATTTCAGTTTCCCCCACCCCTGTCCAAAGTACTTATTTTAGATATTCAAAAATAAATCACTTTCTGCCAATTATTTTTTTAATTCTAAAGTAAGAAAATGCTTGAGGGACAATTGGTTGTCACTGATGAAAA
This sequence comes from Sciurus vulgaris, assembly GCF_902686455.1. Lineage (NCBI taxonomy): Eukaryota > Metazoa > Chordata > Mammalia > Rodentia > Sciuridae > Sciurus > Sciurus vulgaris. The sequence goes on along the minus strand of NC_136474.1, from coordinate 45,925,335 downwards.
ACTGAGGATTATTGTGGTTATATTTCTTCTTCTTCCCTATACTTATTATCAATCGTATTAATCTATTACTGAAGTTTACAACACTTACATTCCTATATGTAGTCGCAATTTCTATTGCATTTAGTTTTAATTTGATACTTGAATTATTTATTTGCTCAACACCAAGACATTATACCTTGGATTCTATATTCATGAATTATTTAATTTAATCTACCTTTTTACTAGTTATCATCATCAAATATATTTTTAAAGGGCTGTGAGCATGATATTTTGATCTTAAGTTCTTACCTGGTTGAATAATACCTGTGTATACATTTGAGTGACATCTTGACTTCGATAATTTTGCATTCCATTTCATCCCATGAATGTGTAGACACAGTGCCACCTGTGTTATATCCTTGAACATGATTGTGAAAAAATCCAAGGTCATCTACTCTTATTCCCTTTGGATATGCAATTACTTTTCTATATAAACATACAGAGAATTATTTCTTCACTTCTCAAGTTCAACAATTTAGCCAGGTTGTGATTCATGGTCTATTTTTCTTTGAGAATTGTTCCTGCAAGACAGGAAATCATGTTCAAGCATTTTAAAATTATAAAATATAACACATATAAAAAAGATAGATTTGTTATGTGACCTTGGGGGAAATTACTTCACCTCTGCATGTCTTTATTTCCCCCATCTTAACACAGAGTTGACCTGTTCTATCACGTAAAATGCTTGGCAATCTTAAACTTACACATGAAAAAAAATTGAACAAAATGAAAATCAACCAGTCTTCTTAGAGCCATCAGAGAACTGAGGTCATAAACAAAACCGCTGTCCCCAAACCAGAGAGGTAAAGGAATATAAAGAATCACATGTTATAGAGAGGTCAAGCAGCTGGAGTCAGTGACCATTAGAAATACTTAAACAGTAAATTGACAATTTCTGAAGGTTGAATGTGGGCCTGTTGTTAGAGGGACACACACTTTTATGAGTTTTACATCCAGGATCATAACTGGTTTACAGTGAGTATTAGAGAAAAAATTATCATGTTTCCATCAGATGCAAAGAAAAAATATAACCATTTGAAATACACCTAGGGGAAAAAACAACAATTTTGTCATATTCTGAGTGTTGTTATGTTCTTCATAATGCTGTCAGGCAGAAATACTTTACCACAACCTAACCAATGTGGGGGAAGAGAAATATTAAAATCCACTGCCATATGCCCTCCTTGTCTCACATACAGAGGGAAACAATGGAGAAATATTTCTGAAGGTTATAGCTAGAGACACAGGACCACTAAAAGCCTGAGATCTAATCATAGAATCATACAGCTTCACCCTTCCATCTTCAGCCTTCACACTGTATCAGCAGGGTTCCTGTACAAATGGGGAATTTTAGTTGGAATAACTACAAGGCACAGATTCTATTTAACTAGGAGTTACTAGGGAAACCCAAAGGCAGCATGGTAGGAAAAAGGAAAAGTAAACTAGAGGAAATTGAAGCCTGTGACACCTACAGCTTCAGCAAATAGTAAACTTAACATGTAGCCAGAAAAATAGAAAACCTCGCAGCAAAGGCCAGTTTATTTCATTTCCTACTATCTGATGCATCATATATGTCTTCCAACCAAAAATAACACACTGTGTTAAAATGTGATGAGAATACAAAGAAGAAAGAAACAAACAACAAACCCTGATTCACACATGATGGAAACGTAAGATTATGCATATCAAGGACTCTATGAAGTTAAAGAACAGTCCTCAAGACCATCTTCACTTCTGACACCAATTGCACGTCCAGGGAGATCCTCAAGACCAACCTCAGTGTCTATAACTCACTCTAAGATTTCAGAACTCTTTGAAATATATTTATGGCACTGGTTTATTAAATGCAAGGATACAGGTTAAAATCATCATACAGAAAAAGACACATGGGACAGAGTCTAGAAAAATTTCCAAATGCTGACCTTCCATTTATGCTCTTCCACTAAATTCGTGAACAATGCCATATTCCCACCAATGAGCTGTAAGAGTCACTTAGCATGAAAGCTTACCAAAGTCTTGATGTCGAGAATCTTAAATGGAGATCCATCTTATAGACGTGCTGACTACTCACGTGGGTGACCTTAGTCTTCTCGCTCTTCCAGAGTTGAGCTTATATGACATGACTCCAAATCTCCACTACAGATCACTCTTAGACTGTCCAGAATGTTCCACAGTCTCTAGATAAATAGTTTTATGGGCAGGGAAATCCAAAGACTTGGAGATTACATTTCAGTGGTCAAGGTCAAACACCAGGTCCTTATTTATAAAATATTAAAAATTCTTTATCACATATGCTCTAATGGAAAAGTAATTACATGCAAGAACAAGAGCAATATGTTAGCTGAGAGACTGAAAAAATACATAAGAGGAAAATCCCCAAATAAATCATAGAAATACAAAACACCATAACAGAAATAAATAAAGACTTTGATGATCTCATAATAGACCTGGATAGATCTGAGGAGAAAATCAATGAGCTTCAAGATATGGCAGTGGAAATTTCTCAAGATAATATGCAAAGAGAAAAACAAAGAATGAAAATAAATGGAACAGAATATACAATTACATTGAAAATAATAAAAGGTGCAGTATACTCCTTATGATGCTATCAAAGAATAGAGAAAAGAGAAAAATAAATAAAAATATATTAAGTAACAATCGCTAATAACTTTTCAAAATTAATTACAGATAGCTAAACCAAAGTCAGGAATACCATAGAACACCAAGTAGGATAAATTCAAAACATCTATGCCTGGGTATCTCATATTCAAACTACAGAAAGAAAAAAAAAAAAAGAGGAAAGAGACATGAATAAGAATTACATAAAACGTCAGAAGCTATGCAAGAAGAAAGAGAACGAAGAGAAATATTTAAAGTTTGAAAGAAGGGAGTCATTACCCTTGAATTCTCTATCCATGGAAATTGTCCTTCGAAATCAAGGATAAATAGATTTTCTAAGGCAAACAAAAATGGAGGGAATTCATTCTAAGTAGATCGTCCAGAAGAGGAAATGCTGGAAGAAGTTCTTCGGGGAGAGGGAAAACAATACAGGTCAGGATTCTGGGTCTAAATAAATAAAGGGCATTAGAAGAGGAATAATTTAGGGTAAAATGTAAAATATTTTACTTTTTTATTGTTAATTGATTTAATCAATTTTATTTGCTTAAAAGAAAAATAATGACAATCGATTCAGTGTTGATCATATATGGAAAAGTAAACTGAATGTTGGTCATGTTAAGATATGGGAGAGGGAGCTTGGGAATACTGTGTTATAGGGTGCCTCTACTAAATGATGGTACAGTGCTGCTTAAAAGTGAACTAAGGCGGTTTCAAGATGGTGGACTAGAGGGTGGCTGCATTTCATGTTGCTCCAGGACTCAGGATTCAAGAAGAAGAGATATTGAGAGACTTGGGACCAACTCAAAGCCACTGGGTGAGTCTCTCCCACTGGGGAGGCATCCCAGATGGGGCGGTAGTCCTGGGAAGGCAGGGAACTTTGTGAAGTAGAGTTGCCCAATGAGACACGCCTCCCCCCGCTGGAGCAGTGAACACAGACAACTGGGAGCATTGAGGAGGAGGCCCCCCAGCACGCTTGGACTCGGAGCAACCCATGGGGCTCCAGTGTGTGCCCAAAGGAGGAGGTGTGCGGCAAGCTGTTTGGACTCAGAGCGACCACTCCTGAACACTGGTGGGCTGCGTGGAGGAGGTGGAGGAGCGAGGCGGGTCGCTTGAACTCAGAGTGATGCACCAGGGCTACAGGCGGCGCCCAGAGGAGGAGGCGCGCTGTGAGTTGTTTGGACTCAGAGTGAACGCTCCTGAACACCCGGGGGGGCTGCGCGGAGGAGGAGGAGAAGCGCGGTGGGTCGCTTGGTCTCCAAGCGGCCGCACCTGAGCTCCGGGCAGCTGCCCAGAGGAGGAGGTGTGCGGCGGATCACTTGGACTCAGAGTGACTATACCAGGGCTATGGGTGGTTGTTCGGAGGAGAAGGTGCGCAGTGAGATGCCTGAACTCCTAGAGACCGCACTGGAACACTGGGTGGCTGCCTGGAGGAAGAGGGGTGCGATGGGTCACTGGGATTCGGAGAAACTGTATGAGGCTCCAGGTGACTGATCAGAGGAGGGGACACATAGCCAAGCGAGTAGGTGCAGAGCAGGGTACCAGGACCTAGGAGGCTTCTTGGTGGAAGAGCCCCACAGAGACAAGCTGAGGGGCGGAGTGAAGTTTCCAGGACTGTGGGCAGATTCTCTGAGAAGAAGCAGCCGAAGGAGACTCATCTGTGAAGGGTGAGGCTCCCAGACAAGGAGATAGGTCCGGGCCCCTGGGAACATTGCAGAGGAAGGCACCACAGCCCAGTTGTGGATTGAGGCGAAACTCTACGATGGAAACTGACCAGTGAGACCTCCCCACTGGGTGAGTCTTTCCTGCCAGTGTGAGGTTTTCCCACAAGGACAGTAAAACCAGAGACACAGGCCCAAACAGGCCTTGCCTCAGTCCGCAGCCTAGTTCCCCTTTGGATGACCATTGATCAACAAGTGGAGGCACCTCTGCCCACTAGCAGGGAATATACCCCACCTAAAGGACACACACCCTTAGAGAAGCAGCCTCTTGTGGAGCACCACACTATCAACTTCCTCTAAGACTTCAGGCTACTGAAGGCTAAGGGGGGATATATATAGAAATCTTCAAGGACATTGTAAGTCAATAGAGGAAATCTGCAATATCTCAGCGGTCCACTGATACCTGAACAATATGAGAAAACAAGGGAAGAAAATGCCCCAAACAAATCTAGATGTTACATCAATAAAACCCAATGACAGCATGGCAGAAGAAATGACAGAAAGTTAGTTCAGAATGTACATAATTAAAATGATCAGAGAAGCAAATGATGAGATAAAAAGAGCAAATGCAGGCATTGAATGATCGCACCAATTGACAGTTAAAAGAGCAAATACAGGAAGCAAAAGATCATTTCAACACAGAGAGATATTGAAGAAAAACAAACAGAAATCCTTAAATGAAGGAAACAATAAACCAAATTAAGAACTCCATAGAAAGCACAACCAATATGATAGAACACCTGGAAGATAGAACCTCAGATATTGAAGACAAAATATTTAACCTTGAAAACAAAGTTGAACAAATAGAGGAGATGATAAGAAATCATGAACAGAATCTCCAAGAACTATGGGATATCATGAAAAGGCCAAATTTAAGAATTATTGGGATTGAGGAAGGCTTAGAGAAACAAACCAAAGGAATGAACAATCTATTCAATGAAATAATATCAGAAAATTTCCCAAATCTGAAGAATGAAATGGAAAATCAAGTTCAAGAGGCTTATAGGACTCCAAATACACAAAATTACAACAGACCCACACCAAGGCACATTATAATGAAAATACCTAACATACAAAATAAAGACAGAATTTTAAAGGCTGTGAGAGAAAAGAACCAAATTACATTCAGGGGGAAACCAATACGCATATCAGCAGATTTTTCACTCCAGACACTAAAGGCTAGAAGGGCCTGGAACAACATTTTCAAGCCTTGAAAGAAAATAGATGCCAACCAAGAATCTTATACCCAGCAAAACTTACCTTCAAATTTGACGATGAAACAAAATACTTCCATGATAAACAAAAGCTAAAAGAATTTACAAAAAGAAAGGCAGCATTACAGAACATTCTCAGCAAAATATTCCATGAGGAAGAGATGAAAAACAAAGAAGCAAATCAGCAAAGGGAGGAATTATCCTAAAGGAATTGTCAAATAAAGCAGGAACCAAGTTGTGTCAAAAAAATAAATAAATAAAATTTTAAAAATAGATAAAATCACTGGGAATACAATCATATCTCAATAATAACCCTGAATGTTAATGGCCTGAACTCATCAATCAAAAGACACAGACTGGCAGATTGGATTAAAAACAAAGATCCAACAATATGTTGCCTGCAAGAGACTCAGCTCATAGAAAGTGATACACATAGACTAAAGGTGAAAGGATGGGGAAAAACATACCATGCACATGGACTCAGCAAAAAAGCTGAGGTATCCATCCTCATTTCAGATAATGTGAACTTCAATCCAAACTTAGTCAGAAGGGATAAAGAAGGACATTTCATATTGCTTAAGGGAAGCATAAATCAGCAAGACATAACAATCATAAACATCTATGCCCCAAACAGTGGCTCATCCATGTACGTCAAACAAATCCTTCTCAAATTGAGAAACCAAATAGACCATAACACAATAATACTAGGTGATTTTAACACACCTCTCTCACCACTGGATAGCTCTTCCAAACAAAAATTGAACAAAGAAACCATAGATCTCAATAACACAATCAATAATTTAGACTTAACAGACATTTATAGAATATACCATCCAACCAAGAGCGAATACACTTTCTTCTCAGCAGCACATGGATCCTTCTCTAAAATAGACCATATATTATGCCACAAAGCTAATGTTAGCAAATACAAGAAGATAGAGACACTACCTTGTATTCTATCAGATCATAATGGATTCAAGTTAGAAATAAATGGAAGAGTAAAAAACAGAAACTACTCCAACACCTGGAGATTAAACAATATGCTATTATATGATGAATGGATAACAGAAGATATTAGGAAGGAAATTTGAAAATTCTTAGAGGTAAATGAGAACAAAGAAATATCATATCAAAATCTCTGGGACACTATGAAAGTAGTACTTAGAGGAAAATTTATTTCATGAAGTGCATTTAATAAAAGAAGTAAAACTTCACAAATAAATGACCTAACACTGCAGCTCAAAGCCCTACAAAAAGAAGAACAGACCAACACCAAAAGTAGTAGAAGACAGGAAATAGTTAAACTCAGAGCTGAAATCAATGAAATTGAAACAAAAGAAACAATACAAAAAACTGACAAAATAAATAGTTGTTTCTTCGAAAAAATTAAAAAAAAAAATTGATAAACCTTTAGTCACACTAACAAAGAGAAGACAAGAGAAACCCAAATCACGAAAACTCGGAATGAACAAGGAAATATCACAACAGACACGATTGAAATACAAAACATAATTAGAAGCTATTTTGAAAATCTATACACCAACAAAATAGAAAATTTCGAAGACATCATCAGGTTTCTAGAGACATATGAATTGCCAAAACTGAAAGAAGAGGACATACACAATGTAAATAGACCAAATTCAAGTAATGAAATAGAAGAAGTCATCAAAAGCCTACCAACAAAGAAAAGTCCGGGACCAGATGGGTTCTCAGCCGAGTTCTGCAAACCCTTTAAAGGAGAGCTCATTCCAATACTTTTCAAAGTATTCCATGAAATAGAAGAGGAGGGAACCCTCCCAAACTCATTCTATGAAGCCAATATTACCCTGATACCTAAACCAGACAGAGACACATCGAGGAAAGAAAATTTCAGACCAATATCCTTAATGAACATCGATGCAAAAATTCTCAACAAAATTTTAGCAAATCGCATACAAAAACATATTAAAAAGATAGTGCACCATGATCAAGTGGGTTTCATCCCAGGGATGCAAGGTTGGTTCAACATCAGGAAATCAATAAATGTAATTCACTATATCAATAGACTTAAAGTCAAGAATCACATGATAATTTTAATAGATGCAGAAAAAGCATTTGATAAAATACAGCACCCCTTCATGCTCAAAACTCTAGAAAAAATAGGGATAGTGGGAACATTCCTTAACATTGTAAAGGCCATTTGTGCTAAGCCCATGGCTAATATCATTCTAAATGGTGAAAAACTGAAAGCATTCCCCTAAAAACTGGAATAAGGCAGGGATGCCCTCTTTCACCACTTCTATTCAACATCGTTCTTGAGACTCTAGCCAGAGCAATTAGACAAACCAAAGAAATTAAAGGGATACGAATTGGAAAAGAAGATCAATGTTCATAAATCCAATGCATTTTTATACATAAGTGATGAATCCTCAGAAAGAGAAATTAGGAAAACTACCCCATTCACAATAGCCTCGAAAAAAATAAAATACTTGGGAATCAATTTCACAAAAGAGGTGAAAGACCTCTACAATGAGAACTACAGAACACTAAAGAAAGAAATTAAAGAAAACCTTAGAAGATGAAAAGATCTCCCATGTTCTTGGATAGGAAGAATTAATATTGTCAAAATGGCCATACTACCTAAAGTGCTATACAGATTCAATGCAATTCCAATTAAAATCCCAATGACGTACCTTACAGAAATAGAGCAAGCAATCATGAAATTCATCTGGAAGAATAAGAAACCCAGAATAGCTAAAGCAATCCTTAGCAGGAAGAGTGAAGCAGGGGGTATCACAATACCAGAACTTCAACTATACTACAAAGCAATAGTAACAAAAACAGCATGGTATTGGTACCAAAATAGAAAGGTAGATCAATGATACAGAATAGAGGACACAGACACAAACCCAAATAAATACAATTTTCTCATACTAGCCAAAGATGCCAAAAATTTACAATGGAGAAAAAGTAGCCTCTTCAACAAATGGTGCTGGGAGAATTGGAAATCCATATGCAACAGAATGAAACTAAACCCATATCTCTCACCATGCAAGAAACTAAACTCAAAATGGATTAAGGACCTCGGAATCAGACCAGAGACCCTGCAGATTATAGAAGAAAAAGTAGGTCCAGATCTTCAACATTTCGGTTTAGGACCAGACTTCCTCAACAGGACTCGAATAGCACATGAAATAAAAGCAAGAATCAATAACTGGGACAGATTCAAACTGAAAAGCTTTCTCTCAGCAAAGGAAACTATCAGCAATGTGAAGAAAGAGCCTACAGAGTGGGAGATAATCTTTGCCAATCATACTTCAGTTAGAGCACTAATCTCCAGAATCTATAAAGAACTCAAAAAACTCTACAGCAAGAATGCAAATAACCCAATCCACAAATGGGCTGAGGTATGAACAGGCACTTCACAGAAGAAGATCTACAAGCAATCAACCAACATATGGGAAAATGTTCAACATCTCTAGTAATAAGAGAAATGCAAATCAAAACCACCCTAAGATCCCATCTCACCTCAATTAGAATGGCCATTATCAAGAAAACAAACAACAGGTGTTGGCAAGGATGTGGGGAGAAAGGTACACTCATAATTGCTGGTGGGGTTGCATATTGGTGCAGCCACTCTGGAAAGCAGTGTGGAGATTCAAAGAAAACTTGTAATGGAGCCACCATTTGACCCAGCTATCCCACTCCTTGGTCTATACCCAAAGGACTCAAAATCAGCATACTACAGAGATACAGCCACATCAATGTTCATAGCTACTCAATTCACAATAGCCAGACTGTGGAACCAACCTAGATGCCCTTCAGTTGATGAATGGATAAAGAAACTGTGGTATATATATATATACACACACAATGGAATATTACTCAGCCATAAAGAATGGTAAAATTATTGCATTTGCAGGCAAATGGATGAAATTGGAGAATATCATGCTAAGTGAGATAAGCCAATCTCAAAACACCATAGGACGAATGATCTCGCTTATAAATGGATGATGACACATAATGGGAGGTGGGAGGGGTTAGTGTTTGGGTTAGAGGTAGTGTTAGGGATGGGGGGCAAGAATGAAGGAAGGACTGTATAGAGGGAAAAGAGGGGTGGGAGGGGTGGGGAGAAGGGAAAAATAAGAGAATGTATCAAACAACATTACCCTATGTAAATTTATGATTACACAAATGGTATGCCTTTACTCCATGTACAAACAGAGAAACAACATGTATCCCATTTGTTTACAATAAAAAAAAACTCCAAAAAAAGAAAAAGTGAACTAAGATCAACTATAAATGTATACTGCGCACTCTGACAACAACTAAAACCCACATACATTTATTATACTAATTGAGAAGAGAAAATGGTATCATATACACAACACAATTAAAGTCAGAGAAGGCAGTAAATGGGGAAGATGGGATATATAGCAGAAACAATAAAAATAGAGCCGTTAAAAATATCATGAACCTTATTCAGCTCTATCAATTATCACTTTACATATTAATGCTTTAAATACATCAATTAAAGGAGACTTACAGAAGAGATTAAAAAGCAAATAGGACTACACTACATATTATTTATAAGTAACCACATCAAATACAAAAACACCCATAGATTAAAAACTAAGGCATAGAAAGAGACAAACCATGCTAACACTGATTTTAAAAAGTACTGGTAGTTATATTAATTTTAGAAAAAGACATCAGAGAAAGGGAAAGTATCAGGAATGAAGTTAGGTGTTACATAAATGAGTCAGTTACCCAAAAAGACAGCAATCGTGATAGTGTATGCACCTAACAACGGAATATGAAGATGGAATGCAAAACCTAACAGATCTAATAGGAGAAAGAAATTAACTCACTAGTATAGCTGGAATCTCCAATGTCCTTCTATCAATAATTGTCATATCTGGCAGGCAGAAATCAGTACAGATATGGTTGAACTCAACATCATCATCTATCAACTGCAATTGATATTTTTGGAATACCTTATCCAACAGGAACCAAATACAAACTCCTTTTAAGATCATATGGATTTTACACTCATCAGTGTAACACATATCTGAGCTATCTGATAGAAATCACACAAAACACGGTCTTAGATCAGAATAGATTTAAACTACGAATCAATAACAAGAGAGCTGAAAGATCTGAAAATCTTTGAAAATTACAGCACATTCCTAAATAACACGAGTCCAATTTTAACAGAAATTTAAAAATATTTTAGAATTAATGAAAATGAAAGTACCAAATCTGTATTTACCAATGTGTGCAATACAGTAAAAATAGAACTTACAGGAAAATTTATAGCATTGATTGCACACATAAGAAAAGAAGAACTAAAATCTTCATCTCAGCTTCTACTTTCAGAAACCACAGAAAGAAGGAATATATAAACCCTAAAGCAAACTGAAGACAGTTATAAGGAATAGAGCAGAAAACTGAATGGAAAGAAGCCACCAAAAATCAATAAAACCAAAATTTCGTCCTTTGAGAGATCAATATAATTTGTAAAGCTCTGGCCATACCAATCAAGAAAGAAAGATGACAAAAATTACTAGTATCAGACATAAGATAAGGAACCATTAGTACTGATCTCATGGACAACAGAATAATTTTTAAAATAATATTATGAAAAATTTTATATCTACAACTTCAATGACTAAAACAACCAACTTCACAATGTACACTAATCAAGACAGTGTTCTGTTAGTAAAGGAAACGCTACATAGATCAGTAGAGTTTACTGAGGTTCAGGAATAGCCGCACATAGGTAAATCAACCAAACTTTGACAAAGAGCAATAAAACAGAAGAAGTAGTCTGTTCAACACATAATATAGTAAAAACTGCCTATACACTCAAAAAATGAATCAAGATACAGACTTTATGCCTTTCATAAAAATTAACTTGTAATTTATCATATACATAAATGTAAAATGGAAAACTATAAAACTTTGAAAATATGGTACAAGAGAAAATCTATGTGACCTTGGGTTTCACAGCTAGATTAAACACTAAATGTATGATATTGGAAATTTTTTTTCTACCTCGTTTGGTGTGCTATTTATGTTTTTACAGTTTAAATAGTATTCAAACATATCCTTATATAGTTTTCTTCCAGCTCTTGTTTTATAATGTACATCAACAAATATTTTTTAATAAAATTTATACATATGCAACAATGATCAGCTTTTGAAATGTAAATAGAAATATGATATACTCTTTTTAAATTATTTTTATTTTACAGACTGCATTTTGACTCATTGTACACAAATGGGGTACATCTTTTCGTTTCTCTGGTTGTGCATGATGTAGATTCATACCGTTCTTGTAATCATACACATACATAGGGTAATGATGTGTGTCTCATTTCACTCCTCAGTTTATACACAAAGAACTTAAAATTAGCATACTACAGTAATACAGCCACATCAATGTTTATAGCATCTCAATTTGCAATAGCTAGATTGTGGAACCAACCTAGATGCCCTTCAACAGATGAATGGATAAAGAAACTGTGGTATGTATACACAATGGAATATTACTCAATCATAAATAAGAGTAAAATTATGGCATTTGTAAGTAAATGGATGCATTTGGAGAATATTGTGCTAAGTTAAAAAAGCCAATCCCCAGAAACCAAAGGCTGATGTTTTCCCTGATAAGTTGATGATGATGTATAATGGGGGTGGAGAGTGAGGGGTGAGAGAAGAATGAAGGAACTTTAGATTACATAGAGGGAAATGCAAGAAAGGAGGGGGTATGAAAAATGGTGGAATGAGACAGATATTGGAAATTTTAAGAAAATAATAAACTGGGCTTCATCAAAATTATAAAATTTTGCTTCTTGAAGGACACTGTTAAGAAAATAAGGCCTCAGACTAGGGAAATACTTGTAAAAGGTGTATCTGATACAGGACTTGTAGCTAACATGCAGAGTCCTTAAAGTTAAATGAGAAGATAACAATAGCCCAACTAAAAAGCAATCTAAAGATCTGAAGAGACACCTCACCAAAGAAAATAAATAGATGGCCAACAAGCATATGAAAAGATATTCAACTCCATATATTATTATGGAAATATAAATTAAAATAATGGGACACCACTATATACCAATTAATTATACACATACACATGCACGCATGCACATACACATGCACGCTGGCAAGGATATGGTGCAGTAGAAACTCTCATGGAAATGCAGAAAATGTGCAACTGCACTGAGAGATAGAATAACAAAACCTTATAAAACCAAACTGCCTCACCATGCAATTCAGCCAACACTAATAGATATCTATCCAAATAAGTTAAAAAGTTATGTCTACACAAAAACCTGCACATGAACCTTCTTATCAGTTTAATTTAAAATTGAAAAAACTAGAAGCAACCAAGATACCTTTCAAAACAATGAAGTAATTTAAAAAACAGTGATGCATCCATATATTGGAAAATTATTCAGTGATAAAAATAAATGTTATGCTATTAAGTCATTTCTTCAGTGATTATTTCTTTACATAAAGAACTAAAAGTTTATTAAGAATCCAGTCTGTGAAGGCTTTATAGATGGTCCCCATCTTGCCGTGGCTCAACTGACTTTTTTTCATTCTTAAAAAAATGCCATTTATTGAATCTGAAGCAAACATCGAGTTGTTTCCTTTCAACTTCACAATGGTGAGAAAGTTACACATATTCAGTAGAAATTGTATATCAGATTTTGAATTTGGATTTTTCCCAGGCTGGTGAAATGTGGTAGGATATTCTTTTGGGATGCTGGGCAGCAGCAACAAGCTGCAGTTCCTGGTCAACCAGGAGATAATGAGGATGGACAACCAATACTCTCACAGGGTTGCTCAGCTTCAATGGTCTGTAGGTTGGGTGTAGCGAATGTATATTTTTACTCAACATGTTTTCAACTTCCTATGGGTTTATGGGGGCATAATTCAATGGGGTAAGTCAAGGAGTATCTCTGTACTGTTTGATTCAAATTGTAGAATATTCTGGAAAAGGCAAAACTACAGAGACAATGAAAAGACTAGTGGTTGCCAAGAGTTTACAGGGAGGGAAGAAGAAGTGAACAGGGGAACAGGGGACTTTGGGAACAGTGAACCTCTTCTGCATTACACTGCAGTGGTGATCACATGACATTATGCATTTGCAAAAGTCACAGAACTGCACAGCACCAAAGTGGATCATAATGTGAATTATGAACTTCATTTAATAATAACATCAATACTGATCATCAATTGTAGCAATGTAAAACATCAGCACAGGATGTTAATCGTAAAGGAATCAATCCATTGGGAGAAAGAGAAATACTTATAGAAATTCTGTACTTGCTGTTTAATTTTCTCAAAACCTAAAATTGTTCTAAAAAATTCTTTGTTTTAAAAAGTATATATAATTACATATGCAGTCTAACTACGTCCTACTATAACAACCTGTGTGAGATATGACTACTTATGGCTAGATGGTCTTCAGGAAGTCTGGAACTGACCTGTGGCTACAGTAAGAATGAAGAGGGCCAGCCACAGGTACATAGGTGCCATTTAAATCCAGAAACCCCTGAAACCTAGAGCTAGCTTGTTTGTATTATTGAATGTATAGGTTTAGAGTTAAGCTGTGTGGCTTGGACTTGCCCCGTGATCAGAAGCACTTAAAAGACCCAACTATAAAAGTCTGCCCAGACTCACTTGAAATCATGATTTCTTGCACTCATTTTGACAGTTCATACTTGAAAGGCAAAGAGCATCCTGTGCTAGTCAGAAAGGACTCTAGGAGCTGTCTTAGAAGAGTAAGGTTTTGATTGCACACACTTCATACTGTGCTGTATCCTTTACTTTCACGACAGGCTTACTTGTATTCACAATGTGGAGTCCTGTGAGTCCTTTCAACTATCCAACTTAAAAAATAGTAAATTGGCAACATTCTAGGACAGACAAGTATGCTCCTTTTTATCAAAAGTCCTTCCCTTCTCCCAGGGTAAAACACACTTATGATTTTGAAAATAACCTATGCCTTACTTTTCTTTATAATTTACCATATCCATGTTGATTTGTAAGGAATATTGCTTAGTTTTACTTTTCCTGGACTTTTATGTTTTTTCACCCATTGTGATACTGATTCACTAATATATTTTTTAATTTTTTATTTTTACAGATTGCATTTTGATTGATTGTACACAATTGGGGTACAACTTTTTGTTTCTATGGTTGTTCATGATTTAGATTCACACCAGTCATGTAATCATACACGTACAGAGGGTAAAGTTTTCTGTCTCAGTCCACCACCCTGACCCCCTCTGCCTTCTCATTTCTCTCTAGGTAATCCACAGTTTGTCCATTCTTCTCTTACCCCCAGCCTCTCACCCCCATTATGTATCATTGTCCACTTATCAGGGAAAACAATCAGCCTTTTCAATGTTGTATTGATATTTCATTTTAGTGAAAATGTCATATTAACAATCCTTCTCTTAAAGGACATGGGTTGTTTCTGATTTAAGACTATTACAGTAAAACCTTCTGGAACATCACGGAGCACGTCTCCTAAAGCACAGGTGCATCCTATCCATAGAGCATACATCTAAAGATGGAATATCTGGGTTGAGTAATATGTGTTCTCAACTTCACTAGACAATGACCATTTCTGAAGTGGTTATATCAATTTACATTCCTAACAGTGTAGGTATGCCCCCATTGCTCCACAGCCTCCCAAACAGGTAGTCTAAGACTTTATCTGTTCTGGCAGATGTGCAATTTGAATCATTTCCCTGGTTATTAGTGGGATGAGAGCCTTTCTTTTTATTTAGTCATTTAGTTGTTCTCTGTTTGAAGTCCCTAATGAAGACTCTCCACTTTTGAAATTTTCTCAGTGAAAGAATTGTGTGCGAGGGGATTTTGGATGTAACACACTTCTCCATTCTCTCTCTCTCTCTCTCTCTCTCTCTCTCTCTCTCTCTCTCTCTCTTTATAAATATATATATGTGTGTGTGTGTGTGTGTATATATATATATACATATATATATACACACATACATTAATCAATGTCTTTCCCCACAATTGCTGAAGTTGTCTGTACCATTTATTTATTGTCATTTGCCTTGTCACTTACTTATTGTATGGTGTCTTATAATGAAAGAGTTTTCTTAATTGTAATGTTGATAAGTCATTTGAGATCCAGAATGTTTTCTTCTGTTTTTAATATTTTAATTTTCTATCCATACTGACATTTCCCCATGCTGGCTTCCTTATATTTATTCTTCTATTTTCTTCTTCCTTTTTTTTTTCTTTTTTTGGTGCCAGGATTGATTGAATTGATTGACTCCAGGGGCACTTAATCACTGAGCCACATCCTCAGTCCTTTTTTTTTATATTTTATTTTGAGACAGTGTCTCTTCAATTTGCTCAGGATCTCACTAAGTAGCTGAGGCTGACTTTGAACTCATGATTCTCCTGCATTAGCCTCCAGAGCCACTAGGATTACAGATATGTGCCACCATGCCTGGCTCTGACTTGCTTACTTTCTTTCTTTTGTTTTGTCCTTTTAAAAAAAGCCTTATTGTGTAGTAGTGTAATTAGTACATTTATCTGCTTTCTATGATGATTTTGTAGATTTTATATTTAACATGAATAGATCTCTTCTGACTTTTTCCATGATCTGTCATTGCAGTTGAGTTCTTAATTTTTTCCCCATTTTTTCTGAGACTGTCTTCTCTTCTGAGCTCCAGTATGAAGACAGAATATTCCAACATACACTTCTGTTTTCTGAGTGCAGAGCATATTCAGAAAACTATCTCAGCTATTCCAGGGTCCTTGTCTGTGATATCTCACTGATGGTTAAGCCCATTGGGTACCAAAGTTTTCACTTCTGAAATAATTTAATGAAATTGACACAGCTGCATTAAAAATGTTGAAAATCATGATCTAGAAATTATTTGAATTAACATTACAGTTATTACAATAATATTTATTATTCTTATATAAATATATTACACATTATATTTAAGTTTCTGTAGGTGTTCCACATCTGGGACAATGGAACAAAATGGATTGACAGGCTATTCTATACCATAGTTTATCTGAGGACATATTCCCTTTGTATGAGGAAGTCTTACAGCCTTATAGAATTCACTTTAATTTGACACAACCTGATATATTTATCTTTTTTATTATTCTAGGATAAGAAAGATAAAAATAAAACCTCACTATCAAATGTACTCACAGCAAATTAATTTTCAAATATGGAAGACCCCAAAAATGTCCTCTCAGTTCAGGTACTAACCTGACTTTGAATTAATGAATCCTATCTTCCTCCTTGTTCCAGTCTATCTTAAAATCCATGTTTGAATTATGAATATTAAATGACACTGTCTTAGTCTATTCTGTGTGTCATAGATGGGGTAATTTAGAGAAATGAATTCCATTTCTTAAAGTTCTGGAGGTCAGGAAGTCCAGTATCAAGAGGCTGCATCTGGCAAGGGTCTTTGTGCTGCATCATCCTGTAGCAGAGAGAGTAAGCGGGGAAGGGAGACAAATTCACCTTTATTCATTTATTTATTTTAAATCAGGAATCGACTCCCATAATAACAAACCCACTCCCACAGTAACTGCATTAATCCACTTGGGAGGGCAGGGCCCTCGTTACCTAATCACCTCTTTCTAAATCCCACCACTCAACAGTGTTGCACTGGCCATTAAGTTTTCAACCCATGAACCTCGGGCAACACTTGCAAAAATAGTAAGTAACATGCTTACTTTTTAGAAGGCCTATAGGAGTTACTTTTATAAATTTTCAAATTTCTATTAAAATCCTTAACCATTTCTCCCATTTTATTACCCTTTTTATCACTCTTTTTTTTTTTAAACAGTAATCACAGCCATTGCAAAGACTTCATCTGCAAATGTCCACATCTGGATCACTTGTGGCCCTGCACCTGTTATCTGGACTTGCTCCATTATTGGTCATGTTTACTTTCATCTTCACATGTGGGTGAATTTCCATCGAATGCTAAACATATTTTGCAAATGAAATAGAGGCTCTAAATGACATTTTCTCCATTTTTTTTTATGCTATGCAGACAGGGTGGCGAGGTGACACCTCGATCAACTCTGAACCTAATAGAAATTAAGATGGATCATAGCTAGGTTATATTGTCAGTGATGCTTCCTCTGCTCATGGCCCTCCTGGGTGCCTGATGGGGAGCCTGGAGGTTCACCATCTCCTTTCAGAAAGAATGTGAAAGATGCCAATCTCCCTATGAGAACTCTGACTTATTTTTTTATATCAGGTAAATGCCCTGTGCTGCAAATATTTTCCCTTATTGCTTCAAAATCACTACAGGCGTTCTCACTCTGCCTTTTAGAAATGATTGGCCTTGTTGCCCGAGTTCTCAGTAGCACCATATTTCAGCAAATATCCCATGAGGGAACCAGCTTTGAGTTCCCTCAAATGTCCTGATGGTCACTGCAGCCATGCATGTCCCTCTGAGCATCACCTCCACCACACCAGATATTACACTGGCTTGTTCTTGAATAACTAACTCTTGTTCATCTCCTCCTTAAGCTGCAGATTTCTTGAAGGCAGAAACTATGATTTTTTTTTCTCTATTTTCAGAACATTGGACACATGGTAGATATTCCTGTAAACAAATGAAAACTATATAACATAAAAGTCTTTCATTTTTACATATTTTGAATCATGATGTTTTACTGGTCATTTAAATATAACTAATCAATTAAATTATTACAATTTTTGGCCACTATATGTAATTCTGTAAATGTGCATGTTCATTTACATGGCTATTAGTCTTATCTGTTGAATTAAGCTCAGGGATATGTCTCAATATTAAAGCATATACAATACTTCTGAAAAAAAGAAAATGTCAATAGCCCATTTAATTACAAAGATAGCAGTATTAGGTATTTTTGTTTATATTTTGCTACTGATTTATTACATGTACAATTTTCTCCCCAGAAATCTTTATTTCTGTTTCTTTTGAAAGTATTGAAAAATCTTCATATTCTCATCTTTTTGAAATATGGAATCCTGTTTAACTTATTTATTCAAAGCTTATTTTACTTAATGTGTATTTATGCAGATCTGAAAAATAGAATGTATGTGTCCTTTAAAGAAATGAAAAAGGTAGATTATCTATAACTAGTCTCATGCCCTTTAAAGTACTTGCCTACTTTAAGTTCTAATGACATTCCCACCCTGTTCAAGCAAAAATGAGCCAGAAACCTGCCTTAAAAGGTTAATGAAATAAATGATCCTTTCCAATTTATATAAATACCATTAAAAGCATATCATTAAAGCGTATTCAAGTAAATACAGACCAGCACATTTGAAAGCAGATCCAATGAACACTGTCCTTTAAAAAAAACTTACAATGCTATGAGTCCATTTTATATTAAAGTACACAATAATTTTAGCTGTGCTGCTCAATCAGTTAGTCTCATGGAACTGTACACATTTAAGTTGATTAAAATTAAATAATTAAAATTTGTTTTCTCTGTTTAATTATCCTCATTTTAAGTACTCAATAGCCAAATGTGGTTAAGAGCTATCATATTGAACAGGGTCGATACAGAACCTTTCTATTGTCGCAGACTTTTTTTAGCAAAGATGGTTAGGTTTTCACTCATGTTAGAAATTTTGCTTTATTTGAAAGGGTTGAGTGAAAGTAATGAATGGGTTTTAAGCAAGTCACACTAGTTTCTTTTTAAACTCATTTTAGAACAAAGCATGTATTGTGGGTTTACTAGGAGTTTACTTTGTCAAATCCTTTTATTAGTCAGATAAAAGTAAAATTTTGCAAGGAACATTATTATTTCGTGGCCAATAAATTATTAGTTGGCAAGTCAGTGGTGAGGCTGATTTTTTTATTCCAATGCTGGAGATCAAATCCAGGGTCTTGCACATGCAAGGCAAATGCCCTACCACTAAACTATACTCCCAAGCCTGGGATGCTGGAATTTATACTCAAGTCTACTGACATGATGTTCATTTCTCATTCTACTCTTCCATATTGCTGCATTTAAGGTTATTTTATTCTTAGTACTTTACTAGCACCAGAGAAACATATGAGTAAATGATCAAGTTGTCAATACCTCAGCATGAAATTATTGGTTACTGGGTTAAATTGTATTTCTAAAAGCTATTTCCATTGTGATAGAGAAATAGCACACCATTTTCAGACTCAAACTGAGAATTATGTTTACTGTGGCTACCATTTTTTCATATAATGACATTTTTGCTTCCTACTTATAAACAAGTATAGTTTTATGTTTCTAGCAGAGCTTAAAGATTCACATCAATTTTAAGTCAATAAAGAAAAATGACCTTATTCATCCCATACAATCTGTCCCACTACTACTGCAGTATAAAACAAAATAAATAGAATCCTTTGCATGTCTCCCTGTGAGACTGTTTCAAAAATTGTATGTATCAGGAATTTATGTGATTCACAATAAGTATTTATTTAATGAACATGCATAAAAATCAAAAGGATGACTTAATCAATGATAGTACCACTTAGCAATTCTTAACCTGCTTATTCTCCACCATTTGGATATCTTTAGATCATGTGGGTTCTAATAATACAAAGAAAACAATACAACATACTTAATGACCTGAAAATAACTTGCTGATCTAAATGACAATTATTTTCCACTGGTTTTTAGAGATCCACCTAAGTCAAAGTGTCTTGACATCACATATCTCTGGGAGTGGTTAACTTCAAAAATAAAACCCATTTGCTCCTTTGGTAAGAATTTAGAAGGATAATAAAAGCATCTCTATTGCTATTAAGTTAAAACTATGACAAAAATCCTGAGTGCTAATCCTCCTCATACAATTTCCTGTGAAGGAGTCATTACACATTTATTATAATTGTGCTCAAAAAGTCCTCTAGGAAGAGAATCAGATGGTTAAAATGGTCAGGACAGTGAAAGTGGAAAAAAAAAAAAAAAAACCAACATTTTGCAACACAACCACCTAGCATGTTACAAACACATCCTGTAAAATTCATGAACTTCATGAGAAATCTGAAATTGCTGGCAGATTGAGCACATTTAGAAAGAATTAAAGATAAGAAAATGCCTGAATTAATTTTCAAATGATATCCAACTTCATGCATGAATAAAATGTATCTCTTAGTGGTTATAACAAAACAAAAGACTTAAAAGAACCTTATTAATTTCTAAACTCTTACTCCAACTAAAATAATTCCCATAACATTTATCCAAGAAAATATTTTTCGAGTATCTTTTCTGAGACAGCTCTATTTCTAGGCCTGAGGACAGAGTCATTGACAGAAAAGATTATGGAATTTATAGGGCAGTCATGAAATCCAGAGGTTAAAGTAATAACAAGTTGGTATTATGGAGAAGAAATTGGAGTTGATGGGTAGCAGGGGAACTGTGTTATAAAGGATGTTCAGGAAAGGTATTTATGATAAACTGGCACTTGAGTAGAGCTTTAGTGAGAGAGCAAGCCATGCAGATTATTAAGAGAAGACATTCCAGGGAGAAGAAATAATGAAGACCAAGATCCTGTGTCAAGAACATGATTCATGACTTTTGAGGACAGCAATGATATCTGAGAGGTTGGAACAGAATGAAAGTGGGAGAGAGCAGTAGAAAGTGATGTCAAGAGCTGGGCGCGGTGGGGTACACCTGTGATCCCAGTGACTCAGGAGGCTGAGGCAGGAGGATCGCCAGTTCAAAGCCAATCTTAGCAATGGTGAGGTGCTAAGCAACTCAGAGAGACCCTGGCTCTAAATAAAATACAAAACAGGGATTAGGTTATGGCTCAGTGGTTGGGGACACCTGAGTTCAATCCCCAGTACCAAAAAAAAAAAAAAAAAAAAAAACCTGAAAAG
This sequence comes from Sciurus vulgaris, assembly GCF_902686455.1. Classification (NCBI taxonomy): domain Eukaryota; kingdom Metazoa; phylum Chordata; class Mammalia; order Rodentia; family Sciuridae; genus Sciurus; species Sciurus vulgaris. Next base: position 45,903,879 of record NC_136474.1, on the reverse strand, counting down.
AAAAGAAATAGACATCAGAATTCTCCCACATGCAACAGCATCTAATTTTAATCACTAATAACTCTGGGTTCTATTTTAGATGAAATGTAAATTACCAGAAGTATTTGAACAAAGGCTCACATGAATGAAAATTTTTTTTAGTAGAGGTATGGGTGAATGGTCAATTTTTTGCCTAAACCATTACCACCTATATTGAAAAAGTAGGGGTAGAAAAGTAAATTAGGAAGAAGCAGACTTTGAGACATGTTAAATCTGGGGTGACTATTTTGACATCCAACAAATAATGTTAGTTGCGATACACAAAGATGATCATCTACCATAAACACTTAAAGTCATTAATTTCACTATTTATGAGACAATCTAATCCCCTGAAAACCAACCCTGACATTTTAAATAAAGTAAAATCATCCTACTTCTACTTTATTTTCACTAATCCTCATTCTATTTTTTGGAGGAGAAAATATAATGAGTAAAAATATAATACTTATTTCATCATAAACTGCACAAGTTTTACCTTATCAGCCCTTTTGTGCTGAGCATTACTATTACCACCCCTCGTCTCAAATGGTTTTGTAGTTGTCGTCGATCTCAGCCAAGTACCCCTAATCCCTTAACAGGTCTTTAATGAACATGAGTATTGTAAGATTCGAATTTCACATGTGGGGTTTCTTTGTGCATCGTTCTTGGAAATACATTTATCTTATACCTTCTTTTACTTTGTTTGATTTTTGAGCTCATTATGGTTTGCAGGATAGGTATATTTTAACTCTCTGTACCATAACATTGAGCATTAATATAATGATGTTGTTTCTTCTCTTGTTTTTTGATTAGCATTTAGTTTTAACTTTAAATTTTCCTAGGAAGGCCACAAATCTTTTTTAAGAATACTATTCTTGTGCAGAGTGGGGAAGGGGGGATTTTTAAAAAGAGAAGTATTAGCATGGTTGCCTAGAAACCAGAAGTGCATTCAAAATGATAGGATGAGCAGAAGTCAATGAAAATATCTTCTATGGTGACATTTGATTTAGGTGAGAAAATAGCTGAAGCATTTTGTGTAGCCTTGATTTGATGGAACAATCTTCCTTTTCTTGAAGAACACTCGTAGCAAGTGTAAACTTACTTGATAATGAGTCACTGTGTTACTCTAGTCATTGCATATCTCTATCATAATCACATTGTGCCTTTTAAATTATTTTACTTAGACATTCTCTTGTTTTCACAAAAGGTCATTGTCTATACACATTTTCTTTGGCATCTGCTTATGTATAAAGAGCTATTCATACATTATAAAGTTTTTAGTAACAACTATTGAATGCCAATCTGAGTCAAAAGTTACTTAAATTTAGAAAAGATATGATATATACATGTGTGTGTGTGTGTGTGTGTGTGTGTGTATATATATTTGTATAGAGAGAGAGACAAAAGATCAGACCAGTGATTGCACTGTCTTTCTTTCTTTACATCCCTTAATATTTTGTAATCTGGCAAGTTTGCAACACTTAATATTAGAAATAAGGAATAGAATAAATTGATACTTCTTGCTGAGTTTAAAACTGAATGAAGTACATTCATTCATACGCCCATATTTTTTTTCAATCCAGGAGAAATTTATTTTTCTTCTCATACTAAACAGCATCTTCCATACAAGGTTGAATAGGACTCTTTTAAATGAATACGCTTCCTTTGTTCACAATCTTTTTTGAATTTTTATTAATTTTTTTTAGTTGTTCTAATTAATTGTACATGGCAGTAGGATGCATTTATACATTTTGATAGATCATGCATAAGTGGAGTGTAATTTCTCATTCTTATGATTGCACATATTGTGGGATCACATGGGTCATGCAGTCATATGCAGACACCCATATTTTCAAGCTGCTTTGTGTCCGAGGTACCACTCAGGACATCCTTCCAACTTTAAGTTCCTGCTGAAAAGAAAAGTTACTAAATTTAAACTTCAGATGCATTTAATGGAGGAAAACCAAAAAGAACTTTTAAAGTCTTACAACTTAATATTTGTGCATTTTCAAGAGACTGGTCTTTACATTTTTCTTATTTTTTTCCCCGGGCTGATCTGATTTATCCTTTGAATTGTTCTGATCTGTCGCCTCATTGTTTTGTTCAGCAGCAGCCTATTATGAACTTTTAATAACTGTAACATTTCCATTATCCATTTCAAAATGGAAAATGTCACTATGCAAAGGGTCAAAACCCCTAAAACTTCTGATATGAAAAGCACTTTGTAGCAAACAAAAAATCTTATTAGAGTGCTTTAAAGGCAATAAAAGAAGAAAGCCAAGACATGAGATTCTATTAATTAAGTTTTATTGTCACTAGGTAAATCAATAATTGTATTATATCGTAGAATGATGAAACTGTAAAAATTTTAATTAGAATTTAGATGATGATGATGATGATGATTATTATTATTTTGGTACTGAGGATTGAACTCAGAGGCACTCAACCACTGAGCCACATCCCAGTCCTATTTTATATTTTATTTAGAGACAGGGTCTCACTGAGTTGCTTAGCATCTCACTTTTGCTGAAGCTGGCTTTGAACTCACAAGCCTCCTGCCTCAGCCTCTGGAGCTGCTGGGATTACAGGTGTGTTTCATGCCATCTGGCTAGACTGACAATTTTAAAATAAAATAGTCCATTCATTCAAAACCTCTCTTTCTGGCAGATTGCTATTCTAAAACCCCTGATACTTGGACAAATGTTGTGTGATCCAAGTTGCAGCTGTAGATAGAAGGGGACACAATTACACCCTATCTTCAGTCATAAGTATGAACTGTATATTAGTATGCTGATGTTTGCTTATTGATCTGAGATGTCATATATTCTCAGGGCAGGAGCTGATATCATGAGTTGATAACAAGGCAGTCTATTATATGAGCTAGCCTTCTTTCCTCATTCCTAAATTTAATTTTAAAAACATGAAAGAGATTGAGAAAAACTGAATCTCTTCTATGGAATGATATGCACAGGATTATTAAAAGGTTAATTTAGGTAGATATTTACAACAAACTACAACTAGATTGTAAGTTCCATGAACATAAAATCTTTCCTTCAAGTTTTTTTTTATGCAAAGCTTAATACAATGGTCAGCATCTAATGGATATTCAGTAAATATTTGTTGTACCAGGCCTGGTTGCACAGGCCTGTATCCCAGTGACTTGGGAGGCTGGGGCAGGAGGATCAATAGTTCAAAGTCAACCTCAGCAATCTTAGTAAGATTCTGTCTCAAAAATAAGTAAATAAATAAAAGACTGGGGCTGTAGCTTAGTGGTTGAGCAACCCTGAGTTCAATCCCCAGGACCAAGAAAAAAAAAATGTTGTTAATGTGATTCTGATATTAGCTTCTATTGCTTCCTTCTCCTTTATAATAACTTCATTGAATCCCTTCACAAAGAGAAATGTGAATATAAATCCTTTGACTTCATCTTCTTTACTCTCTATTCATTTTCGTGGTACTTTTTTATTCACTGGCCTTCTTTTGAGTCTCTGGCTATTTCAGGGGCACATTCAACTGAATAAGAATTGGTATTTTCACTAATAGAGATTTAATGGTGTCTATAATGCTTCACAGTGACAAGGAAATTAGCTTTCAATTTGTGTATATATATATGCATATCTCCACAAAATATCATTGTTACTATCAAATATAAAATTGCTGAAACTTAGTTGCAGAAGACACATTTGGGTAACCCTAAGATGGCGGCTGGCGTTCAGCCCAGAGGTGGCGCATAATTAATGTTAACACAGAGTGATCTACCTTTGCCTAATTAGTTAATGTCTCCTCTGCGCTAGTGGTCAACAGATATTCCTCATTCTTTCTTGATTGGTACTGAGGGGCATGCCTCAATTGTGCTAATCCTAAGCTGATTGGCTGCCTTAGGTATATAAGACACACCTATAGGAAGCACCACGGATAATCGGATAAGCAGCTAGTAGAGAGGATAACCGGATAAGCGTGGAGAAGCAGCACCTCTGAGAGCACGCAGAAGGCAGGACTAAGCCAACCTCTAGATTGCTGGGCAGAGGATAAGCAGCACCTCTGAATGATGGCAGAACGCAGGTTGCAGATTGCAGAACGGAGAAGTAAAGCCACACCTCTAGATAGCAGAGTGAAGGACGCAGGATGTAGGATACACCTTTAAGAAGAAGCAGCAGAACTTAAGAAGATACAGATCTCTGAAAGTATAGTCTCTCTCTCTTAAGCAAAGTTTCTCTTTCTCTCTTATGCAAAGCCTCTCTCTCTCTCTCTCTCTCTCTCTCTCTCTCTCTCTCTCTCTCTCTCTCTCTCCTCTCAAAGCCTTCCTCTATAAGCTAGGGAACAAGTGAACAAGCAAGAAAGCAGCGCACTAAAAGAAAGATAAAAGAAGTAGCTCAGTTTCAGTCCACCTCCGATAAATTACTGCAATTGTTGCTGCAGGCAGTAACAATATCCGCGCAACTGTTGCCGCGGGCGGTGACACTTAGTTGGATTTATTTTCCTTAATGTCATTAATGATGGCATTAAGATCATGCCAAGAATGGCCCCCTTCTTTTGATTTGATCTGCTCTGAATGGAAGGGGCACCCACGTTTGAGCATGAACAGAATAGCTTTCAGAAAATAAGCTTTTTGGGAAATTATGCTATACTGGGCAGAAGATACTAATCCTTCTCTCTCACACACATACATTTATTTTCCTTACCTCTAGGGAAGGAAACCATTTATTACCCATCTCTATTTAGGCTTCATTGCCATTTTATATTCCCACACTCAACTACCTTATGGGAACTGAATTAAGCAGCTACTAATTATCTTATATCAACTGGGTCTGAAGTACCACATATTCATAACTTTTCAGATTCATTCTACTGAAAATTCTACTCTGTCCTGGAAAAGTAGATGAAGTAGCCAAGAAAGAATTTGTGGAATGAAGAGGACTTTAAAAACATTGCTTATGTCAGATCCTTTACAAATGTAAATTTTATAAAGACAAAGACAAAATCTATTTTCTTTTGGACAGTATCAGGATAGTGCATAACTCAAACTAGGAATTCAATAAATATTTATCAAATGAGTGAAGGTCAGAGACTATATGGACTTACAGTATTGGTAATCATGGAGGTGAAATAGCAATGCCCATGAAATGATAAAAAAAAATGTAGAGAGAAATACAAAATAAGAACCGTGTAGAGAATTTGGATAATGAGATTTTTCATAGGGAATCACTGATCTGCATATGAGAAAAAAATCATAAGTAAGCAAAAACCCAAAACTGATGAATTGAAGAAGTTCATATTACCTGCATGGCTTTAGGGGAAGTAACATAGTCTCTTTGGCATCAGTTTTATCATCTAACAAGTAGGTCAACTACACTCGCTTGCACGGTTTCTCTGATGATTATGGCAAATTTGTATTAAGTGTAGTAGCTAGTCTACGTAAGTATAAATAAAGGGACTTATTTATTGAGCAAATATTTATCCAGGGCCTACTGTGTAACACTTGTTTTAATACTGATTTATGTATGCTTTATAAGGGTATTAGTAACTGAATTTTAAAATTCTATGTTCATTTTGGTTATTAACATTTTAGGCATAATACATTAAAATAAATTCTTCAATCCACCATATCACACACGAAGCTTTCAAAAAGCTTCACACTATTATGAAGGACCTATCAATTTTATGACCACACTTGCAAGTAATTTTTCTTTTACTATTTTAAAATACAGTGACAGGACTGGGGTTGGGTCTCAGTGGTAGAGCACTTGCCTAGCATGAATGAGGCACTGGGTTCAATCCTCAGCACTAAATAGATTAATTAATTAATTAATTAATTAAAGGTATCGTGTCCATCTACAACTAAAATATTTTTTAAATAAAATACAACGAAGACAAGCAAGATGGATATTTTCAATTATACAAATCTAAATGGCACAATGATCTTCTTTCATTAGTAATAGAGAAGTATATATAGGACACACAGAATTAGAATTGACTTTGATAGATGCTCAAATTCATTGAAAGCTTCATAACCAAACATGGCAGTCCAGGAAATGAGCAGGATAGAGTGAGATTAGAAAGACCAACTTTTGACTTAAAAGTTCTTAATAGAACTTAATAGAATCTAGAGATAATAAAACAAGTAGAGAAAATAAGGCCTACAGACTTCAGCTGACTTTGTCTTAAATCCACTAATCTTATCAGCAATAATACTGATGGAAACCCTCTTTATCATTTCAAACAAACATAAAAACCTGGAAGTAAAATATGTATTGTATGAAATATTGTAATCTTGGGTAAAAATCATGATAGCAAAAATCATGATAGGTAGTAGTATATTCTGTCCCCTGAACAATTAACCTATATTAGTCATAGTTAATAGTTAATCTTTATTAGATAGATTGCTCTTTCCCTTTCTCTCTTTCTCTTTCTCTCTCTCTCTCTCTCTCTCTCTCTCTCTGCCCCCCTCATTCTATGGGGCATTAATAAAAGAGATCATTATGAGGAATTTATAATTAGAGTATTATATTTATTATGTGGAATTGGTTTACACAGTTACAGAGGAAGAGAAATCCAGTGATTGACCATATTCAAACTGAGGACCCAGGAAAGCTGGCAGTGTATATCCACTCCGAATCTGAAGACCTGAAAACAGGAGTTTTCAGTTTTAATCTGAAAGCAAAACTGTCCCAATTGAAACTGTCAGGCAGACTCTGAAGTTTTAATGGTGTAGCTGATACTTTAATTCTCAGTTTGGGATATAAGTATTTAAGATTATTTCAGTTACTTTCCTAAATAGCTTTTATCATGGGTTTATAATCTAAATACTTCCTTTAAAAACATTATTATGTGCCAGGAAAATATAGTTTTGGGTAGCAGAAACTCACACTGTTGAATTAATCATGAAAACAAACTACACAGTTTTCATTAAAGTGAAAATGTTATGAAAGAATTGTCCTTTCTTGATGGGTGTGACTAGTAATCTACCAGCCACAGAAAACTATTGGCTGCCTGTAAGAGTGATCTAATAATAATTTCTCACACCGTGTGACAGTTAAAGTGTATGAATTGCCTTCATGTATTATTTCACTTCTTTCCCAAGTTTGAGATAAATATTTTCTTTCCAAAAGAAATCAGTGAACAAAGAGATTTGTCAAAGGTGATTCGCTCTTCAATAGCAGACCAATGGTCATGACCTGGACTCCTAACTTCCATTCCAGAGCACTGAGAAATGTGGGGCAGAGAGAGACACCTGGGTCACCACAAGAGGTTCCTGGCAAGCTGAGCTAAGTGTGAAACAGATTTCTGCTTCCATCAGTGGCCTTTTTCCTTAGAATGGCATAAAAGGGCAGAAACTTCATCATTCTCTGGTACCTTTTAAAAAGAAAATTTTCAAATAAAAGTTACCAGGAATATTCAGTTTTAATAAGATAAATGTTTCTAAATTTTCTTGGGGGATTTCTAAAGAGCAAGAGTATAGGATTCAGTTTAAATGATAACTATTTAAGACAAATGAAATCTGATCTGCTGAATATTCCAATAAGCAACATTTTCTCAGGAAAAATAATGTTAATTTTTTTGACATAGGGAGAGAGATGTAGTACGAACTAAAGCAAAATGAAGATGGAGAAGAAACAGTAGAGGGATAAATGTGCATGTGTTTGAAGAGAGCGCATTAAATCATTTATTTAGAAATTTTAAAAGCTACAAAACTCCCCTTGGCATCAAACTAGAGTAGTCAAAATATGCATTATCCTCATGCCTTGGTTTTAATCTCTGCTAAATCAGTTGTGCATATTGTTACTTAATTTCTTTTTAGAATTTGGCAGTCAAAATGCTCATCACAGTCCAGAACTTTACCAGTTTATTTTAAATAAAAGCTCTTGGTAATATCACAGCAGGATTCTTTTGTGCACACACAGCTATTTGGATCAACTTCAATGACATTTTCTAGTAGAAACCAGTAAAACCAACTTAGCCTTTCACCCAGTAATGCTCAGATTAAGTTTTCTCAAGAGAGAGCTATAAATGATGCTCCAAGTTTCGAGGGGGACCCTGCATTTTTATGAGAGGCTGGCATGTGCAAAGGGGTTAAGTGAGATATTGAGACACTGAAAACCCGGAGCTACCTCGAAAATTAAAGTGAAAATATAAAACCACAATAGCTGCTGCAGCTTTCTGGGTAGGGCTTAGATATAAACACACAAAATTAATGTGGTTGCTCAGTCCCCCAGCCCACCCAGTGGCTAATAGAAATAGTGGGGTGGGAGAGGGAAAATGAGTACTTGGTTTTCTGATCAGACAGCAACAGAGAAAGGAGCTTCCATAATTTTGTACTGTGACGTTTATGGTAAAATCACTAGAGAGAAGCCAACTGTTTAACAACTCCAAACATAAAGATGCTCCCTTAACATGACTGAGATGCTTATCTTAAACCCAGACTTGACTTTAAAATTATGCAAGAATGAGATTTTTGCCTGGAGCTTTCAAATTAATGTTCAAATCATGCATTTGTTTTAATCTGAATTTAAAAACTTCTGCAAAAAGGAAATGCTCTCTGAGAAATTTTCCTAACGGAAGAAAAGCAACCACAGTAGGTATGCGGGTATATACTTGTATTATCTATTTGTTTGATTGCAGTAAAATCAGTGAGGTTAGAATCACAAAGGAAAAATGATCTGTCCTTGGTTAATAATCATTAAAATAATAAGCAAATCTCAGTCAGAATTTAACTTTATGGTAACAAAAGACAGAATAATTGTGCATTAGTTTACAATTTAGTTTTAAGAAGTCAAGATACAGGATAAGAATGAATTTAACTTAAAATTTTGGTAACTGTTCCATAAATAAACTGCTATCTTTCTAAACAAAGGGTAATGTTTGACTCCGTGTTTTGCATTCTACTAATCTTAAATTTCACTTAAACATATGCCAAATAATTTTAATATTATTTTTAGTAAGGAGGACTAAATGTACTCTTGACTCACAATAATCTCATACTATTTGCTTAACAGCGAAACTTTTAGAAAATCCCTATTAAAAGCAGGCATAGGAAAAAACAAGTACTACCATTAATATTTGAATATTGTTCAGACTGTTTTAAAGTTTGCTATTTTAAATTTCATTTCTTCCTAACTTTAGGGATATCTATTGACATTTTGTTATCTACAATACCCCTTTCGATTGCTTCCTTTTTGTTTTTTCTTATATCATTTGCTTTTGCATTTTTTTCTCTGCATACTGTACATGTATTTCTGATACTACTGACATTTCCATTCTATTTTCTTTTTCATTTTAAAACAGTTTCTCTGGTTGATTTTTTCATAGCATTTATTTCTATGTTTTGTGCAGATCTGATACAACACATGTATAATTTTGTATGTTTTAAAATATTCCACAAATTTATTTTTTAGTTTCTTTAAAAACTTTTATCTGATTAGTTCTTTCTGCACCTTTAAACACCTTTCATCTGCTTTTCTTTTTCTCTCATGTTTTCTATTCTTATCTATTTAATGTTCTTTTTTCATGCTTCAATTTCCTGAGTAGTTTTATACCTTTCCAATCATTCTATTTGGTATTAAATGTTCATGTGTAAATTTTTTTATCTTTTCAAAATTTGATTCTTAACTTGGTTTAAATTTTTTAAATTTCTATTTGATTGATTTTTGCTCTAATATTTATTATTTCTTTTTCTCTGCTAAATTTGTATTTAGTTGGCTCTTTTTATAGTTCTCCATGGAATAAATTTATTTTATTTGAGATCTTTCTTTTCTAAAGTAGACATATATTGCTATAAACTTTCATCTTAATGCTGCTTATGCTGCATCTTGTGTTTTGGAATATTGTATTTTTATCTTTATTTGTCCTGAGATTTTTAAATCCCTTTTGATTTTTCTCCGATTCAATGTTGTTCAAGAGTATGTTGCTTATTTTCTGTGTATTTTTAAATTTTCCCATTTTCTTAGTGTTACCAATTTCTAGTTTGATTTCATTGTGTTTGTAAAAGAAACTTGGTATGAATTTGATCTTTTCAATGTGGTGATCTTTTGTAATCTAACATGTAATCTGTTTGGTTGGAAGAAAGCATGCATGCTTCTGATGTTGGTGAGAAATTTATGTATGCGTCTGTTATGAACATTTTGTCTATAGTGTTATTCAGGTCCAGCATTCATTTATTGTTTTGTTTTGGTGTTTTGATACCAGAGATTGAACCCAGGGGTGCGTAACCACTGAGCCACATCTTCAGCCCTTTTTTTTTAAATTATTACTTTCTCTTTTGAGACAGGTTCTCTCTAAGTTGCTTATGGCTTCACTAAGTTGCTAAGGCTGGCTTTGAACTTGCAATCCTTCTGCCTCAGCCTCCCACGCCACTGGGATTACAGGCATGACTGGCTCAACTCACTGTTTCTTATTTGGTTATCTGTCTAGATGTTCTATCTAGTATTAGAAGTATCATATTGAAGGCTCTTACTACTGATGCATTGTGCTAAATTTCTCTCTTCGCGTTGAGTGCTGTTCAAGTTAGTGTTCTCCAGATGAAAAGAGCCAATGGAGGTGCATTATAGGAATTGGCTGACAGGCTTATAGTGGTTGTGAAGTCCTGTTTACAAGCACAAAAGCTGATGATGAAACTCAATTCAAGTTTAAAGCAAAAAACCAGGAGACTTATGAGGTAAGTCCTAGTCTGAGATTGAGAGCCAGGAGTGCCAAGGTTCATGTGCAGGAAAACATACATATCCATGTCATTATTATCAGCTTCTGGATATTTAGATTTTATTTTATATAGAACATATATTCCTATTATTCATTTTTAAAATTTTTTCTTAGTGACAATACGTTAGATAGACAAACCAGTCCTCTCTTACACTCTTCACAGGCTATCCTTGTATAAAAGACTCCTACCAATTGGCCTGCCTAGAGATTCTGAGTGCCTTTTAAATCTATGTGCTCAACTACAATGAAACTGAAATCAAACTGTTGCCTGTGTCTTTAGTGGTTGCATCAGTAAGCTTTTCGTTGCTATGGCAAATATCCGAGAAAAACAGCTTAGAGGAGGAAAGATTTATTTTGGCTCATGCTTTCAGAGGCTTTAGTCCCTGATGGGCTGGCTCCAAGGTAGAAACATCATGGTGGAAGAGCATGGTAGAGAAAAATCTGCTCAGTTTATGAGAGCCAAGAAGCAAAGAGAGAAAGGAAAGGGCCAGAGACAGGATACAAGGGCCTGACCTTCTTCTTCCAACCATAATCCAGCTGCCTACAGTTTCCACCATCACCTAATAGTTCATTCACCTATAAATGGATTAATCCACTGATGAAGTCAACGTCCTCATTATCCAGTCATTTTCCCAAAGCCCTACCACTGGACATTGCTGCCTTGGGGACCAAGTCTTCAACACATGAGCCTTTGGAGAATATTCTAGATCCAAACCAATCCCATTCCTTCTCTCCTCAAGGAGAAACTGGGAATTACCATTTGTTGGTTCAGTTCTGAGCTAAAAGTAGAGACCTAGAAGATGCTTGCATACTTGCTCAAACCATGTTCTCTTTCAAAGTACTGCATTGCTTTCTGCAGTTATCTAGAAAAGATCAGATCCTGTCAACTTTCACAGGCAAGATAGAAGCAATCCCTTCGGTAGCAGCTCAAGAAATTTAGAGGCTAGATTACAGTACAACTTTTTTCAGGGAGAAACTGGAAGCTTAATTTTATGATTTGAGTAAGTTTGGAAGAGTCATGGGAGGTGCCTGTATGCTCAATTAAGCTCCTCAGAGACTGGTTGCCTACCCCTCAGCTCCTGCTCCCAGGAACAGGCTTACTCAGAATCTGGAAAAGCTGGGTAAGCGATGTTCAGTCTCCTCCAGGGACACACTGGGAACTGGGATTTATTGCCTATTTACCTTGTCCTGACCAGAGGGGATCAGCTTTGGGAAGTGTTCGTGTATCCATTCAAGACCACTGCTTTATTTCTGCATTCCCTGGATAAATGCCAAGTCACTCACACCCAGAAACAGGTGAGTTAGAAGAGAGACCGTGTAACAGTAACCAGGAAAGTCTGGATGCTAGACATTGTTCCACCTGCTTCATGCCTCAAGGACAAACTGGGAGTTGGGAGTTCTTTCCCAATTTACAGTGGTGTGCTGGGAAAAGTTTATGGCAAGAGTCGGTCTCTGCTTCATCTATCAATTTTTTTGGGGGGGAATTTTTTAAAAAGTTTATATATATACATATATATATATATATACACACTCACATGACAGTAGAGTGTATTTTGATATATTATACATACATGTAGCATAACTTATTCTAATTAGGATCCCATTCTTGTGGTTGTACATAATATGGAGTTTCATCAGTGGTGTACTCATATATGAACATAGGAAAGTTATGTCCAATTCCTTCATCTGTCTTTCCAATTCCCATACCTGCTCCCTTCCACTTTGTCTAATCCAGTGTACTTCTATTCTTTCCTCTCCTGCCCCTGCTTATTGTGAATTAGCATTGCATATCAGAGAGAACATTCAGCCTTTGGTTTTAGGGAATTGACATTTTACTTAGCATGATAGTCTCCAGTTCCATCCATTTGTCAGCAAGTGGCATAATTTCATTCTTTTTTCATCACTGAGTAATATTCCATTGTGTATGTGTACCACATTTTATTTATCCATTCAACAGTTAAAGGGAACCTAGGTTGGTTCTGTAGCTTAACTTATCTCCATACTGGAGATTCCTCAGAAAGCTTGGAATGGAACCACCATTTGACCCAGCTATCCCACTCCTCGGCCTATACCCGAAGGACTTAAAATCAGCATATTACAGAGATACAGCCACATCAATGTACATAGCTGCTCAATTCACCATAGCCATATTGTGGAACCAACCTAGATGTCCTTCAATTGATGAATGGATAAAGAAACTGTGATATATATATATATGTATATACACACACACACACACATACACACAATGGAATATTTCTCAGCAATAAAAAGTAATAAAATTATGGCATTTGCAGGCAAGTGGATGAAATTGGAGAATATCATGCTAAGTGAGATAAGCCAATCTCAAAAAACCAAAGGATGAATGATCTCGCTGATAAGCAGATGATGACATATAATGGGGGGTGGGAGAGGTTAGCGTTAGGGTTAGGATTAGGTTTTGGGTTAGGGTTAGGGAGGGTGGCAAGAATGGAGGAAGGAAGGACTGTATAGAGGGAGAGGAGGGGTGGGAGGGGTGGGGGGGAAGGGAAAAAATGGCAGAATGAATCAAACAACATTGCCCTATGTAAATTTATGATTACACGAATGGTATGCCTTGACTCCATGTACAAACAGAGAAACAAAATGTATCCCATTTGTTTACAATAAAAAAAAAAATTAAAAAAAAAGAATCTCCATACTGCTCTCCAGAGTGGTTGCACCAATTTGCAGTCCCACCAGCAATGTATGAGTGTACTTTTTCCCCAGATCCTCACCAACATTTGCTACTTGTATTCTTGATAATTGCCATGCTGACTGGAGTGAGATGAAATTTCAGTGTCGTTTTAATTTTCATTTGTCTAATTGCTAGAGATGCTGAACATTTTTTCATGTATTTGTTGACCGATCATATTTCTTTTTCTGTTGAGTTGCTATAAACATCAGTGTGACTGTGTCAGTGTATTATGCTGATGTTAACGTTGGTATTTTCTTTTTCATTTTTAATTAGTGCATTCTAGTTATACATAATAGTAGGGTTCATTTTAGCATATTCATACATGCATATAATATAATTTCCTCCATTTCAATCCCCAGTATTTCACTTCCACTCTCTTCCTCCTTCCCCCGATCCCCTTCCTCTTTTCTATTGGTCTTCCTTCTATTAATTTATTGTCTTTTTAATTGGTGCATTATAGATATACATAAAGGCAGACTTCACTGTAATACATTCATACATGCATACACCCTAATTTGGTCAATTTCATTTGCAATTCCTTCCCTTTCCTATCCTCTTCCATCCCCCTTTCTCCCCTTCCTCTACACTATTGTTTCTCCTTTTATTTTCATAGCCACCCCAGACTGCTTTTTAAATGCATGTTTCTCCCTAGTTTCCACATATGAGAAAAAAACTGACTTTCTGAGTCTGGCTTATTCCGCTAGCATGATGGTTCCTGATTTACTTGGTGTGATAGAGGCACACCAGTTTCAGGATTTCTCACAAAGGGAATTATCCACGTGCAGTTGTGTATTCAGTACACCCATGCAGGGACAGAGTGCAGCACTGCCTTTCCCCCCATTTTTATGGGGGTATTACAATTATACATAATGGTGGGTCTACTACATGTTCATGCATGCAAACAACATAACAGTATGATTTGGCCAATTCTTTTTTTTTAATTTATGGTTATTGTAAAAAAATGGGATACATGTTGTTTCTGTTTATACATGGAGTAACGGTATACCATTTGTGTAATCATACATTTACATAGGGTAAAGGTGTTTGATTCATTCTGTTATTTTTTCCTTCCCCCAACCACTCCTATCCCTCTTCTCCTCTATACAGTCCCTTCTTCCTCCATCTTGCCCTTTACCACCCCCCATTATTCGTCCTTTGGTTTTTTGAGATTGGCTTATCTCACTTAGCATGATATTCTCCAATTTCATTCATTTGCCTGCAAATGCCATAATTTTATTACTTTTTATTGCTGAGTAATATTCCATTGTGTATATATATACATACACACACACACACACACCACAGTTTCTTTATCCATTCATCAATTGAAGGACATCTAGGTTGGTCCCACAATCTGGCTGTTGTGGAATTGAGCAGCTATGAACATTGATGTGGCTGTAACACTGTAGTATGCTGATTTTAAGTCCTTTGGGTATAGGCTGAGGAGTGGGATAGCTGGGTTAAATGGTGGGTGATTTGGCCAATTTCATTCCCCTCTCCAGAGCCTTCTATTTTGTCATCTTGTGGACATTCAATATTTACCTGACTCTTAAGCTAGGAGACCCCTTTCTCAGGTTTTACTGTCTGTTGTTGGGGCACATTTTCTAGTCTGAAGATTTTCTCATCATGACTTTTTTTCCCTCATGCTTAATTCGAAGGAGTATTTTTGCTTGTTACTGCAAAAACTGATAAAGGAATACATACAATTTCTAGAATACTTCAACCCTGACCTCTTCCAAGTTAATCCACTCAAACTCTATTATCCAATATGAAGTGCTGCCTATATTTCACTTCTCTCTTATTCTTTTTTATTTATTACATGATCTGGTAACCTCTGAACCATTCTAATAGAAGATGGATTAATGGGGGAAAATTGGGTCAAGAAATGATTGTCATAGAAAATGTCCCATGTAGTATGTGTGTACACTTGTGTAAGTCTTTACTCTCTGTATGATAAAAGAATTTCATCTGTATGGTATGATAATGCAGGAAGGTAGACTGCTATTTTATAAAAGTACTATCCCTTCAGCTTCATCTAATCTGTAGAGTGAAACTCCTCCTGCTGCTTGGTATCTCATCCATAAATAATCTACTTTCAGAAGCACTTTTTAAAAGAGGGGTAGGGGGCTAGAACAGGTTGCATGAGGTACAACAGGCTTTCCCTATCATTGTTAATTATTCCCTTTAATAACTATTACTTACATTCACTTTGGAGGTGACAAATTTTCTTAATCATACTTTCTAGATTAGAACACATTTTTTGGAGATTTTCTAATTCAATAAATTAGAATTTTTTTAAAGAGCAGTCTGCATTAGGAGTAATAAGAATCTACTTTCTCAGCCATTCCTTTTTGTTATTTGGATTTAACCAGGCAAATATCTTTAAGATGAGAAACTGGGAAAAGGTCATGCTTTTATATGAATATCAAATCTTGCTTTCATTTGAATTCTTAGGATTGTGCGATATGTGAGGAAAGCCAGGATGATAGGATTTTCTTAGGAATAACTCATGGCACCATAGTTTGTAATATGGAGAGAGTGGATTCAATCTATTAGAAAACACTGACTTTATTATATGGAAAGATAAGAATACATTATTCCTGCTTTAAGTAATACTGGCTGTGAATATAAACTTACTTCTAATAGACTCTGTATGGCTGACTTGTGAAACTGTGATCTACTGAAGAGTTTCTATGAAATAGTTTGTTGTGCCTTTTTTTTTCTTATTTCTTTATTGGGGGGGGTGATCAGCAATATTTTGCCTCCTCTAAACACCCTAAAATACCCTTGAATTATCCATGCCCACACATTCTAAACATTTTTGTTAAAAGATAAAAGTGAAAGTTAATCATTTGAAAATTACTATCCAATTCCTAAGGTATGGCTTATCAGTCGATGATTTTTATACCATCCATTGATATTTCATCAGATTGCTTGCTCTTTAAAAGTAGAGCAACTATTAAAAAACTGGAATCTGCTATATTACAATGTTACGTGCACAACTTCACAGAGAGGAGTTCAGTGCACATTGAACTGCATGGATGCATGGATGATATACCTATAAAAGAGAATGCATATTTCTAAATTCCAAGCAATGGAATATCCTATGGGGCAAGTAAGGGAAGATGTTTCATCTTTACAAGTTGCTAATCAATAAATCACATTTAAAAGCAGTTGAGTAATTACCAGATGAAGCTTGAAGCAAAAGAACTGTAATTTACAGACATTTATGGCAACAGTTTCTGTCCTGGGCTTCAACATGTTGAACATGACAAATTACAGCAGTAATTCATATTTACTTTACTAGTGCATAATAAAAAAGGCATTGTAAAGTCAAAAAACACATATTTACTTTGGACAGAAAAATGCGACACTAACTTAAGAATTAAATGTCATCGTTCTTAAAAAATA